>NC_133158.1:69997500-71247500 GCF_040802235.1 Manis javanica | reverse complement strand
TCAGAGAGGTGAAATAACTTGCTCATTGACTAATAAGTGGTCATGTCAACATCTGAACTCCATTTCTTAAGGGTTATGTTCTCAAGGTGTACAAATGGTCCCTGCCTAAAGTTTCAGTTTTGGCTTTTAACTTGTCTATACAAAGACTAGAGACATTTTCGTTATTATAGTAACTTAATTCACACATTTGTTAAATATCTCTTATAAGTCAGGTTTTGTGGCTATCAAGGTAAACAACTCTTATTCAGCTACTACTGTTACTGAAATCTGCAAATTACCTTCTCTAATTGTATTATCACTATCAAGTCCTTTTCTTCCAGATATCTTCCCATCCCCGTAATATCCTGCCTCATCAAATCAAATCAAAAAAAAAAAATACCCCAAATCACCACTTCCACCACCCACTTATCATAATGCCAACAGGAAAATGAAGAACCTGAAGGGTAACACAGGAAAGGAGAAGGCTAAGGAAGCACCACTAGCATGAACACCCCCTTCATTAGAACCAGAAGCACTTAGGCTCAATTCATGTGTAACTATGTAAAATAACTGTATAGTGAGACTATTACAGCTACTTCAGACAACTGACTTTAAACTTTCTTCTGATAGCCAATTCTAAGAGAAACATCTAAAGATTAAGATTACCACAGAAACATACATTAGGAAGCATTTAGGTACGTATGAGCAAACTTCAGTATTTGAAGAATTTAAACTCACCTGAAGGATTTTGTAGAAGCTTACTTCCATACCAGGAACCAACTGTTTAAGTTTATTCATCAAATCAAGTGTTTTTAAAATTACATCAGCAGCAAGTTTGCTTCGAAAAGAAGTCATATTTAAATTAGATAACTAAAAAATTGATAGAGCTTATTTGTCCATAATTTTAAAGAAAACAGAAAATCTAACACCTTCATGTTTTCTATTTTATATATATATATTTTTTTTATTAAGGTATTATTGATATACAATATTACAAAGGTTTCACATGAGCAACATTGTGGTTACTACATTCACCCATATTATCAAGTCTTCCCCCACATATCCCATTACAGTCACTGTTCATCAGCATAGGTGCTACAGAGTCACTACTTGTCTTCTCTGGGCTATACTGTCTTCCCTGTGGCCCCTCTACATCATGTGACTAACACCTTTGTTTTAAAACCATAGTAAAAGTATTGTTTCTTTTGAGAAGTAAAAATATCATAGAGACCAATCCTTATAACCCAAGACCCAAAGAGAACAAAGAACTGGTATTAATAGTCTAAGTTTATAAATGGTTTCTTTTTCTAATCTCAAACACCAACACGCATCAGCTTTCTGCTCCAAATTACTTCAACAATGGCAATATGATTCATTTAATTCTTAGCTTTGTCATTGGAGTATCAATAATACAGAGAAACTTTAGGCAATATAGAACCCCTCGTATTTACTGAGTGCATTATACTAAGCCATGTTCTCAGCTTTGTTCCTGAAAGGGAGTTCAAAAAAATAAAAAGAGATAATCCTGTTCTTGAGGAGCATGATTACTGACAATTATGATATTTATGGAAAGTGGAACAAATCCTAGTGTTTAGTTTAGCATTTAGCAGTTCCTCAAAAAAGATTTTATTAATGGACTCTTCATAAGCGGGCAGGGGATAAAATAATCTCATTACTATCAGTAAAAATCTACCTTTAAGTCTTGATATGCATCAGCAGGACTGATTTCCTTATAATAAAAACTGCCTTTTCACATAAAAATAAAATTAAATGCACATAAAAATAATTACTCAGGCAATTTTAAAAAACACCCCCAGAAATATTTAGAAGTATAAGAAGACCCTGAAAAAATCACAATACATTAAAACAGACAAAACAAGCTAAAACAATGAAAAAGAAATCACAAATGTTAGAATCTTTCTTCAGAAGCATATGATCTATGAATGTAAAAAAAATTCCTTATGAAAATATTTTTGTTAAATCTCCACTAAACCTTGATACCCAAGGATGATCCTCCAAAAGGGATGAGAATCCCATCTTTTGATTTTTAATACATTTGGCCTTACCACTTTGCCATTTAGATTTCATATACTCACCACAATTCAGAATTTGCCACCTTTGTTCCAAAACCCAGATCAATCTTGCCATACATAAATTGTTGTTCTATCAGAGTGGAACATTTGATGGTAGTCAGATTATTTGCAATATGCATTTTTAGAGTATCATCTCCACACAGAAGTAAGTTTTGTTAAGGGACACAAATAAAAAAATTCTCAGAAGAACCTTATATTTGTACAGCACTTTTCAGTACTTAGAATGACTTCATACAGATTATCTTGTCACTGCAATTTGGTATAATTATTATTACATTAGCTCAGTGACAGATTAAGAAACTAGAGCACAGAGCATTTAAATGACTGGTTGGTGGGATGAAATGGAAGTGGCACAGAAGTTTCTGACTCAGGTGTAAAACAAGATCTATTTCTCTACTGCATATTAGCTCTCTGTTAGCAGGTATCATAATGGTTCCATAAATATTTGCTGAACTAAGAGAAGTTACTTTCTACTACTCTGTATGAATTGGATATCTGTTGTTAAAACAAAAGATAACCAATTCAGTGAAATAAGCCAGGCAGAGAAAGACAAGTACCAAATGATTTCACTCATATGTGGAGTATAAGAACAAAGAAAAACTGAAGGAACAAAACAGCAGCAGAATCACAGAACCCAAGAATGGACTAACAGTTACCAAACGGAAAGGGACTGGGGAGGATGGGTGGGAAGGGAGGGATAAAGGTGGGGGAAGAAAAAAGGGGGCATTATGATTAGCACGTATAATGTTGCTGGGGGGTCACGGGGAGGGCTGTACAACACAGAGAAGACAAGTAGTGATTCTACAGCATCTTACTACTGTAATGGGGTTTGTTGGGGGGGACTTGGTGAAGGGGGGAGCCTAGTAAACAGAATGTTCTTCATGTAATTGTAGATTAATGATAACAAAAAAAAAAAGGTCACGTTTGGTATCATTTACCAAGAGCAGGCCTGAATTTAATAGCTATCTCTAAGGTCACAAACATTCGTTTTCAACTTTGGCTACATGTTACAACTACCTAGGTAGTTTACCAATCACAAACACTCCTCCCCACTAGAGTTTCACATTACTCCAATTAGATTCACTGGAAGTAAGGTTCAGGTGTCAGTATTTAAAAAATGTTCTCTAAGTGATCCTAATAAGTTGCCAGCATTGATAATCACTGCTCTAAATAAAGAGGAAGATGAAAAGCAACAGCTAAAAAGAGGTTAAAAAGATGTGGACTTTGCTCTAGAGCAAGGAAAGAGTTGTGCAAATTTTTATTGCTCTGAGATACCTGACTAGGTAAATGTAAGAAATTTGGTTGAGATACAGTAGGCTCCTTGATAATAATAAAAAAGCATTAATGATTATATTGGGACTTGGGCTTTGTGATCTTAAAAAAAAGAAACAAAACAAATACAGGAAAAGACCTCAGAAAATCAGTGTACAGAAGTTAGGCAGTGACACTAACTGTATCCAAGGTTTTCTTTTTTTGAAATGAATTAATGTGTCTGATAATATTTGTCTTCTTAATAATCAAGTATGATGTCACCTTTATTAAGGCATTTCCGGAGGTTTTATTTTTTAAAACACAAGCAAAAAAAACTGACTTAAAATAATGACAACTCTACTAATATTTATGTACTTCTGATACACTCCACGAGAGATGGCACTAGAAATCATTGAAGGGCAGTAACGAGCATCAGAAGGGAGCAGTAACAAGGCAGTTATTTTAGAATCTATCTCCTCATTTCAAACTGCGATAAAATGTACAAATCAAGTTTAAAAAGCATTTCTGAAAACGGTCTTTACCTTAAAAGTTGTACACAGTAAAACAAGGAAAAATGTCTGGATGACTCTTTTTCACCATGTCTTCATTAAGAATTAATTCTATACTTTAATATTAGTTTAATAACTCTGGATACAAGTACGAGAAGTAAAGATAAACATACAATAAATACAATGCTAGAAAAAAGTTAGTGGTTCTTGGTTTTCATATTCATAATAAAGGATATTTAACAAAACTTCAATGGCCTTGACCATCCTTTCACATTTGTTTCTTATTAAGGCTTCATCTAGGTTTTGTTCTGTGAATTGAAGCTGATCAAGGATTGTAGGCAGCAGAAGGGCCACAGAACGGTCAACCACAGAAGAGTTAGCAGTATCTATGACATCCTGCAAAATTAACCACCACCAATGATTAAAAACAAAAATTAAAAAACAAAAAAAAAATGGAATACAGAAACAGAAGTAGTCATTGATGAGCTCCAATACTCTCTTCAAATTTCTTATAATTACTTCAGTAGTTCATTGACTCATGTGTCCTATTTAAAATCTACCCCTTTATCCAGTTTTGAGTCTAGGATGACTTTTTTTTCGAATGGAATAAGGTTTTGGGTTAATCAATTGCAAACAAGACTTTTTTAAGTGGACTACAGCTGTAATTTTAAAATTATTCTATGCTAAAAGTGTGTACTGAAAACAAATATCCTGAATTTGCTAAATGTAATTATAATAACTATGTAACAGGCACTGGTCTTAATACTTCACAGCTAGCCATAAATAATTCCTGTCAAGAATCTCAAAGATTGTTTATATGTTAAATCTGATTAATAGTCAAGACCAACAGAAAACAGGAATAATAATTTGTGAAAACTAGTAATTGAAAAGTTTTCCTAAAGTCTATGAACAATTCCAAGTTTATTATAAACATTTTGAAAACAAACTGTTCATTGGGAATATAAAAGTGGAAAAATCAATTTGTCAGTCATTCTATTACCTCAAATATTTCCTTGAACAACTCCAATGCTAAAATAGAACAGTTTTCTAATCCATCGAAAGGTTGGTTTGACCAACGAAGCAGAGCCACAGTAGGTTCCAAACATTTAGAACGGCTTCCCAGAATGGTGTTGCCAGATGGTGACTGTTCAAATATCATCTGAGTGAGCACGTGGCGCAGCTGAGTCACTGAACAGAAGGCAAGAAGTAATTCTAAAACCTGTGCAATATAAAGCCTTCATTAAATGTCAATTTCATTGGACTTTAATGCACAAAGTAACCAAATGAAGCTGCAAATGAAGTATTTTTTAAATACTCTAAAAAAAATTAAAAGCAGCTTCCAACTTTTCTTCCAGTATTATTTTTCAAAATGTATGATTATGTCCCACAAGATTACAAAGAAATGTGTTAATGGTGGTTACTTCTGATAAGCAGGACTATGAGAGTCAAAGAAAGAAGAGGCAAAATCAACTAATGTCATATACCTTCTATAGTAATTTTTTTTAAACAACAAAAAAAATGTTTTTAAAATAAAAAAAAAATTAGTAACTACAGATAGTTGTTATCATGTTAAGATTCAAGAATTGCTATAAAGCATACTATAGAATACTTAAAAGTGGCATCCCAGAGTGTTAAAACCTTAAGGGTAGTTATTTCCACAGGATGGAAACTGTTGGCATTATGTTCCTTAGCTCCCTTTTTCTACCTCATTTCTTCTTTACTTCATAAATTGGGCATTATACTGTAATATTACTCCCACAGCAACCTGTTTATCAGCTGTTAAGTTAAATTCTGTATTATTTCAGGTATTACCAACTTAACATTTAGAAATCTTTTATTGGTATCTCTTTGCCTATCCACTTATTTCTATATTTATGTTTCTTGTAAATGACATATAATTGGTATTTGTGTTTTAATCAACTTGACAGAATCTGATTTTAATAGAATTCAGGCCATTAGCATTTACTATGTAATAAATGATAAACTATCTTTGATTTACTGTTTTAAATATAAATTGTAGTACTTGTTTTTGAATTAGTACATTTACTTGGTTCCAAAGCCAAACATCCCAGCCTGACTTGTACCTATACTCCCTGGAGGCAAGCAATGTCACCCATGTGTCATAGTACTCACAGGCTGAAAATTGGTATAAGCACTTATGAAAACTTGGTATTATCTACTAACATTCTCCTCTATGCTTGATATTAACCATATTTTTTATTTTAACCACATGGTAGGTGTGTCATGGTATCACAATACTGTTTATTTTGCATTTCCCTTAAGATAATAAAGTTGAGCAACATTTCATATTTATTGATCATTTCAAGATTTTTGCTCAGGTTATCTATTGGGTTGTGTTTTTTCCTGGTTTATATATATAAGTTTTAAAATAAAATATTTTACATAGGAGTCCTCTGTTGTATATATCTAATGTAAATACCATTCGCACTCTGTGAGTTGCCTTCTCACTCACTTACTGGTGAGCAGAAGCTCTTAACTTTCACGTAGTCCAACTTAGCAACTTTTTTCCGGTGTAACTGGTGCTTTTGTTTCCTGTTTAAGAAATTCTTTGTTTATCTGAAGGTTATAAAGATATTCTGCTAGGGGTTTCTTCTAAAAGTTCATTGTTTTACCTTTCACATTTAGGTTGACAATCTTTTTGGGACTGATTTTTGCATGTGTTTAGAGTAAGGTGTCAAAATTCAGTTCTTTCCTATATGGATATTCAACTGACCCAGTGACATTTATTAAAATGACCATACTTTAAAGACTGCATTATTATCAATCTGGAGACCATACACTGTGGGTTTGGTTTTTGGATTGTACTGTTTCTGTTCCACTGGGCTAGCTGTCTATCCTTATGACAATACAGCACTGTTTTAATTATTGCAGCTTAATATTAAGTCTCAGTATCTGGTAACATTAGAAGTTCTCTGACTTTGTTCATTTTTTTCAGGATAGCCATGGTTATTTTTGAACATTTGTATATCCATGTGAATTTTATAATTGCTTTTCAATTTCCACATACATCAAAAAAAAATGAACATAAAAACAGAAAACACTAAAATCTGCTGATTTTTGAAACTCTTTTATTCTATGAACTTGGTATATCTATATATAGGTCTTTTTACACTTCCCAGTGTTTTGTAACTTCAGAATAAAGGCCTTGCAAATGTTTTGTTGGATTAACCTCAAAGCATTTGATATTTTTAAAAAATAAGTAAATGGTATCATTTTTTAAATTTCATTTTCTATTTGTTTAACATTTTCATGAGCTTATGAATATGTCTCTCTTGGCTATGTAGCCAGGAGAAGAATCACTGTGTCATAGGATATACATATGTTTAGTAGGCATCATGAAACAGTTATCCACAGAGATTATACCTGTGCATGGAGATCTGAGGAGGGTTCTTGACTATTGTTAATATTGTTTCCTGATATACACACTGGTTATATGGATATGTTCAGTTTATAAAAATTCAGAGAGCTGTTAACTTAGATTTTTCCGCACATTACAGTTTTTAAAAAGTTTAAAATAAAAATTCATGTTTTTACATACCTTTGAAGAAGAATCAGGATCCTTTCCATTAAGAAGACCTAATACTTGATTAAGACATGAAGAAAAGTGCTCATACCTAGGTTCAAAATAAAAATATATATCAAATGATAATTATGAAATTTATGTATCAAAAAGGATTTATGTACAAGTACACAATTTAAGTGTATCTTCTTCCATTTATCTTGAGCTTCTAATATAGAAGAGTCTTCACAAAGTTTTTACTTAAAACTTGAAACATAGTCTACCACTATGACATACATAAATTGGCTTTGTCATTTATTGAACAGTTAAAAAAAATGATTCACACATCAATAATAAATCATTGAAACTTTAATTACCTTTTTTTTAAAGGTATATGCAGTTTATAAATTCAAAGAACACAGAATATTCTAAAAATTAGCTACTTTTTTGTAAAGCACATATAACTGTCAGACATTAAATTAGGCTCTGCAGATAAAGAGGTAAAAGGCATGGTACTTGAGGTACTAGACATGCCACTCACATATAGCCTATGGAACTGGTACATCCTGAATTTGGGAGAATGGTGCCCTGCCAGAGTTTACAGTCTAAGGATGGAGGCAGAAAGACAGAAGATAATAATGTAATGTACCATAAAATATAACACTAACATGCAGAAATGTACAGGACACTATCAAACAGAATATGATCAAAACCCAGACTTAATGAGACAAGCCTCATCAGGTGTTGCTTCCTAGACTTAGGTCTTAAAGAATGAACAGGAGTTAGACACATAGAGGAGAAACTATATTCTAACCTTTCAGAGGAAATTGCACATGGGTAGATGAAAGAATATTTCTAGCAAGTTAGAGGTACTATTTACTATCTGAAAAGATGAGACAAAAGTACTTAAGAAAGAAAACATAAAGATAAAAGGCTGAAAGATTATCAGGGACTAGATTTTGGAGGGCTACACTGAGAATTTGAATATTCACTTTAAATCCAATGGGAGATCACAGATTTTAAAAGGAACACAGAGTTGAAGAAAAAGTTGAAAGGCAGGCACGTATAAGTCAAGAGGGTCAGTTAAATAGGAGTCCCTGAAAAGGGCAAATTTGAAGAAGATAGCACAGAATGAGACTTAATGCACAGAATTAAGGGATATGTTTACGAATGAAACAGGGTGACACTAACAAGAACTGGTATAGATACAGGTAACTTTGTTCAGGAGCAGATAAACATAAGACAACACAATTAAACATGATTTTCTTTTCAGAGGTGATTCTGGGGTTCTAGGCTAGAGAAAGAAGCAGATAATGAAATAGAGATTCATAGAAATAATTAAGCAACCACTTACTAATGCTAAGTCAGATTATTTTTCTGTCATCCTGGAGAGGTATATCCAAAAGAATTTTTGTTTACTTGAAGTTTTTAAAAAAGCACTATTTGATATTCAGAATGGGTACTACATTAGAATATATTGGGAAGGCTCTTAGATAAAGAGGACACTCTGGAAGAAAATTCTCTTATCTACAGATGCTTAAGAAAAAATGAAATGCTAATGTGGATATTTCTTGGTTTTGCCAAATATCAGTTAATCATATGAATAACTGTCAACTTTGACTGAAGGCTTAGCTTTTGTTTTCTTAATTTCTAGATTCTAGCTCCCTAAAGATTAGGGACTATGTTTTCATGTAACTTTTAGATTCTATATTCTTTAAAGATTAGGAACCAAGTTCTTTGTATCCCTGCTTCTGTAACACTCTCTTTTCCCATAATATTTGTTCATAGTAGGGGCTCAATACACGTTTTCTCATTTGTGAATGATTAGTTCATTTAAATATGAGACAATTTCAACAATTTCCTAACAGGACCACAAAGCAGGTTGGCGTGGAAAAATTTGACTTAAGATGCAAAAAAAGACCACGAACTCTTAGGAAAACAGTTGCTAACATCTCAAAATAAGAGTGATCACATGAAATACCATAGATAGAATGGATATACAAATGTTCTCATTTTACCTTATGACACAACAGAGGAACATAATGAAGAAAACATTATCCATTTTTCATACAAAAAAAAGATACACTGACATAAATATTCTTATAATAAAAATATTTTCAAGAAATCATAATGTTCAAGACTTAAAACTGGCTATCAAACAGATTAATCAAGATGTGTACATTTTGGAGAATGAGATAACCTCATTCATCTAAGACAAAGACTGAAACACACACATGCACACTTCTTATACTTTTACATTTCAAGCCAGAAAAGCAAAACAAATGGGAACAGAGCACGTCAAAACATTTCGATTTTGTCTACTTTGAATCCAAGTTTACTCAACCTAGAAAGGCAGTTTTATGTATCATAAAAGATCTAAGTTAAAAACACAGTCCTAAAATTTGTCAGAGAACCATACCTGGTAAGATAATCAGCAATTTTAGGATTCTTAAGGAGATCCATTAATAGATCAATTGAATACTTTCTAGTTAGTGTGCCATCACCGTTTATAAGAATATTAAATATTAGCTGAAATGTCTGATGAATATTTCGAGCATGGAACAGCTTAAAAATAAATTAGAAAAAGCATATTATATAAAAGTTTAAGTTGATAACATCCAAAAATTTAACAAGACTTTTACAGTATCAGAGAATACAAACTTCAGAATTATCTTCATAAATAACAAAAATCATACTTACTTTTTCCCCAACCTCTTCATTTAACGTCAAACTGCATAATATTGAAAGTGCAAACACAACCACAGTTAAACTACTATGGGCCAAGAAGCTAATAAGAGTTCGATAGAAAGATTTCACATTATTCTGAAGAAGAAAAGATTAAAAAAAAAATTAGAATGAAATTTAAGTTTTATATTTTGGTTGAAAAAGTTTATCTTGCACAGAACAATTAAACTTCTATTAAACATCATTATCAAATTAAAAGAGCATTCAAGGAGATGTCACTTTCAGACGCTATAGTAGTATGAATAGGTATAACCATAGTGAAAAGCAGTGCATGCACATGGGATTACGAGTGAATATTTATCTTTCTCAAATACTTCCATGGCTCAAAATAACCTTCACCCAACATAAGACCAGGTCAGAAAAATCCAACACATGAACAAATGAGATATTGTTCAATTAAAAACTAAATAGGTAATGCTGAATATTGAACAGCAAGTGAACTATTCACAAAGCACCTTAAAGAACTAACAAACTTCCTTGATTGAATATTATTTCTAATGGTGGTTCTGTTAATCTCATTAGTTTGCCTTCACCTACCACAAGCACTGGCAGTTGATATTAGACACTTATTCATGGATCTTTCTGGTGTAGTTACTATTGATCTTGTATAAATACAAGACTGAGGTAATTGGGGTTGCTAATGATGTGCTCCTTACTGTCAGAACAAAATAATTTTGCATTTCTTATACTTCTCAATACAACAAATAGTGGGATGCTATGGAGAAGGAAAACTTGTAGTATTCAACATTTTTATTAACACCACCTTAAGAAAACCAATATATATGAAGACTTGAATATTCATGTTATTTATATGTCAACCTGATTGTTAATTCTAATGGGTCAGTCGGACAAGACATGAGAATTCTTTTTGACTTTTTTTTAAAGAAAAAGATGGATAAAATTTTCTAGAAGCATAGAACCCACCACAAAACAAGAAAGCTTTTACAAAGAAATTTCTTACCAAAGTCTTTAAGTGTGTTTGAACAGAAAGATTGTGTCGGCAAAGATTTGCCAATAATCCTAGACAAGGCATCATTAACTCATCTTCAGGAGATTGACTGCTTTAAGGGAAATAAAGATAAAAGCAATGTTGATCCTAAATTATTCAAAATTATATAGTAATTTACACATGTAAATTCCTTTTTACATGCAAAAAATATTCTGAATAGCTTGTGAAGACAAACTGAATATTTTGACCATTTATTTCATGTTCTGAAACAAAATGATCCTATTCAAATGCAGCATAAAAAAACAAATAATTGTCAGAGTAACCACGTACTATCTCATTAAAACAGTCTATTCAAGGTGAAATAAACATACAATTTTCACTTTCAATAATTTTCTCTGTTTAAATCACTTCATAAATTTTTGTTATGAAAAATTTTTGTTAAGAAAATTAAAGCTGCTTTATACCATTTGATCATGGAAATCATCTAAGAGGAGTAAACAAGAATCAAGTAAACAGTAAATTGAGTTTAAAAAGCTGGAAAAAATTATCTAAGAAAAACTGAATAATCACATGGTTTGAGTTTAAAAATAAACCAGTAGATTATTTGGTTAACAAGTTTGGTTGCATACTCACATATGATCTATGAGGAATGTAATTAACTCATCTATATTGGCACCAGAATGAAAAATTTTGACATTGTATGTTAACCTCTGCAGAAGTTGAATGCACTGAGAAAAAGAACAGAATAAATATAAACACATAAAAACATAATAAACACAAGAATGGACCCCCGAGCATATTGTGGGCATTGCATCATTTTAGATAGCAGAATTTAGGCCAACTTTTCCATTTTTCCATTTCTTAAAAAGAACTTTTTTTTTAAACACAAAGTAATGAAGTTACTAAGAACCTTAGAGTTCACCTCCTGGTTCACATAAGATTTTTTTTTTACATTTACCATCTTTAAAACTGTATGCCAGTTTAACAGGTGATGTTTTTCCTTCTTACAAATAGATGGCATTTCAGGTTCAATACAATATTATGGGTATAAGAGTTTTGAGTCTATGCTAAATAAGTCCAAATCTATAGATTCACTTTCTATATTTCCTCAACAGATTGAGACTAGATGCCAACTCAATTTACAATTTTAATACAAATAGCTTATATCTCAAAATGCTGACATCTGTGTTGATAAATCTATCAATGCAGTTATAATGTAGATTTGTTTTTCAACCACAATAGTGCCAGATGTGGACTGGATCAGCTTCCCTTCTCCAGAAACTTTTAAATAGCACATGTGTGATCAATCAGCTCTTAAATTTATTAATGGCAAGAACTGTAGAACTGTGCCTATTCATGCAGTATTTTACCAGCATATATAAGTATAGTTTAGTAGTTTAGAATAGATACCATCAATTTTGATCTGAAAATAAGAGAAAAGAAGGGTTAAGAGAAAAGTACTGCGTAGGTGTGTATACCTGCAAAAACACTGAATCATTGTGGCAAGTGCTCTTCCGACAAACCACTCCTGCCAGCACACTATTCAGGCTGTATGTACTTAGAAGACAGTCTCTGGTTTCAATGTCCACAGCTGTAAGTTAAAATAAAATGGCACAAAGTATATCATTTTTGAGTATGGTTTTCATGAATTAAAATTTTGAATTTATTTCATATCGAACTTAACATATATAAAAACATCAAATATGATATAGCCAATATATTTATAAATACCTTCCAAATCATAAGTTTAATCACAGAAATTGTATCAGCTAGAAAAGCGAAGGGAGTATGAGCTTTTCCTTTTGTCATAAATCAATGATTTCTCTATGTAGACTAAATTAATCTCAAGGAAAAAACTTGCTTTATATATTCATAGAAATTTTGCTGTCTGATTATCACTTCCATTTTTCTGTAATTTAAAATTGCTCTACAAAATAAAAGTGCATTAATTAAAAGGTGGATAAAGTTAAAAAAATAAAGAGACTACAACACTATTTTGTATTCTCATACAAAAGGTTGGTAGATGTCAGAATTAGCATAGCTGTTTTGGAAAGCAATTTAGTAATGATTATAAAATAGAAAAATGACCTGCATATTCTACTGGGAATTTATTCAACAGAAATACACTAATATGTGAGTAAAAATACATAAAAATGTTCATTGTACTATTGATTTTAATAGCAAAAACTTACAAAAGAACACATGTGAATACCTACCATTAGTAGAGTAGTTGAATCAATTATAGAACTCTATAATATATTACAAGGCAGCTATTAAAAAGATACCAACATGGAAAGATAACTAAATAAATAAAGTAAAAAAATAAACATCTGGTCTCTGCAACACCATTTTTGTCAAAAAGCACCAAAATTTTTAATTTATTTGATCTAAAATTGTTATAGCATAGAAAATCTGGAAAGAATATATCAAGCCATTAAGAAATATTATCCCCAAAAGTGGAAATGATGAGGAGGGTTGGTAGTGATGAGTTAAAAAGGCCATTCTGTGCTAATTTGGTAGCCACAAGGCCACAAGTGATGACTTAAATTTATATCAATTAAAGATTCAGTTCCTGTCTACTACTTATACTACAAATGATTGATAGCCCTATTTGGCTAATGGCTACTATATTGAACAAAACAGATAATTGTCACAGGAAGACCTATTGGACACACTGATCTATATTAATACCTCTGGAACACTAAGGTTTTTTTTTAAAATAATAAATACATATTAATTTTATAGTCACACAGAGAAGTATCTTTCCTCTACCCCCAAACATGCATCAAGAAAAAAAGGTAAGCACTAAAAAATTAAAAAATAAAGATGAGGCAGGAAAAAATAGAAAAGCAACACCTACTCTTTTATCCTTTGTTCTAAATTCAGGGTAATCTCTCAAAAAAGCATGACTTTTCTGTTATCACTAGCTATGATTTTTCTGAGTTGTGTTTAATATTGCCATTATGAGCATGTATTTTTCTTTTTAATTTAGGAGTAGGCCAGCATTTCCAAAGGTGCATTGTATTGTGTAGTCCACTGAACCTTTGATATGCTTCAAAATTTTGTTTCAATAACTTTAAGAAAGGATGCATACAATATTTCTTTCCTTTTACAAAAGATCCACAATGCAAATAGTTTTGAAAGATCCTACAAGGAATAAGTTTTCTCAATGTGAATCATTTTCCAAAAGATTGATTAAATCTGTCCTTCAAAAAAAACATTAAATTCATACTTCTAAAAAATGAAAATGAGGAACTAATCACATTACCTAGCTGAGATAGCAAATTGATGATACTTAAGATCAGCGGCGCACTTATGTTTGGATCTTCAAGTAGCTCCACAAGGCAACTCAAGCATTCACTTGGTAATATCTGATTTGATGTAAACAATCGTGTGAGCTTCTGTCCAGAAATTACCTACAAAATAGCAATTAAGGTGTGTTAATTAAGAATTAGCAATTTTTATTTTTCTATTTCAAGTAAAAATTCAGTTCTTCTAAAGTATCACTGTCACTCTCTCCCAATTTAGAAAAGCCATACATGTGTTCCCTCTGCCTGGGAGATGGTTTACCTATCCCTTCTCTTCCTAGCTAATGTAATCATTCTAGTCTCAGTTTTAATTAGGGTCCTCCAGGAAGCTTTCTCTAACCCTCTGCCATCAACAAGGTTAGGTTTGCCTATATGATGTCCTATAGTACATTATGCTTTTATTTCATAAGCTGGCAAACTTTAGATGTTGTAGCAATATTTTACCTTCCTTATTACTTTATGTGAGTGAATACTCCATTAAGGTATAGACAACAAATCAATGCTCTACAAACAACATATTTATTGAATAAATAAATTCCTGCACAATCATTCCACCTATTTTGAAGGCGGCACTGGAAAGTGAAAAGTAGCTAAATCTGAAGGTTTAGCTATGGGATTAACTACGTGGTTACTTCTTCTGCTCCCTCCCAGAGACAGTGCCTGAGCCCAGGAGTTACAGATTACAAAGACAGAAGTTAAAAAGAAATTCTAAGTAGCCAGCTCAGGCATAAACAAATTTTATTTTTGCTTATTCCACTTTTTACTCCTCTCTTTTAGTTCTATAAAAGCATCCACCCCCTTAAAAAGATAAAGCGGAGATTGAAAGCCAAACACAGTGGTCACACAGTCATGCCATGTATTTTCAAAACACTTTCTAATGTTATTCATTATTAAGCAGTTTGTTTTTATAAAGATGGAAAAACAGTTACATTAGAGTTAGTTAAATCTTTTCTAAACATTTTTATTTTAAAAAAGTCAAGTCCAAGCAGGCTGTTTAGCATCATTCGAAACTTTCCTTTCTGTATCCCCTTTAGTCCCTCAACCAGATACCAGTTCTTCTAAGGCATTGCTGGTAAGGGAGCTTCAGATTATCTGTACCCAAGGAATATTTTAATATTAAAGTAAAAATCTGTAAGATAGAAAAAATTAGGGTGAAAGGTGAAATTAGACAGAGGTAAAAGATTATTTTAGGGTAAGGAACCTTCAAGTATTGCCCTTTTGCCTACTTACAGAGCTAGCCCTCTAGAAGAATAAGATATTTTCTTCTTTAAACACAATTTTCCTCAGGACTGGACCCATATTTTAACAACCTAAGTACTTTAACATGTAATATTTATTACAAGGTAAAAATTTTAAATTGCTTTACAAATTTTCTTTTTTACTTATAAACATGGAATGTTTTAATGAAATATAATTTATTTTTATAATAATTAATTTGCACTTACTCTGGCCTAAGCATTTTTCTAGGTATACGGTTCCTAAAAACCCTGTAAGGTAGGTGCTGCTTTGCAGATAAATAAACAACACACTGAGACAGCAGCATAACTGGGATTCACTGTTCCTGGATCCATGCTCATAATTATTACATAAGATTAGTGCTATGAAAAAACCATCAAGAATGAGAACTCAACTCTGTCAATCATAAAAAAAATTCAAAGTTCAGGTTCTGCATGGGCTATAAAGAAAAAATACAGAAGTGCAGCAGAAGAGCAGAATGAATAATCTCCTTTCACATTATAACTATTTATCTTCAGTTATTGCTCTCATGAAGTCTGCACAAAGATATTCACCATTAATACAGCCCACCAAAAAACAGTTAAAGCTTAAAAATCTGAAAGCACCAAAGATCAATGTGGATGGGTGACAGCAAAATTCATACACCGCTTAATGGGAGGGTAAAATGTAACTTGCAGAAAACTGTCTGGCAGTTTCAACCATAACTGTACAGAAACTTACCATAAGACTAACAATTTCACTCCCAGGTAAGAGAAATGAGTACATATGTTCACAGAAAAATATATGAAAATGTTCATAACAGACACTTTCAAAATTTCACCCCAAACTGGAAACCCAAATGCCCATCAACAGAATGATATAAGCGGTAGTACATTTACACAATGGAATTCTACAAAGCAAGAAAGAAAAATGAAGTACTGGTTTATGTGTAACACGAACAAATTTCGCAGATTATACTGAGTGGAAGAAGCCAGACACAAAAGTACATACTGTTATGAGTATGTACTTACCTGAACCTTATGAAAATAAACAACTGAAAAACCTTATAGGGGCTGGAAATATTCTATATGATATAGGTGGTAGCTGCTTGAGTGTACATGTTAAAAAAATCAACTATCAAACTCTTAAGATTAATACATGTTATGCTCTGTATCTATGCTAAGTGGCAGAAGGGTTTTCAGGAAATCCCTTGAAGGTCTAGGTATCAAGGAGCCAGTCTCAAAGCTCAAAGTTTTTGAAACCTTCAATTTACCATAACATTGCACTCAGATTAACAATGTACCTGTTTAATGTCAAAGACAAGTAGTGTTTCAGGTTAGTATTTATAATGCTTAACTTCTAATTCTTAAAACTGACATCCCTACTTATTTGTGGCTTCTGGAGTTCACTAGCTCACTGTTCTGTCCTGAGGAGAGAAGGAAAGCCTAGCACTTAACAGCTAATACCTTATTTATTAGGTTAGCAGGGATTTGTTATGATAATGAATGAAAAGAAAATTTACTCAGGAGATGGGGAGCTGAAGTAATAAGGAGCAACACCAATGAAGCTCCAAGAACAGACACATTTAAGGCACTCCAGTTTCACCAAAGGCTGCTGCTGATGTACCATTCACAGTCATCTTCTCTCCATATATTTTGCTAGTCTTTGGTAATTTAGCTTTTCATCATAGGGCTAATACAACAAATAATTAAAAAATTATGTTTAATTCTATGTTAACGAGAAGTTGCAACAGAGAGCTTTAAAATAAGATTTGAATTTAATTTTTTTCTTATTAAACCAAGGTTAATGTTAGTTGGAATTCCATGACTGTGTAACAAATGACAGCAGATTAAGAGCCAAAAAATAGATAGGGTCACAGAAAGCTGTGACAGCAACTTCTCAAAATAAAAAATGTTGTAATACAACTAATAGAAAAATGAAAGCAATTCAGTATTTTAGGACTGGAAAACTGTAAACAATGTGTTTTGGTAAAGAAAATAAGATTATGATTACTAGTAAATGAGACTGCTTACTAACGTAAAGAAAATTGAAACAATGTTGTTCAAGTGTATCATAAATTCAAATAAAAGCAGCAAGCAACAGGATCAGAATGTAAACTGTCTAAAGGACAATGGATCAAACAAATTTTAAATCATCACTCCCATGACAGCCATCCGCTAGAACTGCTGCGCCTTCTGAGAGGGCGCTGAAGCAATGGTGAAAACAAATGACAAGGAAAAGATGCGGCTCCGAGCTTCCCCTTCTGCCAATCCTAGACCCCCGACCTTCGGTCCCACCCTCCCTCCGCCTAGGGTTTTAGGTGGTCACTCACCCCCGCTGAACGCCGAAGGGCTTGGGGCGGGGTAGAACAGGATGGGGATTCTCGCGGACACTCGCTCGCTTTCTTTACCGAGTACAACCGAGCGGACAAGGAGCTATCTTTTCTTTCTCAGGCTGGGGCCGCTACACCCCGGGCGCACTGTAAACCAAGGACTACTACAGGGACGCCCAACGCGCCCCCCACTCCGGAGCCCCTCACCTCCAAGTGTCGCAAAAGCTGGGCTGCATTTGCCTCCGACTTAACGGCTTTATACTGACTGATGGTCAGAAGCAAGGACTTCAAGCAGGCGGTGGAGTCCATCGAGACCCGCTACAACCCCGCCTGGGAGCCGCCAGCACCCTACCAGCTCCTGCAGGCAGCTATCGCCGCGCGCTTTTTTTGATTTTTTTTTGCCCCACCGCTCGCTCCCAGAAGCTTCCGGTTCCGGTCGAGTTCCGGAAGTCCCTAGGCCCCCTGGGGAATTTCTTTTAAGGGAGAGTAGAGGGGAGAAGGGGAGCGGAGAGTTGGAGTGAGGGAGGTCGAGGTGCTCCGTGAAAGGCATTGAGAGCAGTCCTTCCAGAGCTCCCTTATATGAAGAGCCGCGAGGTTTCAGCTTCGAGATCCCGTGAAGTCGAGAAATCTCGCGAGAAAAGAGATTGCGGCTCAACCTGTGAAGGTGTGCCTAGGTGTGAAGGGTTCTTTTAGGTCAGAGCGCTCCGTTTTCCGTTGTTTCTGCGGCCTTCGCTCTGGATGGCCAGTTTTTCCTTTGCGCATCCTCCTCCTGAGAAATGGTCGCTTCCCCTTAGTCTAGACACGGTGAGGAGCTGTGAGGAGAATCTTGGGCTTTATGTTTTGAGGCCTCTCAACTTTATAAGCGGTCATGGGGAGTGATGATTTAAAATTTGTTTGATCTATTGTCCCTTAGGTAGTTTACAGTTTGATCCTGTTGCTTGCTGCCTTTATTTTAACTTATGATACACTTGAACAATACTATTTCAATTTTCTTTACATTAATAAGCAGTCTCATTCCACCCCTTGTACCCAGGAATGTTTGTTTCTCAGAATAAACCTTTGGCCTTTGGGATTCTGTGGCAAGTTAGTCGTGACCTGAACGATAGTCGTTGTCAAAGTTAAGTGAGGAAGCTACCTCGGGGTGACTCCGGGGTCGGGTATTGCTCCGGAGGTTGTTCTCATTAGCGTCACTTTTTGTAAGTGAAAGGGCCTGTTTTTATCTGGCATGATCGATGATCGAAATCTCGGCGTCTATGAAAATGGCACTGTCGTTTGCGGGTTTTAGTCAGAGATGTTATGTATGCATATATAATGAAATGAGTCAATTAGCTGGTTCTGGAGCTTTTGCTTAATGTATGCTAATGTTGAATAAAACTAAAAAACAGTTTGGGGAAAGTTGTAAGACTAGGACACTTGCCTTTTTTTAATCAAGCCGTTTGACAGAAATCCTGTTTTGTCAATTTAAAGAAAGTATTTTTTACTTCACTATAAAGGCAGGCCTTATTTTTATACTAAAAGTCAATCTAAAATTAAGTCAAATCTTAAAATAATCCAGCCAACTGAAATGTACCTGTAAAAGTCATTGGATAATCAACGTATTTATGCATCCATTCATTCATTTGTAAACCATTACTGAGTGTATAATTTGGGCTAGAAGTCGCCAGTTAGTGATAAAGATAATGAGCTCAGTGCCCTCTACTGCGAAGGAATTGTCTGATGAGGGAAATGTACTAAATACACAGTACATACAGACTTCGCTTAAATTAGAGGCACCATGGTAAGGAGTCGAGCCAGGCTGTCTGCTTACAAATTCTAGCTCTGCCCTTTACTATGTGACCATAAGGAACATTCTTACTGTTTCAGGGTCTTCTTCATAAGGTAGAATCTGGCTGGCAGTAGTATCTGTTTCATAAAACAAATTGAATAAGTAAATTCATTGAGAGCCTACAGTGGGCTGGGTACTTGTCTAGGCACTAGGGATTCAGTGAATAAAACAAAAATCCTACTGTCGTGGAAATTACATTCTGGTAGGGAAAGAAGATCAAATACAAGATTATAAGGAAAGTGAGATGGAGGGAAAAAAGCAGAATTATTTCTCCCGACTAATGATAGTTGAGAAAGAAGGGAAATAGGAGGGCCAGATAGAGAAAGTAGTATTTGAGAAAATACTTGAAGGAGTTGGAAAAGAGAGCTGTGTCCTCTAGGGGAACAGGTCTGAATTAGCATATCAATATGTGTCAGCAAGAAGGCCGTTATGGCTGTAGTAGTGTGAGTGAGGGTGAGATGTCATCAGGTGGTGTAGTCTTAAAAAATGAGTTAATCAACCTAAAGAATTTAGAACAGTTGCCTGGCATAGTAGTTTTCAGCAAGTGTTAGTTACCTCTTAGTTCATTGGCAAATGCAGTGATAACAGTTTGGTAGTGTTAGACTTCTCACTAATAATGACAAGCATGTCATTACCATACCTATTCTGAGCCAAGGGAACAGGGTCAAAACAGCTTGCTGTAAGTGGCATCTTTCGTTGAAATCTTATATTTTTAACTTAAGCAGTCATATAGATTTTACATTCTTTTCTGTAACATAAAATAATGTCTCAATTTTCACCAAAAATTAATATTGTAAATTTAGTAGAATGTACCATGATGGTAGCTGTAAGAAGCCTTGTCTTTAGTTAGAATACTTGCATATTCTAATATGAGAAACACAGAGCTGTATTTTAAGCCCCAAAAAGGAGGAATAGGAGAGGAGGAGATGAAGCTGGGTTGAGCTTGAATTCAGTGGTGATCTTTGGTTTTAAACTGGGCCTGATCTAATTAGGTTTGTATTTAGATGGATTATCTTGGCAGCTGGATGGGCTATGATTCTGAGGAGGTTAAGGCTGGAAGGAGAGAATGTTTAATTTGCAGGAGTCTTTCCAAAGGATAACCAGGGTAATTGAAGTGGAGAAAGCAGAGAGATGACAAGTTTGAAAAACATGTATGAGTTGAAATAGGCAGACTTAGTGACTCATTTCAGATATCAGGAGTGAGGAGAGGGATGAAACTAGAAGGAATTCCAAGTTTCTAGTTTGAATGATAGAGAAGGTACAGATACTGCTGAGGCAGTTCAAGAGAGTATTCCAGTTGTATTTTTATGTTCAGTGAAGCTATGTAATTTATCATTCAGTTTTCTACCATTCTCATTTAGTTTATACCTGCATGTTATGTAATTTTTGTTACTGTGAGTAGGTACTCTTTTTCCCATAACTTTGTAACTTGTTATTGCTATTGTAAAAAAAGATACTCATTTTTGGTACATCTATTATCCAGCCTACTGACTAAAATCTCTTATTCTAATAGAGTTTTGCTTATTCTCTTAGACTTTATAGGTAACATTTGCAAATAATAATTTCATCACTTCCAATATTTGTTGTCTTACTTTATTTCATTAGTGTAATCTCTAAAATATGGAATGGTTATGGTCGTAGTCAACATCTTTGTCTTATTACCTAATGGGAATGACCAGTAATTTAGCCCTTAGTATAATTTGTGCTATTGGCTTGTGATAGTCTTTAAAATGTTTAGGAGATTCCCCTTTATACCTGTTTTATTTAAGGATTTACCAAAATGTCTGCTAAAAAAGTATTGAATGTTTACATTTATCTATCTTATTTTCCACTTTAAAATGATAATGCAGTGGATTTTGTTGCTTTTCTGTTTTGGAATAATAACACTTGCCATGTGCCAAGCACTGTTCTAAAAACTTTATACTTTACTATTTATCGTTTTAACAACTGCATTCTTTATACTATTATGATCTCCATTTTACAGACAAAAAAACTAAGAGAGAGGTGAAACAATTTGCCCAAGGTCACCTATGTATTAGTAACAAATCTTATATTTGCTATGGTGCAATATTTTATTCAGGATTTTGTATCTATATTCATGAGAATTTTCAATAATTTTTTCTTTATTTACTCTTGGAATTTGAGTATATGTTACTTTTGAAAAATGAATTGGAAGTTTCCCTATTTTTTTCTGTGCTGTAGAATAATAGGAATCATCTGATCCTTGTAGGTTGTATACAATTGGCCTATAAAAATAAAGCTTGATAGCTTCTTTAGTGGTAGATATTTAGACATTATTTAAATTTGCAATAGGTTATAGAACTGATAATTTTTTCTACCCTTCTTGAGTTAATTTTTGAAATAGAAAATTTTACAATATCAACTCTTTTAAAATTTATTGATGTAAAGTTGCATCAGTATTTCAGTGCTTCTTTAAATTTGTTTGTAGTTTTAAATTCTTTTTTCATTCTAATGTTACCTATTTTTTCTCTTAGTTGAGCATTCCAGGGGTTTGTCTATTTTATCCAACTTTTTAAGAATGAACTTTCGTCTTCTTCTTGTTTTTCTTATTTTTTCAGAATCACTGATTTTATATTTTTATTCCATCCATATACATATAGTTTTCTTTGTTCTTTTGAGAGGTTTTTCTTTTTTTAAGTTGAAGACTTGGTGTATTTCCAGACTATGTTTTTTTTTTAATAAAGAACATTTACCTTATGCCAAAAATGTAAAAAGACAGTAAAGTGAACATTGGCATTTCACTTAACAACAATAATTGTTTAATAATTTTTAATCAGGTAAAATATTTTTAAATGCTAATACCTGTTCATTCTCAAATTGCTTAGAGTTTGTTGGGCAAATAGACAAACCAGAATAAGTGCTATTTAAGAGAAATAGAAAATAGAAAATGCTCATTCATTCACCCATCATATTTTTAATGAGTGCTTGAATTGTAGGTACCTTCAACTAGGTTCTGGGATTTCAGTAGTGAATCAAATAGGTAAAAAATTTGTACCTAACTAGAGCTTTTTATTTAATAGCGGATATAGACAATAAAGACATGTAAGTGAAAGATACGAATGTTAACAGTAGGTGTTATGGAGGAAAAGAAAGAGAAGTATCAGTCAGGATGGGATGTTACAATTTTAGATAGGGTGGAATATTTGATCAGTATTTGATGCATAACACATCACCTCAAAACTCACCTAAAAGATTACTGGAGAATTAGAAAACCAAATAATCAGTATATTTTGTTCATTTGTAACATAGCTAATAACAAAATAATGGTACAACTTGTTATTTGAATCCAACCTGGTGACCCTAGCCATTTTTGTTTACTTGGAACTATCTAACATATGAGAAATAAGGACTTGCTGAGTGCTAGAGCCACAGAACATCTACTTTACTACTTCAAATCTGTGAGCATTTAGTTCTTGCTAATAGGTCTGTGGGTTGCCTGTAGTTAACCTGATCCAGGCTTGACTTGGCTGGCTGGCTCTGCTTCGGCCATTTTGGGGGGAGGGGAAGATACCTAGAGTTCATTTTTAGTTTCATTACATGTCTATTAGACATCCAGGAGATGTTGAGTGAACTGTTGAATATATTATTTGTCATTAAGGGGAAAGGTCAAGGCAGGACATAAAAATATAAGGCCTTGAGACTACATAATACAGGGTGAGTATGGTTAGAAAAGACAGAATCCTAGGTATTTAAGTACTTAGAAGCTTGAAAGATGTGGAGGAACCAAGAAAGAACAATAAGTAGATGTCAGAGGTCAGAGGCTCTGGATTCTATCATTGTCTGCAGTAATCAGTTTTACTTGTAGCATATGGGCTGCTCTTGACTTCTAAAGAAGTACTCTAGATTGGCAGGAAAGGCAATGTTAAGCTACACATAGGTTCCCTCTTTAATTCTGGCTTTAGAGACTTTGAGGTGTGGGGAAGGATGCATGGCTTCATTCTTTAAATCAATATTGAGTACGCAAAGTGTGCCAGATGCTGTTCAGGCACTGGGGACTTAGCAGAGGGATTTAAAAAAAAGAAAATTTCCTGACTTTGTGAATCTTCCATTCTAGTAGGGACATGAAGCCAAATCTAAATTTGGAGATTATTCAGTAGGCATAAACAGCAGGTGGAACAAAGTTCCATTGACTCAGGTTCCAAAGATGTAAGGCAAAGAAATCCAGTGGTAGAAAATTGGTAGAGGTATAGCTTGGGGTTATTTGGATAACATGTCCCCACTATGGCTAAACAATTCAAAACTAAATATTAAATTGTTTTTATCCTTTATACAGAGTCAGAAAATGAAGTCTGTACAATTAATACCAACTCTGATTTTTCAGAGATATTACCTTTTTCAGAAAGACATACCTTTGCAAGAAGGGTTTAGTTGAGAAGGCAGATCAACCTTTTGGTTGTGAAGTTTCTTTTTATATAAAATTAATGGGGTCTATAAATTTTGATTTCATTGAAATAAGATTAATTTTCATCAGCTCCTATGTGCTGAGTGCCGGGCTATCTACCTATTAGATAACAAAAATTATACCTAAATAACAAAAATTATTCTCTCTTTACAATGATTCTTCTTCCTGTTTACTTTTCCAACTATCAAGGATTAAAATTCAGCCAATTTCTAAATGATTTGCCAAACCATAAAATTAACTGTCTTACTTTTCAAATGATTCCTGATATTTTTTTCCTATACATTTCACAGAATTTAACTCTAGACTAAGAGTTCACAGTTTGGATCATTTGGATAAGTATTTTTCCCCCATTTTCACATATAATTTCATATCATGGAATCAGAAAGCTTTTTTTTTTTTTTCTGAGTCAAATTTTGTGAAGCTGAAAGTGATGATTTTAAGGTACAGTAAATTATTTTTAATTATAGCTAGTTATTGAAGGCCTACTTTGGGCAAAGTCCTTTGCATATCTGTTTTTAAAATTTCTGGTCTTCGAGAAAATAGGTATTATCAAGTAATGAAATGAGTAGACATCTGTTTCCTGAATTAAAATGTAAAGCTGTTTTATAAGACAGTGGTTCCAAAATGGAGTATGCATGCCTTGGGATATATGAAACTCTACTGGGATATGGGAACAGATATTAGAACGTTTAATTCATTTTAATCTCATTTTTAAATTTTATATTGTAGTAATACCTGCATTAATTCATAAGTGAATTGCTATTCAAATATTTTCAGTGTATTCTCAGATTTATTGCTTGAGAGAGATGTGATCAGAAAATCTGGAGACTTCTTCAAAATCTCTAGTCTTATCAGAGCATTTAGACAGGCATTAATTATTATTCATCTCACTACGACATATAGTATCTGGCATTGTTCTGAACTGTTTTATTGAACAAATGGATTCTTTTAGCAAAAAAAAAAGAAGAAAAAGAAAAAATGTGAATAGTATACTATAAAATATTAAGATGATATTATTATCTTTATAATATCACTTACTAACCAATAAGATCATGTAAATAGTTGTTTTTGAGTGTTTGTCTTTGTGCATATTATTTAGTTCAGCTCATAATTGTACACTAAGCTTATATAAAGTCAGATATCAGACAATGAAACATAGTAGAAAGAATATGTAATTTGCAATTGGTGAAACTTGGGTGTGATTTTCTGCCCAAGGAATCTTATTGACTTATTAGCTATGTAAACTCTGTGGGAGTCTTAGTTTCTTACTTTTTAAAATTGATTACAGTAATGTTTATCTTTCTGAGTTGTGTAGAGATCAGATGTGTAGTTCACGTACATAGGTAGATAACCAGGCACTCAGCACATAGGAGCTGATGAAAATTAATCTTATTTCAATGAAACAAAAATTAATAGATCCCATTAATTTTATGTGAAAGGAAACTTCACAACCAAAAGGTTGATCTGCCTTCTCAACTAAACCCTTCTTGCAAATGTATGCCTTTCTGAAATAAAGAGCAGCAGCCAGTTTTCTTATATGGGTAGATTAAGTTGGATTTGGGTATTACGAGTTTTGTCATTGGTGGTGAGGGAGTCAGGTACACTCCATTCCCTGCTTGATTATCATTGCTACATGTGTCATGTCTTAACATTGTTTTGTTTCTTTTTCATTACTATCTAACAACTGTAATGATAACATAATATTTTTAAATGAAAATGTTCCACTTCTGGAGAATTTGCTTATGGGTAACATAAACTTCTAATGGTTACTGACTACATTTCTGGGCAGCGTTGTTTTGGCAGTGCTACCTGTAAATAACCTAAAACTTACGGGTGTTTTAATATCTGGTTGAGTTTTTTTCAGGCAAATCTTAACCTGTGCCTTTTCATTGTGGCTATATTCTAAATATTCAAAACAAATAACAAATAATATGTAATCTGTAGGTTTGCTGTATAAGTCCAGAAATAACTGGGTAGATCTGAAGAGATTTAAAAACCTGCTTCTGATAAGATGTTAATTTTGGCAAGGATGTTTTCTTATATGGGCAGATTTATAAGGGGTAGCACTGGGTATAGGTTGAGGGTTCCTGCTTCCTGGTGTAAGCTTCTAGACAGTGCTTACAGTGATCTTTGTAAAATGGCAAGAGCTTATATGGACAGTGAATATCCAGATATTTTAAGGAAGAAAGTATCTTCAGTTTCTGACAACTTTTGTAAAGATTTTCCAACCACCATCAATCAGTCCTGGAGTTTGCCTAAGAAAACTGTATATTTTTTTTCTTTAGAAGAAAATATGTTTTGGCCACCTGTGTCTAGGTATATTTACTTTGTGGCTTTGCCAAGAAGTTAAAGATGTATACAAAAATGAAAAAACTTACTGGAGAATTAGAAAACCAAATAATCAGTGTATTATTTCATTTGTAACATAGCTAATAACAAAATAATGGTACAGCTTGTTATTTGAATCTAACCTGATGACCCTAACCATTTTTTGTCTACCTGGAGCTATCTAACATGAGAAATAAGGACTTGCAGAGTGCTAGAACCACAGAACACCTACCTGCTTTACTATTTTAAAAGCCACCAAGAATGGCTGTTGCTGCTCATCTCACAGACATTATCAGATCAATAATAGTTAAAATTTTGGTTCCAAGTAACCCCCATCACAGTGTCTTAACTTATTTCTAGAAAGTGTCCTCTTCATATTCTTTTAAGCCTTGAAGTGGTAATACTTAATATGTAGCCAGAACATCTCACATCTCAGCTTTAAGGAGTTTTTTGAAATTCTTTTGGTAAAGTCTTACAGAAGTGATAATAAACACTATCAGAGTTTGCCTTGCCATAGACTCATGGATTTTTGTAGTACACACAATTCAATGTTTACTAAATCCAGCTTTTTAAAATAGTTATCAAAATTTTGCCAAGTTCATGTTCAAGGTTGTTTATTGCAGAATTATTAATAATAGTAAAAAGAAAGGAAGGAAGGGAGGGAGGGAGGGAGATAGGAAGGAAGGAAGGACAATTGGAGACAATTGAAGTATTTAACGGTCCTCTCGCAAAATGCTACATTTATACAACGGCATATCATGAAGTTTAAAGAATATGGCAGATGTATATATGCCGATGTGAAAAATACAAGGTGTCAAAATGTATATTTGTGCCATCTGAGCTATATATTTGAAAAATAACGTGTTTTTTGTTTCAGTTCTTAAGCTCATTATTACCACTCCTTTCTGTATAGTAGCATTTCTCCATCAAGGTAGAGAATTGGAAGAAAAGAACTAATTTTGCTGCAAGTTTAAACAAAATTAGATGGTGGTGGTGGTGATGATAGGAACATGTATATAGTACCCACAGTATGTTAGTACTGTTCTATTACATGCTTTATAAACATTTATTTCAACAACCATGTGAAGCAGCTACCATCTTAATCCCCATTTTACAGATGAGGAAACTAAGGCACAGAGATGTTAATTAATTACATGCAAGGTTGCACAGTTATTGTGTGTCAGAGCAGGCCTATATACCTTTGCAGACTATTCTGTGTTCCTTACTATTACTGACATGCAACCTCTATTTTTGATGTTGATAGAAATCTAAGTGAAATACTTTATATCATTTCTCTTTCTTGTAAACAACTTGTTTATGTTTGTACATGCCACATAATGTCAGGATGGTCTTTTCTTTAGAACAATCTGTTACATGTTTGCTTAATTAACTTTGCATTTTAACTAATTAATTTTGTTAGGTGGTTATTAACTGGTGCAGTCTTGTCCACAGAGCGACATTTGGCAATGTTTGGAGACATTTTTGTTTGTCACAGTGGAACTGGGGTGAGAGACAGTTGCCATTGGCATCTGTTGGGCAGAGGCCAGGGATGCTGATAAGCATCCTGAAAATGCATAGGCCAACTTCCGGTAACAAAGATTTATCCAGTCTCAAATGTAAGTAGTGCCAAGATTGAAGTCCTGATTTAGTGGGCAGAAGAAAAGTTCTCAATTTACTGAACTCCTCTCCTGACTAATAATATCAAGCATACTATTTTGTTTTCAAGCTAATAGCATTAAGAAAAACGAGCTTTGTTTTCACTGTTTTTTAATACTGATAATCATTTTTTTCCCTTCACCATCTGTAATCTGGAAGTGCCAGAGCGCACAAGGATAGCAGATTCATAGGGTATCTGCCCACACATTGAAATGTGAACTTGTTGGCCAATTAGAGCCTTTAACTTGGTCAGGGGATTTAAGATGAGCATTTGAGTGGATTTTAAAACGCATGTATTATTTAGGGAAGTGAATGGAGTGCTACAAGGTAAATGTTTAAATGAATGATTTAAGTATTGTATACAAAAGCTGCATCTGCTTTCTCTGAATGAGCACAGCTTTAAAAACGGGGGAAAAGCCTTTATAATTAAAAGAAAGTTTGTTAAAATTTCAGTAGATAAGAGGGAAAGTGGGCGCTCGGAGCTCAGCTAGAAGGAGCATTAAGAAGGGCAGTTTATTGTCAAGATAATGAGTGGCAATACCTTATTTATTAACCAGTAGAGCAACATGCAGATAAAGTCATTTTGGTTGGCAGATAAGGTGTGCTGTAAATTGACACAACTTCAGAGACGTCTTTCCTACAAAAGAGCAGTGTCTCAGTTCCGGGAAGGCAGAGTAAATTCTTAGTTTCCTGCTGACAGGGTAACTATTGAAATGCATACTCCCGGAGATACGAGATCCACTTTCTCTCAGGCTAACCCTCATTTGAAAGGTTTCCCTCGGCCCCAGAACGGTGAGAGCCTCTGGGTTACGCCCGAGGCGCAGCGGCGGCGCCCCGGCGGGCTGGTTGCTAGGCGCCTGCGCCCCTTTCCCGGCCGCGGCTGTAAAGTGGCCCGTGTGCGGCCGCGGTGGGTCGGCCTCGCGCGCGTCTCCGCCCCACGCCCGGGAAATGGTGGGGCCGAGGATATTCCCGCTGGAAGCCTTCCGTCACGGACTCATCTCAGGTTGTATTTGTAAGCGAGCTGAAAAGGAAGCCCATTAGCCTTTCTTAAGCCTTAATTCAGGATCCAAATATCCTCTGATTATTATGGTTAATTAACATCATACCCTTTTCTTTTTCAAGCTGAAACACTTGCGTTTAACAGAGGCCTTCCATCTCTACCTTGCTGCCAGAGGATTTTCCTCCCTTCTTTTCAGCCTCGCTGTAATCTGACGGAAGGAGAGTTTATTAGAGGCGGAGGTAGCTATATGTCTGAGCTATTCTGGAAGTGACAGGATTGTTTTGTTTAGAAAGGGCGTATGTTTATATGCTCTGACTGAAATAATGCCTGTTACTTTTTATTAAGATAACCGGGGAGGTTATAGAAACCATAGAAGAAAAACAGTTTGATCAAAATCCTAAAATTCAAAAGGCTGTGGCCTTTTCTATACAGCTTTATTAAAAAGACAAAGCAGATCTGATCTAGTGTGGATAACAAGGTTTAACCAACTTCTACTTCATGATAAGCTTTATCATGTCATCGGTATTAGAACAAAGAATGCGAATTTAAAAAGGCAAATGACTTGCTGAGTTTTTAAAAATAAAAGTAAAAGTATAATTTCCCAGGAGGACTGGGTTCTGCATAGCTGAGTAATACCAACTGCGATAAGTATTTTGTTAGGAAGGAGCAAAAAACTAAGAGGTGTTAGAAAGCTCTTTTTTTTAGGTGGAGAAGTATGCGTGTGTCTTTGCCTTTGTGTTTTGATTAGGAAGTAGTGGTTAGTACTGAATTGTTGGAGAATTACCTTGGTCCCTCAAAACTTATCTGTGTAACTTAGAGCTTGTGTAAGTTAAATAAGATAGCATCATAATTAGGAATACTAGTTTTCAGATGATTCCTCAGGACTCCTTTTAGCCAGTTTAGTTTGCTCCTCTTCCATTACGCTTACTCAAGACAGAATATTCAAACCTTAAGGTTCAGAAGGGCTCAGGTCCTTTAGTTACTTCTGTGTGTGGTGAACTTCTTTTCCAACATTATGTAAAACAATGTTTCTTTGAGTAAATAAATCTGAACTCTTAAAAAGGGACTTATAAATTATGTTGTGGAACATGTTTTCTCAGTTTGGGGATTACCTATGCTGAATTGCATTTTAGTAATGGGCCTCCAAAAGCATTACTGATTTAATTTATGGGTACATATTAAATATGCCACTAGGGAAACTGGCCACCCAGTTACTAGGATGAGTAAGTGGTCCAGAGGCAACAATGAGAAACTTTATCCAGTCTTATGCTTGGCAGCAAGACATTCCAGATCTGTTTTATTTGTATCTTTGCTGCCACTTTGTTCTGTTTTTCCTCACCATTTCTTTCTTTGTCCTAAAGCAATGAGCCACAGTTTGTTTCATATATGTTTGCTCTCATACTTCCTGGGCTTATATACAGTGAGTCAGAATGGGAAGTCAGCTCAGCAGAGGTCAGTGGAGCCTAGAGGCTTGAACTCTCAGTAAAAGAGATTGAATAGGACTAACTTTTGAAGGGTTGTCCTTGGAATAAATGGAGAGATATGTATAGGAGACATACTAATGATACTCTATTCCCACTTTTGTTTTCATTTGTGTTGTCTCACAATTTTTTTTTCTTTCAGGAAACATTCACATTGATATTTGAACCAGAGAGTATGCAAAAGTTTTTCACATTCCCTCTCTGCTATTTTATGGAGTTACAGGATAATACAATTTTGGGGAAAAGTGGCTAATTGTTACCTGTAGACTAAAAGAAAACAAAACAGTGCTCTCAAGATTTTGTTAAACAGAAACTGATATACCTCTATGGAGAATAAATCACTACAAACCTATTGGGAAGCAATTTAGCAATATGCACGAAGAGGCTTAGCATATCTATATCTTTTGACCTGGGAATTACAATGAGAACTTAGTATAAGGAAATAATCATAAACGTAGAAAAGGCTAATGGACAGTGGAGTTTATCACAAAACTATTTATAATGAAAAAATGGGAAACAGTCTAAATGTTCAACTGTAAAGAAATGGTCAAGGAACCACAACCAACTGTTGTGTGTAGCCATTGCTAATATATACTAGGAGTATAAAATAACATGAGTGATGCTTTTGATATAGTATTCAGTAGTGTAGAGCATTGTTGATTCTGTAGAGCAGTGAGATTTGAATGGTCAAACTGTGATTTTCATTTTCTTTTATAGCAGTCTTAAAATTTTCTTTAATGGTCATGTACTATTTTTATAGTGAGGAGAAAGAATACAATCCTACATTCCCACTAAAAATATTACTTGCCTTACAGCTTTAAACATCAGAGGTAAAACTTACTCTGAAGCATTAGAATAAGACTTGCAAAAGAACATTGTGCAGCATGGATTCTCTACCAGAAGAATTTTTTGTGAGGTAAGGGATGGGTTAACAAAAATGAGTCTCATATGTTGCATTGCAAATACACACGATTTGTCTTTTCCATGCAATGTTGGGAAGTTAGTGTGAATGAGATACCCTTATGCTTCAAGACAACTTTGCAACTTCAACTAGTGGGAAATTCAGACTGGGTGAATCTAATTTTAGAAAATTTTTCTGAGGACCACATCCTGGTTAAAGAGCTAAAAATTGAAAAGTGTACCACAGCTTGCCACATCAGGGGTATTCTCACCAAAAGTAATGTTTTATTTATCATTTAACAAGTACTTAAATAGATTTACTCTTTGCCAGGCATTGTTTTAAATGTTATTACAAATGTTAACTTAGGCAAACCTCCTATCAGTTCTATGAGGCGGATCCTGTTATTCCCATTTTATAGAAGGTAGCCTAAGCACAACATGAAGACTATTGAATGATTCAAATGGGCCCAGACCAAATGTCAATCTATGCCCCCCAACTAGGGCAAGTTCAGCTTGCCTATGCCTCTACCATATAACACTAAACAGCAGGTTAGTAATAGAGATCTCCCTCCTGCCTTGAACTGTCTCATATAATAAATAGTGTGATCTATTAATTAATTTTACAAGCACTTATTGACTTCCTCGATGCTTAGGGAAGACTAAAACATAATTATGTACTTAGAACTATAGCATAGTAGGAAGATATTTAAAAAGTTATACCTCTAGGCAAAATGCATGCATAAGTGTTATATTAGAGATGCTGTGGCTGTATATAGAGTGGAACAAGAATTATTGATGGGTTGAATGGGTTTTCGCAAGGTGACATTTGAACTGAGCTATAAAGGATAAGCATTTTGATGGCTGTAGAAATGGGAGGGTGAGTGGTCATTTGGCTGAGGAAATAGCAAGAAAAAGTACTTAAGATAAATTATTGGGGAGGATTGCAACAGTTTGCAAGGAGTTTGTCTTTATTTTGTGCAGAGCCATTGACATTTTAATAAGAGAAAGGAAAATTTACACTATTTTGGAAAGACTCCATCTGCTGAGAGTGGGAAAGATAGGATGACAAGATATGGCACTTGTAATCAGGAAAAAGCTGATGAAGGCTTGTACTGGTAGGAATAGAAAACAGTAAGAACAGTGATTTATAGAACTAGAATACACAGAATTCTATGATTATTTAAATATAAGTAAAGGGGCAAAAGAGAAATAGGGATGGCTGAAAGGTTTCTAATGACCAGAAGGAAGCAGTGTTGTTAGCTAACATGGGGATCAAAAAAGGAGACAAGTTTAATGTGTGTGTGAAAAAGAGAGGTCAGATAATGAGTTGAGTTTTGGACATGAGATTGAGTTGCTGCTAAGAGATCCTTGTGGAAGTTGTCTAGTAGATTGTTGAAAATATGGCATCAAGGAACAACTAAAGCTAGAGATACAGATTTGGAAATCATTAGAATGGGGTACTAATTGAATTCATGAGAGTTTGCTCACTTATTTGTTTTTATATTCATTCATTCAATAAATATTTGAATGCCTACTTTAAGTCAGATGTTGGGATAGATACTTGGAGGTGAAGTAGTAAATAAGAAGGGCCTGATGCCTATCTTCTTAAAGTGTTTATACAGGGGCATAAATGGGATAGATATAAGTAGAAAAGTAGTAAGAAAAAGGATAACAATGGAACATTACTATATATACTATGTATATTTCAGGATATATTGTTATAGTAAAACTTCAGGTTCTCCCAGCAGCAAAACAAAATATACAGGTGGTAAAAGCAGACTACCAAAAGAAAAATATAGTCTTGTATCTAGTTTTAGTTTTGCTACTTTCTAGGTATATAACTTATAAGAAGTTATGTAATCTCTCTGGACATCAGTTTACCCATCTATAAAGTAAAGTGGCTGCTATGTATGACTGCTGATGTTGCTTCCTATGCTAATATGCCAGAAGCATGGTTTGATAGAGTTAATGTATATAGTTATATATTAAAAGTTATTAAGATAAATGAAAAAGATGAATGAGAGGAAGAGGGATAACTAGTGGTACAAACTGAGAAGTGGATGGCTAGGAGAGCTAAGAGGAGAACCAGCAGCAGCAAAGAATTCAGGTTTTCAAGGAGGGTTGGAGGGTATAATGGACAATATTAAATGATGAAGAAAGGCCATGTAGAATGAAGAGCTAAGACAAAGCTATTGAAATAGAAAATAGGATTTAGTTAGTAATCTTTAATAGAGCTATTTTAATGTTGGGGAGGAATGGAGATTAGTTAAGTTTACACATCAAAATTTGTTATAAAACCTATGGAAAACATAGCAGCTCACATCCAACACTTTTGAATAATCAGCTCTGAAGTAGGGTTTGGATATCTGGATGTTTCAGAAGCTTCACAAGTGATTTTAAAATGCATCTGAGACTGAAACTACTTGGTTAAGGGGTAAATAAATGATCATGAAATGGAGCTAGCAAGGACGATATACATTTGAGAACATTTTGTACTCTTTCTCAAAGTTGAGAGGCTTCAGAATACTGCTGCAATATTTTTCATTCCTTGGTAATATAAGGAAGTTCTTTGTGTTTCTTTTTGGAGTGGGGCTTAGAAGTGGAGGAAAAGACAGTTTACAGGTTTTTCTTTACTGTGACATCTTAAAGAGCACTTAGAGTCATCTTGTCAAATAGTGTTTGCATGTATAAATCATCTTGTTGAAACTTTCGCTGTGTGGATAATACTATACTGTTTATCTGCCCCAATATCTCCTGACAAATCAGCACATAGTAGATGATAAATAATTGTCAAATGAGACATAAGTGTGAAGTAAAATAGGATACTATTTAAAAGGTACAGTTCTGAGTAAATCAATTGATATGTTTCTCACCTCAGTTTTATCTCTGTTAGTGCATAGAAATAAGAGAATTTATATATGATCCTATGTTACGGTTCTTATAGATTCTGTGTCATGGTTCTGTATGTAGGCAAAAGCAATTTTATAAATGATTTTTCAGTTCATGATATAACACTGTGTATGTCCACATTTTGAGCCAATGCCAAAAGCAAAACTTGTCAAGTTATTCCACTTTACAAAAACAGTTAATAATTTCTAAATAATCTGCCTCAATTTTAAAATATCATTTTGGAAAATTAGACAATTGTAAGATCAGGAACCTGAAACAAAAAATAGAGTGATCTACATCTATATAAGATGGATTCTTTCCAAACCTTTATTATCTTCATGAACATTCACATAGATAACACACAAAATAAAACAGCCTTTTCAAGAACCTTTTTTCTTTACATGGAAACAGTGCTATAAAGTTAACTTTTTCCCATTATTTTGGTCTGTTGCGTATTTGTTAAAGATGAAAAATTTTTTTATATCATCTTTCTATTTTGTTTCCCACCATCCAGCATCCTGTAAAACCATAGCATAAATAGCTTTTCTTTGACTGAAGTCCCTAAAGAGGCATGACACCTGCCACCATTGTAGGTCTTTGCTACACAGTGTTTACAATTCTGAAACTTTCAGACAGAAATTCACTTGTTCTTTACTACAACTATTTAATTGTGTTCTTGGTAAGGAGATGCACTAACTAGACCTTTCTTTTTTATTTAAAGTAGAGATCCTCTTGAAGAACAGTCTAAGGAGGAAATCAAGAATAAGGTAGAAAAATCAGCTAATCAACTGGTAAGAGAAGATTTAATTTTCATTAACTGTAACTAAGTTAATAATGACTAATTTCTTTGAGAATGTAGTGGTAAATCTAGTCAGTCTATCTGTTAAAAATTTTGGGGTGAGTCCGCTTTCCCACCTTAGTAATTAAATCTTTATTTAATAATTGATACTTGTGTCTCAAAGTTATCATTCCAAGAACCAGTCCACATTGTAAGTTAAAATTAGTAGATGATTGAGTTGATTTGCCCAGAAACATCCCAACAGTTTTATGAAATCCCATTTTTATCTTTTAAAAGTGAAATCCAAACAAATGAAAACTGTGTACATGCAAACACACAACTAATTTTATTTAGTAAGAAATTTCACCGAGTTCCTGAAGTTCATTCTCTTCCCTGTTTTTATCACCTTTACTGTTAGCACTTCAAGTTTTAAACGGAAGAATAACTGAAATACACATTAATCTAGGATTTTTATTGCCAGTGACAATGTATTTTATGGTAAATTAAAATACAGACACATACACACACATTTGACTATCACATGTGCTTTTATTTATTAAAGAGTGGATGAAGAGCTCTTTGTTATGCTCATGATGGTGTAGTTTTTACCTTCCACATAGTTTTATGAAAGTATTATATTGCTAATAAAGTTTATAAAGGTTATCCAGTAATTTAGGTGGAAATATATAGACATAAAGTGACCATAGTATTCATCTGCATGAGATTATCACTGTAAACTGTTGCAGAGAAAATAGAATATGTATAAATGTAAATAGGGATGTACACTTGAACCAGGGGGATTAAATCCAGAGAAGATATTAATAAATAGAGATTTGGGAATACAGAAGGGCAAGAGAGGTGGAAACTTTGACCTGAATTTGGTGTAGATGCTCACTCAATTTTCCAAAAATGGATTGAGCATCAAATATTGTGACAACTGACTTAAAAACTTAAAATTATATTGATGATAAGTTACAGTTATTAAATAAGCATGAAACTTAAATTATTCCCTATTATTTTATGTCTGCTATAATCTTCCTTGTGCATCAGTTTGGTAATTAGCATTAGATGATTCTGTGGTGACTTTTGACTACAGAATTGACCTTTAGTTTGAAATATAGGCACTACTGACGGTTGTTGTTCTTTATAAGGATTTGTCTAGTTAGTTAGTGGAAGTTGATTTTTTCTAACTTTTAGAAAAATTTTAAACCTACAGAAAAACTGCAAGAATAATACAGTGAACACTTACATACCCTTCACCAAGATTTAGCAAATTAACATTTTCCTGTTTTTGAATGTAATTTTCATATAATGAAACACTATGAAATGTATGGTCTATTTTCTAGGTATTGATGGGGTTGGAAGAATCTAAATGTTAAGTCTCAATCCTAGAGGCTGAGAGTAGACAGATGGTCCTATAATAGACTTTTTTGGTTCCTAGTCACTTTCCTGGGTAGTTCAGATCTGTTAGAAACCTGATAGTCAAGGAGTCACCCCATTTCAGGGCATTTTCAGTGACTCAACCTCTGCATGGCCTCTTCAGTAAGAAGCTTATCTATTCAGGAATACTCATATTCCTCTTGCAACAGAGTATCGGAACTGTGGTTATCTTGTTAAGGTTTGAAGGAAGGCCATCATTCATCTGTTCTAGTTGCTTATCCATTTCTGTTGGCCACCCATTCCTGACAACTATGTTATTAGACATTCTATATAGGACTTGACCATATAGCTATCAATTAACCATTAATGATGGCTTTGTTAGGTCTGTAAGAATGAGTCCCTGAAGTTCCAGGATTATTACTACTTATTCAGCTCTAACCAAATTGAGATGATGAGTAAGAGTAATTCTATTTTACTACTTTGTTTATAATTTAAACTTTTACAGATTCATTCTATTTATTTTCTAATTGCTGTGTGTTTAGTAGCTGAAGCATCAGTCACATAATGTAAAAAGCACTCTTAGATAAAGTTTTCACATTATTATAAAGAATAAACTATGTAATATTTGAAACTTAGCATTTTTTATGCTTTAAATGGACCAATTCAGTACATGTAGAATTCTTAATGGTAACCATTTTTTAAGGTCTCACTCACATTTAAGCCTAAAGCCTTTTTTCCTATCCCACCACCCTACAAAAAAAGGTATAATCATTCCCATCTTTGAATCTCTATTTTTTTTTTTACATCTTTCAAATGAATTTCTGATGGCCTTCCCTATATTTAGCTTCTTGAGTTTTGGTCTTAAACTTTCTGCTATGTTGTAAGTTCCTGAAGAGTAGAGAGAATGTTTTATTTTTATTTGGATTTTCTATAGTTCTGTCAGTGATGTACATACAGTATGTAAAGGTACTTTGTTCTTTTTTTAATGCTTTGGCATTGAAGTTTTAACATTAAAGTAAATAAGAACATGTATAATTGAGTGAACTTTTAATAAATTATATATTCTAGGACAAACAGGAAAAGGACAAACCTACTGATCTTGTTTCTATTAACCTACTAGTAGAAGTGAAGAAGTTATTGAGTGCAATTAATACTCTACCTAAAGGTGTGGTCCCTCACATTAAGAAGTTCTTACAAGAAGATTTTTCCTTCCAAACTATGCAGGTAAGATCATAATTGTTCTCTGGGGCAGAAGTACAGTTCTGTGATTCTGTGGTGACTTTTGACACCACAGAAAACACACTATGATTCTTCGCTCTTACACTACTACCACACTCACAACACATGTGACACAGTGTGGGTTTATTCCCACACCAGCCAGTTCTGTACTATCTAAATGTCCTACAAATCCATTCTGACACTGTACACTGGAGTTGGCATCAGACTTCACAAGTTAAGGGCTCAGTCCCACGTGACTTTCCCCACTTCAGATACCAGTCACCAGTCCTAGGTTGTCCCCTGTTCTTCTGATTGACTAGCTATAAATTAGGGTTCCCATGACCCACCCTCTTAGGTTCAGTAATTAGCCAGAACAACTCACAAAACTCTAGGAAACACTTACCTATGTTTATCAGTTGATTACTTAACAAGGATGTGATAAAGGATGCATGTAAACAGCCATATTAAGGAGATACATAGAATGAGGTCTGGGAGGGTCCTAAGTGTGGAACTTCTATCCCTGTGGAACTGGGTTGTGCCAACCTACTGGCATAAGGATGTGTTCACCAAACTGGAAGCTTTCCAAACCCCATACTTTTAGAATTTTTATGGAGACTTCATCATATAAGCATGATCAGTTATTAATTCAATGTTCAGCCCCTCTCCCTATGTGAAAGCTCTAAGCTTTTAATAATGATTTGGTGTTTCTGGTGACCAGCCCTCATCCAGGAGCCCACCTCATTATAACAAAAGAATCCCATCATCCAGGAAATTCCAAGGGTTCTAGGAACTCTGTCAAGAACCAGTGTCAAAGATCAAATATTAGTAGAAAATAGGAGCGGAGATCAATATATATATTTCTTATTATTTCATAATTACCCTTTCTTTTTTTTTAAACCCCAACAGCACAGCTAAGGTCTTAGAATCCCCATCTTACTTTTTGTGAAGGATTTTGGTGTCAGCCATGACCATAGACTTTTATTAATTAAATATGTAATTAGTTAGTGTTACCCTTTAAAGAATAATGGTAAAAATATGGGTTAGTAGCTTATAAGCTGTTGACTGTAAAGTCTGGTGTTTATTCTGATTCCATTTAAAACCCTATTACATGTCACTCTGGGACAGGGGACTACTTTTGGTTTTCCTAGTTTGTAAAATATTGACACATTTTTCAAAAATGTAAGATAAAGAAAAGTAATGTCAAAAATGTTTATATTTATGAGTAAAATAAATATTCTAGAGAATATATTATAGATTTCCAGCTTGCAAATAGTTTTTCTAGAACTTTCCGCAGAAGATGGATGTCAGTTCTTAAATAATGGAGTTTTTTGAAGTTAAAATGTTCCACTCTTTTCTTTGTTGCAGTTAACTGAGAGGAAGGGAGCAAAACACCATAGGTGTCTTGAAAAGGTCACTTTGCCTTTCCTGTGAAAGAGTACATCATTAGTTATTTCCATGAAAAAAATTAATACTATTATGATTAAAAACACAAACAAACTGAAAATATCTGAAGGGTGTATACAATTATAACATCCACTGAGATAATTTGTCACAGTATTCTGGTTTGAAATTGATTGGAAATGCCATTATTTCCCTTTTACTTTTTGGAAATCACCCAGAAACAACAACAATAAAATCAGTGGACTTTATGCAAACAGTAGCCAATTAAGTAAAAATGAAAGATAGGTATTTATAAAAAGAAAAAAGGTAAAAAACCTAGGAAAATACTTAAGAAATGTAAGGTGTAAACTAGTGTTTCTTAAAGTTTTTCCTAAGCCACCTGTGTGAGATTTCTTCAACCCTACACTAGTCCTAAAGAATCAAAATCTGCATTTTAGTTAATACACACTGGTTTTCTTCACATTAAGTTTAGAAATCACTATTCAATTTTAAACCTATAAATAAAAAAAAATCTCTAAAACTCTATTAAAATAAAGAAAAGAAGACCTGAATAAAAAGCAATACATGTAGAAAGATACAATGTGATAAAGCTGTCAATTTTCCCAAAATTAAAGTTTACAAATATCACATAATTGCAATAAAATTGACAAAAGGATCTTTTTTTGTTATGGTTACTTAAAAGCTAATTTAAAGTTCAAATGGAAATAAAAGGAAGAACTACCAAAAGAATTATGAAAAAATAGTATAGGGGAAAAGGACTGGGAATTTGCCCACTTAGATATTAAAACTTACTATGAAGCTCTAATAACTGAAAGATTATGTCACTTGCTCTTGACTCTATAGACAAGTCTAGAAAATAGAAGAAAAATTTGGGAAATAAACCCAAATACATGCAGAACTTTTACGTGTGACAAAAATCATTAATAATAATGGTGAAATGGGCAGATCAACCCATATCTCTGCAAAGAAGGGTCCATTTATGGTGTACCCTTTGTAGCATTTACTATCAGTGATCTACCCATACTCTTTAGCCTCTTGAACTGTTATCATTTCAGTATGTTCTGGACAGTTTCCAGTTTTTAATATCTGTATCTCTTTGTCTCAGGCCTTGTTTTTTCCCTCTGGAACTGCAGAACGCAGGAAGTCCCAAGGAATAATTATTCCCATACAACACAGGAAGCAGTCAATCAATAAATTGTATAAATATACCAGTTTTCTTTATCCTTGAGTTGGATAATATGGAGGCTGGTATTTTTCAGTTTTCCAGAGTTTCCTTGTATTAATCCCAGACTCTCACTGTGGGGTAACTACCTTAATAACACACCCACTAATTTAAACTCTGCTTTCCCTTCCTTGTTTCACTTCTCCACTTCCTTATCATTTTTCTTTGTACCTTCCAAATAAACTGCTTACATTCACATCCTTCTGTTAGCCTTTGTTTCCAGTTGGAACCAAAGTAGACACACCTACTCAAGGATGTATCTCTTCAGGGTCACAACCCAAATAATGAGGTGTTTGCCAGGGCCCCTCTTCCATGATAGGTCATGCACTACAATTTTTCCCCTAGCCCTGCAAGTTTTCTAAGAGCTCTGCCTAGCTTCTCAGCCTCTCAGATACAAGTAAACATGGCAATTGCCTTGCAAAGAAAAGTAGCTCCAAAAGTCAGTTTTGTATCCCTGAACCTTCCAATCCGTTACATAGTGACCCCAGATATTTTCAGTTATTCTGCTGCTGCTTCCAGAGAAATGAAATTTTTGTGTTTTAATATTTTTATATTTTTGTCCAGCTTTTCAGTTGTCCTCACTGAGATAATTGATTTGAAACTATCTAGACTATTTGACAGAGGTCGAGTTATGTTTTGTATACCTATTCAAATTCAAGGGATATTGTTGAGCAAATGGTTGGATATATGAGTCTGGAATTTAGGTGGTAGTACCGAGCTAGAAATATAAATTTGGAAACTGTCAGTGTATAGACATTATTTAAAAATCTGACAGTGGATTACTTTACCTATCAACAATGTGTGTTGATAGAGACGAGGTTCATTAAATTGAGTGCTGGGGAGACTGAAATAAAGTATCTAGTTGGCTAGGAGAAAAACAGGGAAGTATTGTTCACTGGAAAGACCAAGTTAAAAAAAGTATACATTAAATTTTCCACACAGATAATAAACACATCATTAAGCACATACTGTAATGTAAGCCGAGCATTTGTGGGTACAAAGCATTGGGGAATGGACACAAAGATTAGGCAATAGTCCTTCCTTTCATTTCATCTATGTAAAAGTGATAGTACGTAATAAATCATATCTTGGTTCCAGTCAGATTGCAGCATAAGATGGCTTGCTCTGTGGTTGGTATTAATGCCAGCTTTCCTGTGTACCACATATTCAGGGCTCAAAGGAAGATTTTAGCTGTGTTAGAGAATAGAAGGTGTGAGAAAAAAGTAGGATTGCCACTTTTCTCTGAAGAAGTGGATGTTGCCAACTGTCTGGCAGATGTAGGAATGCGTTTTAGTTTTTTGAGGAAATAGTTATAAAGATTTGTCAGGCTGCTTAAAAACTGACAAATATAAGAGCAGTTGTATCTGGGTGGTGTGGATTGTTTTTTAAAACCATCTTTATTTCTATTCTCCACATTTTCTACAATAAGTATGTATTATTCATATAATAAAAATGTATGTAGATATTTGGTCTATTTTAAGTAAATTTGCAACCAAATTGTTTTCCACAGAGGGAAGTTGCAGCTAACAGCCAGAATGGGGAGGAAATCGTTCCTACTTTGACTTTACGTTTCCTGATAACACAATTGGAAGCAGCACTTAGGAATATTCAAGCTACTAATTATACTGTAAGTGTTTGCTTTTGTGAGTTTGAAATAACGGATTTGGACAACATTTTTCAATGTGAGAGCAGCCAATGCATGCTTATTTTAAAGTGTAGACCAATTTGTATTTTCCTCTAACTTCTAGAGAAAGGTACACATAAATTAATTTCATTCTTGTGTCTTGTACTTGTTTATGACTGCATCTCTTTAATGAGCCTATTCCCTTCCCCTACCATACAATTGTTCATCTTAAAGAGAAACTTAAACTAGTAAAAATGGGCTTTCCCCATTAAAAATGAAGAGTCATAAATGTCAAAAACTATTTCCTTTCCCCTAATTATTAATCAGATCCTCTTTCTTATGATATTTCTATATTTATAAAAATTAAAACTTCTGCCATCTGTTACTGAGTACTCATGTGTGATAAACTTGACAAGATATATATTTAAGGTCAAATGATACTTGAAAAATAAATGGAAAAACCAGAAGAAAAATAGACCTTGCATGAAAAATCACAACCAATAGTATAGGATAGTAAAAAGAAAAATCAATTTTTTCAATAATGTGGATCTGTAAAGTAAACTAAGTTTTGTACATATATAGAAGATGGATTAGTTATCTTCAAGAAAAGACAACCCAGGTATCAAACAAGGTAGCCTAAGACACTAAATCCCATATTATAATGACATACAAGGAGGTGGAAAAGTCATCCTTACTTAGGACCCTCGGAACCAGGGTTCTAGGAGGTGATACACACTACCCTAGTGAAATTCTAGGTGGAGTCATGGAAAGGGGATTTTTCCATCAATGTGTAATTCGAAGAACTTTTGGGGTGCTGTAGATCTGCTTTTTCTCTCACTGACCAAATTGCTAAACAATGAAATAAATCAGTATAAAATCAGCATTAACAGTTGCTGATTGCCTAGCCTTCTCTACTTAGGCATTATTTCAAAGATGAGTCTTAAACTAGGAAACAGAAATGTTCCCTCTCTTTCTAGAATGTTTTAGTAGAATTGGAATTGTCATGATCAGAGCAGTCTACTGCTTACTGCTGTGTGTAGATATCTCTCCCTGTTCCTCATGGCCACCGTGGAGAAGCAGGGCAGCCTTTTAGAAGGTGGCAGTAGGATAAAGCAGGGAGCTAGTTGCCAGCAACATCTCTAAATCCATTTCTAGTACTTGGAATAATCTCTGCTAATGGGGGGAAAGTAGAGAGGAAAGGGCAGGATGTAGGTTAGAAATGTACAACTTCCATCTTTAAATTCCTGAGTTCTTTGCCTTCTACTTCTAGTTATAGGATTACCACAGTTCTGCATCTTATCTTGTGCTCAAATGTTTTTTTTATTTAGAATTGTATGAGCCAAAGGCTCTGTTGTATTATTTATGAAGCTAGTTTTTTTTTTTAAGTTACAAAATAATAACACACTTATTTAGTGTTTGCTATACGACAAGGATTAGCTCACCTACTCTTCACGGGCATTCCATCTCATTATTCCCATTTTCTAGATTAGAAATTTAGGCATAGAAGTTAAATAACTACACTTTGAACCATATTATATACCTCTGAAAGATGGGAATTTTAAGCTGGAAAACAGTAAGGTATTACAGGGGAGTTTGCACTCACAAACTCATTCAGTCCAGTGAGAGCAAACACTTCTGCTTCACTGAGATTACTTTGAAGGCAAACTTCTACCCCAGCCAATTATCTCATAAATGTACATTGTTGGCCTAAGAAGTGTGCTGGTGAGAGAATACAGTTAGATCAGTTTAAAAAGAAAGCTCATACCCTATAATAAAAGCTTACCCTTAATGTATCTGAAGAAATCTTGTTTATGGTATGGCACAATCTCAGTGAAAAAAATTAATGTGATGAAAGATATGATTATGATCTTCAGTTCGTAGAGAGCTTATGAACAGAATGGATAATATTTTTCTCCATAGACAGTTTTTTAACTTCATATTTTAAAATAATTTAGATACACAGTAGTAAAAATATAACTATACAACTCAAAAGTACAGAGAGGTCCTGGTGTACCTTTCACTCAGTTTCCCCAATATATTATCAAAGCCAAAAAGTTGACAGTAGGTGTTGTGTCAGGAGTCTCCAAGCACCCTATAGTCAGAAGGACCCATGGAACTCAGTATGTAGTTGTACTCACACTAAGATTTATTACAGTGATGTAGTAAAAATAAACACCCAGATAGATTATAAGGGGAAAAACATAGGCAGAATCTGGAGGAGTCCCAACTGCATACTTCTTTATGTTTTCTCCCTCCCCCTCTTTCCACAAAAAAAATGCAGCAACATATGTATGTGTATGATGTTTCTGCCCAGGGAAGCCCATTAGAGACTCAGTGCCCAAGGTTTGTACTGGGGATTGGTCAGTTAGGCAGCCTTTGCCTAGCTTATGTCAAAATTCCAGACACCCAGAAGAAATTCCCAGGTGTTTAGCATATATTACATTGTTTGCATAAACAATTAGGCACAGTGACCTACACTTGTCAGTTAGAGAACATTGGGAACACTCCTGAAATCCAAGGTTCCAGACACCAGCCATGGGTCAGCTTTGCAATCAGGCCTTTACTAAGGATGACAGTCTCAGGCTGACTTTTTTATGCACAGATGTGTATCCTGTGCTATTGTGTCTTAAGTGTATATTTGTGTAACTGCTCCTGCAATCAAAAGAACTATTCCATTACCACAAAAATCTCTCTTATGCTACCCCTTTATAGTTACATGTACCCCTCACCCTCTCTAATCTGTTCTCTATAATTTGGCATAGACCATCTTTAAATGAAGGAAATATCTGTGTGTTTTAATTTTTCATTGAAGAAGTGACAAGCTTTATGTTTGTACTATTAAAGCAAAACCCACACATGGACAATAAAATACTTTAAAGAAATTATCATATTTTTTTAAGATGTATGGTAGATACTTGGGTATTCATTATATTATTACCTAAAGTGTTCTTGAGACCTAAAATATAAGGGGAAAGGAGGAAGAGGGAGTGAGGGAGGGAGAAAAAGGAGAAAGAATTTTTTTTGAAAGGTTTAATATAACAGATCTTGATATCACTGGCTTTCATTTTCTTTAATCAGACTGATGGATTATTCTAAGATTATTTACTATCTTCTTCTGGGTCAAATTATCAAAAACATTTAAAATTCTCTATAGTTATTATTAGTTGGTTGATAAAATAATGATACTTTTTACTATTTTTAACAATTACTAGATAGGCTTAGGGTATTTAATTAAGCTTGTTATACTGAAAAGTGACTTAGTCTAAATAACCAAGTAAAATATGTTTTATCTTTTTAGGCACATCAGATTAATATTGGCTATTACTTGACATTACTGTTTTTGTATGGAGTAGCACTCACTGAAAGAGGGAAGAAAGAGGTATGTAGCATGTTATTTGCTCATAAATTTTTTCACATATGCTGACTTCATTTTAACAAATTAAAATATTGAATTTTTAGATTCTCTAAAAAATTGAAACCTTTCAGTGACTTTTCTGTTGTATATTTACAATATAGAGTAATTATGCCAGAGACTGTATTGTGAAACTAAAAGTTTCACATTGATAGAGGAAACTTAATTTTAGCTTATAACTTTACTTATTTTATTTATCTTTTAGATGCTTACCATTTATGTAAGACAAAACTGTTTAGCATGTTTCACCTAATCCATTTTAATCCATTTCGTAGTGTAGCTTAATCTCACTGGTCTTAATCTTATGCCTTTTGTGAAATACGAATTTTACCTCAAATACTTTGTTGAATAGAGTCCAAAAAATAAAAATCTGAGAGTTAACCAGGTGATTTCTGAGGGTCTTTTAAATTTAATACTCTCTTTTCCTGATTTTAATCTCCATATTTTCCTTGCAACCTTGATAATTCTTTTACTCTTTGTCTTTCCAAATTTATACTCTACTTGGTTTTCTAAGTTAGATATATAAATATGACTTTCTAATTAGATGAAGTAGAATTTATAAGTGCCAAACTCAAAAACATTCCCATTGTAAATAATTTCATGTAATATTAATTATTGTTTAGTGTATGTGCTAGAGAATATTTTTACATAAGGCTATGTGGCTTTTTTTTCCAGGGAGACCAAAGCCATTATGCTTGTTCAAATAATTGTAGCAAGCATTTATTAGAAATGATCCCAATCTTTGCTTCTGAAGCTGTATTGCTTTTATGATCAAGATAGTTCTTCCCCAAAAGAGACTGCTCAAGAAGTCACTTCCTATTTGAAAAATTAGGGAGATTTGTTCTCTAATTAGAAAGAAAATTAAGAAGAATAGAGAATTTTGTTCCCACAGACATTAGACAAGCCCTTCTTTGGGCTAATAACATTTGTCAGTTTTAAATATAAAAGTTGTTTTAATTAATCTTCATTTTGAAATATTGGTTAGAGAAGGTCTCGGATTTTTTTATAAATAAATATTTTAATCACAGTACATTATCTGTATGATCACTTACAGAGATGCTAGGATTATAGATGTAAATGATCACATAACTGGATCAATATTAAAGCAGCCCTAACTTACCCAGTTTGAGAAAGAATTGTTTATTACAAAAGAAAAAAAATGCCTTTTACATCAGCCAAACCTAGTTTTATATTACTACAGGATTACACAGAAGCTGAGAATAAATTTCTAGTGATGAAGATGGTGATCCAAGAAAATGAAATTTGTGAAAACTTTATGTCTTTAGTTTATTTTGGACGCAGTTTGCTTCGATGTGCTCAGAAGAGGTAAGGGATTTTAATTAATGGGTAGATCTTGCCTTTCAAGCATTGTGAAATGGGAATAAAGTTTTAATCACAATATTTGTATAGATGACATTTTCTTTAATGTATTTGAGAATATTAAATATCAAACTTAACAGGCCATGGCAATAAGGGGCAGTATAGCAAAGACATTATGAACATAGGCTCAAAGTCTGACAGACCTGTGTTCAAATACATTTTCTGCCCCAATCGATGACCCCAGGGAACTTAATGTTGTTAAGCCTTATTGTTTTTCTTATTTATAAAATGGGATTAATAACAGTACCTACCTCATAAACGTGTTACAGATCATTTAACACAGTGCTCAGGACACAAAAGTGCTATTCTTAATAAATGATAGTTGTAGTTACTAACACCACTTAGCATAGTTGTTTAAGATATAAATGAGCTGATAAAGTATTAAAAGGGTCCAGATTCTGAGTTTTGGTAATATTGGGTATTACATATTTAATGAAATTGTACAGGGCAACCTTATAGGCTATCTTTTCACTTCCTATGTGGAGGCCCTTAGCCATTTGTAGCATAATTCATTAATTTTATTTGCTAAGCATTTAACATATTCTAAAGAATATGCTAGGTGTTGGAAATACAGTGGTTTACAAGGTATGGTTCCTGTCCTCATATAACTGACAATATAGGGAAGGTTACAGGCCTTAAATCAGTTACACAAATAACCAATTATAAAATATGACAAAGAGCTATGAAGGAAAATACAATGGGCATTTGAAGCTATACAGGAACCCCAGTCTGGTTCTGGGCACCCGAAGTCTCCCTGAGGAAATAATGTTTGGCTGAGATCTAAAAGATGATTAGGCAGTTTACTTGAGCAAGTCCTTATGAAGGATTACTACTGGACGCAGACATCAGATTTCTAAAAGTGTCACCTCTGTGGTAGTTACCTGATTCTTTGCAAGGCTTATCATTTATCCTCTGGCATGCTTGTTTTTTACTAGAGTATCTGGAGGATTTCTTACTTCCTGCTCACTAGCATGATTTCATCAATATAGTGGGCCAGTGTGGTTTTTGCAGAATGTCAGCATGGTCAGAGTCCCTTTAGTCTATATTGTGGAGAGAATTAATATAGCTTTGAGCCAAGACAAAGAATTTGTATTGCTGTCCTTCCCTCAGACCTACGAACTACTGTTTATTCTTTTTACTGATTAATATTGGAGAGAATCTACTTTTCAGACCATTTACGCCAGAAAGCCCAGTCATACAGCAGCTTCATTTACTTTATCCCTGGCCTGTAGAGAACAACCGCCACTGAGCTGCTCAAAGACAATGGTTCCTTTTTCACTCTGTCTTTCTTAATGGATGGAGTGTCCCCTGGGTCTTTCCAGAGAACATTGTCTGGTTGTGGGTTCTGTAGTAAGTTCTCCCTGATCTTTCTTTAGTATGCCAAGAAATTGACAGCATTCCCACCTCAGTTACTACAGACCTAGAGTGTGTCCAGGCTTCAAGTAGCCTTCTCAGCAGCATGTTAGGACTGGCTTTGAATCTCCTTGCTAGGAAAGTAAATCTTGAATTCTGAAAGAGTCCTATTATCAATATGTGCTTCCCTCTCCATTGGTTCAGTGTTCTTAAGATCCACTCCCACTTATGTTTCTGCCAATAAAACTAGTAAAGTTCTGCAGTTTTTATGGTGAATAAGCCTTTTCTTCCTGGGCAGGAATTCTATCCACTTGGGCTCTGCTTATAACTGATCCTGGAGTTAGTGATCTGTAGGCAATGATCAGAGAAAGTGAGTATCTTGAAAAGGAAAGGCATCATCTTTGAGACATGTACCTCAGACTTTTTTTTGCATGGTCCCTAAGTAAAGGGATTCTACTGTACTCTAGCAAGAAAGAGGTCCTTGTCAGCCAGAGGGCTCAGGGGAATTTAGGGAGTCATTGTTTCTAAGCATATTCACCTAAAATGTCCCCATTCCAGATCTCAGGGTCTACATGTTCCCTATCACAGCCCTGATTTTAGTGTAATAGTCCTGTTGAGGCTGTGCTTTTGGTCTTTGCTATTGTTATATCCTTAAAATTAAATACCAGACCTCATTTTCAGCACAGTCTGCCTTCATGTTTGGAGTTGGTAAGAATTCTTTAAATGTTACCATAGAGGCATTTTAGTTTTCTTGGTCGTGAGTTAATAGTAGTTAAGTTTTTGCATTTGGTCTCTTTTGTGGTTTGTTCCACCTTGTGATTAAATCTGGGCCTGATTTTCATCACAGATCATCCTTATGCCTACAGAAGATGAGGGTCTCTTTAAATGCTGCCATAGAGGCCTCTGTCTTTCACGTGTCCTGACTCAATAGTTGGCTGACTTGTGCCTGTCATTCTCTTTCTTCAAGGCTTCCAAGACAGTAAACAAAAGCCAACCAACTCTACAATCCCTTTAATTACCATGGCCCCCATACTGTTCAAGCTTGAGCTACTACATAATCTATTGCCTCCCCTTCCACCTGTATTTCATCCCAATCTACCACAGGTGAGAGTCCTAGTATTTGTATTTCTATAGCATGCCAGAGGTTTTCACCACCCTACTTACCACAAAAAAAAAGGGTTACTTATTTTATTAGTAAACTAGCTAGTTACAGAGTCTCATTCAAACTAACCTGATTTTAAAATGCCTTCCAGGTATAATGGAGGACTGCTAGAATTTCATAAAAGCTTACAAGAAATAGGAGATACAAATGATCATTGGTTTGACATAGATCCTACAGAAGATGAAGATTTACCTACAACTTTTAAAGTAAGAAATTAAGAATAACATTCCAACTGTAAACTAGTCAGAATCATCTTTGATCAAATACGATTTACACTATATCAGATTCTATATAGTAAGCACATTCTTTGATTGGGAATTCACTATATAAGAAACAATCTTTATTCCATTACCTATGCAGAATGTATGATACAACAAGTAGAGAGAAGTGAGGTGGCTGTGTTAGCAAATAGTAAGATTTATTTCCAAGTAACAGATGATTTAAAAGCTATACTAGTCTGTTACTTCACATGACAGGAGCTAAATAAATATACTAGTTAATATTTTTTCCCTAATGTTATTTGCCATTATTCTGTTGTTGGTTTAAATTTTAAAAGTACTAAAGCTTACTTTAGAAAACATGAAAAATGTAAAAATGTCCAAATTTTTATAAAATTAATCCGTATTTCTTCAAATGGAGAAATTGTTGGTAGTTTTTATTGATGTCTTTACAGATACACATGTATAAACACTCATACATTTTATTTTTATTAAGTTGGTATGATATTATGTACATTGATTTATAGTCTGGAAATAAATATATTATTGTGACTTTCCCAGTAATTAGATTATTATACAGTATGGTTTTTTTTCATGGTCCATCATATAATCCTGCTTTTATTTGCTTAACCAGTTCCCTGCTATTGAACATTAGTTTATCATAACATTCCAGTTTTTCACTATTATGCAAAGTGATCTTTGTATATTTCTCACATTTTGTGAGATGTATATCACACATTTTGTGTGAGTGTATATTTCTCACACTTGCTTAGGATAAATTTCTAAAAGTGGAATTGTGAAGCAAGTTTTCATAGACTTATGAAGTTGTAGACACATATCTCTGTATTTCCTCCAGAAGTTTTTACCAGTTTATATTAAGACAAAGTACTAGAGTTTCTGTTTCCCCACACCTTCTTAGTGCTCTTTATTTTTTTGGGTAATTTTTGCTCATCTGATAAGCCATATTGGTTATTTTTTAATTTGTTTAATATGGGAATAGCTTCACTAGCTTTCTCTTTGTTAGTGTTTGAATGACACATCTCTTTCTAAAATTTTACTTTTAAACCTTTCTGAATCTTTATATTTTAGTTGATTTTAAAGCAAAATGCATTCCTTAAAATGAGATGTTGCATAAAAGTTCAAAATTCAATTTTCTAGGAAACTACTACAACTCAAATTTGTGTGCACCTAATGACAAAACTTCAAAAATTATGGAATAAAAACTGAACTGGAAGGAGAAAGAAAAATCTCTGCAATCACAGTGGATTATTTTAATATACCTCTCAGTAATCAATAGAATAATTTTTGACATTTGTCAGGATAATCATGTGACTTTTAAGTTAACAGTGTAATAATTATATACTTTTCTTTAAAATACTGAATTTCTGTTAAGTTCAACTTAAAGCAATCCCTACTTGGTCTTGGTTTCTCTTTTCTTGCCTTTTAAAACATTTTTCTTAATCAAAACTTTTTTAGTGAATTTTTATTTTATGCAAAGTAATATATCTATTCAGTTTATCAAATAATATTTAAAGACTTAAAAATTACCATGTTGTGGTCCATCATCTCTAATTGTAGTTCTTAACTAGAGACAACTTCTTCCAACTCTAGGCACTTCTCTGATGTTTTTTGAAGAGATGTACTACTCTTTAAAAAAAAAATCTCCTATTTAGGTATTATCTTTTGATTTCTCACTATGGAAGATGAGGATTTATTAGCTCTGCTGTATATCTCCTTCACATACACACTTCCCTTCCCCCATCTTACCAATATTTACAAGTTTTTATTAAACTGACATTAGGGCTTCCCTTTATTCCTTGGAATATCCTTCACCTGTCTCCTATGTAGAATCCTGTGTGTCTTGGATCTCAAGTTTTCCTCTTTCTATGTTTACTCCCTTGTTTTGGTGGTGAACTCATCCAGCAGCTTCCTAGAAAAGGGTGCTTACTTGGGAGGTTAATTTTTTGAGAGCTTGCAAGTCTCAAAATAATTAATTTTTGTACACATTATTTATATCTTGCATGGGCATAGAATTGTAGGTTGAAAATCATTTTCCTTCATATTTTAAAAGTGTGTTTCAATTATCTTCTAGCTTCCAGTACTACTTTTGAGAAATCTCATGTTCTGATTGTCAATCTTTTACTTATAACCTGTTTTATTTTTTTCAGCCAGGAGTTTTTAAGCTATTCTGTGTATCCCTAGTATTGAAAATTCTCTGGGATATTGTTTTATTTGTTTGATGATTTCATTTTCTCTTTTTTTCTGAAATGTTTATTATTCAGATGCTTGATATCCTGGACTGAATCTCTGATTTTATTATTTGTTTACAATTGTTCATTTTTTGTCTTGGAGATTTTTCTCAACTTTATCTTTCTGCATAGGGTTGATATTTAGCTAACATGTACTATTATGTTATACTAACATAACACTAGTGCTGTCATATTAGTTAAAATGTTAAAAATGTGTCTCTACAGCTTCAAAAACAGTTGTTGCCATGAGTTTCTTGGGCACCTAAACACTTTTCTTGCTCCTCTGGATTCTCTGCCAGCCCTCTCTCCATATGCTTGACTAAAATCAAATAACTAATGGTTTATGTCTGGAACAGCTAAATGCTTCCATGATCCTGCTCAGGGTCTTGGCAAACATATTCTTAATCTGTTATGAATAAGTTAGCTACCAGCAGGCTTTTTTTTTATTGTTGTTATGAATGTTAACAGCCCTTTTTTTTATTGAAGTATCATTGATACACAATCTTATTATGGTTTCAAATATACAACACAATGGTTCAACAGTTATCCATATTATTAAACCCCCACCCCCAATAGTGCAGTTATTTGTCAACATAGGAAGCTGTTACAGAATCACTGGCTATATTCTCAATGCTGTACTGCTATCCCTGTGACCAACTTACATTGTGATTGAGAATTCTTGTGCCCCTTTATGCCCTACAACCACCCACTCACCCCAACCCTTCCCCGCTGGAAACCACCAGTCACTTTTCAGTGTCTGTGAGTCTACTGCTGTTTTGTTCATTGTTTTGCTTTGTTTTTATATTCCACAAATAAATGAAATCATGTGGTATTTGTCTTTCTCCATCTGGCTTATTTCACTGAGCATAATACCTCTAAATCCATCCAAGTTGCTGCAAATGGCAGGATCTCTTATGGCTGAATAATATTCCATTGTGTATGTGTACCACATCTTCTTTATTCATTCATCTATTTATAGACATTTAGGTTGCTTCCATTTCTTGGCTATTGTAAATAATGCTGCAATAAACATAGGGGTGCATATGTATATCTTTTTGAATCAGGAATTTTGTTTTCTTTTGGTGAATATCTAGAAGTGAAATTACTGGGTTGAATGGTATTTCAATTTTTAGTTTTTTGAGAAACATCCCTACTACTTTCCACAGTGGCTGCACTAATTTACATTCCTACCAACAGTGTAGAAGGGTTCCCAATACTCTACATCCTCACCAATACTTGTTATTTCTTGTCTTTTGGATAGTGGCCACCTTATCTGATGTGACATGATATGTCAGGGAGCATAATACCTCCAGCCTTGTTCTTCTTTCTCAGGATTGCTTTGGCTATTCAGGGTCTTGGGGTTCCATATGAATTTTAGAATTGTTTGTTCTAGTTCATTTAAAAATGCTGTTGGTATTTTGATAGGGATTGCATTGAATCGGTGGATTGTTTTGGGTAGGATGGCCATTTTGACATTAGTTCTTCCTATCCATGAACATGGGATGTATTTCCATTTATTTCTACCTTCTTTCATTTCTCTCATGAGTGTCTTACAGTTTTCAGAGTACAGGTCTTTCACCTTGGTTATATTTATTCCTAGGTATTCTTTTTGATGCAATTGTGAATGGAATTCTTTTCCTGATTTTTCTTTCTGCTAATTTGTTGTTAGTGTATTAAGAATGCAACAGATTTTTGTGTATTGATTTTGTGTCCTGCAACTTTGCTGAATCCAGTTATTCTAAAAGTTTTTTGGTGGCATCTTTAGGGTTTTACTGTGTATAATATGTCATCTGCAAATAGTGATAGTTTAACTTCTTCCTTACCAATTGGATGCCTTTTATCTCTTTGTCTTGTCTGATTGCTGTGGCTGAGACCTCCAGTACGATGTTGAATAAAAATGGTAAGAGTGGACATCCTTTTCTTGTTCCTGATCTTAGAAGAAAAGCTTTGGCTTCTTGCCATTGAGTATGTTGTTTGCTGTGGGTTTGTCATAAATGGCCTTTATTACGTTGAGGTACATATGTTACATTTCTGTAGTATCTGTTGTGACTATTCCTTTTTTGTTTTTGATTTTGTTTATTTGTGTACTCTTCTTGGTAAGTGTGACAAGGGATTTGTCTACTTTATGTTCTCAAAGAACCAGCTCTTGGTTTTGTTGACTTTTCTATCATTTTATTCTTCTCTATTTTGTTTCTGCTGTGATCTTTATTATGTCCCTCTTTTACTAACTTTGGGTTTCATTTTCTAGTTTCCTTAACTGTGAGTTTAGACTGGTTGTTTGGGATTGTTCTTGTTTCTTGAGGTAGGCCTGTATTGTTACATACCTCCCTCTTAGAACCACTTTTGTGGTGTCCCACAAATTTTGGACTGTTTCATTTTTGTTTTCATTGATTATTTAGAAGCATGTTATTTAGCTTCCATGTGTTTGTAGACTTGTTTTCCTTGCATAATTTATTTCTAGTTTCATACCATTGTGGTCTGAGAAGTTGCTTGATAAGATTTCAATCATTTTGAATTTATTGAGGCTCTTCTTGTGGCCTAGTATGTGAACTACTCTGGAGAATGTTCCATGTACACTTCAGAAAAATGTGTATCCTGCTGATTTTGGGTGGAGTGTCCTGTAGGTGCCTGTTAAGTCCATCTGATCTAATGTATCATTCAGTGCCTCTGTTACCTTATTTATTTTCTGTCTGGTTGATCTATTAGTAAGAGTGATGTGTTAAAGTCTACTAAAATGAATGAGTTATAATCTGTTTCCCCCTTTAATTTTGTTAGTATTTGTTTTACAAATTTAGGTACTTCTATGATGGATGTGTACATCTTTATAATGGTTATATCCTGTTCTTGGACTGATCCCTTTATCATTATGTAATGTCCTTCTTTGCCTCTTGTTACTTCCTTTGTTGTGAAATCTATTTTGTCTGAAAAAAGTACTGCTACTCCTGCTTTTTTTCCCCAAATATTTGCATGAGATATCTTCTGCCATCCCTTCATTTTTAGTCTGTGTATATCTGGGTCTGAAATGAGTCTCTTGTATAGCTGGTTCTTGTTTCTTTATTCATTCTGCCACTCTATGTCTTTTGATTGGTGCGTTCAGCCCATTTACATTTAAGGTAATTATTGATAGGTATATACTTATTGCCATTTTATTAATGTTTTCTGGTTGTTTTATACCTCCTCTTTGTTCCTTTCTTCCTCTCTTATACTCGTCTCTTTTTATTTGATGTTTTTCTTTAGTGTTGTGATTGAATTTCTCTTTTTTAGTTTTTTGTTTATCTGTTAGTATAGGCTTTAGATTTGTGTTTATCATAAAGTTCCAGAATACCTTCTTGACTATATAACAGTCTATGTTAAGTTGTTAATTGCTGTATTTCAAACATAATCTAAGAGTACCTTTTTCTTCTTCCTCCTCCACACTTTATGTTAGATGTTGTAATTTGCACGTTTTGTGTTTGCCTTGATTGATTTTATGTACCATTGGTTTTACTACTTTTGTTTTAATTTTGTGCTTGCTTGATAAGTAATTGACCTACATTTCCTGTGGATTTAGTTCACTGGTGAAAACTATTTAGTCTCAGGAATATTTCCATCTACAGCATTACCTTTAACACGTCCTCTAATGCTGGTTTAGTAGTTTTAAACACCTTAAGCCTTCGTTTATCTGGGAAATATTTAATCTCTCCTTCAAATTTGAATAATAGTCTTGCTGGGTAAAGGATTCTTGATTGAAGCACCTTCTGTTTTAATACAGTTAATGTTTCATGCCACTCCCTTTGTCCTGTATAGTTTCTGTTGAGAAATCTGTTCATAGCTTGAAGGGGTTTTCCTTATAAGTAATCTTTTATTCTCTCTCTTTGCTTTCAGTACTCTCTCCTTATCCTTAATCTTTTGTCATTTTAATTATTATATGTCTTGGTATTGTCTTCCTAGGGTTCCTTTTGTTAGGGGCTCTCTGTGCTTCCATGACCTATTTCCTTCCCCAAATTGGGGAAGATTTCAACAATTATTTTCTCAGAAACTTTCTCTTTTTCTCTCTTTTCTCCTTCTGGTACCCCTATTATGCAAATATTGTATTGTTTGGAGTTATCATACAGCTCTCTTAGCATTCTTTCATTCCCAGAGATTATTTTTTCTCTCTCTTCTTGTTTCATTGTGTTCTTGTTCTCTAATTTCCATCTCACTGATTGTTTCCTCTACTTGCAGCAATCTGTTATTTAGTGTCTCCCTTGTATATTTCATTTCAGCTCTGAGTGGCTGTTTTTCAGCTCTCCTGTCTCTTTGTTGAAGTCTTTGCAAAGATTTTCAATACTTTTCTGCAGATTGGTGAGCATACTGATGACTATTACTTTGAGATCTTTATCAAGGAGGTTGGTGGTCTCTGTTTCAGTTAGCCCTCTTTCTGGTGTCTTATCCTGTAGTTGTGTTTGGAACATAGTCCTTTGCCTCCTCATTTTGTCAGAGTTCTGTTTCTTTCTGTGTATTAGATGGATCTGCTGTGCTTCCTGGTCTAGAGAGCAATGGCTTTATGAAGAAGTCTTCTTGTGGTGCCCAGAAGCTCAAGACTATTGACTGTCCAGTGCCTGGTTCTCCATTGCAGTGCAGCCCCAGTTGCATTGGTGGGCAAAGTCTGTGTGTCAGCAGTGGTCTCAGTCCCAGTCTACTGTTGCTGGCAGTTTGCTTCACCCAGTTCTTTGTAATCAAAGCAATGGCTTCTGCTGGGATGGTGTGGGCAGGGCAGTTGAGTGACTGTGTGGCAACATGCACATTACAGCAGTGGTGAGTTGCAAGGCAGCAGGAGTGTGAGCATGCAGCAGTAGAGGCTAGTTGTTTGGGTGCACCCTGTCAGTGGTTAGGTGCATGGCATCATGTTAGGCTGCCCGCTGGGAGGAAGGAGCACCGGGAGCTGGCTCCTGCAGTCGCCTCTCTAAAATTGGACCAAGAGAGGGCCAAGAAAGGTGGGAAAGCCTCCTTCTTCCTACCAGGCAGTAAAGTCTGACACTCCTGTGGTTCACAGGGAAGCACCTTGGGGCTGAGCCTCCAGCAAGGGGGATGTAGTATCTGGGGCTCATGAGAGTATCTGACCTGTTGGGCCAAGGGAGGACTGGGGATGTATCCTCCACCTGCCCTTTCCAGTAAATAATGGTAAGGGTAAGATAGAGCTCTGTCCAATCCTTGCCCCTCTGACAGCCCTCACATTGCTGGCAAATCTTTCAAACAGCCACCTCTGTTTTGGGTGTTAGTGGGACCTGCAGAGCATGCCTGTCCTCCGTAAGTGACTGGACTCTCAGCCTCCCAGAGTGTTCCAACTGTGTTTGGTGTCCAGCCCCACTAATCATCAGAACCCAGTGAAATATGGACTTGTGTTCCCAGAGCAGATTTCCAGGCCAAGTATGCAGAGTTCCTGAGCAACTGTCCCCTCCCCACTGTGTTGTTCTTCCTCCTGCCTGTGGGCTAGAATGGGGGAAGAGCTGGGGTCTGCTTGATGGAAGCTCTGCCATTTTACCCTTTTCTGTGTTCTCTTCTCTTCTTTGCCAGGTTTATGTGGTCTGTTCTGCAGTCATCAGGTTCAGTTTTATTTGGTGTAGTTGCTCCCTTGGTGTGTGTGGGAGGAGGTTTCCTCCTTGCCTTCCTACTTCGCCATGTTTTTTCTTCCTCCTTAACAGCATTTTTAAAAATGACATCCTGTTCTTGTTTCATCAATGAATAACTTATTAGAGGTGAATGTTAAAGGTATATGTCAGCCAGATTATGGAAGGCCTTGTAAGCCAAGTAAGGAGTTCAGACTCTATCTTAACTTTTTATGTGAAACCCATAAACACTATATGATTTATAGAATTTAGGACTTCTGATAGTTTCTGTATTTAAGGTAAAGAAGGATTAAGAAAGTGAAAAAAAACTAATAAAATAGTTACAAATGGGAGTTAGTATTCTAAAGAAAACAAAGGGTCTGGTAGAGAAAATGGAGAACACACAGACACAGACATGTACCTGAATATATCTGTATTTATATGTGTATTGCGTATATGCATATAGGCTCTCTCTGTGAGTTGATATTTAACTTAGAACCAGAAGATTGAGAATAGAGCTAGTTCAGTAAAGAGTGAGGGGAAGAGCATTTTAGGTCAGTGAAATAGAAAGTGGAAAGGGTCTTAAACCTAGAAGAGCAAGTCTGAGGAACTGAAAAAAATAAAACCATGTAAATTTTAGAGTGAGTGAAGATAGAGATGAATTTGAAGAGATGGACCAGAGATGACTGATAAAGTGGGTTCAGATTCTGCACATTCTGAAGGACCTTGCAGTTAGTCCTTAGTAAGGGTTCCAGATATTGTTTTAGGTACAGTGAGAAGCCACTGAAAAGATAAGCAAGGAACAGACATTTTCTTTTATGTAGAAAGTGTTTTGGAGCATAATAGGTGGGGAAGAGAGGGATCAGTTAGGCAGCTTTACAGTCAGTAAGTAACCTAGGTAAAATGTAGAATGGTAGCAGTGGAGGTAGAAATGGAAGAATTTGCAATATATTTAGGAAGAAGAATCAATAGTACTTGCTGATACATTGAATGTAAGGGATGATGAGATCCATTATGCAGTGGATCACTTCAGGATTTCTGGCTTGCAGCTAAATAAATAATAGTAGATGACAATAATGTTAAGGCCTATGGAGGCTGTCTTAGCCTGCTAAGTTCACTGCTGTAACCTTAACAACTGGCCCATAACAGGCACTCAGTGAATATTTGTTGAATGAATGAATGCCAAAGACTGGGGGCAGAAGATGAGGAATAAGGAACAAGAAATAGTTGTATTAGGAGAATCAGTAGATCAGTATTAAACTATTAGTTTTGAGATCTGTGAAACTGTAGTAGTTACACATATGCTCTGAGTTCCATTCTTTTGTTTTTGGCATTCCATTTGGCTATTGGCTAGCTTGGCAGGGTATGCTGCCTTCATACTGACAAGTGCTTAAATGCCTTTCCTTTCTTTTATCTTGGTATTTAAAATGTTCTAGTCAATTTGGTCAAAACATCTTTATTCTTCAATATCAGCCATCAAATTCTGAATACCATTGAAAGAATGTTTTGAATGGTGACTAGATTCATGAAATAGTCTGCAGAGGCTTATTTATCATGTTAGTACCTCAGTATGTTAGAAATACTACTATTTGAAATCTTGCAATACTATTCCTGTAAGGGATAGTATTAAGGGTCTAGTCTAAGGACTTTTTTAAGTTAAACTTGATAATATGTTTCACATGTTTAATCAGCATTTTGAAATAGGAAATTGCATTCCACGTTGTATATTTCTGTACCATACTTCTGCCTGTAAAGACAGTGAGTGGCATACTGCACCACTGCAGTAGTCCCACTGCCAACATGGTGTTCAGGGAACCAGTTTAAGCAGAGACTCTCTTGGGATCCCAGTGACGTATTGTCTCTATGTTATCACCGCAAGAAATTCTTGATAAGAACTTGCCAGCTATTATGCTATGGTTAGGATGATGAAGAGATGTATAGCTTCAAACGTAAAACTTTTTTCCTTTCTCCATGTTTATGTTCAGTAAGGAACCCAGTATTTCTAATTTAGGGCTTTCTTATATATTCTTTACTTTAAATGAGGGAAATACATTCTATTACTATTTTTTAAAAAACATAGAACTTCAAAAAGGGATATGAAATGAACATATTATTTAAGGTTAAATATTGGAATAATTGCCTTATTACTAATTCATGAGATTTATTTTTATTTTTAAAATGTAGGATCTTCTTAATAATTTTACCAAGACAACTGAAAATAATATAATGAAGCAGACCATTTGCAGTTATCTAGATTGTGAGCGATCTTGTGAAGCTGACATTTTAAAGAACACTAATTATAAGGTACTATAATTAACAACTGAGTATTTTAAAAAATGTAATTATAATGTTAAACTTGATAAAATTATTATTTGCATCAGTATTGTTTAAGAAGAAAACTTACTTTAATTACTGTGATAATGTAGTTGAAAAGTTGTTTGAATCTCTTAAAACTTAGATTTTTAGTGAGCAGGAATTATTTATACCCTGTGAGTTAATAAAAGAATGGATTAGTTTTACCAAGTATTTTGTAATATTTGTATCTCAGGTCATAGTTAATATCCCTATAATCATAGACTGAAAATTATCTAAAATATTCCTCATAGTTAGAAATGTTTATAGGTTGAGAATATTTGCATTTTACTAAAGAGAAAAGTTGTTACTCCTCAAGAATTATGTTACTACATCAGTGATCATTGTTTTTCTGTGGGCCTTGGAGAAAAAAAGGTAACCAGCCTTGTTTGAAGAAATTCAGCAAAGTACTTCAAGTCTAGTTCTCAAGATGTATCCAAATAAGATTGTGGGAAATCACAAGATAAGATGAGATGTGACTCTCAGTGAAAATATGACACCACTTCCAAAAAATAATGGAATTCTTGGCTGCAAGGCATGATGTATAGAGCAAATTGGGAAGTAGTGGGGGTGAAGAAAGAAGATCTATTCATTAGGGTAAGACAGGTACTGGAAAGTGGACCTGGTGAAGTGCAGGGCTCCGGGTCGGCAAGTTCAGTCTTGGTTTAGGTGACTTGGTGCTGTGGTCCTAAGGCTTCCCAGGGAGGCTTCAGGGTTCCATCAGATGGGTAGGTAGTGTGTAGCAGCAGGAAGTCCTGGACACAAAACTTAGGTATTTGTCATCCAAGCAGTCCAGGTATTTAAAGGAAGCAGGGCTATAGATGGCATACTGGGAACGACAAGAAATCTATACCTTAGGATGATGTATTGGCTGTCTGTCACTAAGAGAGCAAATCTGAGGTCTGGTGATTGGTAACAGGAGATTCAGGGAAAAATGATATGGAACTGGGTTTGGAGGAAAAGAGAAATGTAAAAATGGAGATAAAGAGGAGATAGCACATTCTTCTAGAAAGGTCACTTACTAGGTTTCTGATATTTTGTTGTATACAACATACGAAAAATATATTGACTTGTTCAAATTACTGCTTTTTATTTCTGACCAAATTTTTCTTGGCTTAATGATGTAAAACTGACTTGTAATGTTCTCTATTACCAGTGATGTATTAATAAATTTTGAGAGTTGTGGAAAACTCATCTAGTTACAAAATAATTTTTAAAGTGACTTAAGGTAATATTTTCTATATTAAATGAATTACTTTTTCCATATCATTGACTTACTTTTATTTTTTCCAGGGATTTTTTCAGTTGATGTGCAGTAAAAGCTGTTGTGTTTATTTCCATAAAGTTTGTTGGAAAAAGTTCAAGAATTTAAAATATCCAGGTGAAAATGATCAGGTATTATATTTTTCCTTCAAAGTTTTGCCACAGCATTTCTTCCTTATTTCTTCTCTTTTTCCTCTTTCCCCTTCATTTCTTCTGCTCAGTTTCTTCCTCCTCTTTCTTTTCTCCCTCCCTTTTTTCCTTTCCTATTCTCTCTGATGCTTTTCTCCTTACTATTACTTACTCATCATTTATGAAACAGATCTATGTTGGGGATACTCTGCTAGTTACTCTGCTTGGTGATTTTGTTAATTTGTTCCTTTCCTGTTGGAAGCTTATATAAACTCTTAAGAATAGAAATATTGGTGCATATATTCACATAAAGACATAGAATCAAAGAATATAATTTCTTAAGAAACAAGAAGGGCAATTAAACAATTTCAGAGATTATATAATTATATAATTTGTATAATTTAAACTATTTTACATAGTTTATATTTTAAGGGTAGAGAGCAATGATACATTTTAAAATCTTCAAAAATCTGTTTGTAATTATATTTATCTAACATCATAATTAAATTGAATTATTTGCCACTAAAATTAAAGTAGAAATCCAAAGTCTGATTCTATTTTAATTACTCTTTAGCGAGCTAATGACCATACACTGGGTCTATACTGTTTGGCTCTAGAGTGTTTACATTGTGTAAACAACAGAAAATGCTTACAAAGCAGTTGTGGTGTAGTAGAAAGAGCATTGTTCATGGAGTTGGGAGATCTGAATTCCAGTCCAGATTGAGCTACTTACTAGTTTTTTTTAATTAGGCAGGTACTTCAACTGCTCTGAGACTCATTTTTGTAAACCAGAGTGAGGGAGGATACTAATACAACTTCATAAGATTGTTGTGAGGATTAACAGATGCAGCAGATGAACTTGTATTGTACATTGTAAAAATCATTGTATAAAGTGTTATATTTCATTTTTTTAAGGAGCTTGTAAGCACTTCCCACTTTCTCTGATTTCTAGGGCAAACAGCAGTTCTCAACTTTAGAAAGAGAAGTAAAAGAAAACTAAATAACAAGAGGAAATAGCAAATCAGAACCAGAGAAAAGACTTATCATTTTAAATCTTTTTCCCTGGAATCCTCAAGTATCTGATAGAAATTCAGTATTCCTTTTTACAGTTACTTAATTGGAACATTTTACTTGAAGTTGCTTTCCCTTGGGGCAGCAAATAGATTTTAGGCTGTAATATAGCTACTTGAAGATTTTGAAGTAAAAATAATGACAGAAAAGTGCAATCAGGCATTTTAAATAGGAAATCCGTTGAAAAATGAAATGGACTATTTTTGAACAGCTAACTCTCAAATGTTTATTCATGTCTTTTATTTTACCATCTAGCAACATCTACTTCTTTTTTTTTATTAAGGTATCATTGGTATATAATCTTATGAAGGTTTCACATGAGCAACATTGTGGTTACTACATTTACCCATATTAGCAACATCTACTTCTAACTTTAAATGTAGTCAGATTTGCGCGTCAGTGATTTTTTCCTATTTTTATTGTCTGTATTTTTTCTGTTGATAATTTATTATTTTTTCTCTTAATATCTTTAGAGTTTTAGTGGGAAAAAATGTTTGAAGGAAGGATGTACAGGTGACATGGTAAGGATGCTACAATGTGATGTACCTGGAATTGTCAAAATTCTGGTGAGTATCTTTTTCTTGTTTTTTCTTGCTTTCTTTGCTATAATGATATTTTTTACTTCAAATAGATTTGGGAATCATAATAGTATTCTAGTCATAGTCTTTCTGTTTGATGATGACTAAGCTTTCCGACCTTTTCATTGCTTTGATTGGTTCTCCAAAGTATTATTTAAGAGGTCCTTAAGAATAAGAAAATTTTAAAAGAGATACACACACACACACAACCAGAGAAACAGACAAAGTAGGCCATAGCTATATCAATGAGGAAAATCTATAATGAGTTTGGACAATAATCTAATCCACTGAAGGTCAAAAATAATTTTAGACTTTTTTCTGAACCTCTTTTAGTCTCTAAGCATCTTCCTATGAAAATACATATAGAATATCACATATATTATCTATTACATAAAATTAACTCAAATGGTATCCATTTTATTTCTTTAATTAATGAAATGTCTTGTTGAATTTTTAGTTTATAAACATCAAAATTACAAATAGAAATATACATTATGTATTTCTTCATCTTGATTATGCTCTTTTTGATTTGTCATTTAAATCCTATAGTGATGTAAAGTAGAATTGCTTTTTAAGATCAACTCTAGTTTGTTGTTTGATTAGGATTGTTATGGCTCATCTTGTTATTACTTCTGCTTTATTTGTTTTATATTCTCCATAGCTTCATTCTCACTGCCTTTTTTTTAATGTTAAGGCTAAGAAGTAACATTAAAGAATTTTGAAAATTGAACTACTCTAGGGCTATTTTTTTCCCATCACTTGCAGTTTGAAGTTGTGAGAAAGGATGAATATATAACCATTGAAAATTTAGGAGCAAGGTAAGCTTGAAATAATTTTTTCTGAGCATGTATATATTTTTTGGTTGCTTCTGTCTTCTGTGTTTCTGTCACTTGTTGGAACCCCTTTAAACTTACAGGTAGTATTAATTGTGTGAAAAAAATTGCATTTAGTTAACATTTGTCTTACCCTCTCTCCTAACTTCGTAGACATTTAAATTCTAAAGCAGGAAAGGAGAAATTATGTGAATGCTTTCCCCCGAAGTATGAGAATATCCTTTGCTAAAAACAAAACTTATTTTTCTTAGTTATTTAAACTAGGTTGTTATGATATGAAAACTTCCTTCTAGCTTTCAAAACTCATCCAGACCTCTAAGCTTGTCTGACGATTAGAATTGTCCTTTTTCTCAGAAAGAAAACTGTATTTGCTCACAACTGAACTCTTAATCTTTCTTCTCAACACTGCTCTGTAACTTTGTTTTAAGTCCAACCAATTCAGCTTTGTAATTGTATTGTAAATGCCTCCTTATTTCTGCTCTTGCACCTCTAGTAAACTAAATGAAGTTATTATTTCTCATTTGGAACTCTGAAACAGCTTACCTGGTCTTTCTGTCTCTAGTTTTACCTTTCTTCATTCTCTTGTTTACATACCACCAACAGTATTTTTCTAAAATGAAAATTGAAATATATCATTTCTGTGCTTGAAAATCTTTAAGGCTTCTCATTTCTCGTAATTAAGTTCAGACTCATTCTCTTGGCTCTTCGTCACCTTGGTCTCTGCTGAACTCACTGTTATCATCTCTTTTCCTACTATATATGCACCAACTGAACTGAGCTTCTTTTAGTTTGAGTGTGACATTTATTTGCCTCCAGGGCTTACCTGGAATACTCTATTCCTTTGGCTTTGCCTGGTTAAAACTTCTGAAAAGCCTTACTTAGATAAGATAAAGTGTTTCTCTCATGTATGCCTTCTACTTCTTCTATCAAAACATCTACCAAGTTCTATTATATTTTCTTGGCTCTCCTCTCCATTTTACTATAACCTCTGTAGAGGCAAGAATTTTATCCTGCTTGCTAGTATATTCACAGTACATAGCATAATGCCATATAGATACTGGGTATACAATATAGCTGGTACCCAATAAATACATGACAGATGTAGAGATTCTGAATGCCATTATTCTGCATTGGGTATATTACTTTAGTTTTGGTGGGTAGTTAACTTGGTTGGATATGAATTGTGAACTCTTTTTTTCTTGATTGGCAGTTTCAGTTTCAATTCAGATTTTTTTGCCTTTAGCCAAACTGCTTTGAGCTGTTCCACATGTGTGGTTCCGCAGTCAGTCAGAGATGTGGCTAGAAAGGATCTCTTTTTTCTTTCCTTTCTGGGATTCCCCCACTCTCTTCAGTAGCCATGGTTCTTCGGCTTCAATTTTCTGTTTCTTTCAGCCAAGGATGTTTTTGTTTTCTGTTAGACTATCCTTAGCCCCAGGCTAAAAGCTCTAAATTCGTGAATTTACTGATTTCCCACATTCCTCTCCATCTTTCTTCTGAGCATGTGCACCCCATCCTGCTACTCCACAGGGTTGATCTGTTCCTTTCTCTCTCCAGTGCCTTCAGGGAGTTGCTTTTTATAGTTTCCCAGGCTTTATAGTTTGTTTTCTATGGTGGAATCATCTGGTAACTGGATTTTATTACCAAAAATGGAAGAGCTACTCCATGTGGTTTTATGAATCAGTAACAAAATGGCTATTTTTTTTTACTTTAAAATGCTTTATTATTAAGCTATACATAAAAAAAGCTCACAAGATATAAATGCAGTTTAACAAATAATGATAAAGCAGACACTTGTGTGGCTCACCCAAGTCAATAAACAGAATTTTGCCAGCACTCCAGAAATGCCCAGTGTGCCCCTCCCTATCTCTTATTCTCCCTAGGTAACTTATCCTGACCTTCACAGTAATCATTTCTTTGGTCTTGTTTATAAATGTTCTGATTATGAATGCATTTCTAAACACTGAAGTTTTTTTATAGGCTAAGTTTTTCAAACTATAGTTTATATACAATTAAACTCACTCTTTAAAAATATAGTACATTTAAATGAGTTTCTTTATATAGTCAGGTAACCACTACCATGATCAAGATAGAGAACATTCTATCCCAAAAAGTTCCTTCAAAATCTCTTTTTCAATCTTTTCCTTTCCCTCAACCTCAAATCCCTGGTAACCACTGATAGGATTTCTGTCCTGATAATACTGCTTTTTTCATTACTGTCCTATAGTAGGAAAACTTTTTGCATCTGGATTTTTTTACTTAGCATAATGGCTTTTGAGATTTTTCCATTATTGCATGCATCAGTAGTTTATTTTTTGTCTGTTGCTGAGTAGTCTTCCATTGTATAGATGTACCACAACTTATTTATCTATTCAACAGTTGATGTCATTTGAGTTGTTTCTGGGTTTTGGCTATTACAATAAAGCTGCTATAAATATTCATGTATTGCTGTTTGTGTACACATATGCTTTCATTTCTCTTGGGTAAATTACTAAGATCAGGATTGCTGGGCAATATGGTTTGTGTTTAATGTTGTAAGAAACTGCCAAACTATACATTTTACCAAACTTGCCAATATTATAGGAGAGTTATAGTTTCTCTGCATCATCTCCTGCACTGGTATTATCAATTTAAAAAATTTCAGCCATATTAATAGGTGGGTATGGTATTTTACTGTGGTTTTAATATGCATTTGCTTAATGACTAATGAATTTGACTGTCTTTTCATGTATTTATTTGCCACCTGTTTATCTTTGGTGAGTTATCTGTTCAAATCTTGTTACGCATTTTTCATTGGATTGTTTAATCTTATTTTTGAATTGTAAGGTTTCTTTGTATATTCTGGATAAAAGTTCTCTATCTAATATGTATTTTAAAAGTATTTTATCCCAGTCTGTGGCTTCTCTGTGTTTTCTAAAACATATCTTTCAAAAAGCAGAAATTGTTAGTTTTAATGAAGTCTCATTTATCCATTATTTCTTTTATGCTTCATGGTTTTTGTGTTCCATTTAAGAAAATTTTGTGCAATCCAAAATCACAAAGATGTTCTCCTATATTTTCCCTAACTGCTTTTATAGTTTATGGTTTACATTTAGATTTATAATCCATTTTGAGTTAGTTTTTACATATGGTATAACATAAGGGTCAGGATTCAATCTGTCCCATATGGATATCCAGATGTTCTAGCACTATTTGTTGAAAAACAATACTTTACCTCTTGAATTAATGAGATTTACACTCACACACACACACACACACACACACACACACACACACACACACTATACACCCATACACAATCATATGCAGTCTATTTCTGAACTCATTTTTCTGTTCCACTCATTTACCTATCTATTCACTAGTACCACACTCTTGATTACTATAGCTTTGTATTACCTTTTGAAATTAGGTGGTATTAGTTTATTATTTTTAAAAACTTTTTGCTCTGTTATAGATCCTTTGCTATTCCATAATAAATTATAAATTTTAGAAACACCTTATAAATGTCTCCAGACTTTTGGCTGAGATTTTGATTGGGATTGTTTGAATCTATAGATCAGTTTGGGCATGATTCACATCTTAACAGTATTGAGACTTTCCATCCATGGCCCTGGTGTATCATTTCATTTAATTAGATATTCTTTGCTATCAGGAATGTTTTGTAGTTTCCTGTATACAATCTTGTAAATGTTTGTTAAATTTATCCATACTTATTTGATTTTTTTAATGCTTATGCAAATGATACTTTGAAAATTTCTATTTCTAGCTATTTGTATTATATAGAATTGATTTGTGTATATTGAACATTTACCCTGTGACTTGGTATTTAATAGTTCTAATATCATCTTATAGATTCTTAGAGGTTTTCTACAGATAATCATGTCATCTGTGGATAAAGAATTTATATTTTTTCCAATCTGTATGTTTTTTTTTATTATTGCAGTGGTTATTACTATTTTTATTTATTATTTTATTTACTAAGATTGTACAGATTAACATTATACAATGTCAAATTCAAGTGGTAAGCACAGACATCTTTGCCTTTTCCAGATCTTTGGGAGAAGGCTTCAGTTTTTCACCAGTTAGCTGTGATGAATTGCTGTGGATTTTTTATAGATTCCCTTTTTTAGGTTAAAGAAATTCTTTTTCTACTTCTCTGAAAATTTTTATCGTGAATGGATATTGAACTAATGCTTTTCTGGATGCACTGAGTTGATCATACAGTTTTCTTCTTTAATCTGTTAATATGCTGAATTACATTGTCATTTTCAAATGTTGAATCAACTTGCCTTCTTGGAATAAATAACAGTTGGTCTATTTATTTTTTCCATATTGCTGCTGGGATTTTTTTCCTGGCTTTATTGAGGTAAAACTGACATAACATTGTTTAAGTTTAAGGTGTACAGGATAATGATTTGATATATATATATGTATTGTGAAACAATTACCACAGTAAGGTTAGTTGACACATCATATAGTTAACACTTACTTTGTGTGGTGATAATTTTTAAGATCTTCTTTCTTAGCAACTTTCAAGTATGCAATATAGTATTGTTAACTATAGTCACCATGACATACATGGGTTTCCCAGTTTGTACCTTTTAACCCCATTATGCATTTTCTCTATACTCCCACCCCTGGCAATCAACAATATCTGTTTCTGTAAGTTCAGAGTTTTTTTAGCTCCAACATGTGAGATCATATTGTGTTTATCTTTCTCTGTCTTGCTTGCTTTACTTAGCATGCCACCTTCCAGATTCATCATGTTGTCACAAATGGCAGAATTTCCTGCCTTTTTAATGGCTGAATAATATTCCATGTGTGTGTATGTGTACACACTCTACCACATTTTCTTTATCCATTTCTTTATCATCATTGATAGACACTTCAGTTGTTTCCATGTCTTAGCTATTGTAAATAATGCTTCAGTGAACACAGGGATGTAGATATCTCTTGAAGACAAAGATTTCATTTCCTTTGGATATATAATATATACCCAGAAGTGGGATTGCTGGGTCAATTCTATTTGTAATATTTTGAGGAATCTCCATTCTGTTTTCCACAGTGGCTCTATCCATTTGTATTTCCACCATTAGTGTACAAGGGTTCTGTTTTCTCCATGTCCTCACTAGCACTTGTTATCTCTTGTCTTTGTGATATTAGCCATTCTAATAGTGTTATGGATATCGCACGTATTTTTGATTTGCATTTTCCTGATGATTTTGTAATGTTGAGAAACTTTTCATATACCTGTTGGCTAATTTATATTTTCTTTGGATTAGTATTTGCATGATATATATCCTCTTGTATTCATTTAGCTCAACCTATGTATGTCTTTGTATTTAAAGAGAGTTTCTTACAGCATAGGTCATTTTTTATATCTAACTTGACAACGTCTTTTTTTAAATTGTGATGTTTATTTCATGTAAGTTTGCTGTAATTATTGATATGGTTGGATTTAAATCTGCCATCTTCCTGGTTGTTTTCAATTTCCCCCATGTGTTCCTTGTTTTTCCTGTTTTTTTAATTGATGTATATAGATGGTATACAATATCATATTCCTGTTTTTTGGGTCTTTTTTTAGTAGACCCATTTTTAACTTAAAGTCTGTTTTCAAATAATACACTATGTCAAGTATAGTGTAGGATCCTTACAATAATATATTTCCATTTCTTCCCATCTTTTAAAACATTTGTTTCCATATATTTTACTTCTACATATTTAAAAAATTCCATCACAAGTATTCTTATTTTTTTGTTTTGAACTTTATATACATTTAAACACTTTTTTTATTTTTTAAATAATACACTGTGTGATTCATTCCTACAATTACAGTATTTCGTTTCATGACTATAATTTTTTTGTATGACTATATTTTAGTTACACTGATAGATATATAAGTTATTTCCAGATTTAGGCCATAACAACAGTGCTGTGATGAGCATGCTTGCATATATCTCTAGGTGTATATGTGCATAAAATTTTCCAGAATATATACCTAGAAGTAGAATTAGTAGGCCATCTATGCATATCTTCAGCAAAACAAAACTTTCTCACAGTGGTTATACCAGTTCACACTTCCACCAGCAGTATAGGAGCATTCCTTTTACTCAATATCTTTGCCAGTACCTTATATAATTAGTTTAAAAAGCTTGCATCATAGTGGATGGTTGGCAGTGTTATGGTGGTGCTGAAGGTAAAATCAGTTAATAACAGCCACCAGCAATATCTCGGTTTTCTTTAAATTTACGTCCTAGTGTTGTCCAGTATTCTTGTTCTGTTTTATTTTCTGTGGCAGAGTTCATGTCAAAGCAAGGTCACAGGTTTTTCCATCTATGCTATGGTAACATTTATTTAGTGCTTATTCTATTTAATAAACATTGCTACTTTTTCCCTCAGTTTTTTTCAAATTATTTGTGTTGCTATTATGCCAATTCCTTTCTCTCTTTTATAAAATCAGTAGTTATTAAATGAATTGAATTGAGTTTTCTTGGAATGGTAAGAAAATTCTGTGATGCAGGAGGACTTGAGAGAGGAGTTCCAGGTTTGCTGGATTTTACAATGCAGATTTATTTTTTTCTGCTATCATACAACCTTCTTACCAATAAGCAAGCTAGTCATTTGATTCTTCTTGTATGAAATCTAGCAATTTGACTTGCCTCTTAATTCCAGTGACGGTGACATTTTGGGGTATAAAATCAGTGGTGGATTTTGTTTGTTCATTTTTCTCCTTTGCTTTTAAATTATTTCCAGGAGGAGGAGGAGAAGAAAATGTTCACTTACTTAAGCCATTCTGATGCCACAACTCTTGACTGACTTTGGTATTGACTGTAACTTAATTTTTTTCCACTTACAGTTATAAAAACTTGATGTCTCTGAAAATCACTGATACTGATGTAAGACCGAAGATCAGTTTAAAATTTAGTACAAAAGGTACTATTTTATTTCTATATGTCTTCTCTTGAGAACTGTGTTAAAAATTTTGACTTGCTCTGTTAAGCATCATGCCATTAATAGCCATGTGTTTGTGTTTGTCATTCACTGGGCTTGAGTTTACACAAGCAAGCATCTCTTGGTGTGGATTGAATTCACAGAAAAATCAGCAGGCATATGGGTCTCACATTAATTTGGCATCTATAAGAGGTTTGCTAGGTCTGGTGTACAGCTGTGACTACACAGTGAGATTAGGCTTCAACATATATTCCCTACCAAACCTTCCTCCCTTGTTGCATTCCCTGTTAATAGAACGAAATGGAAGGAATGAACATTTTGGGCCCAAAGCCAAGTAGTCTAAACTTAGGTACCAGCTGCTTGGCACTTGGAGACCTTAAAGGCTCCTGGGCCCAAGGAGAATAGTTTGGTGGCAGTCCTTCTTGCTAGAGGGAATTGATGTCCCTGATCCCAGCCAGCTCCTTGTTTCACAACCCAGAGAAAGCTCCCTGAGCCATTTGCTGTGTAACCTTGCTTGCCTCCATCGTGCATTCAAGTATATCAAGCAATAATAGTAATTTAAAAAATTTTTGAAACACAGACTTATGAAGGAAATAACCAGGTTGTATTTTATGATAAGCACATATTTTGATAATCATACCAAAAACATACCATTATATACCAAATTCTTACTACTTCTAATTTACCTCAGTCTATTTTCCTCATTTGGAAATGCTTCTAACCTTAAAAATACCGAAGGGTTCAGTTTCATGCCATATGCCATTTCACTGATGAAATACCTACTTAATTATTAATTTATTTTTTGAGAGGGTAAGAACATGAGGTTCATTATTAGATCATTGTGTCTCAAGCTTTAATATATATTTAAATCATCTGGTGGTTTTTAAAAAAAAATGTAGGTTCCAATTTGGGGTGGAGCCTGAGGTCCTGCATTTCTAACAGGTGCCCATGTGGGTGCTGCTGGTACAAAGCATTGGAGTTCTTGGGCAGTCAAGGCACTTATGTCTTGAAATAGTTCTGTATTGTCCAGTATTGTAGCTACTAGCCATGTCTGGGTTTTAAATTTAAATTAATTAAAATTAGATGCAATTTCAAACTCAATTCCTTTGTCAGACAAGCAGCATTTCCAGTATTTAGTGGCTAGTAGACAGTGCAAATCTAAAACATTTTCATCCCAGAAAGTTCTATTGGACAGTGCTGATTAAGATAAAATATAATTGCCTAAGTACAATTAAACATTGGCAGTTACCATTTTTGACAATCTTCAGAATTTTCAATTCTGGCCTAATACTTTTATGCCATTTGGTTTTTATACCAAAGCTCATTTACTTGAAGAAAACCTTGGATGGTTGAAAGGCTTCTGTGGTAATTAGTCTTTGTGATTACTTTTGCTTGGGAACATACTGTTTTTGTTTGGATTTTTTGACAGCTAGACTGATAGCAGATGCTTATTGAGCACTGGCTGTGGCAAAGCACTGCACTGTACCTTATTCTTTGGAATAGTCCCTATCATACAGGAACGTAGGATGTAATGCCAGAGCCACATAGAAAAAGAGCATTAATGTGGAATGTTTTGACTTCTCAAAATTCATTTTCAGATGAAATGCCTATCTTCAAACTTGATTATAATTATTTCTATCATCTGCTTCATGTAATTATAATTTCTGGTACTGACATTGTCCGGCAAATATTTGATGAGGCTATGCCACCCCCTCTTTTGAAAAAAGAGCTTCTTATACACAAGAATGTGCTGGAACCCTACTACAACCATCTTTGGACCAATCACCCTTTGGGTGGAGCATGGCATCTACTTTATCCCCCAAACAAGGAGCTACCGCAGTCCAAACAGTTTGACTTATACCTCCTATTAGCTCTCATAAAACATTTGAATGTATTCCCTGCACCCAAAAAAGGCTGGAATATGGAACCACCATCTTCTGATCTCTCTAAGTCTGCAGACATCCTGAGGCTGTGCAAATACAGGGATATCCTCCTTAGTGAGATTTTGATGAATGGTCTCACTGAGTCACAATTCAATTCAATTTGGAAAAAAGTTTCAGATATTCTTCTGCGCCTTGGGATGAAGCAAGAGGATATTGACAAAGTGAAGGAAAATCCCATTGAGAATATCTCCCTTGATTACCATCAGCTGTCCATCTACCTAGGCATACCAGTACCAGAAATGATCCAGAGGATGTTATCCTGCTATCAACAAGGTACAAAAATAATTATTTACTTCAGCTGGTAAACCTTCACTGAGTGCCTCCTATGTGCCATACACAGTGCTAAGGGTAGGAGATTCAGTGACCTCACATTCTTGGGAATCAGACTCATCAAGAAGCTAATAGAAATTACAGTGCTAGAGATATTCCAGAATACCATGGGAAATCCTATCTAAGAGTCCAAAAGAGCTTTCTGGAAAATAGAAGGAATTCTTAAAACAACACACAAAAAAAGGTAGCCAAGTGAAGAAGATGGAGAAGGATGTTTCAGAAGGAAACAAGAACAAATATATAGAAACATAAAAATATATTACAATGCAGGGAATTAAAAAGTTTGTCTTTACTGAGATTAAAGTAGGGGAGAGTTCATAGAATACATTCAAGAGAATTTCACTTCCCTTATTGAGGAGTTTGTGTTTTCAGAAAGGAGTTTTTGAAGATTTTTAAGTAGAAGAGTTTTATTACTTCTGAAAAATTTGATATCTAAAACCAGGAAATACAGGTACTGTGTGTTTCAAGGATGGACTTTCAGACACTGTGGGTGTATGTTTCTCCTCCTTTCTAGCAGGACTGTGATGTTTAGTTTAAAAGCTTGGCAGTTATCCAGTGGCTGTAGTAATTTAAAAAAATCAGATAACATTTATGCAAGTGTCTAAGGTGAGCAGTGACCATTCCCAGACATTGTCTGTTGATATGGAAAGACTTCAGGCCTCCTCTCCCTCATTCCAGGATAGCTTCTCAGCTGTCATTGTGGGAACTAGAGTTCAAGGCACAATTAACACACTGAAACCCTTGCTATACTATTCTGGGTGACTTTTCTTGGTTCTAAGTTGTTTGTTGTAGTACCTAGTGAGCAACTAATGCCCACGTTGATACTATGTAAACATACAACTTGCCAAATTTCTAGTAATTATTGAACTGGTCCAGATTTTTTTCAGTGTTGAATGGCTAAGCCCCAACCCAGTGCTCTCACTAAGACTGTGATATACCATTATGTCTTCCTGCTTAACCTTTAAGAGTTTTCTTTGAGAATAAAAAAGAATGTTGATTTGATGATTTAAGAAAATCAGGCAAGAACCCATAACTATAAGTTTACTTATAAATTAGAGGTTTTTATTTTTTTAACATTTACGATTTTAACAAAAACTCATGAGAATAAAGGTAATATTTAGGAAAATGCTTTGAAGACTAAGTAAATTCAAGACATTTCAAGCATTCCTCACTCAGGTACTCTGAGGAGTTTAAAGACCCTTTAACAGAGGCATTTCTAGCATATATCTCTTAGTAGTTATTACAGTTTCAGTTTTCATTCATGTATCTGATTATTTAATTAATATCCACTGTCCCACTTAATCTCTGTGAAAGTTTTTTTTCTTCACCATACTATCTCTAGAGCCTACACAAGGCTGATACATCGTAAGTGCTTAATAAATATTAAGGAGAGGAAGGATCAGGTTAATTCATATTGCTGAAAAAAAGGCTCAAACTTTCAGCTGGAGGTTTGCTTCATAATTGACTATTGACCTTAATATTGACTATTTCATGACCTTAGACTTTGTAAATCATCAGAATTTGCTGCTTGGTTTACAGTTATTATATTCTAGGCATTACCTATCATGATCAAATTTTCTGTTTACTTTTCTTTAACTATGGGTTTATAACTTTCTTCTTAAAATCTAAAGATTATGCCACGTTTAAACTGAATTCATTACTGAAACTGGTTATTTTTAGAGTTCGTTATAAAAGTAATTACTACTGTATAAAAATCTTTTGACTTTTCTTAGTCCCAATCAGATGGTTGTTGGCTGCATTACAATTGTACACCTAAATTTTTTCTTTATGTGTCATAGGAATTGCTCTACAGTCAATAACAGGCAGTCAACGTAAGTATATTTAAAAACGGCACTCCTCTCTCTGAGGTTGCCCATACTTTCTAAGTGCATAACTCTAACTTTTCCCCAATCTTTCAGTGCGCTTCTCTCTGAAGTAGCCTACACTCCCCTTTCTCTGAGTGTGCACTTTCTCTCTTTAAATAAAACTTAAACCTTTCAAGGTGCCTCTCCTTCTCGAGGTCGCCTGCACATTGTCTCTCTTTAAGTAAGTAACTTTAAATAAAACTTTTACTCTGCTTCAAAAAGAAAAACAAAAGCAGAGTGCTTTAAATGACCTTTCAACTTGGGATAGCTAAGGGATACCTGTAGGAATTTTACTTGGTCAGATAAACTGTGTAATAACTGTAATTGCTTGTTAAAAGCTTGGAAAATCATGTGTGAAATTAATATTCATCAACCAAATCCAGTACAAGCCTTTTTGCTCTACTTAGTGCATGTGCCCCGGAGTTTACCCAAGCATAGTGTTTTAACTTTTTGATACTTAGGAATAAATTTCTGCGTGCATGCTCTACCTCCTCATAAATGCTACTGTTAAGCTTATGTAGCTTTTGTCTAGGCTCTATACTTTTTTTTTGCTAGGTGGTGAGTTGCCAATTTTTTAATTTCCATTTTTGTGCTGTTTTTTAAATGTAATTCATATTCCGCAATTAAAATTATTCTTAAGAAAGTGACATCATGAGTTTGGTTTGGGATCATCTGTGGCCAGTCAGATGAAGTCCACAATTTTTAGATTGTGGGCAACATCAAGGAGCATGGTGTCAGAGAAGAGGTCACATAATAGTGGGCTGATAACCCTTTCACAATCTTTGGTTATGAAAAAGAAGAAAAAAGAAAAAATAGATCTTATAGCTTTTACTTGTCTTCTTCATGTTTCAGATTTACATCCTAAAATAATATTAAAAGTATTAATAGGATCAGTGTCAGGATACTCAAAAACTAGTATTTTGAGTAGATGTAAGTTCTAGAATATCTAATATCTAGAATCTACTTAAGTAAAGTATTTTAGCATTTGGGTTCATACTGATTGGTTCAAGGTTAGTATATGTTCCTATTTGGTCATTGATAAATGAACATTTCATCTAGTAATTGAACAGAGTAATATGCCTTCTATTTCTGGGATGGTGTTTTGAGGGTAAATATATTTATAACAGTGGTAAGAAGCCAACATTTCATGTATCCAGATTTTGAGTGTTTTGTCTTTAATATGTAGGTATTGAAATAGAAGAGTTACAGAACGAAGAAGAAGAACTAAGTCCACCTCTCATGGAGTATAATATAAATGTGAAATCAAACCCTGAAATACAGTTAGCAGAAATGAATAAAGATGGAACATCGATACCCAGTGAATCTTCAACAGAATCTATTAAAGATCTCCAGGAAGTATAGTTCTCATTAATATTTGAATTAGAAGACTTAACCAGGGCCTTTAGTTTGTGTTGCATGTGCTGTATTTAAAGTATCCCAGCCAGTCTTAGTTTATACTTATCCTAATTTTCACAGAGCTTGAATTGAAATAGTTCTTTCCCCAGTAGTTCAATAATCCCTCCTGCCTTAACCATGTATTTTGCCAACATTTATTGAACACTTACAATGTGCCAGGCACTGTTCTAGATTTGTGAACATAGTTCTTCATCCTGAGTGATGGGGGTAGACATAGGATGTTATTAAAAAGTAGAAGAAAGCATAATGGGGAACAGAGGGAGAGGGAAAGGAGAAAACAGGAATATTTTAGCACCATTTGCACAAAGGTAGAATTAAAGTCATCCTGGATGGAATCTCTGTATTTCTTTACAGATAAGTTGTAACTCTTATATAGTCACTTAATGCTTTTTAGGCTTATAAGCACTAAATTTTTCATCTTATGGACCTGAATGTGTTAATTTTCTTAAAAGTGCCTTCCTTCTTTGTTACTCATGCATGCATGTGTGCAGGTGAGGATCTGTGAGCTTTGTTCAGTAGCCTGCTCATTGATGTTATATATTATTCCTTTTTACGTCATTCATTTCTCAAGAGCAGAAGACTAAGATTAAAATAAAAATTACAATGAAAATAATTTTCCATAGACTCTATAAAGAAAATATCTGTAATATAAGAACATAAAAGGTTTTGGTGGTTAGAGGAAATGTATTTTTCAAAATAACCCATTGTGCAGCTTGAATTATATACTAAATAAATGATTTATTTCTTACCTGTCAGGTTAAGAGTAAACCAAAGAAAAAGAAAAAGACTAAGAATAAAAAGGTAAGAGACAGTATTGACATTATAATAGAGAGATGTCTGAATATGAACACTTAGGTTTAATATATGGATTTACTTTAGAACTTAAATTTAGGTCAGGTAGACATATAGCACATATCACTTATGAATGTCAATAGTGTATTGAATAAATTATAGAGAAGTCTGTGTATGTTAGATCCCGAGTGTTTTAAACTTACAGTGTATCCTACTTTCCTAAGTCATAATTTATACATTTAAAATATAAATGAAGTAACCGAATTAGTCACTCGGATATTTCATTAATTTATGCACACTTCTGATTTAAAAAATGCATACACAATATTTTAAAAACAGCTTGTCATATTTCTACTGATGTGTTCAAAAGCATTTTTCAAAACCTTAAGAAATCTTGATTTTCTTCTTTTTGTCTGAGACTGCCAGCAATGCATTAATGTACAAAAATGGTATAAATGGAAGAAACTTCTTATATGCTTCTTCCTTGTTTTTTGCCAGTTGCAAAATGAACAAGTTATTATTTATAACAGTTTTAGCAGGAAGTCTCTTAATTGCTTGGAAAATTTCAAGGGAATGCTAAGTTTTTGTGGGGTTTTTTGGCTTAATTTAAAATTAAAATTTTATTTTTTTGGAGCAATTTTTGTTCAGAGCAAAACTGAGGAGGAGGTACAGAGATTTCCCATGCATAACCTCCCCCATTATCAATGTCTCCCAGCAGTCATTAACATATCATCATCACCTGAAGTTCATACTTGGCATTTGGTTCACTCTTGATGTTATATATTCCTATGTATTTGTACTCAAGTCTTTTTATCAAGCATATAGCTAACCACTGTGCCATGTAAACTGTATTGTGGAAAAAATGTTATTTTCTGGCCTGAAACACATATTTATAATCTAGATATACTCTGTAGATCATATTATAAACTAAATGAAACTATTTGCTCAACTATAATCTGGTAGGGCCATGTTATTATTAGTCATTTGAAAGTATACACAAAATTTAATCATAAATTATCACAAGGTAAATTTACAAAATACTAAAATCAAGAACAAAATAGAGATTATTTATACTCTCATCAATAAAGTATCGATATCATTGTCATACTTATCACTATCATTGTAATTTACCATTTCACTTTTAAAAGTTATCTTGAAAATTATGTTTTTAAAAAACATGAGCATAACAACTTTTTTTCTTACTTTTAGACAGTTCTTATCTGATAAAATACAGCTTGGCTTGTTAGTTTAGCTGATACTTTTTATTTTTGCTAAAACAGTAAGTCTTAGGTCTAATACTACATAAAGCTAGCCAAGTAAATCCACAGCTGTCAGGCCATAAGTCTAAGTTCCAAATGTGTATAGTTTATCTCTTCTATACCTTCAAAATATTAAAATATGGTAACACTCATATTCTCAATTTTAATTAAGTGGAAAGCCCCACTTCTATGTCATATTTAAATGGAGTGAATACAACTGGAAATAAATGTAAATGCCATTCAAAAATTCATATATTAGTAATACTAAAATTTCTTATTAAATGTCAGCAACTACCTAGGAATTTTTTAAACATCCTGAATTTTTTTCTAACTTATTTTACTTAAAGAAGTTGAAATACTTTGGAATTGATCAAGGTAAAATTTGGACATTAGAAATGAGATCTTGTATCTTGTATCTTACATCTAAAATTTGGAAGCATGGAACCTAAAAAATGCTGAAATTGTAGCAAATGACTATTTCACACAGAACAGTCCTGTTAATATACACAATTACTGCTAGTGTAGGTACAAAGAACTGTCTAGTTGTAGTGTAAGCAACCAGTTATAAAAAAGACAGTCAATCAAATTCTCTAATAAGATGTTTTTAATCATGAGAAATTTTAGCATGTAGAAATGTGCTTATGTTACACAGAGTAAAAACAAAGTCCCTATATATGAAATTGTGTCCTCTGTTAATGACTTGTTTTGCAGTATCTCTACCTAACAATAGTTGAAGTCCTAAAAACACCTATCAGGAACTCTTTGGAAGAAAATGATGAAAAAGTAAAATTTGTGTAGCAAATAGAGGGGACAATACAGATAACTTCTAACTAGTATATATAGAAACTTTGTAACTACTCTATATGCTCCCGTTCTTCAGTTAGAAATTTAATATTTAGCTTCTAGTATATTCAGATACTGGTGGGGGTTAATTAGATACTCCTTTCCACTGTTACACCCCACCCATGGGAATTTGAAGGCTTTAAAAGTAGAAAAGAGAGGTAAAGCAGGTGGTGGAATAATCAGCCTTGTGATGAATCTTTGGGGAGAAAAAACATGGCAGGAAATAAATTGAGCCCTTCAAATTGGATGTCCTGTCTCAAGAAGGGAAGTTGCTGAGATTCATGTACAACAGACTGATAAATGCTTTGGCATAAAGTTGTCATGGAAAGAGCTAAAAATAGTCAGATATGAACATACTAGATATGCTCATTATAAATGACCAAATGTATTTTCAACTCAGTTATTTGAGTATAGTGGGACCAAGTGTAATTCCAAATAATTGTAGAATCACATTGGCACTGGATATTGATCAGACACTGAAACACTAAAATTCTCTTAGTAAACAGACAATAAAGCAAAGCTAATTTGTAAATATATCCTGAAATCTGTGGGGAAGGAGACCTGAAGTTTCTTGTAAACAAGAGTGGTAATAGAAATTAGTGCTATACATAAAATAATTAATACTTTTAATAGAAGAGTAATATGAGTAATTCATACTCTTAGTATTTGTTAAGTGTCATTGATACTACATTTAGTATGTTGCCTTTATAGTTTTGCCTAAATGAACATAAAATTTAGGGCTTTTTAACATTTCCTCCCATATGTGATCTCCCTAACACTTGTTTTTCTATAAAATTCTTGATATTTCAGTCTGCCTTCTCCATATATAGAGAGTTTCAAGAACTCTTCTAGTTAATATAGGATTCCAAAATTAGAATCACATATACCCTATCCCAAGATTACTACCATAGGGACAAACTCAGCCCCAATACTCCCAATATTTAAATTTGTGATTTTCAAGTTGAGCTTCATGACACAGTAGTAGATTACAAAATCAGTTTACTGGAGAACAACCAGCATTTTAAAAAAGGAAATAGATTTAGTAGGAATAAAGAAAATTCCAGAGCTAATCACACATTGCTTTAGTCATTTCAGGCTACTATAACAAACTACCATAGACTGGAGGGCTTAAACAAGAAACATTTATTTCTCACAGTTCTGGAGGCTGGCAAATCCAAGATCAAGGTGCCAGCAGATTCAGTATCTGGTGAGGCCCTCTTCACAGGGTGCAGACAGCTACTTTCTTGCTGTATCATCACATGGTTGGGAGAGAGAGAGAGCTAGCTCTTTGGTCTCTTCTTGTAAGGGGACTAATCCCATCATGAGAAGACGACATCATCTAAGGCTAATTACCTCCCAATGGTCTTATCTCTAGTTACTACCACATTGGGGGTTAGGGTTTCAACATAATGAATTTTGAGGCATACACAAACATGCAGTCCATAACACACCTAATATGGGTACAAAGTTTATCTTGTGGAACTTACATTTCAGTTTTATAATTATGTATAAAGATAAATATATAAGTGCATTTACATCATGATGTAAAATGTATTCATTTTGGTTGTCAAAAATGAGAAATGCTGATCTAAATGCAGTCAGATCACTGTGCTATTGACATAGTTGATACAGATTACTAATTCTTTGATGCTGTTTTTCAGAATAAAGAATCAAAAGAGCCAATGTAAGTATTTGTTTATATAAATTTTAAATTTTTATTATTACTTTCAAAGCACATATTGTGCTTTGCCAGTCTGATACAGCCTTGTCTTGGGAACTATTCTGAGAGAGGAAAGGACAATTCTTAATAAATTGTCACCTTTTTATAGAAAGTGACAAAAAAGTTAAATTATCATTTGCTTTGGGAGAATAGGGTTTCTTGCTATTTTTCTTTAAGGCTACATAGGAATCACCCAACTCAACTGCTTTATACAAAGATTAATTTGAGTTTAGCATAAAATATCTTAAAATATAGTATAGGTTGTAGTTAAGTTAAATAAGACTTAACCTTTAAGGACAGATCATTGTACCAATGACCCCCTGTACTAAGGAACTTGGTTTGGTTTGGTTTGGTTTGTTTGGTTAATTAACCTGAGGTGTTTTGTTTTACTTTTTAATCGTAGTTGTTAACAGTGAATTTTGAACCTTTACTGGAAACTTTTTAATGCCCAAAGATCACTGTGAGCTATATATGGTTGATCACAGCAGAGAGGAAGGATATGAGGTAGACAGTCCAATGAAGAGATTCATTATGCCCACCAGAAGTTTGTTAATTGAAAATTAGCAACTTTAGACACTCACCTGGTAACCAGAACATATTTTATTAACTTTAAAGTCATCACTTGTAATTTTTCTCATTGATAATGGATATGATCCACTTGGTAAGTAAATAGTTCACCATCTAAGAAAGATTTTCATGTTCTCTGTTATTAAGTTGAGCCACTAGAGCAATGATTGGTTGGTTGTTTCAGGCTCTGTCTAGATGCCATAAAAATAACTTACTAAAGAATGAAACAGTATTATCAATAATTTTGCACATTTTGCCTACAGTGTAGGCCCAAACCTGGATGTTTTTAAATTAGAATTTTCAAATATACACAAAAGTAAAGAGAATAACAATCTACATTAGTAACCTACTTAACATCCTGATTGAACAATTATCACTATTTATCCACATTTTCTTCATTCTTCCCATCATTTTTCCTATGTTATCATAATACTGTTAGCATACATTTAAAATTTAGGAATGCTTTTCTAGAGCTTTTCAAAAATACAGATTCATCTATAGTATTGCAGTTGTGGTACCTGGAAAAATGTAATTTTTTAAAAACTCTTCAGTTGACTTGGAAAATTAGGTTTGGGAACCAGTAGTGTATGCAAGCAGTTGATTTCATTAATTTTATAAAATATTCTAGTCATCCTAGAACACCTCAGTGATACACAATGACTGTTCTGTAGTGTTTTACAAGTTACTTTACGGGCATTAGATACCATTTTTTTTCTAGGTCTCAGTGGCCTAAAAGAAATACTTCATCCTAGTTATCTGTTTCCTTTCTATTAACTAATAGGTCATTTATATCATGCTGTAAGTAAAAGTACTGTTTCTTGTTACCATTCAGTGAGATAAGGAATTTTATAGCTAGTAAACAGACCAACTGAAAGGATAATAGCATGCATTTAAATTTTAGACATAGGTATAAAAATTAAATGATTGCCATTGTACTTGTAGTACTTTCATTCTTTTTTCAGTGGTGCCCAGTTCCTGAAATCTGTGTCCTCACTATATTTTTTCAGTCTTGAAATCTCCATTTTAAGTCTACTTTGTGTTGCTATTTGCAGCCCTCTATTTAAGTGTACCCTGGACCTAAGCAGTGAAGTTGATTAAACCAACCTACCTGTCAAGAACATTGTGATGATAAGTAACATAGCAGATGTGGAAATGCATGTCAGTATTTCCCAAAGTATTGTTTCCCAAAGTAACTGATGTTAATAGTTATAATTTGAAAAATGAACTCCATGGTCTCATAATTCTTGAAAACTCTAGGATGAACAGACTCATCCTAAAATATGCTAAAATTCATTAAGAATCTCGAAGAGAAAAACACAGTTTGAGCATTGTCCAAACTTTCTTTGGCTAAGAACCCTTCTGATGCTAAGCATCTCATGAGACCAATACAATATTAATTTGGGAAACAATGGCTTAGATGAAAAGCGCTATACAATTATAAAAGATCACATTGATTGTGTCACCACTATAGCCCAAATATGGTAGGAAAAGAAGAGCAGTTGAAGCAAGAACAAGCAACAGTCAGTAGATTTATGAAAGATGATGCAAGTGATGCTCAGGAAGATTCTGCAACTGAAGACAAGTTCTATAGCCTGGATGAATTGCATATTCTGGACATGATAGAGCAGGTAAGCTTGATTGGAGAGGGTGCAGCCTCTTCTTTCCTCTGGCTTCCTTTCTCCAGAAACAGTTGCTAACCCTTGTTTTCTCCATGCCTCTTTGAGAAGCGTGTTAGTCTAGTGGCTTATACTGTGTTTGTGAGGAGAAAGGAAAAACAAGAAGAGGTGAAGGAAAAAAGAACCATAGGAGCTCGAAGCTTTTCACTTTAGCCCTAAATCATTTTCTGGCTTTTACTATTAAGCAAAGTTGATTACAAATGCATTCCTTGCAAATGGTTTTCAAATACCACAGGACAAAAACCCTGATGTAACCCTATTGGATTAAATTTCATGAGAAAAAGTTTTGTAAAACAAAGCTACTTTCATTTTTTAGAAATAAGATCTGGTTACCATGAAATGTCTATGCATATTAATGTATAACATTTTTGTTGTTTTTTCTTTGGTTCCTTTCCTGACAGTTACTGCTGCAATGTCCCTATATGTGAAGGTGCATATGAACATGATTCATATGCATTATGAATCATATGCATAGCAGAGCATTAATCAAACAGAGCATATCAAAGTTTTTTTTTTTGAAAAGCTACTTGATTTAGCTACCCATGAAAATTCTATACTGAGATAATTTTATAAAATGTTCTGTTTTAAATATAATGATAGGAATATTTTCTAAGGGTATAGTTGGTACAGATGACAGTACAAGATTCATATAATTATCATACTTTTTTTCTTTTTCTAATTACAGTATTAGAATGTAGATATTTTAACTGCTATGACATAGCTTTGTATGGCGCACTAAATGTGGGGCCTTTGATTTTCATTCAATACCCATGAGAACTCGAAAATAGAATAAAAATGTCACACACATTTCAGAAAATGTTTGTTCATTCACTTATTCAAAAAACATATAGCACCTGCTTTGTGTTAAGAGCTACACTAAGACATGGTTCTTGTGATCCCAGTGTTTATAATCCAGTAGAAAAGTTGAACATTCAGGTGATACTGTGTAATGATTAAGTGCTTGGACAGTTAGGACTGCCTGAGTCAGTGTGACCTTCAGATTCTGTGTGACCTTAGGCAAGTTACTTAGTTTTATCATATCTCAAAATAGTAATAAAGAGTGCCTACTTCATATGGTTCTTATGACAATAAGAACATTACCCAAAAATGTTTTAAAAAGTAGTAATCATGCATGTAATGTTATCCAATAGTATCAGCAGTAGACAAGTAACTGGTACTGTTTAGTAAATGTTTAAATGGGGAGAGTTGGGTTTATCTAGACTAATCAGAGGAGTGATGTAGCATGAATTCAAATTCCCATTCAATAACTAAAATATTAGTGGTTTTTTTAGAGAAAAATAAGGCATACATATTCCATGTGCTTATTAGGGTTCATCCAGCAAGGCAACTACAGAATATGGAGAAGGTGAGAAGGAAAATCTTGCTCAACAACGGCAGCTTTATAAATTGCACTATCAGTGTGAAGTAAGTACCTTTGCCATAATATCTGAGGCAAGTCAGAAGTAGTTCAGATGTTAAATTTAGTGGTATTCTTTTTTTAAAGAACCCATTTTCTTTGAATTTCTGGTGACTTGAACAGAATTAACTATGAAATGTTTTTCATTGATCAGGATTTCAAAAGGCAATTGAAAACAGTGACTTTTCGGTGGCAAGAAAACCAAATGCAAATTAAGAAGAAAGACAAAATCATAGCATCTCTGAACCAACAAGTGGCTTTTGGAATCAATAAGGTTTCCAAGTAAGTGCAAATCTGTTGTTGATAACAGGAAATTCTGGGTTTGCTCCATAATGAACGTTATCTTTAAAAGATAACCATATGTAGCCACTAGGTGGCATTGTGACTGCACATTAGGAGCTGCCGACCACAGGACACACTTGCTTAAAAACTTTTTGCCTTGCCAGCTATTTAGAAATAAGTAACTGCCCACACTGTATTTCAAGCTTTATATGTATTGGCTGAACAAGTGTAAAGATAATAGAATTACATGAGAAAGATAATTAACTTTCAGGTCATAACTCTAATTTATAAAAATGTGACCAGTAGTTGGCTTGTTTCTTCACAGCATGACTGTGTTCCTCAAAGACACCATGAAATCACTTGAATGCCTCTTTATGATGGCCTCTCAGAGTTTTTGTATTCTAAGGTCAAGAGATTGAAAAGAAATCAGATTTCTGGAGACTCTTCTCACCCCTGCCAATCTCATTTCTCTTACAATCTTAAGTATTAAATGCCTAAACTAAAACTTCAGTACCTCCAACAAGTATCAGTTGAAATAATATTATAATTTGTGACATGTTATTTTAATAAACAGTAATTCCACAAGATGCCAGTCATCCATGAAGACTAAAGTCCACTGAAGTTCCTAGACTGCTAATAGGGAGAATAGACAAGTTCTAGGGGATATCCTAGAGTAAGGAGCCCCTCATACTAATTACAAAATTGAAGAAATATTTGAGAGATTTAGGTATGGAATTTTTTTTCACATACCATTCAACCTAAAGGAGTTTTTAGGAAGAACTGGGGGCCATAGCTCTGACAACATTGTATCAGCTGCAGACACTTTCAGGCCTGTCCCTGCTGGAGTTAGGGAGATTCTTCAAGTTCAGAAGGAAGTGAGGCCCTAGGGAAACTTGGACAAAAACTAAACTTAAGAGCCCACACTTTGGGACTAAAAAGTCTTTTAGCCTGGATAGTAATGACCAATCCAGAAATATGTTGTATAATATTAAAGATCAGAAAAGTAATGCTATCCATTCAGATATCTTTCCTCAACTCTTATAGGAATCCTTTTATGCTTGAGACTGCAAACAGACCATTTTAGGGGTGCATATGTTAAGCATATGAGCACTCAGTATTGAACATCCACCAAATAAGTATCAAATGCCTACTATATGTAAGAACTATGTAAGGCAGTGTGAAAGATACCAAGGCATGCCAGCCATTGACCGAACTAATGGAGAGTATAAATTAACATGAGGGAATCAAAATTACACATAACAGAGGGACTTCCAGTTCCATCAAGATATAGTAGCTCCATTCCTTGCAAGTCCTTACAACTAAGACACCCTGGATACAATACAACAGATAAGCATAGGAAGACTGTGAAAGGTGAAGAAGAAAGCAGACTGTCAGGACCTTGGGACTTGAGGAATGATGTGGCAGTGATTTTCCTTATTGTGTCCCATATATCAGAGATGGTACAGGACTGATAAAGTATTCAAAAAAATGATAACTACAAACTTCCAAATTTGTTGAAATACATACATTTACAAATTCAAGAGATTGAATGAGCCTCAAATGCTATAAACCCAAAGAAATCCATGCCAAGATGCATCATAATTAAAATTCTGAAAACTAAAGACAATGAAACATCTTGAAAGCAAGCAGAGAGAAAGAACTTATTACCTATGTGTGAACACTAATTCAAATGACATTGGATTTCACATCTGAAACCATGGAGGCCAGAAGGAGATGGCACATTATTCAAGTACTGGAAGAAAAAACTGAAATTAAAAAACAGAATCTTGATTCCTATTCCAGCAAAATGTCCTTTCAGAATGAAGGGAGATAAAGATAAGTGTCAAACAAAGGAAAAGTATAAGAGTTTTGTTGCTAACAAACCTACCATTAAAGAATGGCTAATCCCACTTCAAGAACACAGAAGAAGAAAAACTAGCCCAAAAGCAGCACAAAGAAGGAATAATAAAGATTAGGAATAATGAAATTGCAAACAGGGGAGCAATGGAGAAAATCCATGAAACAAAGAGCTGTTTCTTTGAAAAGATCAATAAAACTGACCTAAAAAAAAAAAACTGACCTAAAGAAAAAAACACACACAAATTACCACCGTCAGTAATGAAACCATGATACCATTACATACCATGCAGACATCAGAGAATCATGCTGAGTGAAAAAAAGCCAATCCCCAAACAACATATATTTATGAAAATATAACAAAGACAACTCTTCCTAGAATAGAGACCAGAGGACACAGGACAACATCCAGACCACATCCACACCTGCAAGCACCCAGTGCCTCGCGAAGGGGGTAAGATACAAGCCCCAGCCCCGCAGGACCCTAGCGCCCCTCCCACAAGCTCCCGGCAGGAGGAGAGGAGTCGGAGTGGGGAGGGAGAGGGAGTCAGGACTGCTGAACACCCAGCCCCAGCCATCTGGAACAGAGCGCAGACACAGTGCATGTGTGGGGTGCTGGAAACTAGGGAAACAGGACAGCAAGATCTGTGAGTGGGTTCCTGAGGCTGGCGCCCGAGGACAAAGAAAAGCAAGCGGCTTTTTTTTTTTAATTATTTATTTAATTTATTTATTTATTATTTTTTTTGTGAGTGCTTTTTGGAAGTCTTAAAGGGACAGGGACCCGAAAACCGGACAGAAACGTCCCGGGACACTTAGTACAGGAGCAGGGAATCTGGGGGATCTCTGGGCACTCTAACCCCCTGGGCAGCAGGGAGCACAGAGACCCCTCTTGGAGATAAATAGCGTCCCAGCCGTTACTCTCCAATGCGGCTCCACCATTTCGGAGCAGCAACCCGAGGCAGGCCACGCCCACAGCAAAAGCGGACATAAGCTTCATAGCAGCCGGGCAAGAATCAGAACACCTTTCTGCACACAACTGCCCAGCACAAGCCACTAGAGGTCCCTGTTCTCCCAGGAAAGGAAGGCCACAAAACAACAAGAAGGGAATTTCTTCCAGCCATCACTTATGCCAACTCTGCAAACTATCTCTATCACCATGAAAAGGCAAAATTACAGGCAGACAAAGATCACAGAGACAACACCAGAGAAGGAGACAGACTGAACCAGTCTTCCTGAAAAAGAATTCAAAATAAAAATCATAAACATGCTGACGGAGATGCAGAGAAATATACAAGAGCTAAGGGATGAAGTCCGGAGGGTGATTACAGATGCCCAAAAAGAGATTACAGAAATGAAACAAACTCTGAAAGGATTTATAAACAGGATGGATAAGATGCAAGAGGCCACTGATGAAATAGAAACCAGAGAACAGGAACACATATAAGCTGACATAGAGATAAAAGGATCTCCAGGAATGAAACAATATTAAGAGAACTGTGTGACCAATCCAAAAGGAACAATATCCATATTATAGGGGTACCAGAAGAAGAAGAGAGAGAAAAAGGGATAGAAAGTGTCTTTGAAGAAATAATTGCTGAAAACTTCCCCAAACTGGGGGAGGAAGTAATCGAACAGACCTCGGAAATACACAGAACTCCCAACAGAAAGGACCCAAGGAGGACAACACCAAGACACATAATAATTAAAATGGCAAAGATCAAGGACAAGGAAAGAGTTTTAAAGTCAGCTAGAGAGAAAAAGGTCACCTATAAAGGAAAATCCATCAGGCTATCATCAGACTTCTCAACAGAAACCTTACAGGCCAAAAGACAATGGCATGATATATTTAATGCAATGAAACAGAAGGGCCTGGAACCAAGAATACTGTATCCAGCACAACTATCATTTAAATATGAAGGAGAGATTAAACAATTCCCAGACAAGCAAAAGTTGAGGGAATTTGCCTCCCACAAACCACCTCTACAGGGTATTTTAGAGGGACTGTTCTAGACGGGAGCACTCCTAAAACTAAACAGATGTCACCAGAGAAATAAAATCACAGCAAAGAAAGCAGACCAACAAAATACTAACTAAAGGCAAAAAAATAAAATCAACTACCCACTAAAACCAGTTAAAGGAAACATGAAAGAGCCCAGAACAAAACACCCAACAAATGAAGAATGGAGGAGGAGGAATAAGAAGGGAGAGAAGAAAAGAATCTCCAGATAGTGTGTATAACAGCTCAATAAGCGAGCTAAGTTAGGCAGTAAGATACAAAAGAGGCTAACCTTGAACCTTTGGTAACCACGAATTTAAAACCTGCAATGGCAATAAGTACATATCTCTCAATAGTCACCCTAAATGTAAATGGACTTAATGCACCAATCAGAAGACACAGAGTAACAGAATGGATAAAAAAGCAAGACCCATCTATATGCTGCTTACAAGAAACTCACCTCAAACCCAAAGACATGCACAGATTAAAAGCAAGGGATGGAAAAACATATTTCAGGCAAACAACAGTGAGAAGAAAGCAGGGATATCAGTACTAATATCAGACAAAATAGACTTCAAAACAAAGAAAGTAACAAGATATAAAGAAGGACATTACATAATGATAAAGGGCTCAGTCCAACAAGAGGATATAACCATTCTAAATATATATGCACCCAACACAGGAGCAGCAGCATATGTGAAACAAACACTAACAGAACTAAAGGGGGAAATAGACTGCAATGCATTCATTTTAGGATCTTCAACATGCTACTCATACCAAAGGATAGATCCACAGGGCAGAAAATAAGTAAGGACACGGAGGCACTGAACAACACAGTAGAACAGATGGACCTAATAGACATCTATAGAACTCTACATCCAAAAGCAACAGGATATACATTCTTCTCAAGTGCACATGGAACATTCTCCAAAATAGACCACATACTAGCTCACAAAAAGAGCCTCAGTAAATTCCAAAATATTGAAATTCTACCAACCATCTTTTCAGACCACAAAGGTATAAAATTAGAAATAAATTCTACGAAGAAAACAAAAAGGCTCACAAACACATGGAGGCTTAACAACATGCTCCTAAATAATCAATGGATCAATGAACAAATTAAAATAGAGATAAAGGAATATATGGCAACAAATGACAACAACAACACAAAGCACCAAATTCTGTGGGATGCAGCAAATGCAGTCTTTAGAGGAAAGTATATAGCGATCCAGGCACACTTGAAGAAGGAAGAACAATCCCAAATGAATAGTCTAACATCACAATTATCGAAACTGGAAAAAGAAGAACAAATGAGGCCTAAAGTCAGCAGAAGGAGGGACATAATAAAGATCAGAGAAGAAATAAACAAAATTGAGAAGAATAAAACAATAGCAAAAATCAGTGAAACCGAGAGATGGTTCTTTGAGAAAATAAACAAAATAGATAAGCCTCTAGCCAAACTTTTTAAGAGAAAAATAATCAACAAAAATCAACAGAATCAGAAATGAGAACGGAAAAATCATGACAGACTCCACAGAAATACAAAGAATTATTAAAGACTACCATGAAAAACTATATGCCAACAAGCTGGAAAACCTAGAAGAAATGGACAACTTCCTAGAAAAATACAACCTTCCAAGACTGACCAAGGAAGAAACACAAAATCTAAACAAACCAAGTACGAGCAAAGAAATTGAAATGGTAATCAAAAAACTGCCCAAGAACAAAACCCCCGGGCCAGATAGATTTACCTCGGAATTTTATCAGACACACAGAGAAGACATAATACCCATTCTCCTTAAAGTTTTCCAAAAAATAGAAGAGGAGGGAATACTCCCAAACTCATTCTATGAAGCCAACATCACCCTAATACCAAAACCAGGCAAAGACCGCACCAAAAAAGAAAATTACACACCAATATCCCTGATGAACGTAGATGCAAAAATACTCAATAAAATATTAGCAAACAGAATTCAAAAATATATCAAAAGGATCATACACCATGACCAAGTGGGATTCATCCCAGGGGTGCAAGGGTGGTACAACATTCGAAAATCCATCAAAATCATCCACCACATCAACAAAAAGAAAGACAAAAACCACATGATCATCTCCATAGATGCTGAAAAAGCATTCGACAAAATTCAACATCCATTCATGATAAAAACTCTCCACAAAATGGGTATAGAGGGCAAGTACCTCAACATAATAAAGGCCATATATGATAAAAACACAGCCAACATCATACTGAACAGCGAGAAGCTGAAAGCTTTTCCTCTGAGATCGGAAACAAGACAGGGATGCCCACTCTCCCCACTGTTATTTAACATAGTACTGGAGGTCCTAGCCACAGCAATCAGACAAAACAAGGAAGTACAAGGAATCCAGATTGGTAAAGAAGAAGTTAAACTGTCACTATTTGCAGATGACATGATAATGTACATAAAAAACCCTAAAGACTCCACTCCAAAACTACTAGAACTGATACTGGAATACAGCAAAGTTGCAGAATAGAAAATTAACACACAGAAATCTGTGGCTTTCCTATACACTAACAATGAACCAATAGAAAAGAAATCAGGAAAACAACTCCATTCACAATTGCAACAAAAAGAATAAAATACCTAGGAATAAACTTAACCAAAGAAGTGAAAGACCTATACCCTGAAAACTACAAGTCACCCTTAAGAGAAATTAAAGGAGACACTAACAAATGGAAACTCATCCCATGCTCGTGGCTAGGAAGAATTAGTATCATCAAAATGGCCATCCTGCCCAAAGCAATATACAGATTTGATGCAATCCCTATCAAATTACCAGCAACATTCTTCAATGAACTGGAACAAATAGTTCAAAAATTCATATGGAAACAGCAAAGACCCCGAATAGCCAAAGCAATCCTGAAAAAGAAGAATAAAGTAGGGGGGATCTCACTCCCCAACTTCAAGCTCTACTACAAAGACCTTAGTAATCAAGACAATTTGGTACTGGCACAAGAACAGAGCTACAGACCAGTGGAACAGATTAGAGACTCCAGACATTAACCCAAACAGATATGGTCAATTAATATTTGATAAAGGAGCCATGGACATACAATGGCGAAATGACAGTGTCTTCAACAGATGGTGCTGGCAAAACTGGACACCTACATGTAGGAGAATGAAACTGGACCATTGTCTAACCCCATACACAAAAGTAAATTCAAAATGAATCAAAGACCTGAATGTAAGTCACGAAACCATAAAACTCTTAGAAAAAAACATAGGCAAAACCCTCTTAGACATAAACATGAGTGACCTCTTCTTGAACATATCTCCCCAGGCAAGGAAAACAACAGCAAAAATGAACAAGTTGGACTATATTAAGCTGAAAAGCTTCTGTACAGCAAAAGACACCATCAGTGGAGCAAAAAGGTACCCTAAAGTATGGGAGAATATATTTGTAAATGACAGATCTGATAAAGGCTTGACATCCAAAAGAGCTCACCCACTTCAACAAACAAAAAACAAATAATCCAATTAAAAAATGGGCAGAGGAACTGAACAGACAGTTCTCCAAAGAAGATATTCAGATGGCCAACAGACACATGAAAAGATGCTCCACATCGCTAATTATCAGAGAAATGCAAATCAAAACCACAATGAGATATCAACTCACACCAGTAAGGATGGCTACCATCCAAAAGACAAACAACAACAAATGTTGGAGAGGTTGTGGAGAAAGGGAAACCTCCTACACTGCTGGTGGGAATGTAAATTAGTTCAACCATTGTGGAAAGCAGTATGGAGGTTCCTCAAAATGCTCAAAATAGACTTACCATTTGACCCAGGAATTCCATTCCTAGGAATTTACCCTAAGAATGCAGCACTCCAGTTTGATAAAGGCAGATGCACCCCTATGTTTATTGCAGCACTATTTACAATAGCCAAGAATTGGAAGCAACCTAAGTGTCTATCAGTAGATGAATGGATAAAGAAGATGTGGTACATATACACAATGGAATATTATTCAGCCATAAGAAGAAAACAAATCCTACCATTTGCAGCAAGGTGGATGGAGCTAGAGGGTATTATGCTCCGTGAAATAAGCCAAGCAGAGAAAGAGAAATACCAAATGATTTGACTCATCTGTGGAGTATAAGAACAAAGGAAAAACTGAAGGAACAAAACAACAGCAGAATCACAGATCCCAAGAATATACTAACAGGTACCAAAGGGAAAGGGACTGGGGAGGATGGGTGGGTAGGAAGGGATAAGGTGGGGGAAGAAGAAAGGGGGGATTATGGTTAGCATGCATAATGGGGAGGTGGGAGAAAGGGGATGGCTGTACAACACAGAGAAGACAAGTAGTGATTCTACAACATTTTGCTATGCTGATGGACAGTGACTATAAGGGGATTTTTTGGGAGGACCTGGTATAGGGGAGAGCCTAGTAAACATAATATTCTTCATGTAATTGTAGATTAATGATAACAAAATAAAAGAAAGATAAGGGGGATTACTCCCTGATAGGATAAAACTATCTGCATATCACCGATTAATGCATGCTTTAAATAACCTTAATTTTGATCATTTAAAGGGTGTCAGATGATCAGCTATGGAAGTACATTTTTCTGATAATATTCCTTTCTCTTAAAAAAAAAATAAAGCAGTTCCTGTGTGGTGCCCTTCTTCACAATGCTATAAAGGGCATATTAAAGTGTGGGCAAAGAGTCTATTTGTCTTTATACAGAGGATCAAAGCCTAATTTGGCTGTCCAGAAAATGAACTAAGATATGATATGAAGAAGAAGTTCCAATATCAACATACTCTGGAAGAGTCATTCCAGAAGATGATCATCAAAAAACTTTAACAAAGATCCTGGCACTGTTGCAGTTGTAGCTGCATTCATCCCACCAGTTCCTGGACTTGACATTGGAATGTAGAAGGAGATATCTAAGCCTGCCTGTGCATACAGTAAAACAACAAATTTGACTGGATCTATACTGTTGGAACTCAATGAAGAATTAGGAGAAGTGCAAGTTGCAGTGCTTCAAAATCTTGAGACTACAGACTATCTACTGTTAAAAGAACACATGGGATGTGAACAGTTCCCTGGAATGTGTTGTTTTAATTTGTCTGATTTTTCTCAAACTATTCAAATTCAGTTAGACAATATCCATCATATCATTGATAAGTTTTCACAAATGCTTAGGGTGCCTAACTGGTTTTCTTGGTTTCACTGGAGATGTCTGCTTTGGTTATGTAACTGTATTCCTATTATGTTAATGTGTGCACGCAATTTAATTAGTAATTTAAAACCTATACATGCTTATGTTACACTACAAGAAGATATGTCAAAGAAATAATCAATCTTCCCATGTTTTCTTCCATCTGCTACTTCTATAGCTTCTCTTCTTCCTTCCTAATTACAACCCTTAAGTAGAATTTGTGCCTCATATCAAAATTACTGAGTATCATAATTCTTCCAAGTGGTAAAGATACCTCAAGACAAATGCTGGGCACAGAAGCCACAGGGCATAAATCTGCAAAAAAGTAAAAAGCTAACCTTTTCAAACAATATTGCTTCTCTCTCACTTACCAACTTTACATTTCCCTGTATGGCCCTGGAAGATGACTGGTTAGTCAGAGACGGGTAAGGTTCCTCAAGGGAGGAACAACCTAAGACAGGCACAGTCACAGAGGGGTTATCAGGTGAGAAATTGGGGATCAACAGAGGTGAGGCTCAGAACCTCACCCCCCCTGTTTTGAGAGAAATCTTCTGCATCCATGGATTTTTTGTTGCCCTTGTCTAGCTTGGATTAATACTTAGTCTACAGGCACACACCTGATCATCTACATTTGTCCTCTTACAGCACTAAACTATGTTTTCTACCTTTATCTTGCATCTACTTACCCCTTCAGCATTTTGTTAAAAATGATAATAATAATAAGGGAGAAATGTGGAATTCACATATAAATCAAGTATACAAATCAAACGAATAATCAAAATTGACCTGATTGTTTTATAGTTCATGATGCGTGATCAAAACCGAAAGTTTCTGTGATGACTGCCCTTTCACTGTTCACCGTGTAAGAACCTATTCACTATGTAAGAACTTGTTCACCATGTAAAAACTTGTTTGTTATGCTTCAGAAGATTGAAGACTGTTGAGAATTAGGCTTGGGGTTGATTAATGATTGTGCATTGAGTCCCCTATACAGAATTTTATTGTTGTTAACAACCATATGATCAATAAATATGAGAGATGCCCTCTCAAAAAAAAAAAAAAAAGGAAAACATTAATGGTCCCAAGATTATAAGGAGGAGATGAAAGTGTGAGGGAAGTAGGTGTACTCCAAACTAGAGCTGGTAGAATACTGAAGTAATGGAAATATTAAAAGGGAAGGAAAATGTCAGTCTTGGAATTCTTACTACTTTTCAACTTTCTCTACATACCTCTGTATACTATAGTTAAAGCTTGTATTTCTTATTATGTACTTGAGAACATGATCTCTTGTATAGAAAGAGACCTGGTTTCATTGCATTTTCAGTCTAATAGACCAGACTGTAGGTCTTTAGAGCTTCTAAGAAGCTAAGAGTAAAGGTGAGTGGGAAGTCTGTAATATCTAGCAGTGAACAATCTAGCTAGCATTTAAAGTCAATGTTTTAAGGCTCTGTCATTCCAATAAGTTATATTAACAAAAACTCCTATGTATTCCAAGTGTCTGAACCTATCAGAGACTTAAAGAGAGAAGTACTTTTTCTATATGTCTCTTCATATTGAAGCAAATTAACAGGTTAATGTAAATAGTTTGCATGACTTAATAGTATCTCTTAAGAAACTTAAAAGTTCTCAATCCCATCACAGGCCTAGAAAGTGAGAAGATTCCATCTCTGTTTTCTAGTGGGTAAACTAAAGTACAAAGAGCTATAGACATTTTTCCGAGTCATTGAGCTAGGGATATAAGAGAATTCTTCTCTTTGGGTTTCTAATTAACAGGATTAGAAATTAGTTCTTTCTTTGGGAAGTTAGTAAATCAGCATTGGAAATAAGAAAGATAAATTTTAGAAGGACTGAGTATAGGAGTCTAGTTATTTTCAGGTTCAAGATTTGTGGTTCAAAATGGACATAACTGAGTTCCTCCTCAGTATAAGTAAAACTGTTTTGGCTATTATTAACAATAAATAATTTCTATAATTTTTTGACTTTCTTCTTAGATTGCAGCGTCAGAGCCATGCTAAAGATAATGAAATCAAAAACCTTAAAGAGCAACTTTCCATGAAAAGGTACAAACTTGGCTGTTGGTTTGGTTGAGTACACCCTCTCTGAAACTCTAGATATTCCACTGAGCATGTTCTGGCTGCAGTAGCCACATACATAATTTATCATCCAAACTGGGGCACTTTCAAGCATGAAATTGAGCAGTATTAATAATTACACTGGGACAACCAGTATAAATGGGAAGTGTCATAGGCAAATTGAGAGGATTATTTGCCTTGGCTCTGGTCCTAGAAAACTGGTGAGAGAGATTAGATCAACAAAGTTATGGCCCAACAACGAAGTACTGTCAGGAACTAGAGTTAAAGAGTTCTTATCTCTGTACCCTAATCAGTAGTACTAGGTGTGACTACTTTCTGAAATTGGCTTGTGTTTTATTCTGAATCACATGTTTTTCCCTGTAGGTAATTTTTTATAACAAATTTTTGAGACCTAATTCATAGAGTATAAAGCACCCTGTTAAAGTATACAATTTGTTAGTTCTTAGTACATTCCCAGAGGTGTACAACCGTCACCACTATCTTAATTCCAGAACATTTTTATCACCGTAAAGAAACCTTGTATCCATTAGAAGTCACTCCTTATCCTCTCCTCCCCCAGCTCCTGGCATCTACTAATTTATTTTTTGTCTTTGTGTATTTGCTTCTTCTGGACATTTCATATATATGAAATCAGATATCCTCTTGTGATTAATTTCTTTCACTTAACTTAATTTCAAGATTCATCCATGTTGTAGCATGTATCAGTACTCATTCCTTTTTATGGATAAATAATATTCCATTGTATGGATATATACCACATTTTATTTATCTTTACATCAGTTGATGGATGTTAATTTGTTTCCATTTTTTGATTAGTATTAATAATAATAATGCTGTTATGAACCATTTGTATATAAATTTTTGCATGAACATATATTTTCAGTTCTCTTGGCTGTTTACCTAAGAGAGGAATTGCTGAGAAATGCAGTGTATTCTGTGGTTATCCTTTTGAGGAACTCCAAAGCTGCTTTCCAAGTGGATGCACCGTTTTACAATGCCACAACAATGCGTGAGGGTTCTGATTTCTCCACATCCTCACCAATACTTGTTCGATTATTTGACTTAATTTTACCCATTATAGTAGATAGAAAGCACTATATAACCTTGGTTTTGATTCGCATTTTCCTAATGATTGATTATGTTGAGAATCCTTTCATGTGTTTATTGGCCATTTGTTTATCTAGTTGGAGAAATGTCGGCTCAGATCCTTCGGCCGTTTTTTAACTGGGTTGCCTTTTATTGTTGAGTTTTTGTATGGTCTTGATTCAAGTCCCTTATCAGATTGTGATTTGCAAATATTTTTTCTCATTCTATTGGTTGTCTTTTCACTTTCTTGATGAAAGTGAAGTACAAACGTTTTTAATTTTGGTGAAATCCAGTTTATTTTTTTCTCTTGTTTTTGTAGGCAAATTTTGCATCATATTTAATGGCATACTGATTCCTCTTGGTTGAGCATATATATGTCCCTGAATATTTTACAGTGTTTTTTCTCCTTGAAACACTGGTCTTTGTGGTATTAACAATATATTGTTTTATTAAGCTTCTCATCCATGTTTATGAAGTACTCAAGCATACAGATATCTCATAATAAAACATTGAGGGTAGCTTTTGTGAAAGTCCCTATTACAATGTTATATTTCCAATTCATTGTTTTCATTAAAGACATTTGGTATATGTGCTCTACAGTTTTGGGGCTCAACTGTAGTAAAGTGAAATGGGATAGAAAAAAGAGAAACCTTACAGGTTGCCATTTCCTGTAAATATCCTTCATAAACAGTGTCCTTATCATGCCACTCCCTACTTCTCAAGCTACAGGATTTGTTTTCATCCAAAAGTGTTGATTGTGAGGACTGATAACCAGTAAGATATTTTAATGTACTGACTTAGCTTTTGCATGACAGGGAGATTAACCTTTTTGGCTGCTGTTGTTTGAATACAAATAGGCTTGTAGGAACTTTATTTTATATAACATTTATTTAAAAATGATAATTACTAATATTTATTTAGTACTTAATATGTACCAAACACAAAGCTTTATGTACATTATCTGAATGAATTGTCACAGCTCTTTGAGATAAGTAATACAGTTTTTTCCGTTCTTACATGTAAGGAAACAGGTATAGAGAAGTGACGTAATTTGTCTAAAGTTTCACATTCATTAAGTTTTAGAGCTCAGATTCTCAAACAACTATATTTCAGAGTCAAGTTTTAAATCATAGCCCATATATTGACAGCTTTAGACCTTCTACACCTTTGATAATAAAGAATAACAGTAGTAATAAGGGTTTAATAATGTCTTTTCTTGCTTTCATGTGTTGTATACTTTTCCAAGAAATTATTTTCTACTCATTGAATAGTTTGTATCTTTTTTCCTCATGAATATGATAGAAAAGTCTATTCTTGCTGCAATGTTATTAACTCTTTAATTGTCATGTATTTCAGATCTCAGTGGGAAATGGAGAAGCATAATCTGGAAAGCACAATTAAAACATACTTAAACAAACTGAATGCAGAAACCAGCAGAGCTTTAACAGCTGAGGTAAAAGAAAAAAAAAGAGAGAGAGAGATGGGTCAGGGAAGGAAGTTTTACTTGTGTACTAATATATAAAAGAATTGAAAAAAGGACTGTATTTTGAACAAACAAAAGACATTTTAAGACTAGCCATAAAAACACAGCTCTGGCTTTGTGCTTTTTTGAGTCATTGGCATTTTGTACTTGATTGCTTTAATGTTGGTGGTTTTTTTCCCCAAATGACTTCAAGAAATTGGTTTGCTTCAGTACATATAACAAATACAGACATCTTGGGAAAATTTTCATGAAGCCAGGTCACTGAGCCAAACATCTGAGAATGACATTTCACTGCTGCCATAATATCTCCTTTCTTTGCTGCTTCCTACATAGACCTTCCAAAGACACATAACACATCATAACCCCCCAGTTAGCCTACAACACCATGGCAAGGGTCTTTCAAAAGAAATGTGATTTATCTGTGTATGTAATTTTTATTTATAGATAACCAAACTTGATATACAATAAAATTAAAATTTGTGGAGAGCTCACTGACATTAAAAACATTACAAACCTTCCCCCCTGTCATGGGTAAGCTCTGTTCTTTAGCAGAGTACTTGGAAATCCAGAAGTCAATAATCAAGGAGTGATATCTGAACCAAAAAATCCCTGAAGAGTAGTATTTAGAATGCTAGCTTTAATCAAAAAGGAAAAAACCTCACATTGCTTTAAGATCTCAAATTTGTATGTATACTTTGTTTTTTACCTCTTTTAGTCAGAAACTTTCCACTTTCATTATTCCTTTTAGAAACAATGCTATCCAAGAGTATAATAAGCTATTTTCTGTGAATATTGAACATTGGCATTTCTGCTGAACTGCCAAATGACCAGGCAACAATAATGGTGTGGAAGGGATTCCTGCTGTGTGAGATGTGGGACTAGGGGACCTCCAAGGGCCACTTGCACTGCATGGTCTGATTATTTTATTACCCGTTCATTGGTTAAAAGAAATAGCAGTACTTCTTTGAGTGGTTTTAAACTTTGTTGCATATTAGAGTTACCTGAGAGCTTTTAAAAATCTGGTGTCAATTAAATTAGAATCTCTGGTACCAAGACATGATTTTTTAAAGTTTCTGAGATAAATCCAGTGTATGTGCAAGTTTGAAAACTAATGATCCTAGAGTGTTTACCAATTGAATAAAAAAAATCATTGAATAAAAAATCAGCATTGCAGAATTAATTAAAAAGTCTTTTTATAATGTATTGTTCAAGAAGCTCAGATATCATTGGAAGAAACTGAAAAATAGCTTAAAATTTACTTGAAATATGTTCATTTACAAGGACACCTTCAACTTCTCTTTCTCTCAAATATCTGTAGGTGTACTTCTTGCAGTGTCGTAGAGATTTTGGCTTGCTTCATCTAGAGCAGACTGAAAAGGAATGCCTCAGTCAGCTTGCCAGGGTGACCCACATGGCGGCAAGGTAACCTTGTCCCCCTTTCTTAATGCATCTTAATCTCAAATGTACTTGAAAGTGGCTCTAAGATTGAACATAATCTGATGTGTTTTATATACATAACATCAGTCTTTGGAGTGAAGAAGCCCTTGTTTTGTAAACCTCTAAAGTCATTTAGTCACTTTGATGCTTTTACTTTGTTGCTTCTGCTGAGGCCCTGAAAAGTCTCCTGAGTGCAGAATAGCTGCTGACAGATTTTTCTCTTCCTCTGCAGTGAAATTGATAAAAAATCTCTGTCAGAGATATGCATGAAGACGAGATATTTACAAAATGGTTGTATTCTAATTGGAAAACTTTATTCTGTTTCGTAATGCTTGATTTTAAATACCTTTGGAGTATTCAAATATTGGACAGGTTGGATGAGATTCCCCTTAAATTTGTAATTGTACAGAATAATTCTTCAAACTTAAAGAATTAATTAAATTAGAATCTCTAGGACCATGGCGTCATTATTTTTTTAATGATGATCTTTTTTAATGATCATTATTCTTCCATCCCAAAGAATCAGGATCTCTTATGTTTAGCAAGATTCTCAGGATATACTGATGTACTTTCAGGTCCAGGAAGCATTCTTGTGATTAACCAGTCTATCTTTGCTTGCCAGAGGGAGAAAGGGTGCTCTATGAATTAGAATATTATCAAGATGATCTCAATGATAACTTGCTCTGCTCTCTTAAAGCTGTTGTGTTGGGTGATACTAGTGTAGGGATGTTATAACAGACCCTTTGAAAGGCCACATGAAATCTTTCTTGTAGAGAAGGTAGAATCTAAACACCTCAAAGCTGTTCCGATTTAAGTTATTCGGTGAGCACATTTGGCAGAGCTGCTTTGTTTGTACCATTTATGCACTACAGAGAGGAACAATCTAATTCATCCTTGTAGAAGAGGTATTTCTTTCTGATATGCCTTCACATTGGAAAAAATATCTTTTTCTAATTTGCAAAAGAGCTTGATAGGTCAGTCATGGCCCTGTGATGTCCAGGTTAATGTGAAAATAGTCCAAAACTTGCTTCCAATATGAGTCAGCATCCTTGAGAGTGCTTCTGTATTGGGTGGTAAGGACAGTTTTCCTGTTTGGCCTTCTCTTCATAGTCAAACAGGAAAGCCTCCATACTTCAATGGTAGGATTCCTATGCAAAGATTTTATAATGTGTCCTAAAAATTATTGCCAAGTTAGAGCAAAAACTTATTGTTCTGGAAGCAGAAGTTGTATTTGCTCTTGAAAAAAAAATCATATCATATAATCCAAGTCTTTGTTTATATTTTTAATAAGAGAAACCATTCTACACAACTTTGTGCCCATTTGAGATAATCGTTGGAGGTAATTTTGTTGTTGTTTTACATTGCTTACATATATGCTAAAGAACATAATGGGAATTTTTGGAAACTGAAGTGGTATGTAAAAAGAAAAATTTCTCTGTGTCTCCCTTTCGACATCAGCAACCTAGAATCACTTCAGTTAAAGGCTGCAGTAGACAGTTGGAATGCCATTGTGACAGATGTCAGAAACAAGATTGCATTCCTTAGGGTAAGTCGTGAAGTATACTTACAGTAGATTGCCTGAGTGTTGTAGGTAACATAAACTTAAAACATCTAACATTAAAAATAATTGCTAGAGAATTTAAGGAAGAACATAGCTTTTCACTTCTGTTATTAAAGTTTATGCCTCTCTGAGGCTTGACTTTGGTTACTTCCATGTAGTTGGTTAGAGATAGCATCCTAGGCTCATACATGTGGTCTTTTAGGCCCTTTATAGTAAATTCTAAACTAAAAAATTGTGCCTCACATCTAATTTTCCTAGAATTCCAAAGCTTACTCTGCTCCAGTCAGAAATAAATGTCTTAACTTGGTCTGAATAATGTGTTTACAAAATTAAAAAGATCAAGCAGACCTGTATAAGTTTTCAATCTTAACTTTTTATCTAATGATGCAAAATAATAAATTCTTAATCAGTTTTGTGATAGAATTAGGACCATGCTAAAGAGGTAACACACCAACTAATTAATTTAGTCATTTGGTTTTAGGATAATTTTGTATTTATATTTTAAAGTTGATATATAATGTTTTGTGATTTTTACAGCACTGCTAGGAAAACAATGATACCCAGTTGTGAAGAGCTACCTCAGAGAGCAATCTACTTGCCTAGATTTTTCTTTAGTGGTCTTGACTGTTTCTCTCCTGGCCTATTTGTTACTCATTCTTTACTGAGTTTCTGTTGGTTTATTCAAAGTTCTGGCCTCAAAAGAGCTGCCCATAGTTCTCTATATTGGCTTTCTTTTGAGCACAGGTCCTCTGTGTAGAAATTTCTAAATGTTTTGTTTCTTAAGACTTTTTTTTCCAGCTCTTGTGGGTTGTTTACAAAATAATATGGTAAAGCAAAGTGAGAACAAACCCAAAAAATGTTGAAAGCAGGTTGTTAGGCTTCAGGGATTGGAGTCTTACTTTTAGCAAAATGTAAGAGACTGAAACAAAGGTATATATGGAACTTTTGAAACAAATAAGATATGAATGTTTAATAAGGATTCCTTAAAATTTCATTTTTAAAATGAACATTTGCAAGTAATTCAGCTCTTTGTTACAAATACTTTTTTCCTCATATTTATCAGTCAGGATAGGTAGCTGCTTGAATCTTTAGAATCTCTTCATTTTGTATCAGTGTTTCCAATTTTGGGGGCTAAAAATTATGGTTAGCTTTAAGGAATTATCACAAGGATCTATGATTTATGTGTCTGTATCTTGTCAATCAACAGATTTCTAAAAATACAGCTATTTACACTTGGGGATAACTCTTTATAGAAAGAATTGTTTTTATGTCAACAATTGTTTCTATATTATTTCTGACATAGTAGGTTGGGGACCACTGTTCTTTGTTGTATTATTCAAAACTACATCAAGTGTTCCCATATGCTATTTCTTTGAAGTTGATTTTGTTCTAAAATATTATTTCTCTTCTACTAGACACAGTACAATGAACAGATAAATAAGGTGAAGCAAGGGTTTGCCTTGAGTACCTTGCCTCCAATCCAGCTTCCTCCACCACCACCAAGTCCTGAGATACTGGTAAGAAATAATGACATTTTGAAAAATTACTGTCTTCATCTTGCCATTGGTAAGGGCTGTAAAGCACTGAATATGCAGTATGTTTAAAATGTGTTCAAAGTAGAATAGGTGTATGTTGTACATATCATTGGTAATTATGGCCATTTCCCTATATCACCTGCAGGTGATATAACTAGCTGGCTAGCTCAGCTGAAGCCCATACGTAGGTTTTCCACTGGATTTTAGTGATACATTTGATATATAAAGAGGTAATATATTCTCTTTCATTCTGCCAATGTCACCTACATCATGGGAGGAAATTAATGAATGCTCAGAATTCTCAGTGCCCTCAGGTTACCTCTGGATGACTGAAATATCTCAGCATAATAACCTAGCAGGCTGCATTGTACTCCTCCACTTCTATGTTAGACTTTTTGTCCTTGGCTTTTTTCTTCTATTTTGTCTTTAACAGCAAGGAGAGCTTCCATTTGTTATCTTTGCCTGCTTGTTGTTAGGGATCAGTGAGTCTTAATCAGACAAACTAATCTCTATGCTATACTATTTTTGTTGCCCTTTGGGGAAGCATAGTGCCTTCACCCTGTGAACTCACACAACATTCCAAAAGACCTTTTAGGACAGAACCATTAGGTGATCATTTTTATTGTAACAGATCTGGGAGTAGGAAAAGATAAAAGGTATGAGATATTTAGGATCAAATCACTTCTGCTCGTAGTCAAACTTTGAAAATGTTATTTCCACAAATAATTGACTCTATCAAAGAAATTAAAAATTGTATGAAGTCACACTGGGTTTTTAAAGAAGAATCCAGAGCTAAAAGCCTTATATGGTATACACCTTGGGCTTTAAAAAGGACAGTGCTGCCTCTTATAATTTTGGTCAATTCAGTTTTTACAGGAGCACTTTATTATGGACATTATTATTCTAGGCTTGGAACACCATCATACCCAACTATCCTGATAAAGGAATATGTTTCATAAATGACAGAGATATCCCCAAAATTCTCTGTAGTTCTACAGGAAGTAATATATTCTTGGGAAGATTTCTAGAAACCCTGTTCCTTCTCCCCTTATTGAAACTACAGTCTGTAGATTGTAGTTAAACTCTCCCATGACTCTAAGTATAAAATGGCTCTGGAGACTCAGACGCTAGATAATAGAGTTGTTCTTTGGAGTATCTCAGAACCAGACTAACATACAATGTCTGACACTAGGGATACTCTGTAGCTGACAAACATAGTCAAACCTTGACCTCTAGACCCTCGCCCCTTCAGAGACTTTATGTTTGATGTGGCTTACCTGGGTTTAGTCAAGGGCAAAAACCCACTGGCAGTTAGGCTCTGTGGGATTCATAGCATCCTTCTGCTAACATCTGGGAGGTATATGTATATCTTTTGTGCTCCTAACCACAGTCAGTACTGTGCTTGATCAAAGGTAATGTGTTAAAGTGCAAGCATCAGTGACCACTGAGCATTAGTGGAACAGATTAAGAGCACCAATGCTAAAAATGTGATAATGCTATTTTCTAATGAATTGAGTTTGTATCATACAGTAGAAGTACACTGGACATTCTCGGTTCAGGTCCTTATTCTGTGAAAAACTGTGTTGGTCTTGGGAAAAACAACCATTCTGGACTTTCTTTTTCCCATCTATAAGTTAAGAAATTGTACTAGATAATCTGATTACTGAAGTCCATCTATCTCTGAGATTCTAGTTTTCTAAGCAATGGTCACCAGGCTTTAAATGTATAGTAGTTTAACCTGAGAAGTCTGGAATAATGGTACTGTTCCTAGTTGAGCCCAGTATTTTTATGTGTTTCATTATATCTTGATTTTTGTGCTCTGGATAATCCAGCAAAGAAATGTTAGATAACAGTTGTTCTCAAAGAGAATAGGACTGTTGACTCAGTGCCCACCATTCATTCACTCTTTAAAAGCTTCTCATTATGAAAATTTGGAACATGCAAAAAAATAGAATAATCTAATGAACCTCTGTGAACCCAAGAGCCACCTTCAACATTATCAACGTTTTGTCAGTCTTGTTTCATGTAATCTCTTTTTTCCTCTCCATTGGAATATTTAAGTAAACCCTACATATCATATAATCTCATCCATTATACTTTTGTATATTCCTGAAAGATAAGGACTTATCATTAGATATAGTAACACCACCATTTTCCTACTTAAAGTAATGATTTTCAATATATAACATCCAGTTAAGATTTATATTTCCCAGTTGTCTCAAAATGTATTTTTCTTACCTAGCTTGACAATATTTCGAATTTGTTATACCTATGCTTATTTAAAAAACCCTTATTTTTAAAAACAATCTAAGCAAGATTTATACTTTGCATTTGGCTGATTGTTCTTTAAATCTGTAACAGCTATCCAACCCCTTCCCCTTTATTCATGGCATTTATTTGTTAAAAAACTAAGTTATTTATCCTGATCAATATCCCACATTATTGATTTAGCTGATTATTTCTGGTGTCATTGTACATGTCCTATTTTCTATAAACTAATCATTAGATCTAGAGGGTTAGTAAAATATAGTTCAATATTTTTGGCAAGAGTACTTTATAAGTGATTTTATATATATATATATACACACAGAAGACATACAGTGTCTCTTCTAAGAATTGAATATCAGCCTGATCTATCATAAAGTTCCCCATTAACCTTTCACCTGATGGTTTTAGGATCATTATGTAAGAGTTATGTTGATGTCCATTTCTAAAAATTCAACGAGTAGTTGAATTTCTGCTTTATGCTAGTGCTAGACCTGACCAAGTTAGCTGCTCAATACATTTCTTTTCTTCTGTAATCCATCTGATAAGGTATCCATCCCATGGGTAGATTTAAGAAGGGCAAGCTTTCTATAACCCCTTGGGAAGTGTTGTAACACCCATAAACATATCTACAAGCCACTGTAGGATAGTTTATCCCCCAGCCCCACACCACTCTTCTTGGAGCTAAACATAAAGTTAGAATTCTACCAGGTGGTACATGGTCTCTCTAATACATACTGGCAGAAGTAATACCTTCTACAGACAACTTTGGTTCATTAGTGGAATTTGAGTGCCAGTATTGTTTATCAACATGGACAATGTTCATTGAGGAGCTCCTTTACATGGTCCTATATTACAGTTGGGAGGGAACCTTAAAAATCACCTAACCCAACCTTCTAATCTTACAGATTAGTAACTTGGTATCCAAGATTACCCAGCTAGGTAGACAAAGTGGGACTAGAACTCAACTCTCTTCTCTCTCTCAGGGCTCTTTAGTATATACTTCACTTCCCTTTGCTTTTCCAAATATTCATATATTCAACTAACATTATTTCTAATGTGCTTTGTATCTAGATTTCAAATCATGGTTTTTCCCCAAACATCCTGTGAGTTTGGATCATTGCCTACATTTTTTATTTTTTATCTTATCTATTTTAGATGCAGCAGTTCTTGGGAAGACCCCTTGTGAAAGAGTCTTTCTTTAGACCAATACTCGCTGTTCCTCAAATGTCTGCCATTTGCCCTGGAGTCATCTCTGCACCTGGCCAATCTAGAGCCCCTCTGGTAAAGTTCCCTTCTTGGTGGAATAAACATTAACTAGTTCTTTATCACTATGGTGGACTTCCTGAATGAATGTCTTCTCTTTATTTGACAAGTAATGGTGATGGTGGTGGTGATAAAAAATGAATGATGAATGAATGAGTAGACTCATATGAGGCACTGTGTTTAATTATTTCATTAACTGATCTTAGCTTAGTTTTTGGATGCAAAAATAAGTATATTTTTATAATAGGTAATTCTTACAATTAGTCTTACCCGTACAACAGGCAACAGTGCAGGGTAGATTGATATTTTTAATAGGTAATTTATGTTTGACATGGCTGTTGTGTAGGTTCAAAAGCACAGAAGCCAGTTCACAACAAACTAAATTATGCCATGAAGCCAAGGAAAAATTTTATTTACACACACACACCCCTATATATGTTTGTACAAGAGAAGAGTGTTTCATCTTTATAAACCATATAAACAGCATCACCTTGGAACATACTATGTAAAACATTATTATTTCTGGAAAAAAACTTGATACTAAGGCAAACCCATTTTTCTGGCCAGTATTCTGCCAAGTTCTTACAACTATTACTAGTAGTTGCTAATTTTTCACAAGTACTAACCTTGTATTTGAAAATAACCTATAGAGTCTTGGGTAAAAGATGCCATGTTTATAATCATCCTAGTAATCAGATTAACACTTCAAAATATTCACTTTTTGATATTAGAATCTTAAATTTCTGAGAAGGAACTATTATAAAATATGGGACAAACTGGTGACTTCATGGCTCAGAGGTGTCATTACAACTTCCATACTGCCTTTGTGTGTAGCATTCATGAGACATTGGGCAGACATTCTAGTAGTATTCTCATCTTTATTTAATTGTGTGAAAGTTCAGCTTTATTTTTTTTAATTACAAAAGTTCATGCTAATCATAAAGTAATAAAAAAAAACAAAAAATATATAAAATATATGATAAATATGCAAAGTAGAAAGCAAAATTATCCTGTAATGGAATCCTAGAAAATAATCACTCTTTACAGATTTTTTTTAACCTACAAACCTTTTTCTATGCATACGCATTTAGAAATTTTTACTATAAAATAAGTCATGCCATAGAATACTATGCCACAGACTTTTTTTAATGAAACGTGGGATGAACATCTGTCATGCTCAGACATAAAGATCTATTCTTAAGGATTTGATTTACTCATTACCCTACTAACAGACTTCAGGCTGTTTTCAGTTTTTCACTATTATAAAATATAGCAGTAAATGCTCTGTACATATTTCAGTATATGTTTGCATTTACTGAGACTAGCATGTCCCATTTTTAAAATAAGGGTAATTGTAAACAATAAAGATTGGTATGCTAGTTAAGGAAAAAAGAACCTCATAAAAGAGAACATGTATGTCAATATCCCTCTTCTTCATTCTACCCATTTTCTGATGTATGGAAATATCATGTTGGCATGAAATGTTACTTCCTAAAAACTGAAGCTGATGGATTGTAACTGTGTGTTCCTTATAGGTGACTGGCATAGCCTGGACCATGCCGGCGCCTGTGGGAGAAAGTGGGCCTCCCAGTGCAAGTGTGGGAAGTGATTCCCCCGTGATGAACTGGGAGAGGATTACAGACAGGCTGAAAACTGCCTTTCCTCAACAGACCAGGTACTTCAGTTTTTATTTAGTGGGGAGTACAGATCATACTCTATAACTTTGATAGCCATAGTTAGAGCAATGAAATGTTTCAGAGAAACATAACATGCACAAAAAAGTATAGATATTTCCTTAACAGGGCCTTGGTAAGGAAAATGGATTTATCAGAAGGGATAGTGTTCAATATAACTGCTGAACCTCTTCACTAAAGTTATTAGTCTTAAATGATAATAGAACAAATTTTTTAATTTAGGTTTGCTCATTTACTAAAACTAGTTTTAAACCTCAGCCGCAATAATTATCTTAATAACCTATTTCCAAAGTGAATTTTAAGTTGATGTATGCTATATAAGCACATCATCAGGTTTTAGTCCCCATTTCTTTAATTTTATTGAGACTCCTTACAGTTTCTTTGTTAGAGAACACAGTTAAAATGCAAGAAATCGTGATTTTACTGTGCTTATCAGAGTTCTGACTTTAGCAGAAAGATATTTAATTCTTCTCTAGAAATGAAGTTTCTTTTATCTTTACTCATATCTGAGGAAATAATTCTAGATTTCACCAATATTTTCATTTGAAGACCAACACTTACTTAATGTACATACTGTTTTGCTTTGAGATTAGATTATGGTGTTACAAATATACTAGTGAATAGATTATGCAAATAGAACTGTAATACAATTGTTATAAATATGTACATATAAAATGAAAATAGTAAATCAAAGGCAGTTTTACAAGGCTGATGACATGACACTTAATTTTGGAAAGAAAAATATTTCATCCCACCCTATTCTGCCAAAATTATATATGGAGGCTTTGGGTCAGTAGACCATGAAGTTGAAAAGGAACATATTGATTAAAATATTCCTAGGTTTACCACATAATTAATGTGTCTTTTAATCTTCACTTTCCTGTTTTGTATAATGTTTTTGTTTGAGTTTTACAAAAGTGAAACTGTTAACACTGATAAAGGAGAGAGGGACCACTAGTACATTACATAATTTAGAAGGAGAATTACAGTCATCAGTAAGAGATCACTGAGGAATATGGTAAAAGAGCTCAGTATGTAAGTAAGCAGATAAACTAAATTTTCACACAGTGCACTTCCAGAAACAGTCTGATTTGGGGAAAGAAACAAATACTAAATTTTATCACTCATGAGCAGAATAAGTATCATTAATGAATACAGGAGTTTTCATTCTGATTGGACAAAAATGCAGATAGACTTGTGATCACTTTTAAAAAATCAGATCTAAAGGGTCATATCTGTTTGCTGCATATCAATGATATGACAGGATTTTATATGGTATTGGGGGGGGCATATCCTCAAGGGAGTAAGGAAAATTATCACTGCTCTTTCCTTGATCTCTTTTAGAAAGGAGCTTACAGATTTCTTACGGAAATTGAAGGATGCTCATGGGAAGTCCTTATCTGGACTGACATTTGATGAAATTGTTTACAAGATTTCCCAATTTATTGACCCCAAGAGATCACAGGTAAAAAGAAACAAAACATATCTCTCTGCCCTAATGTCTAATAGTTTAACGTCTTAATTATCTCTGTAACATGTTCAGAAAAATCAATAACACGTAATTGTATTAAATCACCTTTTAACAATGAACAATTCAACTTGTAAAATGGTACAGGAAGTCTTTTTGAAACACCACCCCATCATTCTAGACTACAATTGGCTTTCAAATTTACTGTTGGTTACTTCGAATGATTCTAAAGGGAGAGATTTTTTTCTGATTTTCTGCAGACTTGTTTTAAAGGGCATACAGAGTTATCTTTGTCTTTACCTGTTTCTGAGTATTAATACCACTAACATTTTGTTTCAAGATTTCTCATGAATCTGATTGACCTCTACCCTTTTGCTAATTTTTAGTATACCCTCAGTTGTTCCTGTTTTAGAACACCTCTTTAAAAAAATAATTTATTTTCAGTGTCAAGGACAATCAGTGCCCAATGGTAACTGTGTTTCACCCAGCCACACTCCACCACAATCTAATGCTACCCAGCCCCCCAAACCAGCCTGGAGGCCCCTTGGTTCACAAGGTCCTGCCGCATGGGAAGGAGCCAGTAATTTGGTGAGACTGAGAGTGTTGATTTTAAATACATTTAAGTTTGGGAGAAAGAAATGAGTTGAATTTAACTTTATGTGTATTTTCCCTAGGATAATGAAGAAGAAGAAGAAGAGGAGCCCTGTGTGATCTGTCATGAGAACCTCTCTCCAGAAAACCTCTCAGTTTTGCCTTGTGCTCACAAATTCCACTCTCAGGTAACCCTTTAAACTTACTTTTTAATATTTTACCATAAATCAACTAAGCACAATTCATACTGCCTCACTTGAACTCATACATCATACATCGTCATGAAGCATGCATCATCATCCATTGCTGTGCCATGAATCCCACTGGATAGAACTCTGGGCATTTGGGTACCACACAGAAGCACCTGTTACCCCTTACTTAGGCATGGATTGCACTGTGCTTTCTCCAATCTCCATATACCTTCCAGAAGAAGGGACAACAATGAGACTGCAATGGCACAGAGCAGGCAGCTTCCTTGAGTAGACCTGGGGGAGAATGTTGATTGACACGGCAGTTCAGTGGCAGTTGAGCAGCAGTGCCACTTCGTCTTGACATGGTAAAAATAACACATAGTGTCCTTTGTCCACACCTAATGATGGCCCCCCGCTACCATTATAAACATAAGACCTTAACAGTCTGTCCAGACTCCTGTATTTCCTTTTAAGATGTTCAGCCTTAAATTGTGATGTTAGAAATACATAAGACTGGCATATCTTGTTGATTCTTGGCAGCTTGTGTAGATTAATTCCTGCTGTTGCTGCTGTGCAGATATTATTGACAGACAACTTGTGATCTGAGTTTTCTGTGGCAGAAATGTAATTTGACCCAGGAAAAGGTAATTTTACACAAGAATTGCTTCTCAGGGAAATGAACAATAGCCAGCTGATTCGAGTTGTAGCTGTAAAGCATCATTGCAAAGATATGTAATATCTGGTATAGAATTACATTTTGCATCTGCTCTGATATGAAGAGAGATATGCATGAAATGGCTAATTCCAAAAGATCAGGAAAGATACTTAGCATCCTGACTTTCCCATTTGAAGTTTTTAAAGTCCTAATCATTTAGAAAATAAATGTTTCACAAAACTTATTTTTTCTTTGCCATTGTCCATTGAATAGAAAGCACTTAATTTATTCAGGCTATTTTTTAGGGCTAGATGTAATGCGCCTCATATCTTGTACCTGTTATTAATGTTCTCTCATCTGACCTGGCTCTCCATTATTCATACAGGTAGAAATGGTTTGTTTTTGGAGAGGCAGTTTTCAAGCAAATGACTTAAAAGACAGTTCATAGCCAGAGTACTACTACTGTTATCAAAGCAAGAGCAATCTAAGGTGTATATCCATCATCTAGGGATTTTAACTTCAAAACACCATAAGCACTTGATACATAGTATTGGTGACTTTTGTATGTTTAGTTATGGCTTCTTCTGAATTATAAATGAGAGCAATATATGAAAAAAGAGAAAATATATAGGTTTCCTCAACTTCTTTGTTAGGGAGAACTGCTCCTCATCTGGAAAACTGGAGCTGGGGAGAGGATCCTAATGGAATAAACTGGTTGAAAGGTGTTGTGCAGTTCCCAGCTGTATTGTTTAGCAGACCACAGAGAAGGTGCCATTATTGCAGCAGCTGGCTTGGTAACCCACATGTCAGATTTGTAACTCTTACACAGAGAGTAACAGCTGCCTCTGCTAGGTCAAACTGAGAGACTGACATGAATATTTTTGCTCCTTAGTGCATTAGACCTTGGTTGATGCAACAGGGGACATGCCCAACCTGCAGACTCCACGTTTTGCTACCAGAAGAATTTCCTGGTCACTCCAGCCGGCACTTGCCCAAGATCTGACCCAAGAGGTTGACTATGCAAAGGAAATTCAGTTTTCAGACTCAAGAATTTAGTTCTGTCTTTTATTATGAGCTGATAGTGTGAATGATGTGTAGTAGATGCTCTTCAAAATTGTGCAGAAAAAGCTAGCTGATGTCATCAAAGCTGCAGCCAAAGAGGAGAGGACGAAACTTCAGGACTTGTGAACTGAACTGAAAGGGCTTACAGAAAATGGAATTTTAAATATCACACTATATTTGCCCTTATCTTCATAGGCATTTTTTTCCAACATAAACATGAAAGCTATTAACATATCTTAGGATGTCTTTTCTTGTCTGTTTTCCTCCTTATTCCACTTATTATTTACTTCCTTCCAAGTATACTACATTTGAATTTCATGAAATAGATTTAAGAGAAAAAGTAGAATAGTAAACAAATTGGAAAACTCCAGATTTTAGTGTACCTTTAAACTTGTAAACTGTTTACAAAAAACATAATTCAATCATTAAATTTTATCTCTATTCTTTTCTGTCCTCTTAAATATGTACCCACAAAGAGATTATGAGCTGCCTGAGAGTGGGAACCATACAGTGGTGTGTTGGAGCTGGCTTACAATGACTTGTGGGAGATGGTGATTGTTTAAGTTTCAGGAATATTGTAAGCCAGTTACCAGGTTCTTGGTAGCTTGAAATCTGCCATAGAGTATTTTTACCCTTGAGGCTGGTAAATGCTATAAAGGCCTCTCCTTCCCCTCAAGAACTAGTTGTTAAAACGTTTACTAGCACACCACTGGGACTGTCTGGTCCTCATGTGTTCCCAATGCTACACAGTAGGTGCCAGCCTAATATCTCAGAAGTAGAAAGCAGAAAAGGAGTTAATGTGCAAATTTAAGTCACTTGCTCTGTTGAATAATTGACATCTTAAGTTCATTTGTAAACATTCTCATTGGACTTTATCATTTACACTTTGGAGGAATTTTTTTTTTCTTAAAATTTCCTGTTCCATTTTCTCACGCTGGAGGGTATGGGGAACTTTTTATGTGTAACTGCTTCTTAGAACAAAGCTAATACCCAGTGGGCTAAATTGCATATCTAAAGCTTGTCACTGAGAATTTTCTTTCTTAGAGGTCAAAAACCTATTCTGAAAATAAGTATTGTGTAAATGCTGTAAGCGTTGTACATGTCTCTAGTTACAAAATTTTAAAAATTCAGTTACTTTGTAAGACAAATGTTACTTCGTCATGTTCTTTTCTGTGAATTAATGGAATTGAGACTGTGAATTAAGTGTTTCCTGACTCAACAACTATTTTATCTGTATATTTCAGTGCAGATGTATCTTGAAGTTACTTTAAATCTCTATTTAAAACTGCTTTTTCTGTAATTGTGTACTAAATATTTTTTTTCTGTAATGATAATAAACTGGAAAATGTAAAGAAAAAATATCCAAAAATGAAGGAAGTCATCTAGACACATAAAATGCTAAGACTGTCTCAGAATTGAAAAATTCATAAATGATAGAGCCTTTGATAATTATTTTAACAGCTCAAGTTCACGGTCATATAGCAAATTACTTTGTAAAACAAATGTTTCTTATTTTATGTTTACACCTGCAGTTTCATACAGGAATGTTTCTTAATTGAGCTATTTGTGTATTATGAGTTTAAATGTATCCTGAAACAACTTTAAATCTCTTATTTCAAACATCTATTTGTTTAGTAGTGCTTAAGTTATTTTTCTGTATGAGAAAGATTAGGAAAATATCCAAGAATGCAGTCATCTAAACTTATAAAATGCCAAGGGTGTATTTTGTAATCATAGAATGGCAGAGCTTATAGGGTCTTTAATAATCCTCTAGTATATTCCCTCATTTTATAGGTACACCTTGTCCAAGATCATGTGGTTAATTAGCAGCTGAGACAGTCCTAATATTTGAAGATCCTGACACTCAGTCACATGCTTCCTCCCCAAACTCATATTGCAAGATTGTAATGGTGCTGACCTGCCATTCTTGTCTTCAAGGATGGGGCCAAAGGACTTAACGTAATAGCTGACATATAGTGTAAATGTAGTAGGACTGTGGTATTGAAAGTCATGTCCAGTTCTACAGATGAAGGTATTGGGACTGTGATGCCATGGCTGCTGAAGGATCCAGAAACCATCCTGCCCAGAAATCCAATGAGGGAAGTGGCAATATTTCCATCAAAAACAATCTGTCAGTATCCAGTAATACCACAGCATCTGCTGTCAGAAGATGTCTTATAATGTTTCCTTCACATTTATACCCACATGTATAACATTTTTCAGCTTTTATGAAAATGTGTTTTTTAATCTTATCTGATCCACTATTAATGCTGGAATGGATATTCTCTCCTTATTTTACAGATGATTGTTGAAGGTCATAGCCTCATCTTGGCCTCCTGGGATTTGAATGCAGATGTCCTCCAGCTGTTCTCTCCCAGTAATTCACAGCTGCATCCGTATTTTGGATTGACTTTGTGCAAACAAAAAAAGGAGTTTTTATTGCTCTTAAATAATATTTTGCAAAATAAGAAAATGAAGCAAATGGTAAACCAATGATTGAATTGGACTAGGAATGTACTAATTAGTGTTTAAAAATACATAATAGGGGTAGGACATGGTGAGAAAAGTTTGATTGACTTTCCCTCCTATGTCTTGGTTTGCTTGAGATGTTCCAGTTAATTCATGGTGTTTGACATAATAGTGCCCCCTTTCACCTTCAACAGTGTCCCAGTCTGGATGATCAGTTATATCTTGTAGTTAATCCTGGGAAGGTAGGCTTTTTTTTTTTAAGCCAGATTCAAATTTAGCAAGAATCCTTCAAAAGTCATAGACTCTATATTAAAAATGCTCTTGGATACCTTAATACATTGCTTTTCAGATGAAAATGCTAGGATTATAGTAGCTGAGGAATAACTGGTTTATAACCAGGTAAAAATAATGAATTAATATCATTTATTGTAAAGATACATAGTTTCTGATTTTCTTCAGTCAGCAATTTTCAGAGATAACAGGCTCTTGCTCTTAAGTCTGAATACTGGGGCACATCACACACAGTTTGTTTACAAAGCATATTCCAAGAGGCCATCTGAGAATCTATGCTTGGAACGAGCACCCGAGGTATTCCGAAGCATGCTAAAGTTTGAAAATCCTTGATGGTGTAGAATGTAGCATTGTCAGGCAGATATAGGTTTGAATTTTTGAATTCCATCTCTAGCATGTTGTGTGATCATGAATAAATTATTTTCTCAACCAAATCCTCTTCTGTAAAATGGGGGAAAAAACTCTTTGCCTGACAGTTATTGTTAAATGACCATTTATTAGTCATCATTCCCAAAGCAGCAAACCTGTTTGAATGCACTTCTTGATAAAATGCTTAGATTTTATTTTTAATCTTCAACTACCATTATTAAAATGAAAAGAGAAAAGAATATAATTATTAGCCCTACTTCTGGGCCTAGATGGTGACCACAGACTTCCAGATCTTCCCCATGGGCTATTGACTGATCATCAGCCAAGCTGGGCTCACCATTGATGTTCAGAACATTGCTAGCGCTTCAAGTTCTAGCTAAACATGTATGGCTGAAGGAAAGCTGGCAGATCAAGCCCTAATGAGCATTGTGGCCAACCTCTTGTATGGGGAATAGTTTGTTCCCTAATACACTGAGCCAGTCATTGCTGGGTTGGATGCATAGACTTTTAAGTCTATCCTTTGCTCTCTAGACTTCACTGGCTGCCCCACAGTGACTGATGACCTGTGGTCAATGGCACCTGTGCTGAACAAATGTACAGGATGTGTGAGACCTTCTGGGAACCCAACATGGATCCCGAACATCTATTTGAAACCATCTCACAAGTCCCGCTGAATGTTCTAGACCAGGATACAGTGTCAGGCATAGGAATCATAGTCCACATCATTGAGAAGGACAAAGTCACCACCAAGACACTGAAGGTGACACAAATGAACTAACCCTCTTTTTCCAGAGCTCACTTTTTTTTTAATAGTTTTTCCTTATACATACATACAAACTGTCTTACACAATACACAAAAATTAACTCAATATGGAGTTTTGAGTTAAGTGATAAAGACTTGAATATAATATCTGAAATCATAAAACTAGCAGAAAACATAGGCAGTAAGCTCCTTGACATCATCTTGGTGATGATTTTTTTTGGATCTTACACCAAAAAGGCAACAAAAGTAAAATCAAGTAGGACTACATCAAACTAAAAAGCTGCATGACCAAAGAAACCATCAACAAAATGAAAAGGCAACCTACTGAATGGGAGAACATGTTTGCAAATCATAATTGAAAAGGGATTAATATCCAATACCTATAAAGACCTCCTTTAACTCAACAACAAAATAATCCAGTTAAGAAAAAGGCAGAAGACCTGAATAGACATTTTCCTAAAGACATAGAGATGGCCAACAGGTTATATGAAAAGATTCTCAGTATCACTAATCATCAGGGAAATGCAAATCAAAACCATAATGAGATAATCACTTCACACTTCTTAGGTTACTAAAACGGCAAGATAACATGTTGGCATAAGTATAGAGAAAAGAGAACCCTTGTACAGTGTTGGTAGGTATGTCAGTCAGTACAACCATTATGGAAAACAGTATAGAGATTCATCAAAAAATTAAACTACAAGATGATCCAGCAATTCTGGGTATTTATTGGAAGAAAACTAATTCAAAAAGAAATTGAACCCCTATGTTGTAACATTTATAAGAGCCAAGACATGAAAACAACCTGTCTACTGATAAATTAATGAATTTAAAAAAATGTATACATATATAATGGAATATTGTCCAGCCATAAAATGAATGAAATCTTGCCATTTGCAACAATATGGATGGACCTTGAGGACACTATGCTAAGTGAAATAAGTCAGACAAAAACAAATACTGTATGATTTCACTTTTATGTAGAAACAGAAAACCGAAGATCAAAGATACAGAGAACAGATTGGTGGTTGCCATGGGCAGGTGAAAATGAGCGTAGGGGGGTCAAAAGTTACAGATTTCTGTTTATAAAAGTGCTGGGGATGTAATCTACAGCATGATGACTACAGTTAACAATTACCATATTATATGTTTGAAAGTTGCAAAAGGAGTAGATCTTAAAAGTAGTGGATCTCATCACAAGAAAAAAAATTGTAACTGTATGGTGATGGATTTTAAGTAGAGTTCAGATGATCATTTTGCAATATATACAAATAGCAAATCATATGTTGTTATTCCTGAAACTAATATGTTGTATGTCTATTGTACCTCAATAAACATAATTTTAAATGAAGGGAGTAGCACTTATAATTTCCTTCAAGTTTTCCTTTGCATTCACCTCTTGGCTAACTATTTGACACAAAAGGCCTAGCTTTTGACATGCCTTTGTCACTTCTAGCTTTTGTGTTGAGGTAGAAACATGAAGTAAGTGACTCTCTTTTTCACTTGACCACATAGAGGCCATTGTAGGTTTATTATTTGGTTTGACTTCAATATTGTTGTGTCTCAGAACAGGGAGGCCCAGAAGAGGGAGAAAGATGGGGTAATGCCATTCAGTGGAGCAGAACACACAATTATCAGTTAAGTTTACCCACTTAAATGAGCACAGTTCATGGCACCCCAAAACAGTTCAATAGTACCATCAGAGAAAGGTCTGTGACAAAAGCTATTCCTCAGCAACTAAAAATGAAACCTTTTAATTGTAATTTTAATGAAGAGTGAATTGTTTTAATAAATTATGAACACATATTACCAAACTGTTATAAAATAAACCTAAACAGAAATTGAAAGCCAACATTTATTGGGTATATATTTTTTAATAGCCAGCACCTCTCACTACCCTCTGCCCAACTCCATCTTTAGTCAAGAGTTGGTTGATAGATGCTCCTTGAAGGCATGACAATAGCATAGATCATTGATAAGATCATAATTGTGTTTATTGAGTTCTTGTTAATGCTTGTCAAATGAAAGGACTATTTTTAGATTGGTGTACATCAAGAAGCATAGGCAAGGTCCCTGGCCTAAAGGAGCTAAGTCTTACAAGCAAGCATCTCAACCTCTCAAAGATAACTAGTATTAAAATGCAACACATTCAGTGTCAGATGAATTACACAGATTTGCTATAACTTTGCTCATTGCCAAGCTGGGGGAATCAGCTTCTCTTTGAAAATGGAGGAACAGGACTGGCTCTTGTTGACTTTCACTCTATCAGGATCCTTACCTTGGTTCCATCCACCTGGAATATTCTTTTCTTAGACTGCATGTTTCACTCTCTTTCAGTTCTCTGCTTAAATGTGACATCAATAGCTTTCCTTGACTACTATGATAAAAATAGACCTCTTCCCTACCACAAATACCTTTTTCCCTTGTTACCTGAAATTCAATTACTGTATTTCACACGATTCATGACAGCAGAAATCGCCTATCTTGTTCAACATTGTCTAGCCATTGCCTAAAACATTACCTGCCACAAACTAGGTACTCAGTAAACATTTGTTGAGTAAATAAGCCTTGTCAGCCAAGTGGAACTTACATAAGAGGACAGTAGCCATTCTAAGCAAGGACAAGGGCTTGAAAAGCAAGTGCTACTTAGAAAGTTCTTCTCAATCATGGTCCATATATGACTTTCTACTCTTCATGGGAATTTCAGTAATATAGGGGAAACTGGTAAAATACTGATGGACAGTGCAAAGGATTAGGCTTGCCATTATAATAATCCCTAGTTGATTTGTAGCCAGTGAAACTTTTTGTTGGGTCTGCTAATTATCCCTGAGCAAAGCTTATTGAAGAGACTTGGTTGGGTCATGAGATACACAGTTTTACAAAGCATATGATAGAAATATTGATGAGACTTTCAAAATAATTGGTTTATTTTTTCAGGATTTCCATGAACAAAAAAGAAAGACTAAAAATTATGACAGGATGAAAATGAAACCAAAGTATAATTTATTAAGGTTGATGAAACTTTTTGGCAAAACTGTATTACTCAGATTTCTTCCCAAATACTACCAATTCCTTCTCCCAAAAGGCCTGAGTAGACAAAATCCCACAAAACTGTAAAAAAGCCACTGAAGAAATGACAAACCCAAATGCTCTTCACTGTCAGCATCAGTGCTGCCCAGTCTATGCCACAAGATAGTGTCTGGCCTGGTCTATTTGGGTTTTTTAGCATGAGTCGGCATTTCCTCAAGATAGGAAGCAAACAGGATTTTCTCACATTCATGTTTTGAATGGTTAAAGCTCATCAAAAGGCATGATTTATGATAGGGCCAGCCATCACAGAGTGGGGCTACACACCAACATATTAGACCTTTGATAGAATTTTACTAAAGACTACTTTAAAATCATTTATTTATTTTAGTAATGTATGTTTTTCATTAAAAATTAATGCATGCCGATTATAAATTTTAGACTAGAAACATACAAGAAAAAAATAATGTATCACCCATAGTTCCAGCCCCTAGAATACCTTCTATTTCAACATATATGTATATATAATCTTGTTTAAATTTATATTTAATGCCAAGTTTCATTGCGTAAACATAACTAATAAAAAATTCAAAAATCACTCTCAATTCTTTGTTCTAATAAATCTAATATTACTGAACTTTAATTTTTTCTAGTCCTGATCCACATGCAAATGGCTGAGGTATAATTGTAGCATCAGTACAGTTTAATGTTGTTTTTGTCATTTGTCATTCATAGTAAAAAAAGAAATCCATCTTCTATGGCATAAACACAAGGATGAAACGTATACATCCAGAATTATAACTTCCATGCTCTTGTAGAGTCAACCTTGTAGCTCCAATCCTATTAACAACTTTAGTCTCTGGTTCAGGGAAACATATTTAACCAGCTTTTTTCTTAAGATAAGGCATACTGGCAACAATTTGATGATTTTCCAGTTCTAAATATATTCAATCTGGTGGCTTATAGAATAATGGGGTTTAGTCTTTGTCTTACACAGTTTCTTATGTTAAGATCTTTTGGACAAAAGCAAGGCTTTTTCCTTCTGGAATTTATTTAAAATGAATTAAAATATTGTATAAGAAGGTTTAGATTTTTCTTTTCACTTAGTTTTGTTTACATAGTCTTGCAAAGTTTTCTTTGTTACTACTACTTATTTCAGAAAAAGCAAAGTTTGACTTAAAACTATTGCTTCAATTCTAAGGCATTCCCATAAACCCATATTTTGGTATATCAAAATATAAAAAGTATTTTTCATAGAGTCATTTAAAATGTTACTTAACTTCACATATTAGGCCAGAATGGAGTTTCAGAATAATGAAACAACCAGAACTTAAGATAGCAATGTACTGGACAATAGATCCATGGAGAAGGACCATAATTTTCCACATATTTAAAATTTATGGTGTATCAGATTATTAGAAAGTTCTTCAGGAAATAAAAGTATTTAAAATCTGTTTTTGATGGGGAAGCTGGTATCAGTAACACTTTAGTTGAGAAAAAATATATAAAAACTAGATAATTAAAATAACAAACATTGGAGAATAATTTAAAAAGCCTGGAGTTTAGAACCATGGTTCCAGAGAGAAAGCAAGTCTGCCATTTCAACTCAAGGCATATTGAAGGCTCAGGGCATGGATGCTGAGAAGTAACTACATATTGCTCAAGAAAGTATTGGATTAAGGAGACAAAAAATAAAATGGAGTTCAGGGCTACTAACAACTAGAATCTAAGATACCAATGTCCCAGAGATGAAAGAACTGTAGAAAAGTGAGACTGACATTATGCACTTTTCCCATGGAAGTAATTGCTAATTTCTAAACTGTACAAGTGTCAGACAAGAATCTGGAAGTTAAGAAGAAAGCTATTGCTAAAAGGCTATAAAGCTAAGCTGAGATTTAGGCATTCTGATTCTAGAGCAAAACTTATGAGGAAAAAAACACCTGTTTTTGGTCTACTGTTGGAACACTTTACTTCCAGTCATCCAAATGTGTGTGGGTTGTGTCTTCCCTAACACCAAGAAATTTTCCAACTCTCCAGTGGCTGTACAGTGTCCTGTGAATTTAACTCCATTTTGACACTATCTACCTGGAGATAGCATCATATCCCACAGTTAAAAATTCAGTACCAAAAGAGAACAAAGTGGTGTGAGTAGAGCAGCGGAAATCTCCTCCCAAAACCATACATATTTTTGAAAATACAACAAATACAACTAATCCTAAAAGAGAGACCAGAAGACACAGGACAACAGCCAGACTACATCCACACCCACGAGAACCCAGCGCCTCGCAAAGGGGGTCCAGCGCCCAGCGGGACCCAAGCGCCCCTCACCCCAGCTCCCGGCAGGAGGAGAGGAGTTGGAGTGGGGAGGGAGAGGGAGCCCAGGACTGCTGAACACCCAGCCCTAGCCATCCACACCAGAGCACAGAGACACAGTGCATGCGTGGGGTGCTGGAAACTAGGGAAACAGGACAGTAAGACCTGTGAGTGGGTCCTGCAGCTGGCACCCTGGGGACAAAGAAAAGCGAGTGCTTTTTGAAAGTCTTAAAGGGACAGGGACCCCACAGCTGGACGGAAGTGCCCTGGGACACTTAGCCCAGCAGCTGCAAATCCCGGGGAACTCTGGGCACCCGAACCCCCACAGCGCAGCTTGGAGGCCCCTCACCATGATAAACGGCCTCCTGCCTGTTCCCCCTCTGATGCGGCTCCGCCATAATGGAGCAGCAGCCTGAGGCAGGCCACGCCCACAGCAACTGCAGAGCTAAATAAACTCCATAGTGGCCAGGCAAGATCAGAATTCCCATCTGCATGCAGCTGCCCAGCACAAGCTGCTAGAGGCCACTGTTATCCCAGGAGAGGAAGGTCATAAACTGGCAAGAAGGGACTTTCTCTTACCCAACACACACGCCAGCTCCCCACAAATATATCTATCATCATGAAAAGGCAGAAGAAATTGATACAGACCAAGATCACAGAGGCAAACCCTGAGAAGGAGATAGATCTAACCAGTCTTCCTGAAAAAGAATTAAAAATAAAGCTCATAACCATGCCAATGGAGCTGCAAAGAAATATGCAAGAGCTAAGGAATGAAGTCCGGAGGGAGATTACAGATGTCCGGAGGCAGATTACAGAAATGAAACAATCTCTGGAAGGATTTATAAACAGGATGGATAAGATGCAAGAGGCCATGGATGGAATAGAAACCAGAGAACAGGAACACATATAAGCTGACATAGAGATAAAAGGATCTCCAGGAATGAAACAATATTAAGAGAACTGTGTGACCAATCCAAAAGGAACAGTATCTGCATTATAGGGGTACCAGAAGAAGAAGAGAGAGAAAAAGGAATAGAAAGTATTTGAAGAAATAATTGCTGAAAACTTCCCCAAACTGGGGGAGGAAATAATCGATCAGACCATGGAAGTATACAGAACTCCCAACAGAAAGGACCCAAGGAGGACAACACCAAGACACATAATAATTAAAATGGCAAAGATCAAGGACAAGGACAGAGTTTTAAAGGCAGCTAGAGAGAGGAAAAAGGTCACCTACAAAGGAAAACCGATCAGGCTATCATCAGACTCCTCAACAGAAACCTTACAGGCCAGAAGAGAATGGCATGATATATTTAATGCAATGAAAGAGAAGGGCCTGGAACCAAGAATACTGTATCCAGCACGACTATCATTTAAATATGAAGGAGGGATTAAACAATTCCAAGACAAGCAAAAGTTGAGGGAATTTACCTCCCACAAACCACCTCTACAAGGTATTTTAGAGGGACTGCTCTAGATGGGAGCACTCCTAAGGCTAAATAGATGTCACCAGAGAAAATAAAATCACAACAAAGAAAGCAGACCAACCAAATACTACTAAAGGCAAAAAATAAAATCAACTACTCACAAAAGCAGTTAAAGGAAGCACAAAAGAGCACAGAATAAAACAACCAACATATAAAGAATAGAGGAGGAGGAATAAGAAGGGAGAAAAATAAAGAATGACTAGACAGTGTTTAAAATAGCTCAATAAGTGAATTAAGTTAGACAGTAAGATATAAAGAAGCTAACCTTGAACCTTTGGCAACTACGAATCTAAAGCCTGCAATGGCAATAAATACATATCTTTCAATAATAACCCTAAATGTAAATGGACTGAATGCACCAATCAAAAGACACAGAATAATAGAACGGATAAAAAAGCAAGCCCCATCTCTATGCTGCTTACAAGGGACTCACCTCAAACCCAAAGACTATAGGAACAAAGAAAGACTGAAGGAACAAAACAGCAGCAGAATCATAGAACCTAAAAATAGACTAACAGTTACCAAAGGGAAAGGGACTGGGGAGAAAGAGAGGGAAGGGAAGTATAAGGGTGGGGAAAAAGAAAGGGGACATTACGATTAGCATGTATAATGTGGGGGGGGCATGGGGAGGGCTGTGCAACACAGAGAAGACAAGTAGTGATTCTACAGCATCTTACTACGCTGATGGACAGTACTGTAATGGGGTTTGTGGGGGAGATTTGGTGAAGGGGGGACCCTAGTAAACATAATATTCTTCATGTAATTGTAGATTAATGACAACAAAATTAATTAATTAATTTAAAAAAATTCAGTTCCACAAGAATGTCCCCCACCCCAATTCAGATGCCAGTCATGGGTCCAGGTTGTCACCTGGGCTTCTAACCGTAAGTTAGAGGTTCCCCTTAGCTCCTTTTGGGGTATAATAATTCACTAGAATGATTTACAAAATGCAAGAAAACAGTTATTTACTAGTTCATTAAAAAGAATACAACTGAGGAACAGCCTGATGGAAGAGATAGAGCAAGGTAGCAGGAAGTGGGGGCAGAGCTCCCATGCCCTTGCCAGGGATGCTGCCCTTCCAACACTTTCATGTGTTCACCAGCCCGTGTCTCTCAGAACCTTGTAGTTTAGAGACTTAACATAGCATGATTGATTGAATCCCTGGCCATTAGTGATTGACTCAGCTTCTAGCCCTTCTCCCCTCCTCGTAGGTCTGGGAATATGGCTGAAAGCTCTAGCCCTCTACACATGGCTGGTTTCCCTGACAGTCAGCCCCCATTACAGGCTTTCCAAAATTACCTTATTAACATTAAATCAGGTGTGGTTGAAAGGGGCTTGTTATGAATAAAAAAGATACCTTTATCACTCATCACTTAGGAACCTCCAATGGTTTTCAGGGCTCTGTGTGAAGAATGAGGGTGAAGATCAAGTATATATTTCTTATGATCAAGTACAGTGTCTCAGAATTGGATATCAGGGCTCAGAGACGATAGTCATTCTGCTGAGACCCCTAAGAATCTTAGGGGTAAGGACAAACCAGGAATAGACTTGATTGGATCAAAGTAATCTGCTCATGCTCTACTATTGGAAGATAAAATATCCCTAGAGGGAGATAAGTATAATCTGGAGTCTTCTCAGTTATTTTATACATGAAAACTGGAATTCCACAAAGAAAATTATCAAGCCTGCTAAGAAATAGGACTAAGTGACTGTAAACCAAGAGATACTACAGACAACAGAAATAGACCCACAGGTATTCTAGATGTTGGAGTTAAGAGACAAAACTCTAAAATAAATACGACATATATTCAAGAAGACAGAAGATAATATATTAGAATTTTATTAAGAATAAAAATTTCAAAACAAAATATTAAGTATAATTTAGCATTAATAGATGTGTTGAATGGTACAATAGCAGAGAAGAGGAAGAAGACTGATAAATAGGAAGATACAGTGGTAGAAAACTGAAAATGCAGAAAAGTGTAAAAGTAAAAGAACCTAACATATATGTAATTGGATTCCCAGAAAGAAAAGAGAGAATTGGTCAGAAGTCTTACTTGAAGAGATAATAACTAAGAAATTTCCAAAACTGACAAAAGAAATCAAACCATAGATTGAGGAAGCTATTCAAACCCCAAGCAACATTTAGAAGAAGAGGAGAAGGTTGGGGACAGGGAAGGGGGAGCCAGGTAGGGGGAGGAACAGATGAGAAGAACCTGCTGCTACCAGACTCAGATACACAGAGAAAAAGTGCTGGCTGGGAAAATAAGGCATCTTAAAATATTACAGGATCTAAAGAAACTGCAATGGAACTGATAGCTGATTTTATACAAGAAACAATGGAAGCAAGAAGATAATGCACCAATGTGGTTAAATGCTGAAAAATAATAATGGCCAATTCAGAATCCTATTTCTAGTTAATATATCCTTTAAACAGGATCAATCAATGCCTCTCAGGCAAACATAAATTGAATTTATTGCCTGTAGTCCCTCATTTACTAAAAAGAGTTCTTTAGGCAGAAGAAAAATGTTCCTAAATGGAAGCACTTTAATTCAGGAAAGAATAAACAGCACCCAAAGGGGTAAACAATCAAATAAGCCTGTATTAATATAAAATATTATAAAGCAATAATACATAAAGTTTAAAATAAACATTGAATTAAAACTTATGACAAAAAAATGTAAAGATTGTGAGTTAAAATTCTTATATTATTCAGGAAGTGATCAAATTTAGTTTTAACAAAATGCTAACTCTAATTATGATGCATATCATCTCCAGGATAAATTATAAAGAGAACATATTATCAAGCCAATAAAAATAAAATGGGATAATAATACTTGATTAAGCCACAAGATGGCAAGAAAGAAAAAAAGAATAAAGGAAAAAGACCTAACATCCATAGAAATGGTAGTTTTAAGAGAAAATATATTGGTAAGTTACATTAAGTAACAGTGACCTAAATTTTCTAACTGAAAGATAAGGATTGCCGGCTCAGACAATAAAGATAAAAGAAGCAAAGACAACAATAACTGCTTTTTGTTTTGAAGGGAAACATCTTAAATATAAGAACACCCATATTGAAATTAAAAGTATATAAAAAGTAATATGCAAATGTTAACCTTATTAGCTTGCCATATTTATATTATCAGATGAAATAATCTTTCAAGTAAGGATTTTTACTAAAGTGAGAGAGATACTGGTAAAACTTCACAATCCTCAATTTGGGCATATATAATAATAAGCCTTTATAAAACTGACATAAAGTAAAAGGAGCAATAGATGAATCCATAAACATAGTGGGATATTTCATATACATGTCTCAATAATAGAATAAGCAGACCTTATTAACCTATATCAATACCTGCAGCATACATGTTTTCTTCAGCTACACTTGGAAAACTGACCAAAGCATCCCATATACTGTGCCATAATAAAGCACTTGTCAACAATGTTCAAAGAGCTGGAATAATACAAAGGATATTCTCTGACCACAGTAGACTTGAGCTAGAAGTCAGTATCAAAAGTGAACATAGGGACTTCCAGTTTCTGGTTCAATATGAATGAATAGGGCTTAGCAGGCATCACTCCCAGCCTGACAATGAGAAAAGTGCTGAACAAACTGAAAATCAACAACTCTTCTTAGACCCATTTGAGAATTGAAGTCATAGAGCAAGTTGTGCTGTAAGTGGGAAATGAGACTACAGAGAATTACAGCCTGCCGGGAGCAGAAGACTCTGATGGAACCAGCAAAGAGTAAAAACACTTAAAAAACAATTGGCTAACTGTTGGAGACTGTCTGTGGACTAGCATGAAAAAGGAATCCTACTGCAATTCCAGTATAAAGGAAAGCCTCCCTTATGAAGTTTGTTATACCTCCAGGAACTCCACAAAATTCTCAGGGTGAACATAAGAGAAAAATCCCTTTGTGTTTCTTTACTAAGACACAAAAATGTACAACTATAAAAGGACAGATTAATAAACTGGATTTTATTACAATTAATATTTCATGTTTGTAATAAAACAGTTGACCTATGGGACTTTGGGCTACAATAACATGCATCTTTCTTGCAGAGTGAATCCTTTCAATAAAAGTAAAATATAGAATATGCTAAATTGGCTCCCCAAAATTTTGGGCTTTGGAGATTAAACAAATATAAAACTAAATTGTAGTGGTGATTGTATAACTGATTAAATTTACTAAATATCTCCAAACCATAAACTTACAATGGATGAATTTAATGGTATGTAAATTAAAACTTGTTTTTTTACATAACTTATTAATAAAGCAAAGAGGGAAGCCGTATTTGGGAGAAGTTACTTGAGATACACATATAAGACAGACTTTAATTCAGAATACATAAAGAATTTCTACAAATAAATAAGAATAAAAAGTGAACTTAATAAAACAAAAGACAGGAACAGTCACCTCACAAATAAGGATATTCAAATAACTAAAACCATATGAAAAAATGGTCAACATCCTAATCATCAGAAAGCTACAAATTAGAACTGCAATGAGATAACCACTGCACCCACAGAAAAATAACTAAAATGAAAACCTAAACTACCAGATTTAGGAAAAAACATGGGAAAATTGAAACTCTTACTAGTTTGCTTGTAAGAATATAAATTGACAAACGCTTTGGAAAAGTGATTGCAAGATCAACCCAAGCTAATAGATCTACTCTACAATAAGTTCAATTCTAGTATTAAACACAATATAACTGTGTATATATGTACAAAAATACATGTACAGTTATGTTCATCATATTATTCATAAGGGCTCTGAACTAGAAATAACCTCATTGACGAGAGAAGGGGTAAATTGTTATATTCTTAAAATGGAGTATTATAAAGCAATTAAAAAGAGAATATTATTTCTCCCCCCAACATTATGGATAAATCATGCAGACATATTTTTGAATGAATTAATACAAATAAAAATGAGTACAACTACCTGATTCTATTCATATAAAGTTCAAAAGATAAAAGATAAGAAACTATTCTCTGATGGAAAATGTGCCTAGGGATGGACAAGAGAAGTCTGGACTTCATGTAATATATGTATTTTGAACTACACATTTAAGATCTATGTATTCTGCAATATTTATGTTGGGTTACAAAAATTAAGGCAAAAAATATACACTGAGGAGACAGGTCCAAGATGGCAATGTAGAAAAAGCCTGAACCCATCTCCTCCCATATACACATTGGATCTGTACCTATATAAAGAGCAATTAATTCTGAGGAAGAATGGAGGCTAGAGTAAACACCTTCTTTGCAGGGATAAAAGATCACATAAAAAAGCAGCAGGAGAGACAGAGACATGGTAATGAAGGGAGTTTGACCTCTTATACAGACCTCCAGTAGGGATATATATCACTACAGGACCAGAATGCAGATTTGCCTGCCTAGGGATGCAGAAAATAACTGTGATTTAAAGAACAACCACACTATAAGTGAAGAAAACTGATTTTCAGAACTAAAGCACACACTCAATGGCAGGAGAACAGCTGGAACCCTCTCCAGGACCAGAGGTGCTGTTAAGCACCCTGGTTTATGTTCTCCCTGCACATTGATAGTGTGGACAAGAGAAAGGTGAGCACCATTCTTTGCATTCCCCCTCCTCACACCAACAGTGTGAATGGGAACAGTGTTAGGGCACACACACCAGCTCCTGATATAACTGAGGCAGCCTCCTGGCCCCTGTCCATACCCCAAACACCCCCCCCCACCAAAGATCTAGCAGTCCCAACAAGGTGGCAGTATTGCAACACTCATGCTGATTCATCCTACCTGCACCCTTTCCATCCCCACTTGTCCCATTAGCACATCTGACTGATGCCCAAAGAGGCCCTTACTTCTGATTACCCCATCTGTGTGGCCCTGGCTCAGTGCCCATGAAGGAGACTCCTCAAATATGCCCCACTGCTCCAGGCCATTCTACTAGTGCAGCCCTAGCCAGTGCCCATCCAGGAGACCACCCAGACCACGCTTTAGGATCCCTGGCACTGGGATACCCTGGATCAGCTCACTCAGTCTCCAGTCAGCCTGCCAAAACCTTCAGGTTCCTGCACTCTACTCAGGGGACATTCCCTCACAAGGCTATGCCTTCAAGACTGGGAGAGGCAGCCCTTTGCCTAATCCATGGAAATAAACACAAGAAACGCAAAAAAAAAAAAAAATGAGGAGACAGAAGAATATTTGAAAGAACAAGATAAATCTTGAGAAAAAGAACTAAAAGAAACAGTTGAGCCATCTGCCTGATAAAGAGTTCAAAGTAATGGTTATAAAGATGCTCACTGAACTTGAGAGAAAAATGGAGGAACTCAGGGAGGACTTCAACAAAGAAATATAAATATTAAAAAGAACCAACCAGAGCTGAAAAATACAATAAATGAAATGAAAAATACACCAGGGGGAATCAATAGCAGATTAGAGGATGCAGAAGAATGGATCAGAAATTTGGAAGACAGAATAATGGAAGTTACTCAAGCTGAAGAGCAGAAAGAAAAGAGAATAAAAATAAATGAGAATAAGTTAAGGAACCTCTAGGACAACATCAAACATCCTAACATTTGCATTATAGAAGTCCCAGAATCAGAAGAGAAAGAGAGAAAGGGTTGGAAAACTCATTTGAAGTAATAGCAGAAAATATTCCTAACCCAAGGAAGAAGGCAGACATACAGATGTGCACAGAATGTCCCAAACAAGAAGAACCAGAGGAGGTTCACACAAAGACACATCACAATTAAAATGTCAAAAATCTAAGACAAAGAGAGAATCTTAAAAGCAGCAAGAGAAAAGTAATGAGTTGCATACAAGGGAAACCCCATAAGGCTATCCACAGATTTTTCAGCATAAACTCTACAGGCCAGAAAGAAGCAGCATAATATATTCAAAGTGCTGAAAGGAAAAAAAAAAATCCTACAACCAAGAATACTCTACCTGGCAAGGTTATCATTCAGAATTTAAGGAAAGATAAAGATCTCCTCAGATAAAGGCAAGTTAAAAGAGTACATCACCACTAAGCCAGCCTTACAAGAAATGTTAGAGGGACTTCTTTAAGAGGAAAAGAGATGGCCATAACTAGAAAAATCCTATGAAACGAAACAAAATTCACTGATAAAAGCAAACAGATAGCAAAGGTAGTATACCAGTCATTTAAAAGTTAGTATTAACATTAAAAGAAAATAGTAGTAAAATCAATCACTTAAATAATTAGTTAAGGGCATCACTAAATAAAAAGGTATAAAAAACCTACATACATGAAATGAGGAAAAACAAGAGTAAGAGAAAGAAAGCACTGCTAGAGTGCAAAAAAGCAACCATCAATTTAGCATAGACTGCTATATCCGTAAGGCATCATATATAAACCCCATGGTAACCACAAACAAAAAACCTGTAATAGATACATAAAATATAAAGAGAAAGGAATCCAACCATAACACTAAAGAATGTCATCACACACAAGAGAAGACAGTAAAAAAAAAAAGAAAGGAACAGGGAAGAACAAAAACAACCAGAAAACATTTAACAAATGGCAATAAGTACATACCTACCAATAATTGCTTTACATGTACATGGACTAAATTTTCCAATCAAAAGACATAGGATGACTTTTGAAAAAAAGGCTTAACATCATTATTCATCAGGGAAGTGTAAAGCAAAACCCCAATGAGATATCATGACACACCAGTGAGAATGTCTAATATCAACAGGACAAGAAATAAGAAGTGTTGGTAAGGAAGTGGAGAAAAGGGAACACTTACACGCTGTTAGTGGGATTGTAAATTGGTGCAGCTGCTATGGACAGCAGGATGGGCCAGGGAAGTGTTCTTAGATATGGTGCCAAAAGCACAGTCTACAAAAGGAGGACCTGATAAATTGGACTTCATTTGAAAGTAAGAACTTCTGCCCTTCAGAAGATTCTAGTAAGAGAATAAACAGACAAGCCAGAGACTGGGAGTAAATAGATTCAAATCACATCAGTTATGTTTTTCCAGTATGTATAGTCTCAAAATGCAATAATAGAAAAACAAATCCTTAACAGCAAAAATTTTAGAATATATGTGAATGTACATATACACACATACACATATATATTCACACACCACAATGAGATGCCACTATGCATTTATTAAAATGTGTAAAATTAAAGATATTGAACATAGCAAGTGTTGTAAAGCATGTGGAGCATACAGCTCTCAGGAATATAAAATTCCCCTTTAGAAAATAGTTTAGAAATTTCCTATAAAGCTACATGCCTTGTATATGACCCAGCCATTCCACTCACAGGTATTTACCCAAGAGAAATGGAAGTATATGACCGTACAAAGGCTTATTCAGGAATGTTCATTGAAGCTTTATTTGTATTAGTCCTAAACTGAGTAACACCCCTAAAATAACCCAAACACTTCTCTGAGCTGTTTTTACTCATAGCACTTCTGACACCAAATGTAGGGCTTTTCTCCACACCAACAACTAGTTTCCAACTCTCTGAAAACCAACTGGGTGCTCTAAAATTCAATTAAATTCTGAAACCAACCACCTGGAGTTAGTACAGACCTCACAGATTAAGGGCTCAGACCCATAAGACTTCACCAACTTTGGATGCCAATCACAAGTCACTGGCCTTCCAGATTTCTGTGTGAGTGGCTATGTAATGGATCATAGCAGGTATGATCCTTCTTCCAACAACACCCTCCTCAGGGATAATAATTTGCTACAATGGCTTACAGAACTCAATTTACTATTACTTTTACTACATATTTTTCACTATTTTGCTTTACTATTACTTTTAAAGGAATGCCCTTCAATCACTATCTCTGTTTATTACCAACAATACAATGCAGCAACAGCCAGATGGAAGAGATGAACAGGGCAAGGTAGGGGGCAAGGAGCACAGAGCACCTATGCCCTCTCTGTGTGTGTAAATTTCCAGTACTTGCGTTCACCAACTTGGAAGCTCTCTGAACCCTGTCATTTAGGGGGTTTTATGAGGTCTCTTACCAGACATGGGTACTTGGTCTTGTTGGGAGAAGGAATTCAGGAATAGAGGAAAAAGGTAGTTGAGCATTAAGAGTTCATTTGGAGAAAAAGAATTTAGTGAAAGACAGAAGCACAAGCCCTAGAGTTGGGTGTGGGCATACCCAGAGGGAGTCAGGCTGAGGAACAACAGGGAGCCATTTCTATGTAAAGGGAGATGAATACTCACTGAGTGAGGTTAGGTTTCAAAGGGGCCAAGTGGAAGTTTTTCAGGGTTTGGGCTTGCTCCACCCTCACATTGGGTGGGAGCTTTGGCTATATTTGGTTTCCCTTGGAACTGTCATGGCACAGGGAGACACGATTTTTACTGTATTAATGAGTGTATAATGGATTTGGGGGTGAAGTTAGGGTCAACCTCTCCTCCATCTTGGAACCATCAGGTTTTGCCAGTCTGTTATCTATATTCTCATACCCCTCATCCTACGAGAATAGCTTACATGGAATGTGTAGAATCTAAGCAAGCATCTGGCCAAATGTGGACATTGGCCAAAGTCCTCCTCCCTGTCCCTGCTCATGCTGGGCTATCTACCTACTATGACCCATTACATAGGCACGACTGATTAAATCATGGGCTGTTGGTGACTAATTTCCCATCCCTTTCTCATCCCTGGAGGTGGGGCTGCACAGTGCAGGGCAGTCACCCTCGTGGCCGTGGGAAGCCAGCCTAAGGCTTAGCTCTGGTTATCACCATCTCTCAGGGTGTGTTTGTCAAAGAGATACTCTGCCATGTCAGATTCAGGGCCTTCATCTTGTACAAGTTGGTCACCTAGTGCAGATATTTGATGGCCTTCACCTGCTCACTCAGGGCCTCAGTGAAGTTGCAGGCCACCCCAAAGTGAGCCACTTTGCCATATTGATTACTGATTACTTTGAATTAGAGCAACTGGAGAAACAGCTGATACAAGTGGGATACTCTGACTCGCCTCTGTTCCTGCCGCCCCCTCGCCCCCCTGCCTCACCCCTGAAACCAGGAAGTCATCTCCCATATGGAAGCTACCCTCCCTGCACGAGGAGGTGGAGAGACAGCCTCGTCCACAGAGCCACTGAATTCAAGCTGAGGAGGCTGCCTAAATAAGTCCTGTTACTCTTTTACTAATGTACTACCTCAGCCCGAATGTTGTTTAGAATTCCTAATTAAAGGTCCCAAAGCAAAGGTTTCTTTGTCCTGTCAATTCCTCAAAGATTTATGTTTCTTTGTCTAAAATGCATAAAAGCTGCCAGTTTGGTCATTTCTTCGGGTCTCAATTTTATCACTGGGTGTCCATTTGTACATAGTAAGACTTGAATTTTTTTCCTCCTGTTAACCTGTCTCATATGAATTTGATCAGACCAGCTACAAGAACCTTGAAGGATAAAGGAAAATTCTTCATCCCCAACGAAGGCACACAAAGGGGGGCATTTTTGTCTGTGGCCAGTCTGTGCAGCTCCAGTTGTGACTGAGTTGCACTTTTTCCCAAGAGTAATGTGTACTCCGTTGCGTTCAGCCCCTACACCCAGGGCTCACAGTCTGCTTTCCTGATACCCTGAGGGAAGATTCAGCCACCTCCGGGTTCTGCAGCTTCATCAGCTTCTCAGCATGTTCCCTCTCCTCATGAGACCGGTGGAGAAAGTACTTGGCGAAGTTCTTCAAGCCACAAGATCAGGGTCAAGTAGGAAGACACGGACAAGTAGACGCAGTAGGCGTAGACCTGCAGGCTGCTGGGGGGTTTGTGGTGGCTCCCAAGTCCTGGTGGCAGTTCTGGTGCACCTGCAGGTGGCACAGGAGTTGGGATGGTGGCAACAGGGAGGCGGGGGCCTCAGGGTGCCAGCCGGTGCTGCAGTGTGGCTGAGGGCTGGCTCTGAGCAACTGGCCCGGTGAGGTGAAGGACCTGAGCCAGTTCTTCCAAGCGCTTCTGAAGCAGGAAACCTCTGTTACTTTGTGAAGACTATTTTATTTTTTTTGATCGTTCTGTTTTGTTTTTTCAAGTGAGCACTAAATTTCACATAACAGTATGGTCATTACATCCTCAGGAGGCTGCCATAGTCAACTGGAGCAGAGATACAAAGACAGATCCCACCCAGATTCACCACACTGCTGGGTGGATCTGGGCTTCTCTGGCTTTCTACTGATCCTATCCCCAGAAAGCTTTGAGTTTCAGTCATTCCCTGCATTCTGTTCTCATGATACTCACAGAATGACCCTGGAAAAAAATCACCATATATTCACCTATCACTCCTAAAACTATGCTTCCATTAAAAAATATATTTTTTAAACCTGGGATGCACAACAGGAGAAGGAGGATGGTGCCCAGGGAGGAGAGGATGACTCAACAAAGCATGAGTTTGGAGTGGGGTGAACACCATTTACTAGCTACATAACCTTGGGAAAATCATTTTAACCTCTCTGAGTGGTAATTTTCTCATTAAAAAAAAATAATAGCAATTCCTACCTGATAGACTTGTCTCGAAGGTGTAGATGGAAGAATGAAACGGTGCTTGGCTGAAGGAGGAGCTCCCTGAGGAGCGCTGTCTCTCCTCTCTGCTGCTGCTTAAAGCCCCCTCCTTACAGCAGCGATTTTCAGTGAGTGTGCCACCCCAGCTGAAGCCCCAGGTCAGGTGTAAACTGTAAATGAGGTTCTAAGCTGGTGGGCCTCAAGCACAGCTAGGCTACACACTAGTATCACCTGGGGAGATGAAGAGTGAGAAACCCAATGCCTGGGTTCGACAACCAGAGGTTTTGGGTATGGTCTGTGGCACAGCTGGGAGTTTGGGCTATTTAAAAGCTTCTCAAGAGATGTTAATAGGAGGCTGAAGCTGTGAAACACTTTTCTAATTCTGCTCAAATTAGAGTGTGCATTGAGTCCCTGGGGATCTTGTTAAAATTCAGATTCAGATTCTGTAGGTCTGAGATTCTGCGTTTCCAATAACCTCCCGACAGATGCTGATGCTCTTAGTCCTGTGATGACACTTTGAGGAAAAAGGCTAAACCTGGGGAAGCACTGGAATCATCTAGGGGGTCTCCTTAAAGCTGACAATGCCCATGTCCTGCCCTGCAAAGGGGCTACGGCCCCTGCACTTTTATGCGTTAGTCAGAAAAGTCTGATGCATTTCTCTTATTGAGAACCACGCTTCTAGTCTCCCTTTTCACACCCAAGGGCACTACATTCCCAAGAAGCTGTGTGACTTTGGTCCTGCTATGACTTTCTCCCAGAAAAGTTCATTTGTGGATGATTCAATAGGAAAGTTTTCTGGTTTGTAGGTCCCCAGTGCTGACTGGGGACTGCAGTCTGCAGCTTGAGTGGAGCGTGATGGCTTCATTAACACACAGCTCAGAACCTTGCAGAGGAACAGCTTGTGTGATGAATGGGGTCCCGGGTTCTACTTGAAGCATTATCACATCATATATCAGTTTTATGTCAAATGAACTGATGGTTTTATGGCCTTTCCATTCAATTTGATAGGCCCCTTGTCATGGGCTCTTTTTTAATATGGCTAGAGGGCAGTTTTTGGTGGTGATGACATAGTGATTTATAAAACCCACTTCATGCATCAGCCACACATATGTAAATCAGAAACATTTCTTTGTGAGAGAAATTGTAATTGCTATCTTGTGACAAATAGGTGCATATTCAATGAGCAGGCATTCATCAAGACACAGATTTGAATTCACTTTTCTATATTCCATATGACCAAGCAATTAGCACCATGCCTAGGAAAGAGTCTTGCGTGGCAGGATCTTTCTAAGTGGAGGACTGGTAACAACTGAGCTTGGTGCCGACCTGACCCTAACTGTGCTGGGGCAGGGTGGCTGGGGCTCAGCTGGAGATTAGCCTGGAGGAGGACGAGGAAGAAGAAAGGAAACTGTTTTTTTTTTAAATCTCTTAAGTCCCACATCTGTTATATAACTTAATAATCTTCACTTTACTTAGTCCTCAAATATGCTACAAGGTCTCACATCTTATTATCTACATCTTAAAGATAAGGAAAATGAACTGAAAGGATTCATCTAAAACTGGAAGCCAGGTCAGTCTGACTCAAAGGCCCTGCTCCTGATGCTACACTACAATGTTGTCACAAAGCAGGAGCATTACCTGCAAATCACTGGGAGTGAGTCTGTCACAGTGATACCAGCTTTGCAGAGACCCTCTCAGCAGCTGGACCTGCCATCTTCCTGTACCCAGCCTTGAATCTCCAGAAATGCTAATGCCAATAGCACGAAAGGTTTAACAAAGTGAAACACACAAAAATGCTCTTTAATTAATGAATGAAATCAAATCTGTTAAATATTCTTAGCAGCTTGTGTGAAATAACATAAGTAAATTAAAAACTTCCTAGAAATAGTTGACAAAAGAAATAATATATAAAATAAATTTGAAAGGAATATATTTTCAAAATATTTGTGAAATTTGTTGCAGGGAAACTTTCAGCATTTTCTCTATGGACTTCTTAAGATAATATACCCAAGAAAAAGCCAGTTCATTTTTAAAAATGATAATAATAATTAACTTTTGCAAAACTTTGACATTGGTAAGTCACTTCAAAAATATTGTCTGAGCCTCATGACATTTCTGTGATATTGGCAGGGACTAGTTGATCCCTTTTCAAATGAGGACATCGAGGGCCCCAGTCCCAGAAATAGGATCCTATTCTCAGAAATGGTCACACAGCCAGTAATCTGGAAATAGTTCTCCACACTCTAAATTCCATATGCTGTCCATTGCTCAAGAAAACATCTTTGAAAATTACTCTTCTGCTTTCCAAAATCTCCATATCAAAGCAGGAAAACATTTACTCCAATGATTACAGTTACAAATATATTCTTTCCCTGTTAGAGAGGTATAAGATTTGTTGTCTCAAATATTTGATTGGAGATTTCCTGTATAATTTGGTGCCCAGCAGAATGATATCCTTAATTGGATATTTCAAATTTGTTTTCTTCATTCCATCCTTGCTGCCTAAATGTAAAATTAAAGGTAGATATTTACCAGACAGGTAAAGAAAACAAAACAGGGCATCCAACCATCAAATTTAGTCAGAGAAAACACAGAATGTACACAAGGTGCCCCACAAAACACAACAGAAATGGAGAAGAGAGATTATGTGTCTGGATACTACTGGTAGAGCAGGGAGGGAAAAAACAGCATATATAGCTGAGAGAATTCGTTTTGGGAAGGGATTCTGGGGTTTCCTTGATGTCAAGGATATTTGGTGCTTTTGTCCTGAGTGTTACTAGTTAGTTTTTCTTAAAGAGAGTGAGTTCAAGCTGTGTAGAGAGGAGGACAATGATTTGAAGAAGCAATTATCCAGAGCAGACAAGAAAGAAGAAAAACCCTTTAGATGGTGGAGTGACCTGGAGCCTGGTAGGACTGTGAACCTGCTGCCACTCTAGGGGGTTCTGGGGGTGGTACCACATGCCAGGGGTTCTAGAGGCAATCTGGAAACAGCTTTGGTCACTGGAAACCACCAGCCACTTGGGGATATGGAGAAGCTGCATGAGATACCAGATTTTCATTCTCCCCTTCTCCCTGCATTTTCAACCAAAGGTATTAATAATAATAAGAAGAAGAAGAACAACAATAATAATGCTAAATTGAAGCCAGATACCACATGAACTTTCTAACTTGATATCGTGACATATCTATGAAGGACTAATTACCCCCATTTTATAGATGAGGAAAATATCTTAGGGAAAGACCCTTCACCCAGCATCTCTTGTAGAGCTGGAGTTTGAACCCAGGCAGTGGGCCTGCAGTGCTCTCAGCAGGTGGTTCTGAGGTGCAGGCCACACCTGAGAAATACTGTTAGTGTTTGTCCTCTGTAAACTTTTTTATTTATTTTTTAATCATGGGCTGGTGGCTTTAGAAGTCACCTGTTAAGATAAGCAAATAGTCCCTTGCTGGGAAAAGGCAAAGTAGTAAGCCCATCTATGCACAGATGGCTAAGAGGAGTCACGAAGAACAATGTCAAACTAGGTATAACCATCTGGTGAGGTGTCGTCAACTCTGAGCAGGTAACGTCTATACACCAGAATACCTGTATTCTCCTTACAAGGTAATGAGAGGTCACTTCCTCGGGAGCTCTTCCCCAGCCTCTGACTGATGTTTAATCTCTGGGTATTTACTTCTATAACACATTGTCCAGTAACACTCACCTGACTTGTCCTTGTTTGCGTTTGCAAGCAGAACTGTCTCGTCTCTTCTGGACCCTACAGGATTCAGTTTGTATATTGTCTCTCTAAAGAAATGTGTGTTAAATTGAAATGGACAAAGGTGTTATAGAATTTTGGATGGCATAGAAAAATTCGTATAATGATTAAGTGAAAAGGCAGTAGGTTACACAACTGTATGAGATGATGATCCAAGTTTTGTAAAAAAAAAAATTGTCTTATATGCACAGTAACACTCCAGGAAGATATGTTCTGATGCTTTTCATTTTCATTTTTTTGCTTGACTGCAGTTCTTTTAATTTTTTTAATGATAAACACTGATTACTTATGTAGAAAGAAAGTATCAGAATAGAGTGTTTTTAGACTCTATAGTGAAGGACTGGGACTGACTCTTCAAGTGTGGGTTGACCGGCAAGTAACCCATCCTGTGGTGCTTCTCTGAGCCCTGTGCATGTGACTCCCAGAGAAAGAAGCGAGCAGGTTAGGAGGAGCCTGGCAAGGAGCTGGGAGAACGAAGGGAAGTAACAGAAGGAAGAGAAGGAGAGAGTCAGTGACCGAGAGAGGATTCCAGTTCTTTGAGAACTTAAATAATTGAGGGACAGACTCAAACCTTCTTATTGATTCTTAATGGCTACAGAGATAATATTTCTGTTTAATTTGTCTTTAGATTATTGAATAAAGTCAGCTCAAGGCAGGGACATGGTTTCCCGTGACCTATGGGCCTTCATACTATCACTGGAGTCAATTTTTTATCAAAAGATTATGCACTTCCAGAGTGTGGTTCACACATCACAAAGAATCTTGTGGTTTCTTAGCTCTCTTAATTAAAATTCCAAGATGAGGAGAGAGAGCATTTATATACCACGCTTTTCCCTCACATTTAGGTGTCTGCTATTTAATCCTTTCATTGGATGAAGAGGACTTTGTGGTGAACAGAGGAACACGAAAAAAATGACAAAGGAAGACGTCTAGCTCTGGGTCAGTGAGGTATTATTTGTTTGCCTATAACCTCACTGCAAAAGAAAGAAGAAAATGTCCAAGAAAGAGGCAGAAGCTCTAATATCCTTTGAAACAAGAGCTATAGGATCTTTTAGGTTTTCATAAAAAAATAGAATATCTACCTAACTGATGAGAAAATAAGAGCTCCTGCCCCCTGAGAGCTGCTGTGAGAGAGTTTAATCCAGTCACCTGACTTCTATTGCTTCTCATCCTTCCAACATCTTTCAGGTGGTTTGATCAATGATTGATCATAATAATCACTGTGGAAAATTTTTTTAAAAATGGGCAAAGAAAAAAAAATCTATAATCACCCCAAATTTTATCACTCACAGACACCCAGGTCGGCTTATAAAAAATTTAATGTTGATCCTTATTTGGAATGGCTGCATGGTTTTCCATTTTTAAAAATGTGTTTAATCTATTAATGGATATTTAAGTCCGTATTTTTCACTATTTTAAGTAGTGTTACAGAAACAATCTCTTACATATTTTAGGACTTCTGTCCAATTTCCTCAGGAAGAATCTCTGGAAATGAGAGTGCTAGTTTAAAGGATATGGCCTTTTTAAAGGACTTTTAAAAATTGTGTCCTCAAATTGTCTTATTGGAAAAAGCAGAATCAGTTCCACTCCTAAAAGCAGTGTGTGAAAGTGCCTGTTTCCTGACACGTCCACGTTAACACTAGATAATACTATTCTTTTAATCTTTGCCAATCTGATAAATGAAGACGTTATCTTATTTTAATTTGCACTTAATTACAGGTGAGGCTGGAAGCCTACTGTCAAGGCAGGCATTACTCCTGCAGCACCCTTCCGTGTGCCTCAATGAGAGCGGAATTCACGGTGAATGAACTAGCATGAATCACAGTATAATATTCAATTCAACATTTATTAGATACCTTCTGTGTGCTTATGTGTTAAAAGGTTTTCTTCTCTGCGAGATAGTGAACTCCTAGATGGAGGGATTTTATTGGTTCATCACCTCCAGAAAGACTCATTCTCTTTGAGATTCGAAGACATATATATATATAGTCACCTATGGGTCTCTTGCAATACATCAAAAGAGAAGGGAGAGTTGCCTGGCACCTACCAGGACAACCACATTTGCTTCTTAAGGTGTGTCCATGCTTCATCCCCAGCTTTTATTTTATCCCCTACTACAAGGACCCAAAGACCAGAGGGTCAAAGTAACTTGCTCAAAGCCAAAAGTGTATTTGTGGCAGAGCCAAGACTAGAGCTCCAGTCTTCTCTCTTCTTGTCTCTCTGTCATTATCACCTTGGATCTGGTGTATGATGCTTCAGATCTGAACCTCAATGCTGGCTTTAGTTTCTGAACCTGCTATTAATTTTCCACCTTAATTACCGATCTTGGGTTGATTATAGCTCTCCAAGCAGATTAGATGTCCAGCACTTCCAGAAAGGGAATCATGCTATATTTTGTCAATCCTTCTGTTCGTTGTTCCTAGCAAGGTGTAGCTGGGGGTAGCTTGCCTTCAGTAACACCTGCTGGAGGAGGCCAGGTCTGTGTCCGCTGCTCAGCTGCAGCTCTTAGCCTTGCACACTGAAACCTTTTACAAACCTCCTAACCAGCTGCTTTTTAAAATACCAAAAATCAGGCACATTTCTGGTTATCTTGTCTCACAAACATTGGGCCTTCATTGACTGTATAGCACCCTTTTTAATAAGAACATTAGGAAATTACTTGTTTGCTGTTAGTTTATCTTGAATTTAGAGGGAATCTGTGTTTCTCCTCCCTTTTAAGGCAGTTTTTAGTCATATGCTGAGTTGGAATGTACTTCATTTGGTCTAAACATCTTTTGGTGATAAAAAAAATTTCAACATCATTACAGCCTATAGCATTTCTTCGTAAAGAGCAGTTGTTTAAAAAAAAAATCCTCTGTTCCTTTACAGTCACTAACTAGAAAGTTTAATCTAAAATGGAAAAAAAAAATTCTACCATAACCAACGATTCCAATTTTCTTCTATCACTGTAGAACCTGCATTTAAACCACCATGAGATGTTAATGCTTGAGGAAGGAGGAAAGAGAAAGCTAAAAACCAACCAATGAGGGGTTAAAAAAGTGCTGCTAATTCACAACTGCTTTTCCTGAGAGGAGGCAAATACCACCTCCCCTTACAGAAACCCCAGACCAGCAAAACAAACTATGACAAGAAAATTTCCTGTCAATGGCCTCTCATTCTTGACTGAATTAAGCACCTGAGATAAAATGCCTGGCACTGATTTATAGTGGCCAGGGCTTCTTCAGTTGCCCTGATTGTCTGTTAATTCTGGGATCTCTGCCATCCACAGTGCCCTAGCAGATAACACCATTGCACATCAGCTCTCACACACAGGAGTAAGTCTCACTCAGGGGGATCTTAGATTTATAGGTGATATAATTTAGAATTCCAGGCTCATAAATTAATGCTTCTGAAATATTTTCTTTATCTTTTCTGGAATGATAGATGGGTACACCCCTGGCACAGCTCCCTGTCTCTTTGCTCGATCTCTTTGCTTTTCTTGAAGGCCTTACTCTGCTAGATTCACTACTGTTTGCAAAAAAAGCAATGATAAAGTGCAGACAGGAAAGAGAAGACTACTGTCAAAGGCAGAGTGATGTTTCTGAAGTGGTATCGTTGGTAAAGAAAATAATTCTCCAAACCACTTATTATGTATGTATTAAGCTCTGAATTGGTACTTTGGAAAAATCATTTTAATTATGTAAACATTTAAAGCTAATATTTACATAATTTCTTACACATGATCTATTTAACCCTTTCAACATCCTTATGAGGTGTGTATTATTGCTGTCCCCATTTTATAGATGAAGAGAATGAGACACATAGAGATTATACAACTATCTCAAGTTCATGCTTTTTCCTAAATTTGGGATGTTTATTTTTTATTTTTCTTTTATTTATTTATTTCTATTAGTTTTATTTTGGTATCATTAATCTACAATTATATGAAGGACATTATGTTTACTAGGCTTCCCCCCTCACCAAGTCCCCCCCACATACCCGTTCACAGCCACTGTTCATCAACATAGTATGATGCTGTAAAATCACTACTTGTCTTCTCTGTGTTGCACAGCCCTCCCCGTGCCCCACCCCCTCACACTATACATGTTAATTGTAATGCCCCCTTTCTTTTTTCCCACCCTTATCCCTCCCTTCCCACCTGTCCTCCCCAGTCCATTTCCCTTTGGTAACTTTTAGTCCATTCTTGGGTTCTGTGCTTCTGCTGCTGTTTTGTTCCTTCAGTTTTCTTTTGTTTTTATACTCCACATATGAGCGAAATCATTTGGTACTTGTCTTTCTCCACATGGCTTATTTCACTGAACATAATACCCTCTAGCTCCATCCATGTTGTTGCAAATGGTAGGATCTGTTTTTTTTCTTATACCTGAGTAATATTCCATTGTGTATATGTACCACATCTTCCTTATGCATTCATCTACTGATGGACATTTAGGTTGCTTCCATATCTTGGCTATTGTAAATAGTGCAGCGATAAACATAGGGGTGCATCTGTCTTTTTCAAACTGGAGTGCTGTATTCTGCGGTAAATTCCAAGAAGTGGAATTCCTGGGTCAAACGGTATTTCTATTTTGAGCATTCTGAGGAACCTTCATACTGCTTTCCACAATGGTTGAACTAATTTACATTTCCAACAGCAGTGTAGGAGGGTTCCCCTTTCTCCACAACCTCGCCAACATTTGTTGTTGTTTGTCTTTTGGATGGTAGCCCTCCTTACTGGTGTGAGATGATATCTCATTGTGGTTTTTATTTGCATTTCTCTGATGACAACTGATGTGGAGCATCTTTTCATGTTTCTGTTGGCCTTCTGAATTTCTTCTTTAGAGAACTGTCTGTTCAGCTCCTCTGCCCATTTTTTAATTGGATTATTTGTTTTTTGTTTGTTGAGGTGTGTGAGCTCTTTATATATTTTAGATGTCAACCCTTTATCGGATCTGTCATTTATGAATATATTCTCCCATACTGTAGGATACCTTTTTGTTCTATTGATGTGTCCTTTGCTGTACAGAAGCTTTTCAGCTTGATATAGTCCCATTTGTTCATTTTTGCTTTTGTTTCCCTTGCCCAGGGAGATATGTTCAAGAAGAGGTCACTCATGTTTATGTCTAAGAGATTTTTGCCTATGTTTTTTTCTAAGAGTTTTATGGTTTCATGACTTACATTCAAGTCTTTGATCCATTGCAAATTTACTTTTGTTTATGGGGTTAGACAGTGATCCAGTTTCATTCTCTTACATGTAGCTGTCCAGTTTTGCCAGCACCATCTGTTGAAGAGACTGTCTTTTCCCCATTGTATGTCCATGGCCCCTTTATCAAATATTAGTTGACCATATATGTTTGGGTTAATGTTTGGAGTCTCTCTTCTGTTCCATTGGTCTGTGGCTCTGTTCTTGTGCCAGTACCATATTGTCTTGATTACTGTGGCTTTGTAGTAGAGCTTGAAGTTGGGGAGTGAGATCCCCTCCACTTTATTCTTCCTTCTCAGGATTGCTTTAGCTATTCAGGGTCTTTGGTGTTTCCATATGAATTTTTGAACTATTTGTTCCAGTTCATTGAAAAATGCTGTTGGTAGTTTGATAGGGATTGCATTGAATCTGTGTATTGCTTTGGGCAGATGGCCATTTTGATGATATTAATTATTCCTAGCCAGGAGCATGGGATGAGTTTACATTTGTTAGTGACATCTTTAATTTCTCTTAAGAGTGTCTTATAGTTTTCAGGGTATAGGTCTTTCACTTCCTTGGTTAGGTTTATTCCTAGGAATTTTATTCTTTTTGATGCTGTTGTGAATGGAGTTGTTTTCCTGATTGCTCTTTCTATTAGTTTATTGTTAGTGTATAGAAAAGCCACAGATTTCTGTGTGTTAATTTTGTATCCTGCAACTTTACTGAATTCTAATATTAGCTCTAGTAGTGTCAGAGTGGAGTCTTTAGGGTTTTTTATGTACAATATCATGTCATCTGCAAATAGTGACAGTTTAACTTCTTCTTTACCAATCTGTATGCCTTGTATTTCTTTGTTTTGTCTAATTGCCATGGCTAGGACCTCCAGTACTATGTTGAATAACAGTGGGGAGAGTGGGCATCCTTGTCTTGTTCCCAATCGCAGAGGAAAAGCTTTCAGCTTCTCGCTGTTCAGTCTGATGTTGGCTGTGGGTTTATCGTATATGGCCTTTATTATGTTGAGGTACTTGCCCTGTATACCCATTTTGTTGAGAGTTTTTATCATGAATGGATGTTGAATTTTGTCAAATGCTTTTTCAGCATCTATGGAGATGATCTTGTGGTTTTTGTCTTTCTTTTTGTTGATGTGGTGGATGATGTTGATGGATTTTCGAATGTTGTACCACCCTTGCACCCCTGGGATGAATCCCACTTGGTTATGGTGTATGATCCTTTTGATGTATTTTTGAATTTGGATTGCTAATATTTTGTTGAGTATTTTTGCATCTACGTTCATCAGGGATATTGGTCTGTAGTTTTCTTTTTTGGTTGGGTCTTTGCCTGGTTTTAGTATTCAGGTGATGTTGGCTTCATAGAATGAGTTTGGGAGTGTTCCCTCCTCTTCTATTTTTTGGAAAACTTTAAGGAGAATGGGTATTATGTCTTCTCTGTATGTCTGATAAAATTCTGAGGTAAATCCATCTGGCCCTAGAGTTTTGCTCTTTGGTAGTTTTTTGATTACCACTTCAATTTCGTTGCTGGTAATTGGTCTATTTAGATTTTCTGTTTCTTTCTGGTTCAGCCTTGGAAGGTTGTATTTTTCTTGGAAGTTGTCCATTTCTCCTAGGTTTCCCAGCTTGTTAACATATAGGTTTTCATAGTACTCTCTAATATTCTTTGAATTTCTGTGGGGTCCATCGTAATTTTTCCTATCTCGTTTCTGATTCTATTGATGTGTGTTGACTCTGCTTTCCTCTTAATAAGTCTGGCTAGAGGCTTATCTATTTTGTTTATTTTCTCAAAGAAACAGCTCTAGGTTTCATTGATTTTTGCTATTGTTTTATTCTTCTCAATTTTATTTATTTCTTCTCTGATCTTTATTATGTCCCTCCTTCTGCTGACCTTAGGCCTCATTTGTTCTTCTTTTTCCAATTTCGATTATTGTGACATTAGACCATTCATTTGCTTGGATTGCTATATACTTTCCTCTTAAGACTGCTTTTGCTGTATCCCACAGTATTTGTGGCTTTGTGTTGTTGTTGTCATTTGTTTCCATATATTGCTGGATCTCCATTTTAATTTGGTCATTGATCCATTGATTATTTAGGAGCATGTTGTTAAGCCTCCATGTGTTTGTGAGCCTTTTTGCTTTCTTTGTACAATTAATTTCTAGTTTTATGCCTTTGTGGTCTGAAAAGTTGTTTGGTAGGATTTCAATCTTTTAGAATTTACTGAGGCTCTTTTTGTGGCCCAGTATGTGGTCTATTCTGGAGAATGTTCCATGTGCACTTGAGAAGAATGCTTATCCTGTTGCTTTTGGATGTAGAGTTCTGTAGATGTCTATTAGGTCCAACTGTTCTAGTGTGTTGTTGTTCAGTGCCTCTGTGTCCTTACTTATTTTCTGTCTGGTGGATATGTCCTTTGGAGTGAGTGGTGTGTTGAAGTATCCCAAAATGAATGCATTGCATTCTATTTCCGCCTTTAATTCTGTTAGTATTTGTTTAACATATGTTGGTGCTCCTGTATTGGGTGCATATATATTTATAATGGTTATATCCTCTTGTTGGACTGAGCCCTTTATCATTATATAATGTCCTTCTTTATCTTTTGTTACCTTCTTTATTTTGAAGTCTATTTTGTCTGATACTAGTATTGCAACACCTGCTTTTTTCTCTCTGTTGTTTGCATGAAATATATATTTCCATCCCTTGACTTTAAGTCTGTGAATGTCTTTGGGTTTGAGGTGAGTCTCTTCTAAGCAGCATATGGATGGGTCTTGTTTTTTTATCCATTCTGTTACTCTGTGTCTTTTGATTGGGGCATTCAGTCCATTTACATTTAGGGTGATTATTGAAAGGTATGTACTTATTGCCATTGCAGGCTTTAAGTTTGTGGTTACCAAAGGTTCAAGGTTAGCTTCTTTACTATCTTTCTGTCTAACTTAACTGGCTTATTGAGCTATTATAAACACGGTCTGGTGATTCTTTATTTCTCTCCCTTCGTATTCCTCCTCCTCCCTTCTTCATATGTTGGGTGTCTTATTCTGTGCTCTTTTTAGGAGTGCTCCAATCTAGGGCAATCCCTGTAAGATGCCCTATAGAGGTGGTTTGTGGGAGGCAAATTCCCTCAACTTTTGCTTGTCTGGGAATTGTTTAATCCCTCCTTCATATTTAAATGATAATCGTGCTGGATACAGTATTCTTGGTTCAAGGCCCTTCTGTTTCATTGCATTAACTGTATCATGCCATTCTCTTCTGGCCTGTAGGGTTTCTGTTGAGAAGTCTGATGATAGCCTGATGGGTTTTCCTTTGTAGGTGACCTTTTTTTCTCTTTTGCTGCCTTTAATACTTTGTCCTTGTCTTTGATCTTTGCCATTTTAATTATTATGTGTCTTGGTGTCGCCCTCCTTGGATCCCTTGTCATGGGAGTTCTGTGTACCTCTGTGGTCTGAGAGGCCATTTCCTCCCCTAGTTTGGGGAATTTTTCAGCAATTATTTCTTCAAAGACACTTTCTATCCCTTTTTCTCTCTCTTCTTCTTTTAGTACCCTTATAATGAGGATATTGTTCCATTTCGATTGGTCACACAGTTCTCTTAAAATTCTTTCATTCCTCTGCATCTCTCTCTCTGCATCAGCTTCTCTGTGTTCCTGTTCTCTGTTTTCTAGTCCATTAATGGTCTCTTGCATCTCATCCATTCTGTTTTGAAGTCCTTCCAGAGATTGTTTTATTTCTGTATTCTCCCTCCTTAGTTCTTGCATATTTCTCTGCAAGTCCATCAGCATGGTTATGACTTTTGTTTTGAATTATTTTTCAGGAAGACTGGTTAAATCTATCTCCCCAGGTTCCTTTTCAGGGGAAGATGGAGAAGATGTCAAAGCTGTCTGGGTTAGTCTTGTCTGGATCAAATTTTTTTGCCTTTTCATGTTGATAGGTGCAGTGGAGTGCTATTGACTTGTCTGTCAGCTGGGAGAGTCAAGACTCTTTCCACTTGGCTCCTGGCCTTTCTTTACTGGGACAACTGCAACCCATAGTGGCATGTGCTGGGCAATTGCGTGTAGATTGGGTCTCTGTACCTTGCCCAGCGGTATGGAGGAAGCTCCCTTTCTGTGGGCATGGCCAGCCTCAGGCTGCTGCTCTGCTATGGCGGGGCCCTGGAGGGGTAATGGACGGGGGGCTGTTTGGCTGTTTACCTCCGTGAGGGGTCTCAGAGCTGTTGCCTAGGGGGTTAGTGCGCCTGGGTTTCCTTGGAATTTCCAGCTTCTGGACTGTGACCTGGGTTGTTTCCATCCAGCTGTTACATCCCTGTCCCTTTAAGACTTTCAAAAAGCACTCACTTTTCTTTGTCACAGGGGTGCTGGCTTCAGGACTCGCTCACAGGTCTTACTGTCCTGCTTCCCTAGTTTCCAGCATCCCACACATGTACTTTGTGCTCTGATGCGGATGGCTAGGGCTGGGTGTTTAGCAGTCCTGGGCTCCCTCTCCCTCCCCGCTCTGACTCCTCTCCTCCCGCCGGGAGCTGGGGTGAGGGGCCTTGGGTCCCACCGGGCTGTGGCTTGTATCTTACCCCTTTCACCAAGTGCTGGGTTCTCGCAGGTGTGGATGTAGTCTGGCTGTTGTCCTGTGTCTTCTGGTCTCTCTTTTAGGGATAGTTGTATTTGTTGTACTTTCAAAAATATATATGTTTTTGGGAGGAGATTCCCACTGTCCTACTCACACTGCCATCTTGGCTCCACCCCACAATGTTTACTTTTTAATCCCCACATTGGCTTCAGATGACTTTTGGGTAGTGATTCAGAGCAGAAAAATATGAGGAAAGACCAAAAGAAAATGTTCAGTTCTAGTTCATGAAGGTAATTGGTAGTTTTTTCTCATTTTCTTGTGTATAAACCCCATTGCAAAAAAATAAATAAATGTCCCAGAAGGGGCAAAAGCTCTCAGTGTCTTTGAAACAAGAGTCATAGGGAGCATTTAAATTTTCAATATTTGGAAAATCTTTTTAAGCCTTTTGAAAATATTTTAAAGGAGTAACACAAGCTCTGAAGTCAGAAGCATGAATCCTGTGTCCAGTACAGGAGACCCGGGCCATGTGCCCACGAGCCCACCTAATTGATGAGAAACTAAGGGCTCCTGCCACCCGAGGGCTGCTCTGGGAGAGGCTTCACACCAGGCACCTGGTTCAGTTGTTGCTCATCCTCCCAGCACTTTCACGTGGTTTGGCAGTGCTGCATTGGATGCTGCTGGCCCTGCTGCTGGGCCACCCATCAACCAGCACAGACGTACTGTTTGGAAATCACATTTGTGTTCCTGGAATACTCTATGAATACTCAAGAGCACAGAAAAGGTCTTCATCACTGTTGTATATGTAGCACTTGCCAAAATGTCTGATACACCATAGGTGCTAAATAAATATTTTTTTAATAAACAAATATTTTAAAAATTCTTGAGGACTTTCTGGTTTGAATCTTCAGTTATTCCCCACAAAGGAAAAGGTGAAGTTAAGATAATAATTTCTGTGTTGGGTCAACCTTTTCTAGCTTGTGTTGGTGCTACTTAGGGACTTCATAAACTTTTTGATCATGTTCCACACTTTGCATACCTTCACATAAGCCTCGCTCATTAAAGCATTTCCTACAGGTAATTCCCTTCAGCCTGTATATAGAGGCCTTTTTATCTAGGTACTTTCGTGTGAGTACACTTAGTCTCAAACAGTCCTCAAAGCTCTAAATGTGCTTCCAGTCTACAATCACTAATAAAAGAGGCCACAAAAAACAGCTCTACGCCTCCATAGTGACAGCACTTGTCTGAATGAAGATTACTTCATGGTTAATTGTATAATTTAAGGACTCTAAGAAAATCCTTTTTTTCAAAGGTTCCTGTGTTTCCTAGTTCAAATTCTACCATTAGTTTAATTTGGATAGTCTAGAAATCTCTGAGCTTGCCAAGTAAATACACTGAGACAAGCTAGAAACAGGATTCACAGAGAGGGAAGGGACTGATGGAAGGTGCCTATGCCCACCTCAAGCAGGCATCTACTAGCAAAGGTTTAAATTAACTAATATAACCTAATTATAAACAATGTTTCCTCTCCCAAGTCCTCTCTATCTCCTAAGGGATTGTGTCTTGGTTTTAGTAATTTACATATACTCCTGTCCCTACAGACCATGGGATTGACTTCCTTCTTGAGTCATTTGCCAAAAGATAAAGTGACACCTCCAACTACCTATAATTTCAGTAAGAACAGATTTAACACAAAAGACATTTATTACAACAGAAATAATACCTATCAGCTAAAGACAGGCTCCAGCAATGGCTGGTAGATTTCCAGGACCTTCTCAGAAACTTCGTGTTCTTGCTGCATGACTGTCATTCTTACAGCTTCTGAGCTCCAGAGAAGAAATAAGAAGGTCAAGTTAGAGGCTGGAGTTGACATATGATTCTACAGGTCATGATACTCTGGAAAAGCCAAGTAGAGAGCTGTTTAGCTTCATGTTATTGTTTATCATTTTTGCAGAACTGGATATTGCTGCTCCAAATAGCTTCTACACACTTGCTGCTGTTCAGTTTGAACAGGTGAAGAATTGCTCCTCTAATCACTGTTACATGGAGAAGAGATGCTAAAATCAATTAATGGCTGTATTCCGAAGCAGGGTGAAAATAGGATTGGCCACTACTCATGAAAAGTTTTGACTGTCACAGTCAGCTGAGGAATGTTGGAGTTAAGATCCTGTGTGCAAGTCAGAGTGCAGCAGAATCTAATCCAGCAATACATTCTTCCTTCCTTCTGTTGATACATTGTTAGTATTTCTTTATGCTGAGAAACAGGGCATATCCCTTCTAAAGAAGCCCACACTATAATACAACAACCAAGGTGGAAGTGCCTTCCTAGACTTAGAGAAAGATAAATATGTGTGTGCATAGGGTATACACATAGGTTTTGAAAATTTGCCTTAACATATATACTTTCTTATTATTTCTAAATATAGGTATTTTTTACTTCATTTATTGAGGTTCTGTTGTTTGGTGTATACATATTTAGTGTCTTTTTGGTGGACTGACCCTTTTAGCATTATGTGATATTCTTTTTTATTTCATTATGTTCTTTACTTTGAAATCTACTTTATCTGATAATAATACAGTTTTTCCTTTTTAAAAATGTCATATTGTTATCAGTAGATTTACTTTCATCCTACCTGTGCTATATTGAATTCAAAGTTTCCTATAAATGGCATATAGCTGCGTGTGGTTTCTATCCACTCTGTCAGTCTCTGTCTCTACTCTGTCTCTTAATTGTTATACTTAAACCATTTATATTTAAGGCAATTACTGATGAGTTAACCTTAAGTTTTCCACCTTATTATTTGCTCTTTTTTTTCTTTGTTTTTTTGTTCCTCAGTTTCTCTTTTCTCACTTTTCTATCTGGTACTTAAACATATATTTTTTAATTCTATCTTAATTTATGTATTGTGTTTTTGAACATATCTTTTTATATAGTTTCTTATTGATTGCTGTGGGCATTACATATTCATATGAGACTTATGGCAGTCTTTTGATATTAATATTTTACTACTTCAAGTGAAGTGTGGACAACTACTTTTATTTAGGTCCCCTTTACCTCCGCAATTAAAAATATCACTGTCTTATGTATCAAATGTTTATATAATATTTGTTTACTCATCAAACATTATAAAGCTAATGAGGAAGATACTTTACTGTAACTATGTTATCTTATTTACCATAAACCTCTGGTACTAGTTACTTACCCGAGACAAAACAATATAATTAAGTGGTACACTAAGTCCCTCCCTTGTGAACCTGCTGCATGTTATGAATCCTGACAACTTCATGCTAATGAGGGCTTCAAATTTCTTCTCTCAGGATTTTCTGCAATTAGTGAAACCCCTAAGCCTTACTGATAATGACTCTTTTTTTTTGAAAACCAACTCTCAGCCTGTAATGGGAGGAAGACTACCTTTTTCATCTAAGCATACCAGTCTCAGGCAATCTTTAGCCTCCCATCCCTCCCTTTTCAGCCTCTCTCCTGACACCTCCACAAACACATCCTGGCATCCCACCATTTCTACCATTTGCTCCTCAGCTCTGGTGCCTTCTCCCAGGTAAATCTGACAAGTAGAGAAAAACTCTTTATCTTCTCTCTTCTCCTTTCCAAGACTGAGTTCCAGGGCTGACTCCCAGAGTAAACAGTGAAAACTTTTCCTTGGAAATTTTTCTTCCTGAGTTTCTATTGTTCCTTCCATTACACAAACAACATTGTTCGGTAAGAGACAGGTATCTTAGGGACCATTCTTGCAGGCATGTGCGTGTAATTAGAAGACTCGGGGATTTCTGGTCACCTTACTTCTCCAAATTAATCTAGTGATGGTATTTGAGGCAGAAAGGACAAGAGAATTTTTAGAAAGGGAGCTTTCTTAGAATATCTCAAATTATATCACAGATCAATCAAATGGTGATCATTGCTCAGACAAGCGCTGTCAGTGTGGAGTCATAGAATGTTTTCTTGTCTGTTCAGCATCTTAAAGGAGTTTCTATTCATCATCAGGGTCCTTCTTTTCTGTCTCTACTCCATACACTAAAGTCTTAGGTCCAAGTCTAGTACTAACATACTTTTTCCCTAACAGGTAATTTCTTCTATATGGAATTGGCCCCCACCCCACCAAAAAAAAAAAAAGGACTCCCTTTCGCTTAAGTAAGAGAAGAATTATTTAACTAAAATAACAATACCTCAAAAACAGTGAATGTGATGTTACAGGTGATGGCTTACTACATTACCAATGTCTTCCCAAATGGTCTGCATTATGTTTCTGCAGCATAAAAGTGCAGAAGTTCTGGCTTTTAAAATTCAGAAAGTACACAAATAAATAAAAGCAGTTGACATATAGATCTTTAACATGTAACACACTGGTAGTTCAAATCTCTTTTTCTCTTAAGGTCAGTTGTATGGTTTCTGTAGAACTAGAGATCTGTCATTCAGCTACATACTCATTGGCTGGTTTGATCATGTGTAAGAAATGTGCTTCTAATTGTTAGTACATGAGAACGAAGTGTTAACATCAGCTATTGGTAAAGTCAAGATTCTCTATTACCATTGTGCTTGATTTAGGTTACAAGCAGCCCTCTTAGGAATTAGGGGGTGGTGCTATATTTTTAGGTTAAAAATAGAGGTGTGTAGAAGAACAGTACTTTTTACTTTTGCTAAGACCCATCTCCAGTGTTCCCTTTGAGTGAGAAATAGGGCTATATATCTGACAGTAGAAGCACACAGGCTAGCCCAGGGTTTCTTATTCTCAGCACTTACCATTTTGTGTGGAATAATTGGTGTAGGAGTCTCTCCTGTACATTTCAGAATGGTTTCCAGAATCGGTAACCCATAACCACCAGATGCCAGCATCATCATCTCCTTAAAATTTGTGACAACCATAAAACAGACATTTTCAAAAACCAGATATTTCCAAATTTCCTGGTTGAGAACTACTATTCTAGTATAAAAAGAGGGTGGGGCAAAAATCTACAACAAAATATTAGCAAATAGAATCCAACAATGTATAAAAATAAGTAAGTACCATGACCAATTGGGACTTTTTCAAGTATGGAAGTTTGTTCAACATTCAAAAGTCAGCTAATGTGATCCATCACATAAACAGGCTAAAGAAGGAAAATACATAATCACATCAATAGATACAGAGTAAAGCATTTGACTAAGTCTAATACCCTTTCATGATAAAAGCTCTAAGCAAACTAGGAATAGAAGGGAACTCCCTCAATTTAATAAAAGAACATCTACAAAAAAATCCACAAATAATTAAATAAAACATCCATACATAATGGCAAAAAACTCCAAGCTTTCCTGCAAGGATAAGGAATAAGGCAAGGATATCCTCTCTCATCACTGCTCTTCAGCATTATACTGTAAGTCCTAGCTAATGCTACAAAAGGGAAATTGGAAAGAAGAACTAACTGTCTTTGCAGATAATATGATTGTCTATATAGAAAATATGAAAGAATCAATAAAAATACTCCTAGGACTTTTAAGTGATTATAGCAAGGTTTCAGGATTCAAGGTTAATATACGAAAGACAGTCATTTTCCAATATACTAGCAATGAAATTAAAAACACAATACTATTTACATTACATCCAAAAAATTAAGTACTTAGGTATAAATCTAACAAAATATCCACAAGATTTGTCTTAAATTGTTCAGGCTACTCTAACAAACTGCTATAGACTAGGTAACTTATAATAGCAGATACTTAGAACTCACAGTTCTGGAGGCTGGAAGTCTGAGATCAGAGTACCAGCATGGCTGGATTCTGGTCACTTTCTAGACTGAAGACTGATAACTTCTTGTATCCTCACACGACAGAAAGCAGAGACAGGAAGCAACTTGTCTGTGACTCTTACAAGGGTACTAAGGGCTTCATATTCATCATCATGAGTTAATCTTAACTACCTCTCCAAAGCCTCACCTCCTAATGCTGTCACATTGGGGGGGGGGTTTCAATATGTGAATTTTGGGGAGACATAAACATTGTCTGTAATAAAGAGCTATATGAAGAAAATCTACAAAACTCTGGTGACATATCAAAGAAGAACTGAATAAATGGAGAGATATTCCATGTTTATGGATAGGAAGACAACACTGTCAAGATGACAGTTCTTCTCAAACTGATACATAGATTTAGCACAATCTCAGTTATTTTGTGGATATCAACAAAGCACTTCTAAAGTTTATATAGAATGACAAAACACCCAGAATAGCCAACTAAGTATTGAAAAAGAAGAACAAAGCCAGACAACTGACACTACTCAGCTTCAAGACTTACTATAAAGCTACAGTACTCAGAACTGGTGGTTGCCAGAGGGGTGAAGGGTATAATAGGAGAATGGGGGGAAAAAAACTAGTGAGAATGTTTCATAGCTTTATCTGGGTGACAGTTACATGAATGTATACACATGTTAAAATTAATCAAGCTGTACACTAAGACTTGTGCATTTTATTGAATGTATTTAAATAGAAAATAAAGAATAAAGTATAATAATGAAGGCAGTGTGGTATCCACAAAAGAATTTTAGAAGTATATCAATAGAACAGAATAGAGAGCCCCAAAATAGACCCACCTAAATACAGTCAACTGATCTTTGACAAAAGAGCAAAGGCAATACAATGGAGAAAAGATAATCTTTTCAACAAATGTTGCTGGACAAATGGACATCTATATACAAGATAATGAATTTAGATGCAATCCTATACTCTTTAGAAAAGTTAACTCAAAATAGATCACAGACCTAAATATAAAATGCAAAACTATAAAACTCCTACTAGGTAAAGTAGGAGAAAACCTAAATGACCTTGAGTATGATGATGACTTAGACACAACATTAAAGACACAATCTATGAAAGAAATAATTGTTCAGCTAGACTTGAGTCAAAGGAAAAACTTCTGCTTTGCAAAAAATATCAAGAGAATAAGAAGACAAGCCACAGATTGAGAGAAAATATGTGCAAAAGATGTATTTGATAAGGGAGTATTCAAAATATACAAAGAACTGTTTAAAATTCAACAATAAGAAAATGAATAACCTGATTAAAAAATAAGGCAAGGACTTGAACAGATACTTCACCAAGGAAGGTGCATACTTCACCATAGAAGGCAACCAAGAATATGAAAAGATAGTCAACTGTCACTAGGGAATTGCCAATTAAAACAACAACAAGATATCACTATCCATCTATTAGAAAGGTCAAAATCCAGAACACTGACATCATCAAAAGCTGGTGACAATGCAGAGCAACAGGAACTCTCATTCATCACTAGTAGGAAAAAAAATTGGTACAACTTCTTTGGAAGACAGTTTGGCTGTTTCTTGCAAAACTAAATATACTCTTACTATATGATCCAGCAATCACACTCCTTGGTACTTATCAGGGGAGTTGAAAAGGTATGTGTACACAAAAACATGTACATGGATGTTTATAGCAGCTTTATTCATAATTGTCAAAATATGGAAGGAACCAAGATGTTCTTCAATAGTTTAATGGAGAAACTGTGGTACATCCAGATAATGGACTATTATTTAGCATTAAAAGGAAATGAGCTATAAAGACATGCTAGAATATTAAATGTGTATTACTAAGTGAAGAAAGTCAACCTGAAAAGTCTACATATTGTATGAGTTCACCTACAAAAAAGTCTGGGAAAGGAAAAACTATGAAGACAGTAACAAGATCAGTGGTTACTAAGGGTTGGGGAGGAAAGAATGAACACCAGAGCAAAGAGGATTTTTAAGAGCATTGAAATATTCTTCAGTGGTTGTAAAAGTAAAGTGATTATCAGCCTTGTTTGAGTGATTTTTTTTCCCTGTAAAATCTTGCTACCATTTTTCTCTCCCAAAGAAAAAAATTCATAAAAAAGTGTCTTTTGGCTTAAACAGTATCATGAATGAAAAGAATTTTGAGTTGGTCTACATGATAAGGTCACTAGTATAGAGCACTTAAGATATTTGTTATTAAATGCACACATTTTTCAATGAAGTCTTTGACACAAGCTAACTCTTGGCTAAAGGAGTAACAGACTTCAGAGGAAAGAAGTTGTGAGTAGCAGGAGCTTTGCTGTGGTGGTCAGAGAAGCAGCCGTAAGGAGGAGAGAAGGGAGCAGCCCGGTGAATCTTGATGCTGATTCCGCACACGGTTAGCCACATTGATGTCTCTACCCTCCCATTAGAATGAAGATTTTAACACCAACATACTTCCCTGATTCTTCCAAGGACAGAAAAGGAGGTGTCCTGATCAATGGAAACATGATCTGAATTATTGCAGAATAAATGCGGCAAGCCTTTCCCCTTTGGAAGGAAAGCATACCCAGAATTGTTGAACTATTTCATAATAACCCATGTAGATGAGGAGGGAAACATTGGATATTAGTCCTATTTTTATCATTTTCTTTTAAACCATGTATCTACTAAGAGTCTTTTATTTTATTATTTAGTGCCTGGTGTAGAATTAAAGAGGACTATCTACAAATCATGGATGCTAGACTCTATGACTCTATAATAGTGGAGAATTAATTTTCCTTACCAGAGGCATTGAAAACCAGTCAGTCTGGGACAAATGATTGCAGATTTCAATGCACAGGGGCTGAGTGGTCATTGACATTAGAGTCAGAAGCAGGTTCATTTATACTGGATCCCAGAGGAGGTAAAGTGAAGACTTCTCCCTATTGTTTGTGGAAGCTGTAAATATTGCCAGTTGATGTCCAGCTCCTGGCTCATGATTCTCAGAGAGGTCCTGCACTCAGGCACTGGGCCTGGAGACCAGAAAACAGCAAGAATCACTACCTGCTACTTTCTCTTTGATTTGTCTACTCCAAAAACAAAGACTCCTGTTCTTTCCTGGCTGTTTCATAGCTCTGATCCACAGGCTACTACAAGCCAGGAGTTCTCTTTTGATATTAGCAGAGTCCAGTTCCAGGTCCATAACTAACCCCTGGACAAATCACTCAGATCTCGTGATGGGGAACTGCACAGCAAGGGCAGTCGGCCTGACCCCTGGCATGAGTTCACACTTGAGCACTGAGCTCTGCTGAAAGGATCTGTGACTCAGCCGCTGCTTACATTTTACCCAGCTGCCTACAACTTGTACTACAAAAATTCCTCACAACATGACAGATGTCTGCCTGAGCTTGTGATATAGAGATTCTGGTACACTGGGTAAGATCTGAGGCATCATAGAGGAATTCCCAGATTGAAGCGTCATAGCACTCTAAAGAGAAATTACATCCCACGTTTCTTTCCTGGAGGAGGTGAGATGCAATTGGACATGGAGAGAGCAGGATTGAGAATCAGGGATATAATGGCTCTCCCCTCTCCATTGCCACCTCCGATATCTGTCACCCATTTCACCAAGAGTTGCTAGGGATTCAATGACATGAAAGTTACACTAAGTTTCACCTTTTTTGAGTAACGTTCTAAGAGAGAGAGCACATAAACAGATAAATGCATTATTATGAAGTCAGGACTGAAAAGCATGAACAATAAAGGACAGGACAAAAGATTGAGTGTGATGGGAAGGTTTCTCTGAAAAATATTGAGGACTGACCTTGTGTGGGGGAAACGATGTGACTACTGAGGACACAGAGTGGGGAGGCCCTGGAGTGGGAGAGTAGCCATGGCTATCGGGACACCAAGCACTCAGGTGTGGCCAGGGTGACATGAACAAGGATTAGAAATGAGGTTGGAGGTATAGCCAGTAGCTAGATGCAGGGTTTTGTTGGCTGTGATATATACTTGTGGTTTTACTTTATGTATAATGAGAAGTCACTAGAATGAGTAATTTCAACAGAAATGTGACATGATTTGGTTTGTAATTTTAATAACTCACTCTAGTTGTCACAAATAGGGGTATTGAATTATTATGATTAATAGTATGCCATTGCACAATATATTTATAATAACAAATGTTGGTACATAATAAGTAAATGGTATATTTTGGAAATGTATTTCTTAAGTGAGAGAGACGAAACTGATTTTTTTGAGTAGTTTTTATACCCACGAACGAATAATCCTAGAGGGAGATACAGTTTAGAACCAACTATAATCCTATTTTTTCTTTTCATAGTGGTAAGCTTTGAAATAACTACTTCACAATTTTGTAGGAAGGAAAAATCATATTGCAGTAATATTCAATTTGAATTCCTTTTGAGTTATTCATTAAAAATAACACTGCAACTTATTATTAAAAGTTATTTTTGGCAGTCTATTGATTGCTAACTGGATTATGCCCACCTTTGATATTATGTCAAAAGTGGAAGCTTCCCAAAGTGTAAAAGGCCTCCTTCCCCAGTCACTGTATCACTTATCATTGGTGCCAACATTTCGAAGCATCCTGTGGCATTCTGCAGGCTTTTTTTAATACCCCAGGGTGACGAATCATGGTCAGTTTCAGTAACAGGAAAGCGCTGTGTTTTCTCTTATGGGGAAGAAAGACAATGGCAAATTCATCACCTTGATCAAAGCAGATAGCTGACACATAAGTTTAGGAAGCAGTACACATAAAAACCAGAAACCTAGAAATGGATTCATGTAAAACTTCCCCTGTTTGTCTCCACCTTGAAAAGTCAGCCTGCACCTAGCTTGGAGCCCAGTGTTTTACTGTACCTCTAGTGCCAAGCAAAATGCCTGGGACAGAGTAGTTGTCCTTTCGTTAAATAATGAGGGAACTAGAGGGCTGGGGCATGGGTGTCTGTTTTTCCCATTCTCTCTCTAATTTTTCTAATCCTTGCTGAGATGCAGTGACTCCTAAGCCAGGGGTGGTAACATCGAAAATATAAACACAGAGAGATGTGACAATTGTCTTTATTACTCAAGAAGCAGTTTCTTAACAAATGGGAGGCACAGTTTGGATCCGGTTTGGACCCCATTTGTGGTCACAGCGTCCCGGCAGTGCCGGTCCCTCAGCGGGGTTCCTGCCCTTCCTGCTCAGGCCAGGCTGCAGCCTCGGGCAACGGGCCAGTCCACCACGCTGTACATCCCAGGAGCCACAGGCTCAAGCTACAGCACAGCCGGTGACGGCAGTCCCCGCACGGGTGCGTGAGGCACGGACATCAGAGCCCTTGGGTTTTCAGAGGAGGCAGGTGAACCCCCAAACGTCTTCCATTTCTGTGCAGCCCAGGGGTAGATCTCAGGTTTATGGAAACTAAGGGGAATTCAATTTTGAGGGCCCTTTTTAAGATAAAAAAGTATAAAAATTAGTAAAACAAATTTTGGGATAATGTACAGTACCATGGGCCTTGGAAGACACCTATGAAAATGAGGGGCCTAGGCATTTCTGTTTCCATGGATTCTAATAAATACATCTCTGTGCTGGGCCCCATCCACCAAAACAGGGGGATAGATTAGGCAAGGGAGATGAAGGACGGGGGTGAATGCTGGTGACATGACCGTAAAAGGCAATTGAGGAGAAGGGCTGGTATAGGAGGGAGTGGAAGGAAGGTGGGAAAAGAAGAGGCAGATACCCAAGATTCCTCAGTAGCACTCAGGAGATAAGGGATCTCTGGGAACCAGGAGTTATGACTCAGCCCCAGGTATTACAAACATGGGATCGGCCAAGGTACAGGTGCTGGGAGGTGGACATGGGAGGGCAGGGGTATCTCACCCACCAGTCCTCCCCATGGAGATACTCACCCTCAGGGCAGGAGGACAGTCTGCCTGAGCTCTGGATGCTGGTGTGTGACATCTTTTTTGATGGGGCAGTAGGACTGTACCCTGAGTAGGCGAGAAGCAGGGGTAGTGCCCACGGCCTGTGCACCATGATCTCCTTCCAAATCCCTTCCTACCTCAGAGGCATCCTGGTGTCCATAATCAGGCTACTTAACAGCTTTTAAGGTTTAGTGTCTTCGTCTCTAAAAATCAGTAATAGTTGTACTTACCCCAGAAAATGAAAATTGAATGAAATTATCCATGTAAAGCTTTGTGTTTTACCTCATTCATAATGAATATCGATAGTTACAGCTATCCTCCTCCCCGCCCCTCATCATCATTGTCATCACCCTTGTCATATCAGGGAAACCTGAGTATTTAGCCACGAGTGACATGGGAGTGGAAAAAGCCCTGAGAAGGAAGACTGGGCTTCAGTGGACTAATTAGAGCTTGAGGTCTGGGGATGGGACAGAGAAGAAGTTAGGGCTTAGGAACAGGGGGCATGACCACGGTTACCCCCTCACTACCCATCCCCCATTAGTTACCTAGAGCAGTGAGAGTTGCCTTTATCTTTTTATCCACAGTGGAGTCTAAAGAACACTGAGCATTCCCCAGGATCATCAGCTGGACAAGGGGGATGAGGATGAGAAGGAAGCAAGAGGTAGGCTTCATCCTGCAGAGAGGCAGTGCCCTGAGGCTGGGAAGGAAGGGAGAAAGAAGCTGAGACCTCTTTGTTCCACTGAGGTTGGGAAGAAGGGGAGAAGAGAACATGGAGTGTATAGATGGAGGAACATTAGTGTGAGTACACAGAAGCCTGCATCTCCCTCAGCAACTTGGAGGATTGGAGAGAGTGGCTGCAGAGTGGACTTATCACCAGAAAGTTCAGAAAAGATCTGCAGGTGCTTCTTTACCGGGAAGAGGTGACTTTATGGTTTGCTGAGTAAAGGCCCTACTTGCCACCTGTTTAAACATCATTTTATTGATCCAGGACAATCTCATCTGTGGGAAAGTAACACTGGTTTACAAATAAGGGAGTTTACCGTTTACTTAACCAGAGCATGTTGCTTGACTCCAGGCTTCTTGGAGGCTCAATAGGATCATTATCAGCCTGATCTTTTTCTCTACCATTCTCAGTTCATTGCCTTTTCATCCTGATCTTGTCCCATGGTCACAGTGTGGCAGGCATCACATCCTCAACCAAGACCTGAGCCAGAAGGAAGACTGAGAATAAGGCCGTTCTCCCTGCAGGCTTCACCTTTTTATTTTGGGAGCAATATTTTCCCCTGGAAGCTTTAATAGATTTCCCCCTATATTTCATTGCACGGTTCTGGGTCACACGACCTACTTTTTTCCCCAGGCACAGGTGAGAAATCAAGTAGGGCTCCATTTTCCTTATTTAAGACCACTGAGCCCAGATTTGTCTCAAGAGTCAGAGTTTTTCAGATTTCAGAAAGTAAAACAGTGAAAATTCTGTATCTTATGCTATACTACCAAGGAGGTCTGGGTGGGCACCTTGTATTCAAGCACATTAATATATCTGACACAAAAATGTATGAATACTCACAGAATGTGGGATGATGATCATAAATAGCCTGAGCAAGCCACATCAGGTTTTGCTGCCAAGTGAATTAGCCTCAAACTTAGGGAAATATTTTTAGGCTTTTGGAGTCTTTTAGATTTTGGATTTGTGAAGATAAGATTAAGGAGTCATGGGTGGCCAAGAGGAGGAGGGTGCTGTGATTCACCCTGCAGGATGGGCACGAGGTCTCCATGCCTGAATCCCATCATGCCGGAGCTGCATGAAGAAGCAGAGAAAGGCTGCTGTTCAGATGGTTACTGTGGGTGTCGGGACGGGATGCCCGGCCCTGCTGCTGCTGGGCTCAGCCTCGCTGCTCCTTCCCTAGAGAGGTCCTCTGATGAATGGCTATTTCCTTCACATCTCTCTCTCAGGACACTTTGAGAATGGGGCCCAGTGATGTCAGCAAAAATGCAAGAATGCTTCCTTAATTATTAGATAGGAATTGATAAAAGGAAAGAGTGATAGACAGCAAGAAAGCACAGACTGCGATCTCTTATAGAAGTTGGGTGGATTAGTTCATTTGTCAATTCAATGACTGTTTACAGAGCTTCTCTGTACCAATTCTAGGTCTGGTAACTCAGCAGTGGGCAATGTGGATAAGGGCCTTGCCCTCTTGAGACTACATTCTAATGTGGAAGATAAATACATAATGTGTCAGATAGTAAAAAATGCCCCAAAGCAAAAGAAATCAAGGCAAGGCAATTGAGTGTGCCTCTGTGCTGTTGCTTACAATGCAGTGTATTCAGGGAAGGCGTAACTTGTGAGCAATTACCTGCAGAAGTGTGGGGTGAGCACAGGAAAAACTGGGACAAACGTTCATGGGTAAGAGCCATGCAAGAGTAAAGAGCCTAAGGTGGGGAGGTGGTTGGTGTGTTGGAGGAAAAGCAACAAAGGCGGTGTAGCTGGAGAGGGTGAAGGCCGTGGGCAAAAGAGAAGTCAGAAAGGAGGCAAAAAGCACAGTTAGGTCAGGTATAGAGCACTTGTGAGCCAACGTAAGGGCTCTGGGTTTTTTTAATTAATCTGACAGGAAATTACTGGAGCATTTTGCTCAGGGGAGTGACATTTATGATACATGTTATAAAGCTCAGTAAAGCTGCTGTTGTGGGAAAGAGACTGGAGGGAACTAGGGAAGCAAGGAAACCAGGCAGCGGGCTTTGCAGAGTTCCAGCTCTCCGACGGCAAAGTCAGGGAAGGGCTGAGAATTGGATGAATTTGGATTTATATGGAAGACTGAACCTCTGTGGCATTTACTGATGCTCTGGGCATGGGGTATAGGAGAGAAGAGAGTAGGGAAAGGTCAGGGTCATGTTCTGAATGACTTGCTGAAGAGTGATGTCATTTTCTTTTCTGAAACAGGGACCCCCTGGGAAAGAGTAGATATGGCAAGAAGCCTGGATCATGTTCGGTCATGATCAGTTTAATGTGCCCATTGAACATCCAGGGGGAGCTGTGGCATGAAGAGTTGGGTATGCAAGCCTGGGGCTCAGGGGAACGGCGAGAGTCAGGGATACACATTTGAGAGTAATCATTCCACAAATGGATGTAGTCACATAGATAATCTAACAAAAGAGAAATCAGATTTTTTTTGAGGGAATTAGGTAAAGAAAGTGATATCCTGGGAAGCGGATGAGCAGACGCACATTGGTGTAAAGCCAGGAATTGAGTTGCATGGAGTAATGGGTTTGCTCAGAATGTCAGGATAAGAGAGGAGAACAGGATCTCATGAGAGTGCTGAGTTCAAATGAGCCTGGGCGACAGGGCCAGAGACCATCACTGCTGGGGAACACTGGCAGCCAGTGACATGTCTAGTGTTTATGACACCCAGAGGGGATTACTCCTGTCCTTTACATAACAAAATTATTTCTAGTAATAATTCTTTAATGAGCAGCAATTATCCTTACTTAAGCAAATGTCAATTTAAAATATATTCTTTAAATTCAGTGTAATATCTTTGTATAAACTAAACTTTACACTTACCAAACAAAAAATTTAAATCTCTAGGTTTGCATACTCTTTGAACTTAAATTTTAACCACAATTAAACTCCATATAATCATATACAATGGTGAAATTCATATAATTCAAGTTCTATTGAATTGTCTTCACAATTCCTGGGCTATCATTGCTTATTAAGATTCTACTGCTTACCTGCAGGGATACATACAGAGTAGAATAGGAATTGTAGACACAAATGTCAACTTGAATATTTCTGAACTGTTTCAAACTTACTGTAGAAAGGAAGGTGTAGGGCCGAGGCCACATATGTAGGGCTAACTGCATAATGGGAAGTTCTCTGAATTAACTTCCATGGAGAATAGAAGGCGTACTAAAAAGATATATAATAAAAAGTGCAAATTTGAGGATTACATAAATACTATTAAAACTCAACAGTAGTCAGCAGTTGTTTCAACTAACAAATGTTTTGGGGGAAGGAGTATTTACCGTGAATGTTATTTAGAAACACCACTGAATAGTGATAATAAAAGTTGAATTGACTTTACTCAGACTTATTATAATTTCTAGATTCTCTGCACCCTGTTACTGCCTGCACCTCCACCCTTAGTACTCACTGCTGACGGTACAGGGACGCTGCCTGGGATGAGCCGCTGTGTGGTAAGGCTTCCACCTCAGCATTCCCAGAACATGTTCAGAATGTCCTACACAGAACAAATGTGGAAGAAAGGTTTTGTTTCTCCAAAATTTGTAGATAAAATAAGTGGGGGTGTTTTGACATTCTCTCCCTAGAGATACCCTCTTCCAAAGAGTGCCCTCCTCCTGGTGACTCAAATGTGGAGGTAAGGTTTTAAACTTTCTTTTCTCCTCTCCCCATCTAATTCTCAATGGATGACTTTGCATTTTTTCAGGTAAATTAAATTAAATTGTATATAAATGAAATCTGAAACTTTGGCAGTATAGGGCAAAGGCTGCAAAAAAGGGGAACCATAAAAGTAACTTATGAGCAATTAGGTAAAGTAAAAGTAGGAAAGATGGAGGTGGATCTGACAAGGTCACCTCTTACAGGTTACATAAACTAGAGTGAGCGCTGTTACTCTATGACTTCCCTTGCACATGGCAGCAGGGGTTTTCGATGTGGAATAGAGGATCCTAAAGTTAAATAAAATAATCCATTGGGTTATGAGAAGTAAATGACAGCTTCTATTTTTATTTATTTTTCTCATTCTTTAATATTTTCTGTTTTGTCTGCTTTGTAGTAAACATATTAGTACATGTTTGTAGTTTGTAAATAGCATTTGAATATATGCTTAAGTTTTAAAAACTTACAATGCATCTGAAAAAACAATAGCAGACCAAGAAAAACCAGGAGCCACAGTAAGTCTGAGGGTCTTTCAAATAGAAGTTTCTAGCTCTGTTTTTTGCTAGAGATGGAAAATTCTCTGATGAGGCAGGAAGTGCTGCTATTTCATCTGTGGATTCATATACTTCAGATAGAACATGAGAAATCAGTCAAGTTGATATTAAATGTAAATGCAGATAGAAATTGAGAGGCTGATCCACACTGAACAGTGGTTAGTCATAGTTTTGCTTGTAGATAGGGAAACATCCCTTAAAAATAACATGGAATCTGCTCAATGGTTACACAGATACCTGTTTAAGACTGCAGAGTTCTGCATCATCAAGCAGGGAAAAAATTGGCACTAAAACTTGATGAGCTGATGTTTTCAATTAGCTGTGAAACTATAAAGTCTCTTTACTTCTCACGGTTCCAATCAGGCACAAGTCAGCTATAAGAAGAAAATTTGCATTCTGGTGGCCAAAAAGCTGAGGGGATTTATTTGTTCAAAGCTGTTTGTCCCTTTGGTTGCTGGAAATGTCTAATGAAGATGGCAGTTAGTTCTTGGCATTATTTATTGTAAAGGCTTGGCTAAGAGATTCAGCTGTTGGATGTGAACAAGAGCAGAGATACTGGGTGGAGAATGATTACCGAGGGAGACATTGTGGAGTGAATAATGAATGAAGAGGGTGTGGAGAAGGAGAAAATAGAGAAGAGGAACTAAAAAGAACAAGGATGAGCATAGTGGACAGCAGGAGAGCCACAGGCATGTAGATTTTCCTGAAAGTATGCAGCATGTCAGTGGAGTGGTTTAAAGGAGACATAGGTCAAGTCTGTATTATCAGATGCGCGCTCGGATCCCCTGTCAAGGCCACCATCCTAGCTCAGTGCTTCCTTCTTGTTGGTCTGCCTCTGTGTGTGCTAGCTAAAACAGCAATGGAAGATTCCAGGGCTTGTATTCAGGAGGTGGATCGGTCCAGGAGGAAACTGACAGGAGCTCCTAGAGAAGAGGAGAGGCCTGTGGAAACTGCCCCATGCCCAAAAGAGTCAACAAAAGGTAAGGGGCTATAAAAGGTCTTCTGGTATTATCATTCCTTCCATATTCCTAGGAGCGGACGCCCAGCCATTTGACTCTCCAATCCTATTGTCTGTCAGTGAAATGGGGGATAGGGTGAGGGAGGTCCACCATGACTCACACAGTTTAGGAGCCATGCACCCTTTAATTCTTTAAAATTGTATAAAGAGAACTGAACTGATTAGGGACAAACTGAGAGGGCTGAGCATATCTCTGTATCTCTATTCCCCTATTTCTATTTGTTTTATAGACAGATAAAACCTACAACAAAGCTGATTTACATACATCTTATGACATAATTATTGTGTGCTGCATGGTAATTGGTAATATATGGTAAGCAGCCCAACTCCATGATTAATAAGTATGGATTTCCAGAGCTTAATCACGTTTCTGGTTTTTTTCTTCCTATGCATTTGACCACCTATAATAAACATCAATGCTGATAGCATTTCCTCATAGCAGCTTCTGTCTAATTCCTATCATAATCACTGCATTAAATCTAACTGGTAAATCATCTTTACATACACAGGAATAGAATATGGGATTGGGGAACAGCTGGCTAATTATTTGATTCCCTCTACTCTTGAGATTCCTGGAATGCTGGACTGGTTGCTAGGAGAAAGAAGGCAGATTTATAAACGGACCGAAGAGGTTCTGGGAGGAAAGGGATGGAGACTTCAACACATTCACTTTGAAGTTCAAACTCTGTAGAAACTTAGGTTTAGAATCAAACTGTTAGGACTGACATGATCCTTTAGACTCAAAGTTTAAGGACTGAGACGGTCCTAACTGAGCTCTGCTCACACAGAAGGACCCCAAGATCCCAAATGAGGACTCACGAAGGAGGTGAGTCTAGACTGGGTGACCTGGGCTTCCCACCAGGCACTGGGGACTCCCAGTTGGAGCCTGGTTCTGGAAACCATGTGACTGAGCCTAGAATCCTCTTTGGTACTGGTTATGACTTGAAAACAAAGACAACTTGGGAGATTATGAATTGGGGGTGCCTAATTTTAAGTTATTCTTTGGGAAAAAGTCATATTTCTGTCATGTTTATTCTTAGTATTAAGACAAACTTAATGCCACAAATGATTTCAAGTGTAAGGGTCTCACTGTGGACATGTTATAGGTTCAGAGCTAGAATAATTAGACACCATCAGGTATCTCTTCTCTGCCCAGGTGTTTATTGTCCCTAATGTCTGATGCATTACTGGATTAAGTTGCCTGGGAGCAAAAATCATTTCTTAATTCTTTTCTGTATCTCCAGCACCCACACAGTGTTCAGCACACAGCAAGTGTCAATACTTCTTAGCCGTATAATGAGTAGGTAGATGTTGGCCTAAGAATTTATTTTTCTAGTTCTATCCTGCTTCACTCAATGGCCAAGCTTGAGTCTCTTGTGCTATTGAAATATACTGTGAGGATTTAGGAACTTCTGTCAGTATTTTAGGGACAGTCACTGAGTTGGGTTAAAAAGAGTCAACCCCGACAGATCCCCGATGCAGTAATGAGCTGTCCAGTCACCCAGGTTCCTACATCCCATGTTCCGCACAGCTAGCTCTCCATAGACAGCCACCAACATTAATTTTCTAAACCTCCCGGATCCATTTCCTGATTATAAAATTAAGTCTCGCTTTCCTTTCCTCTCTCTCTCTGCCTTTTCTCTTGAGCACATAACTTTTTTCCTTTCTTTCTCTTTCCTCTCTCCCCATTTTCCTTTCTTTCTTTCTCCATTCCTTTCTCTCTTTCCTCTCTCTCTCTCTTTCTCACCATCACTTTTAAGCCCTCACATTTATAGTTAACTACCTCTCTATAGAAAAAGGAGACTTATATAATGACACTTAAGGAGAGGGAACTCCTCCATTTCCTCTCCTTGATATTTCCAGACAGAGGGCCAAACAGTAGATCGGTTGGTGAGACAATATAAATAGCTAATGAAAATGAAGAAAATGTTCAACATTACTGATTGACAGTGGTATACAAATTGAAATAGTTGTGAATGTCAGTTTTCACCTCTCAGATTCACCAGGGTTAAAGAGAAGGGCAAAACAGGGATTCCTTATATTCTTCTGAAGGGAACATAAAATTATTTTTATTTTTTTATGGGAGGTCATTTGACAAAATATCTCAAAGTTTCAAAAAATGTATTTCTTTTGACCCTGCAATTCCACTTTATGGGCTTAATCTTAAAGAAATAATCAGAGATATGCACAAAGATTTATATGAAAAAGTTTATTATATGATTATTTATAGCAGTCAAAATACTTAAATTATGGCACATTAACTACATGAGATATTAAGTACATTAGGAGAAAATGTTCAGGACATACTGTTGGGTTATAAAAATTAAGGCACAAAACAGTATGTACTTTTTGACCTGATATAAAATGTATGGAAAAATGCTGGGAGTACATATGATTATATTTATAGCCATTCTCTTGGGGTGGTGGTATTATGAGTGATTTTTATTTCCTTTTTATAATTATTGATACATTCTACTTTTTTAGTTATACTGATTTACTTTTGTATTATTATTTAAAATTATACTGATTACTTTGTGGTAGATGGAAGTGGAGAGGTTGGCACCCAGCCGTCTAATTCCTGCACACATGTCTCTTTGACTCCGCTGTTACCCCTATCAGGAGGTGGAGTCTATGCCCCTACTTCCTAAATCTGATCTGGCCTTGTGACTTGCTTTGACCAATATATTTGGCAGAGATAATGTATAGCTTTTGAGGTTAGGCCATAAGAAGCCTGTGGCTTCCACTTGAAGAGCTTCCCTGAAACCACCATGTACACAAGCTGATCCAGCCACCTGTAAGATAAGAGGCCTCACAGAGGAGAACCAGAGTCCCCCAGCTAACAGCCAGGACCAGCTGCCAACATCAGTGAAGGCATCAGGAACCTTCCAGGCCAGCCAGCTGTCCACGCAGCAATGTGAGTGAGCCCAGCAAAGGAAACTTGCCATCAACCCACAGAATCATGAGAAATAATAAATAAATCATTGTTGTTTTAAGCACTAAGTTTCAAGGTGAATTGTTACTCAGAAATAAATCACTGAAACAACAACAAAAACATTAATTTTAAAAAGGAAGTCATAGGCTGGCTATGGTTGTCAATCTAGCCTCCAAGGAGCTTGAAAATATTACCTCAGAAATTTAAACGGAAGCTTAATGGCTGTGGTGGCCTAGTTTCTATTTTGGGAGAATGACTATGACAAGAGGCTGTGGTGGCCTGCAGTAGGTAAGCAAACAGGTAGTATGGTTTTATATCTGTGCAGCTTTTCCTCACCGAAAGCACAGCTCCCCCAAAGTACCTGTGGATGGCTCCAGGTGGACCCCCAGCGGCCTGTCAGGGCTCCTCCGTCCCATCCGTGCCGTGCGAGCGCATGCTTGGCTGCAGTCCCACCTCTCTTCCAGGGCTTTCTTACCCAGTGGGACCTCCAGGGGTGGAGGAGAGGGAGGGCTCTATACTATTTTTTGAAGATATTCTCAAAATCTTCATTTCTTGTCCAGAGAAATGGGAAATGCCTGAGAAATATGAGGCAGAAGTGGTACATTTCTATTAATTCTTTCCTCTGACGTTCATATGGGGAAATGAAGTCTGTATGAGATATCTTCCCAACACTCTGCCCCCTAGTGATCCATATCATTACAGGAATGAAAACCTGAAGATGAGGCCAATAAGCCTGTGTCTTAGATGTCAGCCTGAGTTCAGCACCAGAGTGTCAGAGCTAACAGGACTGCTGGAGATGATCTAATTCTAGCCCATCATTCAAAAGACAGCTCAGCCTTAGACTGAGACAGTGTGGCTTCTTTTAGGTAACAAGGGAGTGGCCTGTTGCCTTGTAGGCACAGAGCTGAGAGTAAAGCCTGATCTCTCTCTCCTCTGCATTGTACTTTGTAACAATTGTTCTACTTCTCCAAGCCCAAAAGAAACCTAAAAGGTGGGATGAAGCATTCCTTTGCTAATTTTAGATACATTTTACTTGTCAGTGGGATCATTGCATTTAAAAGACAAAAGTCCAGAAAGTTACGCAGTCAAAAAGTTGTGTGTAATACTGAAAATAGAACCATAGAATGTAATACAAAGGGGCTCCTTTCTCTGGATGCAAGACTGCCCAGGACACGAGAGAACAGAGGCTGCCCAGATCCACTTCCCCAGGTTGTTTTTATTTGCAAAGTTGTTTTCAAAGCCAGATGTCTGGAGATGGATGTTGACTCTCTCCTCTCCTACTGGATAATTGATATTTATTATAAAACTAAGCAGGAGCATGTGGGGTATAGGAAAAAGAATTCTGACAACTACTAGTTTCAATATTCAGTTTTTCACAGTTCAACTCCTCCACTCAAATCCTCTAGGATGTCACACTCACTGACATATTCCTCTGCAATCAGTGTCCTTCATTATTATTTTGTCTCTTCCATGCTGAGCCCTGGCCAAGGCCCTGAGCCGGAGATGAGGCTTCAAAGCTGTGTCAGCACATACAAAGATGATGATTATTGTTACATGCCCAAACCTGGCAGCTGTGCCCACAGATCAGTGTCCTGGAGTTAGTTCTGCTCTAAGGACCCCTCCTTCTTCCTGCTGCACTTCCTCCCTGGTATTAAGACTTTCTGCTAAGAATTAAGAGAAGAACTTAAACTGCCAGCTCATTCTGAAGCTTTCTGATGCCAACGAAGATATCTGGGGTGTGACCTCAGTACTTCCTGTTGGCATCAAGTTTGGCACAAGGCTTTCTGATGTCTAACCTTCCTTTTAGTACTGACCGCCTCCAATTCTTGTGGTCCTCTGAGTTCTCATGCATCTCACTCTTCTGCCAGCAAGATGATTGTTTACACTTGCATAAATCTGGCAAGGGTGCAGGATATTTGGGGGACTATCCCTCTTTGTTGTCATAGAGCACTGTCCACTTATCCTTTGTGGGGTCTGGCCTGAAGGTCTAGTGCTAGGACTGGAGGACTGGGTAAAATGTGGATGAAGAACTGGAAAACCTGTCAATCTAACCTAAACCTGACTTTTGGAGAGTTTTCATTAAGGTCAAGGGCACACATGGCATTTAAAGCAGGAATCAAAACCTAAGAAGTTAGGAATTGAGCAGACCCTATGTCAAAGCAAGTAGTAAAAGCAAGACTGGAAGCAAAGGAAGAAGGTCTAATGAAGGATGCACATTTTGGCTAAAAAGTTTGGTCTGCACAATATTTTGAAAAAAAATATTAGCTGTCCACATTTAACCAGAGGGTATTTCATATTCAAATCCAGATTTTCATCTCCTTTTTAAGTACCTTGCAGATCCTCAGCACAGGTAAGGGAAGATATATCCCATCTGGAGCTTTCTCTCTAACTCACCCCAGAGGAAAGTGCTCATTTTCCAGTTTGCATCTCTCGGTCCTCATTTTCCATTTTATTCACAAACCATTGGATAGATTATAAGGAACATATACTATCCTTATTCTGAGTTTTCTTCCTGAGGAATGGTTCACTGTTTAAGTGAAGGAATGGAATTCCCTCTGATATTTCTGACACTGCTTCCAGGTCATGCTATGATTTTTTGTTTCCCAAATCCTTCCTCCAAATCATACACTTGAGTCTGTTCTTGCAGGAGAAATAATGTATGAAAGACCATGCTTGACCATTTTAAGGAACTAAAACAGGTTTTCCAAGGAATCTTTTTAAAAAGGACCCCTTTTAAACATCCCTTACACTTCCATCATAGTTGTCATACTTTCCAGTATCTATTAGGAAAAAAATTTTCATATTACTTTATCAAAACAAATATTTATCATGAGATTATTAAAGGGCCTGAATTTGGGCCACCCACAAAATGAACAGTCTCTGCCCTCATTAAAATTAGTCTGGTTGGGGAGAAAAACATTAAATATAAAATAATAGTTCACAGAAATAACTACATATTTACCAGTTGCTAAGGATAAGAATAAAAAAGTAGAGAAGGATCTCCCCAGCCTGGTCTGGGGTGGGAGAGAAAACATTTCACTTACATGTAACTTGATGGGTTAGGAAACTATTAAACGGAACCAAAGGTTATTTCTAGAGTACTCAGAAAAGCTACAGAACCTGCCTGAGATTTCATCTAGGAATGGAGAACAAGGAAGTAAAATGCAGGTCTGGAGAAAGAATAGAATTATATAATGATTTTATTCTAACAAGTCCTGTTCTTTCACTAAAAGAATTAGGGAAGATTCTGTTTGTTAAAGACTTGCATTTAGAAGCATTCCCTGGGTATCATGTGGAGAATTGATTAGAAGGAGACTCTGTTTTCAGAAAGACACGTAAGAGGTTTGATAACTTTGGGAAAGATGATGGAGGTGTCAGGGAGGGTGAAAGTAATCATGGCATGCCCCTCAAGACGGCCCGACATTCCCTGCACTACCCTTAAACCTCAAAATAACCCAGAAGATGACATCGTTTCCTACTCTTCTGGCTGTGAGACAAGAGGTTACTTATCTTTTCAGGATCTGTTACCCCATCAACAAAATGGGGAAATAATTCAAAGGCAATGAAGAGGATTAAATGGGCTAAGTGTACAAAATTATCATAGCAACTTATTATTACATCTGTTAATACATTATATTATTGCATTATTATCTTCTTCCAAATCACAGTTGGATAAGTCTAGCATTGGCTGATGGGGCTGATGGGCTTATTTTGAAGATGAAAAAACAAAGTGTTTGCATTGTCAAGGTGGTTAGTTTGGTTTGAAAGATGAGGCCTCAAAATGTTATCTCATTCTAGTATGTCTCTAAGCTGGGAAAATTAATAAATGATACCCCAGCTCATATTCAAATAATAACTTTATACCCAAACACATTCTTTCTTTCTGAAAATTACTGCTAAAGTGAAATGTCTCTGTTCTTATATGTAGTTTAAATAAGCAGGAGAGTCTAGTCACACATTTAACTTTCAATTTTTTCCTCTATGCTTGAATATTGTTTATGTTGGGTTTTTAAACAAACAAAAATTTCATTATTCAGTGTTTGGAAATTATGACTTCAGTTTTTCCCATTGTTGCTTTAGTCACCTTAATAATTACTGTTTTGTCTCGCATATAAGCCTCCCTAATTAAAACCAGATTTTCCTCATTTGGTCTTATTCTCCCATGTTTCTCTAAGGCAAGTTTTTCTTGTATTTAGAGATTTCTCATTGTCAATGGGGAGGGCAGCAAACATACAGGGAAAGGAAAATACTGGTGAGGTCATTTGTTATCCTTCCTAGTCTGCTTCCTGGTTTTGTATTTGAGCTTTAAATTTGGGCTCACATGCCATTGTTTGTGTTCCCCTCCCTCCATATTGATAGGGGGGATGGGAGCAGGGTCAGTGTGTACACACCAGCTCTAGACCTAACCAAGGTGGTCTTCTGGACTCTTCCTGCACCAAAACACACCTGCCAGAAACCCACCAGTCCCACCAAGGAAGTACTAGCAAAGCATTCATGTGGATTCATGCTGCCTGTGCATCTTCCATCCCCAGCCACCCAGTTAGTGCAGTCCAGACTGATGTCCACCTGGGAGAGTTCCAGACTGTGCCCCTCGAAGTCTGGTCATCCCACCAGTGTGGCAATACTGGCACCCACCTGGGAGACTCTAGTACTGCACTCTTTTGTTCCTGGCCACCCTGTTAGTGTGGCCTTTGCTGGTACCCACCTAGGAAACTCCTGGACTGAAAACTCCTAGACTGTTGCACATGTGGGAACCCCTGGACTATGTCCCAATATCAGCCACCCTACCAGTGAGACCCTGGCAGTTACCCTCCTTGGAGACCCTGTACCCCATGACCTGGAGTCCCAGCAACAGAATATCCTGGCCCATGTCCCCATGACCTTCAGTCAGCCAGTCAAAATCTCCTGCCATACACAATCTACCCAGGGAACATTCCCATACAAAGCCATGTCTTCAAGAAGGGGGAGGTAGCCCTTTTGCCAAATCCATGGAAATAAGCACCAGAAAGTCAAACAAAATGAGTATATATACTTGAAACAAATGAAGAAGAAGAAACTTGAGAAAAAGAACTAAATGAAATAGTTAAGCTATCTACCTGAGTTTAGAGTTTAAAGTAGTGGTTACAAAGATGCTCACCAGCCGTGAGAGAGGAGTGTGTAGAAATGAGAACCTCAACACAGATAGAAAAAACAAAAAGGACCAATTAAAGATGGAGAATACAATAAATGAAATGAAAAAATATACTAGAGAGGATCAGCAGCAGATTAGAGGATGCAGAAGAATGGATCAGCAAAATCTGGGAGACAGAGCAATGGAATGCACTCAAGCTGAACAGCAGAAAGAAAAAAGAATAAAAATAAATGAAGTTAGGTTAAGGGACCTCTAAAACAAAATCAAATGTCCAAACACTTGCATTATAGGAGATCCAGAAGGAGAAGAGATAGAGAAAGTGATGGAAAACTTATTTGAAGAAGCAATAGCTGAAAACTCCCAGAAACTGAGGAACAAAACAGATATCCAGGTCCAGGAAGCCAGAGAACTCCAAACAAGATGAACCCAGAGGTCCACAACAAGACACATCATAATTAAAATGTCAGAGATCAAAGGCAAAGAGAGAATCTTAAGAAGCAGAAATAGAAAAGCAATGAATTATGTACAAGGAAAACACATGAGAATGATTTTTCAGCAGAAACCTTATAGGTCAGAAAGGAGTGGCATGACAGTGCTGAAAAGAAAAAAAAACACCTACAGCCAAGAATATTCTATCCAGAAAGGTTATCATTCAGACCTGAAAGACAGATAAAGAGCTTCTCAAATAAACACAAATTAAAAGAGTTCACCACCACTAAATTAGAATTGTTAGAGGGACTTCTTTAAGAGGATAGAAATGGCCATAACCAGAAGAAAATTATGGAAAGAAAAAGATTTCACTGGTTAAAAACAAACATAGCAAAGGTAGTAGATGAATCCCTTAAAAGTTAATATGAAGGTTAAAATAGAGTAGGAAAAAAAACCAATCACTTCTAAAAATTAATTAAGGGAACAACTAAAGAAAAAAGGTGTAAAAGAAGATACATGCAAGAAAATATTAGCAAACATAATTCAAAAATACATTAAAGGATCACTCACCACAACCAAGTGGGATTTATTTCATGGATTTAAGGATGATTCTGTATCTGCAAAGCAGTGTGATATGCCATATTAACAAAAGGAAGAAAAGAAAAACATGTGATCATCTCAATAGATGCTTAAAAAGCATTCGACAGAATTTGTTATCCATTTATGATAAAAACTCTCAACAAAATGGGTATAGAGGGAATATAACTCAGCATAATAGAGGTCATATACAACATATCCACAGATAACACAATACTGAATGATGAAAAGCTGAAAGTTTTTCCTCTAAGAGCAGGAACCAGACAAGGATGCCCATTATCACCACTTTTATTCAATATAGTATTAGAATTCCTAGCCATAGCAATCAGATAAGAAAAAGAAATAAAAGGCATTCAAACTGTTAAGGAAAAAGTAAAATTGCCACTATTTGCAGATGACATGACACAATATATTGAAAACCCTAAAGACTCCACCAAAATACTATTAAAATAAAATTAATTAATTAATTCAGTAAAGCTACAGGGTGCAAAATCAATATAAAGAAATCTGTTGTGTTTCTATATATAAATAATGAACTAAAAGTAAGAGAAATTTAAAAATCAATCACAGTACAATAGCATCAAAAAGATGGAATAAATATAACCAAAAAAGGTGAAAAACCTGTACTCTGAAAAGTAAGTGACATTGATGAAAGAAATGGAAGGAGACAGAAATAAATGAAAAACTATTCCATTCTCATGAATAGGAAGAATTAAAATGGACATACTGTTATGTCCAGTTGTTAAAATGGATATACTGCCCAAAACAATCTATAGAGTCAATGAAATTCCTATCAAATACCAATAGCATTTTCACTGATTGAGAGAAAATAATCCAAAAATTTGTATGGAACCACAAAAGACCCTGAATATCCAAAACAATCTTGAGAAAGAAGAGCAAAGCTGGAAGGTATCACCTGATTTCAAACTGTACTGCAAAGCTACAGTAATCAAAACGTTATGGTACTAGCACAAGAATAGATACATAGATCAATAGAACAGAACAGAATCCAGAAATAAACCCATACTTATATGGTCAATTAATATATAATAAAGGAGACAAAAATATAAAATGGGGAAAAATAGTCTCTTTGATAAATGGTGCTGGGGAAACTGGACAGCTACATGCAAGAATGAAACTGGACCACTCTCTTACACTATTCACAAAAATAAACTCAGAATGGGTTAAAGACCTAAATATAAGACCTGAAACCATAAAACTCTTAGAAAAACCCAGGCAAGTATCTGATGAACATCAACATGAGACATTTCTTTATGGCTACATCTCCCCAGGCAAGGGAAATAAAAACAAAAATAAACAAATGTGACTGCATCAAACTAAAAAAACTTCTTCTGCACAGCAAAGTAAACTATCAACAAATTAAATGGCAATCTACTAATGACAGAATATATTTACAAATGATTATCCAATTATGTGCTAATATCTGAAATATATAAATAGTCCACACAACTCAACACCAAAATATCAAACAATCCAATTAAAAAATGAGCAGAGGACTTGAATAGACGTTTTTCCAAGAAGTACAGATGGCCATAAGACACATGTAAAGATGTTCAACATCACTAATCATCAGAGAAATGCAAATCAAAAATATCAACAAGACAAGAAATAACAAGTGTTGGCAAGGAGGAAAGAGAACCCTTGTATGCTACTAGATTGTAAATTGGCACAGCCGCTACAGAAAGCACTACAGTGGTTTCTCAAAAAATGAAAAATAGAAATACAATATGACCTAGCAATTCTACTTCTAGGAATTTACCTGAGAAAAATGAAATCACTAATCTGAAAAGATTTATGCACTCCTATGTTTATTGCAGCATTATTTATAATAGTAAAATATGGAAGCAACCTAAATGTCCAATAGATGGATAAAAAAGATGTGGCACATATATACAACAGAATATTACTCAGTCATAAAAAAGAATGAAATCTTGCATTTGTGACAAAATTGATGCATCTAGAGAGTGTTGTACTAAGTGAAATAAGTCAAAAAAGAAAAATACCATATGATTTCACTTATATATATGGAATCTAAAAAAACAAGACAAATGAGTAAACAAGATAGAAGTAGACTCATAGACACAGAGAATAGACTGGTGGTTGCCATATGGGAGGGTGGTAAGAGGATGGGTGAAAAGGAGAAAAAATTAGTGAGAATGTTTGATATCTTGATTTGGGGAATGGCTACATCACATATCAAAATGTATTGAGCTGTCACTAGGACTTGTGCATTTTATTGTATGCACCTTAATTAAAAAAATTTAAAATATAAAATTGAATGAAATAAAAAATAACAAATTTGGGCTCACATGTTTAATTCTAGTCTAGGTCTCAACTCTGCAGTCAGAAATGATACCTATTTCTGTTTATTGATTCCTTTATTAGTTGGTTGGGCTGTCATAACAAAGTACTACAGGTTGGGTGGTTTCAACTACAGAAACTTACTCTCTCGCAGTTTGGAGAGTGAAGTCTGTGATCACGAAGTGGAAGGGCTTTTTCTCCTTAGGCTGTTCTCTCTGTCTGGTAGATGTTTGTCTTCTCATTGTGTCTCCACCTGATCTTCCCTTTGTTTGTCTTTGTGCCCTAACCTTCTCTTTTTATAAAGACACCCGTCAGATTGGATGCCCACCCATATGACCTAATTTTACCTTAATTACCTCTTTAAAGACTCTATTTCCAAATACAGTCATATTCTGAAGGCTAGAACTTCAACCTATGAATTTGGTGGGTGAGGGGACACAATTCAGCTCATGATATCACTCTGAGGAGAAAGCAGAAGGTAACGTGTTTCTATCAAAAAGTAATATTTGCTATTGATTAGATGGGGCATCCAGGCAAGCAACTCATTATGTAACTTTTTGAATGAAATATTTTGTTTTCATAATGTATTGTGACAATAGTTTCAGTGAAACACCTTAATAAAATTATATAACAGTTTGTTTTGAATGCAGAAGCAGGAAAAATTATGACAGCAAGAACAGCAGACAAGTTAGTTGTCAAAAGGGGAACAACCTTGCTTGGAATGGGAAAACAAATTAGAAGAATGTTTCATTTGCTGATAAAAATATTCTTTCACTACTGTTTCAAGTCTTAGAAGATAAAATGATAAACTGTTTATATTGAATGAGTATTGTCCTCTAAATTTCAATGAGGGCAGGACTTGTGTGATGATACAGGTACTGACAAGGGGATGGGAGTTGAGAAGCCCAGTTCTGCAACCAATATTCTCAGAAACTGAAAAGAATTCCGTCTTTATTTCAAATGATCACATCCTTTCACCTGTGGGAGAGTCTTTTCTGACTACTTAAAAGGAATCAACATTATCAAAACATCTGAATCTCAAGTTCAATGTCTGCCTCCTCTCCTAGAAGAATATTTTTGTATCTCTTTCTCTGAGACATCACCATTTTAGGCCAGCCCTGTCTGATTTAAAGTTATTCACAAGTAGAGATTTTAGAAGGCCAGCTAGAGCTCTCTGAGCAGTCAGTCATATTTATCACTGTGTTTGTACTACAATTCAACTTGTTCTAGATCTTAGTTGGGTCACATCACCCTTTACAAACCTAAAAAAACCTAATAATCACCCTAAAGGTGATTCACTGTTACTGATGGCAACCAGATAGGATCTGCATATTGTGCCACTGTGTTAAAGTAAGTCACATCAAGATGGGTGTGACTCAAAAGAGAATTGTCACATATTTAAACAAACAGAACATGCAATTCTTGCACTGTTCCAAACTATGATGCTTACTGTTTAATGTTGCATCTAGTGTAGCACTGTCCAATAGAACTTTCTGTGATGATGGAAATGTTCTATAACATTTGTGATGTCCAAATTCAGAGAGAAGTAAGCCAGCCTTCAGTGTCTCATTCATTCTTTCATTCATTCATTTATTCAGTATTTGCTGAGAGTCTAGTTTGTCCCAGGTAATGTGGTTAGGCACTGGTTATAAGATGGCAAACAAGACACAGCTCCCACCCTCAAGGAACATGTTCGCTAATAACTCAACAGCCAAATGGAACACTTGACAACAAGTTGGCTACTGGGTGCTCATGAAGGGCATAGAGAGACACCTGACCCCATGGGGTCAGAAGGGATAGGGATGCACAACTTGGAGCATGCTATGTATATCAATTAATTTTTCAGAGTAGATGAGGCCTCATCTGAATTTAAAAATGAGGAAACAGTCTCAAAGGGCTCTTTGATTTACACAAAGTCCCCACAAAATCTACCCAACCAAATAGTTTAGTTGTTAAATTCATATGCTCTCTGTGGCTGCTCAAAATTGATGAACATTTCTCCAAAGAAGTTTTCCAGATCTGTTTGTTGCTATAAAAATAAAGATGAGATCTTCAGGTAAGGTAAGAACAGTCAGGCCATTACTACAGTATTCTGTATTAAATTAAACACTCCAAATAATTAGTTAATGGAATACTCAGAGGCATATTATTTATAGTTGGCTAGATTTTATGTTTGTGGTTAGTCTATCAAAAAATAGTGAGAATTATGAATTTGGTTAGGAAGTAGTACTTCAACTTGAATAACTTGTACTTTCAGAACACTTCCTGGAAAGTTGGAGATACCAACTTTCTATATATGTCCTCATGAGAGCACTTACTTCAGTGCCAAGTTTTTCTATACTTCCTCATGAGACCATTTACTCTGCTATTACATCTTAGTCCCTGTTGACTAAGTCTCTAAATCAATTTTTCAAAATACTTTTCCATTGTCTAAACCCCATCCTACATTTAGGTAAACTATATACAAACTGTCCATCATGTAACTCACTAAATGAGACTGAACACTTTGTCAAGGTGCTTTTTTAATAAGTGAGGGAAATGTTCAATTTATCAATATATTTCAGTTTTAAAGTATCATTTCCCATCAAATTGAGCATGTGTAGTATTCATTATATAATGTCATCAAAAACTGTGTGAATGGACTGAATCCTTGTCAAACATCCATGATTAATTGATTGTGGGTTGAACAGAAGCCTAATGTGGAATAGAAAATAGCTTTTATAAATATTTACCAAATGAGAACTTTTAATCTCCATCCCACTTTTCTGCTTTTTTTTTTTCTGGTAAAAGTTATGCTGATATCCAATCCATATTGCTTATATATATAAAAGAATTTGAATCTTTTCTCTATTGTAGTGCTTGTGTAAGTTCTTGATATTCAGGACACAAAATGTAAAGACAAATTCACTTGGATTCCATCCACTGTTCTCCCTTCATATTGTATTACTGAGAAGTAAGTGAGTTTGGGGGCTCAATTCTTGAATTTTGCAAAGCCGTATGATGAAAAAATTAATAAAAAAGACATCTTTCCTCAGTGAGTTCTTACAAACAGGGAAACTAAGCAAGAATCTACAGGTAAACAGAAACCGCAGATAGTGAAAACAATCTTTGAGTGGCAGAAATCAAGTTTCTATGAAAGGAAGGTGAGAGGAAAAGGGATGGAAAAAGAACAAACTTATTTCTGGCAGATTAAGTTTGTGACAGTTTCATCATCTGTGGGGTCACAAACTCTGTATTATGTCTATGGCCTAAGAATACCAGCTACTTTTATTACTATTTCTCATGGTTCACTATGCTGTGTGGGTTCAACTAGATGGCTCTCATTTGCGGTTGTTGAGCAGCTGCAGCCAGATATTGGCATCTGAAGGCTCAACTGGGTTGAATGCTCAAGAGAGCTCAGTTGCATTGCTGGCCATTGGCTAGCATCTTAGATGAGGCTGCTAATTGCAACACTACATATCCTTCATAAGCCTGGGCTTCCCTTAGCATGGTGGCTGTATTTGCAAAAGGGGTTTCACAAGAGCAAGTTTCTAAGAGACTCAGAAGGAAACTGCAGGACTTTGATTAGCCTTAAAAATGCTTTGTATCACTTCCACCACCTTCTATTAGTCAAGTAAGTCATTAAGGTCAAACCAGATTCAAGAGTGGGAAACTGACAGAGAGCGACAAGGACACATTGCAAAACAGTATGCTGGCTGTATAGAGCAAGCAAGAGGGGGCTAGTAAGAGGGCAGATCTATTACATCCATCTTTCGAAAATTCAATTCATCACAGTCTCCTATCTGGACACAAGAGTTCACACCCCTCTCGCATGCAAAATGCAAACACTCTTAGTCTTATCAGCTCCAAATCCAGATCTTACCACTGACATCAAGTCCAGGGGAGGGTAAGGCTGCTCAGCTCTTGGTGCAGTTCTTCAGGTAGAATTTAACAACAGTTCTTTTCCAGCCTCTGTATCTTCCGCTGTCCTGCCGCATTCCTCCAGCTGCTGTTCACCTAAGCCTGCTACAGTGAGAGTGCAGGCAGGGAGAAAGAAAAAGGGGGCAGAATGTTTATGTCTAGTACTGTCCTAAGCTCGTTTTGTCCTCTGGGGCTGGTGGATGTTTAATGCTGCCCCTTCCTCTGGGTGCACTGTGTGGAGTGCTCGTCTCCTACGCTGGGCCCCTTACGGCACCTCTTGTATCTTGGCTGCCCACCGTCCCAGATGTACTCTGTGGGAATCTTACTGCCCTCCTAGCCAGCTATCTCAGGCAGGAGTAAAAATGAGTGTCTTCTGGCCTACTTAAATCAACTAACACTTCTTCTTAGCCTACAAGATTCAACCAAAACGATAAAGAAGCTTATTTATTTATGAACAAAGATAAAGTACACCCAGCTCGCTTTCCTCTCGTTTTCCCATCTGTGGTTCCATGATAGGATGGTTTCATTGAAGGAACATTCTTTACCTTGGGAGAACACGTAGCTTACTGGACATCCAGGAAGTGTTAATAGTTTATCCTGGACAGCAGTTCAACACTCCAGGAGCAAGATTAGCTTTCCAAGGAGCATATAAAAGAAATGAATGTGCATTAATTGTATTGGCTCTGGTGTGTGTCCAAGACAGAAATTTTACAGATCTTTCCCTCTTCTATTTCCTGGTTCCTACACACCAAAACTGTGTCTTCACTGATCACTACTCTCCAGGCTGAAATATCAGAGACTGGGCTCATCTCTCATTGTCTTATTCCTTCTGAAGGCTCAGGCAAAAGAATGGGGTCCAATTATTGTTGAAAGTAATTTAATAAATTAGACAAAGTGGAATTTTAAGCCAAAAATGCTCAAAGATGACTAATTTCATTTATATTCATAAAAATGTAATCCATCAAGAAAGATAAAATAGTGATGAAAGCTTACTGAATAACATAGCATAAAAATACATAAAATTTAAAAATTAATAGAAAGAGAAGGAAAAATGGGAAAAGAACACCATACTTCAAGGAGACACTTCTTTGTCAGAGGTTGATATTTCAAATGATGAAATAATAATAATAATGATAATAAGGATATAAAAGATTTGAAAAACAGTTAACCCAATTGTTTAAGCAGCCATATATAGAGAATTTAGATGCCTTGCTCTTAATGCCTCTTGGCTTTAACTTACACTCTTCAATTAGTTCAGAAAGTCTTTTCCTGCCTTCTCCATCTACTCATTTTTAAGTCCTTTCTCAAATGCTAATTTCTCAGTGATGTCTCCTGGTCACCAGGTTTAAGCATTGCATCTTATCTATGTCTTTGTCCTGGTTAAATAAGTTTATTTCATAGTATAACTTATTTTCCTGTCTGATTGCTGATAGATTATGAAGGCAGTAGTAATCTTCTCATATTTGTATCCTCAGTGTTTCACATAATACACAGTGGCTATGGGTACTCAGAGAATAAATGTTGAAAGAAAGGGTAGCATGACAATGAAGTTACAGCCTGTTTTATCAGTGGAAAGTGGGTGCAGCATTAAAAACTTTCTCTCTCACCCGTTATGGCTCATTAACAGAGGCAAGGAATATCCAGGGAGAAGTCACAGTCTGCTCACTGGCTTGCTCTTTGCTTCTCTAGTGGGCCTGTTATACCGAGATATTTAATTCCTTCTCCAAATAGCACATATACCTCAAGTGTTCTATCATTCCCATCTGTGAAGGAAATAGCATCAGAGATCAAAGTTAAGAGCAACTGAGTGGAGAATGTAGTGAGGTCAAGATATTTCAAGATTGAGGGTGACAAGGTGCTAGGAAAGGGTATATACAGGCTCAACCACAGAGCCCAGTGTTATGCCTCTCCTGACTAAAGCGCAGTATCCAGACAAACCGCTCGGGCTCTTGAGCACACACAGCCTCTCCCCCACACACCACTATGGTCTGAGGTGCTTCTGCCCACACCCACTTCTGAAGAGCTGCTCCACGCAGCTGAGAGCCAGCTGGCCCAACACCACTGCTGCCCTTTAGGAAACGGAGCAGAGGGTGTCCTGTCTATGCACGCACGTGGCTTGAATCCTGCCCTTCCAGCACAGCACAGTGAAGCTGTGGGGCTGGAGAAATGTCCCCTGAAGCCTTGCTGGCTGCAGTTAGCACCCTAATTTTGGAAGGGCTTCTGAGATGCAACTTGTCACTGTGAAAGGAAGAGAGCCACTTCTCTGCTTACGCTGCTCCATGTTTAATTCATCTCCCAGGTATGGGCACCATAATTACCTCCTGATCTCCCTATTTTATCAAGGTGGTAACAGACAGGAATTTTTATGAAGAATCTTACTAAGAAACTGATATAAAACAGAAGGAAAATGAATAGGGTAAACATGATAACAAAAGGCAGATGCATATAAATTTAAATTAATTGATCCATTGAAGAGGGAGGGCCTACTTGTCATGAACTCTTCCTGAGTTTCTCTGGGAAGGTTTTTTCAGGAAAAGCTTCATGGAACCGTCTAATGGAATAGTAAGGAGTGCGGTGGTTTGGTACAGCCAAAGGGAAACAAGCTGGTGAAGAATCAGGCCACAGCCAAATCATATCCGTGGGAAGAGTTTGTTTTTCATCATTTTCTATTCTTCTTTGTTGTGATTCTTGTGTGGATATAAGCAATAAATGCCTCAAGAAATCCCTTCTGAGGTGACATTTAAAAATCAATCTGGTATAAATCAATCCAAACCCAGAGCCCATGTTGTCTGGTTTTGACAGCTAAAAGGTAATTTAAAAGATTTAATAATTTAATCAGTCTCTCCGTGGACCATGTAAGAGGAAATTCTATTTTAAAGCAAAGCAAGCATCTTTACAAATCTTTCACCATCACTCTCTCCTTTGGATCTTCTACTCAAAAAGTATCTGCTCCCTTTACTGTTCTCTTTCTCATGCTCAACTCTCCCAGTTCCTCCCTCCCCAACTCCCATAGCTTCCTCCAAATGCACAAAACCTAGTTTCACTTTAGTTCCCTATAAGACATGCTAATGGTCAGTTCTTGGGCTTCCTCAGTATTCTCTCCCCATCACCAATTTCTTTAGAACCAAGGAGTGCACAAGAAGTACAAAAATCTTTGGACTCCTTGAGAATGGGTAGAAATTGTGAATGCACATGAATTAACTATTTGTTCATTAATAATATGGATAGCTGTAGAAGATGGACCTCACACAAGAGAAGAAATTTTGATAAGCACTAAGTTGTAGATAAGGCTGGACTTGAAGCAGTAGCTGAAAGACAAAGGTTAACCTGACCTCTTTACTATGCCACTGGTTGAAAATATAGATATTAATGATTTGTCACTTTGTCATTTTTGTTCACTATATATTTACAAGAGTAACATCTGAAGTCAGGTTAATTTCTAATGTTCTTGTTAGGAAATCATGGATAAAATTTTCAGCAAGAGTTGCATTGAGCATATTATCGAATGGAACATATATATGGTTGTAGGGAAAGTTAGCCCCAAATCTGCAAGGAACAAAATTCCCAAAGTGGATGTTCACATGGCAACTAAGACTCCTGAACATAGCAGCAAGATAATTTACTTCGAAGTATGCCTTTGTTATGTTCAACAGAGGGGGAAAATATCAATTTTAAAAACTTATATATAACTTTAAAAAAAGTATTTTGGCCAAAGATATACATTTTTTTTTACCTGGGAAAGTTGTTGGTCTGAGTTTTTAAACTGAGGATAAATAGTAATTTTTTTTCATTAATAAAAGGAAAAGCCACTAAGGCAAAGAGTAAAACTGGGAAAAGTACATGAATTTATTTCTCATTTTAAGGATAAATAGTCATTCATAAATTTAGCCTACTTAGCAGGTAATTTCTCAAGGCTGAACCTTCAATATGTAACTTGAGGAGTGCACTGTAAATATGTAGTGGTACAAGACAAAAATACAAACAGGAAAACATTTAAGGGTTGGTGAGAGTTTTGATAGTAGAGAAAATGGATTATTCAGTACTCTTATTTCATTTACAGGGTTGAATTAAAAAAATGGATACTACCATTAGTCATCTTTCTTAGTTGAAAAAAAATCTGTTGAAAAATACTTCTTTGAAAAATTAAAATAGAGTGATCAATGGATCAAAAATGAGCATCTCTGTTAACACATCATATGACAAAGGCAAACTGACTTCTTGGTACAAATGTACAACCCAAATTTCTGTTACCAATTGCCTCAGATCTTTGTTCTTTAGAATCCTGGACATCACACCATCATGATTTTCCTGACCTTGTTTATAAGCACTGGACAATGCTGTTGTGTATTGTATTAGTCTGCGGGGACTGTCATAAAGTGTCACAGATTGGTGGCTTAAGCAACAGGAATTTATTTCCTCACATTTTAGAGAGTAGAAGTGAAGGTGTTGGCACTTGGTTTCTTCTGAGGCCTTGCTCCTCAGTTTATAGGTGGCTCTCCTTGTGTCTTCAGATGGTCCTCCATCTGCACAGGTCTGTGTCCTAATCTCTTCTTATAAGGACACTGGTCACACTGGATTAGGACCCACTCAAGACCTCATTTTGCCTTTATTACCTCTTTAAATGATATAATTAGTTGAATTCATAAAATTCGACTAATAAAAAAAAGACATCATGATCAAGTATGATTTTTCCTCAGAATATAAGGATCATTCAATATTAGGACATTTGTTAATTTAATTCATCATATTAATAGATCAAAGGGAGTGTAATTCACCATGTTAATAGGTTTAAAATCATTTGGATGTCTCTATACATATTGAAAGATTTTGGGGAAAAGAAAAAGGACAACTATTTCTTATAAAAGCACTCAATAAAACAGTAATTGAGATGCTTCCTTAAGATGATAAAAAGCATATACCCTAGTATTTAATCACTTTATTTAATGGAGAAACTCTAGAGGTTTTCCAGTAAGGTTAGGGACAAGGCAAGGATGCCTACCTTTTCTGTTATTTTTTGGTATTATATTGGAAGTTTCTAGCTGGCAACACTATGTTACTTAATGTGGGTGGCTACAGGGGTAATGATTTTATAATCATTCTCTAAATTGTAGATATGTATTTTGTACACTCTTTTGAATGTGCATTTCACAATAGAGAGGTAAAAAATGTAACATAAGGGAACCACACTGACATACATTTAAAAAGGCTGTTTGATGTAATTTATGTTCATTTGTAGATTTGAGATTTGTGGCTGAAGGCTATAAATATAAAGCCAGGCATTCTCAGCAAAATGAAAGGAAGCACTGTACACGCAAAACATGCAGCATAAGATATAAAATGGTTCGGTGGCCTTTTCATTGCTGGTGATAAAATCTAAATCAATGGTAGTTGATGTAATGTCAAGAAGAAAAGCACAAACATTTTAAAGATTTAAGTATGAAACTTTCATCTGCAAAAGGCAGCCAATGAAAGTGAAATGCAGGTTTCAGCTCCAACATTTATAGGGCTTAGAAGTCATCATTCCAAGCTTACAAGAAAAAGTTGTACAAATTAAAAATCAACACCTGTTCTTGGACCCATCAGAGAACTGAGTTGTAGTACAAAACATTACCCTAAAATCTGGTGAGACAGCAAAATCCAATGTCCCAGGGAGATCTGCTTACCTAGAACAGAGGCCACTGAAGGCATAAACTAATAGCAATACTTCTACGGTAGTTTTGATGAATTGCTAAAGGTTGCCTATGGACTGGTGTGAGAATGAGTAACTCCTGGGAGTCTATGTTTTAGGAGGCACCTCACTTTTATGGACTTTTACCTTCAGGTAACCCAAGTTCTCATTGTGAAAGACCTGAGAAACATAGCCCTTTGGGCTCTGGTAGGAGAAGGGAAAGACCAATTATTGTGAAAGACACCTACCTAGAGCCCTCTTCTTAACAAAGGCCTACTTTTCACCTAGAAAAACTTTATCAGAGTCTCATTTCAAGCTATGGAAGAAAGGCATTCCCCTCACTCCAGCCCCATCTCGCTCTTCTGCCTCACTAACCAAGGGAGTGGTTGGGAGGAAGCTCCAGAAGAAGAACCACTTGTGAATGTCTCACTCCAAAGACACAGGCCCCATAAAAGGCTAAGATTTAATTGGAGGATTACATGAGCACTCCCCCACACACATCATACCAGCACACAACACAGTTCCAGTATAAAAGAAGTGGATTAGATACCCTGAAAACTACAAGACACTCTTAAGAGAAATTAAAGATGTCACTAACAAATGGAAATTCATCCCATGCTCCTGGCTACGAAGAATTAATATCATCAAAATGGCCATCCTGCCCAAAGCAATATACAGATTCCATATAATCCCTATCAAATTACCAACAGCATTCTTCAATGAACTGGAACAAATAGTTCAAAAATTCATACGGAAACACCAAAGACCCCGAATAGTTAAAGCAATCCTGAGAAGGAACAATAAAGTGGGAGGGGATCTCACTCCCCAACTTCAAGCTCTACTACAAAGCCACAGTAATCAAGACAATATGGTACTGGCACAAGAACAGAGCCACAGACCAATGGAACAGAATAGAGACTCCTGACATTAACCCAAACATATATGGTCAACTAATATTCGATAAAGGGGCCATGGACATACAATGGGGAAAAGACAGTCTCTTCAACAGATGGTGCTGGCAAAACTGGACAGCTACATGCAAGAGAATGAAACTGGATCACTGTCTAACCCCATACACAAAAGTAAATTCAAAATGGATCAAAGACTTGAATGTAAGTCATGAAACCATAAAACTCTTAGAAAAAAACATAGGCAAAAATCTCTTAGACATAAACATGAGTGACCTCTTCTTGAACATATCTCCCCGGGCAAGGGAAACAGAAGCAAAAATGAACAAATGGGACTATATCAAGCTGAAAAGCTTCTGTACAGCAAAGGACACATCAATAGAACAAAAAGGTATCCTACAGTATGGGAGAATATATTCATAAATGACAGATCTGATAAAGGGTTGACATCCAAAATATATAAAGAGCTCACACACCTCAACAAACAAAAAGCAAATAATCCAATTAAAAAATGGGCAGAGGAGCTGAACAGACAGTTTTCTAAAGAAGAAATTCAGAAGGCCAACAGACACATGAAAAGATGCTCCACATCGCTTGTCATCAGAGAAATGCAAATTAAAACTACAATGAGGTATCACCTCACACCAGTAAGGATAGCTACCATCCAAAAGACAAACAACAACAAATGTTGGCGAGGTTGTGGAGAAAGGGGAACCCTCCTACACTGCTGGTGGGAATGTAAATTAGTTCAACCATTGTGGACAGCAGTATGGAGGTTCCCCAGAATGCTAAAAACAGAAATACCATTTGACCCAGGAATTCCACTTCTAGGAATTTACCCTAAGAATGTAGCACTCCAGTTTGAAAAAGACAGATGCACCCCTATGTTTATTGCTGCACTGTTCACAATAGCCAAGATATGGAAGCAACCTAAGTGTTCATCAGTAGATGAATGGATAAAGAAGATGTGGTACATATACACAATGGAATATTACTCAGCCATAAGAAAAAAAACAGATTCTACCATTTGCAACAACATGGATGGAGCTAGAGGGTATTATGCTCAGTGAAATAAGCCAGGTGGAGAAGTACAAGTACCAAGTGATTTCACTCATATGTGGAGTATAAGAACAAAGGAAAACTGAAGGAACAAAACAGCAGCAGAATCACAGAACCCAAGAATGGACTAATAGTTACCAAAGGGAAAGGGACTGCGGACGATGGGTGGGAAGGGAGGGATAAAGGTGGGGAAAAAGAAACAGGGCATTACGATTTGTATAGTACGGGGGGGGGCACGGGGAGGGCTGTGCAACACAGAGAAGACAAGTAGTGATTTTACAGCATCTTACTACGCAAATGGACAGTGACTGTGAAGGGGTATGTGGGGGGTACTTGGTGAAGGGGGGAACCTAGTAAACATAATGTTCTTTCTGTAATTGTAGATTAATGATACCAAAAAAAAAAGTAGTGGATTAGAGCTGAAAGACCCACAAGATACAGATTCTGTCTGAAGAGGAGGACTCAGGAAACCCAGCATCAAGATGAGAGGCAAAAAATGTGGACATTAGAGAATTTGAAGCCTCTGCCACCTATAGTTACAGAAAACACTAAACAAAGTCCAACTCCCAGCCAGATTAATATAAATCCGCACATGGGGGACCTATTCAGCTGAGTTCCTATTTCCCAATAAACACATCTGACTTTCAGCAAGGCAGGACAAAAGGCAGGAAAAAACAATAGGAAAAAACATTTGTCTAGAAAGACAAATCATCAGAACCAGACTCTAATATGACACAGATGTTGGAATTATCAGACAGAAAATCATAAAGTAACTATGGTGAATATGTTAAGGCATCTAATGGAAAATGTGAACAACATGCAAGAATAGATGGAACATAAAGCAGAGAGATGGAAATTCTAAGAATCAGCAGAAAATACTAGAATGGCCTGACATGGCTGAAGAAAGAATCAGTGTGCCTGAAGACAGGTTAAGAGAAAAATCCCCAAACGTAAGTGCAAAAAGAATATAGAATGAAGAAAATGGAATAGAACACTAAAGAACTGTAAGACAGATTCAGAGGATATAACATATATGTAATTGGAACCCCAGAGGGAAAAGAGAGAAAGGAATAGAATAAATAGCTGAAATAGCATCACTGAAAACTTTCTAAAATTAATGGCAGATACCAAGCCATAAATCCAGGAAGCCCAGAGGCACAAAATATAAGAAATACCAAAAAATACACCTGGCTAAATCATAGTATTAAAGCTGCAAACCAAAGACAATAAGAAAAATCTTGATAGAAGCCAGCAGGAAGAAAACAAAAACATCTTACCTGGAGAAGAACAAGGATGTGTATAACAGCACATTTGTCAGAAAAGAGGCAAGCCTGAAGAAAGTGTGATGAAATATTCAAAGTGTTGAAGGAAAAAAAATCCACCAACCTAGAATTCTATATGTGGTGAAATTATCCTTCAAAAGTGAAGGAGAAATGAAAACTTCTTCAGACAAATAAAAATGGAGTGAATTCATCACCACCTAATGTGCAAGAAATGTTCAAAGACTTTTTCCAGGCAGAAGGAAAATGATGTAGGTCAGAAATTTGGATTTACATATAGAAAGTAAAAGTTTTAGAGAAGGAATAAATATAGGTAAATTAAAATATTTTCTTATTCTTGACTGATCTAAAAATAGCTATTTAGATCATTAACAGTAATAATGTATTAGGTGATTATAACATTATAGATAAATGAATGAATGACAGCAATGTCACATGGGAAGAACTGGGAATACTCTAAGGCTAGATGGATGCAAGAATAGATGGAACATAAAGCAGAGAGATGGAAATTCTAAGAATCAGCAGAAAATGCTAGAATGGCCTGACATGGCTGAAGAAAGAATCAGTGTGCCTGAAGACAGGTTAAGAGAAAAACTACACATGAAATGGAATAGTTTTTTGAAGGTGGATTTACTTAAAGTAGAGATACTGCAAACTCTAGGACAAAGAGTAAATTTTGTTTATACAAAATATTATTGACATACTAATAAAGGAGAGAAAAATGCAATCTTTTAAAATGCTCAGTTTGAAGCAGAGAAGGCAGAAACAGAAGCCTCTGATAATTAGTTGAAAACAGTTCCAAAATTGGTTGATATTAATCCAAATGTATCAATAATTGCTTTAAGTATGAATGGTTTAAATGCACTAATTAAAAAACAGAGATTGTCTGGGTAGATTAAAAAATAATACCAAACAACATGTGGTCTACAAGAAAACATTTTAAATGTAAAGATATTGAAAGGTTAAAAGGAATATAGAAATATATATGAAACTAGTGATTATTGTGATAAATGTACCAATGTAACATAGGACATTCGTGTAGGGGAAACTGGGTGTGGGGCATATGGGAACTCTCTGTGATACATTCCTCATAATCCTGTAAGTCTAAAAGTGTCCTAAAATTAAAAGTTTAAACAAATAGGTGGTTAATAAATAACTGAATTAAAAAGAAAAGTTGCCTTGAAATGTGCATCTCAAAGATCACAGCATCTCTCTAGCATGGCATGCTGCTCTAATGATGAATGGTGACCGTATATTAGGCTGATAGAATAAATATTTCAAAAACCAGTCTCCTATGAAAATCTGTTTTTTGTTCACTAAGAACTGATAGGAATTTATCCATTTATGTACATTTGAATTTCAGGAGAAATAAAGACTTTAAATATGTGACAAAATAAACTCCTTTACCATATTTAAATAGAGAATAAGGATAAGTTGCTGTATAATTTAGGACTGTCTAGTTTACCAGTTTGCTTTAGCACTAAACCCATTTTGTTAGCAAATAAACATTGGGCATCTCCCATGTTTGTGGAACTATTATAGGCATTGTGGAGAATCACAAAAATGCATAAGAAATAGTCTCTGCCCTCAAAAATCTCAATCATAATATAAGTTGTTCACAGGGATGGAAGCAGCATGGAAAATATAGCCAACGGCTCTGTAAAATCTTCCTATGTTGACAGTATTTGCACTAGTGGAATTATCAGACAGAAATTTGATAATATGGGTAACTGTTGAACCATTGTATACTAGAAACCAATACGATACTGTATATCAACTATACTTCAATAAAAAAAACACACATTTTAAAAAAAGTCTCTGCCTTAAGATCAGATTACATAAAACACTTTAAAGGCCTTTAAACACTTATGTACAACTTCTATAACATTTACCCTTTCCTACAAACCCAGATTTTTTATATATACCAATAGAGTCAGTCAGTAAGTTGGACCTTTGCCTCACAAGGTTTTGCTGGACAGTGAGTTTGTGTTTTACCTGTTATGGAGAAACAGTATTGATTTCTTCCCAACCTCACCATAGTTCAGTGGGCATTGAGCTAACAAGACTATTTTTTAATTTTTAAAAAGTTTTCTACATTTTCTCACCTGACTAAAACTATTTTCTTATTTTTCTTTGGGACATTATTAATTCAGTGTTAAATATATGGAACTTCCCGAAAGAACAGTGAAACTCCAATATTTCTCCTTATCCATGATTCTCAAAATGATTTATTAGACTTTTGTTTTATCTGGATGGTCTTAAGTGCTTCAATCTGGCAGCTTTTTGGTATCAAATAACAGGTCAATACTGAGCTTTTTTGGATAATCACAGATCGCTAGCTATTTGTTTTGATATTTCTAGTACAAAACCTTCACTAACATAAGACGGAAAGTGTGAAGAGGAGCAATATGTATGAATATTTACTAGGATAATTTAGCAAAAGGAGCTCTCAAGTATGAAAAAGAAAACCGGCCATAGAGCCTTTTTAGAAATACAATGCTCTCCATAGTGAGAACAGGTTAAGTTGAACGGGTTTATGCAATGTATGCAAAGCACTTTAGTAAGACTAAATATACAGAAACTGTTACCTAACACTTATAGGCTCATGCCTTCATCTCCCTTTTTTGTCTAGAAAAGTAGAAGCTTAAAAATAATCACTTATTTATTATTATTATTATTATTATTATTATTATTATTATTTGCTAAGTCTGCAGAACTTCCTTGAAAATGATGCCAGTTAAGACTCAGTGGTGGAAAGAGGAGGGTTTAAAGAAGACTGGTGGTTTCCCACAGGAAATTCATCTTGCATCTTGTGGTAACACTGGCTTCAAGGGCAGGTTAATGAGACTACAGCTTACTTACTAATCACTCTGAAAGCCACCATTTGCCATTTCCAAACAGGATGGCAAGTATCAGGCAGCTTTGCCTTGTAACCCCAAAAGCCCTTAGGTCTATTTTTACTATTGCAAATTTATCCATACAGTTTACAAAGAGTTTCAGAAACTGATTGTACTAGACAGCTGTGAAACACCTGTCTTATTCTAGTAAAAATCATGCAAGTGCTTTTGGTGCTCTTATTATGGATGAATCATAGCGAAAACCTTTCTTTCAAAGTAAACTTGCTATTCAATTTAGCAAATATTTAAGAGATGGCTATGTGAAAGTCTCTGAGTTAAGCACTTTGAGAGCTATAAAGATACAGGTAAGTAAGGCCAGACCCTGCAGGTAGGCATGACCAAAGAGAAGTGATTAAATGATTTGTAGTGGTAGATGGAGCATTTGTTACATATGCAAGGTAGTAAAATTATTCTTTTCACTCGTTTCTCCACCGCATCCTTAGCTGTCAGATGACATTTTGTCTACCTCCATAAATACACAGGAACAGCATTGTCGAAAGCCCTCTGCTGCAGAGCCATATCCACGCCCAATATTACTGAGCCCCAAAACAGTCCTCCATCCCAAACTGCTACTCCCTTTCCATGACCAACCAGACTCACAATCGCTAGAAGAAACACCAGTTACTTTATCCCTGCTTATAGAATGCTTCATCCACATCTATCTACCCATGCTGAGTTCTACAGAGCAGTTTCCACTGGGACTTGGAAGACCAATATTGGCTCTTCTCATCCTGGGGTTAACAGCGGAATTTTTGCTGAGTCTTTGGGCAGTGGTTCTGGATGAGTAGGGTGGTGGGTTAGGAAAATCTCAGAGGAGTGTCCCTTTAACTTTCAAAATCTTTTAGTCACATTAAGACAATGATAGCCACACTTCTGCCCAATGGACAAGCCTATTAAAACATGTCTTGGTCTACACTCTCACAGATGGTGATCAATAAATATTTGAATGAAAAATCCAAAGAGCATCTCTACTACCACTGGATGCTGCATCACAAAGTTGTTATCCTCTCATGCATTCTGTTTGGAAGGGAGAGGAAAAGCACTGTTTCCTATGGGAAATTTGCATTGGGTGTGAAACAAGTGATTCAATGCCATTCAGGAAAGTTGACTATAGCAATTACTTTAAAAAACAACAAATATTTGCAGACCACTTACTACATGAAGTCATTTTCTAGATATTGAGAAAGCAGTACTGAAGAAAACAGACAAGGGGCCTGACTGCCTGGAGCTTAGTTTCTTGTGGAGCAAAGTAGACCATAACCAAAAGCATAAGCAAAATAATTCTATTTTAATGTAGTACAGGAGACAGGATATGAGAGTGTGGCATGTATGATAGAGATGGGTGCCTTTCTTCAGTTAGTGCTAGATGTGAAGGCTGTTCTGAATATTTAAGTTGGGGCTAAATCATTGAGGAGAAGATGGAGGAAGCTTTGTAAAGCAACATTTTACCCCCTCCAAGCAGAAGAAGGGAAAATGCAAAGGTTGGAAGTAATAGTTTATATTGATCGAGGGGTGAAAGGAGGCTAGTGAAGCTCTAGAGGAGGAGGTGGTACATTCTTCTTCTAAAGGGTCTGACAGTAAATTTTTTGTCTTTTGGGGCCATATATTCCCTGTCAAAATTACTCAACTCTGCTTTGCTGCACAAAAGCAGCCATAGGTATAAGTAAACAAATGAGTGTGGCTGTGTCGGTCCCCTCCCTGCCTCTGTCCCGCAGATAAGGGAGGAGACACAATGAGACATCGAAGACCTGAAAGGGCCAGTCAGGGGACTCAAGGCATAACAGCACAAGAGTAATGCCGAAAAGGCACTCCTCATATTTATTGAGCAAATGAACCCAAACATCCAAAGAATTTTGAGTAGGGGGTTCAACACATGATCAACACACAATCATTATCTGACTTTGAGTCCAGCCTTAGGGTGTGATCCTCCTCAAGGACACCGAAACCATGTGAGGACAACCACGAGTTGTAGGAACTGTGTTGCCTTTACTCATTTTGTTATTGATCATGCATCAGGAGTTGTAGGAGAAACAATCAGGTCATAAGCATTTGTGTATTTTATTTCTATATTACTTGATTTATGTATTAATTCCATTAATCCCACAGGCTGAGTTCCAATAAGACTTTATTTGAGAAAACAGGTGATGGGTGGATTTGGCCAATGGGCTGTAGTTTGCCCTGCTCTAGACTATAAAGCAAAAGGAAAAGTGTTAACATGGTGAAATTGGAAAACTGTGAAGGGTCCAGACCATATGGGGTCTGAGGGCACAGCAAGGGATTGAATTTTAGTCTCGGTGCAGTGTAAAGCATTTTATGGTTCCCACCACGCAAGAGAGTAACTTGGTCTAATTTAGTTTTAAAAATACTATTCTGGATGCTTTGTAGGAAATAGATCATAAAAGCCATCAGTACAGAGAAGCAGGGAGGCTCTGTGCAATAGTTTAAACAAGCGGTCATGATGCTTGGCATACAGGGGGCAGCAGAGAGATGTGAATCAATCTTTTTGTCAGGACATGAAAACGGACGGGATGTGAGGGTCAGAAACACAGAAAGACAGGAAGGGTAATGAGTTCCAGGTTTCTGGTTGGAACTGGGTTTCTAATTAGAATAGTGCCATTATCAAAATGTGGAAGATGGAGAAGGAATCAGAAATTCAGTGTCAGAAAGTTTTAGTCTGACATGTTTGTGAGATATTCTGAGTCATCTTTCAGAAAAAGAATGCCTGAAAAAGTTGCAAGGAAAACTGAACCATTTTTGAAACAGGTCAGAGAAAGAAGCAAGGCCAGTACCTAGTCATTCACACTAGAATGCCTTTGGAAGGTGTGCACCATCACTGCTGGCATAGATGCCAGGATCTGAGGCTACCTGACCACATGCAATTTAGGACTTTAGTTAAAGGGGCCACAACCATTATTTCCTGTGTCAAAATAGAGGACGATCTCCTTCTTCAGCATAGGAAGCCATGTGTGTCTGTTTCTACACTGTCAATAAGCAAGGCCTCCCAGCAGTGAAAGGGAGCAGATTGCAGGCAGATAAAAATAACTGGTGTAGAGAGGCACAGGATGTTAATTGTGACCGGCAAACGAAGTTTGCAGGTTAGTTATGACCTGCAAATGTGCTGTTACACACATTTCTCTGTTAGGCTTTGACCACATCCTTAAACACAATTCAATATGTCAACATTTCAGAGCCAGTTTGCTTGCTTGAATAATCTCACATAGGCATAGGGAAAAAAAAAGTAACTATGTTTTACTGCTTTTGCTTAATTCAACTTAAGGTGGATGCTCCTAGAAATACTGCTGCAGAAAATAATCATAGCTATAGGGAGGGAATAAGCTAATGGACCATGGCTTAGAACACACGCTAAATGTCTTCCAGTTCATTCCATATTAGTAGATGAAGTTTTAATAGGTATTTTTCATCCGATATGCCTAAGAAATATAAACTTCACAGAAATAGGTTTATTTATGGCAGAACATATTAATGTTCATAATTAATATCATTCATGCTAATATGCAGTATGAAACCCTAGAAGGAAGATAACCAGTGTTTTTTTATTTGGTGTTTTCAAACTTACTGAAAATACACCATAATTTGGAACACACACACATACATAACATTACATGTATCAGTTATACATATTCAACAGAGTCATCATCCAACTTAAAAGTTTCATCTCAGTTTGGATTGAGACCTTGCTGCCAGTGACAGTGTGGGGATAATAGAAGTATGGCCAGGATCCTCACCTGACCCTGAACTACTTGATGATATGATTGGCCTACTGCTAGGCTACTGCTTCTATACCCTTAGACAATAAGCTATTATTGACTGAGTCACTATATAAAAAGCTCTGCCCAGTGCTCTGGACGGAGTCAGAGATGGAGGTGGATTACAGGCCTGCAGACTGCTGGATGCAGACATGATTCTATCTCTGGGAGAACAAGATGGGTATAAACCCTTTTACACCAAGAATGTTCCATTGTAATTTCTCTGTCTCACTGAATCCATAGTGAACCTGCCTGGGGCTGAAACCCTCAGCAAGGTGACAGAATATCCAATTTTAGCTACTTAAACCATTAGGGTTATTGTCCTTAAAGAGCCAGAAACTCAGAGGAAGGTTTGTGGCTTTATTCAGTGGTTCACGAATATCAGAACCAACTCATAAAAATTCTTTTGACCTTTTCCTCTCAAATGCAAGATACCTTTTGCAGCTACAAGTACCACAGCTGTGTACAAGAAAAGGAAGAGGGGACTAGAGGTGAGGGGATTTCAGCTTCATTTGTTCCTTTTACAAAGGGCAACAAAATATTTTTCAGGATTCCTGTAGCAGACATTTCCTTGGGTCCATTTATCATATCATCATCAGGCTACATGACCACAGCTAACTCCTGCCAAGGATGGGAAGCAGGGGGAGACTTTAGGAAAGCAAAGAAGAGGGTTCTCATAACTGGTTTAGACACTGTCTTCCAATGGGTTTCAGGCCTAGGCAAGTTCACTATGGATTCAGTGGGACCGAGGAATGACAATGGAACCTTCCTGGAGTAAAAGGGTTTATTATCCAGCTTGTTCTCCTGGAGAGAGGTCGAGCACTAGAATTACGTCTGCATCCAGCAGTCCGCATTTCTAGAATCCTCCTTCGTCTCTGCCTCGGCTCAGAGCACTGGGCAGAGCTCTGTACATAGTGACTCAGTTAATAATAGCTTATGGCCTACAGATGTGGCAGCATTAGCCCAGCAGGAGGCCAGTTACATCATCAAGTAGTTTAGGTTCAAGTGAGGATCCTGGGCATAGGAACTTCAATTTACCCCCAACACCCAAGGTGTTTATCCACCCTAGCACATCACTGCTTCAAACAAATTAGACCATAAGGAGAAATCGGATCTTGGCTAGACTACTAATAGTTTCTGCTATACAAACTATATTACAAGACAATAGTGTAATTCATTCAATATTTTCGAGTTGTGATGAACACTCTAATGAACTGTCTCAGCTACCCTTCAGGAATAAAGGACTTCTGGGAGGGTTGGTCCCTTCAGCTATCCCAGAACTGGAGAGCCTTGTGACTAAGGACACACCCATCCCATTCTCCAAAATGGCTTCACAAACAAGGGCAGGCAAAGCCCAATATCCTCCTGTGCTCCATCACTCCCTTCCCCACTTCTTTTGTTATGCTCCGTCTTTCCCCAACACCCAGAACAGCTCTGAAAAGTCTTATCTTCGAAGCTGAGGGTTGGCTGACACTTCTTAAGATTGCATTGCAGCCTAACTTTTCCCTCTGCTCAATTCTGCTTTCTTCCTTGTCTTCCACAAATGTATTTGATCCCAGGTGCACTCTTAGTAAACCTCCTGCAAGCTAATGTCCATCTCACAGCCTCCTTCCTAGAGAATTCAACCTGCTACAAAAATAGAACTGGAAATTGTACTCAAAACATGCTCTTTTTTCCTACTGCAGTTTTAAAGTCAATTTGGAATTGTTAAAAGTAATTTTTAAAAAACTAGAGTTATTAAAGTTAAAATGTAATTTTTAAGACTGCCACATGCCAGTGAAATTGTTTGTCATTTCAACATTGGCAACTGTGAAAATATTTGTCATCTACACCAACTGTTCATTTCCTCAATTGAGCAAACACTTGATTTTGTTTATCATACTATAGTTTCTCAAAATTGTTTTATTTTTCTGAATATAAGATTAATTACTGCTCATTGTAAAATTACAAAAACAATGAGCATTTAAATAAGAAAGAAAAAAATCATCTGTAGTCTTAACATATATCTGTTATTAATCTTTGAGTGATATTTGGCCAGACTATCAAAAGAAGTTAACAGCTGTCTGACTTTCCCTTTAGTCTCAAGGAAGTCTGAGGATCTGGCCTATGTTCAATCCTCCTTTAATATTAACTAAAAGAATTTTTAGGAATTCAATTAGAGCAGATCCATATTAAAGGAGAATCTGGCCATGGACTAGACACAAAACCAAATCATATTTCATTATTGAGATGGAGTAATAAATAATTGGTATTTGTGAGATACAGCTGCTCCAGGGAATGGGGCTATTCATATACATCTGAGAGACGGGTGTGACTAACTAGGAATATGAGCTTAAGGGACCACGGAGCTGATGGTTCCCTGAGCCACAGTATCTACACATTTTCAGCTTCATTCTTCATGACCATGCATGCTCTCCAAGCAGCATGGCAGGAACATTGCAAGCCGTGTGTGGGTGGCACATGACCACAGGTATGTTGTTGAGTGTACCAGGTTATTTCCTGTTTGCTTCCTCAAAACTAAATAAACTCGGTGCTGAGTGAAGCCTACTGTCATATGAGTTTAATTGTTAGGCTGAACTCTTAAAAACTACAGCTGGCAGAAACAGACATTTTTTGTATTATCACACAAGTAATTCAGGACTACATTTTCACTGTAAAAGATTCCAATACCATAGGATTTTATAAAGTAACTTCTGATTCCCTGCAATCTCCCTTTCCTTTAGTTTTAATTACTAATTTAATTTCATTATTTTGCAGAGGTCTTTTCAGGTTTCCTATTACTTATCAGATCAGTTTTGGTAATTTGTGTCTGTCTAGGATTTTCTATTTCATGTAAGCATTAAATTTGTAGACCTATAAAGTTGTTCATATTCCCTCATAATTTTTTAAATTCCTATAGGGTCTGTATTTAGGCTCATCAATTTTGTGAATTTTGGGAAAGAACCAGCTTTGAGTCCCATTTGATATTTTCTTATGTTTTTATGATTCTACTCCATTGATTTCTGGTATGATCTTTATTATTTCCTTTATTCTACCTGAAGTTTGCTGTCTTTTTCTTGCTTGTTAAGGTAGAAGATAAGATTATTTACACTTTTCTTCTTTAATTATGTAAGCATTTTATGACCTATATTTCCTGCTAAGCATTGCGTTAGCCAAATCCCATACATTCTGATATGTTGTGTTTTTAATTTTCATTCAGTTTGAAGTATTTTGCAATTTCCCTTTGTTCTTTTCTAACCATCAGTTATTTAGAAGTCTGTCTTTTATTTTCAAAATATTGGGGATTTCCAAATTTTACTATTTTTGATTTCTAATTTCATTGTTATGATGAAAAATACTTTGTATTATTTAAATCCTTTTAATTTTTTTTGAGCCTTGCTTTATGGGATAGCAAGATAGTCTATCCTGAAGATTGTTCCATATGTGCTTGAAAAGTATTTTGCTGTTGTGATGTGATACTCTTTAAATATCAATTGGATCCTTTTGGTTAATGGTACTGTTGAAGGTTCCTACATCCTTACTCATTTTTCTCTCTACTTATATCAATTACTGAGATAGGAGTAGCTAAATTTCCCAACCATGGCTGATGGATGTTCTATTGCTACTTAAAATCTGTCAGTTTTTACCTCATTTGTTTTGGATATCTGTTTTTATGAGCACATATTTATAATTATTTTATCTTTCTGATATATTGACCCTTTATCATTATGAAATTACCAAGAAAATCATCTCTAGTAATGCTGTCTTGAGGTCTATTTCATCTCATATAAATATAGCCTATCTAAGTCTGTTATGGTTACTGTATGCATGCATTTTTCCTATCCTTTTACCCTCACCTATTTGTATCTTTAAATTTTAAGCCTTATATCTGCCATTTCTTGTTTGTTTTCTATATATCTCATTTCTTTTTTTTGTTCTTCTATCCCTCCACTGTCTTTTGTGTTAAACAAAACCTTTTTGATACCATTTTAATTCCATTATATTTTAGCTGTATTCTTTGTTTTTTTTTGTTAGTTTACTTGCTCTAGGGATTCCAATATTCATCTTCCACAATTCACTTAAAGTTAGCACAGACTTAATTTCAGTAAAATATAGTATACTAGTAAAGCTCCATTTTTTCTCTCCCTGTTCCTTTGGGTTATTGTCATGTATATAAAACCTTCATATATATTATAAATTTGTAATACTGTGTTAGAATTATGGCTTTAAACAATCTTCTGGTGTTAAGAAATTAAAGAAGTAAAAGGAAAAAATTACATATACAGACACATAGTCTTTTCCTTTACTCATATATTTCTGGTCACCTCCCTTCCTTCCTATGGACCTGAGTTACTGCCTGATGTCAATTCCTTCAGTCTGAAGGACTTCTCTTGTTTTTCCCTATATGTCAGGTCAGCTAGCATGAATTCTGTTAGTTTTTCTTTATGTAGGAATGTCTTTATTTTGCATTTTTTAAAAGGATAATTTCACTAGGCTATAGAATTCTTGGTTGACTTATTTTTCCTTTCAGCATTTTGAATATCTCATTCCTCTCTTGTGGCCTCCTTAGTTTCTTATGAGAAGTTAACCATTAATCACATTGTTGTTCTCATCTATATAATGGTTTTTCTCTTACTGCTTTCAAGATTTTCTCTTTTCTTTGGCTTTCAGGAATTTTAATATGTGTCTAATTGAGTTTTCTTTTGCATGTATGTATCTATTTGGTGTTCATTGAGTTTTCTGGGTCTGGAAATACATGGGAGGTTTTCAACAAAACAGGAGGTTTTCAGCCATTATACCTTAAAATAATTTTCTGTCCCTTTTTCTCCCCTCCTGTCATGACTCCCAATAAATATTTGCTGGAATTCTGAAAATTGTCCTACAGACCTTTGAGAATCTATTTCCTTTTTTTCGGTCTCCTTTATTTTTGTCTTTTGAATTAGATAATTACTGTAGATCTATATTCTAAGTCACACAAGCTTCTGCTATTTTGAATCTGCCATTGAATTTTTTATTTCAGTTATTGTACTTTTCAATTCTAGAATTTCCATTTGGTTCTTACATCTGGGTTCTGAAGAATCAATTTCTATTGACTTCTTTTCTTTCCCTTCCTTGAGTATAGGTTACACTCTTCTATTTCTTAGCATGTCTTGTGATAGTTCCATGAAAATAAAAATTTGGGGTAGTATGTTATAGCACCTATGTATTCTATTTTTCTAAAGTTTATTGTTTTGTGAGTTACTGTTGTTCGTTTCTTTGTTTTAGTGACTTGTCTAAATTTAATCCACAGAATCTTTCTTCTGAAGCTGACAATGTGTGTGTGTGTTTTAATTTCTTAGTATTCTTTAGTATTCCTCAGCGATCCCCTCTGTCTGCATAGTTCAGTAGTCAGTCAGTGATTAGGGCAGACAGCCTAATTCTCCAACACTTCCCCAGACATTGCCGAGTGAGTTGTGTGTCAAATTTGCAGCCATTTCTCAAATGTATCTTGGCATTCATTTTTCCCAGGCACCCTGGGGTCTCCCTGACACCATGCATGGTTTAGCAGTCAGGCAAGGAGGAATGGAAAGCTTATCTCAGTGCTATTATGGTTCTCACCATTAAACTTGCATCTGGCAGATCATTTGTCCTAAATCAGGCCTGCAGCCTTGGACTAACAAAGTTGTGGTCTTTCCGTCTTCATTCTGAAATGAGGCTGCCACTTTTGGCCAGCAGCATATGAAGTTTTCACACCCATTCTTACCTCTTGTTGTCCTTATTCCCCGACCACCACCAGTCAGGTCTGCCACCTCTGGCTTTAAAGCTGTTAGTTTTTTTGTTGTCATTTCTAAGCTACCAAGAAACAGAATGTGAAGAAACATGAGAGCAGCCAAGTCCAGAAGATCATGAACTCACCTGAAATGACAGCAATTTTCCAAAAATAAGCATTTATTTATTTTCAGATGGTGGCTTTAGACATTTTTTTCTTACATTTCTAGTTGCTTTATACTTGTTTCTTTGCACAGTTCAAACTCCATAAGTTTTTCTTGTCACTGTTACCAGAAGGTCTCCCTCCATTTGACTTTTAAAACAATGCACATGTAGGATTTTGATAAAAAGAGAATCAGAGTATTCAATGACTAGTTCCTTAACATAATAATATACCTATGTTTTTTACATATTTATTTTGCTTGTATTATTAAATCTGTATCTAAATATATTCCTATACCTCTATCTCAAACCAAATCAGCATACTGTTCAGTGTTGAAACATTCCCAACAGTAAAGGGAAACTAGATACATTCCCAATAGTAAAGGGTTATCACATTTTTATGGTAGATACTATTTTTTCAATTCCTTGAGAATTTACCTGTTGAAATGTCTCTTCGGGGATCAGTTTTGGAAATTTATGTTTCTCTAGAAAATCATCTTTCAACTAGGTCTTCAAATATTTTTGCCTGAAGTTAAAGTACTCCTTGTAATTCTGTCAATTTCCTCTATATTTATGTTATTTTCCCATTCTTATTTCTTATTTTGTATATTCATACTTTCTCCATTATAACTAGATTTGGGTAGGCAATAATTTGCCTATTTCAATATTGAAATTTCAAAGAACTAGCCTTTAGATCTATTTTTTATGCTATTTTTTGGTTTCCTAAAGTATTATTTATTGCTTTTATCTTAACTAATTTCTATATTAATTTTCTTGGATTTATATTTTATAGTTATGTAACAACTTTTTGATTTGAGTTTTTAGTCATTTATTTTTTTTTTTGTTTATTAATGGCTTAAGGTTATCCATTTTCTTTTGGGTGCTAGTTAAACTGTAGCCCATCAGTGGACAGCACAAGGAAATCTCACACGCCCTTTATCCAAATACACCAATTGTTATTATTTTCCTCCTTTTGCTTTACGTTTATCACTTGATTGCTCTTTCTCTCTCTGCACATGGTTTTGTAAATTGATTGTAAACTGCAGATATTATGCCCTTTATTTCTAAATACCTTAGTGTTATTTCCTAAGATCAAGGCCTTTCTATTTCATAACCACAGTGCTATCGTCAAAATCAGTAAAGTTAACATTGGTACAGTACCGTTACCTAATTGACCGTACCTATGAAAATTTAAACAATTATCCTCAGATGTCCTTCATATTTATTTTTTTCCAAAACCTGGGATCAAATGTGAGGTCGTGTGTTGCCATTACTTGTCATGTCTCCTTAGTCTGCTGTAATCTGGAACAGTTCATTAGCATTTCTTTGTCTTTCTTGACCTTGATGTTTTTGAGGTCTATGGGCCAGTTGTTTTGTAGTATGCCTCTCAGTTTGGGCTTGTCTGATATTTCTTCATGATTGACTAAAGCTTTGTATTTATTACAATAGCAGAAAAATACTTCTCAGTGTACTGAGAAAGGATATCTTGATATCTATATATATATATATGTGTGTGTGTGTGTGTGTGTGTGTATACCTCTCACGGGATTCCAGTAGCTGATACTCCTCTAATACCTTCAAGCCCAGGAGCTGTCATGGGCCTCCTCTGTTGTTAACCTGGAAGTGCTGCTTCATCCCTTGTTTTTCCCCTTAGCCTTGCCTGCACCTCTGTAAATGGTCCCTTCATTAAATTCACTTAATGACCCCTTTTGATGTTGCATCTCTTTCCAGCCAGGACACTGACTTGTACATCACTTCTCCGTGTTCCAGCTTCCACTCTTTGGGTAGTCCACATGGTCCTCTGACTAGGTCTTACCTTCTAGAAATGGCCTAGCCCCAAATCTCTTTATTTTGATTAAAATTTGATCTACCATATGTCTTATTTTTTGGGGGATTATACTAGTTTTCCTGTGTAAACTATTCTGAGGATGCTAATGTGTTACCTGTGCTGGGGCATTTGAATTTTAGGGGTTCATTCCTTTATAATCTCAGGCAAAACATTTCTAGACATGGACATCCATGTATAGGTAGTAAAGTTGATATCTGTGATGTCCCTTAAGTAAGCCAGGCCCCAAATAGGGAAGGAGGTGAGAAGGTAAAAGCCAATTCAACAGGAAGAAAGGTTGTTTGACCCTAGGTTCCCCAAAATAACATTTTTCAGAACAACAGTTCTTCAAAATGCTCTGAAAAAAACTAAGGGGATGGTCCTCTGGTGCAATAATTTTTGGAAATACTGCATAACATAACCTGCTATTGAGGATAGATATTGTTTATTAGCTCACTAAAGCTATGGGAAATCCTGTAGTAAATAAACTGGTTTTACTTTGTTTGAGCCAGTTGTATTTCAAATAAGAATAAAATTTCTCAGAACACTTTAACTTTGCTAGCAGCACTCCCTCTAAGGCATCACATAGAATTCTTTGTAAGGGGGTAAATTGTTTTCTTCTAGAAAATTTGAATGCATAAGCCTTTCACATGTAAGAAGACAAACTGTATCAACCATTAGCCATTTCCGTCTTGCTTATAATTTTTGTTTTCTACCTTTTTCAGTTTAGTGTTTGATTTTTCAAATATTCTTGAAATATAGGGCTTTGATGTAGGACTAAATGTAGGGCTATAATAAGTGTTATAAAAAAGTATGATAAAAAGATATAAGAAGCTTATGCCAAATCCATGCATTGTTGTATTGCTTTTAACTTGTTTTTCTTTTCCATCTGAATAATCATGTTTTCTGAAGGATCTTACCATGTAAAGGCAATGAAAATATGAATCATCAATATAGTCTAATCAAATGTAATCATAACACCATAATTAATTCTGAATGATTTCATTTTAAAACAGCAAAATTAGAAGCACCGGGGCCCCACCCCTCCTGTCTTTTATAACGTTGTTTGCTTGCTTTGTACTAACCTCAGTCTTGCTGAATAATGATTCACCAGAATAAAGAAAAGTCACACAGAAAGATAAGTTCTGTTTCTATAAAACAAAGACATTCCAAAGAGCCCATAAAATAATGAAGCATCTTTTATTCTAACTGTAAAAGTAGGACATGCTACTGTAAATTATTTAAACAATAGATCAATATATAAAATATAAAGCAAAATTCCCAAGTAATCCTCCTGTTTGGAACTCTTCAGACTCAAAAAATATATATGGGTATGTCTGTGTATAATATATATTTTTGTATGTATTTATATACAGATAACTATAATGATAGAGATTAATTATAAAAATAATAGATATTCATTAAAAAAAGAGATGAGGAAACTGGGCTTCTTTCTATACTCTGTGACCCATTTTTCTGAGTGTGGAACTAACTCTGAATAGCAGTTGCCATTTTGGCATGCTTTTCATTTTCTTTTGGCAACAATACCTCAAATCTAAGCTAACGAAGCCTTAGAATTCTCATTTCTTGACAGGTGCCCATCAAAACCACATATCTTCCCCCCTAGATTTCCTACAGCATTCTAACTGCTCCAAGCTTGCTGAGACCATTCTGCTTAGTCTAGCCATCTTCTAAGCTTCATTTGATCACCCATCCCATGCTAAGGTACTCCTGAAACCTCATGTTTATTTATTATTTGAACGATGGCTCCTGAAGCCATCATTCAAATCTCTGAGTGCACCCTCTATTTCATAACAAACATGTATCTACAGGCTTTTTTATATTCTGATAATGTCTCCATGTGCTCAGCCATCTATATTTAATGAAAAACTATCATTTTCCCCCCAGGCAAATTTCAAACATCTGTGGAGCTATCTAATGCACAGACACGGACTTTCTGTGTGACCTTGGATAATCTTGCTCTACCTTCTGATTATATAAATCTATAGAATGGGGAACACTGTAATGCATATAATTTTTCAGAAATATTATAATAATTAGAAATTGTGAAGTGGTTCGGATTTATCAGCCTAAGTTTTACTGTTTTGGAGATGCCAATCATGCACCATGTTCATTAACTCTTTCAAGCCATTAGGTAATCACTCGGCATGCACCGCAGGCTGCCTTACTGACCTGACCAGGGGGAGTGTACCGTCCTCAGTCTCTGCCTGTCTCCTCTGCTCTTGCCTTTCCTGGATCTCTGCAGACTTGTATGTGCCAGGTCACAGACTTGAGACAGGGAAGCCCTGATTGTGCTTCAGGTGCTGCCCCAGCTAGAAGGTTTGGCTTGAGCCTCTCTCCCCCTAGGGCTGTCCTGAGAGGTACACCTCCTGGGCTAACCACAGAATTCCTGCATTTTACCTGAATCATTCTCTCTGACTCTTTATTGTTTCTGGATTTGTGCTTTACGGATCAGCCAGGATGGGGGCATCCTCATTTCTTCCTTTTCCATCTCTGAACTGTTCCTAATTGTCTGCACTTACATTTTCTGTCCTAATACCCCTTCTCCCTCCCGTGTCCTCTGTACACTCCAGTTGATATGAATGGGCATCTCCTTTGTCCATGTTTCAAGGTCCTACTTAGGTGATCTCTTCAGTTCCATTTTGCATCTGGGATTTCAATCCTCTTTGCCAGTTATCCTCTTTTAGGAACAAAGCTTAGCCCTTCAAAGCGACCCCATAGCTGGGCCCCCTCCTCTTGAACTGATGTCCAAACCTACCTGGAAGTGGGGGATTTTGTTCTTCAGCAGTTTCCCTTCTTGTGTTCCACCTCATCGTTGGATGGATCCTGCTGATTCTTCACTGCCCTCTGGTTCCTACATGGACCTGAGACTTCTGTCCCCCTGTGCTCTTGGCCTGTGGACAACCAGCCTGCTTCATACAATCTGTCACCCTGCTAATGGAAGGCAGCTGAATAAAAAGTTCTCTGGCCAAATAGGTTCACAAAAGCTCTGTTAAGATGGTTATTCATGTTTCCTTTTTGTAAGACTTACCCAAGATATTAACACATATCCATAAAGGTACAAATAATAGTTTTTCAAAATATTTTTGTTGAGGGAGCATTGAAGGCCTAGTGGTCTACAGAATATTAGACTAGGGAGTCTCCATGGTCTTTCAGTTTTACAGATTCTGATTCAATGATTCACATGAAATATTTTTTGGAAAATGATTGAAGTGAAAAAATCTGTTAGTGTTTAGTAAACTGTCCGAAGAATAAAGATGCACTGTATTTTGGTTTCTAGGGAGTTGTTTTCTATAATGGAATGAGGAGAAAGCAGAAGCCTGAGATTCTTTTATTATTCAATCGTTGTAAGAATTTTATTGAGACCTACAATATGCCAGACATTATTCTTGATCCTGGAGTTCTAATGATGGGCAAGATAAGTATTTTCCCTGCTTTCAAGAATCTTAGAGAAATCATGTCAAGGAAAATATCCTGCAAGCCATTTAATATCTTTGCTTTGAGTCTTTGCATAAGAATCTCATTTTTGTTTCCTTTAAGTTCAAATTCTTAATGTTTAAGAACATCTTTTGTAGGAAACTGGATTCAGGGTTGTTCTTCTATAATTAAGTAAAACTGGCAGAGTATAGAAGCAAATATGCATAGGTCCACAATATCAGCAAATACACACACACAAGAACACATACACCATATACACAGATAGTACTGAGACAATCTTTATCTGACTAGTAAAACACTATGATTGACAAATATATGAGTTTCTCAGAAAATTTTCCAGAATACCTATAAAACATTAAAATAACCAAGGGGTGTTTGTGAAAAGTGAAGATTCCTGACCTCCACTCCAAACGGTCTGACTCACTAGGGCTGAGGAACATTCATGTTAAACTAGTGCCAGGCCACATGCGCCTACCATTTAAGAATTCCTGACTGTTGAGACTCTGGGCTGGGGGAGTTGGGAGTGGGAGCTCATTGCCAAGCAGCCCTGGGTTGGACAGAGGGACTCGTATTGGCTGGAGGGTTGGTGGGGAAGAGACCAGGCCTCTGATCTCTTGGTGGGATCAGCTGAGCACACCTGGAGGCTTCTTGCTGTTTCCTCCCCACTTTAGTGTATTTTATTTTGTTTTCATGTTAACTGACATGTGAGGAGATCCCTGGATTCTCTCCAGAGAGATGGGAAATCCCTCCTAGTTGAATTCGTATCTTGATTTCATTATTTATTTTAAATTAGATTCAGGTATTGATAAAAATGCAAATACTAGAGTACAGAGGCTTGTGGGATTTTTCTTCTCATGTTACACAGAAATTTAAGAGCCTACTGGTTTCAGATCAAAACTCTCGAAGCCTCCATCACCACATTTCCTGTTTGTAACTGAACAAAGCACACACAAAAGATTGAAGAGACAGAAGAGAGAAAAAACTGAGTTGCAGATAAAGATAAGTCTTACTACCACACTGCTTCTGACATAACAGAGCAACATTACTTAGAAAAAAGGTTGTGGGAGTATTTTTAATCCACACATTTGCCTTATGGCTGCGTAAGGATTTCTCTGAGAAAAGAAGCATGTCAGGTAAGTGGTATTTTTAATTCTTTTGTTTCAATCCTATGCCTAGAAATTCACTTAATACTTTCCAAGTCTCCAAAACAAAGACACTTAATATTTGGAAAGCAAATTGGGTTACACATTATTTTTAAAATATGATATAACCTTTAATATAATGAGTATCTATTTTAAAATATGTTAATGAGTAAACATTATGAATATAACTATTTTCTCTTAAAAGAAAAAAATTGGGAAGTGTTTTATACTGTAAAGCTAATCATAGATGTTCAGTAAGTGTTCGTTGATAATTATGTCATTTAAAGTGTTTTTCAATAAACCTTCATTGACCATGCATAGTCTTCCTTAGTTTAGTTTAGTTATAAAGCAGATTAAGAGTAGCCACATTCTAATTTTTTAGAGTTTGGGAAGTATATTATTTTCCCAGAAATAAGTCCAATTGTCAACATTTCTAGAGATGATAATTGTGCAAAGGCCAGTAAAAATTCAATTGCTTGGAGAATGGGTTGTGAGGGCTGAATCCACATTGATTAGTAAAGTGTCTGCTCCACTTTTATGGTTCATTCCTCTTTTATTCTTTTGTGTACTTTTTATTTCTTTAATACACATCTTTTTGTTGTAAGAGAAAACATGCATATTATGTAAAGGAGGAAAACTGAAATATACATGAAAAAGGAACAATTGTACATAGTTCACATTGCCTTAAAAATACTAGATATTTTATTTCCCTCCAACTTGTACATCTATGCATTCTACATGGCTAGCTTTCATAAGTGAAATAATAACATACCTAAAATCATAAATCCAGCTTTTTTCACCAACACTGTAACATCATTCCCTTTTTATGATAACTTTTGCCTAAATCATTTTAAAGGAATGCACAAAATTATATCTATTGGGTTAATTATAGTTTACTCAGTTACTTGTTTATTATTGGACATTTATGCTGTATCTAATTTTTTGTATTCTAAATGGCAGAAAGATGAACATCTTATTGCTTTTTCTATATTAAGGTTATTTTTCTTAGGGAAGATTTCTAGAATTGGAATTACTGAATTAGAGGTTATGTACCATTTTATTTCTCATTATTACTGAATTGCTTTTCTGAGAGTGATGCCAATTCACTTTCATCCTAGTAGTGTTTCTCCTTAACAGGCTGGCCTTATTTTAAAAAAAAAATTTACTAATAAAAAGCACAACATGCTAACCCATTGTTTAATATACATTGCTTTGATTATAATGAAGTTGAACATTTTTGCACTTTTTTTTAACTGTTTGTAATTCTATAATTTGTGAATTGTCTGGTTACATCTTTTGCTTAATTTTATGTTTATAGGACTTTTAATGTCAAGTTATATGAGCCATTTACAAAGATGTCATATAATTTCTGTGAATTTTCTTCTCAGCATTTTGTTTGCTGGATTTTAAAACCAATATATTGGATTAATAACACAAGGAGCATAATCTGACATATGATTTTCACATAGCTTCTTATCTTTTCCAGGTTGACAGTTTAGCAAAAAACAAAAGCAATCATTCCAATATTGCAAGTGCCCTGTAAGAAATGAACATAGCTGCACTGTGAACAGCTGCCATGGGCTGAGGATGATGGGGAATTCAGGAAGGGTGGGAAGGCCAAAGACAGTGAATATGACATTCAACTATTTCCAGAAATAACTCACTCTAGTTTTATGAGGGATAAGACAAAATTTCCCCCATACCACTTTATAGTTTAGATTCTCCCTTCAGATGTAATATAGGGGGCTCCTCTACTGTCAGTTATAACCTCTTACAAGTCCACAGGAGAGAGAAAAATATAAAGCATTTGCCATTAAAGCCTCATCGATCTTTAAAGAAAAAACAAAACAAAAACAAAACCCAAAAAAACCTTAATGTGAAGAGAATCAGTCATTAGTATGTTTTATATTTAGACAAGTGAAGTAAAAAAGATGATAAATATGAACAAAACAAAAAAGTGAAATTATTCTTCAATAAGTAAAACAATATATGAAAAGAAAACCCCAAATCTTCTCTTTTCTCCTGCCTCTCTGCCTTGTAGCCCCTGTCCCCTTCTGTCCCCCTGCTTATGTCTACCTATCTACCTACTCTAACAGTACTGCATCAATAAAGGGGCCAGTATCAGAATTCCTACTGCATTTCTGCATTTACGTAGGATCAGTATTAGCTGAATCAAATGGTGAAAACAACTCCTCTGGGCTACCATTAGTTTATTTTAAACAATGATTTGTCATTTAGTTACGCATTTTTTTAAAAAAAGGATTTTCATTGTATTATTGTGTTAAATTTTCTTTTCCCTGGATCCTTGATCACGTTTTTAGCACAAGGAAGGCCTTTCTCTTAGAGATTAGGTATGACAAATTTAGGAATCATCTTTTAAACTCAGATGCTCTTTAAATTGAAGATGTCAAAAACAATATGTTTCATCATTTAATTTAGGTAATGTTTGGCAGCAATATTAAGGAGAGTCGATCTAGGAAAGGTTGTTACTTAAAGGTTACAGCTCTCAGAAATCAATGTCCACAAATTTCTAGTTAAAAATAAATATCATTATTGGTCATTTTCTCAGGCATTTTTAAAAATTTCATTTAATCTACTCAGCATTCTTGAATTTAAAAGGAGAGAAAAATTAACAGGACTTCTTAAAACATTAAAGAAACATAGATGTTAAAGTGTTTTGTTGGGTGAAAGTATCCCCACACCCACGCCGTCTTCAGAGGGTCACACCAAGGTGCTTCTCCGGCAGGAAGCAATAAACACCTGTGTAAGTGGGGCGGCTGAATGCTGGTAAAGACAGACTCACCCACCGCAGGGGTTCGGGCAGCACTTCGATCCCGGTAGGATTTCCCAGCCAACGTTTAATTATACAACTGACAAGGAGTCTACTGCTGAGGGAACCATGACACACTGTTCTTAAGACTTTAAGTCTACTTTCCGCCTCACTCCCGTATGTTTCCTCAGTTAGATTCGGTAAGTATTGGTGAAGAGCAATCATGATATACTAGAAAGAGAGACACTGATGTCACACAGAAGGGGAGCTGAATTCTAGTTTTAGGACTGGCTTGGTGAAGTTCAGTGATGGACAGAAAGCCCCACAGGGAATGAGTGACTACGCTTGGTCTCCGTCTCCTCACTGTGAATGGACATGCCCATGCCCCACACTGCTGCTGCCTCACTGCACCGCACCTCTCTGACACACAGTCTTTACTTCTTGAACAACTCTCCATTTATAATAGACACTCATTTAAGGCTGACAGGTTTCAAGTTTTGCATTAAAAACAATATATTTTTTACTCGAGACCCTGGGACTGCATTTGAAAATCCCTTCCAGTGCTCCCACCTACAACTTGAATGCCTTTTATTGATGGGGTGATGGATGGTAGGGGGAGGGGTGGATAGTGACAATGTCACATTCTAAGAGTCATGAAGTATGTGCCTAATTTGTCATCAAATCATCACCACAGTAAAAAAAAACTCATTTTATAAATAGAATCCATGGGATTGTTATAGAAGAACTTTTTATTTGACCTTCCTGGGGAGCCTAAAGCAAACATCCACGTTCATGGAATGCAAAGAGGAGATGGTCACTGCTCTGACAGTGTTCACCAGCCAAGGAAGAGAAGAATCAAGAGAAGTCATATCCTATATACTATAAGCTCGTACACCTGTCTCAATTACAGACTCCCTGAAAGAGAAACAAGACACTGTATTTATTGCTTTTCTATTGTTTATTGTGTAACTATAGGCTTCTGTATGAATCAAATCTTCCAGCAGGAAGACATTACATATGCTTAACTGTGTTTCCTTCTAAAACATATGTAATTGTGAATTCCAAATACAATGCCTGCCAAATACCATGGGTGTTATGAAAGTCAGAGGTTATATAATCAAACCTACTACAATTAGCCCCTGGCAGTTGAAAGCTAGTCAGAAGTTTAAATTATTGTTTCCTAGCTGTCATGGCCTCACTAATAACTTCTTGAGGCCTTTGGCTTTTTAACAGTGTAAATAGCTAAATTCAAATTGTGTGGGACTTCTTTTCAAGTTGATGAAAGCTGTATAAATGAAAGTAATTACAATTAATGAATAATGATACTAGTGATTGCATTTGTTGGGCAAGAATTTTTAAGTACTTTGTGCAACCATTATTTATAAGAGACACTACACTTTATAGATAGCTGCAGAGGTCTGGAGAGATTCATACTGCATATGGAAAATAACTGGGTCAGGGGAGGTATGAAGTGTGTTTGTGTGTGTAAACATTTATACAGATCTGCCATTGTAGTCGAAAATCTCCACCATTTGGATACCCAATATCTTCTCATCTTATCTCTGTGTGTTTTGTTTTTCAAAATGGGAGCATTTACTGTTGGCAATCAAAAAATTATCAAGGATATCAAGAATGTCCTAAATGCAGTTTATAAGTGAAAACCTTCCTGTTTAAAGCTCAGATCACATTACAAAGAGAAAAAAATATTAGAAGACAGAGGAGTTAGATAGGAATTATAGACTCCTGAAATTAGAGGAAACTAGACACCATGCTAATGTGACCCCACACATTAGAATTGAGCCTGTGCCTTAAAGGCCCCTGATTGGTTATGTGAAATAAGTTTCCTGTTACTGTAAATAACAAAATCCAGCCCTAAAGGAATCTACACTGTGGTCCAGGTTCTTCCCTTAGTATTACTGACATACTTTCATGAAAGTTATTAGGATTTCCCTTAAAGCTTTTATATAAAATGTAGGCTCGTGATTTGATTTGGTTGTTTCCTTGTAGCTGAGAGTGAAATATCTTCTTGCAGCAATTAATGGACTAATGCAACATTTTCAGTGCTTCCTTTAATTAAAAAAGAGAAAAAGAAACTTCAGAGTAAAATTTAATTTTGTGCCATTAATAGGATAATTTAAAGCTAGAATCAGTGTAATTTTCAACATAAGATTAGGGCTTTCTGCTTAATGCCTTGAAGTATGCCTTTTTATACTATGCTATGTTTTATATACTCAAACCACAACTATTTATTGAGTATATAGCAATTACTAAATGTTGTGAGAAATTTGAAAGAGAAAAAGCACTAACTGGGAAGGAGATTAATTTTATTAATTCTCTCAATGATAAATTCTAGAGATTTACTATTATTTTCTATGTATTTACTTGCTGTCTTACACCTTCCCCAGAAAGAGGCATTAGAAATATATAGTACAGTATAAAGGACAGCCATTTAAGACAAAAAGAAAATAAGAAGCAAGGATACAATTAGTTCACAAAAAATGAGTATCATATAATCCTAGAGATTTGCTTAAGATTATGTATCAAATGATACACAAATACAGGCCAATGATCAGTGACAATATTTTTATAGACTGTAAGAGTAAAAATATGCAAATTCTGGAGGAAATTCCCAGATTTTTATACCAGAGGAACAAATAATGTACTAGTATTAACTAGAATGTCTAGTTAATGGAAAATTTCACACACTTGGTTCTTTTCCTTAAAACACAATTTATTTTGCCCTGATAATATAGAAAATAGAAGAGGAAAAGAACAACACACAGTTTTGATATTTACTTTTTGACTACACCCTGAAGTTCAGTTCCCTGTTGCCATTTTAGGGCTGATTGTCAGCTGAGATGGGAGTTGTTTGAATATTCTCTTGAGAAAATTTGGAAACATTAACTGGGATGTGTCCCAGAATACAAAGTCATCAAAGCTTCTTCTACCTCCATTGAGAGGTAGATGCAGGGAGAATCTATAGCCATAGTCAAAATTTCCTTCCCAAATCAGTTTCACATTCTTCTAACATGTGTGTAAGTGAATGAGCAGCGTCCCAAAGTACATGGCCTAGGGATTCAATGCAATTATTCTAGACTGGACTGTTTTTAAAGCAAAGTCACAAGTTACCCAATTTGGTCAAAGATAAATTATCAATCCTTCTATTAAATAATTAATTTTAAGCAATGCAGCTTTCTGGTCAACTCTGTAATAAATTAGCTGTGAACAGTGTGTTCTTAGGTAAACTATACTATATCACAGCATATAATTACTAGGCTGAAAAAACATAATGACAGACCTTTGTCAAAAACAGTTTGAATTTTAAGTACTCTTCAACTGCTCTTTCTGTAACAGTAACTAGACAGAACAACTGTTTCATAAGGCCACTCTTGTTTTATGAAGGTAGAACCATGTTATCAGCATCTAGGAAAACATCCATTTCTCTCTTTGCATAGTGGGAGGGTGTGCATTTAATACGCAAAAATAAACATATTAGGTTTTGAAGATAAAAGTTGAAGAGAATGAACTCACATCCCCACTTTATGCTTCTCAAATTATTTCGTGGTCTGTGAGGAGATTGTTCCTGTTCACCTTGACTCTTATGATATTAACCTGCCAGTTTTATGCAAGCATATATTTCCTAGTGTTGAGTTCTGGTTCATACAGTTTACATTGACTAGAACTATTTTCTAAATTCCTTTTCCCAGAGATTTTACCAACACTAATCAAATTCCCCAAAGACTGATTTTTAAACAATAAAATAAAATTTTACATTTATTATAGTGGACACCCCCATTAGTCTAGTCAGATAGCTAGCTGTTAGCAACCTTCCTTGTATTAAGTTTCCTGGGAAACAAATTAATAATCTGTAGGGTTTTAGATAAATATAGATTCAGGGCAGAGAGAATTAGGATATTGTGATGGGTATTTTTACCAAAGCTACAGCAGCCTAATGAGTTACTCTTCTCACAAGGTCTGTTCCTTAGCTGTTGGGTGGCAGCTTCTTTCTTAATAGGTTTAGAGACAAGCATGTCTTAACTCAGTCCTCATAACAATAGGTACAGTGAGGAAACTGAGGCATGAAGATGAAGATGCATATGACAGCTCTGTCCTTTGAGAAGTTCACAGTCTAGTGAGGGAGAGATTTTTATACATAAATGATTACCTCAGTACTTGTTGAAATTTAGACAGATATATGAGATGTCACTTGGTGGGAGACAGGCAGCATTGAGTGAATGCTTTAAAGAGAAGGTAGTCTTGAATGAAGTTTAGGAATTTGTCAAATGGTTAAGGAAGAAAGATATTTCAGGCAAAGGAGCAAATATACAGAGATATAACATGAAATGATAAGTATAAGTAAATGAAAATAGCAAATGCTTCAGAATGATTGGATCATGATCATGGTATATTATTGGGGTGGCAGGCAAGTATAGCAGAAAAGTCTTAAAAGACAGGCAGAAACTTAAAGTAATATTTTGTGGAAATAGTGCATGGTAAGGAGAGAAAAGTGTGATGCCTCTGTGTTTAGGGTCCTCTTCTGAATGACTCACAGCACAAGCTCCAGAGGAAAGACAAAGTAACAACTTTCTCCAGGAAACTACAGAGGAAGGAAAATAGGGGGCAGTGTGTGGAAAGATAGTAGCTAAATCAGGAATGGTGGTTAATGCAGAGTGGATTAACTGAGCGAGCCGTAACATAAAGTAAGGGTCAACTGAACAAACAGGAATAGAACCCTGAGAATGGTCTGCTTAGTATTGTGTTTTAAAACCTGAGCCATTAGGATATCAGAATTCTTCAAGATGCATATACCCTTTGATTCAGAAATTCATCTTCAAGAATTTTTACCTAAAGAAAAAAAAACTAAGGCTGGATGAATAGTTGTAGCTAACAATATTCATAACAACATTGCTTTTATATCTAAAATGTATAAGCAACTTAAATGTCTAATAAAAAGGATGCTTAAATAATTATGGAAAATCCATACAATAGAATACAGGGTAGCTAAAAAAATGGAAGCATGTCTTGTTTATAGGGAAAAAAGTACACTATAAAATCTCTGGGGGAAAGTACATAACAGTATAATCAGTATAATTGAACCCTACATCTCTGTTCCTAACAATTTCCACACAGAGGAAAATAAGTTTGGAAGTGTTAACCAAGGCATTCACACTGATTGTCCTTTGATAATAGGATTGTAGTTGATTTTTATCTTTTTGTTTTTGCTTATCTGAGTTTACTAATTGTTTATAACGTTGAACATGGATGATGCGTATAGTAAGTCTGACCTCTGTGTAAAAATTCAAGTTCATTTAGTTGTCGGCAAGCACAGCGACTGTACAGGGTGAGCGATCAGAGGCCACACCTGGCAGACTGAGTCACCTGAGATGATGTCTGTGGAGTGTCTCCATAGAAGATACGGGCTGTGCCCTCATGCATTAAAATGTACAAGAACTTAGAGCTGCACCTAGACTGTGGCTCCTTAAGTGACATACAAGAGGAAGAAGAAAGGAAAAGTCTTTAATAATAAAATCATTAATTAATCATTAATTTGATAACAGAAATGAGAAATTAATACCTCTGTATCATGACAGCAAAGAGGGAAACTGGGAGGCATCAGGCAAGTGAGGCAGCTTACTGCCCTGTTCTCCACACTGTGGTTAAATCAACCACCTGAAAAGATTATTCTCAAAGGGAACTGGAGAACCACCTCCAAGCTTTTGGAAAGCTTGCCTTAAAAATTCCCTTTGACCCAGCAAGTTTACTCCGAGGAACCTCTTCTACACATAAGCCTACATATGGACAAAATGTCTGTCCAGTGGAGTTTTTTGCATCATTGTTTGAAAGAGAAAAACTTTTGAAAAAATCAGAATGTCCATTTAGAGAAATGGGTAGATGAATTATTTTATGGCAACACAGTGGAATTCTATGCAGCCACTCAAAATAGCATATTAACATGGTAAAAATCTTCCAAACACACTGGTAAGTTAATACTAAAAGTAATCAATATACTAGTTGCCATTTATGTTTTAATAGAGGACCTTACATGTTATTCTATATTTTAGTGTTGTGGGAATTTTAAAAATTTACACTCAGCAGGCACTTGTGTTTTTTTCATAAACAATTAAACATAAAAATCAAGTAAATCTAGAAATATATGCAATATCATGCAATACATAGAATTTCTAATATATTTAAAATAGTTAACAATTATCATGGGGTGAATTCTCATAAATATTTGTGAGATAATATTAATGATAAATAAATTAGAACCCTCCAAATCTAAGTGTTTTTAATTAAATTAATTGACAGGCTTACTGCAAAGGATAAAAGACTATTCAAGTATTCTTATTTTCTTATATTTTATGAAACAAAAAAATTCCTTAAAGAAAATAAATCCATATATTTCATTATGATTACCAGTTAACTTCTCCCATTAATTAATTCTTGAAATATTTTTATAAGTCATGTACAATGTGTCTGGCACTGCACAGGAGAAAACAGAAATGGTTTTATTCTCTATGGAGCTTACATCTTCATAATTACAAAATAAAGAGTATTTTGAACATCTCTATAAAATGATAAAAAATTAAAGAGGAGGTAGCAGACGTTAATAGACAGCTTTGCTGGTGTTAAAAGAACTACAGACTAGTTCAAACAAAAGCAATGTATATGTGAATAAATGATATGCAATATGTATATGTACAGTTGTATTATAAATACATATATATATATTATATATTTAATAATCTATATGCCTAACACTAAACGATGCCAAGGAAAGAAGGAAGGAAACCAGTTCAAATCCACAGGACCATGATGGTAGTTCAATAACCACTGCAATGTCAACAATATTCAAAGAAAACAATGAACAATTCAAGTGTCAAATTTCAGATACAGAAAATAAGTAAAAGACAACAGCACAAAGAACATTTTGGTTCAGGGATTCTTCATTTGATGCTTTAAAGACAGGTTAGGGAAGCAAGACTAATTTCTCTCCCCTTAAGGGTCTGCCTGTTCTGTTAATTGTGTTTAACACTGTGGTATTTGGATTTTTTTTAAGTCTGATTTGGGGCAAGTCCCATAGAGAGAGAGCTGGGACTATAAAAGAACACAATCCCTGTTGTCGCTGTTTTTACACTGCATCTCTAATAAGTGCTTACACATCTGCATCCCCAACTAAACAGTTCCTTGAGGACAAAGATTCTGTTTTCTTTCGATTCCCTAATATAGGGCATAATTCCTAGCACAGAAGAGATGTCTGATTAATACTGATTATACTTGCATGGGATCACAAGTTACTTGTCTGGAGTCGGCATTCACATGGTATATGAGTGCTAAGAAATCAGCCTGATTATATAAATTTATAATAAATATATTTTATATATAAGTATATGCATTATATATACAAATAAAATAAATATGTTAAATATTTATATAACCAGGCTAATTATCTTAGTAGTCACTCATATATGTATAATGATTATCATAAATAATCAAGGGCAACTGACAGTCAATATCCCACAAAAACCCCTTATGACTCAGAAATGAAAAAAGAGGCTTTCACAGATGTGAAAAAAAAAAGCATAATTAACTCTCCATTATCCATTTATGGGGCTCTAAATTGTATGAGAAAAGTTCATTATGGCCAGTCTTGACAAAACTGGGTTACTGTGATTCCAGAATTTTTGTTTTATTATAACATACAGTGTTCTACACTACTGGAATTAACAGAAGGGATAACTCATTTTCTGTAAGTGTGTCATAATCTGAGGATTAAATAAAGGGGGAAAGTATAGCAAATTATGATTCTGCATAATTTGGATGTTTTTAATTTTGATAATCAAAGTTTTTATAATCAGTCATCAGTTGTCAAATTTTAGTAACTAGATTGAAAATGTCTTTCATTTCATCAACACTAAGAATGCGTGAAACTTGTCCATTTTGCTTGCTTTGAATGCAGGGAGTTGTCACCAATACCCATTCTGAAATTTGTAAGAACACTGGCTGTCAGTGATAATGAATTTCCTACCAAAGGATCTGTTCTTTATTATGGATAAATACAATGATTTTAATTGTCAGAATACCCGAGTCAAACGAATTGGCAAGCAGCTACTATATTATGGATGTGTCTGCTTTTTTTCCAGGAACCCCTGAATGCCAGTTTTATGTCTGGGCAATTCTTGCCTTTTTGGGTTTAGCTCTGGTTATATCGCTCATCTTCAATGTTTTCCACTATGTAGAAAAACATCGACAAGGTAAGGCATTTTGGGAAATAGTCATATGGTACCTGCTTGAATGGAGACTGAGTCATTGGAAAACCTACAGAAGACAATTTTATGAAATGTCATCCAATAGGATATTTTTATATCTATAGAAAATCTATTTGATACTTTTTTTCACTCTGAGGGCTCTCTTAATTTAAGAATGTAATCATATTAGAAATGTAAACAGACTCCCAATCTTACTGTATCTCTGCCTTAGAGTACAGAGTAGGAAGTAATTATCCTGGCAAAATACTGCCACTGTCAGCTTTTCTTTTCCAAACTGGGCAGCAGTTTTCATCACTTGGTTTCATCCTCATGTGCATGATTGAAATAGTATCATGTCTAGCAACTGGCACAATCTTTGCGCACTGTAGGCATTCAATATATGTATGTTAAATACATGGGTGAATGGATGTAAGAATCAAAATTCAAGAATTCCTGGGTGGGGTCTTAATATTCTAGAACTAAAAATCTACTGGGGACAGGGCATTTCAGGGGTAATAAATGAATAGAAAAGAAAAAAAACAAATACATTTTCTTTTAACAGATAAAAAGAAAGAAAGTGAAGCTAACAAAACTAAGTTAGACACCAGTGATTAAGAAAAACCACATGAAGCTAATTTAGAACAATGGTCAGATTCTGAGGACAGTCCTTGATCCTCTTTGGAGTGTTTTCTTGAGTATTGATAATGTTAATATAAAATAGGAAGAGGAAAACATTATCATTATCCGGGTTTGAAAAAAAGAATATGAGAAGCATTAGAAAATGAAGTGGCATAGTGGAATATTCACACATCTATTCAGTAGCAAAATCAAAGATAATGCCTCTAATTCTTTGTCCAAAATGATTTTCACCAGCACACGCTGCTTTTACATTGTTGACCAAATGCCCTCAGCCAGAAACCCAACACTCTTTAAGATCTCTATATTATTTCTAGATGCAATGCTTTTTCATTAGCAATGACTTCAATAATTATTTTTTAAATCAAATATTTTACAAACGTTATTAGTCAGATGCATGCCTGACATCTTCTAAAAGTTTTTCCTTTATAGAAAAAGAATGAGCTTAGAGTAGCACTTTTTTCTATACAACAGCTTAAAATGACTATATTTTAATTTCTTCACTAAAATATTTTATGAATGCAGATAATATTGCCACCTAAATTAGAAAAGGTGAATTGAGAGTTATGGAGGTGAAATAATTTAAGATGGAAAATAATCCTCTGAACTAGTACTTTACTTTTTCATTGATTCCAGTGGCAATCCTCTGGAGATTTATGTGGGGCCAAGGAACAAGTGGGATTTCCAATTCCCACTTTTGGTAGTTTGTGTATTAGAATTAAATGACTCCTATTGCCTAAAAGCAGTATGGTGGAAAATAACATTTTTAAAAAAAACAGGAAATAATAAATTACATTAATAGATGTACTTAAAAAACCAATTTCAGTTCCCCTGATTGTTTCTAACATCTTGGCTTTTGAACTCAGTCTGATGTGAATTAAAACTCTGCTTTCAATCTTTAGCTGGGACGTCTTATACAAGTAATGCAACTTCTCTGGGTTTCAGTTTCCTTATCTACAAAATGTGGAAAATTCTAGACCATAGGATTCTTGTGAGGATTCTCTAGACACCTTAGCACAGTGCTGGGGTCTGAGTAGGTCAGGCCTGGACAGATACAGACCACATCACCATTCTTGGTGCCCCTGGTGTTTCCTTCCCTGATTCTACAAATATTTGTTAAGGGCTTACCATGGCTGCATGTCACCCCATTTTATTTTAGTGTCTGTAATTTCAGTGAACATTAGCTGCTCTGGTTTCTCCACTGCTGCCCCGTTCCTAGACTCTCTATGCCCTCTACAGCTGCCATGTCAATTCCTGCCCCCATCTCTATATTACCTAACATGTTTGTACAATAACCTGAGTTTCAGCAATAACTGTTGTGTTTATTTAAGTTACATACAGATTTATTTTACAGTTTACTGTAGGCCTTCAAAAATTGGTTCCAAATATTAATCTATCACAGATGATTTTATTTAAGCAGTAACGTGCCCTCATTTGGTGAAGCACACAACCTTGCACTTTATTAGCAGGCAAGCCTACAATTAACCTTGGAACAGTGTTCCCTGATGCCAAAAGAATACCTTTCGTTCTCATTCTACCACCCTTGTTTCTCTCTGTAGCCCCTTCCCAGCCACCCAAATGTTTCCTGACATCTTTTCTCACGTATTAATAGTAACAGCCATTTTTTCTATTCCAAGGAAGCAAATAGCACTGGTTTTCTTCCTCACCCAGAAATTCCAGAAACTAGGGATTTGCTCTCTAGACTGAGTCCTTTCCAGACCTACTGGAAAGTCCTCCTTGCTTTGTTTCTCCCAGACAGACAGATTAGAAGGAATTCCATCAAATTAGCCAGCTTTTCTGCCACCTGCTCGGCCATCACAATGCCCCTATATCTGATCGCATGGAACCTTTAATTTTTTTGCATCTTTGTGCTATTCTTTGCGGCTAAGAACTTGAAAGATATGACTCCACCTTGGGAAACAGTCAGTAAATAAGTTTTGCTGGTGTATTAAACAGCTTACAAAAGACAATGTTTATCCCAGCAACAATGCAATATCTACACCTTCAATCAGATAGGCAAGATAAGCCTCCTTTTGATGTTTTCTGTAGCAGCGCTAGGTCAAAACATTGAAATAGAGTTCTCCCTCCAAAATAAATCTTTCATTTTAATGTGATTCTTTGTCCAAATCTGCTCTTTAGAAGGATTATATTTTTTCTTTTCATGATAGGAATGCATTAGCTTTGTCCTCCTCCTTTGAACCCCCCCAAAAAATTCTTTATCCAACCTTTCTTCTCTATTTTGAGAAGGATAAACATGTATATGGTCTGCTCATACATCAAAGTCCTTTCAGTATATCTCCTATTCACTAAAAATTATGACACATTTTTCACATTAAAAATGTACCAAATAATTTTATTATGGACTTTAAGCCAAATTGTGTGTGGAAGGCTGAACATCATAAAGGGAAAATATAAAAGCAAATGTGTGCTCACATCCTCTCAACCATGAACCTGACCGCAACTGTTTGTGTCTGAATCACAGGAGAGGATTATGAAAATTCACCCAGCAATTCTCACAGTCTTGCAGATGTAATTCTTTGATAGCAAAATAAAAACTGCTTTTCATTTTAATAAACACCATTGAGATGATTAAGTAGCTTTTAAATCATGCTATTTATTTTTAAACGAACTAATAAACCCTTATAATAAAGCAAACTTTTTTCAGGAGCCTGAGCTTGCTGACCTTTCTTAGCTATAACTTCTAGACTTTTGATTATGACTCCCTTATTTAAAGAGATCACCTTCTATCACACTTCTCATAATAAGGATTATAAAATTAAAACCACACACGTATTGATCATCCAGCTCCAGATTACAAATTTAAATTCTAAGAGCGGTGTGGAATGCAGTGTCCTTGAGCTTACTTTCTTCTTCACATTGTTTTAGTTCCCTTTCCTTACACCCAGGTATCACATTATTATACTCTATTCTTTATATAGTTGCTTCTACTTCCTTTTCCACAAAGCTTTTTGGTCTAAAACTTTTTTTTTTTTTTACTTTTATCTGCTGACAACACATCCATCTGTATTTTCTTTCTTATAGAACTTCCCTTTCACACATTACATTAGTACACTTTCCAAGCATCAACCTTCATACGCCAAGCACCTCCAACTGGAAAACCCACATTATCTTTTAAAAATTTTAGTCTGTTTAGGGAAGCATTTTGATGCCATCCCTATATTTTTCTTTTTCTAGTCAGCTAACACCACTATTTTTGTTTTTAAGTTCTTTGTTTTCAATCTTTTCTTTAACAATCAGTTGGTGACAGTCCTGTTACCAAACATGAGATTTGGTTATTTCATCCTAAATCAAGCCCCACTTACAAATCTTTACTAGCATCTTAATCATATCAGCTTGTTTTCAGCTAATCCACTTAATGAGGAAACTGCCCAATTCAAATCAGCACAGTTAAATTGTGGCTTTGTATAGGGTATGGATTTAGAATTTATAACTTTGAAAATCAACTTTGTCATTTTCTAAAATGTTTTTACAAGAATGATTTCATTTATCTTCCACATTAACTCACATGATAAAGGCATTATTCCTCCTACTTTATGGATAAACAGATAATCAGAGTTTTAAAGTGACTTGCACATTGTCACATGGCAAATTCATTGAAGAGTTGCTATCCAAATCCAGTGTCTTCTGGTTTCTCACCCTGAAGTTTTTCGATGATACATCAGGCAACATTTTGACTAAATTCTTGCTTCATCCATTTTAATGCTTGGCTAATCTGAATAATAATGAGTATAAATTTATGTCATAATAAAAATAAATCAACGTATATTTATTTTCCAGTTTATAATTTTCTGATCTATATTAACTAATTTTTATTCTTACATTTTAGGATATTATTTATATTTCTTAAGCTATCTGATTTTGTTGTGCTTCCCTTAACTTGTGGCTACATGCAACAATAGACTTCTCTAGGCTTATTCCAACATCCATGTGAATTTTTATTCACAAGGTTAATCTGAAGGTAGTGGAAAATATCTGCATCTTTTATTTGCAGTTCATGGTAGGGTATTTCCTGTGGACTAGAAGAAGGGTATTTTGGATATCCCAATGGATTACATTAACCATTTTTGATTCCATAGCTGCTTGGTGATTATGCTCTGCAAAAACTTCCCACGTTTAGTCCTTCACAGAATGTTTCCAAGCATATTGACATGTGGCATGTCCAATTCATCCTCCAGTGTGATTATTTTAATAATTTGCTCCAGTGATGTTTTTCTAACAGTTAATGACCTCTCTGGAGAATAACTCAACTTTATTGCACATAAATCTAACTAAAAATAACCTCTGTAGTTATTTGGTGACTTTCTCAATTATTTGGAAATGTTTTTGCTAGTTCTTTACTAATACACAGTGGTTTTTACATGTTAAAACTGAAAGATCACCATTTGGTTACTATTGTCTCTGAGTCATTGTCAGACTTACATAATATTGGTCCTCATGTATGGGAATAGCTTTTGCATGATTTTGGCTTTTACTTAATGCCAAGTTAAACAATATACAACAAAAACATAATAAATATACTATATAGATCCATCTGGTTCATAGTAAAAAAAGACCTTATTGAACAGATATTAAAACCTACTTAATAATATTGACCCTAATCATTAAAACTGCACTGACTTTCCCTTATTCTCCCTCAATAATTATTTATGAATCTATTGTTTCACTAAAAAAAATCTTGAAACTATTTTTTCCAATTTTGAATACACATATGTAATTTGAAGTAAAAATACTTCCTTTTATTTGACTTTGAACAAAGGTTCAACAGTGGGTCACTTTCTACCATGTGGCACATAATTTTTTCGTGGTTTTACAGTCCTGCATCAAATTTCCAGTCTTGTTACTGCAGACCAACATACTATTTCTTTTAAAAGCCATTCAACTCTCTTGATTAATTTTAGAGCCTGTGTTTCAAACTCTTCCCAGATCTCTTCTCCCTAGAACCCTCATCTCTCCTTGCTTCTATTTGCACCATGTAGACAGAATGGAATCACAACTAGAGCAACTTCCTGAACACCATTTTTATGATGTTGTTCATAGGCCAAGAAGTTAACAGACACTTCAAAATTAGATAGATGATAGATAAATAGACTTAGATAGGTAGATACATAGAAAGATAGATGATAGATAGATAGATAGATGATAGATGATAGACACATAGATAGATATGGATGATAGATAGATGATAGATAGATAGGTAATGATAGATGATAGATGATAGATAGATAGATAGATAGATAGATAGATAGATAGATAGATAGATAGATAGACAGATAGATGGATAGAGAGGGAGAGAGAGAGAGAGAGAGAGAGAGAGAGAGAGAGAGAGATAAATGAGTCTTCCAGGTTTGTTTTGTTTTATAAGGAAGAAATACCTATTCAAACCAGCAAGAGCAGAGACGGAAATTTATCAGAAGGAGGCAGATGTGTTTCATGAAACACAAAGACAGAAAGTATAGCCATGCCCCATGTGGACTAGAATCAGATGGGAAGGCAGGGAGAGAAGGGCCAGTGTTCTCGGGTTGGTGTTTCCCTGCATAAAATGATAATACATCCAGGCTCTCCAGCACTTACAAGCTCTGCTGTTTCCATTGCAAATTACCAGGAGAGACTATGATTGGCCCAAATCAGAGATCTTTATATCTGGTGGTGGTGGCTGAGTGGATGGATTAAAGATGTTAACGGACACTGAGTTAACACACTCTTTAAAAGATTTAGCAAATGTAAATCAAAATTTCATTTAATTTGTCTATTTTGATATCTTTCAGATAACATATACAGGTACTCTGATGATTACATTCCCAGGTATGTAGAAAATGAGTTATATGTATTATGGTTGCCAAGTAATAAGAGAAAGTAACAAGTGTTATATTGCCTATAGGTTTGACTCAGGGATGTTGCATTTGGGTAAAAAAAAAAAAAAGAAAAGTGAGTTTTAGTTGCCTTTACTCCTATCTGAAGATTAAAACTGTAATATTATTATCTGCCCTAGTTACTTACTCATCCAGAGTTAGTGAGAGAGCTGGGTAAAGGTTGAAATGGGTCTTTAACCTGGTATCTACAGAATTCTCATCAATTTCAGAAGGAGATTTACTAGATTATGACTCAGATTAGATTATAAGAATGCAGTCTAATTATATATGGAATCATGTCACCTTAAGAAACCAGGGTGGAAAGAAATCTGGCAATACCTCATAAAACTGAAGATATGTATACATACCTGCATAGACAAGGATGCTCCCTGGTGTGCTGTTTTTAAGGGTAATGTCAATAAAGGGGGAAATGTGATAAATTAAAATAATATGTGGCTGGAGATATAACTGATTCCCTTTAATTCTTATTGAGCTAGTTGCAGAGAAATTTGTATAGTAGGATACATTTTTTTAAAAGAAGGTTTATGGCATAAATCACAGTAAAGAAATTTCATTTTCTTGGGCAGTATATTCTGACCCAAATGTGTCATTAGATAGGAGATTTCTCTTTTAGGATAAAAAAAAATCTAAATATAGCGAATTTCCTAGAGGTCTCTTCAAGACCTTTCTGAAATGGTAGATTGAAAGGCTGAAAGGTCTTTCAAAAACACAGAGCTTTCTCACTGGGTAGGATGAGATTAGAGGCTTTTTGTTGGCCTCTCAAAGGTCTTATTTTTATTCTTTTCCATGTGGAAATATCTCTGGCAGATTCAGGATCTAGGCTGCAGGCAGACCCACACAAAAAAGAAAATCTTTATTTTTATGACTACTCTTAGTATTAGATTCTCTAACATGAAATACTTTTCAAGTCATTAGCTCATATCAAGAGAGTTTTGCTGATTTGGTTACAACAAACAATATGACAAAGAAAATCCTATATAACCATGTAGAAGTTAATCTCTTTGATGACTGGATAGTTGTCATTTGAAAGACAATATGCAATGTGAAGGTCTTATGAATTGATCATGCTGCTAAATAAAGATGGAGTTGGTAGATTTTGGATTAGGATAGTTAGAGTCAGAGGGAAAGTTGGTTAAAATATCCATCTCAAAGTAGGCAGGCTCTTAGCAGTGGGGCAAACATGGAAGAGACTGGTTCACTTACAACGTTCATTCATTCAATAAATATTCATTCAACAGATACTGTTTTAGACAACAGAGATACAAAGATAGAAACATGAAGAGACTTCTCTCAAGGATTTAATAATATGTTATCTACTGTAATAAATCTCAATTTAGGCAAAATTTGAATATACAGTATAGATTTTTATGTATTAAAAAGTGTTTGGCATGTTAATTCACAAGCTTATGTATGTACTTTGCACCTTGTCTATTTCTGATTAGTTTGGGAGCCAAAATCACCTTTGTAAGAGGGGCATGGAGGCTCCAGAAGAAAAAGCAGTTGTAAGGGGGGAAATCTTAGTGAGAATATTTGATATCTTAATCTAGGCAATGATTACATACATCTAGGTGAGTGTACACACATGCCAAAATTCATCAAGCTGGACACTAAGATTTGTGCATTTTATTGTATGTACCTCAATAGAAAATGTTTTTATAAAACAGTACAAAATTATCTCCAGCCATTAAAATGCAAACATTAAAACAGCAAGTGGAAATGAAGACTATCTTCATTAAAGATAGAATCAGATAAAATTACTGATGCCTCCTCAGTTCTTAATAGTTTGAGGCTAGCATCCTCCATTCACCCTCTCCCTGCTTGTACCAACACTGGTCTAGGCAGGAAGCTATGCTAGAAGGGAAATAAATTTGCTTCTCTCATCTTATCAAATACCTGCCCTTCCTGCACTGGTAGGTCAGAAATATAATCACTTTAAAGACAGCATAACATCTATATCTAACAGAAAGTCAAATACACATTTCCTGGAATTTACCCTTGGGCTACTTTATTTTTCCTCTAGAACATTATTCTCCACAGTTCTTGTCTTTTTATCTGTGTTAGGAGATAATTCAGTGAAAATATCATAGATTTGAGATCTTGGCAATTCTGGATTTTAATCAAACTTCTGTAATTACTATGTTTGTAGTCTTAGGAAAACAAGCATTGGTGAACTTCAGTTGTATCTTTTGAGAAATATAGGTTGTAATATAATACTTTCCCTTCAAAGGCTAGTTGATAAAAAAAATGCTACTTTATTGGGTGAAAATTAAGGTCTAAGAAAATTCTCCCCATTTGCAGTACATTTACTAATTTAGGAAAGCAGTTAGGTTTATAATTACTTTAATCTTATAATGACTCCCCAGTTTCAGAGTTTCTCTCAAAACCTTTGAACAAATTTCCAGCAGCTTTTGCATGCTCTGCTCCCGGGCGGCACTGAAAAGCGCTTTTATCACAAAACACATCTCATCTCAGCTTTTCTTCTGCCTTAAGATAGTATCTTGGGTTTCTGGTGGGGGATCCCCCTTCGCTTTCTCTTTTTGCTAACTATACTAACCTAGTATCCCCTGGAGCAGATCTCTAGTATTAGCTGTACTCTTTACCAGGCCTCCGAGATGACAGACTCCTGGGTAGCCTTCCTGACATCTCAGACTTCCAAGTGGATATGCAGAAAAGGTCCTCACTATGGTAACTGCCAGTCCCTTCCTAAGCGCATCTGGGAATCCCTGACAAGTGCATAAAAGTTCCAAAAATCTTATTCTTGCTTGCCCTTCTGTCATGGCCAGCTGTATCTCTGCTCTTGGATGCCTTTCCCATCTCTTACGATGCTTCATGCTGGCAAATCTTTCCAGTCCACTTTCCCTCAAACTTTGGCAAAAGATCCTTCTTTTTAAGTGCTCCCAAGCTCTGGCAATATAAGCTCCTAGTGTGTAGAGGACTTTACAAAGAAGTGGGCATATTAGAAGTGAATTTGAACACTGATTAAGAGAACAAAAACTTAGCTTTAGACATATAGCTTTCTCCACTCACCCTCACCCTCATAGGGAATACTACTGGATTTGCTCCCTAGTCTCTAGCCACACAAAATCTTGCTGAGGTTAACACTCTTCCCCTGGACCAGGGGTCTATCTTTGGTGTCTTCTTACCCCTGCAGAACACCCACATCCATTGCACAGTCCCTGCTGACAAAAGTAGTAAGCATGTACTCAGGAACACGTTGCTCCACCAACTTTCCCTTTTTGCTCCTATATCATTGTTTTTCCTTTCAGTATATAAACAGACAGTATTTTCCATATCTTATTTTTTAAAAAGGAAAAGAATAGCTTTTTTGATGCTACATTGCTGATAGCTCTCTTTCCATTGCTCTGCAATTTTTAAAGCAAAACTTAAAAGTTCCATCTATACTCTGTATTTACTGACTTTTCTTCCTCTTCTCCTCTTCTTTCTTGAACCTACTAAATTCAACCTTCTGTCCTCAATAATCCACCAGTACAGCTCTTGGCAAGGTCACCAGCGAAATCCACATGGCTTAATCTTCACCCCATGGTATGCAGTCCATCTGTAATGTCTGACACATTGCCATTCTCTACTTCTTGAGACACTTGCTTCTCTAGGCTCTGGGCCACCCTGTTTCTGGATTTTCTCATCACTGGTTCCTAGACTGTAGACATCAGAGTGTCAAGTCTTTCCAGTGAACTTCTTCTCTATTCTATAAGTGACTTCATCCTCTCTCCTACTTTAACATGTATACACTGATGGAGCCCAAATTTATATATCTGTCCATTCAAAGAAAGCAAATCAAGTTGACACAACAAAGCCAACTTCTGAGAGACCACTAAACTTGCTCTTTCTTTAATCTGAAAACTTTCAGCCCATTAAAGTAGGTTTATTTTGTTTTGCAGAAATGTCTTTCATTTTTTATTTGGATATTAGAACCCTATATTTATATCATAGAATTTGGGAGCTGAAAAGAATAATAGTGATTAAATAGTTTAATATCCTAGTTTTCTAAATAAGGAAATTGAAACTTAGAGAATTTATGCCCAAAGTCTTCCAGGTAGAAGAATGATTTTTTAAAATTAAATTCACTTATTTAATCTGCTTAGCGAATGAATTATTTGAGGCATTTTTCTAAAAAGGACTTCATAATAAGATAATGATCAAATAAAACTTTAAAAATAGAGACTAGGGAAAATATATCAGAAAGTAGAAAATTTGGACCCTAGTATAAGACACAATTCATATTATTTAAAATTTTGGAGCATCAGTAAATATGCTTACTGGTTAGAGGTCTATTTCAGTTATGTTCACAGCAATGGAAAATCTGATCTGGTCCCAAACCAGATATGCACTAGCTTCTGGGATATGGGCTTATTTATTAATGTATCCTTAAAAAAATTAATCTTTCACATAAAACACTGTCAAAAAGTTGTGATTGAAGTTTATTAGATACTTGGAATAGGCTGGAGCTATTTGGCATTACTAAGTAAAAATATATTTTTTAATTTGTTGGTTAGGCAACTGCCCCTTTAGAATAGTTTATTTGAGATGATTAATCATTTGAGAACTGTAGATACAGGCCTGTAGATACAGGGCCCTGCATCATAAATCATATCTTATTTTCATTCATAGGGAATAAATGATATTCATTTTTTGGACATGATTTATCATTTGCAGGTTGTATCTGCCATCTGTGTGGGCTAGGAAAATGGATGGATTGTCTTATTAAAAATTCTTCATCAATTGCTATTATAGTCTCTGCATAGTCAGAGAAAAACCATGAGCCAGGACTACTTTGTATCCCAATATTGAGCTGTATTGAATTACCAATGCAAAGAAAGGTTACGGATGAGTTCCTTTGTTATCAGATAAGCAAAATATATGCCAGCATCTGGACTTTTCAAACCATTTCATACAGATATCATTTGATCTGCTAGTATTTTTAAGGACATCTATGTGCTATTTACATATACCATGTCCTCTTTCAGAAGCACAGGGACTAATATAGGTGTATGTCTTGGGATAAAAGTTCTTTTTTCTTTGATGCAATTCTCTCCAGTTCTCAGTGATATGTAATCTCAAAGTTAAAGCAGTTGCTACTGTTTTATGAAATGCCACTCTCACTGCTGCTATGTTCCTCTATTCCCAGACTGCCATTGTGAAAGACAGTCACCAGAGCCAGCATCACTGTCTGGTGACAATGGTAGGATGTCTTCTGTAATCCTAATAGGATTACTAAAATAAGGTTGTAAGGAAATTTAATCAAACATCATGAGCAAACAGTATTTAGGGCTTTAGAACCAGCTTTGCATTACAATTTGAGAACTGCCAGTTATTGTCTGTATATTTTGGACAACCTACCTCTCTGAGTTGCAAATTCTTTATACGCACAGTGGGGATTAAAAAAATGCATCTCATAGGGTTGTTCTGAGGGTTGAATGAGCAGTGCCATAAAGAAAAGTTTTCATCATTGATAGTTATTTATGATATTATATATAAGACTAAGGAAAACACGTTAATCTCTCTGAATCTCAGACTTTTCATCTATAAACTGGGGGAATAATATTTTTGCAGAATTTCCCTGGGTCTTTGATATAATATATATAAAACAGCACAGCATCTAGAGGTAATGTGATCAGTCATTTTACTGCATCTGCCACACTGGGTCTATAATATTTCTATGGCCTTTTAATTTTTAAACACCATGATAATATTTACTTAGTGAACATAGTTTTAGAGGATTGTTCAAGGTGATATTCTGGGCAAGTAAGCACTTAAGAGCACAGATAAACTAGGTTCTAATTCTGCCTCAACTACTTACAAGTCTTGTGAACTGCAGCAAATTATACCTCTCTGTGCCACAGATTCTTTATCTGTAAAATGGGCTTCGATAGTGCCTATCTGGTCTGATTGTTATGAGATTTAAATGAATGAATATATAAAATGTAGCATCTGACAAACAGTAAGTGCTAAGTATTTGCTCTTGTTATTCCTTGAAAGAAGATCCAAAAAACAACTTTTCGAATTTATACACACACATGGATGCAGGCATGCATGAACACTGGCATTCACCCACTCACTGACACATAAATATATCTACCTTGGTTGCCTGAGGCTGAACAAGAACATACCATAGTTTACCTGATTTTGAATAGCTGAGAAATTAATTTAAAACAATGTATAAAGTGGATTCTAATAAGGTAAATTTTTTTTTCTTATTATAGGGAGGAAGAGTATTATATCGAAGATACACCAATTTATGGTAACTTAGATAACATGATCCCAGGTAAGTTTTATTTTTCTGGAAATTAAATTTATCTATAAATTAATACTCTCCACTTAATTCCACAAAGAATTCAAGATAGTTTATTTTTGGTCACAATCACATTTAAATATCCCAATGGTAACCATAAATTCAAATATATTTAGCATATTTTTTAGTATATAGTTCCAAAGCTCCGTATTGTAAATTGTATTGCAACATTCAGTGTAAATCAACATCCTGTTTCTCTATGTTCTCTTCATTTCCCTCTGGCAGTAATGAGAATACAGGAAGACTTTATTACCGTGAATTTTGACACATGCAGAATTCTATGAAGTAAAGCTATTTCCAGAACAGAAAATGGTCCAGGGAAACAGTGCTTTGTGCTCTGTATACAAAAGCAAATCTACAGTGACTAACCTGGAACAATAAACATGTTCTTTGGTTTCCCTCATTTTAACTAGTTCTTTCATAAGCAGAAAACCTAGGGCTACCTTAATGACAAATGGGGAGAGAAGAGCTAAATCATCATAGAGCAGGTTATACTGTTTTGTTTTTATGTAACTTCAATTCCCAACATCCCTTAATACAGGCATAGCTTGTTTTATTGGACTTTGCTTTATTGCACTTTGAGGATACTGTTTTTTTAAAAAAAAAAAATTGAAGGTTTGTGGCAATCCTGGATTGAGCAAGTCTATCACTGCCATTTTTCTGATGACATTTGTTCACATCATGTCTCTGTATCCCATTCTGGTAGTGCTCTGCAATATTTAAAACTTTTTCATTTGTTTTTATATTTGTTATGGTGATCTGAGATCAGTGATTATGACTCTGAAAGCTCAGATGATGGTTAGCATTTTTAGCACTATTTTTAATAATGTTTCTTAGACATAATTCCATTGCGCACTTAACAGACTACAATACTATGTAAACATAATTTTTATGTGCACTGGGAAACAAAAAAATTCATTTGACTTGCTTTAATGCAATATTCACCTTAGTGTAGTGGTCTGGATGGGAACCTGCAATATCTCCGAGCTATGCCTGTACTTGAAATATTCCAACTACCCAAACCAAAATGCCACTAAATCTTTAAAACAGACCGCTGTGGTCTGATCCCAGGGCTCGTATGGGAGGAGCTGTGAAAGTGAAGCTAGCATTTAACCTCATCCTTGCCCTGCAAACACTTTACTTGACTCATGCAGTAGAGTTGGAAGTTAACTCCTACTCATTTCTGAATCTTGAACACACAGAATTCCAGTAACCAACTAAGTTTATCCAAACCTCCCTATGTCAAAACAGTATGGAATTCTTCTAAAGTTTAGAATGTGAGAATTTTAAAGGATTCAAGAATTTATTTAGTTTTGTCCTTCCATTGTAAAGTGTCCTCTAATTTCTGCACTCTGAGGAATTAGAAACAATTCTTCAGGAATATATTCTTAAAAACAATTTGCCTTCCTGTTTTACCTTGCAGAATTGTGGTGCCCCTTTGTAATATTTGAAGATTTAAATTCTTGTGTTTCTGGTGGCTCAAAACCCACCATATCTGTAATTTACATGTTCAGGTGAGCACAGGTGTCACCCCCACAGGTGTGAGTTACCAGGTCCAGGATAGGGTTTAGGAATCTGCTACTTAACAAAACCACCTGGTGATTCACCTGCATGTTTTCCATGGACCATACTTTGCAAAACAACACCTTACAGACCTTTCTGTGTTGCTTTTCAGAGAGGGTTGAATGATTATGAGGTACCCAGTATTATAGTAAATATATCTTTTTTCTCTGTGGGGCCAATTTGGTACAACCCACATTTCTGCCAGGTTACTAGTCATCCTACAAGTCACTATCATTCTTTCCTCTCCCTTTAAAATGGGTATATCTGGGTGAAGAAAGGTACAGATGATTCAAGAAGCCTATCTCCAAGGGTGTAATGAGGGTACATCTGCTGGCTGTGGGACATACACACAAACTCCAAGTAATTAGGATTCAGGCCCTCAGAACAGCCTGGCTGAACTATCCTGTCACTGATTTTTAACAAAAACCATAATCTAAACCCTCTTTTTCAAAAATAGAATGTAAGGCTTAAAATACCCTTGAGGAAAACTTACTTTTTGGAAAAATAACCAAATTGTAATCATCAATGTATATGTACTGTGCTTTACACCAGTACATACCATGTGCGATCATACCTACACAGGAGCGAACACAAGCAATCCTTTAACTCATGGATCTCTGCAACATCTAAATGGTAGTTTAAGTTGGGACTGTCATGTCTTGTGATGACATAAAAAAAATATATATATGATTTAGTATTTATCCCAAATGACCTTTTGCCTTTTAGCTAGTACTGTAAGTCAAAAGACTTTTCTATTCTGGTCTATAGAACAGTTTGTGCTTCCTTACCTCTTTGCATCTCCATGAAAAAACTAGTCAGATTATTCCTGGGGGTTTCTCATGTACAGCTAAATGTTGTTTGGGTCATGTATTTTCATTTGTGCCAGCATTTTTCACTTTTCCAATGTAAATCATGATATTTTCAACTCCCAAGAACCAATGGATGAAAACTGCTATGAACAAATGAAAGCCCGACCAAACAGATCTGTGAATGAACCTCAAGAAGCCACTCCACGTGCACAGGTAAGTTATGTTTTCTGAATCAAGGGTAAAGTTCAGCCTTGACACAACCCAGCTCCATGTTTCAAGAGCATTAAAGTAGTGAATTCTGATGCACATCTGAAGCAGCCTGTTAGAAATTTTGCAGTCTGAATCAGTTTAAAGTTCTGGGACCTGAGTTCTAAATGGAAACTCAAAGGCAAGTCAACGGTTCTCAGAATCTCACTTGAAGCGTCAAAATTGTACACAATTACAGAGGCAGTAGATTTGAAAGGAAAAGTGGATTATCTTCCTAAATAATCAAATAAGCTTTTGCTTTCAGCTTGAAAAAATTATGTGCATCACAGAGATAAATATAAAAGTTGACACATGTATAATGTTCACAGAACCTAGATTCCAGGATTTATGAGGGGACAGGGTGAGAAAGAGAGAGAGAATGAGACCTTAGGTTAAAAGATTAACTAGCTGGATATAAAATACCGCACTTCTATTTTATGACGCAAATAAATATAAATTTAAATACAAGTACTATGGCTGTGGTCTTATGACAGGTGTGGGAATAGTCAGGACACAAGCCTAAGCAGAAACATCAAACACAAATGGATAGTTTCTCCTTTCCTCCCACAATCAGTTCAGCCTCCTCAGATATTGCCCTTGACTTCATCAAAAGCCATTCACAATCATTAGCCTACATGCTGCTAAAGTGCTATAAATTTCAGTTAAAATAGTTCTTGCTTCTCCTCCCAGATCTTGTCCCTTCACTTATGTGCTCTCTTACTACTCCCTGGAAAGAGTCAGAGGGCCAGCATTGCCTACGCGTTACTATGGGCCAGACCTTGTATTACGTGCTTTGTATGTGTTATTTTAGATTTCTATGAGGGAGGCAGCATTATTATTCCCCTCTGAAACTTGCAAAGGGTGAAAAACTTGCCCTAGAGCACTCAGGTACTAAGTGGGAAGGCAGAAGCTAAACTTAGTCCTGTCCAGCAGAAAATAGTCTCCTCCCTAAGAGGGGTCCCATCTAAAAAGTTTTCCATTTAAGGTAGAATTTTTCTCTCTTTGTTTATATGAATCCCAAGATATAAAAATTGCTGAAATTTTTATTAAGAAACCAAGATGTGGTGAGGACTTAAGCAAAATGTAAAGTCAACCTCTGATGGACAAATTTGTCAGCTGATGTTCAATTAATTGTAAAATCATATTTCTAGATAAAAGATATGAAAACTTCATGTTATAATGTGATCTGATAAATCCACAATAGTAAAAAGAAAACCTCTCAAAGAAGGTTGAAAGATAACTATACCATCTGAAATGTAGACATTCACAGCACCTTAATTGCAAAACAATGAGAATTCTGAATAGAAGTTGCTATTTAATACAGATTAGTTGAATGAGCCAACTTTATTTAGGCTGCGTCTGGTTTTTACTGAAGTGGAAATTGTGCAAAATTTTACCATGTCTTTAAAAATCTGCTATTGTATAAATTATATATTTAAAGACACTTCTAAGGTGATTAGTCCTTATTGTATTACACCTTACTCACAAATTTAGTTTCACAAATTAGAAATATAATCTCTTTATATCTGCTCAATTCCATTTTATTAGAATGATCGTTATCATCAGAAACACCACCGAGTTTACCGCTACAATATGAACACTGTTACTCTGGTCAATTATGAAAACATAAGGAGACTGTAATATTGGGCATGAGTCTTGATGGATAAAGTGTTTGTTTGTTGGAAAAAGAAATAAACTACTTTGCCCTTTGAAAATGATGTGTCAGTGCAAAAGTTGTGATTTTGGTAACTAAGTCTACTATTAGGAGAGTTCATCAGGAAACCTAATAATAAAATGAGTACACAAGAGAGCCCAAATACTAAAAAAAATTGAGGGATATAAGTGTGAGCTTGCTCCTTTTTTCTTTCTTCATGTCAAAAATCTCTCACCAATCTCCTATCCCTCCTATGCCAGAAGCATCCTCTGTCCTTTCCAAAGCCAATACTCCCACTTACACTCCTGATTTTTCCTATTGCTTCTAAGGTCTTAAACCTTCAATTGCTTTCTTTAAATGAAGCATTACTATTTACCTACCAATATGCACAAATCATCCCAATATATTTAAAAATAAAAACAAACAAAATAATACAACTGCTTCATCCTGTTTTTCTAATTCTTAAACTGACTCTTATTTTCCTCTATTGTTTCCATTTCTTTTCAAAGATACACATTCTTTTACTCCAGCTTTATCTTCTCCACTCATCCACTCAACTGAAACAATACTCTGGAAGTCACAAGTGACTACTGCATACAGTTTAGGGCCTTTTCTCAGGACTCACCTTCTTTGAACTCCACAGCACTTGGTAAAGTTGACCAACTATTGACCAGAGGTACATTACTTGGAATGTGTTTTGGTTAAGTGCAGAAACCAACTCACACCACTTTAGTAGAAATGGGAAATTACTGGCTCATGTAACTGGGAGATGCAAGGATGTATTTTGTTTTTGAGATGACTAAATATAAGGGCTCTCTCTATTTATCCTTCTTGCTACTTTTTACTGACTTCATTCTCTTTTATTACTAATAGACTCTCCCACTGAGGCTGGACAAGCCACTGACAGAGCTAGATTTTCATCCTCCCAGCCCCAGGAAAAACAATTTTTCTATTCTTGCCTCTACGTATCTATCTCAAATATGCCATACAGTTGGCTCTGCTGAAGTCACATGTACATTTTTGGGCCAACTTCTGTTGCCAAGGAGATGGGTGTTATGACTGGTTCCAGTGTAGGTAACGTGCTTGTTCCTGTGTTGGGTTCTGTAATTGGTAGCCTCTCTGGGATCAGATAAAGCATAGAAAATTTCCTAATGGAAAATGGGGACTTCATCAAAGAAAAAGGATAGAAAACAGTGTTGACAAGCAAAAAAGGTATCTGGCCCTTTGAATTACTGAGTGTCTTCTAGTTATTTCTGGACATCACTGCCACCTCCTCCTCTGTCTGCCTGGTCAAAAACAAAGCAGGTAGAAGCAGAAGGTGTGTGCAGGAAGCAGGGGACTGCCCATCTGGCCTGGAATATGGAGCTCATTTAGGGTAGTGGGAACTGAAACCGAACAGGTGGCATACAAACATGCAAAACCTTGAAAGTCAGGGTATTAAATTCAGGCTTTAGTCTATAGGCTAAAAATTTTGGACACATCATGGTAACAATATGAAAACAGTGCCTTAGGAAGATAATCTGAAAACAGCATACAGGCTAACTGGCAGAGGAAAGAGACTAGAGCCAGGATACCAGTGAGGCAGCTATTGCAATGCAGTTTTCCTGAAATGATTATTTTAGGAATAAAAAGTCAGAAAAAGATGCTAGAGAGGTTGTAAATAGGACCATTTCTTTTGTCTGGTAGCAGATATAAGACATTTAACTTAATATGAAAATAAGTGCAACAGGGAGATTTTAAGGGTTTTGTTCATCTAAATGTTGCTTCCCTACCCTCTACCCCCACAAATTGATACAATTAAGGCAAACCCTTCATACAGAAATTTTTGATTTATTCAATAGTTGTCCTGAAGTTTTAGCCTACAACTTCTAATAATTATAATCTCACACCCTACTTTTGGTTATAGTTATAGCTTCTACGTGTATGGTCTGTATTTACTCAGAACTCTGTAAGAAGGGTACTCTTGTTTTATAAGCAAGAAAATTGAGGCTCAAAACAGTTTTTAAAAATTTCCCAAGGTCCCATCATTGTATTACAGATCTGGGATTCAATTCTGGGCTTTGCAGCACCATATTCAACATCTTGCCAATTTTCCCTAGTGTCCTGTCCTACTTATTCTAGTATGGACACAGGTCTAGACCAGAGAGGACGACAAGCCCCTCTTGGATGAGAATGAATATCTCCAAGACTAACCTAAACTCAGAGGATCGTGGGGCAGGCAGGCAAGGGAAAGATGGGAAATATAATTATTGTCAATGCCAGTCATATCAATGAACAGTTATCCTTATACTCTGAACCTCAAGAGTATAGAAAAATTGGAGACTTTGATGGTCATCAAATGACCAATTATTAAACATACATAAAGTGAACTTCATGATTTATTAAATTCCTTTCAATCATGCTTGTGCCCAGTTTCACAAATTGGAGTATTATTACTTGGGAGGAACAATATAGGGGAAGAGCTACCTAAAGGGAAGGCAGAAGGAGAAGAAAGTTAAGAGTCCATCTAAAATGTTCATGTGTATTTTGAGTGTAAGAAAGAAAAATACACACCAAAAATTCATCTAAGAGTTTTTTTCCACTCAAAAGCCTTGAGTTGACTGTTTTTTGTTGTCATCAATTCAAATTTGGCAAACAAGGTATTGGAAACCCTGAAAACAAGCTGCTGTTTTTCATAGACCTTAGAAGGTCCAGAAGTCACCAGAGTCAAAGAATGGGCTAACAGTGAGAAATCAACATCCTTTCTTTTCAGGCCATGAATGAAACACAGATGTTTTACGCTTCACTAAATCACAGCTATGAGGAGAAGTGCAGAAAGCCCAGGAATCAGATTGCTTATTTGCCAGTCAAGAATGAAGGTGAGCAATTATGTACAATGGATGCCAGTGCATCTAAGACCACTTTGGTAGACAGTGTCCCACTGGAGAGCCAGGCAATAGAGGAAAATATTCACGATGATCCCATCAGACTGTTTGGATTGATTCGTGCAAAGAAGGAATCTACAGACCTGCTGGAGTATGATCTGGCTCAGTGAGTCAGCTCGTACTGGAGACAGTTGTTGAAGAAAACAAAATCTCCATATGACACTGAATGGTTTGACAGGGTGACAATCTGATGGTTATTTGTTGGTGGTATGGCAGCTTATCTCTTATCCAGAGCTTACATGCATGCACACCAAATGTGATGATGTGAAAATTACTTATTTGAATTAGTTATTAGAATTCACTTAAAAAAATGCCAAAGTAGTAAAATGTAAAATAAAATCAAGTTTGCAAGTTGAGCCTGATAACAAAGTCACAAGTTCACCAACAATACTTGGTACTCAGTGAAATAAAACTAAACAAAAAAATGTTTTAGACATAAGTGTGCTCTGGAGCATGTTGAAAGAAAAATAAATGTCAGTGTGGGGTTTTTTTACACATTTTTATTTTCTTGCCAATGTAAAACACCCCATCATTGGAAGAAATTTCTGACTGAAAGGCATAGCAGACATTAAAATATATTCCTAAGAGAAATGGGATAATCTTAAATATTTCTCACAAATGGTAATATATTTATTAGCTTTAAAATTATTATAAAACCAATGCATGTACCTTGTAACAGTACAGAAGTATCAAAAAAATTAGATATTCCACTAGCCAGAGCTAATCACTATGAGCAACTTTCTATATATCTTTTTAGATATTTTTCTGGGCATGTCCATGTACATACATCAGTTGTTTGTTTTGTTTGTTTTTCTTACAAGAAAAAAGAGGAGTGATTATTTTATACATATTATTTAAACTTTTTTCACTTAACAATATATTGTGGTTTTATTTTTATTGTTATTTTGAACTATAACTATACTTACATAATTTTAATGCATAGCATCTCATTGATGGCTACAAAAGAATTTATTCAAATAATTTTGAAGTACATTCAGCTCATTTCCAAATTCAGATTTTTGCTTTTACAAATAATTTTGTAATGAGAATGCATCCCCACACGTGTTTGGGTACTTGTCTGACTTCTTTAGGTTAAATGTCTAAAAAAGGAATTGCTGCTTTAAAAAGTGTGCATCTATAGAATATATTTCTGAAAGGTCAAGAATTTGGTCAAAGTGTATTCAATTTAAATTCTGATAAATACTCCTAAACTTCTCTCCAAAAAGTTATTTTAAAAAAACTTTCTGTTATCTTTCTCCATTTGGAATAGGAGCTTAATTGGTTCTCAAATCATCACTGACCAAGAAAATTATTAATGTCAGCTGTCTCTCCTGTCCTCTGACCAGAGCTCAGCAGATTTTATTCATTCTCTCTTCAATTTTTTGTTGAGCTCCAACGGTAGTTTAGCCATTTATACACCAGTGTTCAACAATGAGGAAGGACAATAAAGAGACCCTTCTCCCTTGGAACTTACACTAGTAGAAAAGATGAGTATCAGGTTAACAAAGAAAAATGTAGCTACTAGTAAAAAAGGCAATTAAGAAAACATAAAAATGAGAGAGCAGAGTCTCTGAAGAGGAAATTTAAATTCTGGGAACTGAACAAAAAGGACCCATCTATGTAAAGAGAAAAGAAGAAAGTGTGTTGTGTAACAATTTTATCCATGTTTGGAAGTACCTACATCTGTCAATATCTATTTTTTATTATGAATCTGTATAAAATAAAATACTAATGCCAAAGTTATCTTTATTGTTCCCTTTATTGTTGCATGAATTTGATAGTTCATGTCTTTCTAGGAATTTGTCCCTCTCATCTATGTTTTTAAATTTGTTGGCAAAAAGTTGTTCAAAATATTCTGTTTTATCTTTTCAGTATCTGTAGAACCTACAATGATTTCCCTTCTCTTTGATATTGGTAATTTGTTTTTTTTCCTGATCTGTCTGGTTAGAGATTTTTCAATTTTTTTGATTCCCTCAAAGAACCAGTTACTGTTTAAATAACTCTTCTATTGTTTTTATATTTTCTATTTCATTGGTTGACTCTCTGATCTATATTATATACTCTCTTCTGTTAAGTATGTTTCATTTGTTCCTCTTTTTTTAGCTACTTAAGGTGGAAGCTAAGATCAATATAAAGCCTTTCTTCTTGCCTTAAATAACATATTTTTATAGATATCCCCTAAATTTTGATATATTGTTTTCACTTTTATTCATTTTAAGTATTTCCAATTTCCCTTTGATTTCTTCTTTGACCCATAGGTTATTTAGAAGTGTGTTATTTAGTTTCCAAATATTTGAGGAGTTTCCAGATCTCTTTATTGATTTCTAATTGAAATCCACTGTTGTCAGAGGATTTATAATTTGTCATTCCTTTATTGCCCAGAATATAGTCTTTGTGGGTGACGGTACACACATGAGAAGAATGCATAGTCTATTGTTGTTTGGTAGAGTGTTCTAAAAGTGCTAACTAGGTTAATTTGCTTATAAAGGTTTTCAGTGATTCTATATCCTTAATGAATTTGCCTACTTGTTCTACCAGTTATTGAGAGGGGAATGTTGAAATCTTTGAGTATGGTACATTTGTCTATTTCTCCATGCAATTCTATGTTTTGGTTTCATGTATTTTGAAGCTCTATTATTAAGTACATAAATGTTTAGAAGTGTTATGTTTTCTTGAAGAATTGATTCCTTTATCATTATGAAATGGCTGTTTTATCCTTAACTATTACTGTCTCTGAAATCTACTTTGCCTGATATTAATATTGTCACTACAGCTCTTTTGATCAATGTTGGCATATCTTTTAATATTCTTTTAAACCTGTTTACATATTTTTATATCATCTTTTAACTTATTTACATCTTTATATTTAAAATCCATTTTTTGTAGGTAGCATATAGTTTGTTTTGCTCTTTTTAAATCCAGTCTGAAAATCTCTACCATTTAATTGGGGTATTTAAATCATTTTCATTTAATGCAATTATTGATATGGTTGAGTTCAGAAAATGCTCTTCATATCTGTTTTCTATTTGTCCCATCTGTTCTTCATCCATTTTTACACCTTTTTATGACTTTCTGGATTATACCAATTTTTTCTTATGATTCTATTTTATCCTCATTGTTAGATTGTTAGCTATAAATCTACATTGTGTCACTTCAGTGATTGTTTAGGGTTTATAATAACATCTTTAACTTATCCCAGTCTACATTTAAATGATATAATACTACTTTGGTATAGTATAAGAACCTTAAAACAGTGTACTTTTATTTCTCCTCTTCTCACCTTTATGCTCTGGTGTTTATATATTTTATACATTGTTATTATTTTTTCTTTAAAAAGCCGATTATCTTTTTTAAAGATTTAAATAATAATTTTAAAAGAGGTTTTCATATCTATCCCTGTGGCTAATATCTACAGAATTCCTCAATCCTTTCTGTAGCTCCAGGCTTCCTCACTAGATGAAAGCCTTTAACGTTTATTTGAGGTCAGGTCTGCTGGTGGTGAATCTCCTCAGCTTTTATTTTTCTCAAAAAGTCTTTATTTGCTTTAATTTTTGAAATATATTTTCACTGGGTAAAAATATTTCAACTATATGTTTCTTTCAGTAATTTAAAGAAACTGCTTCACTCTCTCTCAGTTGTATTGTTTCCTGAAGGAAAATCTGGTGTCATACTTGTCTTTGTCCCTCTGTATATTATCTTTTTTTTTTTGGATTTGAAGATTTTTTTTTTAATCACTGACTATAAACAAATATGCCTCACTGTAGTTTGTAAGCGTGTTTATCTTATGTATGGAGATTATTGAGCTTCCTGAATCTGTCTTTGTAGTTTTCATCTAATTCTGGGGGAAAAAATATTTCTTTACATATTTTTTCTGTACTCCCATCCCAATTTTAAGGTTTTCAATTACTTGTAAATTATTCCATATTTCAGTGATCAAGTTATTTCAGTCTTTTTTTCTGTGTTTCATTTTGGATAGTTTCTCTTGCTATGTCTTAAAGGTCACTAATCTTTTCTCCTAAAATATTTATCTGACAGTAATCCCAGTTGGCATTTTTTAATCTGACAATTTAGTTTTTAGCTCCATAAATTCAGCTAGGTTTAATATACTTTAAATCTCTCTCTGAGGTTTTTTGCCTTCATTTGATTAACAGAACATTTATATTTAGACAGTACAAACAGGAAACACCAAAATTTAGAAGGGAACAAGAAAGAATACAAATTCAAGAGAGATGCTCTCCTAATGCTGCTTACCATTCCTTTAACCTGCTCTAAGGGAAAACACCTTACCCACTCAGCTCCTACCACGTAAGAAGTCATGGTTAACTGGATCAAAAGTGAATTAAAGTTGAATCAGGACAGTCCATTTATCTCCTAAATCAATCTATGCGCAGGAGATTGGACAGCTACCACTGGGGGCAGAGTTGTAAGGATATCGTAAAATAGAATAGGGGCGCGGAGATGCAAGGCACAATTACAGGGGGCAGAAACTAAGTGAGCACAAGAAGACAGCTGGTAGAGAATGAAGTTCCAGATTCCAGAACTAATCCTACTAATCAGATAACCATCATAACAAAAACAACTCATGTTTATTAAAGCTTGCTAAGCTCAAGACACTGGGCTAAGCGCTTACCTGCATACCTGATTTAATCACATAAAACCCTGAAAGATGGGTGCTATTATAATTCTAATCTTATAACTGAAAAAAAATTGACTGACAAAGATTAATTTGCACAAATAAACTGTAGATTCAGGTTTTGACGACACAGTCTGGGTCCAGAGCAGGCTCTGTAGAAGAACTGATCAAATAGCTGGTTGCAAACACCTTTGGACCTATTTTTGGATTGTCCTACTCCTGCCTATTTAGCCATAAAAAGCTCTCCTTTAAGTAGACTGACTGGGTTTCTATTATTTAAAACTAAAAGACTGTGACTGACTTTCTGTTATTTAAAATGCACAGAGGCTAACTAAAACAAATTTAAAATTTCTTTAAAGTGTTGAAAAACAATGACAATTTACAGTAGCTTTCACACTAAAAAGCTTCTGTGGTTTAGGACAAATCCACTTAAATGGTAGTCTCTTGCTTTCAATAAACACTAATATATATATCACATGTTCATATTAGTGTTTTGTAGACAAGTATTTTATCAGTGCTGCTTGCTTAAAATACCTTAGGTTTTCTTTATCAGACCTCCATCCAATTGATAATCCAATGATAATCCAAATTACCATTTCATGATTTCAGATGCTAAAGCCATGTTTACTACTCTGAAGAAATTCAAAACTAACTTACAAAAACATTCCAATGTTACAGCTAAACATCACTTTGTGTTCAATTTTGTCTGTGGGAGATGAAAGTTACCCAATTAGAATTAGAGAAACCTTTGGTATTTAAACCAAAACGGAAGGAGAATGGAGTAAAGTTTCCATCATAATGTCCTTACCCACCTTGGATGGAATGGACAACTCTCTTAACATGCCAGTATCCATCATAAAACTTGAGAGTTGGTAGAGTTTTGTTTTGTTTTTATTTAATTGATTTAGACAGCAGTAGGTAGATTAATTTAAATAATTGGTCCAAGAGTTAAATAATAAAAAATACCATAAATATTTAAACGTAAAATGTATAAATATTTGTTCACTAACTTTTGAACTTAGAGCCAAGACCTTTTCTTGAGTAGATCATGATGGGAATTCCATGACATCTTTCTTACATAAATCTCATTGTCCATAAAATACTGCCTATAGCCCTACTCTTACTTTCTTTAAAGTGAAATAAGTCTTAAAAACACTTGTGATTGAAATCTTAGTACAGAATAGTGCTAGATTTTGGGCTTTCCTTCCAAGATGTTTATAAGCATTTTACCCCCATCTAAATTGGCAGCAATTTTAAAGCAATTTCAGCATGTTTATTGATTCTTTGCAAAACACTGAACTTAATTATCATAGAAAGAACTCTATACCCATATTTCATTAAGACACATACAAATTAATTATCTTATGTAATTACAAAAACAAGTATAACTAGTAAAATCAACTTAAGAGACAAACACCACTGGCCCTTGGGAAGCCTATAACCATCAGACCTGCTGCAGGTAATAGGGGAGTGATCCATTGGCTTGAGCATTTTCATGCGGTCAAAAGTTGCCATGTTTACAGAAGGAAGGGAGAGTGGCTCACACATGTGGAGTTCATTTAACAAATCTACTTTACAAATCCAAGTTAACTTCATAGAATGAAATTTTAGAAAATTGGGAATGTTTCTCATAATCACAAAATCTTTACTGTATAAGCAATAGAACCTTATGGTCTGCCAATAAGATTCTACTCAATAACTACTGAATTAAACATTTTGTCTTGTAGTCTTTCTTCAAAGAACTGAGAGAAAACTAATAAACCAACCTGGGCAAATTACCAGTTGCCATCTGTCTTGCCAATGGGTTTCAGCCCCAGGCAAGTTTGCTACGGATTCAGTGTGACCAAAGAAATTGACAGCAAAATGTTCTTGGGGTGAAAGGGTTACACCCAAGTTTATTTCCAGGTGGCAGGTCAGTCACTAGAATCCCATTTACTCAGAGCGAGTCTGCAGGCAGCAAGCCAGTCTCTGCCTCTGGGCCCCTCTGTCTGCACAGCCATCCTCTGGGCCTCTGTCCTTGGTGCTGCCACCACTCCAGCCTTTGCTCTGCTCTCCTGCAGCCTTGCAGCCCTGCCACTGTGTCCTGCCCAGAGCATTGGGCGGAGCTCTTTTTATAGAGTCAAATTGCCCACAGGTGTGCAGTGGGCTAGTCAACCAGGGCCAGGTGAGAATCTTTGCCACAGTAACTCTCATTTTATCCACACTCCACCCCTCCAGGATTCTCTCCTTTCAATCTATGTGCCCTTAGTCCTCTGCAATGGTCCCCTGTGCAAGGAAGCTCGAACATTTTTCTCCAGCCTCCCCAGAAAAAAGTCTTGCAGACACATGGGCCAGACTCGTGGCTCTGTCTCTGACCTCTGCCTATTTGGTCTTAATGGCTGGAACTGCTGCTCTGGTTTCAGTTGTTGCCATAGCTCCAGTAAGATTCTATTTGGCTTCCTGTCTAATTTCCTTCCATCTGCTCCTGCCCGTATCAAATCAACCCACATCTGGGTCCTCATAACCCTCACAAGGTCCTGTAAATTCCTCTTGTGAGTAACAGGTCCCATTTCTTTCTGGATTCTCGTTGCTTCTGCCTCTCTGAAGTCTGCTATTGTATATATCACCTCACTTATGGGATGACCTAAGTGAGGGGAAAGAATGGCCACTAGAGACCCAAAGAGGGATGTAGGAGCCATTTGAAGTACAGTATTTCTCATCCCAGTAGTGAAAAATCTCTTCATCTGGGTTATAATTCTCTGGACTATAGATGGTATTTCTTATGCCTAGCTCTCGTAGCACCTGTTGGAGCTCAGCATACATCTGCCATCTAACAGGAGAGGATGGCAGATCACCCGGATTGGGCCACACAGTGCGAAGTGCAGTCATAAGCCAATCGAGGAGGAAGTGACTCCCTGGGGTCTGATGTGCATTTTCTAATCACTTACTCAAGGCAGGCTGCACTGTCAGGGAAGACAGCTTTCCCATCTCTGATCCCGACAGAACAATTCCATCCACCCCTAAGTCCCATAGTCACCAGCTCAGCCTGGGTATAGGGACAGACCATAGAGTGCTCCACAACCTGGGGAGGAGGCTGCTCCTCTCCTTGGGGGACTTTGAGCTGCTGGGTCTTTATTTTCTTTACAACCACTGGGTGTGCTTTCAATACAGGAGGGGCCAGTGCCTCCGGCACCACCCCTTCATCCTTCCCCAGCTCTTCCATTTCTGGGGCTGATGGCACCTTTCTCTCCTCTCCCCTGAGTGCCTCCTCTACTACAACCTTTACCTTTTCTACTGTGCCTTGCAGCGATGCTAGCTCAGTCTTCAGAAGCTCTCTTACCTTCAGCTCAATGCTGTGCAGCTGATGTTCTTGTGCCACCTCCGCCTGTGCTTCCCTCAGGAGCTTGTCTTTTTCCTTAATGGCCTCTTCCTCCTTCAGAACACCTGGCGGTGCTGCCGTCTTATCTCCAATGGCACCTTGCTGCCAGTGCTCTTGTGCTGCATCCTCCAGGCATGAAGGCCATTTCCTTCCTTGGGGAATCCACAGAGGTTTGCAACTCGCGTTCCTCTGCCACATCCTCCCGCATCAATGCCATTTCCGTCCTCAGGGCATCCACAGAACTCTGCAGCTCACATTCTCGTGCCGCCTCCTCCTGCATCAATGCCACTTCCCTTCTCAGGGAATCTACTGAAGTTTGCAGCTCGCGTTCTTGCGCTGCCATTTCCTGGGTCTCTTCTGCAGACGTTTTTAAGACTGTGAGAAGCAGCCAACCCACAGTCCCCGCTGCCTCATGGACACTCTGCTTCTCAAAGGATCTGCTTACTATACCAAGGGCCACCCCTAAAGCCTCAGGTGTCACCTCCACTTGCCTCCAGTCCTGGGGTGGGGCCCAGTCCCCTAGGAGGCAAGCCACCTCAGACCACATACCCATTGGGGGACAATCCATTGTTTCCCCATTCGCAGGGGCAGCCCGCTGAAGCACCCCTCCCATAAGGGCAGCCTGTCTTTTCCCTTGGTCAATACTGAACCCTGCCAACTATGCCAATTGTCTTGCCAATGGGTTTCAGCCCCAGGCAAGTTCACTATGGATTCAGTGTGACCAAAGAAATCGACAGCAAAACATTCTTGGGGTGAAAGGGTTACACCCAGGTTTATTTCCAGGTGGCAGGTCAGTCACTAGAATCCCATTCACTCAGAGCGAGTCTGCAGGCAGCAAGCCAGTCTCTGCCTCTGGGCCCCTTTGTCCACACAGCCATCCTCTGGGCCTCTGTCCTCAGTGCTGCCACCACTCCAGCCTCTGCTCTGCTCTCCTGCAGCCTTGCAGCCCTGCCACCATGTCATGCCCAGAGCACTGGGCGGGGCTCTTTTTATAGAGTCAAATTGTCCACAGATGTTCAGTGGGCTAGTCAACCAGGGCCAGGTGAGAATCCTGGCCACAGGACCTCTCATTTTTTCCACACCAGCCAATGTCCATTTTCTTATTCTTTTGTAGTACAGAATCTTGATTTTTAACTAATAACCAAGGGGACCTTAACATTCTCCTCAGCCTGACAAACTTTAGACAGATTTCTTCCTGACTATAGGCCCCTGACCTCTCTTTTCCTAGAGTATTTACTTGAAAACACTTGTCATTGCTAATTATTTCTCAGCTGCCTTTTGAAATGTATATAAATTCCTTAAAAGCCTCTTGGTAGTTTGATGACTCAGGGAATGTGTTTCTCAAGGACCTGGGAACCATCTTTTTGAAATCTAATTATCAAAGGAGACAGTGCTACTATTTCCTAGTTTCTCCTTGGGAGGGTAAAGCTTAACTCTGTTGGGTACCTAGCTCCAAGCTGTAAGACTACCTCCTGTCATGGAGATGGAGGACATTTACTTTTCCTTGGGTAAGGTGAATAAGCAAGCTCAGGTGGTCAATTACCCCACCCAGTTCTTAAAAAGCTCTTTGGTTCTTTGTTTCAGGGGAGTTGAGTTCAGTCTCCTTCCTCTATTGCAATAGTATTGAATAAAGTCTTCTTTGCCTATTTAATTTTGTCCAGTGTAATTGACATTGAATACATAGCTTCTGAAACAATGTTCCCCCTGAAGCTTAGTGTAGCCTTCTTTGGCCCTCATTCCCTCCAGCTAGAATAAAGATGAGGACTGAATTTGAGCAGCCATATGAGATCACAGGATGGAAGCCATGGGCTGAGGATGGCAGAGGAACAATGTGAGAGCCTGAGCCCCTAGCACATGGAGCACTCCAGGCTGTGGACCGACTGTCTCTAGCTTCTTTACTATGAGGGAGAATTATCTGTTTTACTTAAGCCATTGTTATTTGAGGTTTTTATCACTTGCAGGTGGACCTAACATAATACATCCACAAATACCTTGGTTTCATATTTTAGTTAGCTTTTCTCCAAGAGGTAATAAGAAATGCTAAAATGGTGTCATTTGGGGTAAGGTAGGGTTGGCAGAGTGAGATCTGTTGGTATTTTTTCATGGACTATATCTCCTCCCCAGCACTCAGTATATTCTTACAGATTTTTAAAAAAAGTTTCAGGAAGATGAATACTGAAATTCCTCACAAATACATAAACTTGTCTCATATCCATTAAAATTCAGGATATTTTACATATGAATATGAAAACTAAATTTACACAGTTATCAGGTTATTATACTCACAAGTTCAGAGGAAATTTGCAAGTTCAAAAGAATAAAATTGTGCCCTAAGAAGATCACTTAAAAGAAAATATTTGGTGAGATGTTAACAGATATTTTAAATAAACATTAACCCATTTTTAAAAGACCAACAATTAATCTCTTGGTTATACTTAATCCACTCCCTAAGTCTTATCATCAAATTGTTTAGGACAATATCATATGCTGTATTTTTAATTACCAAGTTGATAATTCAAGATGACCTAATTCTCTTAAGGTAGGAGACACTGGAATTCAAGGTCCCAGAAAAGATATAAACCAAATGGCGTGCAAAGTTCAATGCTGATACAGGTTAGCAGAAAGGAACAGAGAAATGGGAGATCAGATTCTAATTAGGAGGCAGCAGTCCAGTCTCTTGTAGGGGACTTAGGTGAGCAAGAAAACTTGCTCCTCTAGCCATGAAGGCTGCAGTGGCCCCTGATCTGTAAGTTTTTAAACCTTTGATTACCTTAAGAAAGGAATCATTTTGCCTGTTCTGTTGATATTTTTGTCAATGTCACCGTATTTGCATTCTTTGCATTCAATGAGGAATAGCACATTCCTCATCTGCAAAATCAGAATGTGGGAAATTAATATTATATTGCACCTTCTTTCACTGTTAATAAGTAAAATTCTATTCATTCCTTATTTCACTTCTGCAAGTTAAAAATGAGATCTTAGGCCTGCTTTTTACTTCTTATGCTAAGTTAATGAAGTTAACAGAGACTCACTTTAAAAATAGTACAAGTCTTTACAATGAACGAAAGAGGTCTAAAATAGATGAGATGTCCCTTCGCTCTTGAAGTTACAGAGATAGAGATGTCTGCATCATAAAACATATTGAAGTACTCTGATTTGATAAGGTATTAAATTAAGAACATTTGCAAGAATATCAGTCTTGCTTCCTCTGCAACGTGGAGACTTGTGTGAATATTCATAACGGATACCAATTTGTACCATTCTGTGTATTAATATATATATGTATATTTGTCCTTGGAAGTATCATTCGAAGGAAAGATTCTTGTAAGACTTTGAAGACTTTAGACATTGTTGCCATGTCCTGTAACAATAACCAAAAGAAACTCTGATGGGTTATCTTACCTGAACTGGTAATATTATTATAATGGATATATCAGTGTTTTAAAACAATATAAATAATTGTAAGATTAGTACTTCATATCAGAAAAGAATCATTGGCATTTTCTTCTGTGGCAGGCATAATGGAAAAAAGTCAAAGTCTATGATGTCAACTTTTCTTGTTTTAACAAGGAAATTGAGTCAACTAATTTATCAGGAGTAATATTTCACAAATATTATGAAAATAGAGGAATAATCCCCCAAACGCTGTATCTACAAGTAATATATCTACAACAGAAGAATAAAAAAGTTGAAAAATAAAAGGTAGAATAAATATAGTAAGCAAATAACAAAAAAGAAAGATGGCATAACTATATTAATGTTAGGCAAAATAGACATGAAAATAGCAATACTAGAGACAAAGAGAGTCATTGCAATTAATAAAGTTAACATGCACTAAGAATATATAACAATTCTAATTTGTATGTACCTAACACCATTTATAAAACCAAAGTTTATAGAAACACAAAGAGAAAGTATAAAAATAAAAAACTTAAACACAACTTTTTCTGTAATTAACAGATTAATAATATACAATGGAATCAATAAGGATTTGGAAGATTTGAAAATCATAGTTAATACTGACCCAATTCAAAACTTACAAGCTGCTGTGCTCTGACAAACTGAACTGTGATACCATGAAAGGGTTACCCAGATCTGAATTTCATCTGTTCCTAGGGATAGCTGACAGTGGGCTGGGTGTCTTAAGCCTTAACACATCAGTCTCATCTAACCTCAAACAACCTCATTCACTTACCCCAGCAAGACATGATCTGAAAATGTTTGAGAAGAACAGGGATAAGGGGCTTGTACCGACAACTGTATTCAGTAAACAGACATTATTGTCCAGAACACATGCAACATTTATGAAAATTATCAACCACATTCTAAGTCATAAATAAGTTTCAATAGATGTCAAAGGATCAGAATTGCACAGATTTCTTGACAATTAAATTAAGTTACAAGTCAATTTTTAGAAAATAAGCTAAAAATCCATAAATTTGCAAACTCTAACATTTTTATATAACTCATGGATAAAAGAAGAAATAATTAAAGTTAAAATTGAAAGTTAATACCGAACTATAATTCCATCTACTTGTAGATTGTAATTAAGTGGTGCTTAGAAAGAAATGTATAGCCTTAAATGTTCATGTTAGAAAAACTAAGATAGGTTGCAAAGTGAAGTGTTAAATATCAGTCATAAAATGTTGGAAAACAAACACCAGTAAGTCTAAACAGAGAAAGAAAAAAAGGTATGAGCAGCAATTAAGTCGAAAAAAAGAAAGAATTTACAAAGGTAAAGATCATGCTTCAAAAAGACCTACTACCACCACACTTCTAAATCTGTGGCTGTCCACTAAGAGCAATTTAGCTGCCATCTCTCCAACCGTTCTCTCCCAGGAGGCATTTGGCAATGTCTGGAGACATATTGTGGTTTGGGTGGGGGGGCCATGCAGTGGGCAGTCCAGAGATGCTGCTAAACATCTTACAATGTACACGACGCCCCTCCGACAAGATTCTTCTGACTCATAGTGTCAGCCTTAGGAAACCCTGTCTACATAGAAGAATAGAGAAGAGAAGCCATTAGTATATATATTAGAAACAAAAAGAGGGCCACATCCACAAATACAGAGAGATTAAGAAAGATAATAACAAATATGTGCAAAAATGGGTAAATACTTGGACAAAATGCATTAATTCCTAGAAAAATAAAAATTAAGCAGAAAAAACTCACGAAAAAAGAAAAACTAAAAGTCTATAACTGCTAAAGAAATTGACTCAAAAATTTGCAATTTTTCTATTGAAAACAGATGTGCTCGTATGCGCTGTTCAAGAGTGCAGTAGAGTACACAGTAGAGGACAGTAGATGTTATTCATAAAAATGGCAAATTCAATTGCTGTTGGACACAACACTCATTTTTAAGAATTTATTCTGTAGATACGTTCATGTATATATATGAAATGATATTTCTACATAGCACAATGCAGCTTTATTTGCATAGCAATAGTTTGAAAACAGTAGGAATCTTGTTAAATGAATTCTGGGATGGCCACTAAGTTGAGTAAGATGAGGTCATAAAGAATGAGGACATGCTCTATACATTGAGGTAGAAAGGTCTCAGAATATATATTAAAGCACTTTTAAAAGCACAGTGTATAATGTTTGCTGCCCTTTGTGTAAGAAAGCCATGGGTGGAGAAACAAGAATATATGTATATTTGCATTTATTTGCATTTGTGTGAATATGATAAACGATTTCCTCTAGGGAGGTGAGAGGCCTCCAAAAACATGCTCAGAATTGAATTTCACACATCCTTGACAAGTGAAAGCATGAAGCTAGAATTAATTTGATTTACTTGAATAAAGCATTGTACCTTTTCTTGTCCTGGAGTGTTGTAAAACAGACTAATATCCTCTATACTACAGTGGTGCACTAGCATTTTCAATAACTGATTGCCTTCACATTATCTTATTTGAAGACTGTAAGGTTGAAGGCACTGGGGGGAGGGGTAAGCACGTCAGACACTGATGATGTGCCAAAGTCCCTGGCTGCTGCCCCCTCCCAACCTGAAAAATGTGCCTTAGGCTAGCCAATCCTCTAGCTGCTGTAAATCTAAGCTCTCCCTCCCCCTACCTTCTTTAAAAACTTGCTGCCTGCCCTGCTGGGTGCAATTTTCCCAGCCTCCATTTCTGTAGACTTAGAAACCTCGCCCGGGAATTTGTGTTCGAATAAACTACGTGGCCCTTTGTTGCCTCTCTTCGCCTGCTTATTTTGGCTAAAATTTGTCTTACAAAAACCATACCTCCTTTGGAGTGTACAAATAAGAAACGAGAGTAAGAGAGGTTCATATTTTACCTAGGAGCATGGAGGTGTTACTTGTTACTGCCTGCAAAGATGCATATTTAAACCATTTGCTGTGCTCAGAAATATCAACCCAAAATGAATAGGGCTTTTCTTGCAGAAATAAGTGACACCACGTGCTTTCTTACCACTACCCTGTTTTCTAGCCCTCTGGTTTTATACCAGAGAACTGATATAAAGTAAGACTTTCTTGACTGAGGAAATATAACAGAAAAGAAGACTTGATATCATAATGTAGAATGAGAAATAGGACTCATTCCTACATATATTCACTTTTGCCAACACTCATTTATTTGCCTACAGTGTGGCAGGCACAGTTGTAGGCACTGGGTTATGAGGAGGGATGGATTATACATTCTCTGCCCTCCAGGAGCTCCAGATTCAGTGCAGTACCGTACACACTGCATTGCCAGATTATGTCTAAGAAGCTTTGGTTCCTTCATTAGCAGACGTTGGCAGAGTTGCATTTTTCCACTTATTCAAACTGCAAGCCAAGTTGGTGTTTCATTTCTCAGGAATTGATAGCCTCGAGGTATTATTAGAGCCAGAGTGATGGGAGAAAAGCAAAAATATGGAGCACAACATCTTTCAAGGCTTTTGTTTAATGATTGCCCAGATTTACCATGACACAGGAAGTGCACTGAATACCATATCAACAAAGCAATATAATAAACCCTACTTTTTAAATGCTTCATATTGTTGTGTCCTGATTTTTTTAAATTTAGCTGCTGTTTATCAATATTAGCTGTATAAATGATACAAATTTCTGTCTTGAAAACTTTATTGGCTTCATTTGCTCTTCCAAGATAATTAAACAAGTAAAGATAATTGGGCACATAAAGATGAAAAAAGCATGGTGTTCGCTTATCATTCTCTTCTCATCAGCAGATAATTCATTTAGCTCAGACATGCTATTTAACCCAGTTACTTTCAATCTGGGTAATGTTGCACTCTAATCAGGGGAATTAAAAGCTTATTCAGTTACAAAGGAATGTTTCATAAAGTAGGTGGAGAACAGAAAAGGCTGAGTTATGTTATATGTGTTCTGCTTCATAGCACCTACTTTTTACATGTCACCAACAAAAGGCAAACTCTTTGGCTCTACTTTTGGAGGTGGTCAATGAAAAGTAAATAAATGTTTGCTTAATAATCAATAACTTCTGTTCAGCAAGGAAAAGGAAATGAATCTGAGGAAAAGTGAAAACAAAAGCCTCTGTTGAAATTTGAAGCTGGTGCCATTTCTCCAAAACTAAATATACTCATATTAAATCATTCCACTGGTTCTTGGGCTTCAGTAATTTTATTATGGTTTATTCATAATAGCTGTTTCCTTTCATCTCCAGATATGGGGGGGAAAGCCCAATAAACAACATAACAACAAACAGCTGTTGGATTTGATAGACATTTTGTTGGCAGCCGCGCTCAGAAAATAGCGCCCAATGCAGGGCAGCCGGAAGGCCCCGAACTTCCTAATGACAAATCATCCCACACCACTAAACTACATGCTAATTGCGCCTTGGCATAAGGACCAATGAGACCCACCAAATGGTTATGCTAATAAGGCATATGGAGCCGCACCAACCAGGTCAGAGCATGAGAACTATATAAGCAAGCCTCTCCTTCCCCTCTGGGTCCTGCCCAACTCATTTGTTTCACAAAGAGCTGAAGAATAAAGCTTTCTGCAGAAGAATCCTGCTGTTGTTGCGTGCTGTTCTTGCCGGCGAGGACGGGGCGCGCGACAAGTGGTGCTGAATCCCGGGAACCAGAACATCACCGGCACAGGGAGGACCCTTCAGACATCTGGAGAGGATTCAGAACTGCAGGTCAGAAGAAAGCCCGGAGGGGTAAGTTCCGAGAGGCCCCTGCTTTTTAGGATGATGGTTGATGGTTCTCTGTAAATAAGGAGGCACCATGGGGAATGCACCGTCATTAGTCACGGCGCTGCAGACAGCTCTCAAAGAGCGAAACTTGAAGGTCTCCAGCAAAGTCTTAGGATCTTTTGTGAAGGAGATAGACCGTGTGGCCCCCTGGTTCATTTGTTCAGGGTCCCTCTCAATCCCGAGCTGGGACAAACTGGGGAAAGATCTTGATAGAGAGGAGGAGGAGGGTAGCCTGAGGGGAGGCACCAGGCCCCTCTGGAAACTGATTAGAGCTTGTCTGCAAGATGAGAGTGTGAAAAGGTAATAAAAGAAGGTCAGAGAGCATTGACAGATATCCAAGAGAGCATGTCAGAAACGGAACGGGAAACAGAGAGCGCGCGCGGCCGAAAAAAGGCCACAAAAACGAAGGTAAAGAAACCTCAGAGTGAGGGAGAAAGCCCGCCTAGGGCAAAAGCGAAAGAGCCCCGAGAAGCGAGTGACGATCGCCTTGGAGAAAATAGTAAATACCCCTGGAAAGAGTTGAGGGACCTCCAACTCTCCAATAGGGAATCTGAGGAGGAATTAACGTCCGCAGAGGAAGGGGAAGAAAATAAAACCGCAGAGTGTAGAAGTAAGGGAACCAGCAAAGTTGAAAAGCGGACCAAGGAAAAAATGAAAGCAGGGTATCCCCCGACGCCCTTTGCCCCGCCACCTTACGTGAGTGGCGCACTCTCCTTTTGCCACCCAGATACTCTTCAGGCAATTAGACAAATGTTTCCTGTATTTGAGGATAACGGTGTACGCTCTCACCAGCCCCTGAGCCATAAACAAGTTAAAGACTTAGCGGAATCCGTCCGAGCGTATGGGGTCAGTGCCAACTATACCATAGCACAAGTTGAGAGATTAACAGAGACAGCCATGACACCCGCAGACTGGCAATATGTAACTAAGGCATGCCTTTCTAGTATGGGGCAATACATAGAATGGAAGGCATTGTGGCATGATATCAGTATGACCCAGGCACGCGCAAACGCGGCCGAAGGACAGCCTGCGTGGTCATATGATATGCTGACGGGCCAAGGACAGTGGGTAGCCAACCAGACCGCCTTCCCCTTACAGGTATACGCACAAATAAACACGTGCGCCGCCAAGGCATGGACAGCCCTCACCAACAAAGGAGAAGTATCAGGCAATTTGACAAAAATTATTCAGGGGCTGAGCGAGCCATTTTCTGACTTTGTCGCTCGTATGATGGAGGCCGCAGGCAGAATATTTGGAGATCAGGAACAAGCAATGCCCCTAGTGGAGCAATTAGTATTTGAACAATGTACCAAGGAATGCAGACAGGCGATAACACCCTGGAAACAAAAAGGGATACATGCCTGGTTGAAAGCCTGTAGAGAAATAGGAGGGCCACTCACCAATGCGGGCCTAGCCGCGGCCATATTACAGAGCCACAAACAAGCCAGGATCACTAACAGAAGTATTAAATGCTTTCACTAATCTGTCACGAGACCTGTCCCAGTATCTTTCAGGAAACTGGTCCCAGGACTTCGATGGGACACTAGAAGAGCTGCGGCGAGAAATTATCCACATCAACTCCACCCGTCTAGATATCTCCGTAGCGGAAGGACTCTCTTCCTAGTTCCTCAGAGCTCTCTCCCACGTCAAGGAGTGGGCGGGCATGGCTGGGATGGGCGTGTTCCTGCTTGGAGGTCTCATGCTCTTACTCTGGTTGTTATGCAGACTCCGCAACCAACATAAGCAGGACAAGGTGATCCTTGCTCAAGCCCTAATGGCGATAGATGTTGGTGCCTCTCCCCAAGTGTGGCTCAACATGCTTAAGAAGGAAGCTCGGCTTTAGCTTGAGGTAGCTCTTGCACCCTGAGCCCATGTGGCACTGCACCAGGCCCGAGTACCTCAATGCTTAATCACAGCTTTCTTTAAGAAGCTCATGGTGCAAGAGGGTTGAGAAAAAGGGTCCAAACCCTTTGTACCAAGCGGTCCCAACGCCAGCCAGAGGATGCGAGGCAAAGCACTGCAAGAGGTCTTGGACCCCTCTGAGAGGCATGCCTGACTGCATAGGGGTAGATGCCCAGAACCCCTCTCCAAAAAGGGGGCATCAGGAAGTATGATGGAGGTCAGGCCTCTGTCTCCGCCTCTGCTGGCAAGTTCCGCCTTGAGCTTCTGTTAGACAAAAAAGGGGGAGATGTTGGCAGCCGCGCTCAGAAAATAGCGCCCCATGCAGGGCAGCCGGAAGGCCCCGAACTTCCTAATGACAAATCATCCCACACCACTAAACTACATGCTAATTGCGCTTGGCATAAGGACCAATGAGACCCACCAAATGGTTATGCTAATAAGGCATATGGAGCCGCACCAACCAGGTCAGAGCATGAGAACTATATAAGCAAGCCTCTCCTTCCCCTCTGGGTCCTGCCCAACTCATTTGTTTCACAAAGAGCTGAAGAATAAAGCTTTCTGCAGAAGAATCCTGCTGTTGTTGCGTGCTGTTCTTGCCGGCGAGGACGGGGCGCGCGACAACATTTCCCAGGGAAGAAAATATGTTTAATATTATTGTTCTCATTTTTTAGTTGTGTTTTGAAAGCTGCTTGTCATGGAACAGTTTCATTTTAATATATTTATCATGTTATATAAAAAATGAGTGATTATATAATATGTCTAATTATGGTCTGTGTGGTGGAAAGTTTTTCCCTGAGTAGTACCAAAAACAAAATTCCTACCAAAAATCCAAAATCCACACAGATCGCAAACTGCTGTCCTTTACCTGTCATGCTGGGCAGCCACTGATTCTAACATTTGTCCTTCATTTATGTATACTTCTAAGAGAGCTCAGAAAAGCACTGCAGTAGAACCATAAGATCTGAGACACAGAATATCCCCTCAACCTCCAAGAACTCCCAAAGGTGTGAGGCATGATGACAATTCTCTGGACAAATCAGATTCAATCTTGTTATTTTTTAGGCTGGATATTATTGAGAAAACCATTTAATCAGTAGTGGGTCTACAATGGGAAAGGCAGAAAGAAGCAGAGGGAGAAAGAATATCTAAGAAATAACATTAGAAAAGGATCCATGTATAAATGCTGCTAAAGAAACATCTACTAGAGACCATCTTGTGTCACCAGAGCTGCTTTCAATCAGACCAGCAGAGCTGTTGCGTTGTCATGAAGATATTTGAGTCTCCCCAAGGAAGCCTGGCTATGTAGGTCATTTACTCATTCATTGGATATTTATTGATCAATTGGTATATGCCAGGCACTGTTCTTGATGTAGACAACACAGAAGTGAAATAGCAGACAAGATAGCATGTCCCTCATGGGGCTTATATTTTAGTGGAGAGAGGTAGCAAATAAAATAAATTAGTAAATTGTACAGTATATTATAAGGAAAATTGCTATGGAGAAAATAAAGCAGGAAGAGGGACATGGGGAGTAGGGACAGTGTTGTATAGTGGCAGTTTTAAATATGGAAATCAGGCAGGCCAAGATCTGCAGGAGGTAAAAGAGTCATCCATGAGAATATACGGGGCAAGAATGTTCCAGATGAAGGGAAAAGCAACTGCAATGGTCCTAAGATGGGAATACACCCAACATGTAAGAAGAATAGCATGGAGGCCACCATGGCTGCAGAGTGACTGAAGGGAGAATGGAGGAAATGAATCAAAAGAGGTAAAGTGGCTACAGATTGTGTAGAGCCCTGTACGGATTTCTGGCTTTAGTGATGGGGAGCCCTTGAAAGATTTTGAGCACAGTGATCCAACTAATGTTCAGAGTCTCTGTAGAAGCTGTATTGAATAGAAATAGCAGAGGACAAAGGGAAGAGGCAATTGAAATACTGTAATAATTCATATGGGAGGTGGTGATGGTTTGGCCCACCACTGGTAGCAATGATGAAGGTGAAGTGTTTGAATTTTGGATATATATTTTGAGTGTGTCTATGTCCCTTTCTGAATCAGTTAGACTCTTATTTATTGAACTCAATAAGAGGGCATTTGTTGAATAAAAATGCATTAATCAAAAAATATTTCTTCACTTCCACTCCCATGAAGATGGGAAAGACATACTTTTCCCTATTTCTCCACTAAGTACAGCTGAGCCCTCTGAGCAATATCTCTAAGACAACATAAAATGATTTTCAAGTTGGGGAGAGGAAGCTGGAGACCTAGAGTCCCAAGAAACAACTAAGTAGTGAGTAGCCTGGGTTTTCTTTCTACCTCATATGCCCCATACTTGAAACTGAAGAAGTCAGCAACCTCGAAACACCAACAAGCATGGGAAAATAAGAGCCTGCTCTCTCTAATCAAAGGACCAGGAAAGGGGCACCTAGCAAGACAGAAAACTTTGGATCTGTGAAGCCAAAATCAGTCAAGGGGAAAAAACCTTGTATTTGGAGGCCTGGCTCTGCTCGCCGCCTTAGCTGCCACTCTCACTTGCCCATTCCTCTCCCATCTGGGCGCACACTCGCCTCCCCACCCACCCCTTGTAAACACCTATTGATACGGAGATGCATTAAGGCCAGGCAAGAGATTCTGGAAATATTGCAATTTTACCCATACCTTTACTTGAATGTTTATAGCTAGCAGCTTTATTAATAATCACCTAAAACTGGGAACAACTCAGATGTCCTTTAATGGGTAAATGGGTAAGCAAACTGCAGTGTAACCATATTATGGAATACTACTCTGCACTAAAAAAATAACTATTACTACACTCAACAACCTGAATGAATCTCCAAATAATTGTGTTGAGTTTTAAAAGCCAGTCCTAACATATTACATGATTCCATTTATGTAATATTCTGATAATGGCAAAATGATGGGACTAGAGAACAGATTAATGGTTCCCAAGGATTAAGGAGAGTGGAAGGCAGGTAAGAAGTGGGTAAGACTATAAATGGGCAAGAAGAGAGGTCCTGTGGTGGCCTAAATACTCTGTAGCTTGAATGAATCAGTGTCAATGTACCAGTTGTGATATTATACTATTATTTTGTAAGATGTTACCATTGAGGAAACTGAGTAAAGAGTACCCAGGATCTCTCTGTATTCCTTATGATTGATTGTGAATCTACAATTATTTCAGAAAAAAGAAGTTTATTATTCCACATCCTTGTACTTTCACACTAATTCAATCACACAGCCTTTACAGAAACAAAGAAAGGCAATGACACAGACCGACCCTTTCCAAGATCTCAGAATTGTACTGTGTGGCCAATGTCCTTCATGTCCGTTGAACTAGTAATTGAATTACTACTGCTTATAAAATCCTGAGCGGAACTGACCTTGCTTTCTTTCACAGTGCTTGTCAAGAACTGCAATCTTATACTTGTAATGCAATTTATTTGGTTAATAATTCCTACTGGCCTGTAAACTCCAAGAGGGCTTATCCATGCCTAGTCTTATTAACTTTGTCTTCTGGGTGTCTATCTCAGAGTCTGGTGGATAATAGGTCTATAATAGATATTTTATTAATTAAAAAGTGAATTAATGAATGACTCTTTCTGTCTCTGCCACTTCATCAATTCTACTCTTCTAGCAACACAGAGCCTCAGGGACTATCTTTCTGTCTAGAGAATTCACTGGGCAGTAGGCTCAGTGGGGGGCTGTGGTTAGATAGATGTGGATGCATCTTTCTCACTTCATTCAGTTCATCAGTTTAAGGGGTATGAAGTTCTACCCTGGGTAATGGCTGCTATTAGGAGGCTGATAAATACTGCCTCCTATTCTTACTAGGAGTGATTAAAAATGATACAAATGGGGGAAAAATACTTATTATCCACTCAGCTAGAAACAATGCAATTGTGCAAAAAACTTCGTACCTTAGTTCCTGTAATTTAGATTTAGAGATCGCCTGTTGTTTGAGCTACAAGGTCATGAGTCTGGATTTCCTTATGACTTCTTCAGTCAAAAAGGTCAGCCTAACAAATCACAGAGAAAATAAGCGATCTTTTAATATACTTCCTACATTTTAATGTTTCATGATCCAAAACCAGTCACACATTCTATTTTTCTCAGTTGATACAACCTTAGCATTTTAAATTGCTATTCAGTCTGTATACAAGATAGACTAGCTGTGACCACATTAGTTTTGTTTGAAATGTATTTCTGATGAAAGAATACTGAGTAATTTTAAAAATAGATATCTAGCAAAAAGTGTTTTCATGGACAGTCTTGCCCTATACAGAAAAAATAATACATTTCCCAACCTATAATCAGAGCAGAAAGCAGTGTAGAGAGGAACTTATTATCATTTGTATAGATTACAATTATTTTACACAGAGGTTACTGAACTAGCTGTGATATGTTAATTATGTTGGGCATTCACTGCTAGTGCACAAATTCCACATTTTTTCAAAACAGGGACCCAGGAAACAATCAAAAGGGAGAAACACCAATTTAGTGTTTTTATTCAGGAATTGCATTTCTTATGCAACTACCTTGATTATCAGTGTTCCCTCTAACCTTCTTACTGTCCCTCACCTCCAAAAACCTACTTTTGGTCCTAACCTTGATCACCTGTCCTAACCCACCTTATAATGAACTGGAGGATAGAATTTTTTAAAAAGGATGTGGTACATTTAGGCACTCAGAATTCATGTTTGGATCACAAACTGCCTTTACAGATTATTTCAGGAAAAATCCAAGTAACAGAAAGAATATTGTGATATCAAACTGTTTGTTTTGCTTTCAACGGTAACCTCAAATTATCACTGAACAAAATCAGTGAACAAATTGCCATATCTTCTTTATATAATGTTTCACACATTTTTTTCTTTATTTTTGCTTAAAAAAAAAATAAACCACCAAAACAGGCTTTCCTTCAAATGAGCAGTATTGGAAAAAGATTTAAGTGATCTATTCTTCAGATGGTGATTTTATGCCTTTTCAATTCATGTTTGTATAATTAAATTATTTGCTGAAAGTTTTCCATATGCACATTTGTACTTGCATTCTTGGTAATACAGATTGTGTTATCATAAAAGAAAACATCTGCATCATAAATAAAATATCTGCCACACTATTTTTTTTTCATTATTCAGTTTCAAATTAACTATTTTTTGGCCTACTTTAAGCCATCTTGCTGTAAATGTATGTCTTATTCCTTAGCTTTAACAGCTTTGATTATAGCTGCAGGAAAAGAAGTTTGGATTGGCAAAAGCAAACTGCTATATCCAAATTGACATCATTTTTCAGGCTTAAAGTTTTTTTGTCTCATTTCTTTTTTGTGAGCAATATAACAAGATTATCATTTAAAATTGTGCTAACAGAATCTCTAATGATACCTTTCAAAAAGAAAGAACTGGTCAGATTAAATATTCCTTGAATATTAGCTCTGAATATTCATAGGGTTTTCAAATGTGCTTCTGAAAAGAAACTGAGAAAACATCACCAGACATACAAACTTAATCTGGCATTTGTTTAAGCCTGCCTCAGATGTTCAAATTGGCATATCTGATTCCCATGAAAAATGAAAACATATTTCAGTAATTCTTTGTATAACCTAGTGGGCTACATTGGAACAGAATTTGTAAATTAAAGGATTTGTAGTCACATCTAATCTGAAGTCATGCTACATTTTAAATAGAGAATATGAACAAGAGCAGAGTTTGTTATTATGAACTTTTGGAGAACATCCTGCTATTTTCCCCATTAACTGGTTGAATTAATGATAAGATATGATATACTGTTACAAAGCAGTATAAATGACATTTGGAAAAAAATTGTTACTGGGTTTCTTTCCTTCTTCCGCCTTTTTTTTTTTTTTTCCAGCCCTCTTGTTGCAATCTGACTCAAAAACCCTGCAAAATAGTATTTCCTACAGATTCATGGTGCTCATTACCATAGCCTCTAATTGGCCTTAAGGAAAAAAAATACACACATTTATCCATCTATTTGATTCTAGTGCTTGCTGGACACAGGCACTGCAATTAAAGAGGAAAAGGAAACATGTAGAGATAAAAAGAAAAAATGGAGGAGAGAGTGGAGAAAAATATGCTGAGTAAACGGACCCAGGTCTAGCGTTTCATGGAGAGGTCTGACCTTCACATTCATTCACTCAAAAACTGCTTGTGCAGCGCCTACCTGTGCCGGCTCCATGACAAACCATAAAGACAGAACGAGGGAAATAAATAATCATACAAAGAAATGTAAACCAGCACCTAAAAAAAGAGAAGCAAGGAGACTTGGGGAAACTTCCCAAGGATATATCATTTGTGCTAAAATCTGAAGGAAGGTAATGCTGGATAAATACCAGAAAAATATGTTCTGAGAGTGGGTACAGCAGAGCTAAAGCCTGTGCCAACAGGAAGCACGGTGAAGGGAAACTGACCAAAGAACATGACGTCAGAATGGTGACAGCGCTGGGGAATCACAGGCTGAGCTGAGTCTGGCGCCACGGACGGAGCTGGACGACGTAGAGCCCTAGAGAGCCTCAGATTGATGACCTGTGGAGGGTTTTGAGTTCCTCAAACATGTGCCCATGGGCTTGAAATCCTTTCATTGGAAGATAACGCATATTGGTCAAGAGTTGATTGCCCAGAATGTAATTCAGGAATCTTGGGCAGAAATTTGGCTGCAGCATAGGTACATAAAATACTGGTTCCAAAAAGTCACCTCTCCGTTCTACACACTGGCATGGGGTCCTGCCTTTGGCTTATTAAAGTATTGAACAGAGCAGGATATCTGCAGGGAGGTCTGGAGAGAAGCAGTAATACAAGACTGGTCTTCTTTTCTTTTTAATATTCTTAGGAAAGTTATACAGAGACAGATTTCAGATCATTATTCAAATAATTTTATAATAGAGTGGCCCAAAGACTGGATGGGCCTTCAAGGAGAAAGACTGTTCTTCTGCTTGAGATGTTTATGTACAACTCAGCAGATGGGTCAGATACCTAAAAGAGATATAGTGGATTGATTTTAAGTATTCAGTAGCCAAGAAGTTAGCTATTTCTGATAATCTTTACTCTGCTGCAAACATTCTCTTGTTTAATAGGCAACATTTGTTGCCTCAGTGGCTATAAAACAACAAAACAGTAGAAAATGACTCTTAATTGTCAAAAGCCAAGGGAAGAGCCTTGAAGGACTCAGACCATAAAAATTTTGTCATAACAAAATTTTGGGAATATATTTGACAAGCCAGACTACAGTGCCCCTGTTAAATAAAGATTCTTTAGATTCTTTAGGAGCAGAGAGTTTAATATAAAATACTGAAGTTAGATACCGAGTTCTGAAAATTATCTACTCTGGTCACTTCTGGCATCTGATCACTACTTCTCACCTGATCTAAACCCAACGTAAGCCTTGATAAGGAAAGGGAAATCAAGAACAGGTCCTAAGAAGCAGCAGCATAAAGAAGACATAGTTTCTAAGGACCAAAGTGGGACAGAATAATATAATGAATTTCATGCTCCTGGGAAGCTCTTGAATATGGGACAGAAACTTGAAAAGGTTTTTCCAAGGGTTCAAAAAATGTAGCTGTGATTTGGGTGAATCAATAGTTGAAGACCGAAGGGCTGTTCACTTGTACTAATTACTGCAGACATTCACTTTGATCATCTGTGCCTGTGCTATTTTGACGTATAATTAGTTTTTATGATATTATCTTTTTAAGTTTATTTTGATGATTATCTCTGATCACTACAGAAGTCAACTGAATATACTGCAAAATGCACACCAGATCTCATCTTCCCATATACCTGTATTCAGTAAGTTCCCTAAACAGGTGAAAGAAAGAATGGAAAAGAGTTCCTAAATTGGGATTACATTTCCATTAACCAGAAGACTAGTGTCTACTTCAAAATAAAATTTGAGTTCAGTTTAAGAAAAATGATGTTACACTCCCTACATACCTGACTATGTGAACTAAGAGTCCTATATATAACATATAACATATATATATATATAATATATTTATATATCTGAATGTGCATTATATTATATATAAGTGAACATTTTATACGCACACTTCCTAGAGTTTATAGCAACATGAAATAGTTGCTATAAACAGGTTTTTCATTCACTTTTTGTGACATCTATCAATATGACACAGGTAATGTTAACTCAGAACCTTATTATCTAAAACAATAATCACTTTCCCTGAGGAGATGAAAAAATTATCTTATCCAAGAGTAAAATTAATTTGAAATATAAATATATAGAAGTAAGTGACAACAAAAACAGGGAACCCAATCAGCTTAAGGATTCTCCTGGTAAATATCAGCAAGGATGTTGTTTGTTTTATACAAAGTTTCCGCCAAAGAAATAGCCCAATTCTCACAGGCATCTCAAAACTAATGAACTGCTCACTAGAGTAGAACAGCCTAAATGTGATCCTTTTTAAAATCAACTACAGTCACTTTAAGTCAGAGAACATTGGAAAGCTGTCTCCTGCCTCTGAGCCCAGCTGTCAGAACCATTTCAACAAAAACACATCACCAAAGCAGGTACACACATCACTTTATTTACATCTGGCTGGTCCCTGATGAATACTTCAACCGTTTTTAATATCTATTGTCTTACAGGTAAGTACTAGGGAAAGAAATATGGGAATAAACTGCAGAAGTTAAAATAGATATTGATGAGGCTGGCATTTCAAGAGGACAGTGTGTTGGTGGTCAGGGGGCCACAGAAGTTGCATTCATCAATCTTGCTAATTCCATATATGTTATTTACTTTCCCCTTAAGGCCACACTGTAGCCGGCAGAGCTAGGAACAGAATCCAATTCTTCTAACTTCAAATCAAGGATATTTCTACTGCACCAAAATGCCTTTAATCATGTTCTGCAGTGTGGGATGCTGAAGCGATTGCTGGAAGCCCAACAGAATAGAATCCTCACTCTGCTGGTACACAGTGTATCGCCAAATGGATAGAGAATACCAGAACAGTAGGTAAAACTAACTCTGCTAATGGCAGATCAGCAAACCTACAAACAACAATAAATAGAGAAGAACAATTCTAATTACAGAATCAGAGTTCAAAAGAGGCACAGGAACTTGAAAAAATTCTAAGTCTATGATCCAAGTTTGTACCAAATGATCATTCTTACACTTAATTTCCCTTTCTTTAGGATTCCTCCTTCACACAGATACACTTCACAATTTTCAATATAGATAATACCTATATAGAGCCCCCTTTTTCAAAATCTGACACCATCAGTCTTACCTTTTTCTAGTCTTGTATTTACAATGAGAATCAGGGATTGATGTCAGTATAACACAGAATCCACATTGGTTTCTGCACAAAATTTTCCATCTCATTAGTATTTTGAAGTCATCAGGGCAAACTTTCTTACAATTAAAGAGAACTTTAGCAACATAAGAAGACCTTAGCAGAAATAAGGAAAATTGAAAAATTTTGCAGGAATGCCTTCCTATAGACAAAGTAATGACTGAACTGCCTCAATTTCCACACTTCTAGGCTACCTGGTGAAGCTTTGCACATGGATAAATATTCTGTGAAGGATATATTTTCTCCTTGGTTAAAAAAAAGTGAATGATGAAGAAGCTACCCCTTATTTTGAATTTTTATAAGGTTGGCCTCTACTGGAAGCAGACACTGTCAAGGTTATTCATTCTCAAGTACGTGACTCAGGGTTTAAGAATACAGGGATCTACTGACTGTGATGGGAGATTTAACTGGTTAGTATTTTTATTAGAATTATTATTGTTTTTACTGTTGCTCTACTTACACAACTGAATTGATTTGAACAATTTCCCCTAATCCTATTTTTCCTACAACTCTGGTTATTTTTTTCCATGCAATTTTGCAGAACATGTGGCTTCTTAGGAATACAATGTCACTTTAAAACAAAGACCACTGGCACTGGTTGGGTTCTCTGGAAGGCAGACTCCGAGAGTGTTCAGTGTGCAGAATGTCTATTACAGAGGACCCTTGAACAACACCTGTGAAAGGAAAGGAAAAGAAGCTGGGCAGAAAGAGAAGCCAGCTATGATGCGGGCTGAACAGCCTTAGCCAACCCATGGGGTGGTCCTGGAGCTAAAGTGATCATTAGAATGCTCATTATTGGTCCAAAATGGCTGGGGCTTTTTGCTCCACCCTTAATCAGTTACTGAATATAGGCCACCCAATCCTATCACTAGGAGTGCGACCTTGAATAAGGCAACTCTCTGCAGTTGAAGCCATTCCAGAAAGGACTGACAACTTGAGGCTGTGTCCTGATGACACTCTCAGAAGCTGGGGCAACAAGTCCTTCCTTGAAGAGAGAATCTGGGCAATATTTATGTCCACCACATACTAAGTTATAAACAAAACTAGACTACCAATGCCCACCTCCACAATTAATCAGTCCTAGGATTTGGGTGTGTATCTTTCCAAACCTTCTTATGTGCATCACTGTTTCCTCTGTCTCTGTGTGCATATATGTGAACATGTAAACAGCCTTCATTATACCAAAAGTTTCATTCTCTAACTTTGTCATTTGCCAATATGACTGGGATATCCAACAGCTCTGATTCTTTTGGATCTATCACGTCCCTAATAATATTCTTTATGTGAGTATTATTGAAGGGATTGCTATTTTGCCAATCAAGTATCTGTTCTACCCTTGCTCCTGGTAGCAGTGTGCCCAGATAAAATGCTACATTTTCCAGGCTCCTTGTAGGCCAGAGGGATACATGACTCAGTTCTGGCCAGAACATGGAAGTGGTAGTCACTACATGAGGCTTTCAGGAAAGCTCTTCAAATGCTGCTGACTCAGCCATCATGAACATCCTCCTGCCACTGTCTCTCCCACGGGGCTTTTGGAACGCAGCTGTGATGCTCACGGGGAGGCGTCAGGACCCTCCTCGAGACCAAATGTATGAAAGCAAGACTCAAGGACAGAAGAGCGGAAAGATAGAAGGAGCATGCATTGATGATATGGTGTATCTGCTGTACTAGTCCTGAACCAACTACCTCCAAATTTTTCAATGTGAGAAAAAAAATCATCCATTTGATCAAGGCATTTCAAGTTGAGTTAACTATTATGTGTACCAGGAAGCAATCCCTAACTAATGCAAGTTACCACAGTTTATTTACCTATTTCCAAATTAATAGACAATTTTTTTTGACTTTCCCTCTCCAAATTAAGCAGTGTAAAGCATCTGTGTATATGTGTCCCTGCACGTGTGTGTGAATATTTCTTCAGAATAAGTTCAGAAATGAGGAATTCCAGGCTGATAGGGCATGAACACTGCCTGCCCCTCAATATATACCAATTCACAGGGGGTGGGTGCTTGAGTAAGGCTAGCCAACCCTCCATCCTCCTGGCCACAATGATTAATGCAGGCAATGACACAAGCAGGACTGTCTTCCCTCATATTTAATATATAGGATCTGGGGAGAGGAGTAAGAGAGGAAGGGGTTCTCTTCCCTTAGAAGAGAGAATTATAAGAATAATTTAGGTAAGATTCATTTGTGGCCATCTACCCCAGCCTCAGAGAATATACACAGACAGACAGAGATGAGAGATCCAGAAAACTGGTAACATTCTTTGAGCCCTATACCAGCTGCCTATTTAGGTGACTAGATTCCCCTTTAAACTATTTTGAGCTAGGTTTTTGCTGTTGACTGGAATTAATCTGCATCATCTACTCCTAAACTGGTATAAGCAGAGTCATCAATTTACTTTAAATCATGATATATACACCTGCTAAAAGAGGACTTAGTTTAAAAGATAGGGAGGCAAGTTTTATTTTCCACACCAGATTAAAGTGTTATCATAAGGGAATAATCCAAGTGGAAAAACAGGCTGTATACCCATCAGATAAGACAGTAAATCTGGAGGGATCCGAGCTCTGATCAGGTCCCGTTTTACCTTGATACACAGGATGTGGGAGAAAAGTTCAGGGAACGTAACAGAGGAAGATCTGCACACCGTTTTGTTAACAGCCCCTGTCACTATTAATTCTCCCCAAACTGACCTTAAATTCAGTGTAATCCTAATGGTAAATCCAAGCAGTGATTTTGTAGAAACTGACAAGCTGATTTTACATTTTATATGGGAAAACCAAGGGTCAAGAATAGCTGAGACAAATATAAAGAAGAAAGCAGATACCAGATATCAAGACTACTGTAACACTCTAGAAATTACGAGAGTATGAAATGGATGCAGGGTTAGACAAATACAACAATGAAACAGAACAGAATACCCATTCTTTTTTCTTAACTTTTTGAACTAATTTTAGATTTACAGCAAAGTTGCAAAAATAATACAAAGAATTCCCTCATATCTGTTATTTCACTTCCACTAATATTGCCACTTACAACGGATTTTTAAAAGAAACTTTAAACTTGCCATGTGTAATTGTTTCTAAGTTTTATTTACATTTGTGGTGGGAATTTTTCCTACTGTCTGTGACCTTAAAACCTTTTCTTTGTGTTTCTCATTCAGAAATCAGTTATACGCGCACCTTTGTAAATGTTTTATCCTGGTTATTTCCCCATCTTTGGAATCACAGTGTTTTTCTTGAATATTTGTCTGAACTTTTATATTTTAAATATGCTTGTCGTACGTCATACTTGTACCAAGAATTTCAGCTTATTTGTCTTTTAATTTTTAATCCAACAGTTTAATATTTTTTAGATTTTTAAATATTCAAAAATCTATTTGTATTTTGAGAACCATTTTGCTATCAGTGGCGACACACCATTCATTCTTTGAGAACATATTGTGAATTCTGAAAAGAGCCAGAAACCATTCATAGTCAAATCAGGTAAAGAAATATCATTTTGGTAAGAAAATGGACAAACCAAAGAAAACAAAATCATCAGGCAACAATGATGATAATATGATGACATTACAATTTTTCTTGTGTCAAGAAATTGCTTAAAAGACACTTCCAAAGCATTTTTTTTAATGGCAACGTAAGTTGGATTATATGAGCCCCTTGGAAACTAACTTGAAAGATTATAGAACAAATTATTTCCCCATTATGACTTCTGTGACATAATAAGGAACATGCAGAACAGAAGCCGCTGCAAAGAGAGTCAGAAGAGCTCCACTGGCCCTTCGCCATCAAAGCGCACGAGCACTGGCAACTTTTATAATTCCTCTGATCATTCAACACATTTGCTGAGCACTTGTTGTGTGCCAGGCTCTATCTTAAGGGCTGGAGATAAGCTAACAAACCAAACAGCCAAAACTCTTTGCCTTTTCCAGGGTGATCATGGGGAAGAGTTCCTCGCAAAGATGTGAATAGTTGTGCTTTCCACACTTAACCATACATTAGAATCACCAGGACTATCAGGGACATTCTATCCATGATGCAGAGCAACCCAGCATGAGGGGTAGGGACGAATGTAGCAAAGACATAGAGCTCATAGGCAGCAACCTGAAACTCATCATAAATCTTAGAAAATCTGGACTTCTTGCAACTTGTGTAAAAATAATTTTTCTTAAGTTTTGTTTCAAAGCAACTGATTTTTTTGAAGTACTGAAGTTTCAATCCCAACCTGTGAAGATTTCATGGACTCATAGAAAGCCAGAGGTAGAAGGAACCTCAGAGACTGGTCCCCTCTCTTGAAAGCTGAGGAAACCAAGACTTAGGGGCTTGTCAAGGTCACAAGAATCCAGACCTCAGTCTTAGTCTGGTGCTCTTTCCACCAAGCAATTCTGACTCTAAATAGTTCTCTCAATGTTGTCAGTCGTCCTACTGATAAAACTTGGTATTCCCCGGGTTTAATTTGAATGTCCAGTTTTGCCTACCTACAGCTCTCCCCAGGAACAAACTCTAAGTATTGAAAAAGCTGTTTCCTGACCCCACAGTTTTAAAGATTTAGATTTCTTCAGCAAGCATAAGACCCTTGCTTAGTTTTAAATGTCAGGACTTTTCTCTATTTCATTTTCATTTTCAAAGGTTATTCTAATTTAAGTGGGGGGGTGGGAAGCAGAGCAAAAAGGCTCTCTCCATATTGTTTTTTCAGTGCACTAACCCTTCCTTTAGATGTCTTCATTTGCCTCTCAGCCATACACTTACTTTTTTGTTCTTATTTATTTTCTCATTACATTTATGCCAACACATTTTGGAAAGAAAAGGAAGGGAATATTTGCCCCACCTTAACCATTCTTCTGCTCCCACGGTCTAGTCTTCTGCTTTAAACACAGTTCAATGCCAGTAGACACTTCTTGAGGTGGAATGTTCTTTGTGCCCAAAAGAACCAGGACTTAATTGAAGGAGCAGCTAATCACCAGCCACTTACTTGAGGAGAAAGATGAGAAATCTTATTAGAATTTGTTCTCATCCTGGACCAGCTGCCCCTTATCTGTTTCTCTATTTCCATCCATTTCTTTTTCAATATTTTGGACCAAAGAATCAAGCCAACTTCCTAGTGCATCTTCAGCTCTATAGAGAGATGTATATGATCTAATCCTTTATTTTTAGAAGAGTTATTTTTATAAAGTAAAAATTACTAGACCTTTAATATCTTCCCTTTCATCTTTTTAAAACAGTGTCTTTTCTTTAAAGCATCCAGGAATTGTACAAAAATAAGAGAAAAATAAGTTGAAAGATCTAGGTTCTCATCAGATGGTTATATTTCTGGTTGCGCCACTGCTCTTTGGAAAATGGGAGTCACAGTCTCAGAAATTAATTAAAGTTGTTGAGGTTCTTCACACACCAGGCCTTACCACTCATGGATTCCCTTACTTAAATTTTGACTATAAAACCATAAGAGGGGAAACATGGAACTCCAGTTAAATTCTTTTAAAAAAACTGCAGATTTTTAAAATAAATCACTGGGCAGTGGGCTCTGCTTAAAGCTTATCATCTGGAAGAGGAAGCAATTTACTTTGAAATATCTAGGTTATTAGAGTAACATGACTTTATATGCAGATTAGGGCTACTTCCCTGGACTAGATGCATGATGCTAAGTCTCAAAAGAAAGCATGGAGGAGGAACTTAACTCTGGGGAGATCTGACCTTAAGAGATGAAGACTTAAAGGAAAGAATGCGGTTTTGTTTTTCCAGCCTTTTTTTTTTTCCAACTCACCTAACCATGAATTAATCTACTCCTTTTGTACCTGAATTTCAGATTCATTTCCTTCTTAGGATCACCCTCAGCAAAACTATGTAGATATTATTTTGTGATCTGTTGTCTATGACAAACCACTGGTATCTTCACATTCTTGGTACCCAGAAACTCATTTTCCTATGAAGCTGATAAGACTGAACTATGTGGACCTACCTGCCCTCCTCACAGATAAAATATTCTTTGGAAAATGAAGGAGGTACTGCTTTCATTTCTCCTGCATGCACCCTGGGCTCAACTTTGGAGGAGGTAGACCTGGGGTGAGCATAGGAAGTTCGTATGCATGGAACAAAGCTTAGAAATCTAAAAGGCAGCAGCCAGGGAAAAACTGAAACCAAACCTGGGTAACCTAGACAAACCAGGCATGGTTCCAAAGGCTGTGATAGATGGGGGAGGATCAAGGTAAAAGGCAACATGGCAACTAGAGCCTGGGGAGGTCATATGAGAACTACAGGGTCCAAAGCATCAAGTGGGAGGTGGGGTCCAGGGTAAAGCAGAGCTTGAATGCTCCCAATTTGGGACCCATGAGTGGTGAGATGTCCTTAAAGCGTCTACTTATCTCTTCCTTCCTATCCCATCTGTGCTGGTAATTAAGCTAAAAATTCTCAGCTCCAAACTCATCCCTCTTCATTCTGCTCTGTCATGCTGGGCTGGGACCCTACTAACTCTGCCTTGTCCCTTTGCCAACTGTTATCCTGTTAGGTTCAGCCCACAGGGGGTGCTGGAAGGATACCACCAGGCAGTAACTAGGAAATTACTTTGAATTTCTTTGAATTTCAGCTACCAGACATTGAATGGAGATAACAGGCACATCACTGGACTGTTGGGATTACACAAGCCCACTTAGTGCAGTTCCTGAGTGAGTCCTCAGTGCAGATAGGGAAAGGAGCTGGGGGCTCCCCACCTAGACCGGTCTGACGCTTCAGTCAGTCAGGGACCAGAACCAGTGAGGATCCAGGCTGGGAAACAGAAGCCACACTGGTTACTTTAACAGAGAGAGTTTACTGTAAGGAACTAGCTAAAAAGACATTGGAGGGCTAAATGAGCAAAGGGAGATCCCCCAAGTAACACAGAAAGGGTAGGGAGCAGCTGCCGTCCTAGGCTGGGAGGATACTGGGAAGAGGCTGAAGTTAGGACATGGAAGCTTAGATCAGGGAGCAGGAGCCCAGTTTCCAGTGCAAAGGACACTAGGTGCCTCAGAGGAACATGGAGGCACAATGAAATCACTGCCACTGCCAGGGTGGGGCTGCTTCTGGGGTGCCACTGTGACGATGTTTTCCTTTTCACTTCTACTGCTAGGAAGTCAGAGTCCAGTGGGTACCTCACTTTTGGCAAATGAGAACTTTGTGTCATTATGGCTGCAGTGACTTTTCTCACCTCACTTTATCTGTGATATATTTATTTCAACATACACTGAATAGTCTGTGAATCTCTTTAGAATCATTTGGAAACCCCAGGATACTTCTACCAACATCTGTATCTTCATCTATACATTGATCTACAACTTCCCTACCTCCATTTCTACTGCATTTTTTTGTCTCCTCTATACTACTCCCTACACCTTTACCCATACCTGAGATGAGTTCCCTTAAATGAGAAAGACAGGGAGAGTCCAACTCTGTCTCTGTAGTTTCAGTTGAGTGTTTGTTATCCAAATTTGAATATGAAAGCATAATTAAGGAGCTGTTAACATAAAGACAGTGTCCAACTGTTCAGCAGCCTCCATGGTGTTTCCTTAAGAAGGTCTTACATTGACAGAGATACTAATGGGCATGTGATAGAGAACCCAAAACTTAAAAAGTTCTAACCCAGCAAGAAATCCCATTCATCATTTCATTTTTTGGAAAGGATATAAAAAATGAAATGTCAGAGCTATAATGTCAGGACCGTTTAAAATGTCAAGTGCTTGTTGTTGCATAGCCTGGTTGTCTGCTGTTCTGATCAAACCTCCAACTGGCATAATAATTACAGATGATGCATCACATTTTCATGCACAACTGGACCCAGATTTATAACAAGTCAGATGGAAACACTCTCATTGCCCAGCCTGAAATCTTTTACTACACAGCTTAAGACTTTTCCTTTAGAGCAGAACATTATTACCAATTCAAGGCAGCATTCAGGGTAAGGAATGAGAAAGAAGGGCAAAAACAGTTTCTCAATAGACCAGAACTCAGTCATTTATAATATACAGATGCAAGAAGAGCCAAGAGGCAGTGAACACATTTGCTGAATGCATGTTTAATCTAAGAAGAATGCTAAACTGTGAAGACACTGTCCAGATAATTCTATTTTTAGATGCAGATTCATTTAGCTGTGCAAGGAAACATACATATGAGCTCTTTTTTGAACTGATAGAGAATCCTTCAGTTTAATCATGTTCTAATCTGAAGAGAGAGCAGCACTAAAGTATAAACAGAAAAGGAACAATCCTTCTGTCTAGGATCTTTATGGAAGTCTCTGTGGGACTTCAGTGATATATTCACAGGCGGATACCAATTATAATAAAAACCTGAAATGAAGAGGATGTGCATGGAGAAAACTTCATTTCTTCTCAAATGAAAGCTTTGTGTCCACTGAAAGCTGGGAGTCATTCTTACCGCAACTTTATTTTCACCTTCCCTAGACCACCTTGTCAGATGGTTCGGAGGAAGACTACCTCGGTGTCCAACTGCTTCTCATTAAAGATTACATCCAGCACATTCCATGGAGCTCTTGGAGACAATCTCCAGAATATACTGATCTTTTTCCAGGCAATTGATAAATTCTTCTAAAATCGATTCTCCTAGAAAATAATAAATGAACAATTAACAAGAGACTGTCCATACCACTCACTGGCATATACAATATATTCATAGGTATTTTTATTGATATTCTTTTTTTGATATCCTTTTACCCCAACGAGACTAAATTCTTTAAATATCCTTATGTAGAAAGGATACATTGGTAGGGCTGCCCATGAAAATTAGGTTGATGAATACAGTCTATTCTTATACTGAGTTGAGAACATGAGGTGAGGTGCTATGCCTGTGTCCACATACACACTTTATACCTCTACACAGTATTGATTACTTAACCTTGAATCTTGAAGATATGACCACGTCATAGGAGCATGAAGATTGAAGATGTCTAAGATCAGGAGGAAATGACATTTTGCAAGGCTGTTTTCAATATTATTCTCTCTGAGGCTGTCCAACAGCTGTGAGAAAGGCTAAATATTATTCACTCCACATATAATTATTAGTTACTAGGTCTCCCCTCCTTTTCTGATTTGTGATTCCTAATTTTAGTCCCTTGACTTAAGACGTAAGCCTGTGCTGGCCAGTCATCCATTTCTATAAAACTATTGCCTTACACCCTGTGGGCTGGGGGCCCTGTTTTTCCACAGCATCGTTCTACAAGACAACTTTTCAACATTTTTGGGTGGATGGAATGGACTTCTCTATTGACTTAAATCACTTGGGTTGTAATTATGGGTATATTCAAGTTTAAGGGCACAGATACAGTTCCTGATCTCAAAGAGATTATACCCCATAGGGTTTGTGGCTGGATTCAAGGCCAGCCAAGGACAAGTCAAGTACATTCAGCAACTAGAGAATGTGCACCTGTGCGAGAGAGTCAGTAGGAGCTGATCTCAGGTGTCAGAGAACCACTACTTTTTAGGGGATGAGACAAATCTAAAGCACCCCAATAGTGATTCAAATATAAATAAGTGTGACTCATCACATTCCCGTAAGATATTTTTTTGTTGTTGTTGATGGCAAATAGTAAAATACATTTTTTAGAGCAAGATTTTGTCTTTGTTCATTATGTTTTCCTTATGCTAAAGAAGTTTGCATAAAACCCCAATTAACAGCGGGTAGGAGTAGAATCCTCCATCTCAAAGGGCAAGTACAGGGGTGGGTTAAAACAAAATGAAGTAGAATAAACTGAAAATAAAAAGGAGTGGTAAGTGTGTGGGTGGGGAAGGTCACATGGGTGCAAGGTGGTGGGCACTGGTGACCGTAAGTAACAAAAGAATAACCACCCATTTGTTTCAAAGGAAATCACAGCCTCCAAATTCTCAATGCAAAAGATTTTTCAAATTTCCAGGGGTTCAGCATGGCCAAAAGAAAAGTGGGGGTCGAGGTGGGGAAGCTGAAGTTGTTTTTGACCACTCAGTTGTAATCCTTCTGTGTTGCTGGCAGTGAGGGCAGCTGCATCTGAAGATACTGGGTTTAGCTGCCATGTTAGTTGAAAGGCAACGCAGGTTACTGACATGGAAAAAAGAGAAAAGATGGAATTCCTTTTTAAAAAAAATTTACTGATAGAACTGACATATAATCTTGTATTAGTTTCGTGTGTACAGCACAATGTTTGATATATGCACATATTGTGAAATGATTACCACAGTAAGTGTAGTTAACATCCATCGCTTCATATAGTTGCAAGTTTTTTGTGTGAAGAGAACTTTTTAAGAACTACTTTCTTTGCAACTTCAAAGATGTACTTCTTCACTGCTGTTTTCTCACTATCGTCAGAACACCTGTGAACTCCGCATGTTTATTTTTGTCATGTTACCTAACCACTTACAAAAGTTCTTTTTTTTCCAAATTAAGCCAGCCTCTGCCTATAGCAACTTAAAATGTTTACACTTTCTATCTAAAGTACTCATTTTGACATTTCTTCATTCCTCCCTCTTGCATGTAGCATTCATTTATTCATCAAACATTTATTGAGCCCTAACTACAATCCCCATTTCCTCTACTACACTGACGTAAACATGGCAAGTGCTCAGTAAATACAGTCAAGAATTGCTTTCCTTTATCTGATGTTCTTATCCACTGCTTCCTAATCCTCTTAATTTGCCTGTGGACTTGTTCCTAAATTAAAAGGATGGTTTTTGGGCTGCCTAGAAGGGATCACTGTGCAGGTCTAGAAGCTTTGCATCAAAACCTCTACCAGTAAAAAGCCAAAGCCAGGAAGATGTGATTGAGCTGGAGATCACAGGACTCAGATCTAAACTGATTTTTGAATTTTTGAATTTTGTTTATATTTAAAGATACATTTCAATTTTTATTGGACAAAATTCAGAAAGTGCACAATTTTAGTTATACGTTGAACTATGCATATATACATAATTTATATCTGAGTTATCTAGAATTGTTTGCTGTGCTGGTGGACACATTCTCCACTCGCAGGGACTCTGCAGGACAGTGTTATTTATGGGTGATCTTCCATCTCTCACTACCAGTTTCAGCAGATTCACTACCCCTGAATACTTTCTTTAATCCTGTTCTGCAATCTGGTCATCTGTTGATATTTCTGGATCATCTATTTCTTCCCATTAACATAACCCTGCTCCCCCAACCACTCAAAAAAGCCAAAATTTACCGTATATGTACACACTAGCATTTTTGTTCTAAAGAAGTCAGCCTGGTTTAAAAAAACAGCCTATGCAAAGGAATTTTTTTTTTCAATTCTTTTTACTTCTTTTAAATTAGAACTTCATGAAAACTTGTGCTAGGGCTAGGATATTAGCAAAGGTGGGAATGGAGAGTCTTAGATGAAAATAATCAGGTTTTCAAGGGAGCGTGCTGGGGAAGATTTTAAAAACTCCAGTTTTGTGTCCATTAACAAGATGGCAATAGAGGCATTTAGCAGCATTTTATAGCAGCATTTATGGAGTTGTAAGTGCAGCAGTTAGTTTCTTCTCTTACGTGAGGACTTGACTGCCTTTTATCTCCTGGTAGTTCTCCATTTCCTAGTTTGATTCAGTTTCCTCGTGGCTTACCACTATGTTCTAAGCTAAACCACTGGTCTTTCTGGTCAGCCGCTCAGTAAAAGATCTTTCTTTACATTCTGTTCCTTTAACCCAAAATAGCTGCCCAATAATCACCCTCTTTCATTTCTTCTTTGGCCTTGTTCTGTCTCTTTTCACTTTCAGAGTTTATTACTATGAGGCACTTAAGTCTCCTTTGTCCCTGCACTGTTTGACTCTATGTTAAGCTTGCCTGGGCACTTTCTGCACTTGATGCTCTCTGCACAGCATCTGTAAGTTGTCCTACATCACATCAAGAGGACTCCTAAGCAGTGCGCAGTAGGCGTGGATCAGTCTTCCTCCCATATGTAGTAAAGGCTGCAGAATTTCTTGCATTAGGATTTATACTGATTTGTCTTGCTGTCCTCTCTGTTTTCAAATAATATTTTACGTTAAGCTTTAATCTTCTGTCTTTTGATTCTCTTTAGGCTTGTCTTCCTAGATGCCCTGGTTCATAATATAAAAATAAAACTAATGTGTTGAATTATAACAATAATACACGTTCATGGTAAAAATTCCAAACACTATAGAAAGGTACAATGTAAAGAAAGAATCCCCCTATAACCTCTCTCTGGTTCCCAGCTCCACTTCCCATTGGGAACTGACTCCTGCTAATCAATCTAAGTCCATGTTTTATGAAGTTTGCAATGCATATGCATACATATGTTAATTCCCAAAAGAGTCTTCTATGCCTTCCTACAGATAGGATTGCATGTTGCACTTATTTCTTATTTGTTTCTTCCTTTGCTTTTCATATGACTTTTCATCAGATACTTACTCATCTTACAACTATTTACAGAGTACCTAATATATGCCAGAAAGTGTGAGAGCATGGGAAATGCCAAAGTACATAAAACAGAAAGAGTTCTTGCCCTCACGGAGCTCATAGCTCTTCTTTTGATTCTCTTTAGGCTTGTCTTCCTAGATGCCCTGGTTCATAATATAAAAATAAAACTAACGTGTTGAATTATAACAATAATACATGTTTGTATTGTAATAATGACTAGCATTAATCTTATACCTCTCTTTTGATTAATCTTCTAACTTTGATTTGCTAACCACCATGATAATTATATATAGAATATTTCATAGCTGTTGGATATTTTTCTGTCCCAACATATTTGATGTTGGTCATAATGTTGCAAACAATTTACAGTCAAATTAGGATCTCATATATGTTCCTGTAGTTTTCTTTGGTTGCATCTTGGTGTGTTGTACCTTCTTTATTTTTGGTTACAGTATTCATTGGATCATCAGAAGTCAGTGGTGTGCTTACTTTTTATTTTGAGAAATCAAAAAAATATTTATGTTGGCATATAGTCAGCACTATTTTGGTATGCTTAATTGAACATCTCTATCTCTACCAGCACTGATGTTGTGATAAAAATGATAGTAAACAATAAAAAAAATTGCATTATATATACTTTAGGTTTGTACAAATGTGAACAGACATTCTCCTCTGTGGTGCTAATTTCCCCTTTATGTGTGAGTGAAGCACTTTATTCTCCTCTGTTAGATACTGGCAAAATCCTTTTACTCTCCTGCAAGTATGAACCTTCTATGTCTGTATTACTTTCTGTTCCTTGTCCTCTGGTGTACTGGGCTGTCTTTGTCCAACAGTACAATTTTAGCATCTTTTCCTTGATACATGGAATGACCCAGCTGTCTGTTAACAAGATGATATAAGAACCCCTAATAATTTCCACATAAAAGCAAATTCTACCAGTTTTAGCTCTGGATATGTATTTGCCTAGAAACAGTGTTTCAATGTTATTTCAAAGTGTAATTAGTCTCTGAAATTTTCATTCTGTAAAGGCCAATAATAGATATTTTTTCTTAAATACAAGTTTTTATAAGAGGAAATGGTTCATGTGACTAGTTCTATAAGCTATTCCAACTATGATGCATTCCTTCTCTGACTTACCTTTCCAGTCAAAGAGCCCATTTCCCTGACTGCCGGGAACCTCAGGTACTGCCTGAGCAAACTTCACTCTTCAGATTCACATCCAGTCTCAATCCCGCCCGCTCTTTCTGCCTCTAGGCTCCTTCCAACCACATTCCCCATTTTCTTGATTTCTTATACTTTGTTCTTGAGGAAACTGCTTTGATAGTAAATAAAGAGTCCTATATCATTTTCATGTTTTCTGGAACACATTATCTGTCCCCTCAGACTAGTAGAAACTAAGCCCCTTCCTAAGGATACCATAATCGGCGTACTTCTTCAAGGGGGGCCACCTTTTCCTATCTTCCCAACCCCCAGCACTGGAGAAGCAGGATCCACAGATATTTTCAAATATTGTTGACCTGCCCTTCTGAAATTCACTGTGTATACCAAGTATTAAACATCTGTAATGTCCCATCTACTTTCAGAATACTCATCCTTTGAACACAATTTCAGGTCCAGGATGAAATAGTTTATTCTCTCCACTCCAACCCCTACCATTCTTCAGTATTTCTAAGATTAAAAATTTAAAGAGAACAGGAAGAAAAATAATAGCATTGCTCGTGTTTGGTGATCAAGATTTTTGGCTGCATATTCCAAATAAGGTTTTTATTGGCCTCATAATACCTTCCAATCTTCATTTCTCTGGCCTTCTTCTAGCTTTGTTTAGCTTCCTTATCAACTCTAGCTAGCCTGAATCTGTTCCCTGCAGGCTTTCTCACGAGCTGATTTATTTTATTCTCAATCCATGCAGATCCAAATGAGTGATCACACCAAATGGCCCTGATCTTGGTTAACTAGCAAGTGAGCATACTGACATGAACCTGAGGTGAGACAGATCTAGGACTGGGTCCTTGAGAGGAAGATCGGTGCTATTGATACATTTCCAAATCGTATTTCTGAGAATGACACCCTTGTCCAATTGTTTGACTCATTCACAATGGTGATTTCACATGAACCCCCCGTTCTCACTATCCCATCCTGTCGGCGTCAGCTTGACACACTGGCCTAGTGCAAACTGCCAACTCAAAACGGGTCTCTACTACCCTCTAGTGTCCACTAGAAGAAGTGACCCACAGCAGGCAGGTTGATTCTGAGGAAAACATCATTTTGGATAGATGACAAACTAGAGTCCCAATGCATAAGATCCATCGTTGTTTTTTTTAAATATCTCATCAACATCATATTTTCCACAACGCCCAACTTTGTTTTTCAGGTGCCATTCCTAGATATGCTGCCTCAATCTCAAATCAGTATGCTCACCTGTCCATTGACTGAGATCAAAACCATTTGGTTTAAGTACTCTCCCTTCTCCTGGAATGTCTGATCCCTTTTCACTCCTGCATCTACGTAAGAATTGCACCTTCTATGAGCCAAAGGGGGACCCAGATTTTAGGATTGAAATAGTAGATGAAGAATGAACAGAAAGAATAGAAATGTTGAAAACGTGGAAACATTTTTTAAAAAGAAAGAAAGAAAGAACAGGTAGAAAGAGAAGAAATGGGAACAAGTATGGGCAACTCTTTCCAGAAATGTGTAGTCAAAGGGACAGAAAAGTCTAGTCATAGAGAAAGATAGCATATTGAATGATTTCTACAGTAGGCAAAACTTAAGTTTATTTGTAAGTTGATGATAAACCTCCAGGAGAAAGAAACTAATTACTAGAATATGTCACAGAGCAAACAGCAGGTCTTCCACATCATATTCTCCTACATTTCTTTCCTTGTATCTCCCTTTACTCTTCTTCGTATATCCCAGTGTTAAGCAGCATGCACTGAATATAAATATAGTTAATAAATATTTATTCAATTGAATTGTGTTGCCTGGAGAACACTAGGCTGGCCAAATTATGAAACCCAAATAATATCACAACTAGGTTTTTCTTGAACGGTTTATGCTTTTGCCTAAATGGCCCTCCCACCACCACCACCATTTCCTACTTTGTAAGGAAAAGTGAGCCAGAGGAGAGTAGCTGCCTTACCATCATTGTCTGTATTGATCTTAGGAAACACCAAGTCGGCGAATTCTTAAGGACTCAGAGTTTGCTGGCCATTGAGGGTTTGTACAGCCTGCACGGAAAAATTAAATCAGAGAGTTCAACGTTGCTGGAAGCAAATATACTTTGTAACATTTCAACCCCGATGTGACAGAACTGGGAATGTGTTGATGTCGCTTTTGCTACCCAACCTGTTTTTGTTGTTAAAAATAACTAAAAAGATTGTATGTCAGTTCTAGATAATGAGGCTTGGAAATTAACTGGGTATAGTTTGAAGTTTGATTTTAAAGAACGTGAAGGGTTCCACTCAACACACTAGGTCACAAAAGATGCAAAGAGCTCTCTGGAGAAAAATCGTAGTGGTTACTGTACAAGAATTCAGACAATGTTCTCAATCTCAGACCAACTATCTTTGATCTTACGGATGAACATAAAAGAACGTTCTGTAAGCATCTAAGGCCTCCATTCTGGCTTCTGACAGTGACACCCCTGGTCCTTTTTGCCCTTTTGTAGAGTGATTGACTGGGAAGACAGATATGTATGCCCTGGAAGAACACTAAATTTCTCTCACACGCTGACAGAACCTTTCATCATGAAAGCTGTCAGGTACTCAGGGAAAATGACATTTCAGGCTTTCCTAGGGGGAAGATTTAGCCACCCTTTCCCTTCCCCCCACCAGATGATTAAATCAAATGACACATATTTGATGTAGAGATTCATAATAAAATGAAAGACAGACAGAGAGAGAGAGAGAGAGGATGAATTAGTCATCTGGGAATTTAAACATAACTATCTTGATTGAACATGAAGGGATCTAGAAAACTGCTGGCCACATATTTCTATTAGGGGCATGGTCTTAAATATAATACTGCTTTCTAAGCATTACTAATACTGAATCCAGGGTTAGTCATAATAAACAGTGGTAAGTCTCAACTCCTGGCCTTAGCAAGTCGAGATCTCATGTTAAACATGGATTAATACTTGGAGTAATGGTTACATACATGCAACATCCTATTAGATGAATACTTGTAGGGCAAAAAAGTGTCTTTGCAGAGGCCCCCAAAACCTAGAAAATTTGGTTAAGCTTCCAGTATTCTCACATCGTGAAGTGATATTAAACCACATGTATAAGTCACAATAAAAGATTATGAAATTTCTAGGATTTATCCACTACCCATTTCCTGGCAATATAAATATGAATGAAAGATTGACAAGGCCTGATTAAAATATTAAAATAATATCTTAGGGGTAATATTTTGGAGGGGGTCATCAGTGTGCCTGTTTTCCTCTTGTAGAAGAAGGGTAGAGGGGAGACAGGCAAGGAAACATGGTTTGTTTCCTTCTTTCCTTCCTCATTTAGCACATCTGCTCCAGCGTTTTGCTAAGCCCTTCCCTGGCCACTCTCCAAGCGGAAGCAGGAAGAAGTAAGAGAGAAAGGGGAGCAGGAAAGCTCTAACTTGGCAGGTACTGTCATGGTTACCCTGTCTCAGAGCTCTTTAGATGGCAGATGTTTGAAGTCCAGTCTTTCTGTGAGACACCCCCTCCCACCTTTTCATTACTTCTCTTCTGCAATTCCCTTGATGTGCATCATGCATTTTGATTCCGGCTGATCGCTCAAGGCACCTTCTCCAGGCTCCAGGCAGGTCTGGATTTCTCAACATCCGCACAATTGACCCTTTGGACTAGACAATACTTCCTTGTTTAGGATTGTCCTGTGTATTGTACAATGTTTAGCAGCATCCCTGTTCTCTAAACAATAAATAGTGGTATCACTGTACCCTTTGCCACTTCCCAGCTGACAGCCAAAATGTCTCCAGATCTTACAAAAGTCCCCTGGAGGAGGAGGAGAGAAATTCCTCCTGCTTGAGAAGCACTGTCTAGATGTACCTTCAGTTTTCTTCCTTCTGAGGTTCCCTCACTTTTTCAAGTGGTTCAGCTGGACAAGATCTGAGATGGTTCAATGTTATTCCCTCTCACAGTGGCCTATATCTGACAATGGGAAAACCTGAGCATCCTTCATCCTGACAAGTTCTAGGAATGCAGATACTCCTGAAACTTCATCCTTGTACTCAGCTGCCATGGTCACCTTCTTTAGACTTCTCAGGTATGATTCAAATACTCAACACTGAAGGGTCCATCCACATCTCAGTGTCTTAAATCACCATGCTATTGACTTGAGGGCTCTTACCCAAGAAATCCTCTCCAATAATCCTTCTCAAAAACCCTCTTGACCATTTTATACTCCTGAAGTAAGATTAAGATGTAACTACTTCCTCTGTGAAACTGGCCTATAGTCTAGTACGTCTTTCAGATCTCTTGATGCCTTAGCTGAACTCCATTTTAACATCCTGTTACCGTGTGTTGAGAAAACTTACATTATATGGTATGTATTATTCTTTACCCTGCTGTTTTTTTCATGTGTGATTATATAGAAAGTATGTTTGTGGACCACTAATTCTCTGTAAGTACATATTCTACTGCATTAACTTATTTAAACTTTTTCTTCTTTAAATTTTTATTTTTACTATCTTAAGTGATTCAGTGATGTAAATCATAGAGCTTTTATCTTTGGTGACATTTACCATTGTTTTTGCTAACCAAAAATATTGAGTCTAAATCAAAGATAGACTTTTAGCCTTTTGATGCAGATTACCAGATTTCCAAGAAGTGATATCCATTTATACTCTCTCCACAGTGTGGAAGGGTGTTCTTCTCATAGTGCCCTTACCAGAATTACATCTTATTGTTTTTAATCTTTATTGATTATTCAGAGACAAATAGTATCCACTTTTTCCTTTTATCCTTTTGTTCTTCCCAATTCTTTGAGATTACCCCCCAGAACGGATAACAGAAAGGCAAAAATTACCCCTCAATTTCAAGGGCTTCAAGGATTTGGGAAAACCATAGATCCACAGATCCCAGGAGAAGAACCCTGCTCCAAATACTGCTTTGGCAGCATGCCCTAATATTTGTACACTGTATTACATACACAATGTTTAAAAAATACATTTGAGCGTATTTATTTGAGAGGATATTTTAAAATCTACATGGGGTTAGGTACTCCCTATAGAAGATTTCACATTTCTAATTTTGTGTTGCAAGATGTAATATGTAAGCAAAATTTGTGAATTTTATTGCTTATAAAGTTCAGTTACAAAGTGCATCTCAATACTTTTGTAAATGATCTATGTGGGATTAAAGTAGAAGAGTATTATATTCCTGAATTCTTTCCCTATGTTAGTTAACTCTACATTTGATGGACAGTTTTAAATTTTAACAGCTGTGTCCATTTGTTGAGGTGTTTAATTGTAATTGTAGTTCTACCCACTTATTTTTTTGTGCATTTTTGTTAATATTTCTACTATGTGTTATGTTTGTAACTCAACTCCACCTATAAAGGAAAGAATTTGGATTAGATTATTTCTAAGACATCAATGTTACAAATTTGGTGTATTGAATTCATAATGCTTACTTAACTTCATGTCTTCATTTTTAGATATAATGTCACCATTACTCATCTTTTACTCTGGGACCCATTTAATTTCATACCATGATAATCATCCCCACTGCACTGGTGGAAGGGAGAGGTGAGATCTACAAAGGGACTCATTAAACTTCAGAGATAGAAAGTATCTGAGATCCTTGAGCTATCTACTAGAAATACTTTAGTCCAGTTCAAGAAAGATTAGTCCACATTCTTCATTCATGAAGTACCTTCATTCTTAGTCCTTGTCTGTTACTATATAAACCATCTAGTGTTTTAGTTGCTTCCCGCAAAACTTCCTGCACTGAGACAAAGAAAAAGATAAGTTGATTTAGAACATCATGTTTACTTCATTTTTCATCTTCAACTCTGCTTAATTTTTGAACTTCAGAGTGGGCTGCACCAAGAAGGAAATGCTGATTTATAGTTGCACATTCAGTAGCCAATAGCACAGAGAAACTGATTTCAAATGTATTTCTCAAGAATATCTGGCCACATAGATCTGTCACCGAGTCCATAGAGAGGAAAACTGAATTAACAACACTATGTCCTTCAAAGGCTACTTGCCTGCTTCATTTACCAAGAATATGCTCAGTTGTTCCTTTTTGGTCAATAGAACCATTTCCATCAGCATCATACAGCTTAAAATACCATTTAAAATTTTGTTCCATTTTTGCTTGTACAAGTAGATTTATGATTTACCGCAGCAATAAACTCTACAAAGTCAATAAATCCACCTATGGAAAGCAAGTTCAAAAGGGAAATAAATATTTGAGAAGAACAATTGTTTTTTATCTGAGAAGTCATCATTCATGAGTAGGACCTTTAGTATAATTTAATATTTCCCACAAGATTTCAGCATAGACTTTTCCCAACAAAAAAAAGGTAATGCGTATGGAAACAAGTAACTTTAAATACAAGGGTAAATGCCTTTTTAGAGAAAATATCTACTCATGTCCAAAAAAAAAAAGGTTCTGAAATGCCATCATGGAAGGCTGAGGCCTCATCACTTAGCACCCAACAGTAGTCGTCTTCTAAATATCTTCAGGTTTTGTCCTAAAGTTAGAGAGAAGACCAGGTACCAACTTTTTAAAAAAATTTTTTATTAAGGTACGATTGATACACACTCTTATGAAGGTTTCACATGAAAAAACAATGTGGTTACTACATTTACCCATATTATCAAGTCCCCACCCACACCCCAATGCAGTCACGTCCATCAGTGCAGCAAGTTGCCAGAGATCCACTATGTGCCTTCTCTGTGCTGCACTGTTCTCCCCGTGATCCCCACCCAGGTACCAACTTTTAATAGAAGAAAAACACGCCAAGTAGCTAAATTCTATATTCCTTTTTAGAGAAGCTGGCTGATCTTCCTGGGCTGCTAAACTCCAGGGGCAGCATTTTCAGTACAAATCAAAATTTATGAGCCTCTTGTTCTTTGAGGATTTCATTGTATTAGTCAATCTTGGAAAGACTGTTAAGGATTGCAGGCTTAGGTAGTTTCCCTCATCCTATTTTAAATTGGTAAACCATTCTCAGTCTAAACAGAAACAGTCTTCATCATTCTTAAGAATCACACACTTCAAACCTTATGTAGCCAGATGCTCAGCCATCGTAAGAAAGGTGGCCAGCTCCAGGGAGGTGTGAACCCCTCTCTGCTATTTCCCATGTGAGTTCAGATACCAGGGACAGCACACCCAGACCAAGAAAACAGACCGTCAGCGGCATTCTCTTTGGAATATCTGGGATGTCAAGTCCTAGTTACAAAACAGGGTGTAACATAAAGTATCCCTTTCCCTTGGAAATAAAGGGCTTTAGACTTACTGGTTTATAAAGTGATAGCTGTTTGTTTTGAGCCTTAAGCTTTTGTAAGTAGTTCCACTAAGTCTGTAAGGAAAAGCAACCGAGAAATCAAAATCTCCAGTAGTTCTGGCATTCTGGATGTAAAGCAAAGCTGGTTTGGCTGGTTAATGGCTTTTTTGTTTGTTTGTTTTAAGACAATGACAGTATCTTAGATGTTGAAAGTCAGTTTGCTCATCACTACAGCATTGTCTTAAAAAATGTATAACACTTTTTGATTCTCTGCACTCTGGATGTTTTTACCTCTAATTGTCAGAAGAAAACAAGAAAATATTTTAAAATCATTTCACTACATCAGGTATTGGATTTTTGCATTTTACAACTTAGGGGTCTTTATCCCATGGATAACTTTAATACTTCTAATAAGAGAAGATATCTACTAAATGATAGGAGTCTGGTTGAATGGGTCTCCTAAAGGAAATCTGCCTGAGTATATAAAATGTGAGCAGTTTTTTACCTTTCCTCCAGCTGCCTTCACTACTGCATGTCACCACTTCACCTTGTTAATCCAAGCATAGCTATGGTTAAGACAAAGGAAATAAATTATGATACAATTGAAAATTATTTAAGAAGACATCAAGATATTATACCTCCAGGTTCAGTGGGACACGCCCATTATTTTGTAGGAACAGGACTGGCAGGTATAGAAGCTGTAAACACGGGCACGCATGCGCCTAGTTCTCCTCCTGTGCTCTAGGGCAGACCAATGAGTACAGCGGCTTCCTGGGCAGCTGGTGTGCATGTTTACCAAAAGACCACAGAAGCACTCTCCCTGCCAAGACTGAGCTGGCTTGAGTCACTCCTCTAGTGTTTCCATAAAAAGCTTAGATTTCATGAGAGCTTGTTTCACTTTACAAGTCCTACTTCAGTGATCAGTTTTCAGTGTCACCTGCATGGTGAATGGCAACAGGCTAGATTGAGCAATGCTGCCTTCAGAACATTTGGCATCTTAGGATGGGGTACAGTGGGCAGGTGGCCCTAACACCTTCCAACTCAGGCTCTGCAAGCTCTGGGCAAATCCTGCCAAGAGATGAGCATAGATATTTTCATTCTCTGGTTTTTAAATGGACAGCCTGGCTCATCTACAGCCAAAGTTGATTGTGGGTGAGGAAACCTTCCTATTTAGACAAGTGCAGCCTTGTTCAAAAGCCCTGGCAAGCAAAACATGTTTCACTTCAGCCTTCTGTTATGCAGTCAGGCAAATTAATCCTTAAAATCTACAGCCAACTCTTATTTCCAACTCTTATTATCCTTCTGTTAAGATTTTGTAGAAATTTGCCTTGATTAGACAACTCCAGCAGATGATGTCAGAGCTTATGTCAGTGTTGGAAAGAGTTTTAGGCAAAAGCTTATCAGAGGAAAAAATAATTATTGTCTTCAGTTAATCTATAGATTTCAAGGATGGGAATAAGAATCACAAAGAAGGTGAGGAGATGTCCCTGCAAATGTGACTGGGAAGAATCCATAGAGAATGTCCACGGACATTTCTTTGGGGTAATCCAAAGGAACAGTTGAGCTACTGGTGCCCCTGTGGCACACAGACTGTTGGGAGATATCTGCCTCCTAATGTCCTGGAGCCAGAATAGGGTTCATAAGCTCCCTGCATCAAAGTCACATGGGGACAATGAAATATGCAGATTCCTAGACTCCAACCCCAAACAACAGTATCAAAATTACTTGGAATGGGATCCAAGAGTCTGTATTTTAAAATGCTCTCCAGGTGAGCCTTATGTATCCTAAGATTTGGAAACCACGGACCAGGGCTGTTTTTCTTATCCATGTCTTTCTTTGTAGGCAATGCTATCATCTAGGCATCTCTCCAAGTTGTAATTGTGACTTATTCTCACTTGAATTTATGTCACTCTGTTAAGACTAATTAGAAAAATTATGACCCACATGGTTCAGTCTCAGAATAATGACATCATCACAGAAATATACTCCAGCAATCAAAAGCTAATTTCAAAATAACAGCAAGTCTTTACTTTCATTTCTGGAACAAACACGAGTTGCAAGACATTTATGGATTTCTTCACAACAGCCCCTTCCTCTCCCATCTGCTCCTCCACATACACCCTGCTGCTCAGTCGTTCTCCACTGCCTGGTCCCTCACTGCCAGCTCCAGCAGGAGAACACGTCGTCATTTCACTCCACCAATTCCTCTCATAAATCTGCAGCACAACATCCTAAATATCAGTTTGGCAATGGCAGGATCCTCCTTTCAAGTTGAGGGAGGGGAGGAACTGGATGCCCACAAAGCCATTCTAGGGAGCCTCAGAAAGGGAGAGTGTGGGAGCACAAATGCAAAGCTGATTTTAAACCCAATACATGTACAGACTTATGAATCATGTTCTTAGGATGTAGTGAATTACAGGGAAGAGTTAAACAGGGGTCAAGGTATGGAACATGATAGTTTGGCTCTATTAATATGTTATAACTCATGTTTTAGACGGGGGTTAAAACAAGAGAGAGAGACAAAATATATGATTACTTTAAATTTACGCTTCCTCACAGTCTCAAAATATGTGGGAATTAAAAGACATACTTTTTATATCTACAGAGGAAGTATGAAAAGATTGAAAAAAGTATGCTTTTTTTTTCTACCTTAGAAGTCTAATATTAAAAAAACAATAAAGGAAAACAAGATCCTGCGCTGGTACTGTCCAAGAGAAAATCCATAGGTGGAATATATGGTTTCCAGGCAGTGTTTATGATCTGCCATGAATCATAGTTGTTTTCAGACTATGATTGATGTGAAATGTGGGTAAAAAGTTAAATCATAAACCTTATATATATGAAAATAATTATTTTATTTTTTATTACTAAGTATAAGAGCTACCATATATATGTGTGTGTGTGTGTGTGTGTGTGTGTGTGTGTGTGTGTGTGTGTGTGTGTGTGTGTGTGTGTGTGTGTTTTAAGGAAAAAAGCCCATATCCCAAGCACTATGCTAATTTCCAAGCATTATCCCTAATTCTAACAGCAGCCTTGCAGGTAACCATATTATTCTTATTTCACAGAGGAGACAACTGATTTTCAGAGTGGTCAAGTAAACTGGCTAAAATAACAAAACCAGCTTTACTCTCAGACTTTTATTCTTCGTAACACTCAGTATTGCACTCAAAGCTCACTATGGTTGAATTCTTCTGGAAGAGCTGTTCATAGACTTGAATAGACGGAACACGTTCAGCACAGTGTGTTCTGGATTCCTATGTGGTAATACGTTGATATAAAGTGAGGTGCCCTGCAGCATCTGAAGGCTCTGCCTGGAGCCCATGCTCCCCTCCTCACTGGTGCTGCCCACGATGACCTGGCCTGCATGCTATAAACTGCTTAGCCTCAGGAGACGTGTGAGCACAGGGGCTCTCGGGGCCCCCACTCCCAGGCTCCCCCTCACCTAGCCCCCATGACTGTCTGGCTCAGCAGGACAGGAAGTGTTCATTCTCCCCTTGCCCTCTCTGCCTCCCTGGAGTGATGAACATTTTTTCTATCCATTTTGGGATCCTTAGCCCCTCTCTCCTTGCTCATGAGTTTAGCCTCCAGCACCCCTCAGACAAAGCTTCTCCCCGCCTACAGTTTCCCCAGGAAATTTTCTCAGCCTCCCCTCCAGAACCTGAAGCGTACACACTGGTCCTGCTTCAGCAGATCCTGTTCTTAGCCTTCACCACAGTCTTGCCTAGGAGTCTATAAGCCTCTCTCTCCTGTGCAAGTGGCCATTGCTTTGGCTCAGCCTCTCTCCCTCCTCAGGGCCTCACACTCGCATTACAGCCCCAACCCGTCCCTCCATTCTCCCCGCCCTATAACATCCCTGGATAAAATCTCACTGTAGGTATCATCTGATATGCTCCACATGGTCCCACCATCACTCTCTGTTTTCCTGAATGGCCCTTAGGAACAGATACTGAAATATCATCTCAGTGTGTATCAGGGACATCTGCTTTTGTGTTTTGTCCCAGTGATGGAGCCATGAATTTATAAACTGGGTATGATTAAGGGAACTTGGCTTCATTCCATTGATTCAAGTCATAGAACTTCAGCTCTGGAAATAGTCCTTCATTTCGCAGATGAGAAAAGGGCTAGTCATAATTACAGTTATAATAATCATGATGACACAATGATGACTATTGGTGTTGATGTAATAATGGCTATACATATTGGGTCAGGCATTGTGCTTTACGTATATGAATTATTTACCCCTAACAAAGCCCTACATAGTACTAACCAAGAAGCATAGCATCCTGTGTTGGAGTAACACAAAGACATGGAAATTGAAATGATTATTACAATAATTAGTGATAAAGCTGCATTTGTACTAGTGTACCCTCTTATTCAGGAAAACAAAATAGTCCAAATCCAACAAAAATCACTGAAGTATAGCCTCAGATTAAACCTATATCTTCCCACAGCATTAACTTTCTGCTACTTTTCACAGAATCACTATCTGTGAACAATTCATGAATCATCGGAGCCCCTAAAATGAAGACACTTAAATGTTTTCAATTCTTTTACATGTGACATTTTTCAATGACATTTTACCAGCTATGGCGGGTCAGTAGCAACGTATGAATTAAAACGTCTTTCTAAAAATGGTTATTCAGATAGTCAGAAGTAAGGAAACCTCTAGCACCAGTATAATAAGCACATTATATAGTTGACAACAATCGTTAATGATATTTAATTTGCATTTTAGGAGCTGTAAAGAAAGTAGGCAATATAAAGGCCCCCTCTATCATGTCAAATACAGGTGAATACTTTATAAATACTTCCATGAATTTGTAAAATTTATAAGGGACACATTACCTCTACCATTTATGGCCTACCCCAATTTCACCTACAGACACTTACATTAACAGCAAACATCGTCTCTATCAGCCACAGAATTGCTGGAATGTCCTGAGGAGACTCATCTCTGTAAATTGGTTCTATAATATGATCTTCATGCAGATCAGACATGGTTAGTCTTGACTTGACCATGAGTGTACAAAATTTAAGTGTTCCGGGGCAAAGCACTTATCATAATATTTATCAAACAAGCTTGTGATTAATAGGCTTCCTGAATATCAGGAAGCCCTGACCATCTGCCCCCAGAACGAAGCCAGCTCAGCACGTGTCCAGCCCACTGTGAACTAGAAGCAAGTCTCAGATGTGTTTGGGGAAGGAAAGACAATTGTCCAACTTTGATCACTTCTGAATGAGTCAACTGCAGAGGGCTGCCCAGGATTTTAGCAGTGGCAGCCTCCAGGAACTTCCTCAGGCAGTGTGGGCTTCCTCGTACAGCACCTGTCTCCCTAAATCAGTACTGCAACAGATGAAAGGAAATCCAGCCTTACCCTAATTCGGTCAGCCTACCTCCTAAGAGTGTCTTGTTTCCCATGGAAAAGCCCGAATCCTTGTTCTTTAATGTACAGAAAAAATTAACAAAGGATATAGAAAATAGCAGAATACATGGTGGAATGTTTACATCCAGAATTACTTGCTTCCAGGTATTTTTTTTTCTTTAATATGATTATAACAAAAAGAACAATCAGAGGAATTGCTTCTGAATAAATAGTTTTGGACCCAGAATCTCTGTTTGTCTTTCCTGAGGGTTTCAGCCCCAGACAAGTTCACTATGGATTCAGTGAGACTGAGAAATGGCAACTCCATGTCCTTAGGGTCAAAGGGTTTATACCTGACTTTATTCTCCCAGCAGTAGGTCAAGCACTAGACTCACATCTGCATCCAGCAGTCTGCAGGCCTGTAATCCACCTCCATCTCTGCCTCCACCCAGAGCACTGGGCAGAGCTCTTTATATAATAACTCAGACAATAATAGCTTATTGCCTGTGGGTGTGGAAGCATTAGCCTAGCAGCAGACCAGTTACATCATCAAGTTGTTTAGGGTCAGGTGAGGGTCCTGGCCGTAGGCACTTCCATTTTCCCCACACTGTTTTATATGTTTATGGTACCTGGCTCTTTGGTGGCAGAAATGGGCCTAGTATCCAGTTTTCTGCCATTTTGACTGTGGTCTTTCTGGTATAGCTGCTGTGATCATACCCAGCTGTACACTTGAACCACCTGGCAGCTTAAAACAAACAAAGCAAAACATTGTTTGATTCATTTGGACTGAGGTGGGGACCCAAGCCACTGGCATTTTTAATAATCCCCCCAGGTTTCTAATATGTAGCCAGAATCACGAGCTAGATTTCCAACAGATTTTGTTAAAATACATGAGTTCCAACAGCTTAAGTTTAAACGCACATCAGCAGGTACAACTGATATGTTTAACAAGCAAAAATCCTGTAAGAGGTTCAGCCAAAATGTTGATAATTGATGGTATATATAAAAATGCTTTGCAAGTTATGAAGTACTAAACAAACAGACGGTGTTTTATTATCTCCAAAAAATGTTTCCTGAGAGCATCTATGCTGGTATTTCTGAAGTTAGTAGCCTTGGTCTTTTCCCTTAAGGGACTGAAGCCTAGTTTAAAATCTAATAGATGGTCATTTGTTTTCAGTAAATGAGTCTTACGAACAGCGGCAGTAATTGCAGTCATCCTGTAAACCAGAAAATCGATGCAGTGTTACAGGTTGCAGGGCAGCCAGGGGTTAACAAACAACAGCAGTTAAAGCCAGGTTGCCTGCTCCGATTTTTAAAGGCTCTCACACAAAGAGAAGCTAAGGAATCAGAAAACCAAAGGTCACTTCTGAATTTCAAGTACAGCTGGGGACTCCATGCAGCTGTTCTGGGTTGGATTAAGAAGACAGTTGAAACTCAAAGATGATTCCTATTTAATTAATTTTATTAATGTTACTCTATGACCAGTAATCACTGCAACAGCACAAATCAATGTCTAAAACACTCAGATTAAGGATAGAAATGGTAGGAAAAACCACATCCACTTGTAGGCACATTCTTTCATTTGGAAATACAATTTGAGATTGATCAAAAGTTGAGTTAATCTTCACTATTCTCAAACCTGTGGGGGCTGAGGTTAGAATTATCTGCATTTAACAGATAAACATACAATCCTTTTATGGGCTGCATGTCACATTTTTTTTTAAGTTTTCTCCTACATTATTTCACATGAGCTCAGTGATAATGTAGGCAGGATAGTTCTTCGTTTTAGAATTAAAGACTTTGACACAGAGAGGTTATGAGCCTCATCTGAGACTACACCCAGCAATGAGGGGCAGAGTGAGATAGGAGCCCAGCAAACTACTTTTCCTGGGGTGCTTCGTCCACTGACCCCTGGGGGCCTCTGTGATTGACATCATAAAGATTCACCAAAGGGCTCATTTAAAAATAGCAAAAACTTCTGATACATTAAAGTAAAGCTTTGATTTGGGAAGATATTTATAGGTAAACCATTACATATATGGTAGTAATCATCTATGAAATGCCACAGCTTGCCACTTATCCTCACTTTTCCTTCTGTAACAGATTAATCACGTTTCTAAGAATTCACCCACTATTCCCTCACTCTTGATTTTCAGGATTTGTCTAAGGTGGCTAATTTATAACCTCAGACCTTACTTCAGTTGTTTTGTTTTAATCCTAGTGTTTAGATGTATTCCAGTGCTAAGAACTGTTTTTATGGCTCAAACCATCAGTCCATTTATGCTTTGAGTTCCAAAATCATGAATTCAGAGAAACTATTTTATCTCCCAGCAGAGTCTTACAAAAAGCAAATCTTCCAACAAGTCCTTAAGGTCCATTTTTCTCTTTCTATTCCTTCTGCACCAGTAATCAGGCTTTTAATACCCCATTTCTGCCCATTAGAAATGGCCTCATTCCTGACCTCCTGTTTATATGTATTTGACAAATGATTATTGTTAGAGCACGTTTGATCTGGTTTAAGAGCTGACAGTGGCACTCTGGTTAAAACCCAGATGCCTAGGTGTGGCCCTAGGCATAAACAAATAATGTACATTTACCTTACTATAATAATAAACAAATAAATATTTACTCACACCTATATAGCAGCAAGAATTTGGACCAGGAGGCCAGAGGGTTCTGCGATTCCCCAGACAAGTCACTACCGGCCTCTCAATGCTCTGAGTACATTTCTCAGCTATGAGAATAAATGCGGTTCTAGCACCAGGCTGGTTATCCATAGAGAGCAAAAGACAGAGGCGAGGCACCTAGAGTGTGTGGTCCCATTATGCGCTAGCAGTAACCTTCTGCCTTAGTTAGGCTCCACAGACCCTTCTCTCTTCTACCTTGTACTTGAATCTGAGCTGTTCTTTTCATTGAAATTCTAAGCTCCTTTGCTAAGGGTGGATCATAGCAATTTAACATACAGCCCTTGGAATCAGACTGCCAGTATTCGAATTTTCTGTGTAGTTTAAGGCAAGTTATATCTTCTCTGTGCCTCAGTTTCTTCATCTGTAAAATGAGAATGATAAAAATAGTTATTGTTGGAGGAATCTTTGAGATAATAAAGTGCTTAAAACAGTGACTGGTACAGTAATGTTCAGCTTTTATTAGTAGTAATTCAAGTTCTTCACTTCTTTCAAGATCTCCAAATGCCTCAACTTTTCCAAAAGGCCTTTCCCAAGTAACTCTACAACTTAGTTTTTATTCCATTTTGTGACACCCATAAATGTACCTTGACCAGTTCTGCTGTAATTTGTCATATGATACTGCCTTATTTTATTCTTTGGGCATTTAATCTTGACCTAACTTTTATCTTCAACTGCATCATAAACTCTGTCTTCCACCTACCTATTCATCCCCATCTCCATCCCCTTCTAAAATTTGAATGAAATTTTTCTGTTATAACCTGCTCTGCTGGGATGGGATTGAGGGTTACCCTGGTCCTTCCATTCAGCCTGCTGAGCTAGGAAGAGGCTCATCAGTCACATTATTTGGCAGGGCTTAAAAACAGCACTGTAAGTAATCCTCCAGGCCCAGCTGAAACCTTGAAACTAGAAAGTTAGTCCAATGCTTTGCCTTCTCTCAATCTTTGATTCTTTATTACTACCTTTTATTTTTCTAGGATGCATTTGTCATCCCGCTAGATTGTAAACTCGCTTGAGGACAGGGACCAATTCCTTTTCATCTTTGTGCCTACCCTCCTGCCACCATGCCTCCAGGAGCCTGATATTTGTGAATGCAATAGAATAATAATATGGTATACTAAGGATGTGACTTTGTTCCTGGCGATCCCTGCTATCACCCAGCTCACCTACTTCGAGTGGAGACATTCATTACCTGAGAGATAAGTAGCAGAAAAGCAGAAACTAAGTTCATTCTTAGCTTTTGACTTTCAATAGTTGAATTCATCTTGGATTAAGTGCATAAAAGTTATGCTGTAAACAAAAGATTTAGAAGAATACATAATTAGAGCCAGTTTCTCTTGTTTCTCCTGGCTACTCCCAAACTAGATAAAGATTCCATAGGCTAAGGAGGTGTGAAATAGGGAAGGAAGTGAGAGTTGCAAGACACTGAGGCATGGGGGAGGAGAGGTGGAGGCACTGCTTTGTGAGGGACAAGAATGGTTGAAGGGATAGGTGCTAGAGATGTCAGCGGGGACCGGCAGATGTAGAGCAGAAGCACCTGTGAATCACTGAATGAACAGAAACTCAGCAGGTTCCCCTGAACCTGACATAGCATGGAAGGAAAGGCTATAAGGAGTATCTGGTCAGACAATACTGAGCCAGCTTAAGAGGCTTCCATGCCTATGAGTATAAAGTAGCAAAGAAGGAATCTGGCACAGAAAGCCTAGCTGTGCAGAGATAGCAGCTTTCTCAGTGAAGCAAGAGATGGGGAGAGATGCTGTCTCAGTCAATGCCAGTGTAGACAATTGCTTCTCTGACCTTTCTTAAAACTGTGAGGTTTATATGCACCCAAAGGGGAATTTGCATGCAGTCCTGAGAAGTGCACGGAGAACTCTCCTTAGTAAAATGGGAACTCAAAATATAAATTAACTTCATTGTGGAAAATGAAGTCACATTTTTTTTGTACTTTTTTAACATCTATTTTTTATGCAAATGCCGTTTATATACAATATGATACTGGTTTCAGATTAACTTAGGGATTCATCAGCTACATACATTACTAAATGCTCACCATAACAAATGTAGTTACCATCTGACACCATACAAAGATATTACAATATTATGAGCTATATTCCCTAGGCTATATATTTCCATCCCTGTGACTAAATTATTTATTTATTTATTTATTTATTTTTTGAGAAGGCATCTCTCATATTTATTGATTAAATGGTTGTTAACAACAATAAAATTCTGTATAGGGGACTCAATGCACAACCATTAATCAACCCGAGGCCTAGTTCTCAACAGTCTCCAATCTTCTGAAGCATAACGAACAACTTCTTACATGGTGAACAAATTCTTACATAGTGACTAAGTTCTTACATGGTGAACAGTACAAGGGCAGTCATCACAGAAACTTTTGGTTTTGATCATGCAATATGAACTATAAACAATCAGGTCAAATATGAATATTCATTTGATTTTTATACTTGATTTAATGTGAATCTCATATTTCTTCCTTATTATTATTGTTATTATTATTTTTAATAAAATGCTGAAGTGGTAGGTAGATGCAAGATAAAGGTAGAAAACATAGTTTAGTGCTGTAAGAGGGCAAATGTAGATGATCAGGTGTGTGCCTATAGACTAAGTATGAATCCAAGCTAGACAAGGGCAACAAAACATCCACAGATGGAGAAGATTTCTCTCAAAACAGGGGGGGTGGGGTTCTAAGCATCACCTCTGTTGATCCCCAATTTCTCACCTGATGGCCCCCCTGCGACTGTGCCTCTCTTAGGTTGTTCCTCCCTTGAGGAATCTTACCCGTCTCTGGCTAATGAGTCATCTTCCGGGGCCATACAGGGAAATGTAAAGTGGTAAGTGAGAGAGAAGCAATATTGTCTGAAAAGGTTAGCTTTTTACTTCTTTGCAGATTTATGCCCTGTGGCTTTTATGCCCAGCATTTGTTTTTAGGTATCTTTACCACTTGGAAGAATTATGATACTTGGTAATTTCAATACGAGGCACAAATTCTACTTAAGGGTTGTGATTAGGAAGGAAGAAGAAAAGCTATAGAAGTAGCAGACGGAAAAAAACATGGGAATATTGATTATTTCTTTGACATATCTTTTTGTAGAGTAACATAAGTATGTATAGGTTTTAAACTACTAATTAAACTGCGCACACACATTAACATAATAGGACTATGCTACATAACCAAAGCAGACCTACAATTACCAGCCATCTCCAGTGAAACCAAGAAAACCAGTTAGGCGCCCTAGGCATTTGTGAAAACTTATCAATGATATGATGGGTATTGTATAACTGAATTTGAATAGTTTGAGAAAAATCAGACAAATTAAAACAACTCATTCCTGGGAACTGTTCACATCCCATATGTTCTTTTGACAGTAGATAGTCTGTAGTCTCAATATTTTTGAGCGCTGCAACTTGCACTTCTCCTAGTTTTTGGTTGAGTTTTGACAGTATAGATCCAGTCAAATTTGTTGTTTTACTGTATGCACAGGCCAACTTAGATATCACCTTCATTCCAATGTCAAGTCCAGGAACTGGTGGGATGAATGCAGCTACAACTGCAGCATCACCTGGATCTTTGTTGAAGTTTTTTGATGTTCATCTTCTGGAATGACTCTTCCAGAGAATGTTGATGTTGGAAGTTCTTCTTCATATCGTATCTTAATTCATTTTCTGGGTAGCCAAATTAGGCTTTGATCCTCTGTATAAACACAAAGAAACCCTTTGCCCACACTTTGATATGCCCTTTATATCATTGTGAAGAACTTATTGGGGATCACCACACAGGAACTGCTTTTTTTTTAAGAGAAAGGAACATTATCAGAAAATGTACTTCCATAGCTGATCATCTGACACCCTTTAAATGATCAAAATTAAGGATATTTAAAGCATGCTTTAATCATTGATTTACAGTTAGTTTTATCCTATCAGGGAGTAATCTCCCTTTTCTTTCCTTTTTTTTTTTGTTAGCATTAATCTACAATTACATGAAGAATATTATGTTTACTAGACTCTCCCCTATACCAGGTCCCCACCACAAACCCCTTTACAGTCACTGTCCATCAGCATAGCAAAATGTTGCAGAATCACTACTTGTCTTCTCTGTGTTGTATAGCCCTCCGCTTTCTCCCACCCTGCCATTATGCATGCTAATCATAATATCCCCTTTCTTCTTACCCCCCTTATCCCTCCCCTACCCACCCATCCTCCCCAGTCCCTTTCCCTTTGGTACCTGTTAGTCCATTCTTGGGTTCTGTGATTCTGCTGCTGTTTTGTTCCTTCAGTTTTTCCTTTGTTCTCATACTCCTCAGATGAGCGAAATCATTTGGTATTTCTCTTTCTCTGCTTGGCTTATTTCACGGAACATAATACCCTCTAGCTCCATCCACCTTGCTGCAAATGGTAGGATTTGTTTTCTTCTTATGGCTGAATAATATTCCATTGTGTATATGTACCACATCTTCTTTATCCATTCATCTACTGATGGACATGTAGGTTGCTTCCAATTCTTGGCTATTGCAAATACTGCTGCAATAAACATAGGGGTGCATCTGTCTTTCTCAAACTTGATTGCTGCATTCTTAGGGTAAATTCCTAGGAGTGGTATTCCTGGGTCAAATGGTAAGTTTATTTTGAGCATTTTGAGGAACCTCCATACTGCTTTCCACAATGGCTGAACTAATTTACATTCCCACCAGCAGTGTAGGAGGGTTTCCCTTTCTCCACAAGCTCGCCAACATTTGTTGTTGTTTGTCTTTTGGATGGCAGCCATCCTTACTGGTGTGAAGTGATACCTCATTGTGGTTTTAATATGCATTTGTCTGATAATTAGCGATGGGGAGCATCTTTTCATGTGTCTGTTGGCCATCTGTATTTCTTTTTTGGAGAACTGTCTGTTCAGTTCCTGTGCCCATTTTTTAATTGGATTATTTGTTTTTTGTTTGTTGAGGTGTGTGAGCTCTTTATATATTTTGGACATCAAGCCTTTATAGAATCTGTCATTTACAAATATATTCTCCCATACTGTAGGGTACCTTTTTGTTCTTTTGATGGTGTCTTTTGCTGTACAGAAGCTTTTCAGCTTAATATAGTCCCACTTGTTCATTTTTGCTGTTGTTTTCCTTGCCCGGGGAGATATGTTCAAGAAGAGGTCACTCATGTTTATGTCTAAGAGGTTTTTGCCTATGTTTTTTTCGAAGAGTTTTATGGTTTCATGACTTACATTCAGGTCTTTGATCCATTTTGAATTTACTTTTGTGTATGGGGTTAGACAATGGTCCAGTTTCATTCTCCTACATGTAGTTGTCCAGTTTTGCCAGCACCATCTGTTGAAGAGACTGTCATTTCACCATTGTATGTCCATGGCTCCTTCATCAAATATTAATTGACCATATATGTTTGGGTTAATTTCTGGAGTCTCTAATCTGTTCCACTGGTCTGTGGCTCTGTTCTTGTGCCAGTACCAAATTGTCTTGATTACTATGGCTTTGTAGTAGAACTTGAAGATGGGGAGTGAGATCCCCCCTACTTTATTCTTCTTTCTCAGGATTGCTTTGGCTATTCAGTGTCTTTGGTGTTTCCATATGAATTTTTGAATTATTTGTTCCAGTTCATTGAAGAATGCTGTTGGTAATTTGATAGGGATTGCATCAAATCTATATATTGCTTTGCACAGGATGGCCATTTTGATGATATTAATTCTTCCTAGACACAAGCATGGGATGAGTTCCCATTTGTTAGTGTCACCTTTAATTTCTCTTAAGAGTGACTTGTAGTTTTCAAGGTATAGGTCTTTCACTTCTTTGTTTAGGTTTATTCCTAGGTATTTTATTCTTTTTGATGCAATTGTGAATGGAATTGTTTTCCTGGTTTCTCTTTCTATTGGTTCATTGTTAGTGTATAAGAAAGCCACAGATTTCTGTGTGTTAATTTTGTATCCTGCAACTTTGCTGTATTCCGACATCAGTTCTAGTAGTTTTGGAGTGGAGTCTTTAGGGTTTTTTATGTACAATATCATGTCATCTGCAAATAGTGACAGTTTAACTTCTTCTTTACCATTCTGGATTCCTTGTATTTCTTTGTTTTGTCTAATTGCCATGGCTAGGACCTCCAGTACTATGTTAAATAACAGTGGGGAGAGTGGGCAACCCTGTCTTGTTCCTGATCTCAGAGGAAAAGCTTTCAGCTTCTCGCTCTTCAGTATAATGTTGGCTGTGGGTTTATCATATATGGCCTTTATTATGTTGAGGTACTTGCCCTCTATTCCCATTTTGTTGAGAGTTTTTATCATGAATGGATGTTGAATTTTCTCAAATTCTTTTTCAGCATCGATGGAGATGATCATGTGGTCTTTGTCTTTCTTTTTGTTGATGTGGTGGATGATATTTATGGATTTTTGAATGTTGTAATGTTGTACCATCCTTGCATCCCTGGGATGAATCCCACTTGGTCATGGTGTTTGATCCTTTTGATGTATTTTTGAATTCGGTTTGCTAATATTTTATTGAGTATTTTTGCATCTACATTCATCAGGGATATTGGTCTCTAGTTCTCTTTTTTGGTGGGGTCTTTGCCTGGTTTTGGTGTTAGGGTGATGTTGGCTTCATGGAATGAGTTTGGGAGTGTTCCCTCCTCTTCTATTTTTTGGAAAATTTTAAGGAGAATGGGTATTATGTCTTCTCTGTGTGTCTGATAAAATTCAGAGGTAAATCCGTCCTGCCCGGGTGTTTTGTTCTTGGGTAGTTTTTTGATTACCGTTTCAATTTCTTTGCTCGTTATTGGTTTATTTAACTTTTGTGTTTCTTCCTTGGTCTGTCATGGAAGGTTGTATTTTTCTATGAAGTTGTCCATTTCTTCTAGGTTTTCCAGCTTTTGGACATATAGGTTTTCATAGTAGTCTTTAATAATTCTTTCTATTTCTGTGGAGTCTGTCGTGATTTTTCCGTTCTCATTTCTGATTCTGTTGATTTGGTTTGATTCTCTTTTTCTCTTAATAAGTTTGGCTAAAGGCTTATCTATTTTGTTTATTTTCTCAAAGAACCAGCTCTTGGTTTGATTGATTTTTGCTATTGTTTTGTTCTTCTCAATTTTGTTTATTTCTTCTGTGATCTTTAGTATGTCCCTCCTGCTGAATTTAGGCCTCATTTGTTCTTCTTTTTCCAGTTTCAATAATTGTGATGTTAGACTATTCATTTGGGATTGTTCTTCCTTCTTCCGGTGTGCCTGGATCACTATATACTTTCCTCTTAAGACTGCTTTTGCTGCGCCCCACGGAAGTTGGGGCTTTGTGTTGCTGTTGTCATTTGTTTCCATATATTCCTTGATCTCTATTTTAATTTGTTCATTGATCCATTGATTATTTAGAAGCATGTTGTTAAGTCTCCATGTGTTTGTGAGCCTTTTTGTTTTCTTTGTAGAATTTATTTCTAGTTTTATACCTTTGTGGTCTGAAAAGTTGGTTGGTAGATTTTCAATATTTTAGAATTTACTGAGGCTCTTTTTGTGGGCTAGTATGTGGTCTATTCTGGAGAATATTCCATGTACACTTTAGAAAAATGTATTTCCTGTTGCTTTTGGATGTAGAGGTCTATAAATGTCTATTAGGTCCATCTGTTCTACTGTGTTGTTCAGTGCCTCCATGTCCTTACTTATTTTCTGACCGGTGGATCTATCCTTTGGGGTGAGTGGTGTGTTGAAGTCTCCTAAAATGAATGCATTGCAGTCTGTTTCCCCCTTTAGTTCTGTTAGTATTTGTTTCACTTATGTTGGTGCTCCTGTGTTGGGTGCATATATATTTAGAATAGTTATATCCTCTTGTTGGATGGATCCCTTAATCATTATGTAGTGTCCTTCTTTAACTCTTGTTACTTTCTTTGTTTTGAAGTCTATTTTGTCTTATATTAGTACTGCAACCCTGCTTTCTTCTCACTGTTGTTTGCCTGAAATGTTTTTCCATCCCTTGACTTTCAGTCTGTGCATGTCTTTGGGTTTGAGGTGAGTTTCTTGTAAGCAGCATACAGATGGGTCTTGCTTTTTCATCCATTCTATTACTCTGTGTCTTCTGATTGGTGCATTAAGTCCATTTACATTTAGGGTGACTATTGAGAGATATGTACTTATTGCCACTGCAGGCTTTAAATTCGTGGTTACCAAAGGTTCAAGGTTAGCCTCTTTTGTATCTTACTGCCTAACTTAGCTCGCTTATTGAGCTGTTATACACACTGTCTGGAGTTTCTTTTCTTCTCACCCTTCTTATTCCTCCTCCTCTATTCTTCATATGTTGCGTGTTTTGTTCTGTGCTCTTTTTAGGGGTGCTCCCATCTAGAGCAGTCCCTGTAAGATGCCCTGTAGAGGTGGTTTGTTTAAAGCAAATTCCCTCAGCTTTTGCTTGTCTGGGAATTGTTTAATCCCTCCATCATATTTAAATGATAGTTGTGCTGGATACAGTATCCTTGGTTCAAGTCCCTTCTGTTTCATTGCATTAAATATATCATGCCATTCTTTTCTGGCCTGTAAGGTTTCTGTTGAGAAGTCTGATGATAGTCTGATGGGTTTTCCTTTATAGGTGACCTTTTTCTCTCTAGCTGCCTTTAAAACTCTTTCCTTCTCCTTTATCTTTACCATTTTAATTATTATGTGTCTTGGTGTTGTCCTCCTTGGGTCCTTTCTGTTGGGAGTTCTGTGTATTTCCATGGTCTGTTTGATTATTTCCTCCCCCAATTTGGAGAAGTTTTCAGCAATTATTTCTTCAAAGACACTTTCTATTCCTTTTTCTCTCTCTTCTTCCTCTGGTACCCCTATAATATGGATATTGTTCCTTTTGGATTGGTCACACAGTTCTCTTAATATTGTTTCTTTCCTGGAGATCCTTTTATCTCTCTCTATGTCAGCTTCTATGCGTTCTTGTTCTCTGTTTTCTATTCCATCAATGGCTTCTTGCATCTTATCCATTCTGCTTATAAATCCTTCCAGAGTTTGTTACACTTCTGTAATATCCTTCCTGGCATCTGTGATCTCCCTCTGGACTTCATCCCATTGCTTTTGCATATTTCTCTGAATCTCCGTCAGCATGTTTATGATTTTTATTTTGAATTCTTTTTCAGGAAGACTGGTTAGGTCTGTCTCCTTCTCTGGTGTTGTCTCTGTGATCTTGGTTTGCCTGTAATTTTGCCTTTTCATGGTGATAGAAATAGCTTGCAGAGCTAGGACTAGTGATGGCTGGAAGAACTTCCCTTCTTGTCGGTTTGTGGCCTTCCTCTCCTGGGAGAACAGCAATCTCTAGTGGCTTGTGCTGGGCAGCTGCGCCAGACAGGGCTTCTGATTCCTGCCCGGCTGCTATGAAGTTTATCTCCACTGTTGCTGTGGGCGTGGCCTGGCTCAGGCTGCTACTCCAAAGTGGTGGAGCTGCATTGGAGGAAGGGCGGCCATGAGACTACTTATCTCCATGAGGGGCCCCTGTGCTCCCTGCTGCCCAGGGGTTTAGAGTGCCCAGAGATCCTCAGATTTCCTGCCTCTGGACTAAGTGTCCCTCCCTGTCCCTTTAAGACTTCTAAAAAGCACTCGCCAAAACAAACAAACAAACGAGCAAACAAAATTAAATAAATAATTTTTTAAAAAAGCCACTCGCTTTTCTTTTTTCTCAGGCGCCAGCCTCAGGGACCCACTCACTGTTCTTGCTGTCCTGTTTCCCTAGTATCCAGGACCCCACGCATGCACTGTGTCTGCACTTTGGTGCGGATGGCTGAGGCTGGGTGTTCAGCAGTCCTGGTCTCCCTCTCCCTCCCTGTTCCGACTCCTCTCCTCCCACCAGGAGCTGAGGGGAGGGGTGCTCGGGTCCCGCTGGGCTGGGGTTTGTATCTTACCCTCTTTGCGAGGTGCTGGGTTCTCGCAGGTGTGGATGTGGTCTGGATGTTGTCCTGTGTCCTCTGTTCTCTATTCTAGGAAGATTTGTGTGTGTTATATTTTCATAAATATATGTGGTTTTGGGAGGAGATTTCTGCAGCTCTACTCACGACACCATCTTGGCTTTGTGACTAAATTATTTTATAATATGATGTTTGTACCTCTTTATTCCTGTGGGTAAAATTGTAATCTTTCCAGAATCTCCATTTATTTAGTGCATCTCCATAGGTGCATATCAATAGGTGTTTCCAAGGAGTGGAGAGCAGTAGTCCATCTCTACATAAATAGGTAATTACAAGGGCAAGTGAGGGCATATCTGGACCTGAGATGCTGGGTGGGGCCTCTTCTGCTACAGCTGGGTTGCAAGAGATAAATAAATGGGTTTCTCCCACTTTGTTTATCCCTTTGACTGATTTCAGTTTCAAAAGTATTTTTCCCTGGCATTTCCTCCTCACCACTCCCCTCCAGTGTTATAAGCCCCGTCACTTATTTAAACTCCCACATGGTAACCAACTGCCCATTCTCTATGTTTATTAGTCTATTTCTATTTTGTTTGTTTTGTTTTTCAGATTCCTCATATAAATGAAGCCATATGGTGTTCATCTTTCTCTGACTTATTTCACTTAATAATATCTAGGTCCATCGTGTTGTCAGAAATTACAAGATTTCTTTCTTATGGCTAATATTCCATTGTATATATGTACCACATCTTTATCCATTCATCCATTGATATTTTGGTTGTTTCCATATTTTGACTATTGCAAATTAAGCTGCAATAAACATAGAAGTGCATGTATCTTTTTGAATTAATGATTTCATTTTCTTTGGGAAGATTCCCAGTAGTGGAATTGCTAGGTCATGTAGTATTTCTATTTTCATTTTTTTAGAAACCTTCATACTGCTTTACACAGTGGCTGCACCAATTTGCCATCTCACCAATAGCATACAAGGATTCCCTTTTCTCCACATCCTCACCAACACTTATTATTTCTTGTCTTGTTTATACTAACTAGCCATTCTGATTGGTGTTAGATGATATCAAGTTGTGGTTTTGATTTGCATTTCCCTGATGATTAGTGATGTTGAGCATCTTACCATGTGTCTGTTGGCCATCTGTGTGTCTTTTTTGGAAAATGTCTATTCAGCTCTTTTGCTCCGTATTTAATCAGATTTTTATTTTTGGTTTTGGGTTGTATGAGTTCTTTATGTATTTTAGATATTAACCCCTTATCAGACCTATCACTTACAAATATATTCTCCCATATAGTAGGTTGTCTTTTGGTTTTGCTGATGATTTCCTTGGCTACGCAAAAGCTTTTTAGTTTGATGTAGTCCCATTTGCTTATTTTTGCTTTTGTTTCCCTTGCCTGGGGAGACATATACAGAAAAAAACTTCCAATGTTTACGTTCAAGAGTTTACTGCCTATGTTTTCTTCTAGAAATGTTGTAGTTTCAGGTTTTATATTTAGGTCTTTAATCCATTTTGGGTTTATTTTTGTGTATAAGATTGTCCTGTTTTCCCAAAGGCATGTCTTAAAGAGGCTGTCTTTTCCCCACTGTATATTCTTGCCTGCTTTGCCATAGGTTAATTGACCATATATGCCTGGGTTTATTTCTGGGCTCTCTATTCTGTTCCATTTGTCTATGTATCTGTTCTTGTGCCAGTATCATACTGTTTTGATTACTGTAGCTTTGTCATATAGTTTGACATCAGTGAGCATGATGCCCCACCTTTTTTTTTCTTTCTCAAGAATGCTTTGGTTGTTTGGGGTTCCATACAAATTTTAAGATTACTCACTCTAGTTCAGTGAAAAAATGCCATTGCCAATCTAAAAATGGGATTGCTCTGAATCTGTAAATTGTTTTGGCCAGTATGGTCATTTTGACAATATTAACTCTTCCTATCCATGAGCATGGAATAGCTTTCCATTTATTTGTGTTGTCTTCAATTTCTTTTATCTCATATTTTATAGTTTTCAGAGTGCAGGTCTTTCACTTCCTTTCTTAAATATTTATTCCTAGGTATTTTATTCTTTTTGATGCAATGGCAAATGGGATTGTTTTCTTTATTTCTCTTTCTCCTAGTTCATTATTTGTGAATAGAAATGCAACAGATTAATGTTCACTGATTTTGTATCCTGTGACTATTCTGAATTCATTTATTAATTTTAATAGCGTTTTGGTGGAGTTTAGGGTCTTCTATATGTAGTATCATCTGCAAACAGAGACACTTTTACTTCTTACGAATTTAGGTGCTTTTGTTTCTTTTTCTTATCTGACTGCTGTGGCTAGAACTTCTAGGACTATATTGAATAAAAGTGGCAAGAGTGGGAATCCTTGTCTTTCCCTTGCCCTTAAGAAAAAGTTTTCAACTTTTTGCCACTGAGTATGTTAGCTGTGGGTTTGTCATATATGGACATCATTGTGTTGAGATATGTGCCCTCATAACAACTTTGTTGAGAGTTTTTATCATGAATGGATGTTGAACTTTGTCAAATGCTTTTTCAGCATCTATTGAGATGATCATTTGCTTTTATCTTCCTTCTGTTAATGTAATATATCACATTGATTGATTTGTGCATGTTGAACCATCCTTGCATCCCTGAAATAAACCCTACTTGATTGTGCTGAATGATCTTTTTCATGAATTTTGAATATTTTGTTGAGGATTTTTGCATCTATGTTCATCAGGAATACTGGTCTGTAATTTTCTTTTTTGTAATTTCTTTGGTTTTGGTATGAAGGTGATGTTGACCTCTTAGAATGAGTTTGGAAGCTTTCCTTGCTGTTCAATTTTTTGGAATACTTTGAGAAGGATGAATATTAACTCTTCTTTAAATGCTTAGTAAAATTCACTTGTGAAGCCATCTACTACTGGAATTTTGTTTGTTGGGAGTTTTTGATTACTGATTGAATTTTATTACTAGGAATTGATCTGTTAAATTTTCTATTTCTTCCTGCTTCAGACTCAGAATATTGTACTTCTAGGAATTAACCTATTTCTTCTAAGTTGCCCAATATGCTGGAATATTTTTTTCATATATTTGTTTGTATTTCTGTGGTATTGGTCATTAACTTCTCATTTCTGATTTGAGTATTTTTTCTTGATGAGTCTAGCTAAAAGTTCATCAATTTTATCTTTTCAAAGAACCAGTTCTTAGTTTCATTCATCTTTTGTATTTTTAGTCTCTATATCATTTACTTCCATTATGATCTTTTCTTTTCTTCCACTAACTTTAGCTTTGTTTTTTCTCTTTTTCTAGTTCCTTTAAGTGTCAAGCTGTAAGCTGTTTAACTGAGATATTTCTTACTTCTTGAAGTAGGCTTGTATCACTAACAACTTCCCTCTTAGAACTGCTTTCCTGCAGCCCAAATATTTTGAATCATTGTATTTCTATTTTCATTATTCTCTAAATATTTTTTATTTCTTGATTTTTTTGATGACTTCATTGGTTGTTTAGTAGCATGCTGTTTAGCCTCCACTGTTTGTGCTTTTTCCAACTTTTTCTTTTAACTGATTTCCAGTTTCATACTACTGTGGTTGAAAAAGATGCTTGATATGACTTCAGTCTTCATAAATTTACTGAGATGTGTTTTGTGGCTTAATATGATCTATTCTGGAGAATGTTCCATGTGCACTTGAAAAGAATGTGTATTCTGTTTTGGGATGTGATGTTTCATATATGTCTGTTAATTTCATATAGTCTAATGTGTCATTCAAATCCACTGTTTACTTATTTCCTGCCTGTATAATCTCTCTATTAATGTAGTGGGTTGTTAAAGTCCTCTACTGTTATTGTATTACTGTCAATCTTTCCCTTTGTCTGTTAATATTTGTTTGTATGTATTTAGGTTCTCCTCTGATAGGTGCATAGAAATTTACAATTGTTGTATCTTCTTGCTGGATTGTACTCTTATTATATTTTGTCCTTGTCTCTTGTTACAGTCTTTTTTTTAAGTCTGTTTTATCTAATATAAGCATCACTACTCCATTTTTTTTTCCATTTCTATTTGCATGGAATATCTTTTCCATTCCTTTACTTTCAGCCTGTGTGTGTGTCCATAGGTCTAAAGTGAGTCTCTTATAGGCAGCAGATACATAGGTATTGCTTTTTTATCCATTCAGATCACCCCATGTCTTTTGATTAGCGCTTTTAGTCCATTTACATTTGAAGTAATTATTAATAGGTATGTACTTACTGCCATTTTTTAAATGTTCTTGGTTGTTTTTGTTGTTCTTTTTCAATCCTTTCTTCCCTTCCTCTTGTGCATTAAGACTTTCTTTAGTTTTATGTTTGGATTCCCTTCATTTTTTGTTTGTACCTAGCATGGGGTTCTTGTATGACACCCCACATATATAGCAATCTATGATAAGTTGATTGTCACTTAAGTTTGAACACTTTCTAACAACACTACACTTTCTTACTCCCCCTTCCCATTTTTTTTGTATATGGTACCTTATTTAGTGATTCCCTTAACTAACTTTTAGATGTCATTAATTATACTACATTTTCCTTTTTGACCTTAATACGAGCTTTTAAATTATTAGCCTACTACTTCAGTATAACTTTGGTTTTATCAGTGAAATTCTCACTTTTATATTTTTCTTATATTTAGGATCTTTTTCTTTTCCTCTTAAAGAAGGCCCTTTAACATTTCTTGTAAGGCCAACTTAGTACTGGTGAATTCTTTTAACTTATGTTTATCTATGAAGCTCTTTATTTCCCTTCCCATTCTGAATAATGACCTTATTGGACAGAGTATTCTTGGTTAAAGGTATTTTTTTCCTTTCATCACTTTGAATATGTCATGCCACTCTCTTCTGGCATGTAGAGTTTCTGCTGAAAAACTGGCTAATAGCTTTGTGAGGTTTCCTTTGTAGGTAACTCATGGCTTTTCTCTTATTTTTAAGATTCTCTTTTTATGTTAGATTGACATTTTAATCATTATGTGTCTTAGTGTGGACTGCCTTGTGTTTATCTTGTTTGGTGCTCTCTCTGCTCCTTGGACCTGGATGTCTGTTTCGTTTTCTAGGTTAGGGCAGTATTACTTCCTCAATTAAGTTTTCCACTCCCTTCTCTCTCTTCTTCTGGGACTCCTATAATGGGAATAGACATTTGATACTCTCCCAGAGCTCATTTAACTTATCCTTTCCTTTTATTATTATTTTTCTTTCTACTGTTCAGCTTGAACACTTTCCATTACTGTTTTCCAAATCACTGGCTCATTCTTCTGCATCATCTAATCTATTTTTGATTGCCTCCAGTGTATTTTTCATTTCATTTATTGCATGTTTCATTTCTGATTAGTTCTGTTATTTATTTTCTATCTCTTCATAGAGGTTCTGAGTTTTTTCCCTGAGTTCTTTCAAGTCTGGAGAGCATCTTTATAATCATTAACTTGAACTCTTATCTGGTAGATGGCTTAACTCTGTTTCACTTAGTACTTTTGTCATGTTCTATTATTTTAAGAATATTCCTCTGTCTTCTCATTTTGTTTTCTGTGTCTGATTCTATGAATTAGAAGACAGGGCTACCTCTCCCAGTCTTGAAGGATTGTCCTTGTATAGAGAAGGTCTCCTGGATAGACTGCATATGCCTGGTTGGTTTGGCTGGTAGGCTGGAGGCCTAGTAAGCATGAGGTGAGGGTGTCCTTATTTCAGGGTTCACAGGGCATGGTTGGAGAGGGTCATGGTCCAAGGGGCCCAATCAGTGGGGCTCCTGAATGGATACTAATGGGGTCCATGTTAGTGGAGAGGCAGTGGCCCCAGGTATGGTCTCCAGGAAAGCCCTGCCTCTGCAGCTACTGGCTCTGCACCACAGGATCAGGTGCACTCTTGAGGGGTGGGTGGTGACTGGCTCTGTACCCACAATACAGCCCCAGGCCCAGGCCCAACCCCCAGGTTAGCCTCACTTTGCAGCTTCTGGCTTCATGTCACTGGTACAGCAGCAGCTCGAGTGTACAGTGACCACCAGCTCCAGGGAAGCCCTGACTCCACAGCTACTGGTCAGTACCTGTGACTCACCCAGTGGTTACATGTTGCAGTGGTGGCCAGGGTGCACTCTCCAGGCATCAGAAACAGGTTTTGTGCCCTTGGAGCGACTGTGGCATCTATGTGCTCTCCAACTGACATGTCTAGGTGTGGGCAGGGGCTAGGAAGCCTCCCAGATCAAGTCTGAAATGGGCATGTGTGCTCTAACCCTGATCCCCAGTCACTATCAGTGTGGGGAAAGAGTACAAATGATGGCACTCACCAGACTTCCAATATGGAGAGAGTTCTAGCCATTTCCCTGCCAAATGGCAGGCACTTTAGTTATAAAAATTGTTTTTTTTCACTTATGGTCTAGATGCACCTTAAAGCATGTTTCTTTTTCCTATGCCCCAAGGCAGAGAATCTGTGTCCTGGTCTCTCAGCAATATCCCTCCCTTACTGTGTTTCTGTCTCTCCTGTCATTTTTTATGTGATCTATTCTTCATTGTGCAGGTGTTCACCCAGTCCTCAGTTCTTCCTAAAGATGAATTGCTCTGGATATAAGTGTAGTTTCATTTGTAAGTGGGAGGATGTGGGTTCAAGTTCACTCTGCCATCTTCTTAGAAGTCTAAAGTTATGTTTCTTGAATGCTTGTGTGAGCTGAAATTTCTAACAGAACATGGATGAAATATAATTAAACATTTTCATTTTCAGTGTCTCTTATTTTTGGAATATCTGTGCCATCCCAGACTCAGCTGTAAGGCTCAACCTTTCATCAGCTTCTATTTAGGCCATGAGTCATCAGGCAATGACACTCTTTTCCTAGTAAATCAATAGCATAAATGTCAGTGGCGTAGGTGGTTGAGGAACTATTAAAGTGGTGGTGGCACTTGTCAGTCCTTGGAGCCCATTAACTTCAAGTCCCACCATCTCACTCTGTGTGAGTTTAACACTGACCACAAGATCCACACACTTTCATTGTGTGTTTTTTTTTTAATGGAGACTTCATATTTTGCTCACTACCAAGTTTGGGCCACACTAGACCCTCAGCATTCAAATCAGTAAAATCTCCATACCCAATAGTTTTCTTTGTACTTAGCTTTCTTAATTTTTTTCAAATGCACCATCAGAATGGTTAAATATCAACCAATAAATATTACTTCTGAAATCCTCATAGATAATCTATCATTGTCATTTTTAGGGGGGTCTTCCTCCCTGAAAACCCTTTCTTCCTTCTCAGTGGGTTATCAGCACATTGGGCTTTCTGCAAAGTTGTTGATTTGGACTTTTCTTCTTTGTGATTCTGGACTGTCTGTATCTGTTTTCCTATGTTGGATTCACTCTCTCCTTCTTTGTTGATATATTTCCTCACTTTGCTGAGTACCTGCTCCAGTAGCTTCCTAAGAAAAAAAATAAGTGTGAAGTGAATTTTTTAGTCCTTGGACATCTTTATTCTCTCTTCACATTTGATTTGGCTTGATACTTTTCCCCTCAGAATTACGGAGGAATTTCCTCATCCAGTGTAGGTATTAAAAAGCTCAATGCTTACTTGATTTCCATTTTGTTTTGTTCTTTTTTGAAGATTTTACATCTTCTATCCCTGTTGTTACAAACTTTCTCAGCATATACTATGGGGTGATCTCTATTTATTGTGCTGGGCCCTTGTGAATCATGGATCTGATAGGTCTGTGAAAGTTTTCTGGTTTTATTATAATCTTACATTTTCTCTGGGCTCTTTTTCTGTGACTAATTCATAGGATATTGGATCTATTAATCCCAATTTAAGGACTTTTTTTTGGAGAGGTGCTGTGTGGAAGGAAACAGGAAGTCAGGGCAGGTTGGACAAGCTGTCAGACCAGGATGCTAACCTCATCCAGGTGAAGAAGAGATTGAGAGAAAGTTGGGTGGAAATAACCTAGACATTTCTGAAACTGACAGTTCAGTGAAGCTGCCAGGCAATCATTTTGCCAAAGCCAGCTAACAAAGGAGTCCCCTGTCTCTTAGGAGTGGGTTGGCCTTATTATTTCTGCTGCACTCAATCACTGGTGGTAATCTAAACCCAGGCACAGACTCAGTGAAAGCACAGTGATGGATTTCTAAGTGATGAACCCGGGACCCTACTCAATTACCTTCCCCAGAGGTGTGAGGTGCCAACTTCATGACACTATGTAAAGTAGGTACTATTATCAGTTTGATGGATGCCTTAGTCTATGTATTATGCCTAGAATAGTATCAGGAATATCATAAGCACTCAGAAAGCACTAATTACAGTGAGTGCCAAAGAGAAGCCTGTTAGGGTATGCGATTAGCCAAAGGAAAATATTGCTCTCAACTTCAGGATCTATTTACTTTTACTTTAAGTACTGTTCTAATACTTGATTAACTTGAATACATGCCAAAGCCAGGTTAGAAATGGCAGAGTAAAAAGATATTGAAAACTTATTAGCATTATAACAATCATAAAACCAGAAAAGGTGTATTTGACAGCAGGTAAAAAGAAATACAATAAAAAGCATACATGAAAAAAGTGCAGGACTTTTAACATTATGAAACTTAGCCCTAACAATTTCAACAGGCATGGGTCCTTCATGGTATTTCATAGATGTAAAAACTAAAGTTCATAATAATGACTCTGACATCAAGAAAATGTTTTAGTTGCATTTTGAGGAGGCAAGAAGTATGAAGTGCATTTTAGAATGTTTTCCACCAAAATATTAAAACTGCAGAGGAGCTCCAAGGGAGGTAAATCCTCTGAGGTTCTGGACAGCTGATAGCTTTATGGATCTAATAAAATAATGAGTTTTTTGTTTTCCTATGCATAATTGCATATCACTTCTTACTATCACTTGATGATCAATAATTCTTACTCTTCTCATTTTGCAACCTGATTTTATTCGACCTGTAGAGATCCTGTCATGGTTTTAGTCACTGCCGAGACTCATCTGTTTCCTAAGCAAATGTAAAACCTCTATGATAAATTCTGAATACCAGCAAAACTTCCAAGTCATTTAAGTCCTGAGATTGTCTTGACCATCCCACAATTGTCATTGAAAAGATCTCATTCCAGCGGCACCTCGCTCAGGGCTGCCTGTTTGGACACTGTCTGTCCTTGCTTCCTGGTCAGCGGGCCTCATTCCAATAGCACTTGCTTGTTTCTACCCAGCACTTTTCTCACCTATTTCCTTCCTACACGTGGATCACTGACAGGCATGGTGCCTTCACAAACACTGGGATAACAACAGGACGGCAGGCATGGGATGTGACATAAGCACCTTGGAGAACAACTAAAGAACTTGATAGTAGCTGTTTGTTCTTCTAACCTCTCCAGAGACTGTTACAGCCTGGGAAGCTGCTGTCCAGAGCAACAGACCTCCATTGTCAAATTGGGCTGCTTACAGTGGGACACAGAAGCTGCACAGAGGGAAATAAAAGAGAATGACAGCGAGCTGAGAGAGATGTATGTAGGCATAGATACACACAACATGCCAACATGCACATAGTATCTTGTCTTAGTATGTAATAAAAACACCATAAACTGTGTTCTTTAAACAACAGAAGTTTCTTACAGTTCTTTAGGCAGGGAAGTCCAAGATCAAGGTGCCTGCAGATTGTGTCTGGGGAGGACCCACTTTCTGGTTCACAATCTTCTGTGTCCTAACTTGGAAGAAGAGGCAAGGGAACTCTCTGAGGTCTCTTTATAAGGGCACTAATCTCATTCATAAAGGTCTCCCCTCATGACCTAATCACCTTCCAAAGAATTGGGGTTGATTTGAGACGTCTGATACAAACATTCATCCTAGAGCATATCCAGAACACATTTCAGTTAAGAACAAAAGCAGAATCTGTCTCATTTTCCCATTGATCTGTAAGCTCCTCGGAGCTCCTCTGTTTGCTTGCATCTACACCAAGTTAAAATTTATGAGAAGGAAAATGCTGTCATGCTGAACAGGCAGTGCTTAATTCATGTTTGATAACAAAGAGCAAAGGACAACAATGTCCTAAAAGAAATGTGTTCATGACATTTCTATAAGGACAGAAATAGCTGTTAATTTTGCATGTTTAATGTCCCCAGTTCTTGGACATTAGCTCCTTTTGGGTCGTCTGGGTTTTTTGTTTGTTTTTGGCTTCTGTAAAGGGTTCAAAAGGCTGTGCTAGATTCCATACATTCTGATCCATTGTTTTAATGGTATTGAAATTACACCTTCTTTCTCTTCTATTATCATGTACAGTCTTCTAAAGTAATCTATTTTTCTGAGTAGTACTTCCCCTTCCTGTTTCATCTAGATGGCATCAGCACATATTGAAACATATAGATCTACAGGTATAATAACTGAAATGCACAAAGAAAAGCAGGCAGGAAAAACTTCAGCCTGACAGTTCAGATACTTTCCTATTCTGTATTTTCTTTTCTCTTCTCACCTTTGTATTTTTTCAAGACATGGTATTAAATGTGCTGCAACTCTTCAGGAATGAGGAAATTCAAGACAAACAGTTAAGTAACAATCTTTAGAAACTAAAATTTATTGGAACATAAAACTGTAAATTGTTTTGTTTTTCCCAAAATAAAATTGGTCAAATATGAAAAAAAGTATTATAAAGGATTCCAACTTTTGATTTCAGTACAAACACCATGTTGGCTAATTTGTATTGATCTTATCTGCCAGTCTAGATGCAATCACACTTTTAAACGCAGATTCCTATAATTTGCTTTTCTATAAAATGTCACCAAGGCATTAAATACTTTGAAAACAGTGTTTGTAAATCAATCTGCACTTATTAGATTTGTTTAAACGATAGCATTAGAATTCCATGCCGAGATTTAATTTGGTTTTAAAATAACTCCCTACATGCAGAACATTTCCAAGGGCGGAGAGAGGCTAGTTCCCAATTATTTTCATGCCATCAGTGCTAAATGTGTTTAATGACTCACTTACCTACAAGCTGCAGGTTCTCCAAAGACCTTCCTGTTCAGTGGGACATAAAAATTTTACTTCAGGCTGTTTTATATTTTTAAAAAGGAGAAAATACAGAACCATAGCCAAATGGAAAGTAAAATGTCTTACTTTGTTCATGTCAAAGTTATTATAGATTTGATTAACATATTAATTGGCCTTTTAATTTAGACTTTACAGACCCAAGAGTGTCTTAAATTCATGCAGTGTTTGAAGGCCAGATGTAAATTCCATCAAAAATTTTCTATACCACACATAGGTCTCCTCAGCAGGAATTTCTGTCCAACCACCAGCTATACACTATTTCTCATTGTGATTCACAGTGTAAGTTTTCGGTCAGGTTATTTCATGGGATTTCACTCCAGATTTAGTCCCTCACTCTTCACTAAGACTTGAGGCTAACATGTCTTTAGAAAGCTACTCCAAATCTCTTACAGCTGTAGGCAAAATAAGAACAGAAAGCCAGTGAAATTAACCCATCTGTGCAGTTTAAGACTAGGTCATTCCCCACTAACTGATGGGTTTGTGTTTACCATCATTAAGAGAGACATTTTTCTGTGAAGGGCTGAATTAATATTTTAGAGAGGGTAATCCTGGCCATACTGTTAGCCATCAATCATGCCTACATCATGGAGTGGTACAATGGGTCTCATGGAAGGAACTTCTGAGTTGCTATCAGGGAGCCTGAATTTGAGGCTTTGTTCACCACTTACTAATAACTACATTGAAACATTCCTTAGGTTCTCCACTACCAGTTTCCCCCTTTGTAAGATAATAAGAGTATTTGCCCTTTTACACTTGAATATTGTGAAGGTAAATTTAGGTAAAGAACATTTTTGAAACCATGGGAATATTATACATTCTGAGTACTGTTAAATTAAAAAGAAGTCTATGTATAAAAGAGGAAAATGGGTAGAGACAACCACATAATTAGTAGTAAAAAATGTAGAAGTAGTACACAGAAAGCATGGTTCGCAGATAAAGGAACACATTGGGCTGTACCTTTTGCTTTGTTCTTGCCTTTTTTTCCCTTTTTTTTTTTGCTGTTTCTGTCTTTTCTATCAAGTCTTATCTACCCATGTCCTCTGCCTGCTTGTTTTATTCCACTCCAGTTGCCAAGCTAAACTTGGCTGAGTGAGGCCCCAATTGGAAGGGACCTGAGAACCCAGTGAATGGGCCTCAGAACTGTATCAGTGGTCCAGTACTGGAAATGAATGATCCCATGTGGTTCTCAAGCCATCTTGCTACCAACCATATTTGGGAGTAACAGAATTACATTATTTACACCTAAGGTCATCTGATCCCAAGTATGGTTCTCCTCTCTTAACTTTATTTCATTTTTATTCCCCAATTCCCATATTGACTAAGTTTTTAAGTCTGGTCTCTGCCTTAGACCCTATTCCTTAGTGCTGATGATCTGTTTAAAACTGCAGGTTCCCTAAGAACTAGAGCCACTACAGCCAAAATGAACTACTTTGACAGGAGTGGGAGATAGTTAGGGTAAATATAATTTTGTTTCAAAATACCAATGTAGACTTTTAATCGAAAATTTGTATTTCATACTTAAAGTCAAATAATAGATGTTCAATAAGGTCATACAAATTTGGAATTCATTCATTTGGAAGTGTTACTGAAAACCACTAAAACAGATGAGATTTCTTATATGGAGTAAAAAAAAAGATGAGATAATGAAGATTCAGTTCTGGGGATTATTCAGTTACAAAATATGAGAACTATCCTGTTAGAATCTTCAAAAAACATTCTCTGGGGAAGTCGTTCTTCAGACTCTCTAAATGTCTGTCAGAAGGATACTCAAAAGCACTGACATCTTATCACCATTAACATTTATTAATCAACAATTTTTAGATTAAAGAAAGAATATATACTGGTGAAAACTGGACAGCTACATGTAAAGGAATGAAACCTAATCACTGTCTTATATTATACACAAAAATAAACCCAAAATGGATTAAATACCTAAATATAAAACTTGATATTGTAAAACTCCTAGAAGAAAACAGACAATGAGCATTAGCATTAGTAATTTTTTTGGATATGTTTCTCCAAGCAAAGGAAACAAAAGTAAAAATAAGCAAGTGGGACTATATCAAACTAAAGAGCTTCTGCACAATAAAGGAAACCATGAAATGGACATTTTTCCAAAGCATACAGATGGCCAACAGACAGATGAAAAGATGCTCCACATCACTAATCATCTGGGAAACATATATCAAAACTACAATGAGATACCACCCTCACACCAGTCAGAATGGTTGCTTTCCAAAAGAAAAGAAATTACAAATGTTGATGAACATGTGGAGAAAAGAGAACCCTTTTAGAGTATTGGTGGGAATGTAAATTGGTACAGTAGCTATGGAAAGTAGTATGAAAGTCTCAAAAAACTAAAAGGAGAAATACCATATTACCCAGTGATTACATTTCTGGGAATTTTCCAAAGAAAAAAAAATCACTACTTCAATAAGATTTAAGCACTGCTATATTCATTGCAGTATTATTCACAATAGCCAAGATATGGAAACAACCCAAGTGTCCATCGATAGGTGAATGAATAAAAAAGATGTGGCAAATATGTAACAGACTATTACTCAGCCAGAAAAAATAATGAAATCATGCCATTGTGACAATATGAATGGACCTAGAGAGTATTATGCTAAGTGAAATAAGTCAGATACAGAAATACAGATACCATATGATTTCACTTATATTCAGAAACTAAAAAACAAAACAAATGAACAAACAAAACAGAAATAGACTAATAATACAAAGAACAGACTAGTGGTTGCCATAGGTAAGGGGGGTAAAAAGGCACAAACATCCAATTATGAAATAAATTAGTCATAGGGATACAATCAAGATATTGTAGTATCTTTGTTGACAGACAGTAAATACACATATCACACTAAGCATTTAGTAACATATATAATTATTTAATAACTGTTCACCTGAAACCAAAATTGTATACCAACCATATTTAAATAAATAAATAAATAATACACAAAAATAATACAGGTGGCAAAATTGGACAGTTACATGTAAGAGAATGAAACCATAAAACTCATAGAGGAAATCATAGGCAAAAATTTCTTGAATATAAACATGAGCAACTTTTTTCTTGAACACATCTCCTCAGGCAAGGGAAATAAAAACAAAAATGAATAAATGGGACTACATCAAACTAAAAAGCTCCAGTACAGCAATGGACACCATCAGCAGAGTAAAAAGGCATCACACAGTATGGGAGAATATATTTGTAAACGACATATCCAATAAGGGTTCACATTCAAAATATATAAAGAGCTCACACTCCTCAACACCCAAAAAGCAAATAACCCAGTTAAAAAACGGGTAGAGGATCTGAACAGACACTTCTCCAAATAATGAATTCATATGGCCACGAGGCACATGAAAAGATGCTCCACATCACTAATTATCAGGGAAATGAAAATTAAAACCACAAAGAGAGATCACCTCACACCAGTTACGATGCCAACATACAAAAGACAAGAAACAACAAATGCTGGTGAGATGCAGAGAAAGGAAAGCCCTCCTGTACTGCTGGTGGGAATGTAAGCTAGTTCAACCCTTGTGGAAAACAGTATGGAGGTTCCTCAAAAAACTAAAAGAATACCATTTGACCCAGAAATTCCACTCCTAGGAATTTATGCAAAGAAAAGAAAGATCCCTAATTCAAAAAGATATATGCACCCCTATGTTTACTGCAGCACTACTTACAATAGCCAAGATATGGAAGCAACCCAAGTGTCCATCAGTAGATGAATGTATATGGAAGATGTGGTACATATACACAGTGGAATATTATTCAGCCATAAGAAGAAAACAAATCCTACCATTTGCAACAACATGGATGGAGCTAGAGGATATTATGCACAGTGAGACAACGACCAAATGATTTCCCTCATCTGTGGAGTATAACAACAAAGGAAAATTGAGGAACAAAACAGCAGCAGAATCACAGACTCCAGGAAGGGACTAGTGGTTACCAAAGGGGAGGGGTGGGGGATGGGGGGTGGAGAGGGAGTGAGACAGAAGGGGATTAAGGGTCATTATGATTAGCACACATAATGTAGGTGGCTCACAGGGAAGGCAGTATAGTATGGAGAAGACAAGTAGTGACTCTATAGCATCTTACTAGGCTGAGGGACAGTGACTGCAATGGGGGTTGGGAGGACTTGATAATACGGGTGACTGTAGAAACCACAGTGTTGTTCATGTGAAATTTTCATAAGATTGTATATCAATGATATTTTAATTTAAAAAAAGAAAAAATAATAAAGGTGGCACTTCATGTCAATAGGGAAAAATAGATTATTCAGTTCATAATTCTGGGACAGTCTAGAAACACACACACACACACACACACACACACAGGTGGATTTTCAACTTACTCCTTACACCAAAATAAATGCTAGATGAATCAAAGATTTAAAAGTATAATTACTAAAATCATTTTAAGATAACAAGGTACATTTTCTTTATACTTTTAACATTGGAAAAAGCTCTCTAAATATGACCACAGAACTCAGAAGCTATAAAACAAAAGGAAATTAAATTAAAAAATTTTAATCCTATATGGCTCAAAATGCCAAAAAAAGTCACAAATGAAAAATTATGAGAAAACACTTGTGATATATATAGTATAAAAAGATACTTTACCTAATATGAAAATAGTCCCTAAAAATCAGTAAGAAAATACTTACCACCAAATAGAAAAGTGGAAAAAAGGGCCAAATAAAAAATTCAAATGTATTTTAAACATGAAAAGATGTTCAACCTTAATCATAATGTAAGAAATATCATGTTACAAGGATATACCACTTTTCACCTATTTGATGAGCATGCTGAGAAACTTTGATAATTCACTGGGTAAGCAAAGGTGTGAGGAAACAGGCTTTCATATGTAGCTGTGGAGTGTATGTTAATCAAAATTTGTGGGCTCCTATTAGGCAATTATCTATTAATAAAGTGTACACATGCTTTAAACCAGCCATTCACCTTTTATTTAACACATATAATTTCACATGTGCAAAATGAACATAATTACAAGCATATTCACTGTTGCGTGTGTATAAACCCAAAAGAATGGGAAAAAAATTTAAATGTCCATTGAGAAAAAAATGGTTACATAAATTTGGTATGTCCATAGAATAGAATAATAAGGAACAGTTAACGATAATGAAGAGCTCCACAGGTATTGATACTAATAGGGATGATCCTGTGGGTACAGTAAGTGGAAAAAGCAACAGCATCTTCTGGATGCAACTATATCCATATTTATGTCTAAATAATGATTTATATGGTTTTATACACATTGATTGTTCCTGGATGGATTCACAAGTAACAGGTGAAGGCATGCCTCCTGAAAAGAGTAAGTGGCTGAGGTGAGCACAGGGTTAAGGCTTTTCACCATGTGCCATTTTACCTGTTTGCAATTTTGTAATATGTATACATACATTAAATTAAAATTATATCATTCCACACACAAATATTAAATGTTTTATTGTTTTCTGTCCAAAGTTACAGACATATCTGAACAAATAAAATAATCAGTTATCAAGGAAAATATAAAAACACAATTCTTATATATGTATAATGTGTTCACATTAAAGTTAGATTTGTTCTTTAACAATAAAATTATCATATAAACTATGCCTCAAAGTTTTTTAAGGATTTATATTTTCTGCCTTACTGAGTGGTGGCTGTATTAGAGAAAGGGCAGGTCTGTCTTTTTCATCACAAATTGCAAGATTAGGTGATTCAGTAGTCTTTTGTATATTAATTTTGAAAACCGCTGTTTTCCAGTCCTGTATCCATAGTTACTTTACTTAAAGTGTTGTGAGAAAGGAGATTGTCTTCTTTAAGCAAAGCTTCTAAATAACTGTCAATCTGCTCCAGGTCTCCTGTTGGACCACCCTGAAAAAGAGAAGCAGCAGTCATAGCAAGAGAGGCTGCTACACATTTATTCCTGTAATCTGGGCGACTTCGGGACAGTACTATGATTCATGTGGCAACAAAGCCTACCTTGCATCTGAATGATGTTTTTAACCTTTCAAAATGTTTGTGCATTTAATCTCATTTTATGCTCAAAAGTGGTTTAGAACTTGGACCATTTTATTTTCTTTAGTGGAGGTGGAGGTTAGTTCAACTGGGGTTTTCCTTCTGTTTAATTACTCGTCATATTTCTAAAGCCCTCCTTCAACCTCCAGCTCATTCTTCTCTGTTACAGGCCCTCATCTCCCATTTTAAAATTCATAAATCTCTAGCTTTGTAGGTAAAGAGATGACTAGGCACATTTTTACTTCTCTATTTCTCCTTTTCCCTCTGAAGCATCTTTTCCCACAACCCTAGGCTTGCTGCCATGATCTGTCCCCGTTTCTCTCTTTCCCCCAGTTCTCTACTGGGGTGATTTCAGGCTCTCCTTCCCTGGGCTTCTTGATACATGAACAGATGGACAAATTCCCATGTCTGGTGCCACTATCCTAGTTTCTCCATCTGTTATCTGGTTCTGCTAACTGTCTTTCTCCTTTGCTTTCTCTGCCCTAGATTTGCTCAGTCCCCTAACCAGGCTGAGTTGTACAGAGTCCCAGCTTTGTGACTGGGACCCTGCTCCTGAAGACAGGTTTCCATATATGGACATATACTGACGCTGAGGGATGCCTGGTGTGACCCTTTCTAACACTGATTGCTCTCAGGCTGTTCAGCCTAGTCAAATCCTTTGCCTACTGCTCCCTGCATGAAAGACACTATAGACTTCCTCCTAGGTGTTCAGGTTGGGTCTGCCCCAGCTTCCTCCTGAGGCTGCCCCATCCACCTTCCTGGGGGTTGCCTCATCTCACGTCTCTGCCCTATTCTACTGCAGTTGCTCTAGCAGTCAGAGGCAATGAAAATGAAAATTTCAAGTTCGGGATGAGAGTAAATGTATTTGGGCAGGAGCCCTTTGGTGTCTCTCCAATGATACTAGAATAAGCATTTCATCTCTGCTCTAGTAAGCCCTTCACCTCCTTACCAAACGTTGTAAATAAAGCAAATTAAATTAATGCAATTATTTTGGGAACCCAGGGGTTTGGTAGAGGGAAGAGTAAATAATTATTCTTTCATTTTTCTCCTAAACAAACACAGGTTTGCTATTAGGAGAACCAAATTTTTATGAACTTTTCAGCTAGATGGCGGTATTTGATTTCTAGAATACAGAATCCCTTTGGTCCCTCTAGCTTTTCTTGTTAGTAAACCACCAACCATCACTGAAACTTTACCAGGTGCCAGGCTCCACGCCAGGCCTTGTGCACATAACACTTGCCACCATGTATAGATGCAAGGACGAAAAGGAGCTCCACTCAAATCTCACTTGTACAGCAATAAACAAACTTGAAAAATTAGCTTAGGTAGTATTGTTAACAGGAGCACAAATATAATTACCATTATGGGAAAACAGTCAGCAACACTCATCCTTTTTTATTTTAATAATGAAAACATTTTAACTCTTACTGAGACTACCCAAACTGGGAGGGAGCCTCTCTTTGGCTATATACTTAAGCAAAAGTATTTTCTGTGTTTTATTTCATATTTAATATAAGGGAAAACAAAAGGCACATATTTTTTGAAGGAGGAATAGATCTGAAACCCAGGCGGTCCGGCCTCACAGTCCATCCTCGTCACACAGCACACTGATGTTTGTGGAGTTCCTTTGTCTCTCCCCACCCCCTTCACAGGGAGGGCAGTCCTCCAATCCTCCAGTCTCCAGTCCTCCAGCCCTCTGGTCAAGGGCCCCTGCAGAGCGCTGAACTCCTGCTCGCTCAGCCTGCATGGTCCAGGAGGGCCCTGTCTCCTACTCCAGGCTCAGGGCTATGTCTGCGTACAAAATGCCATGTGCTTCCTAGGCTCAATTTATTTCTAGCATCTATGAAAAGACTTTTCAACTTCACGTATTTATATTTTAATTTTTTACATATTTTATTTTATCCAGCATTTCTATGTGCTATAGAAGATGGACCTTTCTTCATTAGCTCAATCTATAATAAGGCCCAGTTCCTTACATATTCAAATATACAAACAAGATGGACAGTCATTCATACTTACACAGTGTTTCCTGGCCTCTCTAACCTCTCCTCTAAGATTAGAACAATCCTAATCCATTTTTATTTATGTATTGGGGTAAAAATTAACATATTTTTGTTGTCTGAAAAAATTAGGAAAAAAATTTTCTACTGGAAGTATGCTAGGAGGAGACAGGGTGATCAAACTATACCAAAAGCACAAGCAAAACATCTGATTTTTTTAAGAGAAAAAATAATAGGCCCTTTAAAATTTTTCTAATATATACTTTCCAAGTTCATTTATGAGTTCCATATATTCATAGGGAGGGAAACAGCTAGGTTAAGTGACTTGTGCCAAGTCAGTAAGTGCATATGACGCTAGGAGGGGAAGTTAGCTGAGTTCTCTTTCCACAGAAATACATTCCTGTAACTCAAATAAAATTTCATTACTTACCAGCTTAAGTTTCTCCAACAATACTGCCAGTTTTACACGAAGATTATTAAGTTTATCTTCAGTAACTTTTCTTTTTCTTTCATATTGTCCCACAGATATTTCATTAACCACTCCTCTTCTATTTGCATCACAGATAATGGACAGCATTTTTTTCTTTAGTTTTTTTTCATATTGAATCATGTAAATATTCTGCATCTGCAAATGATTTTCAAAGCAGTTCTAGGGTATTTGTAAAATATTAATGTTCTCCCTACTATCAGAAAGCAATTTCATATTCTAATTCTGCACAACACACAAAGCGTCAGCTCTGTATGTGTATGTACTGTAAGTGGTCTAAATTGAAGACATGTTGATACCCTTATGGAACTTACAATCTGACGGAAGAGGAAGAGAGAGGAGGAAAAATGTGTAATGGTCCACTAACTATAACATAAGGATGAAAGAGGCACATAAGTGGGCTTGGAGACCCTTGCTTTGGAATGAAGAAAGAACCCAGTAAAGATTTTGTCTTCCCACTAGTGATACCAGATTATTCAGGGCACAGAGGGCAGGTGGTGCCTGCTGCCCCCTTTGCACAGCACTAGGAACTCAGAGGCAATGACCAAATGGCCAGTACCTTGGGGCTTTCCTGGAAGATGATGTCCGGTTACCCAGAACTCAAGTCTGTAGCATATGGAAGGCATAGAAGCTCCAGTAAGAATTCCTGTTCTGTCACTTCTGCTAATATGCAGAGTATGGACATATACTTAGGCATATGACCTTTGCTAATTCAAGAGTCTTGGTTGTTTTCCATGAGCTCATGTTGTGCCTGAGGCTCTCAGAGCAAAAAGAGGTAATACAGAGGCCAAATGCCTCAATTTCAAAATTGCATTAATTGCTTGTATCAACATTTAGAGAGGGCCAGGGGACATTCTGAGAAAAGAGATACAGAGGAAATCTTGTTTTGACAAACATTTGATGATTCTTTAATAAGGAAATTTCAGGCTTCTAATATAACTTGGATTCCAGGAAAATGGTAGGTAGCCTTGTTTGTCTTCTGAGTCTACCCTTCCCCACCGTCCCATCCTCTACCACACTCATTACTACATACAGGCCCTTGCCAGACATTGTCCACATCACCCCCTTTAAGCATTCACTGACCCCATAAATTTCTCCTCTTTCTATGTAAAATCCTTTAAACAAACAAAACCCTACATATATTGAGTTCTCTTTAATTCATTATTTCCTAAATTCAATGCATTGAATTTTATTATAGGTGATACAAAGATACATAAGTTTCAGTCTTTGTCCTCAAGCTTCTAGTCTATAGTATGAGGAAATACAAGTATGCAAATACTGTATCTTATCGAAGACAGTGCACTGTGCCCCAATTAAGGCACAGATATTACTGGAATTGAGGGAAGGGTGTGGATTTTCTATTAAATTAAAGAGCATTAGAGTCCCATTTTAAAGTACCTGACTTAGATTTACATCAGGAATTTACCCTCCAATTATTTATGCTTTTCATGTGATGTAAACTGAGGGGAGTATTTGGGTTCAGGGCCCCAAATACAACTCTATAGTGACAAACATGGGCTCTGTATGTGTGTTCTATTAAATGTGAGACTTAGTTGTGAGGCTTGCAGAGCACCATGTAAAGAAATCTTGGCTTTTCAGTCTTAAATGGCCTGGATGCTTCTATGAGAGCTCCAGGAATTAAACTGTGAAATATAACTGTGAAGCCTGGTTGTGAGTTATAGGCCTCATTCTTCCAGGAATATACTCATCCTTTCCTGCCTCAGGCTGTTCAGTCTTACTCCTTTCTCTGATTAAACTCAACCTGGTATCTACAAAAGGCTCACTTCTTGCCTCACATCTGTGTTGAGACATGGCTCAGACATTCCTTGTTTACCGTATCTAAAATAGCCTCCAGCTTCACCAACAAACCATCACTATTCCCTGGCCCTTTACAATCACTTTATGGCACATCACATTATGTGTTTGTTTACTTAAATATTTAGCATCTATTATGTGATATTGCATTGTGTTTTGATTGTTTATTATCTTTCCCTCTACAATGAACCTCAATGTAAAACGAAATTGATTTTGTTGAGCTCAGTATTTCCAATGCCTGCCACACAGTAAGCACTAACTAGTGGAGTTTTAGGAGAGCAGATGTGCGACATTCACAGCAAAGGCATTTCAAACATGTGGACCTATCCTGCCTTGAAATCCAGGCTCTATTCTGAGTTCTTGGAGGGAATCCACTTTCAAATGTCTTCAATTCAACTTATAAGAAGTTGATAACTTGTATTAAGGCAACAACTACCCCACCAGGGATATTGCTGTCAGACCCAGAGAGTGACACGTTCTGCTCTGCTGGAGTGAGGAGGACAAGGCCACAGACAGTTCAGGTGTCACCAGCCACCTAGGTCTTAGTTTTCAGAACTCTAGAATTGTATAGCTTTTGCCATCCTGAATAATAGACAGGAAATACTTTTTTGTAAAAGCAACAACAAAAAAAATTAAAATTAAACAGAAATATAAAATATCGACATTATTACAAGAAAAATAGTATTGTTCATCAGCAATGAGAACACACTTTTGATTTACTTGAATGGATTCAAAGGGCATTGTGCTGAATAAAGCCCAATCATAAAGAGACATACTTTTATGCTATGACTCCCTATCTATAACATTTCTGAAGTGACAAAAATTGCAGAGATGGAGAACAGGTTAATGGGTGCCTGGGGTTAAGGGTGTCTGTGTTGGGGACGGCGATGGCGGGTAGTAGGGGGGAGATTATAAAGGGATGCACAGGGAGGTCTCTGTGATAATGGGAGCTCTGTATTCTGTTTTGGGCGGTGGTAGCACAAATCTACACATATGATAAAATGAGACACATTTTACCAATTTCAATTTCCTGGTTTAGATATTGTACTATAATTACATATTTATGTAAGACATATGCACTGAGGAAATTGGGTGAAGGGCACATTGGACCTCTCTACTATTTTGTAATTTCCTGTGTGTCTACAAGTATTTCAAAATAAAAGGTTCATAAGACAACATTGTTAATACAGCACACTAAGAATGTTAATGTAGCACACTACATTCAAAGTCATATTTAATCTCAAAGTTTACTATTTTGTAACTAGCTATATTCTGTTTAAACACCACCATTCCATTTCCAGATTTATTCTTTTGCATTTCTCAGCTAACATCTCCAGGTTGTTACTATAAATGGTAGCATTTCTGACATCTTTTAAATTTCAATGTAAAAGAACTTCAGATAGAATTAACATTTTAATAAAGGTGAGTAGAGAATTGCAACGAGATGAGAGGCTTCATTCTGCTGGTTAAACCTAGTCTTTAGAGGTATTTGTGGTGGATCAAAAATTGAATTCTTCCCAACCTCCATTAATTTAGAATGGGATTAGGATTTGAAAGAAAGGACATTCAACTGAGATTTTCATTTTCTGCCTTGAATTCGAAAAGTTAGAGCTCTAGCAGCTCTGGTGCTCCAGAATTCTAGCTGGTTTACATAAAGTAAGGCAAGTCTATAAGATCTATGGATTTTGTACCCTACTTAGAGGGATATGCAGTGAGTGTCCATGAGGACAGGCAAAAACTTCAGAAACAACTTTGATTCAATGCACAAGCAGTAAGGTCCAGATGCATTCAAAGGTACCGACTGAATGCTACCAGGACACAGAATTTACAAGATTGCTAACTTCAAGAATTCTTTAGTTGGAGAGAAAATAAAATACAGCAAATTACTACAATACTAAGCAGAAAAGTTAATGAATGCTAAAATAGGGTTCTGCAGTTTTCTCAGACACATGAAGTCAAGATTATTTTCACATAGAGAGACTGAAGCAGGCTAGATTTAGAAGGTAGAAATAGCCAGGCTCTACATAGGGTAGACAGGGTTTCAAGAGGCCAACTGTGGATTGGGAGAGTAGGTAAGAGTATTCGGAGGAACCTGGGGAAAAGCTAGGAAAAAGACAAGGAGGTAGGCAAGTCCAGTAGGCTGGAGCCAGCTCCAATTTGGCTTGTGAGAAGAAAGAATAAAATACGGTGGTTCTGGTCAGCATATACAGCAAAAGTCATGAATCATTTGCTACTCTAATAATAGTTATGAAAACCGCTGATGTGGTCAGGGTGAGATGAACAAAGAAGCCTGTAACTTATTAAGGGCTTAATTTGTCCTCTACATGGATTTCAAGAAATGATTTTTAATAGCTTTTGTAAGCATCCACCTAAAACTACCAATCATTAATAAAGTCCTTAAGACCATGAAGTTTCATGTTAGGGAAGTTGATTCGTATTGTTCTGCATTTTGCTTGCAATATCTTAGTTCCAAGAGAAACTCATGATTTCCTGACTGTTCATCTTGCTTTGATTCTTTCAATCCCACTTGCCCTGAATATTAAGAGGACTCTACTTATCATCTATGCTAACACTGCTCACCCTGAATGAATACTTATCTTATTCAGTCTGGCCTCCAAGACCCAACAATCTGTCTCCATTACTGATAGTGCAGACATTGGAAATATATCACTTAGAAACAGACATGAAGGACATATTTTAAGCTTGGATAAACTAAGGTGTATGACAATCTAATTATTAGCAACTTCCTATTTTATAGTGTAAACATTTAAATCAGAGTTCCCTAACCAGGAGATGAAGATCTGTGGGAAGATCCAAGAGTCTTCCTGGTAATTCTCCAAGCTAGCTGCCACAGACTTACAGTTGGGACAATTTCTGGTGGGACACTAAACAGTTTGCCTATCACATATCCCCTGACAATTTCACCTCCCCAATAAACATGTAATTATGTAATGTCAAGTTCTCTAGTAAGTAAACAATAATTCTTTTATATCAACAGGCTGAGAAGCTATAGTAGGCTTACTACAAGTAATACATGCTAACTATCACAAGGATAAAGTATTAGTTGGAATAAGATTAAGTTATAAGAAAGTGGTGTAGTGAAAAGAGCTTTGGAATGGGACAAATCTGGTTTCCAATTCTGAATCTGCTACTTAAATTTGCATCAGGGCATTGGGACATTATCTGATTCTCCATTTCCTCATTACTAACAGGGCACTTACTTACCAAAGTTGTGAGAGTTAAATGAGGAACTGCATATAAAATGACTAGTTTAACTCCTGTCTCTAGTGGCTTTTGATCAATCATAGTTTTATAATTGTTAATGAAAAATAGTAGAGCTGGGATAGGGTAAAAAATATATTGAAAGAAAACTGTGTTTACTGTAATTAGGAAACAATGACATGTCTTCAAGCTGAAAATATTCCATTACTCCCTTTTAAACAAAACATTTAGAAAATAAACTCATGTTTCAGTTAAACAATCATGGGAAGCTAAGAACTACAATACTCTTTCATTTCCAGTTGCTTCTCACATTCCAGTAGGCACTCAGCCAGAAATATCAGAAGCAAATACATCAACAAGGATGTCGGATTCAGGCACACCCTAAGATTCAAACACTTGGTGATGCAGCCTTCCTGAGAAGGAATTTGGGTTAGCTTCTAATTTCATTTCAAGTTTGGCTAGTCGTAGGTCTTTGGGGACTGCTTCACAATTCTATTTCATTTATAAAAACAGGAACAAATAAACTCCATTCCCTCCAAAAAATGAGGCATTGCCTCTGCTTATAGCTGTGCTTTGCACAGTTTCAGGAGTACCATTCACCTGCTAGCCTTCATAGATTTGAATGTTTTTATGACAGTTTTCCAAAAGATGGCTGTAAGCATAAGCACTTGGAAGAAGATGCTAGAATATGTGCTAGTAATAGAGCTGGTGTAGCAGTTTGAGCAAACACAGGTAAAGCGGCAGTGAAGACCTAACATCTCAGTGTTGACCTTGGTGTCATGAAAAGTTCTAGACAGTTATGGCCTCTATGATGAATATGGGAAGCTCAGTGGTTGTTCTGACTCCAACACTAATCCCCTATTAGCTTGGCCAAGTTCACCAACTCCCCAAGTTCTTGGAATCTCAGTTCCTTTGAGTGTAAATTAATGGAGTTGAGGGCATATGATTTATGAGATATTTCTCTAATAGAAGTGAAGACTCTTTGGACTCTTTTCCCCACCAGGAAATATTTAAGAACTAGATATACCATATTATTTGAAAACTGTAAAACAAAAGTAAAAACAATCTACCTAGAGAGAGAGAAAGGCTGTAATGAAATACATCACAATATTAATAGCAGTGATTTTGGGGCAGTTTGGGACTTTGGATAAATTCTTAACTTTCTTTTATTAGCATTATTTTTATAACTACTTTTATAATGAAAAGAATATATTTAAATAACTGTTGATAGAATACTAAGAAAAAATAAAACAGAGAGATATCAAATTATCTTAAATAATTAAAAACTTTAATCCACAAATAACTTCTCATTTAGTCTGGGGTCTCCATGATTCAGTAAGTCTCTTTCTCAAAGACTGAGAATGTCATGTTTCCTGTTCAAAATATAGTCCTACTCCAAGTGCTTCATAAGCTTTCTGCTGTGGAACCATTTGCATTTTAAAATTCAAAAAGATGTTGCTTTGTGACATCTGATATCATACACATTAATCTTAGTTTTGATAAGTGAATGCAAATTTGATTTCCTTCCAAACCTAACATTTGAAAATGTATATTATTTCTCCTTTCGAATATGGGATGATTTAGAATATAAATGACTACACTGAAAGGAAGCTTACCTGATTGAAAACCATTTTCAGCTTTTTGTTTGTCTGCTCTGGGCATTGCTCCAGCTGTTTTTGTAAATGATAGTAGAACAGGATATTAACTTTTAGAGAATGAGCTGTCTATAACACAGTTAAAACATGCAAGTGTCTAGTATAAAAAGCATCAAAGTCAAGAATTGGTCGACATTGGTACTGTGGGTCTTTTAGGCTGGGGTCTAGTTAAATTAATAAACTAAAGCATACCTCATTTCATTCCAAAAAAAGATTACAAAAGCTTATATAATTAACATAATATCATTAACAAAATTTGCAGATAAAAAATCAAAGTGAAGGAAAAGCAAATGTTAATAAATATTCAAAAAGCTATCGGGAAGGTAGTTGGGAATCTCAGTGTCTTGGATAGGAATGCCACAGTAATAGAGTAGGAGTCCCTGGCATATGAAATAGTATTTAAAGTCAGAGACTAGCTGAGGTCATCTAGCAACATCACCTAACAGAGTGAAGGAAGTGGTCCCGGAATGAGCCCTCAGACATGACGACATTTAAAAACTGAATAGAAGGAGTTGCCAGCAAAGAAGGCAAGAACAGAGGGAAGAAAGAAAATAGAAGTGTGTTATGGAGGTTACATAAAGCTAGAAGCAGTCAGCTGGGTGGGAGGCCTCCTGAGAGGTCAGGTAAGATAAGAAGTGACCCCTGCCTTTGTGAGCACAGTGGTCACTGGGGGCTTCACAAGACAGTCCCAGTGAAGTCAGAAGCCCAAAGGGAGAGGAGGAGGCAAGAGTAGAATCAGAAACAATGAGTACAGACTAGAAAATTAAAGACTTCATCCAGGATCAGAAGAACACAGTGGCACCGCTGTTGAACTAATCATTTGGTGCTCTTTTCACTGGCAGCCTTTCCATGGGTAGCTACACTTTTCAGTAGCAATGCTGAGATGCTGAGTATGGGGGCTGAGGAGGAGCCCTACCACCCTCCTGCACTCTGCAGGCTCATCTCCACTCCTGCAAGCAGCTGTGGCAGCCTCAGACCAGCACCTGACTCAGCTTCACCACAGCCTGAGGGGACCTAGCTGCTGGGGAACTACCCCTTGCGAGCCAGTGTGAGGCTCACCCCATGCACCCCAGGGAGCTGATCAAAGCTTTTCATGGAATGTATATGGTATTGTCCCTGAGAGGACATTTGGTGAATATACTTCATCTTTCCCTGCTTTGTCTCAGTGATTCCAATAAGACTGGTGCTCTGGGCACCTAATATGGCTAACCCACTGAATCCTCACCTCAGCTCCTCATGAAGGTAGCCCAGGAAGTGTATCTAAGGGATAGAAGATATTTTTGGTGTGCGGACGAGAAGTCAAGGACTACGTCCTACTTCTTTTCATCTCTACAACCTCTGTAACCAGCCAGGCTCTAAGTCTGTAAGATCTTCCCAAGGTTTATTTAAACCTGAGTGTTACGGGCTTTAAATGCAGCTTTAATTTGGAGTCATCCATTTGGTATAAAGATGCCCATTTTTGTTCACATAAGCCATTCTAGGTCCTCTTACTGATAACAACATTTTTTCTCCTCTAAGGATTAAATGCAGGATATTCCATCAAAATTCCAAAGAGCCAGCTTACCTCAGAACTTGCTATGAGTTCCTCCAAAGATGTATAGCCAAAGTCTGGTGGTAGCTGATACTCAGGAAAAAAATGTAGAAGAATCTCCCTATAATATAAACACAGCAGAGATGGCAGTACACCAGGAAAAGAAACACAGCCCTCACCCGTCAGAAACGGTTCTGTTTCCTGTGTGTTAAACATCCTGGCAAAGGTGAACATACATACCCGCCAAATAGCGTGTTTACACCTCTGGCATCAAAGTGTTCTTCAAAAACCATAGGCCTGGGAGAGGGAGGTGGGTATGGCTATAAAACGGCAACAGGAAGATGGAATGATTCTGTATCTCGAGTGTGTCAAGGCCAATATCCTAATTGTGATGATGGTCTATAGTTTTGCAAGATGTTGTCATTGGGAGAAACTGGAAAGGCTACAAGGTATCTCTCAGTATTATTTCTTACAACTGCATGTGAATCTTTAATTATCTTAAAATAAAAACTTTTGGGAGGTATGGAGGGAAGAAACAAGTATGGACTCACAGTGCCTGTTCATAACCAAGTAGCCCAGGAAAACCTTGTACCTACTTGAGCGTTCTCAGCAGAGAACTCAGCATTGTAAGATCCTGGAGGGAAGAGGCTGACTACAGGCTTACATACTTTTCCTTAAGAAAATCAAAGAATTGAACTCTCCATAGTGATTCCTTTTATCCAGGCCTCCAGGACTACACTTAGAAATTACATGTGGACCCTAATCTTCCTAAGAGGGAAAAGTGATGGCCATTGTTCTGACAGGTGCTTCATTTTGCCAAAAGGCAGTAGGACCCCATCCTTCTAGTGTGATGGCTTTTCTAGGATTAATCACCTACATAACACATATTTCATTCCTGCAAGAATATGAAATCTAGAAATTTACAGCTACTACATCTTCGAAGTGTATGGTTAGAGTGCTTTTATGTTGACATGTTCCAAGAACTTCATGTGTATTATCCAAGGGATTCACAAAACTTTTCAACTGTAAAATAATATGGTACATAAAAGATAAAACAGCTGTTTCTTATATAATTTACATTACCAGTATTTTAAGCATATATAACTTGTGTTAATATTCATTTATAGTTTTAAGGAGACTCAATCCAAAGAGCAAAAATTCCTCAGCACTGCACAACATTAAATATCTCCCATATACACACACTCCTCCAAATTACTTTCCTGGCTAATAGGAAGATGAGTGGGCTGAGGGAAGGATGAAAAGGGACTTTCAGGTATTTGAGATGAGCAGAAATCAGATGGCATAGAAAACAAAGCTGCAACCAGAGTCTCTGGGGAAGGGGACCTGCAATGTGGCTGGTTTGGTGAGGTGGATGGGATGAGAGGCCTTTTGTACAAACCAGCCCACTGTCTCCCTAAATCTAGACTCTTTTTCTCCAACACAGGGTTGAAAATCTTTCTGAGCATTGGTGCTTTTCATGGGGGGCATAAATTAGATGTAGAGCAAATCAACAATCTTCTAAGGAGGTACTTCTAGCAAAACAAGTGTCAGGTGGTGATGGCATTTGGTGAGAAGTGGGACAGGGTGAAGTAAAAGGTCAGGAAGAGAAAAAATTCTGGATTAGTTCTTAATTTGTGGAATCTCTACATCAAAATTTACACCAAACACCATCTATAGTCAGAATAATGCCCTACCCATTTGCACCATAATTTCTATAGATAGAAAGTTAACTATTTTAAAATGAAACACACCTTTACATAAAGGTATTACTGGAATCACAATAGCTTTGGCCATGTTGTATTTTTTCAATATACTCAAGCTCATTAGTTTCACTAATATTCCCTGAACCCTTACCAAAACACAGCCTTTACCCAGGGGCACCTTCAGAGCCTGGCATTGTGCCTTATGCTAGGAACTCAACACATTGTTATTACACTGAATTCAGGCTGGTGGAGCACACAGACAAGGAAGCAAGCCATTCTGACAGTGTGATGAGTGCTGGGGTGAGAATGGGAATGCAGCACTCACTGTGCATACAGAGAGGAGAGGCCCTAAGCTATAGTAGGGGAGCCCCAAAGAAAGATAGGACTTATCTAGTTGGGGAGGAGGGGGTCCTGGGATGGGGAGAGCACATGAAGGAAGCATTCCAAGCCAACTGCACTACACATTGGAGAACTATTTTCCGATAGTATTGAGCCCCCTGGTCAGATTTAGCCACTCCTACAAAGTGCTAGAAATGTGCTAAGTGTTGCTCTATGCTTTATATAAGCAACTTGATGTGATCTTTATGGAAGCTCTTTGATTCAGGTGTTATTCTTATTTTGGAGCTCTCCTGGTTTCCTGGTTATTAAAGACCCCCCACTCCCACCATCAGACCCAAGCAGGTTCCCTACTCTCCTTCTTTGTCTCTTTCCCTCCAGGATCCCTGGTATTCAGCCTTTTACTCTAGCCTATGTAGAGCTGCTGCTAAATAGCTTTTCCCTTGGAAATTCTGTCCTGCAAGACTGACTGGAGAAGAAGACAAATTATCCAGCTCCTACAGTCTCCAAGCACAAATACACAGAAATTTTCTTTTTCTTTTTCCTAAAACATTAATTCAGGAAAACTACTAGATACCATTTAAAAAACTGTAAGATATCAAAAACCACAAATGCAGAGGCTGAATGAAAATGTTTAAGAGCACTTTAGAAAATTCATCCATTTATTGCCTCAAGTCCCTTTCTTTAATAATATTCTTCAATGATACTTTCTTTTGTTCCTGACAGCATATTTTAATCAAACCTCTCTCCACCCTCAAACTTCAGATTTCCTTTAAAGCAAACTTGGTGATTCTATAATTCTTGAAAGGTCCTTCAAGGAGGTGTGTCAGGAGGTGCTCAAAGCAAACCTATAGGAATAAACGAGTGCCCACTGAATCAAGTGGATGCTGTGCATACTGGGGGATTCATGAACTAAGTGCTGCCATTTCTATGGGACTTTTGTCCCACCAGGAACAACCCTTTTTCTTTTGGAGCATGTACTCAGAATTCTACCCTGAGACTTGATAATAAAATCAGGAATTTGTCTTTGACACTGTCTGTCTTCTCAATAATTTGAGAAATAAATATCCTAAAGATACTCCAGAGTTATGACTTGCATCCAGGACCAGAGCAGGTCCTTGGCTAATGTCCCATCTCAGTTGAATTCCTACAGAACTCATATCCTTCTCTGCAACTTTGAACTGGAAATTTTTATAGAGTTAAACTATGAAACTAACGTACTAACTCAATACTGGTTCTTCTACATCATGGCCAGACTCTGAAAACGTTCAGCTAAGGGTCATTTCCTTTTCATTCCACAGCTGCATTCCTGCCTCAACAGTAATTTTTCCTTAAGAAAAATGTCTTACTTGCATTAATACAGCTCCACTCTTTCTAGACATTAGCAGGAACACACAGAGGCCCTTGGCCTTTCAGCTGTTCTTTTAAACAGCGACCTAGCTAACAAGCCTGGTCTTGGCTGCAGAGAAGAGCAAACCTCCTCCTTTAGGCAGACCAAAACTCTCTTCTTCAACACAGTCAGAGAGAAAGACGAGGGCAAAATGGAAATGGCAGGGTTCCACTTTTTAATACCGGAATCAGATTATGGTTTTTAACAGATCTCAGTTGCTAGTATGTTTATTTTTGTGACCTTTTGCTTCAGTAAGTGACAGCGAACTGTAAAATGTGACTTTCTTTTTAAAACTTATTTTTAGTATTTTTAAAATTTAAGATAACTTAAGGAATGTCTGAGTTTTTGTAGAGTTGAAATAAATGAAGCCTGCCTAATTGACCATTGAAACAACAAACTGAAACAAGGTTTATAGGGTTAGCAGTTAAAAGCAAGGACTATAAGACCAAACTGCCAGGATTTAAATTCTAGTTCTGCCACCCAAGTAATTTGTATGGGCAAATTACTTAACATCTACATACCTCAATTTTCTCTTCTGTTACATGAGGATAATAAAACAATCTGTTCATAGGGAAGCTGTAAGGTTTAAGTGAGTTTACATCTGCAAAGCCTTTAGGAAAGTGCCTGGCACATGGTAAGTACATAACAATATATTTTTGTTATTATTATTGGAAGTGACTTGAGAGGTTATACTGTTCCAATATTTAGGAGTATCTGATAAAATTTAACAGTCTAGATCTCAGTTTAGCTTATTTATTTCAAACTTAACATACTCAGTTATACCCCATTATTGAATATTTTCTTATCTAGCAATATTACTCACTACTTTTTACATTAGTCTCTTTCAATTTAATTAAAAGCATTCTTTGAATATCTACTAATATGTGAGACACAGTGTGAAAAACCCAATCTGTTCTTTCAAAGAAGTTACTGTATTTGGAGATTAAATAAACTAATACACATAAAACAAAAAATAATAAAAGACAGGAAAATGCTAAGCTGAGCAAAATCAGGTGATGAAAATGGGCAGTGAAAACTACTATGTTTTATTAGTTTATTCCATTAGCATGAACTAAACAGAGATGGCCTGAATGGTAGTGTGGAAAGGGATAAGGACAATGTCGCATCCAAAGGGAACCAAGTGGAGGGAACACTCCATACACTTAAAAGGGTGCTGACCCTTCCGTTTATCATGTGACAAGCAAGTCATATCTGGTGAATAACTGTGAATGTGAAGACCCTGGTGCTTCCACAGTGTACACAGCCGGACACAATCTTTATGCCTTGAGGGATTTAAAGTCTTGTTAACACAAGGAATAACGTGCGCCAGATATAGGATAGTGTGGTATAGAAAAGAAAACAACAAAGAAAACAAGAAATCTGTTTTCACTGGTGAAATGTGAGAAAACATACCACATGCTGCTAAAGGCAAAAGAGAAAACTGGTAAATGAGGAGCTCATTCCAGTTAGAGCTTTGTGTACTGTACAGTTCTTTTTCCACTGAATATTTTTATAAAACAATCACCACAAAAAATTCAAGCTGTTACAGAAAAGAGCTGATTCATTTGGCTTTCAGAGTGTTCAGCTGATAATAGTCTGATGATTCAAGCACTAAAGATTCTACCTACTCATTAGGGAGACAGTTTCTGGGAAATTTTAATTTTCTATTGACAATTAAAGAAGTCAATGTCCTTTAAAGTCTTAGTACAATCAATCAGATCATCTCCTTTTTGATCACAAGTAACATTAAAATTAGAAGTAATGATACACTTAGGTGCAGAACAAAAATTAGCTAAGCAAAAACTAAGGAAAATGGATAGATTCCAAATCAGAGAGCCTGGCCTTAAACACAGCCCTGTCCTTTGTAGCTGTGTAACTGTACTTGTGACTTTGAGTGTGGTACTTTGCTTCTCTGAGCTTTGGTATTTTTTTAAATAACACCAACCTTGTTAATTTGTGGGAATAAGGACCTAATGTACACAAAGAAATAGGGTGAATGCCTAAAATTTAATACTGGCTCAAAAATGATTGATACTATTATCAGGAAGGCCTGGTTTATTTGAAGCAATATCGTGATCATTGCGCATGTGGTCCAACCATACATTTTTAATAATATGCACATATTTATTCAGATATACACAGGTACATGAACATGTAATTGATTGCATATTACCATGTCTTAGTAACCAGCTGATATGCCTGAATCTTGGAACTTGTAAATAACAAACCAAGACTAAAATTTATGGCTACCCTACTTCAAAGCTGGGGATTTTATTACATGTTACTGCTGGACAGATACTGACAAAAGATAAGAAACTGGTTGGAAAAATCCCATTCTTTAGGGACTACACTGGAGGCCATGGCAGTATGAGACTGACATCCATCCAGAACAAGTAGCCTTTTTCAACTTCATAATATCTTTACAAGACTGAGGTCTGGCCTGCTTCTGTCCTATTCCCTGGCTGTGTGGGCTTGCCAACCCAGACACTATGGCAGATTTGGTAGTCAGAGCTGAGTGATCAGGAATGTAGCAATTGGTCAACAATGTCTCTGCTTTCCTATTAGAATTAGTGAAAGTGGGCCTTCATGCAAAGTCCAAGACAGAGCCACCTTCATATAACGGGGAGTGCTTCCTCCTTTCTCCTGGGCAGGATGGTGTTAGGAGTGTGCTCCTCAAGGAGAGCAGGTGCATCCTTCATGCCCATGTTAGCACAGCCCCACTGCCCTGGATTCTGCCACATACCTTCTAGAGAGCCCAAGACAACTACAGAACTAGTTCCTTACAGTGGTTTGAACCTACTTTCACACACGGGACCATACTCTGGGCCTGAATAGAAGCTATCATCCCCTAGATACATGCCCCACCTCTACCTTTCTTTTCCTTCTTACCTGCTTCTATTCTTTGCCAACTGTCTTCTTCAGGACGATTTTGTTGGTCATGATCAGAAAGTCAGATTTTCCTAAGGAGAAGCATTATTCCAGCTAGGGCATGTTGTGTATTCTTGTCTGAAAGCTTTTTACTTTACACAGGCCCCTTACAGTCTGTGAACCCCAAACAAACCAACTGGCTGTGCTGATTTGGTGGTATTATTGTTTCTGCCTCTCACCCACACATGGGACACCTGTTTCAGAGCACTCTGCTGTATACTAACTTCTTTGGCTTCACCATAAAGCCCCTCCTATCACGGGTCCTATTTGGAAAAACTCCGAATCCTGGAATTTACTCTCTCTTGTCTCCATCCTTTGAGGCCTGAGATCCAAATGTCTAAACTCCTTATTAACTATGCTCACAAATGTTACCATTTTCCATTGAACCAAAGAGTAAAACTCAAGTTTCCCCCGGTTAGTTTAGTATCTCAAGTTGCAAAAGTGACTTTCTAGAAGGCCATACAAATGCCATGAGGGTCTTTGTGAGGCAAAAAATAAGAAAGAGAAAGAAAGGAAGAGAATGAAAAAGAAAGAGCGTGGGACGGAGAAAGAAAAAAAGAAAGAGAAAGAGAGAAGAAAGGAATTCAGTAAGGCAAATTCAGTAAGAATTCTTCATAATATTCAAGAGAAGACAAATATCACCATATAGCCAGACCATGTAACAATGGGTAGTTAGTGGCTGTTACTCTGTTTCAAGGGACATTTAACCCGTGGTACATCTAAATCCATGTAGTTAGGGAGACAAGTCATAAAGCCATTCTGCTGAATTCCTCAGTAACATTACCACTCAACGGGAAAACATCGGACATTGTCACTGCCTGAAAGTGCAACAAAGCCTATGGACACGTTAGCATATATCTTTACCTTAAATTAGACGTCAGTTTTCTTACTGTCTCCTTGACAGATGTGCTTTGAGAAGACTTTGCCAGGGAAGAGGCAAATTCACAACCACCACTCACAGGAACTTCTGCTTTGTGTCCAGAACTTGGACTTAAATCTTCCGTGGGCACACTGCACAAAAATAAGCTGAGGTTTATCATTTCAAAGTAGGAATCTTCTTAACTACCAATAAATTCAGAAAATTAACATATGACAAATGAAATGTTAGCTAAGAACAAATGAAGCAAGGCCATAAAATGTAATGATGAAATTGCCAGTTACGTAGTAATACAAAATCAATTCTCAGTTAGAAGAATTATTATTTATTCCTGACAAATCTTGTTTCAAAGTTTTGTGTAGCCACAATTAAGAAGAATTGGTAGTAATTTATTCTTAACAAAAGCAGTCATACACTATTTATTATTTGCTGAAAGATGCTTTTAAACTAAAGTTCTATATTAGCCTGGGGGAAGGCACATACAGAAATAAAACAAAAAAGGGTCAAAGTCAGTTGAAAGAACTATTTAGCCAAGATCTGGAAGAAGAAGAGTGTTCAAGTGAGGTGTAATGATATGGGATCAAAATGAGGAAGGGCTGTTTAGAGAAAGAGAAGACAGCGCTCTTGGGGAGGACTGAGCACAAAGGAGAGAGAGAGAGAGAGAGAAAGACAAGAGGAGAGGCTGGCACTTGGGCCATGGGATGGGGGCTGGAGTTTGTTCTCTATTTATTATTATTTACTGAGCAAAGCAGGCACCCCCACTGCAGGGTTTCTTACATGGAAACAAGGGGATCTGATTCGTATTTTAAAAGGAAAACTGGCTATAGCACAGAGAATAACTGGCAATGAAGATGCATAAAGTAACATGGTATTGATGAGACCCAAAGCTTTCAGTATGGTAGGAACAAAAAAGTTTGAGAGGGCTGGAGTATATGCAATATAGGAGACAAAGCCAGGTGGGAAGTAGGGTGAGATCACCCAGGGTTCTGTCTGCCAAGTAATAAGGAGATTTTTGTAGTTTTTTTATGCTAATGTCCGTAAATTAAGACCGCAGCCCTAGTGAGTTTTAGAAGTTTACACTGTATGAGCCTTTTAAAAATTGGATAATAGTTTATGTCAAATGGAAAGTACTTCTGCTTTCACAGTTCTTTAGCATTAATTATACTAACTTCAGCTGATATTTGTTTAAGATTAAGAGCATTATAACTAATGCTTAATTGTCTGTTAAGGAATACTTGCACAATGTCTGAAGTCCATTAATTATAATCTCCTTAATGCTGAAATTTTATTAAAGATGTCTTTACATTTTTTTTTTTTACCATTTTGGGGATGCGGGAATTCACACTGGTGTTGGGGGTGGAGGGTAAATTGCACTACACCAGAGCACAGAGATTCCAGGCTGAACCTGTTTCTCCTTCTGCCAAAAAATAGTGCCTACCTCACAAAGCCATGTTAAGGATTAAACAAGAAATATAAAGAATTTAGCTCAATGCTTACTATTGGTAGGTGCTCAGTAAATAGTACTTAATTATTATTGTTATGATCATCTTTATTATCACTATCACTAGTGATATCATTTGACAAGATTCTTCCATTAAGACTGTTCTAACTGGACCATAGTTCTAACATTCATATTGTAGTTACAATTCAAAAATGATGAAAATAAAACAACCTCATAAAAGCCTAGAAGTAATATTAATTAAGTAATAGACAAAAACATACACAATGTTTTAGTTTTTGGATGGATCTTAAATTTTAACTCAAATTTTAATAAATAACTCTAGGTTAAAGTATTATCCCTAAAACTTAGTAGTAACAGCCCTGGAAAAAAACAGCATCATTTATTCAATCAACAAATATTACAGAATGCTGACTTCGAGTCAGGTGCTTTTCTGAACCCTAAGGATGCAGAAGTAAGCAAGAGAGCCCCTGCTTTCATGGAGTGGGTTAGCATCTAGTGAAAAATACAGAAAATAAGAAAGCTAGAGTGTAAACTCTGAGTAGATGTAAATGATTGTAGTAGAGGCTCTGAAAAAAATTAAAACAGGATATACAACTTGATAGTGAGCCTTGTCAGAATTGGGGTGGACTATTTTAGATGGAGTAGCCAAGGAAGACCTCTCAGAGGCTTAGAGTTATGAGGAAGGAAAGATATGGCCCCTGTTCCTAATGAAGCTTAAATGCAATGGGAAGAGAGACAGACAGTTCCACTGGACTGTGAAGCATTGCTCATCATTGTGTGTCAGAACATAGCTGGTATTTCACAAGTAATTACCGAAGCTGAATGAATTATGATGCAATATGATCACTGCACTGCAGACTCTGTGAATACCTGAATTTGCATGGGAGAGTTGGGGGACCCCAAAGGAAAGAACACTTGAACTGAAACTTGAATGAAAGGGTACAGACTGATGTGCAAGTTTCAGAGGGCATTCAAGCAAAGAACTAGTGTGGGCGGAGGTGGCAGTAGGTGACAAAAGAGAACTATTAGTAATTTAGAAACTCTGAACAGAAACATGGGGGCAAAAGAGAGAGGTGGGAGTGAAGAGGACTTTGTAACTTATTTTAAAAGTGACATGGCTAGGAAAGGCTTTTGAGTAGAAAAGTGAAGTCATGGGATTTGCATGTTAGAGTGACTATTCTGTCAGCTAGTGCAGGAAAATAAAAGCTCTCCTCTGTTTTGTCTTACACTTAATTCACTGTGCTTTTACAAAAAAATAGCACAGGATTTAGATTCAGAGACAGTGTGTCTGATTGCCTGGAAAGCAGCTTAGACAGGAAGGTAGTGAGTGGTGAGATAAGAACTGGCTTCCTTGAAAATATTCTTTCCATTCTACTGGGCATCCAAAACATTTAGCTGATTTTATTTTAAAAGTGACAAAAGTCTCAAGTCAAGAAAATTCGAGCATGCAATGATTATTATAATTACATCTATATATATGACAAGGAGATAATGGGCCACCCACAAAAAATGGGCCATGATTTCATAGTCATATATATGTGTGCATGACATTTTTAGTTCTTTGACTACATTACAGTAATATGAATTAGTTGCTTGCTGTGAGTACAAAGTTAAGTTTGTTCCATTTCATTATTCCAAAATCCTCACAAAAGAAAATGAAAAGGTTTGGGGAAAAGGTGAGACATCTACTACATTCTGATCTTTCTTGCTTTCTTTGTAAAATCTGCTTCCATTCTTAATTGCCTTTGCTTATTGCTATTATTTTCTTTCTTCTTGTATTTAAGCATTGATAATTACTTTTCAACAGTATAATTTCAGTCACATGGAATTTGTATAACTGCAGTAAACTCACCTTTCCCAGTTAAGCAATGAAGAGTTTCTCTTTATTTCTGGAGTATCACTGCACAGTTCCTGTTTTTCTTAGAAAGCACATAGACAAAATGAAGAACTGCATTTTTATGATCGCACAATAAAGTGAACTGCAAAGAGTGTTCGTACTTCATTAACTACTCGTATATAATTTGGCTTTGTATTCAAACACTCTTTTGTTAAAATTACACCAATATGTACTTAAGGCAATTTATAATAATCTTCTTATGAAGTATAGATAGTGTGTATAATAATTCAAAGGCCTCTGTAACTTGTTTTTTGTAATTTATTTTTAATGATGCTTATTATCTGCTATTGGTGTGTACAGGGTGCCTGATTGGGACTGTTCAGATTTCCTTCTCTCACCAGCCTCTGCCCAGGCAATCACCTGTCTTCCCCTTAGTGCCATACTCTGTTCACTTTGCATTCAGGTTCAAAGACATCCTGACAGTTCCCAGCAGAAATATGTCCCCACAGGAGAGTCAGACTTAAAGCAGGAAGAGACCTGGAGACGTCTAGTTGGTCTTCTCAGAGAACCTCAGAATCGTAGGTACAGAAAGGTTATAATTTGCTTAGTCCACAGAGATGAAGAAATGCTTTGATCTTACTGGATTGATTTTTTAGAGATTCTTAGGGACAGTGTAAGCAATAAGTCAGTGTGTTCTTCTTCCATCTATCTCTAGAATTCTTTGTGATAACTCTCCAAATTTATTGTTCCACCAAGTAGATAAACCCTTGCCAACAAGTGTAGGGCCGCTGTAGGCCAAATGGAACAGGACAGCAACAAGGAAAGCTTCGGATGGTGGGTAAATGGCTGAGGATCTGCCTGACTCCTTTAAGGAACTATAAAAGGGAACAGACAGTTTTTCCAAGCACACTGCAGGCACAGTTAGTTTTATTCACTGACTTGCATACAAAGTGGAATTTTTTAACCCAACAGCCAAACTAATCCATAATTATAGTCATTTAAAAATATTTCACAATTTGTTCCTTCCAAACCCAGGATAAAAGTATTTGAAATTAAATATTAATTTTTGGATCAAAATTGTATTAACAATTTTTGCATTACAATTTGGAAATCCAACAGACACTTGAAGTCATGTTAATAGTTGGAAACTCTGTAAAAAGATTGACTTTAAAATGAAGGGACCCTTACAGAAGAAATCTTGATTGTGGATTTGCAAATTATCCTAATTAAGATGAAAAAGAAAGTGTGATTTCTTAGGGACCTCACTAATAGGTTCAAATACAAAGATGTGAATGAAAGACTGATTAGGTTACCTAAGCAACAAAGTATGAAGGAAGGGAGCACTTACAACCAAAAGTGAGCATAAAATCATGGCATGGATCCAAACACAAAGGATTGGAAATGATGAAGGCAAAATTAGCTCAGTGTTGCTAAGAAGTCTAAAAAAAGCTTTAAACTTATTTCAGAATACAAAGATGACAATGATAATAATGGACTTGTGCTTAGGTCCAGTGGCATAATTATAAAGAGAGAATGGCATAATAATAATATAATACACAATAAAAGAATTAATAATAATCAATGGACACTAAGAAAATAGAATTTCCTGAGTCCAGTGGTTTCCAGTTTCTCTACGTAGGGAAACTGTCTTTTAACTTGAATATTATAAGATGGGAACTGTTTCAGAATCATGTTTAGGGGAATCATAAATGCAGAAAAAGGACTAAATTATTGAAAACAGGAGAAAGTTATTACAATTGTAAAAACGAATTCTGAAAATCAAAGACCTCATATCAATCCTTGGCAAATTTCTAAGTAGAATTCCATGCAGAGGGCAGCTTGGACCTACTGCTGGGAATTGCACACAGTGTGGATGTATTGGGGCACTAGTCTTAGGAAGGAAGGGTCTCTTTGCCCCTTTGAAACACATGAGGTTGGTGGTTCATTCTCTACCCACCCCTCCCCTACTTCTGGAACAACAAATTTTAACTTTCAAAATTCAAACTGCTGCCAAAAATCTGACCTATAGCCCACATAAGATATGTCACATAAGTCATCTTGAAAACAACTCAAACATTACAGCTAATATATGTAAACTGAATATTTTTTTTACCTTTTTTCATAAGAGAAACTTCATTTTTTTCTTGTTTCAATGAAACATCAGTGTCATCTTCATCTAAAACCTGGAAAACAAGCCCTTCATTTAAAGCTGTACAAAAAATAGGACATGTTAAATAATATGAAAATGACTAATATCAGTGCCTGTATCAGAGGAGAGTGGCCATAAAGTTGTCAGAAGTACAATTTATGCACACGTTATTAAGAAAACATACTTCTACACATGCTGTAGAAGGTTATACTGGCATACATCTAAAGGATGACTGCATTATAATTGATTGGCATATGTACTTCTATCATTTCTTTAAAAGAATATTCACATTTCTACAAATATTTGCACAGATATTTTTACATGGATGTAACAAAGACTCCAACAAATGAGCCAAGTATTTGGTTGACCAGGAACAGCCATGACACCTCTGCTGTGTTGAGACGGCTTATCCACACCTCTGGTCACTACAGAGCAGACACAGAGTATGAGCTCATCATCAGTGCAAGGAAAACCTGGGAGAGGTTGTGGCCTGGAGCCCCAGTGCATGATGGGGAAGAAGATGGGGATGGGAACAGGGGGTACACCTGGAACGGTGAGGGAAGGGACCTAATCATTTGACAGAAGCCCAGGAAAACTGCCTAAAAGGGGTTGCAGAGCCTTAATATATTGAATGCGGGAGCCAGGAGAGTTGGTGGCTCCTGAGAGTGGGGGCGCGTGTGTGTGTGTGATGCCAGGGGTAGGGGTAAGGGGAGTTGGGAGTGCTGAGAGGTGGAGTATGCCATTCTAAAAAAGGCCAGGTCTACCATTGCTTGGGAATCCTGTAAGACCCATTTACAAGGCTCACACACAACAAACTTACACTTGGGGAATGCACTTCTCTTAATCAGGAAGTGTTAGTGCATGCCCTTCAGGAGAACAGACCCAGAATGCTTCCTCTGTGTATTTTGTAAATTGGTGAGAAGGTAGGGAACAGGCAGTAAAAGGAGAACGGAGAAGGCAAAGCTCCTGTCTGCTCCTTGATCTGAAGACCCCCGAAAACGCACTGAGACACAACCATGTTCTCCACTTCTGTTACCTGGTGGAAGTTTTCTGGCACAAACCCATTGTGTATATATCCTTTGCCTGCTACAACCCTCTATCCTGCTGAATGAATGTGTTAGGGAGATTTTACCAACCCTCCTTTTCTCCTCTCCAGGAAACACAGCTGTATATTTTACACGGCATTCTGGAAACTGCTGTCAGGATGCAGGTTAAATGGGCACACGTGTAGCCTAGCAACAAAAAAACTGTGCATCGATCCATCATTGCCATTTTCTATTTTACCCAAATCAAGAGACAGAAAAGCCAGTAAGTAAGGGAAGATAAATAAAACTGATTCTAAGATACTTTCATCAATGTCAAAATATTTCTATACTTAATACTATAAATCTGTGCTCCAGGAAGTAAAGAAAATGACCTTGAAATGTCTTATTTATTTGATGTGTTATAAAATGTAAAGTTTTCTTCTGATATGCTGATATATAAGGAAAATCTACATACTTTAAGTGCCTCTAACTTTGAACTAAATTTTTTTTGACCAGTTTAGGGAAGCATAGACTATTCCCACAATAGTTAACAGCAACCACAAGATAAGGATCCAAGATAAACTATTTAACACTTTTAGTTATAACCACTTTGTTGTAATCCATGATGATCCTACTCAGGATGTGTTAATTTTCTTCGGTAGCTCCTCTTCAGGATGAAAATCAGACAAGATGGAAGTATCTGACAGTAACACAAATGACAAAACTCCCAGCAGGAAACTTCTGTTGGTGTTATTATGAACCCAGCATCATGAAATTATTTTTGCATTTTGTTGTGTAGTTGTCTGCTTTGAACTCTGCCTTGTAGGGGCTGCATCCACGAGGATCAGGTATGTCCCCTCACACCACAAATGCTGCTTATACTAAGCTTGAGCATCTCTACCGGAGAAGATATTTTCTTCCTTTCTTATTCTATATTGCATTTTCTTTATTCTTTGGCATAGCAGTATCTAAAAGATTTTGGAACAACAATTCACAGCCTATAGTGTTACCTTTTAAATAACACTGTGTAAACATCTGAGTTCATAGAATGCTACCTTCTCTTACAATGCACTTGTAGCTTTAAAGCTCTCAATTTTTTTCAAGCTGAGACATGAGGATGCAAAGATGTATTTTCAGTGACATGTGTATATTTTGATACTACTTACAAGCCTCTTTCACGTACATTACTTCATTTCATTATAGAAATGTCCTCCAGTCACTTAGTCCTAACTGTGTTTCATACTCTGCAATGTGGGGATATCTCTTTCCTAAGATTTTACCTCAGTATGAAACAGGTAACACCTCCCACACAGTAAAGGAGATCACAGTTAAGTCTTAACATGGGGTTTCAGATACTTTAGGGAAAATTACATTAACAATTGGCAGAGTGGAATTTGTCAGTTCTCCAAGGAAAGCTATGGATCAGCATAACACCACATGCTTGGTTTCGTGAAGTATCTATTTAAGAGGATAAATAAATCATGTATACGTCAGAGGAAACAGGACACACTGCACTCAGCGGTGTAACGTTTATCTAATTCACCTACCAAAGAAGCCGTACTTGGATGGTGCCACTTTATCTGGCTTCTTTCCTTCTACGTGTTTGCCTGGCCGCCTCCGCCCCAAGCATTTATTAGTATCAAGGGCCCGTAAAGGCTACCAGACCAGTGAATAATTTCCTGCCAAACTGAAGGGCCCTTTCTATTGTCACTATTCCATAGTTAGCATTCTGCTCTAGGCCCCTCCCTTTCATCCATTAATTTAGTCAATAAAATTGAGTTCCCAGTATGGGTCAGATGCTGTTATGGTGAAGAATACAAAGTTCTGCCTTTAAGGAGCTTATTTTCTGGTGAGAGAGAAAGAGATATTAAATAAATAAAAAGATAGATCTGTAATAAAATCCAAGGTAACATAAGTTCTGTGAAGAAAAATAACACAGGTAATAAGAGAGTAAGAGCAGTTCCTGCACACGTGAGCCAGGCTGCCTCCCTGGGCCTCGCTGTTCTCGCTCCACATCTCTCTCTCCGCTTTTCCACAGACGTGCCAAGTGGGCCCTCTTTCCGGGTCTTTGACTGGTTGCTTGCTGTTTGTTTGCCCCCGACTTTTGTCTAGTCCATCCTCAGACATCCCATGTTAGGCCTCCCTTGCCAGCTCTACGTGAAACGGCGCTCACCCTCAGCACACCCAACACAGGCACCGTCCCCTTCCTCTGCTGCTTCTCCCTATACTTACCTTACCTACCATACAGCATATTCTATTTGTGTGTTTACTGTCGGATCCCCCACTAGAATGGAAGCACCATGAGGTCAGGAAGCCCTGTGTATTCTTCCTCTTACTGTATCTGCTAAGTCTAGGACAGCCCACGCAGAATAAAAGATGGTAACAAAGAAAGACAGGAAAATATGGCTATGTGGCTGGGGGTGGGCTGGGGGTGGAGGGGGGCTGTAATGGAGTCCAGGCATTATGAACAGCAAAGCAAAAGGCAGGGAAGCAAACATAAGCTTAGGCTGTTGGAGGCCCAGGAAGGTCAGGGTGGCTATAGTGGACTGAAAAAGAGATGAGCAGTAGGGGTGAGGTGCCCAAGAAAGTCAGGCCAGGTCATCTAGGGCCTTGGAGGGTGCAGCAAGAACTGAACTGTGTTCTAAGGGTGAGTAGAAGACATTACAGGGTTCTGGCATGATCTGACTTATATTTCAAATGAAACGCTTATATTTTTAGACTGCGGAGTACAAGAGAAACATTGAAATCATTTACAGGGTTCTTGCTGTAGCCCAGGTAAGAGATGCTGGTGAATCAGCCAGGGTGGCAGCTATGGAGGCCGCAGAACAGGGTGTATGTTTAAAAGCTGATTCGGCAAGACTGTCTGATGGATTGAGTGTGAAAGGAGGAGAGAAATTCAGGATGACTCCCAAGTTTTGGCCTGACTAACCGTGAATGCTAGTGCCGTTTATTGAGATGAGAAAGCTTGAAGAAGTCTCTTGGAATTCTTTCTTCCCTTGATTTCTATGACCTTCTTTGTCCCTAGTCTCCTTGGGTAATTATTATTTTTCCTTGTATACTCAAAACCTCAATGAATCTATTAAAATTTCAAGTTAAGTACACAAACAATGGCATCGTCAACCCTAACTTTCCATCTTTGCTCCAGTTATTTCCAACTGGCTTCAGGACATTCATATATTTTGCTGAAAATGCAAATCCTCAACCCCATCTTTGCCCACTTAGATTCCATTGGTCCACTCTCCTTTTACTATTTACAGTAACATTTTGTTTTAAGTTGCCATCTCAAAACTGCTTCCATTATTTAGTCTTTCATACTCTTTTACCACATTGGGCTATTTTTCCTTCAAAACGTTTCAATTTTACTTGTCTCCCTATACTATAACCTTCAGGCAGCAGCATCCTACTTGATTTTTTGGTCTTCCATTTCTCTTTCCAGTACAGAACATTATCATAACTCAAATAATTTTTTAAACAAAATATCCATGATTAAATGTTCTTTTAAAAACCTTCCCACAGGATCTATTTACTACTTTAAGCACACACCCTTTATTTGTCTTCTATCATTCTCAGAGTGATTCTAAGTTATGTGGACATAATTTCAGTATTTCTTAATAAACATCTTCTGTTACAATAAGGTTCTCTTGATATTTCCCTGTAAGCATTATGTATACTTCTGCCTCCACACCTTTGCCCATGCATTTTCTCTGCCTGAATGCCTTTCTCTTTCCATCTTACAAGCCTTTCCCACTTTTTAAGATATGCATAAATCTTATTCTTTCCAGATATCTTGTTTATTTACTCCACCACATATTGATATCTTCCTTTCTCTGAAAAACTGTTCATAGTAAATTACAAGCAGTCTTCATTATTATTAATAGCCAAGCATCTTATCTATGTGACTGCATCTGTAGCGACCTTGGTTCTTGCCATGACACTTCAAAGCAGAATTTAATTCTTGGGCCCATCTCCTGAAAACAAATCCAATTCTATAAATCATTAATTAATATGCAGATTTTACTGATGATTGTATTGAGAAATAGAGGAAAAGGTTACATTTGGCAAAAATCTATTTAAAATTACCATTAAACACCTCTATTTCAACTTCTTCAAGTGCTACCTGCCTTATGTCTCTCCACACATTCCTCCCCGGCCTCGCCAATTAAACAGCACCAGGTTTTTCTGCTTCTGGGATTACCCTTCTCCTTCCCCCTTTCCTGCCCCCACCCCCTCACACATGCAGGATCACCCTCGACAAAGCAATTTCACTCTTTCAATTTTCATTCTTCACACCCATATCCTGGCCCATCCAATAAAGGTGGAATATGCCCTCTTTAAAATTACAGAAGGTAGTTTTAAGAAATATTTTTTATAACACAAGGAATTACTTTCACTCTGCCAAAAATTATCCCATCATTATAACAACCCTGAGAGTAGCTAATATTATTGTTCCCATTTTATAGATAAGAAAACAGAAGACTGTAAGTTACAACTGTCAACCAGCATGCAGGTCTGAATTGGAACCTCTGCTGGTCTGTCAAGGCTGCAGAACCTGTCAACTTTCCATAAAACAGTGCTAACCTGTGGTTCTGTAAAATTGTCTTTCAATTTTCTTGCTCCTTTAGGGCAAGGATTATATATGTTATTTGGTGGTGTCCTCAAAATTTCTAACATAGTATTGTTCAATAAATTTGTCTTAATTGGTACATGGTTGCTGGTAGTTCACACACTGGCACTTGAATATTTAGATTCATTGTAAGTTTCCCGCAAATTTTCCTTAAGTCAGGGGCTGTGATACGTATTGTTTTTGTGTCTGTCTGTAAGTCTGTTGGTGAATTGTTATGGACAGCACAGGCAACTTCTCCTCCAAAGCCCTTGGGGCAACTCTGGTTTGTATCTTAGAAAGGGGCTGACTCTGCCTGAGAAATTTCTGATAGGGTTAGTAACAACCTCAGCATCATACAGGTTCCTACAGAGCGGGTGGTAACATCATCAACCAGGGAAACTAAGAAGTGGCCTGCTTTGGGAATTAAGGCAACTTCAATCATCTGAGATTATGTTATTGCAAAACCAGTGCAGTTTCCCCTTAACAAATGTTCTGGTAGGAGTCAAAAACATGATGTGTATTTTAGGGTGAATGCAGCTGATTTAGGGACTAGCTATGCAGCTTATTAGCTTTTCCTCTTTTTTAAATCCGTTTTGGGTTACTAAGTCATCTTCTCAGTTTTGTTGTCAGATAGCACTGATGTCAAAATGGAGTATTTGCAGCTGTGGATTTAGGTGTTTTCATTTTTTTTTCTTTCTTTCTTGTTTGTTTGTTTTGGCTACCACAGAGCATAAGCCTAGACACTGGAAACTCGTCAGCTCTTCCAGATGTTCCTCAGCTTTTACAACATACCACAGAGGCCCTGCCAGTGACCTTTGGGATTCAGGGCAGGTTGATGCTGAGGTTTCCTGAGTCGATTTCCTGAGCTGGAATCAGACTCTTTGGAATACTCCAACTGCTAACCAGGTGCAATTGGTAAAGCACTTAGTTCTGAGACAGGAAGATAGTTTCATCCATTCATTCTTTTATCCATGTATCTTTCTTGAGCCCCGGAAAGTGCCACATTCTGGGCTAGCTACAGGAGAGGTTATCTTTTGTACTAAATAACAGATAATCCACTGCCAAGCTCTTAAAATACATCTGTCATTGGTGAGCTGGACATCAGGGTTTTTTTTAAATGTTTGCAAAATGAAATGATTCCATCTGCCAGTCTGCTCTTGAGGCCAGGTACAAGCCAAAAAAGACCTAAATGAACACAGAGGACAAAAGAGCTGAAGTCAATCCAGCCAAAAAAGGTGGTATGGCTTCTGGCTATTAAAAAGGGCAGGCTTGACCTAACTTAAAGTAACCACACCAATAGATACTCTCTGACTGTCTTCACAGTCTGGGTTTGCCACTGAAATTCAGAGTAATAACTTTATTACATATAACTAGTATATAATATATTACATATATTATATATAATAATAGTAAAATTATTATAAAATATGGGAAAACAACAAAAAGTAGTATTTAGGGAAAAAGTAAATGCTGCTTCATATGAGAGAAAATTTGCATAATGTTGTATGTGCTCCACCAAGATGAACAGAAGTATGCACATGTGTAACAAAAAGACTGCTTCTATCACTCTGACTTGAGTCTCAGACAATCATTCCTCCTCAAGTTCCCTAACTTGGCATTGGCATCGGTAAATTAAATCCCCCTGTGTTCCTGAGTTTTGAAGCTTTCTTCAAATAGATCATTTGCTTTCCTGAGCATCTGTTGAGAATGGCAACCTAGTTCTCTCAGTTGGCTTTCAGAACAGATCCCCCAGGACATCGAATCTATATAGTCACTTCTATCTCATCTGGTGTCAAAGCTTTGAGACTGCGTACTCTTTGATAGGGTGCTTGGCAATGGAGTCCCACTGCTTCATTTGCATTTTTATTGCTTCTATTAAGTAATGGTGCAGCTGATCAGAGTGCACCACTTTGAGGAACACTGGGGCAGTATAGAGCTCATATGCCACATTTTTGCATGAAGTAAAGCTGAACCGCCAGTTTATCACATAGCAGTGCACTGGAATTTTTAACTGAACTTAGACAAACCCTTAATTACTCACAGTACCACAGGGCAATGCTTCAATGTGCAAAACAGTAGTAACTTTCACTCAGACATGGACTCCCCCAAGAGAAACTGGAATGTCTACGAGAGGTGCTATAAAACAATTTCTACTACTTCCCATCTGGGGTTAACTGGGACAAATTTGATCTTTACACATGAGTTTGGAAATGCCTGAGACAGAAGCAGTTCAGAATATCCGTATTCATTAAAGAGAAGACAGGAAATATGATTTGAGCATGAAAGATTAGAAATAATGGAATTTTCTGGAGGCCAAAGGTCAGATGAGCCCATCTCATGGTAGGTGTTGGTAAGGTTATGACCACATCCGTATTACAGATGACTTCTGAATAACAAAGGTGTGAACTGTACAAATCCACTTAGACAAAGATTTTTTTCAATAAATATATTAGAAAATATTTTGGAGATATGCAACAATTTGAAAAAAACATTTTCTTTAGCTTACTTTATTGCACACACATTTAGCACACACAATATGTGTTAATCAACTGTTTATGTTATTGGTAAGGCTTCTGCTTAATAGTAGGCTACTTGTAGTTAGCTTTTATGGGAATCAAAAGCTAGATGTGGATTTTTTACCGCATGGGAGAATCTCTGCCTCTAACCCCCATGCTAATCAAGGGTCAACTATACTAGAGTGATAATCTTGAGCAAGGAGAAGATTCCCCTTTCCAGGAATCATCCCTGTGATGATGATCCCAATTAATAATTACTGTGTGACCCTAAGTTGACAGGAAAGAGAAGAGCCAGATGTTCAACAGAAAAGAACTGTATTGTATTGGTCATATTTAGGGTGGATAAGGGGAGAAACAGGCTAAAGGGAAGTTGACTTAATTTTGGCGAAGAGTAGATGATGGACTGATTTTTTTAATGAATGCAAGACTCTTGACTGGAGAATGCCTATCTACGGAAACCTGGAAACCTGTCTAAGAGAACATGCTGACTGTTCACCAATGCAGTATTTATTTATACCTTGAAATCCTCACCCTTGAGCAAAGTGTATTCACGTGCTCCAACCAACCTGCCTGGAATGGGCTGGCTGAATTGCTGTGGGGACAGTGTGTTAATATGGATGATAAAGAGAGGCGTCATAATGAGGAGTGGTTAAGAAAGTGGAACCTGAAGTTGAATGGCTAAGGTTCAAGGTGACTGCTTTCTGGCAGTGAGGCCCGGAGCAAGTTTATTTTCCTCATCTGTAAGAGAATTTACCCTCAGATTATTAAAAAGATTAGATGAGATGATACATGTGAGGTACCATCCCTGAATTTCATCATGACCACATAGAAGAGTAAGGCTAACTCCACTGAAACACTCATGCATGCAGACTCCCCGCAGAATTTGAGAAAAATATGGTTTTACAGGGGCAGAGATAATAAATCTGGATCACACTAATTACCCTGAAATGGTAGAGGAAATCTTGTAGCTGTGCTGACAAGACTGTGAAAAATAATGAAAGAAGTTTGCTGCAGTGCGTACTGATAGCACCATACATAACGTCTCCAAAGGTCCAACTGGGAGGCTATCTAGGGCATTTTGAAGAGGATTAAGATGTTCTTTAAATAAATTCCTCATTATTTCCATGGCAGTTTTTTAATCTCTAGAAAATGCCTGGAGTTTTTACTGAATCCCAGTTGGAGACTTCCACAGCTCCAAATGACATGCAAGGTCTAACCAAGAACACACTCACTGCATGGAGTTTGAAATGAATGGCCTGTGCTGGCTGAAAGGCCAACCATAAGTTAATATCAAAAAGGAAAATTGCTACACAAGTAACACGTGCAAACTATGTGATCAGAAATGACTAGAGACAAAGAAAATGAAGTCCAAGGCCATGTGAATGATTTGGGAGCATGTTAAATGTGATACACTGGGTAGAACAAAGAGACAAACATTTAAAAAAAACTAGAAAATAACAATTATCCCACTGGGAAAAGGAAAAAACAAAAGATGTATTTTTCAAAAAATGTAGGTCTTGGAGAAAAAGAAATTTAAAGAGCATTCAATCAGGAATTAGGGGGAATGGGAGGTGGTAGAATTTTGGAAAACACCAAACTATTATAACCCTGAGCCACAGCAGATGAGGTGATTTTGGGGAATGAATGAAAACATGGTTGAGATAATCAGCAATGGTCAGATTCAGTATTAATCTGAAAGATAATCCATATAATCATTCCACTTGAAATCACACAAGTATCAGTACCACAGCCAGAGTGAGGTGTGCTCAAAACCTGGAAGACAGTAAAAAGAAGTGCCCTAAAATGACAAACATCCTTTCAAAAGGTAGCCTGACATTAGTAACACAGCAAAATAAAAAAATGCACTGAATGGAATTGTTCTCCATACAATGTGGAAAAAGGGCTCTCATGGGTGTACAGGTAGACACAGGGTGAGGGTGCTGGGCCAGGGCCACTTTAGTGGTCAGATTCAGTATTAATCTGAAAGATAATCCATATAATCATTCCACTTGAAATCACACAACTATCAGTACCACAGCCAGAGTGAGGTGTGCTCAAAACCTGGAAGACAGTAAAAAGAAGTGCCCATCCCTGTCATCTGTTTTGGGGAGATGGACATAGCAGCTCATCTTAGGGGGAAGCCTTTTAAATATTCAGGCACAGAGCTCACCAGCTGCTGCCAGAGTGTAAGAGGGCAGCCCACATAGACTAGGGAGAGAATGCCGGGCTTCAGGCAGTGTGTGTCCCAAGGGCACTGAGGCTATGTTTACCTTTAATGCCTGTCCGGCCATTATGGTATCACACAACAATTTCATGGGTTTGGATAATGTGAAATCATCCCTGTGAGACGAACTTCCTGTGGTGTGCTGAACATATATTTCTGAGGCCATTACAACTGAGATTTGGGCTCTGGGCTTCAATAAATTCACCAAAATAATAAAAACCACCTGGCTTCAAGAGGGTGGGAGAGTGACCTGCGTGGGAGCTAATCAGTCTTCCTTAAGTGATCATCTCTAGTAGCACTGTAAGCCTTGAATGCCTTCCTTTTTACATTTGACAGGTACAGAGTCAGAATTAAAGCATGTGCCCGTCCGTATATGTACACATACAGGTCCTATTAGAAGAAAGACAGACAGGAAAGAGATAATGGGAAAGGAGCCCAGGGGTTTAAGAAGAATCACTTTATATAATTTCCAAATATAAGAAAGTACAGACAACCATTCAGAAGAAATTATTTCCTACTGGCTTTACTCAACTACAGCCCAACAGAGAAATTAATGTGCATCTTTGGATAATGCATATTTACTCAAATTAATTAGACACCATGAGTTTGAAAGGAGACTTCCTGCTAAGATCACAGGGACACAAATAACCACACCACACACATACACACAAGTAACACCAGAACTGGAGAAATATTACATAAAAAGACAACAACAATTTTAATGTAAGTGTCATACCTAATTTATGAAAAAGCACTTGCTAAAACCTGCATGCAAAGACTAGCAAAGTAACAGGGCAATGGATACATGAAAAACACACCAGGATGTTAAAGACTCTGCAAACCAAGTGGTGGCTGGCAGTGTTCACAGATAAAGCTGTATCCTATTTGGCTTCAGACATAAATAGAGGTGGCGTTATTTACAAGGCTAGTTTCAGTTTTCTCTTCTTTTCTGGCTTCTAATTAAATTTTGACCCTTTTCCTTTTAAAATTCTTTGGCATTCCCTTTCTTCACATCCTGGATTTAGTTGTTTCTTATTGCCAACATGAAGGTTTTTTCCTGCTCTCTTTCACAAATCACTCCTAGATGTTTTCAACATCCTTTCAGCTGGTTTCGTAAAACAATTACAATTATGGATGAGGTGACATGAAGCCAGGACCAATATGGACAGAGAGGGGATATGGATGAAACAAGACTGTCCATAAGCTGATCATTGTTGGAGAGCTTGGCAATGGGCACAAAGGAGTTGATTGTACTGTGTTTGAATTTTCCATAATGAAAATTTTTAAAAATAAAACCCATTATTGTTATACTATGTACTTTATGACAATGATTTTCTGCTGAAGGGCACAGAAATTAGGCTAAAGTCAGAAGTCACTTATGTTCCTTATTGGGTCATTTGTAATTGGAACCGAATCTACAATTCCAAATAGCATTTTGAGGTACCTATCCTAAAGACATGCACAATGAGGCCAGGCTCTTTCCTAATTACTCTCACTTGCATTATCATGTCAAAATATAGCAACCATCTAGGTGACTATAGTTTTTCAAGTTTAGCTCTAAGCTTCTTGGCAACCAAGGTAAAAAGAGAACTATTAGTGAGTAATAAAATCCATATTCTGACAAAAGAAAATACTGAATATTTTTTTCTTGACCTTAAGTTTTAACATCTAAGTGAGCTTTTTTATTATAGCACAAAGAACATAATAACATAATAGACAATGCCTTTAATATGACTTCATAGATGAAGGGTTCCTCACATGGCCAGTCCTTGAGTTAATTCCTCTTAAATGCCAAGGGTTTTTACACTTGGTTCAGTGAGGGCAAGCACCTCTCCTGGGATGTATGGTACAGTAGTTCAGGTATGTAGCTCTTTGATTTCAACTACCAAGTTAGAATCAGGGATACTTAATCTAGGGGAGTAAACAGAAACTATGTCCATATTTCTGGAATAGACTTTTCTCAGCAGAGCTTTTGGCATGGGCCTAACTTAAGTCAATTCAGAATTACACTTTCTGATAAGAATTCCTATTACAAATTACAGAAAGATTATACGCTCTGGATTTAGGCATGCAGATTTGCAGATGACTTTCAAGTTTCATATATATATATACATATATATATACACACACACACACATATGCACACATGTGTGTGTATATAATTTGTATATATTTACATAATATTAAAGCTTTCTCACCCCAATAACTAAAATGAAAGGCATCATGGACTAGCAATCAGGAGGCATAATTCCCAGTTATATTTTTACTAGTTTGTATAGCCTTGGACTAAATAAGTAACTAACATTTTTGAGTCTTATTTCTTCATCTAAAAACTAGGTTGTTCAATTAAATGTTTCAGTTACTTTGAAGCACTAATGTGAAATAGTTTTCGGATTCCTCTAATCTTTACATATGTGAATAAATTCCAGTTAGTTGGTAAAGTTTATCTCACCAGGATCACGTCTGGGCTGCTGTTGCTGGCTTCAGTTTCAATCAAAGCTTTACATTCGTGCACAAGGTTTTGACTCTGCTTCTTTTTCATTTCCCAAGAAGAGGCCTATAGCAAGGTATTAACAAAAAATATACAAGGATTAGTAGCAATCAATGGTACACACTGAACCACCTTCATTCCACCTCTAATAACTTCTGTACAGAAGCAGACTTCTGTAGGATAAACAGAGGAAATTCAGTTTTTGATTTTTGCCCTGAAGAAGCATGTGACTTAGGTAAGCACAGATAAAGGTTAACTAACAATACACAACAATAAAAAAAAAAATAAGGAAAATTAAGTGTGAAATGAGTGGTGTAAACTATGGTGCTCAACAATGTATCAAAGGGCCTATAGCATTTTGCAAAGAATATGTGTGAATTACTGCCCATATACTGAAAAGATACCGTTTCATAAGTATATATACATCATTCTTAAAATTTTTGTAGATGTTTCTGGGGAAATAACACATACAGTTATTTCAAAATATCTATGATGACTTTCTCTTACTATGTAGTTCTTAATCAGTGGATACTAGACATACCTGCTATTATGTGAGATGTCTACAGTCATTTTTTGATACTGAGAAGTTCTAAAATATAAAAAGTGGGAAACCACTGGGGTGGAAAATTTATGATACAGGGAAAGGTCTACTTTGATTAGAATGGTCTAGGGTGTTAGATTTTTGAGGGCAAGAATTATGTCAATCTCTGAGTCCTCGGCCCCTGGCCCAAAGTAAATGCTTAATGTATGTTTGTTGAGTGAAATGAATTAACAAAGGGCATTAGAGGAAAATTCAAAAGAATTAAAAGTTGCAGATGTAGGAAACAATAAATATATTATTTTTATTGGGAGCCCGATTTTCAGTAAATGGGGGAAGTTGTTTAGGATAAAGAATGTGGAATCTTTTGAGAAACACAAGGATGTGGTAAAAATGATGCTCAAAGGAGAAGAGTTCATTAATTGCTTGTATTAATAGAGAGAGCTGAACTGTGTACATAAAAGCTAAAACATTAGCTAATTCCAGAGCCATTTTTACCAAGCTTTTAGAACACATGTTAAGATTCACTCAGGGCATATCTGCCTTCCTAATTCCATCTACTTAGGCTAACATTAAAATTGATTGCTGCATCTCCTCTGGTAGTGGTAATGCCTAGTGTTGTGTTTATTGGGCAGAATATTAGAAATTTAGTGCAAATAATCCTCAAGTAACTGAAAGTTGTTTCAATTGCAGTTTAAAACCTGAATTCATTGTTCAAATGCTTGAAAAGAATTTGTCTTCTCTTGCTTCCACCTCACTTCTAGATTTTCCTAAGTACAGATTATCTTCTAAAGTTAAATTATCTTACCTTTTCAACAGTTGATGTACAACCTGTCTCCATTTCTTCACCTTTAACTTGCTAGTCAGCCCGTTCCAATCTAGTTTCTACCTTCTTCATTCAAACAAAAAACAATAAAATTCTATCTGAGATCATCCCTATTACCTCTAAGTCATTAAGTCAATAGACTTCTTTGGCTTTTTGGCCTCGCAACAAAATTTAGCCTCCCTTTTTTTCCTCTCCTAACTTTAATGCTAAAACAAATTCCTGGTTCCTCCTCCTACTGCTTGGTCATTTTTTCATAATCACCAGTGCACATTTATTCTCCAACAGCTAGAGATAACACGCTAAAAATCCCTCAAGTTTCTGTCTAGTCCTTCTTTTCCTCTTACTCTTACTTCTTACTTGCAATGTCCTCTTGGGAGTCACCAACTGTGAAAGCTGAACTCATGCTCCGGTTTCCCACTGCTTTTAGAATAAATGCAAAAGCCCTTATCAAAGGCTATAGGATGTGTATGTTTCTGTTTACTCCCTACTCACCTCCCTTTCAATCCCTCTGTCTCTCCAGAGCTAGTTGGCTCCTTAAGGTACTTGTATTTACCATGTTCCCTCATTAGCAAATGTTCACAGTGCTGGAAAATGTTCTTCCTTTCCTTTTACCAATGTAATAATTGGAATTCAATTCTAAAAGTTCAGTCATCACATTTTCCAGGGAAGACTCCCTTGTCTTCCTAGACAGTCCAATCCCCTATTATAAGTACTTGTGCAACTAAGTCATAAAAACTGCCACAGCAGCAGTTTATACATCTCCATAATTATTGGATTGTTTGTCTCCACATAAGTTCAGTGGTGGCAGGAACTGTATGTGGTTTGCTCATAGTTGAATCCCTAGTAGCTGGCATCCTGAATGGCAAAAATAGATGAACATATTTGTATACATACTATGCTAAGTAAATCTCTATGTTTAAAGTTTAAAATGTGTTATTCTGATACCTGGGCACACTTCAACTTCTCAATTACTTGTATGTTTTGGGAGTATGCAGCCTACCATAAAACACAACAAATCACTAATCTTAAAACTGCACAGTTAATGAGTAGAAATCAGGGTTCAAGGAGATATGACTATAAAGTGACAAAACTACTTTTTATATTACAAACATGCAGTATTTGGGAAATAGCAAGCAAGGAATGAATAAATATCTGCTGAATATATGAACTTATAGGTATATGATACATAATTAAAGGAAAATTCTGACAATTGTAGACCAATTCAGCTTGACTTCTATAGTCCTAAAGAAAAGTTTAGGGCCCAAACTTCAAAATTATAGGGAACTGGACTTAAGATATTACAAAGGAATGTGTGAGATATTTCCATATTATAACTGCTGTTCAGAATAATTCCTTCTGAAAGAGTACATGCCTGAAATATCTTATCTCCCTCAATGCTGAACACAGTAAGAATCTCAGACAGAGCCGTAGTTTAGTAGATACTTGCTTGATCAAATGAGCTTTCAGAGCCTATGGCAATTTCAATATTGCTATGGTGGCCCATATCCACCATTTAAGGGTGAATTTAATTTTTGGAAACAGCAAAAAAAGGCATTTGAAGTCAAATTTGATGAACAAAACAGATAAACTAGGCAATAAATTTTGGCTTATAAAAGATTTAAATAGTAGTGAGATAATGTCTGTAATAGCTTAGCATGGACTCTGGCACAGGGTAAAAAATGCCCACTTAACCATAGGTATTTTTATTATTATAAACTGAATCTGAGGACAGATTCTCAAAAAGGAATTTAAAAAGGGGGACATTGTAAGAATCAAAGTGTAGTCATTCTTTCAAAAGAAACAAACTTATTTGAATTCATAGAAATCCTGGGATAGAACATTTGTTAAAATCACTCTCAAGGCTTAGCCGTATTACTGACACTATACCATTTTGTTGTTGTGTTTCATGGTAGTTTGCATGCGCCAACCTTGACGATAGGGGTAACTACCTACCGTAGAATCTGGCTAAGAATTTTTGCTATAAAGAAGTGAATGCAAAATCCTCAAGATTAGAGTATTATCTTACATGAATGTTTCTTTCTTATATACAAATTTAAGTCCTTTTTCCATCCAGGCATTCTTTGGGGCCCTTCAGTTGGTTGTGCTCTCCACACACTGGGCTGATATGCTGATGTCAGCAATCTCCATAAAGAGAGAATACAGAAGGAGAAAGTAGAAATTGGAACCTTGTCCAGGAAACTCAGATTACAATGTGTATGCTATAATTAGAGTACTTTTAAAAAGTGAAAATGAAGCTAAACCTTTACCAAATACTATTTCTGGAATAAGTGAATTATTATACATTTTGTGAATAAGAAAAAGACCCCACCTGGGATCTCTCAGCTAGTCTGGCATTTTCCTGCAGGGCTGCTGGGTGTCTCTGTGGTTGAGGTTTCGCTTTCTTCTGTACAGACTTCTTCACAATCTTAGTCTCTGAGATGTACTCTACATCAGAGTCTGTTGCTTCTGTGTTTCTTTTCAAGCCTTTGTGGTTGACCAAAAGGTCAAAGGATGCAGCAGATTCATGCTTCAAGTCATCATCCAAAGGCCTGATTTTCTGAGTTTTTGTATTTTCCTTATATAACAAAGAACATGTTTTTAGTCTCTGGTTGCCATTTTATTTGTAATTAATTATCATTTCCCTCAAATCCTTATGACATTTACTACTAATAAAAACTTTAAAGAGCAGAGCCTCAGAAAATAGGTTTCAACAAATATATACTATTGTAATGGCTCATTCAGAATTTGTTCCAGCAGAGCTGGGCTGAGTCAAGAAATACGGTTTTGGAGGAACAGAAGACCCCAAGACAAGAGCATAGTGTGCTTCCTCACTTCTTCCCAACAGAGATTTACTTGCCTTTGAATCCCTAGTGCATATATATACCAGTAATCTATTTATCTAAAGGTTGGCTGGGGTTTATCAATCCCATCATCTAACTGTTAAGAAATGAGAGTAACTAAAATTTTTCTTTTCCATATTTTTTTTATATATGATTGGTCTAACTGAAACACTCTAAAAGTTCAAGAATATTCTCTCTAAACTTTGAATTTTAGATAACAGACATTTGAGGAATATAATGTAATATGACAGTTAGCAAGTATGAAAAATAATGTAGGAATTTCATATACAACATATTTCTAGGCAAATATACATCCATAGATTGAATCAATGTCTCTCTCCCTTCCTGCCTCTAAAATACATCCATAGAAAACATTGGAAAGAAATATTTAACATATTTTAAGTGGTCATCATCTCCAGACTGACTTAAATTTTCTTATTTATGTTTTCCCTAATGAACAATTACCACTCCAATAAGACAAAGAATGATGGCAATTGAAAAAATTTATTAGTGCTTCACTTTCTGAACCCCAAAAACCATGATGACATTTTAACCTTCACAAATTTTATCATTCATATAGGAAATATGACACAAATGAGTCAATACTACTTTACTCACCTTAGATTCTGAAGTTTGGCGGATGGCAGTGAACTCAGTGATCCTACTTATCGGTATAAACTGAGGCTTTTATGGAAAAAAAATCATTAAACAAAAGTAAATAAAAATAACTTTCAATTGGCATATTACAAGTTCAATATTCCTCATTTCTTAAAGATGTTTCAAGATTGCCTACCCTTACTAATAATTATTTAAGGGGGTCCCTTTCAGTTAAGATACAGTGTAACAATGTTCCAGTTAGTGGTGACTGGACAGTACAAAAGAATCCAATGGTTTTTTTGAAGCATTACAGATCAAATGTCCTATGAGCAATTTCAGGGTGCCAGTGTATCAAACAGTGTCTCCACAGCCCTCATCTCCCCTCTCTGGAGAAGCTTTGTTCACCATTTGCATTTCCCAGCATATGGAATTAATCTGACCAACAAAAACTCCATTTCAGAGCTCAGGACCTGAGTTTCAGGGAATTCTTAGCACAGAGTGGCCTTAACTCCTTCCCTTATAACTGGTTGCTACCTTATTCCCCAAGTCCACCAGTTGCCATGTACTCGGAGGCATATCTAGAGAGGAAACATTTACTCTTCCTGAAAAAAGGTGTCTTTTAAGTTAATATTTTGAAGTGATCATTGTTAACACTAAAAAGAGATGTTAATAAAATACACAGAGAGAAGATAAAGAATAATGCAGGCCCTACACCCCAGTCCCAGGTTCACTCCCCTTGGGATGAGACCCTGATCAGGGGCCTGCTTGCACCTCCTTTATAGTGCACATTATCTTTCACTGTGCCACTGACGACATCATGGTATCCAGCTCACTGTCCAGATTCTCTAGGGCAGAAATTTACCTTGCTCTTAGAAGCAAGTGTACTTATTTACAAATTGGAGTCCTGACTCTGAGAGTTGGATCTGTTGTCTGCTGAAAACTTCTGAAATGGTGTCTTTTCCTCTCTCCTGAGATCCAAAAGCCCCTTGGTGCATCTTTCAAGCTGCAGATATCTTTAAGATAACCCTTCCAAATGGAATTACTTCACCTCTGCACCTGTACCCAGCCCCAACCAGTATCTCCTGGTACATTTCACCTTTTGCCTGGTGACATCACCCAACACCCAGATCTGAGCTAGGTTATCCTTGGCTCATCATCAGTCTCAATCCCATCCACATACTCAGTGATCAAGCCCTGTGGATTCTCCACTTAAATCTCCTTTAAATTTTAAACTTTGCACTCACATCAAGTCATTATGCTTTTTAAAGGCCTTTATCATCTTTTGATTGACGTATTGTCTATAATCTCATTTTCTTGCTTCTAGTTCAGATTTCTGTAGACCTATATTAAAACCACTTTCTACACATATTATTTTCTTTATTAAAATAAGGAAGAGGAGAAGGAAAGAAGAGGGAAGGCATTTTCAAAATGGGACATATGTGATTAGAATCACTTGGTAAGCCTTTAAAAAAATAGATGCCAAGTCCTTACACCCTAAAATGTCAATTTAGTTGTGTAGGATGGATCCTGATATCAGTGTTTTTTAAAACTCCCCTAGTGATTCTAGTATGCAGTCAGGATTGCAAACCCCTAGCCTAGAAGACAGAGTTGCATTTCTGCAGCAACTAGCACATGCAATGGCACAAAGCAGACATACAACTTAACTTTATTCTGGAACCAAACAGCACCTAGGATGACCTACAAGCTGCTTTCAAATAGTTACACCTTAACTTTCTAAATTCCTCTTCTGAGCCATTTTCTATCCTCTGACACCTGCTGCTGCCCTCAATGACTTAACTCCCAATCTCCTTTACCATTCCACAGGTTCACTTCCATGTTCTCATGTCTGTTTAACCTGCTTTCTTTGCCTGTAATGATCTTTCCAATATTATCCATTTGTCAAATTTCACTCCTCCTTCAAGTCTCAGTTCAAATATTACCCACTCAGAGTTCCTTTTCCAATCCCCCAAAGTTAATTATTTACTTTATCTTCTATGGCCTCACTGCAGTAGTCCTTTTAGGATGTCGATATAGATAATATATTTACATGGAACAACATACATTTTAAGAAGTATATTTTTTAAGTCTCCTTACTAGTCCATTCTATTGTCCACTTCACATTCCACTAACAACCACTGCTGCTACTTTTTGTTTACTTTTCTAGAGATTTGTTTATACACTGTATGAACATACATAAATTTCCCTTTCTGAGGGAGAAAAAAATGACTTTATATTATACACACAGTCTGTATCTTGCTTTTTCACTTAAGGATCTATCCCAGAGATCTTTCTCTATTAGTACTTAAAAACCTTCTTCATGCCCTTTTACAGCTGAATTGGATTCTAATGTATTGTTGCTGTAAAAAATTGTATTTAACTATACTTGTTGACTGACATTTAGGTTTTCTCAATATTTTTCTAGACAAAATATTTTGCAATGACTTGTAAAACAAGTAATTTTGCAAGTAGGTAATTTCATATTTGGGTATGCCTATGTATCAATTTCTGAAAGTGAAACTTCAAGTCATAAGGTATATGTATTTGAAACTTTGATAAACACTGCTAAAATGTCTCCACCAGGCTTTCTGATGGTCCAGCATTTGGTCATTCTTGTGAATATTCTGAGAACACTTGGTACACATATTTTCTATTTTGAAACTTTATATGCAATGTTATTTTTATTGGTTATTTAGGTATTCCTAGGCTGAGAGCAAATTAAAGTTTACTATTACTAGTATGATTATCTCTTTTTCCGTATATCATTTGTAGGTTCTGCTTTATGAAACTCAACAATACATTGCCTGATGTGAGGGATTTGTACTTAGTACATCCTCATTGTGAACTGAAAACTAATTAAATGCCCTTGCTTGAACTGCTTAAGGCTTTTTCCCTTGAATTTCAACTTGTCTGACAATTAGGTTGGACCTCTGTTTTATTTTTGTCTGTTTGTCTAAAATAACATTTTCAGCCTTTCTGAATTACCATTTTAGATGGGTGTCTTATATATAATCCAAGCTTAGTCTTCGCTTTGTGATATAATGTGAAGTTCTTATCCTTTATTAAGGTAAGCTGAGACCATTTATATTTATTCACACATAAATTGATATATTTGTGTATGGTATTAGTCATCATATTACTTTGTTTTTATGATTTCTCTTAAGTTTTTAATAATATAGTCCATTTTCTTTGTTTTGTGTGTGTACTTCTGATATATGCAGGGTTTTTTTTCCTGGTGACTACTATTTTTTAGTTATATTTTATATGACTTTATATAATACTTTTTTCTTAGTTCTATTTTTAGGCAGATATTATGTTTTCTTTCTCAGTGTTTGTATTAGTACCAAAAAGTTTTCTTAAACTGCTTAAATGATCCCTCTTTCTTTTCTGTTACAGATGCTGCAAACAAATTACCTTTCACCTTCTTTCATTCTTGAACTCTTTTTTTTTTACTTGAACTATTTCTACATTGCCAGGGGCTTTAATTCAGTTTAGTACCTAATGTCACATGTTTTAGTCTTAGTTCTATAGTTAAAAATAGTCAATGCTTATTGCCCTTTCTTGGCTGTGAAATTTTTAGACATCTCTCAGCTGGTTGAAGTTTGATCTTTGTTTCCTCAAAAATGGATCATGAGAATAATATTTCCTGAGTTATTTCCTATTTTCAAAACCATTTATTTGCAGGCTTTTTATTTGAAGAATGGCATGGTAAATATAAAATTGTTGGCCTTTACCTCCTTTTCTTGAAGAAAACTAATACAAATTTTTTTGTCTCTGTAACTGATTTGATCTTTATGCTTATTCATCAAAGGATTTTTTTTCCTACTCAACTGTAAGTTGAGAAATTTTACTAGGATATATCTTATTGCTGCTCTGGGAAAGTTTTCTCTATCACATAGTATACTGTTTCAAATATGAAGCTTCAAGTTTTATTTTTTGTGTGAGCAATTTTACAGATTTATGTCTTTAAATATTTGTTCTCCCCTTAATGTTTCTTTGGATATCCCAATTATACAAATATTGGATCTCCTTTTCCTATTTTTATTGCCATTATTTTTGTAACTATAAGCAATTTCTTCCTAACTTCTATCCATTTTATTTGATTTTTTACTTTTATACCCTGTAGCAGGGGACAACAGACTTTCTCTGTAAAGAGCTTGATAGTAGCTATTTTAGACTGTTCAGGCAAATGAACAGTTTCTGTTGCATATTCTTTTTTTTAACCATCCAATAATGTAAAGATAATTTTTTAGTGTGAGAGCCATACATGAATTGGTGGTGAGCTAGATTTGGCCAATGGTAGTAGTTTGCTGACCCCTGCTCTGTATTGCCACTGTGTTTACCAGAGTGATAATTTGCACTTGCATTTTTTGCAATTGCATGATTTCATATATTTCTTCTATTTCTTTCTTTAGTTCAACCAAATCATTTTTCATTTTCATTGTGTCCTGCTATTTTAACATCTCTACCCAAATTCTTGTACTTCTTCTTTGAGGTCTTCCTTCATATAAATAACGTTTTTCATTAAGTTTAAAAAAAATCATCTTTAAACGTGTATGGTTTCCTTCTGATCTGTGTCAACAATTTTTTCTTTTATTAATTTCCAGCTGTATTGAGATATAACTGACATTCAATTCACTGCACATAATTCAAATATGTAATTTGATTTTTTGACATATATATATATATATATATATACCCATAATAATCATCAAAATAATAAACAGATTGATCATCTCCAAAAGTTTCCTTGTGCTCCTTTGCAATTCCTTTCTATACCTCTTCCTACTCTCCTCCCATCCCACTGACCTCCTTTTGCCTACTGTAAATTATCTGCATTTTCTAGAAGTTTATATTAAGTGAAATCATACAGTATGCAATATTTTTTGTCTGGTTTCTTTCACTAAGAATTATTTTAAAATTAATCCACATTCCTCTGTGGTTCAATAGTTCATTCCCCTTTAATGATGAGTAGTATTCCACTGATTGGAGATACTAGTTCGCCCTTTCACTTATTGGTGGTCATTTGGATGGCTTCCAGTTTTTGGCTATTACAGTGAGCATATAAGTGCAAGCTTTTGTGTAGACATATGCTCATATTCATATATTCATTTGCTGCGTATATGTCTCCTTTGGTGAAGTGTCTGTTCAAATGTTTGATTTTTTAATGGTATTGTTTGACTTCTTAATGAATTTTTAAAGTTCTTTACATATTCTAGATACAAGTCCAGTATTAGAGATTATTTTATAAATATTTTCTCCCAATTTCAATATCTTAATTGTGTCCTTTTTAACTTTAAAGGAGTCAAAATTTTTATATTTTCTTTTATAGCTTATACTTTTTATATCATATTTAAGAAATATTTGCCAAACTCTAGGTCACTAAAATTTCTTCCTATATTTTCTTCTACATGGTTAATCACTTTAGGTTTTACATTTAGGCCTACAATGTATTTCAAGGTAATTTTTGTATTGACGTTGAGAGTCAAGGTGATTATTTTTGGGGAACATAAGTCTGTCCAAATGTCTTGATATCATTTGTTGAAAGATTCTCTCACTGAAACATTATATTAAAAAAAACTGAGAATATATGTATGTGTGTGTATCTTTGTTGGAAAAAAAAACTGACCATGTGTGTGTGCCTATTTCTGGACTCCTTATTCTGTTCCATTGCTCTATTTGTCTCTTTTTACACTAATACCACACTGTCTTTGTTACTGTAGGTTTATAATAAGCTTCGAAATTAGATAGTGTCAATTCACTACTTTGTTCTTTTTCAACATTATTCTGACTATTCTAAATCTTCTGCATCCCATTAAGTTTTAGGAAGAGTTTTCAATTTCTACCAAAAAACTTGCTTGAATTTTGACTGAGGTTGGGATAAATCTATAGGACATTTGGGGAGAACTGACAGCTTAACAACAGTGAGTCTTCAAACCCATGAACATAGGTCATCTCTCCATTTATTCATTTCACTTAATTTTTCAGCAACATTCTGTAGTTTTCAGTATACAGGTCTTGCAGATGTTTTGTAATTTATTCCGAAGTGTTTTAATGCTATTGGCAACAGTGTTGTGTTTTAATTTCAGTTTCCAATTGTTTGCTGCCAATGTGTAGAAATAGCTTTTATACTGATTTTGTACCCTGCAAACTTTGCTATGCTCGTATCACTAGTTCTAGTAACTTTTTAAAATAAATTCCACCTGATTTTCTACATAGACTATTACATCTAAAAGAAAAAGTTTCACCTCTTCCTTTGAAATCTGAATGCCTTTTATTTTTTTGTTTCTTTCTCACACTGTCTAGAACCTCCTGTACAATGTTGCATTGAAGTGGTGAGAGCAAACCTCCTCACTTAATTCTTAGGGAAAGAGAATTTAGTTTTCCACTATTAAATACAATTTTAGCTGTGCACTTGTAGATGCTCTTTATCAAATTGAGGGACTTTTCTTCTGTTCCTGATTTTCTATGAGTTTTTATCACAAACGGATGTAGTTGCTTTTTTTTTTGTGGTGTTCACTTATATGTCACTGGGTTTTTTTCCCTTTCTTGTGGTATCTTATTTATGTGATATATTTATGTGGTGTCTCTTTCATATTTCACTGGAATTTTTTTTCCTCTTTTGGTATGAGTCTTGTTTAGCTGCTATACTAGTTCATTTCTCAAACACACCATTTAAAGAGTTAGGTTGTCTGGGACTAGCTTTTTGACAGTTTTGTACAGGAAGGGTAAGTAAAGGATAAGATTCTAGGTTAAGTTTGGTTTCCCATCTTCCAATACACGTGCAAAACCTCCTTTCTTCTCATCTCTACAAACAAAACACTGCTTTTGCAAATATGGGTTTTTAAAAAATACTTTCATATGCATTCCACATCTACTTCTATGAACCAAAGACGGTCTGGAGGTCCCTGTTCCTCTTTCCTACTGCAGCCGATGACTATAGCTTTTCCATCTCCACATGTGCCCTTCCTCAGTAAGTGTATTTGTATTGATTCTTTGGATGTGCTATTGATGGCCTTTTTCTTCCATTTCTCTCCTCTTCCTCCTGTAGAGTCCTGCATAATTTTTTAGCAGCCCTGAGCAATATTTTTGCAAATGTCTTCTAGTTTGAAATTTGAGTTCATATTTTTGTTTTGTTTTCCTTGCTGCTCTTAGAAGAGTTCCAGAATTCCAGAAAGAATGGGAAGATGCTAAGTCTACATAGGCATATTTACACCAGAAATATCCCAGAACACTACTTAACTTTATCATGCTATATATCACATATGTATATATGCTATGTATCACATGTGTATTGAGCTATGTATAATCTTATAGTTATATATTAACATGTGTGTCTCTCTCAATAGATTGTGAACTTCCAAGCTTATTTTTTTACCTGCAGTACCTAGCACAATGTTTAGCATTTCATAGGTATTCAATAAAATGTTGATGATGTACAGGATAAAAGATGGCCCCAGGGCCCATTGTTCTTCTCTTCCATAGTTAAAACACTGCCACAAGTCTATTCTGTATTCATAATGTGACTCCTCCCCCTGAACCATATGTACAACGAGTTCCTCTAAAGGACCCTATGCCATGAGAGCCTGTACCCTTGAGCACCAGCCCTCTCCCATTCTCTGCTCTGAGCTTGAATTGTATTTCTCATCTGTTTAGATTTACCCTGCCCTCTCACTCAGGACCCAACTTTCCATTTCAAATTCACTTAAGGACTATTTCAATGACTGTTCTGATATTAAACTCAAACCCCACGTCTTGTGCCTCTTGATTAATCTTGTTAATCCTTTGCCTACTGATTATCTTCTTTGTCTGAATTTGGTTCCTTTCTCTATCCTAACTCCTGTAGAGTTGGGTAAAATTCAAACTTAATCCCATTTGACTTGTACTTCCCACCTTGTTCCTTATGAGCAAGTGTTTTAAGGAAGTTCTCCCTCCTTCCATTAGTCTTGCTTGGCCAGACCCAGCCTTCTAACATAGGGTGTGAGTCCTCTTGACACACCTGGGAGTTCCAGTCTGCCCCAGAGAACTGGTATTTGTTCATGACTGCTTCAGAGTGGCATGGACTCCTCCTTCCTCTATTTAGAGAATCTGCAGAAAGGTCTTCTAGCCATGGCCACCAATAGTAATTCCAGGTATTTGAATAGATAGGTAAGTAATATCTAAAATGCTTCTGAACAAGAACTGATCTAGATTTTTTGGAGCCTGAGTTTTACACAATTTTGGGGACCCTTCTTCAATGAAGTTAGGGATGGGGACATGGGAGGGGCCTTTTGTAAGGGAGGGGTTCTGAAGCTTAAGCTTAAGGAATTTTTGTAGGGCAGAGATCAAATAGGTATATTTGCAATGAAGCCCGAATTAGTATTCCTTCCTGTGAAAATTGTTTCAGGCAACATGCTTGAATCTCTACTTCTTTCTCCATCTGTGTAGATGTAAACAGGAATGACTGATTGACATGCAAAGAGGGATGTAATGTAGCAAGACTGTCCGCCACTGTCAATGCTATTTCTGTCCTTCTCAGAGGAAGGAAGAGTTCCCTCTGGACTGACATTCCTATTGGCCCTCAGCATGTGTGTCTGGTCGCTTCTGTGAAAGCCAGGAGCAGACAACAATGGGTGGTATTCCTCAGTTCCAACCCGCAGGACAGAAGGGAATCTCTGAAGGCAGGAGCAGAGACTCTCCTGGGATGCACCCCCCCCACCCCACCACCCCCCCCGCACCAGGCTAGGCCCTGAAGCCCTCTAAATACTGGTGTTGCCTCAGTGTGTTTAGTAAACTACAAAGCTATTCTGTCAGGAAAGGATTAGTTAGAAAATAATTTGGACAAGCAATTCAAGTTAAGGAAGTTGAAGAGGTACTATTATGCAGCTATTGTGCTCAAAACTGAGACAGCTGTGGTTGTAGGAGGTGCACAAGTAAAAGAACATGTGATAACTGCCCTTGAGGAACTTCTAAACTAGTTCATCATAAACAATGTGTTTAACATCTCATCTGCTATGCTGTGAAAAAGTCCACAAGAGTTAATATATTATGTATTATCCCCTTTGGAGAAGCAATGCATCACTATAAAGAAATGAGATCTCTGTAGCAAGAGTAATAAAGTAAAATATTTCAACTACAGTGAGTATAATAGCCTCTTGTTTGACAAGGGTCTTTAGGTGTCATAAATTTTAGATCACGCCAGTTTATGTAAGGAGGCTGAAAAGTACTCTTGATGAATAAACATATTTTCTAAGGCATCTGTCTCTGTAGTCACACAGGTTTGAAATCTTAGCATTCCATACAATAATGACATTAAGAAGATTAACTTCTAAATTAATTTAGAATTTAGAAGTTAATCTTAGAATTAGAATTTAGAATTAGAAGTTAATTTAGAATTTAGAATTTTCTAAATTAATTTAGAAAAGTGCATTCACATTCTACATTACAAAGTTGTACTCAGATATGCCATTTCAATTTGAAAAACACAGCTAAAGTTCAGAAAGTTTTCATTGCTCTACATTTACTACTAAGAAAACCAATGTGGGAATTAATGGATTATACTATTTCATTTTTTGTGTCCACGTGAGCACTATAAAAGAATAGAATGCTCTTGCTGGAGTTCCTTTTCAACAGGCATGGGATTTTACAAAAGCTATTCATTTGATGCAGACTATGAATATGACAAATGAAATACAAATGCAGTCTCTGTACTCCCATCCAAATGCCACACTTTATTGTGACCAAGTGTAAGAATATTCTGGTCTCCAATATATATGCAAAAGGTGTTAGGTCTAACCTACACAGGGTCAACTAACTCAACCAAATGAAAAAAACATTTATTTTTATACCTATTTGTGAAGTATTCTGCACAAATCTAATTATTTCTTCAATCCTTCACTTATTGTTTGAAAAATACCAATTATGTGAAAGATCCAGGCCTAAGTGTTATTGGGAATGTAAAGATGAATAAAAATGGTCCCTTTTTCCTAAAAGCTTACAGTCTAATACAGGAAGCAGACCAGTTACACAAAGAATTAAAATACCATGATAGAAAATAAAACATGCTCTGAGACAGACACATTAAGGACAGAGAAAACTGGAAGGGAGGAGACATTTTTATAGATAGGGAAATGAGAAAAGACTTCATAAAGGAATGCTATTAGTTTTGGGTCTTGAAGAACCAGGGAAGGAGAAGAGGCCACTCCAGACAAAATGGCATTCAGAGCAGTAAGGCCTTGGTGAGCATGCACAAGGCACATGGCACAGCTCAGCAGGAGAATCCTGCAGACGGGAAGCAATTAATGCCAGAAAGGCAACTAGTACCAGATTAGACAGAGCTGAGACTGTAGAATAAGAAATTAATATTAATAAGGAAATGCTAACCCAGAAAGACCTAGAAATATATAAGCAATACAATACATGCTGCACAAGTATATTTATATAAATGTACTATTCATTAACATTACTTAGGTGCAAATGTGTAAATATGGAGTAGGTGGGCATTATTCAAGGACTTAGGTTATGATCTTATAATGACTGTGGGCATAAAGTGCATTTAAAGTGATACCAAAAAACTCTGAATGAAATATACCTAAAGCTATGTTCCATGTGCATGATTATGACATAGTCCTTGTCATATGACAGAAGGTACACAAGATTCTAAATTGTGAGTCAAGACTGAAATAGGGGCAAATCTGAGGACTGAAAAGTCCTCAAATGCAGAGGAATTGATTTTTTAACTCTAATTTATCATTTAAAAATTGTCTAGGTACTGAAAAATGAATTAACAATTATCTAGATAATATTCCACTTGGTAGCTGAGCTATTTATTACCAGTGACACAAGAAAAATGAAAATGCTTCATTGTTTGGCCAGCAGGTGGCACTTGTCACTCAGTATAGAAAAAAAGCAGGCATGAGTAATGAACTTGAAACGTGGAGTTAGGAACAAATTTCTCATTCATCTATCCACAGAGAAGAAAGTGGAATGGCCTTTTTCAGAAGCACAGTTTATAAAGAGGGCCTTGGCTTGCTGACACACTTACCAATTACATCCTGAAGTTGAGCTCTCCTATTAGGTTATTGAACTTAGGTATTTCCCTTAACAAATACTATTTACAATATGTTTGTTGCCTTTGTAAATGTTCTAATGTCCTTTCTGTCTGAATTTATCCTATGATACCATGAGCAGATCTGTGCTGGAATTAGGCAAAAAAGAAAGGAATTCAAATCCACCATTTAAAGATGTATGACTTGATTCAATTTATTTAACTTTTTTGAACTTCACTTCCCTTTTGTTATAATTTTTATCATCAGCTGGAATGTTATGGAGATTAAACAAGATGCCATTTATGGAAATGACAGTTTTGGACCTAGCTACTTCATTTTCTCTTAGAGGACAAGATCTAACCATTGGAATACCTCTCGTACCAGAACAGTTTTCTGACTCACTCTAAGTATTCTCTAACGAGGATTTAAGTGGTGCTCCTAGAAGACTGTGTTACTCTATACATCAGTAGGGTGTATGAGGGGTGGAGAAGAGGATATAGCTACTGACTTCTGATACTAGTACCATAATACTACCTTCCCCACCATTATTCTATTCCTCCTGGTTGTCAGCGACACAAAACCCAGAACCACAGAATCTAAGATCCAGAAAGGTCTTTAATTTACCTAGGCAACTATTCATTTTCAAGATCAGGATGCCTTCAGCCATTAAAGCTGAAATACAGGATAGTAAGAAATGGGATGTGCACATTTGGGTTATTTTTATAGTTGCTCCCCAGGTCTGGTCAATGGATATGTGGGCCCTGGTAGTGGGAGGCAGGAAGACAGAACAGGAGGTGGGCAAACCATAACTGCATTGCACACATCTTATTATTTCCTGATATTGAGAGAATGGCACCACCAACAGACACAGTGACTCATGGTAACACACTATCCAGTTCTCAACCTTCCGGTGGTGTCTGCCCTACACCTGAATCACATCTGCACTGGACCTGAAAGGACCCAACACCCTGTTTTCTTGTTTCATATTCTAGCAGCACTTCTTCTAAAAGGCAGAATGAGAATAAATTAACACTGGACATTGGATGATTTTGAGCTTTGTTTCTCACATCTGGTAGCTTTATAACCAAAATAGTTTTTAAATACCTTCACAGATTCTTTTGTGAAATTATAGTTCGTGAACAGGGAATGGAGGTCACTTTTCAAAGGTCTTCTATTTAACAATTACCGTATTTTGTAATGTTACACAGTTTTTAAAAGATAGACATGTCACACAGATGCTGAGTTAATTTTTTTAAATACATAGGGTTAGCATGTTTAAAAGATTGGTTCTGTGAAGGAACAATCAGTGTTTACCTCCAAGTCTTCATTTGTTACGTTTTACTTACCTGGAATGTCCTGTCCTTTCCCTCTATTTACTCTAAATAGACTTCAAGACAGAAGTGCTACTTTCCTTATGAAACCTTTTTTGATTGATGATGCCCTCACTATATCCTTGTAATAAACTTTCATTATAGCTTCAGTTATGATCACAGTAGTACTAAACCAGGTCTTTTAGTGGTTACAGATTTTTAAATAGTTATTAGACTTGGTCCACAAAAGGACTGTGTATTATCTGAGGATGTGTTTTATTTATTGGTTCAACAATTACTTATTGAGTACCAACTACATGCCATGCACAGTTTTAGGTAATACACATTTATAGTAAACAAAACTAAGGCTATCCCTGCACTCATGGAGCTTCCATTCTGATATTAGAGTTACTGTTTTTACCATAATGCCTAGCGTGGAACTGACTGATGGGTAAGTATGTGCTCAGTTTACCTCAGAGTTAACTGGAACCCTAAATAATGCTTTCCTTGACTACCATAAAAACAGGGTCAGTTAAGGGCATCAGTGCTGGAAAGTGTGTTCAAGATGCTAGGATTATTTTCACAAAAGGATGCGGGGGAGGATTCATATGTCATTTGAACTGATGGGAGTAAGTTCCTATTTAAGTACTGCTAAACTTCTCTGTTTATATTTGAAACAGACTGAATATATAAATCTGTCTCAATTTTATGAAAAAAAAATAACTAACAAGAAAGAATAAGCAGAATGGATGGTGCAGATCTATTATCCCAACAGCTACCATCAAAATGTCTGCCTCATGGATGAATTAAACATCCCATCTTAAACAAACAAAAAGGTAATTAATACTTTGTGATTGGCACTACTACTATCCTAGAGTCAGCTCTGACCTCTGTAGGAGAGGAAAAAAATACCCAAAGACTGAAATGAAGATGGAATCAATTCAGGTTATACTGACTGCCATCACAAATCTATAAGGAGTGGTAAACAAGTAAGAAAAAACAAAATTAAGACATTCCGCATTGGAAAGATCTGACTCTACCTGTTTATTTAAAAACTGCAGACTATTATACCTTTACTTCTGACCTCTGCTATCAAGTCCAAAGTGAGAAGCTCCATGAACTGTAGAAAGCTGTGCCACTGCAGAGGGACGGGGAATGCTTAAGAAGGGTGTGTCTCCACAGGGAGTCAGCATCTTCCCAAGAGAAACCCTGAGACTCCAGGCTTAAAATGAAGGTCAGGTTTCTTTACTGCCCAGATAGTAGCTGTTTTGTATGGCAGATCCCTAGCAAGGTGGGAAAGTAGGAAGATGAACCAGGGTAGAAAGAAAGTTTATCTTCTCAGAGCCCGGGGATATACATAATAATAATAATGTGTTAAGCCTAGGGGTCTTTAATCTTGCTCCATATGAGAATTTCCTATTCAACTGAGCATTTTATCTCCTAACATCTACAGAGGAGTCAACACATTAGGACATAAGCTGCTGTGAACCCCTCAAGTTCTATTTGAGGAAGTTGACAGGCTACACAAACAAAAAATGCTGAATTTGTGGGCTGTATCCATACAGCAAATAGAAATCTAATTATTGTATTAGTGAAGAGATTCAAACAGTACTTCTGTATGCTACTTTTTCTATCACTTGAAATTATTTATTGGATTTTCTTAACAATTATATATCACTGAGTTTCTGCATTAATAAGCTAGTATATATATATTTTTAAAAACAACTCTCTACCTAAAAATCCACCCCCATGGAAGAACCCTAATGAAATAAAAAGAGCCCAGCTTTTGGAGTTATACAGATTTGCGTCCCAGTCTTGACCGGGTGACCTCCACAAGGCTCTATGTGCATCTCTAGAATGGAAATAAATTCCTCCATTTCTCACAAGCACCGTTGTGTAGATGGACCTAGATACCACATGTCTGGTATTTTTTGAAGAACTCTCCTCCCTTTCTGGAGCCCTGGAACATTGTAACAGTCCAAAATTAAGAACAGGTGTCAAAAAGGATAGAAAAAAGAGGATACACAATTCACTTGGATAAACCACATTAGCCAGTTTGCACCCATGACACAATGGCTCAAAGTCCAGGTAGATTTGGGGAAGAAATAGGAGTAGCTCACCTGTGGATGCTGTTCAGCCAGTCGATTGTGATACCTCTGGACTGACTCTTGAAGTTGCTTCTCTTTCTCATTTTTTGATGGTAGCACTGTGTTCATGTTGCCCAGGGGGATGAGAGGTAGGCGTTCTGTTTTATTACAACTTCACAATCAACAAATACAAGAGATAAGATCAGAGGAAATACAAACTCTTTACGTCTATAAAAGATGATTTACTCCTACAAGGAGCTACTTTGTTTTATATCCAAAATTCGAAAAGCATCATATTGATGACTTTAGGTAATACGTGACCTTAAGTCTCCAATTTGTGAGGAAAAAAGAGTTGAATGAAAAATGTGGAGGGTAGTAATATTTACAAGAATGCAGAAATATTCATTGTTTTACAAATGCTTTATTTGTCCTGCATTATCACGAAATGAAGCCTTTTGCAAAAATGTTTTTAGATATTTGAAGCATATCCCATTACCGCCAAACATTTTCACAAAAAATTTTGGGATAGAGATCCATGTCTCTTTACAACACACCACATAACTCTGCTTCTGAAACACATGGATCCTTTGTTTGATAACTAAGGGTCACTGCTGAAGATCAGTGATTCTTGCAATGCAATATAGCAGCTCAGGGACAGCCCCGGTGGTTACTGAGCCCTTCACCAATTAGCCCCCCATGACCCCACCAGCAGCATCCCGACATCCTTCTCTCCCTGCTGCTGTCAGTGTGTCTGTTTCTGGAAGTCTCTCTGCTTCCCAATCTTACCGATGTGCTGTTCTGAATCACTAGTGGACTAATACATGTATTATATAATCAAATAGAATAGTGTTTAAATGAACAATGAACAGGCTGAGGATGAGAGCGTCCATTGTTACAGTTACAAAAAATACCAAGGACTTTTGAGACATCTTGTGTGGAAAATTCGAGACTTTTTTTTCCTACTTTTGTGTTCATAACTGTGCTGTGGGAAGCTGAGTTAGCCAACCTGTTGAAAAACTGAGGTATTACATTGTTTACCTTGATATTGAGACTCAGCAAGGATAAGAAGTTCAACTCCCACTGGGCATGACTTGGATTCAGCACATGGCTGGGATGTGCAGGAATGGGGCAAAATGTTGAGGTCAGTTCTCAGAGCCTGCTTTACACAAGGGTTTTTCTATTACTAGTAGGTACCAAAAAGGGGGGGAAGGGACAAAATTTATAGGCAGTAAATGTGTATTAAGCTAGTAGAGGAAGGAGGAGTTGAGAGCAGAGAGAATGCCTTCTCCCATATGAAACAGTGCAGGGAAAGTGAAGCAGATCAATCTCACAATCTCTCTGCTTCTCAGGGCTGCAGCACGCATTTTTCTTGTCCTCTACCAACAGTGAGAAACTACAATCAAAATCAAGGGCTACTGTGCAAAAACACTTAAGTCCACCCACATATGGTATATGTTGTCACTGTTATTTTCAAAGAAAGGTGGCAGATAAACAAATCAGGAGCCATCTACTATATATATAGCCACCTGCAGTGTTGAAGTGAAGACATCTGTGGGGTAGTACCTATATATGTTTCTATTTCATTTGAGAAAAGAATCTTATGGCAACATTAAGTTTTTATTCAGAAAAGAAAAATCTCACATATTTTTATTAAAATGCAATCCATTCAGTTGTATTTAAAGATTTTTGGAAATAAATTAAATTTTAATACACAATATAGCCACACAGATATTTTTTAACATGCTTTTCAAAATTCAGATTTTTTTGGTTCCAATGATAGGCATCAGTTTTAGCTGCTGGTGATCCCTATTTTCAATGCAGATGTGTGCATAGCATGCACGTAATGGAAATGTACTGGTATCTATTTCTTGGGTACTGTGATAAAAATGTCTAGCCTCCCTCTGTGCTGAAAGTGGAAAACAAAAAGAAGCTTTGGTGGTCTAAAAAAGGCATGGCTCCATTTTACCCTGCCTCAGTCACCACTTCTGTGTACTATCATTTGTGAAATGCTGCAATAGGTCATCATAAAGTATTTGAATAAATCAGGTTTCTTGAAATGTAAAAAGATGCCTTTGGAGAGCAGGTATGGTAAGGCATAAAGAGTGCAGGTTTTATATCAAAATTCTTGGCTTCAAGTTTCAGTTATATGGAGGAATCCTGGACAAGTCATTGGACCTCTCTTAGACTCAGTGTTTTCTCCTTTGAGAAATGATGAGAGTTCATATGATTATTGTAAAGATGAAATCAGATAACATATGTAATTGTGATGTGAGAGAGCTATTATGTTTCCTGCTCAAACTCTGTATAGACATGTTCATCCAAATGCTGTTCAATGGCATTAAAAATGCTAACAATTGGTAAGTAACTGCTGACACTAAATTATATTTATGTAAATATAAACAATGTCACTTTTTATCTCTTTACTTGTCCTTCTACTCATCAAATGTTGCCTAATAACTATGCTTCACTTCTCATCACTTTAATAAACTTATTTTATGTGATTCTGTCCAAATCCAATGGCACATACATATACCAGTGTTTTACTATTTCATATATTCTCTAGGTGTGCACAGTCTGTCTTACTATATTGAATCAGAGGATTGAGTAAGGTCTTCGGATTAATTTCTCTTCCTCTAGGAATCTTCATATCTACATCCCTGTTAATGATCTTCCATAAAGGAAATTATCAACCCTTAAGTAACTGCCCTTGTAATCAGGAGTTTTCTTTATATCTCCCCTAAATTTCTTGCTGCCAACATATTTTTTTCCCTAATCTTTTCAGTATAAATGAAACACAGATGGCCAAAATTATGTCAGTATATTTAGAGAATTGAGGACTTAAGAAATTATAAAGAAAAGATTTTTGCATGTTAAGCATTTAAGGTCCATCAGTTTTCTATCAACATGGCTAAATTTATCTTGCCTGTCATCACAACTGGCACTGCTTTGATGTGTAAAAGAAACAGAATTAATGTAGCTTTGAAACTAATTTTACAAAACTGTGACGGTATTACCACTTTTCAAGGAGAAGAGGGTGAGACTGTGCCATTCAAGGATAATGGTCAATTGGAGATAAGGGAAGCTGTAGAGACAGATTCCCAGTTTCAGTCTGTCCAGTAATGCTCAGACTGGCCTAAGAAGTCATAGGTGTATGGTTACATGTGTGGGGAGGGGCCTAAATTCTCATGTCTTGTTATCAAGGGGTCCCCAGTAACCAGGGACTTAGAAGATTGTCCTTGCAAGGAGCTCAGCTGGACCCAGAGAAGACGCAAAAGGTACTATTATTACACCCCATTCTAAGTAATGGGAAGCTGAGTTACAGAGAGGTTATATCATAAGTCCAAAGTTTCATAGCTAAGGGAGCCAGGATTAAAACCCAGGCAGTCTGGCCTCAGAGCCTGAACTCTAAACACTATTCTGCACTATATGAAAAGGTTTTAGCTCACAGTAAGTTATCAGTATTAATTTTTTACTCACTTTACTTTAAGAAGCTGCTATTCTTAATACTGAAATTGAGCCAATATATTATTTCTATTTGGGAGATATTTACATTTCAAGTTTAGGCTGGAATACAGTTGGAAGTCAGAGACCTTGGCCAGTGGCTTCATGAACATGTTCTTTGCCCATATTTGGGCTTGACTTTTCACTTCTCTAGAATGAAGCGAGACTCAACAGGTGTTATATAATCATGCTCTCTAGAGCTCTAGGCTTTCTGCAGATCATAGGGAATGGAAATGAGAAGTGGCTGTCTGTGGCCCTCTGATTCCCAACCTTCAATTCAATTGGAACAGTTCTGCAATCATCTATTTTATATATTTGAGGTCTAAGACAAATTTTATCTGGAAAAAGTAACAGATTCTGCTGCAAACCAAGAAAGGGAGACCGAAAAGCCAGAACATGAAAAGTCAAAGAGCCCTTGCCACCTCGGACATGTTTCCTTAGTCTCTAACTATGATTCACCTGGCAACTACAGGTAGAAGGGGTACAGTAGCCACTTCTGAAATTTTCTTCTTTTTAATTTTTTTTTGCTTGCTCTTTTTTTTTTTCTGGGGCTGAATAAAAATAAACACAAGTTATCACTCTAATGTCTGCATGAGCAATATTGATCCCCTTATTCGGGTCAAAGGACTCAGAACAAACTCCAAGGAAAAACAACACTTGACTTCGGGGTGTTTTTGTTTAAGGGGTGTACTAACTCTTCCCTGCAAAGGAAAACAATGCCAGTCTAAAAGAGCTTGTAATAACAGTGACATTTATCAATATTTAATTGGTCTCTTTCCTGTTTTAGTCTGAATTTCTTCCACCAAGAGCACAAAGCAATGAAATCAATACGTGACTTAAATAGAAAAAGCACATGGCCTAACAGTTTAATGCCCCTAGAGACACCCTCTGGATAAGAGTCCTTTATGATAAGGTTGTATGTTATGTGAAAAAGTACTGGAAGGCAGAACTCTTAAACACTGGGTCACGGTCTCCTGCCAGCTGAACCACAGAGCTGCACACACCAATGTCTGCAAATAGTTACATCCAGGTCTCTCTTGACAGAAAAGCTCACTGACAAGTATCTCTCCACAGGTGGCAAGGGACTAGAAAGAGTTCAACAAGATTATAGCTACTAAGCTAAAATGTATCTGTATCTGACATTTTCCAGGTTCATATGTATTTTAGGAAATAAAAAATGGATAATTTTAGAAAACCATGAAAACTACCTGTTTTCCAAGTGGTTAGGATTATTAGCACAAATCCAGATGTCAAAAAAGTCTTTTTCCTGAAAATTAACAGGAGGCGGCAAGACTCTCCATTTAAGGCAAAGATCTAATAATCAAAACAAAATCACACACAAAAAAGACCACAATCAGAAGTTAATCTATCATGGTAAGATGTCACACTGCATATAACAAAAGTATGAGGTATCTTTTAAACTAAAGACAAATTAATCCTTGGTCATATACCATTACGTCTTATGGCACAACTAGCCTAGGATTTATAAGCTTTGCCAGGACACCACCAATAAATTATTATTACTGTTAATGCTGTTGTTGTTATTATTTCCTATGCTCTTTCTAGTTGGTTTCTGCTACTTTCAGCCCAAGCATCTCAATAGGTCCCTTTACACCTCTTCATAAACCACATGAAGACTTCCAGTGATGTGACTCCCCCATTTCCTCTGACCTGTTCCCTGCTGACAATATCACTTGCCATCTTCAACCACCTGATTAACCTCACAAGGGAAATCCACCTCTCTGAACCATTTATAGAGTTCCTTGTTCTGCACTCTTCTTTCTGCTCTTATCCTATTCTCCAACCTGTGGTTTCCGACTTTTTGTGAATTTGTCCCTTATAGCCCCTCTAGCTTTTAAGACCAATGCACTCCACTCTTTCTAGGTTATTCTTAACTTTAATCCTAAATTCCTTCCAGACACACTGCTAATGGCTCTTAGGTAAATATTTCTCTCTGTTCATCTAGGATGCAGGCAGTTCACACAGTGACTAAGCACCTGAATAGCTCTACCACTTACCACCTCTATGATCTTAGACAAATTACTTCTCTCTGTTTCAGTATCATCATATATGGATGGCAACTGATATTAATACTTACCTAAAAGGGTGATTGAAGATTAAATGACATAATAATGAAAGACCTAACATCACCATATATTATCTGTGGTAGTTAATTTTATGTGTTAATTTGATTGGTCCATGGGGTGTCCAGATGTTTGGTCAAACATTATTTTGAATGTGTCTGTAATGGTGTTTTGGATGAGATTCACATTTGAAGCAGTAAACTGAGTAAACCACATTGCCCTTCCTAATGTGGGTGAGCCTCATTCAATCAGTTGAAATCTGTCTAGAACATACAGGTTGATCCTCATGTAAGTAAGAAGGAACTTCTCCTTCCTGCCTGTCTTGAGCAGGGACATCAGTTTTTTCCTGCCTTCAGATTCAAACTAAAACATCAGTTCTTCCTGCATATTGAGCCTGTCACCATTCAGACTGAAACTACATCATTAGGTCTCCTGGTTCTCAGGCCTTCAGAGTCAAACTGGAATTAAACCAATGGCTCTTCTGGGTCCCCAGCTTGCTGACATTTTAGCCTCCATACTCATGTAGTCCAATTCCCTATAATTAATATTTATCTATCCATCCAACCAACCATCCACCCATCCATCCACCCATCCATCCATCCATCCATCCATCCATCCATCCATCCATCCATCTATCTTATTAATTCTCTTACTCTGGAGAACCCTAATACACTATGCTAAGCATTTAATAAACTTTACATGTGTTAATTCATTTTATTTTCACAAAACTGTATGATGTAGCTACAAATACTAACCTCATTTTATAAGTAAAGAAACTGAGACTTACAGAAGTTAATGAATTTGCCTAAACTCATACAGCTGTCAGGTACTGGAGATTGGATTCTGAGAGCACCTTGCACACATCGAAGACACGCTGTAATTTTTAGCCATTATCCAATAGGTTGTTACACGTATGTCACCAACTTGCTCAATTATACCTTCTAAATATGTCATGTAGATTCCTCTTAAATCTCTCTGTCATACCTTTATTCAGACACTTACAATTTCTTACCTGGATGCTGGATTATAGCAGTAGTCTCCTCAGAGGCCTGACCCCAACCTTTACTCTAACTCTCCTCCAAATCACCCTTTACTAAGCTGTCAGAACAACCTTATTACAAGTTACATCTGGCCAGTCAGGTCACTTTGGCCCACCAGGCCCAAGTTAGGGACGTATTCTCTTGGCACTGTGGTGAAGAATTACAACATTTAAACACTGCAGAGTGTTTTTTTTGTTTGCTTGGCTGCCTTTCCCACTAGACAGCAGATTCCTTGCAGATAGTGGAGAGTGTCTCTAATTCACGAACCCTTTGTATAGTGGCTGGAAGATGTATCAGGCACACAGTAAGTGCGCAATGCTTCAGTGATGTTATTCTTCTCCTGAAAACCTTCCAGTACTTCTCCATTGCTTATCAGAGTAAAAACTTCTTACTCTGGAATTCAAGGCCCTCTAACATGTTGTCTTTTATTATTTAATGTCGCTCATTCAGGTGTCAGTTACTAAGTCCTACTATATGTTTAACACAATACTAGGTATTAAACATAGAAAAAGTGACTGTAGGTATTAATACACATTTCCTGCTACATCTCTGCCTATCAAAATTCTATTTTCAACACCATGGCAAAGGCTACCTCTGCCATGAAGCCTTGCCTCAACCTCCTGCTCTCTTTCTTTGAACCCTCAGAGAACTTTATGCCTCTTTTACATCACTTACTTATTTTTCAGTTCTAATTATTGCCATGCTTATCTTCACCTCTCTCCAAGACCCTAACCTTGAAAGCAGGAACCCTGTCCTACCCACCTTGGTCTGCCTCATACCCCATTTTTTAACACCATTGCGTTAAGAATTGCTTATTAGGAACTCACTAAATACTTACTAATTAGAATGGAGTTCAACACTCACCACACTGAATGATGAATGGGATGGCCATGGCTTGTTTTCTTTGGTGCTGAATAGACTCTAAAGACATCTCCATGTCCTTGTTACTCTGGTACCCAAATCCATTCCAAAACAATGTTAGATTTCTATTACCTAAAAAGAAAAAAGCAGGCAAAGAGTATTGAAAGAAAAAAATCAGCAAGATCAAGGTGATAAGCGAAGGCAAGTTTGGCTATAAACACGTCTATATAGTGTGAACTCTACTATGTAAAAATTCATACATGTACAGAAGTAAGATTAAAATATTAATATTGGTTTTCTCTGAATATGGCTGAAATTTATTTTGTTTTATACTGTCTTGTATTTTCTAAACTACATATAATAAATATGCAATATATTCATAAAACTAAATAGCAGTCATAACAAATATATTTATTTTTATTCTTACAATAGAACACATTGACATTTAAACTTTTTTATTAATTACTCTCAGAAGGGACTGTACTGATTACATTTAAAGGCCACCCTTAAGACTACTGATACAAATATTTATCATCTTGTCTCACAGGCAAAGTTTTTACCTTTCTTTTATCTCTGGTTTCTTCTCTTTCCACCCTTTATTGTTAATGCCCTACCCTTGCCTCAGATCCTATACTCCCTCCTGGTAAAAACAGTGCTCATCATGGAGAACCATTCGGGAGTCCTCCTTGGAGGCTATGTTCTTATCCTTTGATCCAGCAATTGCATTACTAACAACAAAACAAAGGCCATATGTATTATAGCACTGTTTGAATAGCAAAAAAATTGGAAACAACATAAAAGCCTAGACTAGGAAACTGATAAATACCATTTCCAAATGAGGGAACACTAGACAATCTTTAAAACAGGGGAGTTAGAGCTAAATGCATTGTGTGTCAACATCTCCAAGATGACAGTTTTAATTGAAAAAAAAATCTATAAAATACAGATGTATACCAGCATACCAATTATAATCAGTTTTTGTGACTTATAATATATATATATATATATATAAATATGTAAAATTTTGATAGACACAATTTTCTTTTCCTGAAAGGATACAACAGAAAGTTTAACAGTTAGAATCATTGGAGAAAGGGACAGGGGTTGAGAAGAAAGCAGGAATGATACTTTTACTTTCTATTTTTTACTTTCTGAGCACTGTGAATATTTTTATGTACATGTATTACTTCAAAAATATTTTTTTTAGAAAAAGAATCCATGTTTAAAGCAAAAATGAACTCATGGGACTACATCAAACTAAAATGTTTCTGTACAGCAAAGGACTCCATCAACAGAACAAAAAGGCATCCTACAGCATGGGAGAATATATTTGTAAATGACATATCTGACAAGGGGTTGACATCCAAAATATACAAAGAACTTACACACCTCAACACCCAGAACGCAAATAACCTGATTAAAAAATGGGCAGAGGATATGAAGAGACAGTTCTCCAAAGAAGAAATTCAGATGGCCAACAGACACATGAAAAGATGCTCCACATCACTATTCATCAGGGAAATGCAAATTAAAACCACAATGAGATATGGCCTCACACCAGTAAGGATGGCCAGCATTGAAAAGACTAAGAGCAACAAATGCTGGCGAGGATGCGGAGAAAGGAGAACCCTCCTACACTGCTGGTGGGAATGTAAGCTAGTTCAACCATTGTGGAAAGCAATATGGAGGTTCCTCAAAAAACTAAAAATAGGAATACCATTTGACCCAGGAATCCCACTCCTTGGAATTTACCCAAAGAATACAACTTCTCAGATTCAAGAAGACATATGCACCCCTATGTTATTGCAGCACTTTTTACATTAGCCAAGATATGGAAGCAACCTAAGTGTCCATCAGTAGATGAATGGATAAAGAAGATGTGGTACATATACACAATGGAATACTATTTGGCAGTAAGAAAGAAACAGATTCTACCATTTGCATCCACATGGATGGAGCTGGAGGACATGCTCAGTGAAATAAGCCAGGGGGAGAAAGACAAATGCCAAATGATGTCCCTCATTTGTGGAGTATAACAATGAAGTAACTGAAGGAACAAAAAGCAGCAGACTCGGAGACTCCAAGAATGAACGATTGGTTACCAAAGGGGACGGGTGTGGGAGGGCGGGTGGGGAGGGAGGGAGAAGGTGATTGAGGGGTATTATGTTTAGTACACATGGTGTGGGGAATCACACGAAAACAGTGTAGCACAAAGAAGGCACACAGTGGATCTGTGGCATCTTACTACACTGATGGACAGTGACTGCATTGGGGTATGGGTGGGGACTTGATAATATGGGTAAATGTAGTAACCACATTTTTTTTCATGTGAAACCTTCATAAGAGTGTATATCAATCATACCTTAATAAAAATGAGTAAAAAAAAAAGAAGAATCCATGTTTACCATTCTACCCAATATGGTGACCACTAGCCATATGTGGTTACTGAGCACTTGAAATGTGGTTCGCAGATGAAGAACATTTTACCCATGTGCAAAGTTTAAAAAGTGAGATTCTTGAATACAAACCTTGGAAATAAAATATGTGTAATACAGCCAGCCTTACATTCACCTTAATATATGACTGTGTAATTCATGCAAAATACAAATAAATGTCCTTACACCTTAACCATGCCTGTTAAAATTTAGGTTCAGAATGGAATGTATTTTTACAACCAGCAGGAAAAGAACTCAGTCTTTGAAAGGGATTTTGCCATTGCACTGGGCTGAAAGCTGCCCTGACTGACTCACAGTTCTTTTATATCTTCACAAAATCCCTAGCAGTTCCTCCCTCAAAATTCCCTTTGGGTTCTGCTTGTTGGGTTTTTCTCATTTCAGACTTTTGGCTTTCTGCTTTTTGCTCAGCATTTGGTATTGGCCCAGCTGCATCTTCACTTCTTCACTGCACACTTGATCCTGACATGTGCTTTGGTCTCTGGCAGGGCTTGTGAGGCCTGTTCTTGGATTTCTATATGAACTACTCAGTTCCACCTATGTCAAGGCAGGACATGCTGTAAAGTCAGGTGGCTTCAAGTGCTGTCGCTGCCACACATTAGTTGTATAATTATAGGAAGCCACTAAATTTTCTTATCCATATGGTATTGACAATAACTTGCCTTACAGGGTTATTATAAAGAATAAATGTGAAGATGCATTAAAAACAGTGCTCTTCAGAAACTTAAGTTGCTGCTCTATAGTATTTGTCCTCTCTCTAAATGTTAATTCCCCAAGGAGACTGTACCTTTTCAAATGAGGAATTGTGCTTTATAACTTTGCATGCCCTCAACACAGAGCTCAGCATTCTACACCTACCAAGCCCTCAAAAAATGTTGCTACTACTCTTGACAAAATACCTCATTAATGTGTTGTTTGGGTAAAATGAAGGTGAAATAATGTCTCTCCCTGAAAACATTAACTAAACACAGTTAACACAACCCAATAACTTTAAAATGAGTATCAACTGTGAACCCCAATATAAATATTTTAAAAGTGGTATAACTACTAGGATGTCAGAAACTTAGGCACACACCTCTCAAGGGTGGGATGATATCTGCTCTGTGATCACATCACACTTACAAATACTTACACATCACATTTTAGTACACTTTATGCTTATTTTTCCCTCTGGATAGTGAAATCCTTGAAGACGGTGGCTATGTTTAGGAACTTGTTTTCAGTAGCTGATACACGGAGCTTAACATTTACATATAAGACTAAATACTACTACAGAACTTCTGGTTATCAAAGGCAGAAATGAGAATAATCAGTACTGCAGTGATTTAATGACCAGGACTGATAAAAGATGTTGTGCTATTCAAGGTGGATATCAGGACAAAGAAAACCACCAGAGTTATTCATTCTAGGGGTCAGAAATTACTTTTCCTAACTGCTAATGGAACTTCAACTTTTTCCTTCAGATGGAAGCTACCACAACATGCACAACTTACAACATGTTAAAATCTCCATGGTGTAGAGCCTGAAGACTAAGTAGATGCTTCAGCAAGTACATAAGTAAGTCGGCCAAAGGGACAGCAGTGGAAGGAATCATATCATGTTAGTTTCTTTCTTTTTTTAATGTATTAGTTGGAAGAGATTTATATAGCTCCTCTGAGAAAAAATTCCTCCAATACATGGGAACCCTCACCAGACTACAAGCAGAAACTTTGCAGGTCAGGAGACAGAGAGAAGATATAATCAAAGTGCTGAAAGAAAAAAAAGTCCTGCCAACCAAGAGTACTTGCCCCAGCAACAGCTGTCCTTCAGAAATGAAGGCGACATAAAGAATCTTCCGAATAAACAGAAGTTGAGGGAGGTCATTACCACTAGACCTGCCTACAAGAAATGCTAAAGGGCATTCTTCAAGCTTAAGTGAGAGGACACTAATTAATAACTTGAAAATATGAAAATATAGAAGCCATTCAGAAAAATCTCCAAAAAATTTTCCAATATGTTTATTGAAAAAAATGCATGTATAAGTGAACCCACACAGTTCAAACTCATGTTGTTCAAGGGTCAACTGTATAATGATAAAGGAGTCAATTCATCAAGAGAATATACTGATTGTAAATATATATGTACACCCAACATCAGAGCAACTAAATATATTAAGCAAATATTAACAAATATGAAGGCAGAAATAGACAGAAATGCAATAATAGTAGGGGTCTTCATTATTCCACTTTCAACAATGGATAGATGATCCAGAGAGAAAATCATAAGGAAATAATGGACTTGAACCATACTTTAGATCAAATGAGCCTAATAGACATTCACACAATATTTCATCTAAAAGCAGCCAAATACACATTCTGCTCAAACTCACATGGTACATTCTCCAGGATAGATCATATGTTGTTAAGAAATCACAAAACAATTCTTAAGTTCACAAAAATTGAAATCCTATTAAGTAGCTTTTCTGACCATAATACTATAAAACTAGAAATTAATAACAGGAGGAAAGATGGAAAATTCACAAATATGCGGAAATTAACAACACACTCTTGAACAACCAGTGGATCAAAGAAAAAAAATCTAGAGAGAAATTTAAAAACATATTGAGATAAATGAAAGCTTATAGTGATAAATACCTACATAAAGAAACAGGAACAATCTTAAACAACCATCCTAACTTTACACCTCAAGGAACTAAAAAAATAACAAATTTAGCCCAAAGTTAGCAAAAGGTGAGAAACGACAGAGATCAGAGCAGAAATAAATGAAACAGAGACTAGAAAAATGAGAGATCAATAAAACTAGAGCTGCTTTTTGAAAAGATTAAAAAAAATTGATAAACTCTAAATTAGACTTAAAGAGTGAAGACTCAAATAAATAGAATCAGAAATGAAAGAGGAGACATTACATCTAATACCACAGAAACACGAAGGATCAGTAGTGACTATAATAAACAATTATATGCCAACAAATTGTATAACCTAGAGGAAATGGATAAATTCCTAGAAACATACAAACTACCAAGACTTAACTATGAAGAAATAGAAAATCTGAAAAACCTATAACTTGCAAGGAGATTTCAGTAATCAAAAATCTCCTAACAAAGAAAATCCCAGGATCAGATGGCTTTAATGGAGAACTCTATCAAAGATTTAAAGAATTAATGCCTATTGCCTAGCTTTCTCAAACTCTTCCAAAAAACTAGAGAAGAGGAACACTTCCAAACTCATTTTACAAGGCCAGCATTACCCTTTTTCCAAAACTAGATAAGGACTAGAAGAAAAGAAAGATACAGGCTACTATTACTGATGAATAGAGATGCAAAAATCCTCAACAAAACACAAAGCAAACCAATTCAATAGCATAATACAAAGATCATATACCATGTTCAAGTGGAATCTATCCCTGGATATAAGGATGGTTCAACATACAAAAATCAATAAACATGATACACCACATTGAAATGAAGGATAAAAATCATATGATCTTCTCAACAGAAGCAGAAAGAGTACTTGACAAAATTCCACATCTTTCATGATAAAAGCTGTTAACCAATTAGGTTTAGAAGGGATACATCTCAACATAATAAAGGCTATACATAACAAACCCACAGTTAACGTCATACTCAACAGTAAAAAGTTGAAAGCTTTTCTTCAAGATGGGGAATAAGACAATGACACCCACTATATCCACTTCTATTCAGCACTGTACTGGAAGTCTTAACTAACCAGAGCAATTCAATATGAAAAAAGAAATAAAAGGCCTTAAAATCAGAAAAGAAGAAGTAAAATTTTGTTTACAGATGACAAAATAATATATATATATGGAAAACCTGAAGATTTCACCAGAAAACTATTCGAACTAATCAATGAATTCAGTAAAGTTGCAGGATACAAAATCAACAAGTAAAAATCAGTTACATTTCTGTTACTAACAATTTAGTAATGTAATAATAAGAAGAATTTAAAAAGCAATCTTATTTATAATAGTATCAAAAATAATAAAATGCTTAGGACTAAATCTAACCAAGGAGATAAAAGACCTATATACTGAAAACAAAGACACTAATGAAAGAAGTTAAAGAATACATGAATAAATAGAAAGATACCCTGTGTTCTTGGATTAGAAGAATTAACATTTTTTAAGTGTCCACAATACTCAAAGTAACCTACAAATTCAATGCAATCCCCATAAAAATTCCTATGGCATTTTTCACAGAAGTACAAAAAACAATCCTAAAATTGTTTGGAAACACAAGGATGTTCAAGGATGAATAGCCTGAATAGCCAAAACTATCTTGAAAAGAACAAAACTGGAGCCACAACACTTCCTGATTCAAATAATATAACAAAACTACAGTAATCATAACAGTATGTTACTGGCATAAAACAGACACACTGACCAGTAGAACAGAATAGAAAGCCCAGAAATAAACCCACACGTATAAATGCAAATCAAAACCACAGTGAAATGTCTTTGACAAGAGCACCAAAAACACACAACGGGAAAAAGGTAGTCTCTTCAGTAAATGGTGTTGGGAAAGCAGGATACACACATATGAAAGAGTAAAACTGGGCCCTGTAAATGTAAGATTTTTAAAGCCACAAAATTCCTAGAAAAACACATAGGTGAAAAGCTCCTTAACATTGATCTTGGCAATGACTTTTTTGGATATAACACCAAAAGCACAATCAACAAAAGCACAACAAAACAAATGTGGTTATATCAAACTTCAGAGCTTCTGAACAGCAAAGGAAATGATCAGCAAAATGAAAAGGCAACACACAAGGAAGAGAATGTTTCCAAATCATATATTTTATAAGGGTAATATGTAAAATATACAAGGAACTCATACAATTCAATAGCAAAAAAACATTCTGATTTAAAAATGGACAAGGGATCAGAATAGGCAGTTTTCTAAAAAAGACATACAAATGGCCAATAAGTAGATGAACAGGCATTAAACATCACTAATCATCAGAGAAATGCAAATCAAAACCACAGTGAAATATCACCTCACACTTGTTAGAATGGCTATTATCAAAAAGAGAAGAGATAATTATGTGTTAGAAACAGTAACACTTGTGCACTGGTGGTGGGAATGTAAATTGATATAACCATATGGAAAACAATATAGAGGTTCCTCAAAAAATTTAAAAGAGAACTACTATGTGATTCAGAAATCCCAATTCTGGGTATATATCCAAAGGAAATATCTTGGAGAGAGAAATGCACTCCCATGTGACAGCCAAGACATGGAAACATGCAAACAACCTAAGTGCTGATGGATGAATGGTTACAAAAAGGTGAGACAGGTGACAGACAATACTTTATTCTTCAGACATAGAAAAGTTAAAGATTCTGCCATTTGCATCATGAATGAACCTGGAGAACATTATGTTAGGTGAAATAAGCCCAACAAAAATAAATATTGTATGATATTACTTATACGTGGAATCTAAAATAAAGAAAGTTGAACTCACAGAAACAGAAAGTAGAATGGTGGTTGCCAGAGGCTCTGGAGTAGATGGAATAGGGAGATGACGGTCAAAGGGTACAAACTTCAGTTAAAAGATGAGTAACTTCTGAGGATCTAATGTATGGCATTAGATCATGACTATGACATTAACAACACTGTATGTGACTCATCTTAGACAGTGTGACTATTACAGTTAATAACACTGTATTGTACACTTGACATTTGCTAAGAGAACAGATCTTAGGCATTCCCAGGCCCAAACATGCAAAAAGGTACCTGGGGTGACGGACGTGTCAATTAACTTGTTTGTGGTAAACATTTCACAAGCATATGTGTATCAAATCATGTACATTTTAAGTATATATAATTTTTTGGTTAAACCCCAAAAAACCTGAAAAACGAATTCTTGTCTTTCCTAGTCTGGCAAGGAATAGCAAAAGTAGTAACAATAATAACAGTTCATTACATTAGGTTGGCCTTGACTTAACAGAGTAGTATATATACTTAAAGATATTTTTAATAAATGGTTTTGGTAATGTGTTTTTGTTAATGTGTCTTAATGAAGGTTTTTAAATTCCTCTTTCATCTACATATCAATTAAGAGCAAAGAAGTCAAATTTCAGAACTTGAAAAAGTATTTTATTTTTATATTTAGGAACCTTAAATATCTTAAATATTTACCCACCTATGATGTGGTATGTAGACAGCCCAAAATTTATTAAGTACAAAATTATATTAACATAATCAAGGTGTTCCAATTTTAAAATTCAGTTTATAGGAAATGGCTGCAAGCATACAGGTAATGTTTAAAATTATGAAAGAATACACATCATAAGACTTTGGTTTGGATAACCAAGAAGCTTGTTTATGGAATAATCAGGGAGTAATGCACACAGAATTAAAGTCCTAATTTCCAGAACAAGTATCTGAGAAAAACTGAAAATTTAGCTAAAATGCCATTTAGCTATGTATGGAGTACTTTACTCAGAAGATTCCTACTGTTTAAGTTCAGCTAATTAAATTTTCAGGAGCCAGGAAAAAATAAAGGGAACTATGGCAATAACTTACTAAAAATTTGTCAAAAATCAGTAACTAAAAGAACAGTTCACACAGATTTTTGTCCCTTAAAATGGGGAGAAATATAACATCATTCTAGATGTCAGCTTCATATTTATTCACAGAATATACAGTGACATCCAGGGAATCATTTAGCCAAGGGGAGAAGTAATAAAATTCAGTAAAAACCTTCCAAAGCTTTGATGGTTTCAGTCAAAATAAGGAAGCCAAAGACTGTTTATGAAATCACAGCAAAATCGTAAGATGGAGAAGGTGTTTAATGGGGCCCCTGTCTTTAGGTAGGTCTGCATCTAAAAAGATGATTACATGGTATTTTTAAAGACCTCCTGAGATAGAAATTACACATCCATTCATGGGGGACTGTAAATCATGCCTCCTACTCTGTTAAATAGTGTCCTGTTTGTCATTACCCCTTCTCATTCCTGGTTAAGCCAGACATCAGATCCTATCTAAGCTGATCTGTGGTGTGACTATTTGTCATCTGTATTCTTGATGGAATGTCAAGGTTAAGGATGGCAAACGGGCTTTACCCGATATGACAACTCCAATCAGTTGGTAGTAATGCCTGCCCACTCTTGAGAAGGATCATGAAGCCAATTGTCACTTATCAGGAAGAACTGCCATAATGGCTTAGCGAGCCTGTGGTGCCTGTGATGAGAGAGCTCCTTCCTATATAGTCACTTCTCCAAGTACTCCATTTGAAGTGCAGGAAAGCAAGGCAAGAGTCTCCAGTGGTGGTGAAGCTGCTTTCAGCCGCATTCTTTCTCTCTCGGCCCCTTGGTGTGGCAGAGTGGGGCTGGGTGAGTCTCACATTAGGGCACAGTCAATGGCAGAAGTTGGTGGCAGCTGTGGTTAGAATGTCTTCACTTTTACTGTGACACAGAAAGCTCCACAGCAAAACTCAAGGAATCTGCAAAGTTGGTCCCACTTGCTCCCAGCATCAACTTCATTACTTTACCTGGGACTGTAGCATCATTTCCTCTCGTCCCATATCAGTGGTTATCGTGAGGATCTCCTTAAGGTGGAAAGTAATTTCAGAACCACCACCCCCAACCTGAGAAAATACATGATGACAAAAAAAATAAACTATGAATTTAATCACACTTCTGTGTGATTTTACTTATTTGAAAACCTGTAACATACGAATGGATGAGACATAATGCCATTTTAGACAATTCTTGGTAGGCAGGGATCCAAGGATTCCAAGCCATACCCTGAGGTCCCATAGGGCTCTCTAGTTCCTGGTTTGAAACCATATCGTTCTGTGCACTGGGAACGAAAGACAAAGGGTAAAGTCCTCATGGTTTATGCAGACATCTACAAAGCCGGCTAAGTGACTTAATGTTCTCAAAAGTCTGAAGATTCATATTATGTTTAATTCTTCAACTTATGTTTAATTCTTCAACTTATGTTTAATTCTTCAACTTATGTTTAATTCTGGGTTGCTTTTAGATACAACTTATTCTTCTTTACTAAGTTACACATAAGCAGGCTAATGGAGAAAGGTTTGAGGTCTTCTGGTCTTTCAGGAAAAAAAAATCGAACTGTTAAGAATCAAAGATGTCTTTAACTCTAGACAGAACAAGGGTGCTAGGTTTCTTCGTATTTTATTTGCAATATAGGTGGGATCCTCTGCGATATTTAGCAAGAAACTTCATTATAGATGTAAAAGGTGTCATTATCATGATAATAATACACGTACTGTCAGGAACAAAAGGAAGCATAAGTGCTGCAATGATCACAATTTGGATTTCTAGCTGAAAGGAGTGTGAATGGATAAAATTTAAGAACGCGATTTTTAAAAACAAAAGTCAATCCAATGAACTCCTGAACCATCCTACTATTTGCTGGGAGCCAGCACAAAGTAACAATTTTAAAAAGAGTATATATTTATGCCTTGTAAATCAGTTAGGCAAAAGGTCTATATCTTTTTTTTAATGTTTTAATTTTCTCTCTAATTCCTCTCACATCAAGCTTTTATCTACTGCAATTTTTTTTAGCAGTATAGAATTCTACTCTTCTCTTAAACAGTAAAATTAGCAACTAACATAAGTAACCAAATAGTAAGTGAAAGAAAGTTTTTTTAATAGAACTATTAAAGATAATAAATGATGGAAACATGATAGAATATAAGATTTTGGAACTCTTAAGGTATCTGAGCATTGATCATTAATTGTTAATGTCATTAAAAGAGAAGGAATCAGATAATATGTGCCTTGCACTGGAAGAACATGCTATCACCTGTTATGCATCTTGACAAAAAAGACACATCTGAATTCGGTCAAGCTGCTAGATTTTAACAGTTCACAGAAAAATTAACACAATGAAAGAATCTGTGAAACTATACCCAGTAATGCAGTGAGCAATATGTAGATTATATGAAAACTACAAAACAAGCATCCCAGTTTTTCTACAAATAAAGTGTAAAGGAAAAACAACAGAGAGAGAAATACAGGGATTGGGGAGAAGGTCTATGAATTATTTTATGACAGGAGATAAATAGAAATAGAACAATAGATCATATATTTTATGATACTAAGGAAGTGCTGATAATTTTTTACATGAGATATTTGTACTGTAGTTATATTTTTAAACAGAGTTCTTTCTTTTTAGAAATACATGGTAAAATACATCTGGACATAATCATAGAGGGTCTGGAATTTCCTTCATAATTTAATTCTGGAGGGGTATGGGTGAAACCAGTTTACCCAGAAGTTGAGGTAATAGTTGAGGTAGGATGATGTGTTTATGAGTTTCACTGTAATTTTCTCTTTATTTCTAATTTTGTAATTTTCCATATAGATTAGTTTTCTATGGCTGCCATAACAAAAATACCACAGACTGGGTAGCTTACACAATAGAAGTTCATTTTCTCATAGTTCTGAAGACTGCAAGTCCAAGATTAAGGCGTCAGAAGATCTATTTTTTCTTAAGGCCTCTCTCCTTGGCTTGTGGACAGCCACCTTCCTGCTGTTCCCTCCCAGGTTTTTCTCCCTATGCCCCCGTCCCTGATGTCTCTTTGTGGATCCAAATTTCCTCTTCATATCAGAACGCCAGTCAGACTGGATTAGGGCCCACCTGAACCAACAGTCCCATTTGAACATAATTACCTCTTTTAAAGTCCTATCTCCAAATACAGTCATATTCTGAGGTACCAGGAGTTAGAATTAAAACATATGAATTCAGAGGAAACACAATTCAGCCATCACACCATAATGAAAAATTTTTTAATAAAATGAAATATTAAAAATACAATATTTTTAAAATAAAATAATACAAACTCTGTAACTCCAAAAATTGAATTACAAAAGAGGTGAATTGTCTCTCAGCCTACGTCTTCAAATAAATGTGTCTCATTGTCTCACTTTTTAATATTTACATAGATTTCCTCACTAAATGCATATCCCTAGCAGATGTTGTATTTATTTTGTTGTATTTATTTTTCCTGTAGTGACTTTCTGAGATCTTAGAGACTGAAGTACATCATAAGGGAAATAAAATTTGAGCAACTAGCCGTATCTAGCTACTAGAATGTTATTGACTGAATGTTATGTTTTGTGTCCCCCACTAAAATTCAGGTGTTGAAACTTAATCCCCAATGTATTGATATTTGGAAGTGGAGACTTTGGAAGGTAATTAGGCCACAAGAGTGGAGATCTTCATGATGGAATTAGTAGTCTTATAAAAAGAAGAGGCCAGAGAGTTATTTCACTCTCTTGCTACTATGTGAGGATACAAGCAGTTTGCAAACTGGAAGTGGTTATCATCAGAACCCAACCATACTGGCACTCTGATTTTGAACTTCCAGCCTCCAGAACTGTAAGAAAAAAGTTTATGCTATCATTATACAATACCAGTATGGTATTTTGTTACAGCAGCCCAAAGTGACCAAGATATAAAAATTATCTATTTTTAAAAGGAACTATTCATCCAAAAATATTACCCTTACCTTCAAAATTATATACAAATATTGGCAATCAATATGTGTTAGGTTAGGATAATTAGGAAGATGTGTAATTTGGTTAATTGTCCTCACCCGGAGTTCCATTTCTACCTCAGTGGAAGTCATAGGTGGAAGGTCAAGTGTTTGATTTTTATTTTAAAACTTTTGAACAGGATTTAAATGAAATTATAGAGAAAGTACTGGCCAAGCTTATCTGGGAAAAATAACACATTACTTAGAGTCAACATTAGATCCAAAAAAAGGTCCTGACAACATGAAAGAAAAGGCCTAATAAGGTGATATTATATAATAAGAATAAATGTATGATTCCATACTAGGGTTCAAAAACACAAGAAAAATACAAGAGGTATGGCTTAATAAGAACACATACTAAAAATGTTATTAAGAATTTTAATTGGTAATAAAGACACTTAGGGTCAATAATATGCTTACTCAGAGTCACTATATTAGACCACATCCACAGAATTACAATGATTTAGAAGAAAGAGATGATGATCCTATTTATTCAAGACTGTTCAGGCTTCATCTGGAATTTTTGTTTCTAGATGATATACTTTTATAAAGTATAATGTTAAAATGGTTAATATATTTAATGCCATGTCAAATGAAGAACAGCAACAGAACTTGGAAATGTTAGGGTAAAACAAGATGAAGAGAGACAGAAAGCTAATCTTCAAATATCCGGAGGGCTGTCATTTGGAAAGCCTTTAGACCTGTCCTTCATGACCCTAAAGGGGAAAAATTAAGTTGGCATGGCTAACTCCTCCTTATCCTTCAGGAAATATCACATTCTAAAGGAGACCTTCTCTGGTCTAGACAGTGAGTTTCTGATCACTGGCCTCCGTAGCACCCATTGTTAGGCACCAATCCTATTTCTAATTATCAAATGGCTAGCTCTGCAAGACTGCAAATTTCTGGAGATGGTGGACCACATATAATTTGTTAGTCCTACAACACTCCATGCTTTACACAGGTGAATGAATGAAAGAACATATGAGAAATAGATTTGACATTAATATGAAAAAATGAATACCCCAATACAGTTGTGCAGAGATTGATGGACTACCTCAAGAAATAGCTATTTTTATTTCATGGGAAACTCTTGCTCAGGCTTAAAATGGCAGCCCAGTTGCCTAGAGCAGGGGTGAGTGAGGTAGAGGGGCTTGAAGCATCAGGGAGGTGACTTTCTTAAATGATTTCAACCTAGCCCCTATGAGTTCTGCTGGGAAAGGTTATTCTTGTTACACATTAGATTTCATTTTAGCACTTCAGTTGTATTCTGATCCATTTCGGAAAAGTTTAGTCATAAACTTGTACCTAATTGCCTCTGTTCAAACCCAAATCTCATTTGATGTTTCTATCTTTTCCTTCTCCTGCTCTCCCTATTCCAAAAAGCCAATAATTAATACTTCCATTTTACTGTAAGGATGCCTAAGCTTCAGAAAACACAGGAGGCTGAGTGAGGTCAGACTCAGAGAAAAATATTTCTGAGATTCTTAGCATCAACTGTGCCAAAAGTAAATGCAAATTTGATAAATGACACAGAGTCATTACCTCTCCATTTCCCTTTCCACAGATTCGATTTCTACAAGGGCCTGATTTTTCATAGAAACAGATCAGATTTACAGCAAATACAAAAATTGCATCTTTTATTTATAAGGCAAAAAATCTGCCCAAATGCTTTTCATTAAAATTGTGTGTCCTGTAATACTGGCTTTCAGAGGATTAGTCAAGCATTACATAACTTTGATTATTTCTGTGGAGATTAATAAGCGAAGACCTTGACCGTCAGCACAGTACCACAGAATACCAATTCCAACTTTGATTACTTGATTCAGTTTGACTATGAAGTTTGGGGATGAGGTTGTGAGATGTGAACAAATACACATGTTCACTATCCATTCTCCACTCTCTGCTTTCCTTCCAGAGAAACATTCTTTGTGAGAATATACTCTAGCTTTAAATCAATTCACAGACGATTATGGAATTAGGAAAACTGTGTGTTATTAACTAGCTATAATTAAAATACAAATACAACATTTATTTTTAATCTTACCTCATCTAGTAAGACTGCTTCGAAAAAAATTAGGTAGATAAGACAAGGACATGGAGTTAAAGAGGGGAAAGGCTGGCAAGTGACATCCTAGAGTTCAGAGTACAGTTGCTGAGAGAGGCCCCACACACCAGGAAAGGAACTTAGGGAGAGCTCCCCCACAAACAGTACTGACTATAGCTGTCCTCAGTAAGTGTGGGCTGGGTGGAGGCAATTACGGTCACCTTTAAATTTAATGCCTAACTCTTCTTGAGTACTTAATTCCTTATTTTAAGGATGAACAAAACAAGGGAGGGATTACAGAGAAAACATGAGGAGAATGAGGAAGTTCCACAATTTTCAAATTCGTAATGTTTTCATTTTGTACCCTGTCACACTAACACTCAGAGACCAGGCAGCAGTTCCTTGTTTATACTTCACTCAGCATATTCCTTTGTTTTCTACAGCTTTAAGCAAACCCTGCCAAGTAATGTAGTCATTCCTATGCTTAGTATAGCTTCAAACATGTCTCTGAGACAAAAATAAATGTGAACATGGTGTGGGAGTGGGGGATCACAGGGAAGACAGTGTAGCACAGAGAAGACAAGTAGTAACTCTGTGGCATCTTACTGCACTGATGGGCAGTGACTGCAGTAGGGTATGGGGAGTACTTGATAATATGGGTGAATGTAGTAATCACAATGTTTTTCATGTGAAACCTTCATAAGATGGTATATCAGTAATACCTTAATAAAAATATATATAAATAAATAAATGTGAACAAAATGTCTATGCTAAGCAAAAACTACATGGATACACTCTTCACAACAGTGTTTTCTCCCACTTTAACATGCAAACAAATCATCTGGAGATCTTGATAATAGGCAGATTTTAATCCACTAGGTCTTGGGTGGGGCCTGAGATTCTGTATTTCTACCAATCTCTCAGGCGACGCTGAGGATGCCTCCACAGATCACACTCTGAGTAGGTTTTACACCATGACATGAAAATCCAGCTTTGCCAGTAAACCTGTACCTTCACCTCATTCCCACCTTTATTTTTTTTCCTGAGTTCCTGCACTCTTTTCTGTTTCACTGGAATGAGAAAATTTTAGGACCAAGCAGAGTGGCTACAAAAGAAAATATTCTAAAATTACAATTTCAAGTGGAGTAATAAGATTTTAAGTTGTCTCAAGGGTAGAGATATAATTTTTGATATGCATGAATTATACATACTTCATGCAAATCACTGAACAAATATACAGTAGCTTGTCTATTTCTTTCCATCAGTGAAGCCCTATGTCCGCACAGCTTAAAAGAAGTTTGTTGCATTAATACACAGCACTTCATCTTATTGTTCAGGTATCTCCGGAGGGTGAGGTGATCTGAATAAGCCAAATTTTCCAGATAACTGAAGTTTATCTTTTTAAGTTTCCAAACATATTTATTTTAGTGACTTTTAATTGTAATCTTTCTGGAATTAACATATTCAAGACTTGCTAGTTACACAAAACAAAGTTTGACATCTCCACAATATTCCAGGGACAACAATGATTATTCTATGGCATGGTATAATAACAAAGCTATAGGAGCTACTCAGGTCTATGTGGGACTATCAGATAGAGTCTCGGAGTGTCCTTTGAGGGTTTCTCAGCCTATTTAGAACAAACTTCTGCCTCATTCCTCGGTGATCGGCTGCCATGTCATACTGCTTTCTGACTGCCCTCCTCTTGACGTTTTTTTATCTGCTTCTTTATTTTTCACATAATATTCTGAGAAATATCTGAGACTGGCTTCCTTCTCATTTTCTTTTTTTTTTTCCTACTGTGGGAGCTCTCTACCAGGGCCTTGGCTTACTGGTTACCTGAAGCAGTACAATCATTTCAGCTTAAAAAAAGCACACACAGGTGGATGCCCCATTGAGCATCTCTTACTAAGATTATTGAATACTCACTGATTCCAGTGTCCTTACAGTACTGGACCAAGTACTGTCCCATGACTTTCAGTAGGTGATTATATTCTTGGACATTGAAAAATCCCTGCTTATTATGGGATGGCTCCATGATCTCCAAGGGTATATTAACAATTCCAACCACACCGTCACCAAGTCTGGGGGAACAGATACACTCACAAATTTTGTGAAATTTAGCTAAGGAAAAAGAAACAGCAAATATACCCAGGTCTTTTAAAATCAATTTTTAAAAAAATTCATTCACTTGGTCTGGATTCTGTCAAAGTTTAACAAGTTATCTTATAATTATATTTTGTTAAATCTATGGCAATTCCAGGTATGTTTGGTCTGTAATGCAAAACCTCTTACTAATACATCATTACTGAATTAATATATTTCATTTTCTAAACCAGTAACCTTACATAAGGAGTCAGGTTGGGTGGGAAGAGAAGGCCTTTTAGCATTAAACACCACAAACAATGCCTTGATGCAATAAAACTGACATGATCCTCTAAATGATATTGGCTGGAAAGTCACTTTCTTTATCTTCATTTCATCTGTCAGGCTGGGTGTCTCCCCATCATTGCAGAGATACAGAGGGTACTCAGTCAATTCCACCAAGGGAATATAAGGGCCAGGTTATCCCAGAAATTAACAGGTAATATTCCTGTTAGCCTGATGAACAAATTTGGGTATTTTTCCACATGTTTAGCAGTTCATGACATATGTAGCTGGGATATTCTACTCAGTGTCATAACCTGTTTTGGGAAAGAACTTCTAGGAGCCTAGCTTTTCAGTGGTTCCCCGTTGCCCTTAGCATGGCATATAAATCAAGCCTTCCTAATTTGGGGCTGCTGTTTATCATGTTTTTTTCCACCTTCCCCTTCCACCCTGCTCTCCCTTCACTATTCATTCTATAAATCTAAATCTGGGCAACATTTCTCCTAGGAATGACTTAACTTCCCATAGTATGGTTTACTGCCTCTCCAAAATGCTCTTTTTTCACCTGATGCTTGACTCTAATACTCATTCATTCATTCATTCATGCTCAGCATCTAGATCTATCCCAAGAACTAGGAATACAGTAATGAACAAGAAAGACAATATCCCTGCTAATGAAGTTTCTCTTCTATTGAAGGTGTCAGGCATTAAGGGAGACAAGATCATTTCAGGTGGTGCTAAGTGGTATGAAGAAATAAAGCAGATGCTATAATAAGTGAAGAGTAATAAGGTGGAGGGAGGGTAACAGCAGGGGCTAATTTTAAATAGGTAGGCCAGGAAGACCTTCCTGTGGAGGGGACTTTAGAGGCAGTACCTGAGTACCACGCTAGGAGAACCAGCAGTAAGAACTGAGGACAGAAGGTTCAAGGCAGAGAGAATGGCAAGTGCCAGGCTGTAAAGCAGGAACCAGTCTAGGATGTCTGAGAAACAGGAAGCTGGGGGTGGGAAGGAAAGGCAGTGAGAGGGACGGAAGATGTCACAAAGCCAGGCAGAGGTCAGATCACTGCATGACTGTGGTAACCAGTTCTATTCTTATATGCACTGGAATTTTAAAAGAGTAAACTAATTTTTGTTTTAAAAGATCATTCCTGCTGTTTCCACACAATATAAAAAATACATATTTATACATTTGTATTTTCACTGGAGTGTAAGCTTCTTAGCAAAGGGCAGTAGGTCTTCACCATCTTGTCTTTAGAGCTTAGTACAATGCCTGACCCATGATACTGCAATGTAAGTGCTTACTGAATGAATAAATGAATGAACTACTAATTGTTTGGAAGTGAGAAAGCAAGATGAAATATGTTCCTCTGATCCATTCTACCCGTCACAGTTATCCTGACTCTAACTTTCTAGGTCTTTCCTCAAGACTACATAATTCATGAAAGCAGCTTGTAGAGTTTCAGACCACTGGAAATGCACCAGAATGTATTACTCTGAAATATAAATAGGCTGGAGTGTTAATAATACACACTCAGGCAGGTAACTAGCAAGAACTCAAACACGTAGTGCTGCACAAAATCTTAACAGGGTTGCTTTACAAGACTATGGGCTTTTCTTTTCTAAAATTCCTTTACTATGCTTGTACTATTTTTCAATTGGTAAAATATTTAAAACTTAATCTAAGTAGGTGACACAAGGAATGGTAAAACATCAAACTGCTCAGAAACTGCTCTGAAAATATTTCCGGAACTGTGCTTTTTCCTTAGAGCAGGCATGCAGCTCTACTGATACTATAAATCAGGCAGATTAATGCCTGCACCTTGATGGGAAGGGTAAACGGAGGATATGACACCTGCTCCCATTATGATTAGTCATTCATCTAACTCCACAGTCTTAGTACAACCTCCCTTGTCCTGCCTATGCCTCTGAAAACAAAAACATACTTACAAGGACTTCAGTTTCAACTGTGGGCCCACTTTCTCATGCATTTTGATCAAGCGGTTATTACTGTAAATGAACATCCCAGCTTGGCTTCGGTTTTCTATGTTCACTCCAAAGAACAGGGAAAGTGTCCTTGCTTTTCTTAATTCTCTAGCATTATATTTAGAAAAGTTTTAAAAAAAGGTTTTATTAAATAAAATATACAGTTTACAAACTGCTAATAATTTAACTCGAAGGTACACATCAAAGGAATTACATATAAAATATCCAGGTATTCTGCAAAACCAAGTCCCTACACTGAGTATCTCTGGATAGCAAGTATTTTGCATAAACATGATGACCAATAACTATATCAGTCAAACACAAACATTCCTCAATCCAAAAGCAAGTTGCCAATTTCAATTTATAAAAACTAGAAAATGCCCAAAAGAGTTGTGAAATGTGAACTGGTCTACTATGTACACTGCAGTATTCTGAAAAGTAATTACTTGGCTATTTTAAAATTTGGATATTTCTAACATTGAGTGTGATCTCTAACTTTCAGAATGGTCTCAGGCCTCCAAATATTCTACATAGATCAGAATCTGACAAAAGACATTCTTTAGGTTTCTTTTTCTAAAATCAAAGTTAATAAAGTAAGTTTACAAGGGCAGCAGATGTAAGCTTCTATTTTTCTGACTCTGTCCTGCTGCACTATGTTTTATGTGACTTTTCTATTAATAGTATAAAAATAGAAATTGAGACATAGCGGAGTATGACAGAAACAATCACAGTAACAAGAGGCTGCTTGGAGCTCTGAAAAGTACCTGGATGTGACAACCAGAAACATGGACCTGGCTCCAAATTCAAGCTTGTCTTTGGAATAACTGTCTGACTACAGATAAATCACTTTAATTTCTGTCTCATCTGAAAAGCAAGAATAATACCTACCTAGCCACTTGGAATGCTGTGAGGGCTAAAAGAGATAATGTTAAATATAACATACAAACCTGGAATAAATAACAAATGTTGTTTTCCTTTCCCAACCAAGAATGGTGCCAACTGTAATTCTTCCCCTCCACCCATCTTATAGCTCCTCATCCCACAAAAACAGCTTTTCCTTTTCAAATTCATGACCATGTGTCATTACAACTGACATAACATACCTACTAGATTGATTATATATATATATATATATATATATATATATATATATATATATCATTAAAGGACAATGATAAAGTTCTATCAGTCCTTCTTTGTGGATAGTACATCAGACTTTCTGAGTGAGTTACTGACATGGATTAATATATCATGCATTTTTTAAATGCATGTACAGGTAAGGTTAAATATATATGAATCAAACTTTTTCTCAAAATGCCTAATTAGTAATTAGATGTCCCTCTTCAACAAAAATGAATACTGAGTATGTAAGGGTTCCAAAAGGGAGTGATATGACATAATCACTCTGTGATATTAAGTGGCATACTTTACTGATTGTCTTCCAAATTTTTTTTAAGTAGTTTGCTACAAAAACAAGTTCACATCAGCTGGCATCATTATTAATCAAATATAGGTTGGTCACCTTGCATGCATATCATCGTGACTATAAACAGGTCATCAACCAGCCTTTTCTTTCTGAAGACTTCAAAGAGGTCTCGGCTTTTCAATGAAGATTTCCTTGATATTTATTTAATATTTATTTTTATAAATGTATGATTAACATTTCAAATTTAAGTTTTGAGGAAAGTTATGATTATACAGCACACTTCATGGTTCACCAAAAAGATGCCAAAAACTAGTAACACTTTGCTAAAAATTTGTTCCTCAAAGTTATCACAGTTTTCAAAGTCTGACATTACTTGAACAATAGCGATTATTTTTGGTTTAACTTAACACCTGAGCTAGACAGCAAGTCAACCTTACAAATGTAAATAACAATTCTGTCATATAGGCTTGCTATTTTTTACTTAATGTAAATGATACATTTACTTGAAATATTTCTATCTTAAATTTCAAGCAGTACTAGAATAGAGAAGAAGTTGGGACCAACCCTCCAGAGTTTAAATGGCAAAGAACATAGGAAAAGTCAGTTGATCCTCCGGGCAGTTCAGTTCTTCAATCCAATCAGACACAGAACTAAATTTTTACTCTGCATTCAGAAGTTTTCACAGGATGTAAACATGTGTAAATGCAAATATATTTACAAATATTTTACACTGATTATGCTGGTTGGGGGATTTTGACCATACTATGCCTCATCTCATAAAATGTCACAGGCTGAGAAAGAGAAATTGTCACAGTAACCACCCAATCTGCCTACTCATAAATCAGAATTTGTTTTAACACAGTGCGGAGGATTCTGGCAAACAGAAAATCTTAAATCTTACCTCTGTTTCTCTCTAAGAATCTTACGCTTTGCTTCTACATCTTCCATAGCTTTCTGTAATATATCCTGGAGAAGTACAATTGTCAGGAAAGAACATAATGCTATTATTAAATTAACAAAAACTGAGCTTATTATTTGCTATCCTATTATCCAAATGTTCTACAAAGTAACAGTGATAGGTCACACTGCCTAATGCATCTACCATGGTGTGTACTCCGTAAATACTTGGTAAACAATTAAGTTCCAGGAAGTAAGAAGACCAACCAAATTCTAGCCTACAGTTCCTTTTGCACATATTCTGATGACCTCTCAGCCTTTCAGAGAAAGAGCCATTACTCCCTGTAGTGTTGCAGTGGCTTTCACACAATTAATTCACACAAAAAGGCCCACTAATGTGAAAGATAGGGAAAGTCACTCAATGTCCCTAGACTCTGACTTTTGTCTATGAAGAAAGAAAATTCTGAATCACATGATCAACCACTAAGGCTTCTTTCAGGAAGAAAATTATTATTAAAAAATTTTGTCAGTACCCCCAAAAAAGATCTCCTTTATATCAAGTCCCAGATACCCTAATATTCCCCAATGTTTCCCTTTATGGGAGATCCCATCCTTAGCTTCCTCCCTTTTGAGTGCCTCAGTACCAGTGCCTATCTGTCCCTCTTATCACTTCTTTTCATTTAATATATTGGCTTATTAACTACCCTACTCTAGCATGCTTCCTCTAACCAGGCAGAAAGAAAAAATTGCATTATTATTGTTTCACAAATATTAATAGACTACTAATGTGCTCCATCCACCTGATCTGAAAGATGGGCATCTCATTTGATAGTACACCACTGACTGAACACAGTTTTCACCAACTTTAAAATAAAAGAAAGTAGTAAATGATTGGTAAGTATTCCACTTCCAAATTAACTACTCAACTGCCTAGAGGAATTTAAGAGGTCAAAAGTGGAGGTCATCTGTTTTGCTCTCGTCTCTGAGCTGAAGAAACTAGCACGCATCAGAGCATCAAAGCCAACTGGTCAAAACCTTCTCCGCCCTTCCTGTCCATGTAGTCAGAGCACAGAGCAGAGAGGCAGCAGAGGTAATGGGCAAAGGCAAGAAGAAAGCAAGGTCCTGACCCTTTAGAAAGACTCTGTTTCTCTTGTCTCTCAAATACATAAAGCCAAGGAAATTGATTTCTTAAGCACATACTTAAAAAAAAAACTTAATTTTTTCTTTAAAAATCGATAACAAAAACAGAGTTCTTCTTTTAACTTAAAAACAAACAAACGGTTCACCATGTAAGAACTTGTTCGTTATGCTTCAGAAGATTGGAGACTGTTGAGAAATAGGCTTGGGGTTGATTAATGACTGTGCATTGAGTCCCCTATACAGAATTTTATTGTTGTTGACAACCATTTGATCAATAAATATGAGAGATGCCCTCTCAAAAAAAAAAAAAAAAAAAAGAAAAAAGTAAGAGAATTTGGGGAAAGCCACAGATAGCTTTGGGGCATTATCATATGCTACTCTTTGAATTCATCCCCTGTTCAGAGCTCTTTATCAGACACAGCCCTGGCCCTTAAAAATTTTAAGGCAAATCATGGACAGGATTATACTGAGTCTGTGGAAGAGGATGAAGGAAAAGTGAAGTGAAGCTTGTTTTTCTCCATATACCTGTTTATCCCTCTGTATGCAAGCAAATGAATATGTCTCTTACTGATTCATCATGGTAGAAAGTTTTGTGCTGTATTTTTGGGAAAAGTTAGCAAACTTAGATGTTCTTCAGCAACATTCTTTTTCTCTTAGTTGCCATGCAATAAAATTAATAATAATAATTCTCTATAACCTATCTTATTCATGGGCATATTGCAAGGATTACAGAGAATGTTTATGAACTGTGTAGAGCAACTCATAAGGAAAGAGCTTTGTAAGCTAGAAGCACTGTTATTAATATTCATAATTACAGTACATAATTCCTAGCACTAGAAAGAAAGATGGCTTATTAGTTGTCTTCTTGTTCTCCCCATTTATTTAGGCCCATAGGGAGCTATAATTTGAAAAGATATTTTCAAGGAGATTTGATAGGCTAGTTTATCTGCTGGCTTTTCATTATTTTCTACTTTTCTCATATTACTTTTCATTTTAAAGAAATGAGCTCTGATGCTCTTCCCACTGTTCTGGATTCACCCCATGTTTCATTCATCTTTGCTCTCAGTCACAGCCTTCCTCCCACTTGCTGAATTTTCTCTGCATTCTTTGCTTTCTCTGTTTCTTTGCATTCATCTGTTCTGTTTACCTGTGTTAAAATCAACTCAATCTTCTGAGTGTGTCTGTGTTTAAAAGTCTCAGAGGTAAATGATAAGAGACAATTGTGTAGAGGAAATAGAAAATGACACTGTTTGCTATTTGAGAAGTTTACTCTATATATCATATATAGATATATTATTACCTTGGCAGGAGAAGACAAGGAAGTTGTATTAGGCTGGTTTACTGTGATTTGTGCTTCTTTCAGTACAGATTCAGCTAGAAGCAAAGCAATTATAGCACAATGAAATTCTTTCAAGCGATTTTAAGTGTACATTGTGTATATCAGGGAGAGAGCATCATGACCAGTAAGAACAACTGACAGATGATAATCTCAGCATCTGCTATATTCCTTCCATAGCTATTCGGCATTCCAAATCAGGGTGGCCATCCTAGGCTTCCTCTTAGGCATGACAGCTTATAGGGCATAAATATATACATACAAACTCAAAAATCATGACTGAATGGCTGACTGAAACTCTCTAAAATCCATGAAATATGTTTATGGGGCTACTCCTCCCTCCTGGTCACTGGAATGGGTGGCTTTGTCCTTGCTGGTGGAGAAGAGAGTGTGGAATCATTTAAGTGAATCCTTCTTCACGTGAATGCAACACTAGTCTCTAAAATGATCTAACTCAGCATCATGAGAACTAGGGTTTCTAATACATATCAATCTCATTCCAACTGTGTACTTGGAATAAAAATAAATAATAAAAAATTACAATATATATTATAAAAAGATAACATCATAATTAAAAAAAAACAGAGATGTAAACAATGTATTATGAAGTTCTTTAGAGGCAAGAACTACATTTGAATAACTGCAGTTATTCCTACAATGCCTAGAACAGTGTATGTAGTAGAATAAGTTCACAATTAGTATTTGCTAAATGAATGAACAATATGACATGGGCCATAGGTAATTACATACCAATCTTTACTTCTTCTTCTGCCTTTTTAACTTCATTCTTAAATGCTCCTTTAAAAGAAGATGTGACATACAGATACTTTCTGAAAAGAAAAAAGAAAGAACATAATCAAGTTAGATTATTTTAAAGTATATAATTCGAGAATATTCTTTAGGAAGACCATCTACTCCAGATATACATAATTATTAAGAAAGATTCATGATATAAGATTCATCCAGCTGAAAAATTAGCAATCTTTAAACCTAAGAAGAAATTTCTTTCCTTTCAATACTTGGTGATTTTGCTCTTATAAGGGAACTTCAGAAGAAAGATAAAATCTCTGCTCACACAATGTTCACTTAAACATATAAAACAGGAAAATTTTCTTAAAAATATAAATTTCTATGCAGCTGCTCCATTTTCAAAGTTTCTGGTTAATATACAGCACCCTTTTACCCAGATCATCACTGACTGGATAAACTGCTTCTCCCAGTCCCCAAACAGTTATCTCTAACTGAAATGCTCAGAAACATACATCATTACCATTTGAAACTACTAAAACACATATTCTACTTTATTGCACAAGAAGCCTGTTTTCAAGGTTGTTTTAGTGACAGCAAAGACACTCTAGAACAAAAATATATATATAACTCAAAGTGAGCAAAGTATAGGTGAGAAAAGCTCTATAGAAACTATGTATGTCTGCTATAGAGGACTCCTGGAACCCAGGATTTTAAATGCTTGTTTAAAGCATCATGGAGAGCAGAATTCCAGAACAATATTTGGTTTGAGACTACTCAGAGCTCTGTAAATTTTATTCTGTAACTTTTGCCTCGTACCCCTATAGACTCAGGAGCTCACCATTTTCTGATACCTTCAGTGTTTAGAAAAGGTATCAAACTTTCAGTGAGAGGCAGGTGGAGACCTGCAGATCATCTCTGGAAGGCAAAATGTCTTAAGATACATAAAAAGAGGCATTTGCTCAGGCAGAGAGGAGAGTCTAATCTATGGGCCTCAATGAGCCTATGCAAGGGACAGGCAAAATACAGTCCATGAACCAAACTGGGCCAGAAGCTTGTTTTCGATACAGCCTAACACCTGAGAATGTTTTTTTTTTCGTTTGTAAAGGCTTGTAAAAATATATGTAAAGGAAAAAATAAGACTATGCAAGATACAGAATGTGACCAGATATTCATTATCAGGCCCTTAACAGAAGAGGTCTGCCAAACCCTGGAATCTATGCTAATAACAATGGCTAAATGATAACTGATTTAGAATGCCTTTATATGTTGACTTTTAAGTGGTATATGAGGTAATGCAAAGCATTCACTATACAAACAGGTCACACATAATTTAAATGTTTGTTAGCTTGGAGTCCGTTTATAGGTTGTTTAAGACTCTCATCTATTGTCTCTACAGAAGCAGTACAGATATACTTAAGACAGACCACCTTCATGATTAAGCATGTTAAGAGTTTGACTGCCTGGAGCTCATCTTCCTGGGTTAAAAGCCTACATGCATCCATTACTAGTAGTAAGACTAAGCAGATTACTTCATTTTCCATTATTCTCATTGCTTAAGTATAAATGAGGATGATAACAATGGTATCTATCCAGAAGGTTCTTATGAGAATTAAAGGTGTCACTATAGCTAAGGAGCTTAGAACAATGCTGATTTGGGATAAGTACTTTATACCAGTTGTTATTATCTATAATATGTTTTCATAATATTAGATATTAGATAATAATAACACATATTAAGTATTTACTCCCTAAATGTGTGTTTTAGGGGGATAATACACTGGGAATGAGTAAGCGAAATGAGTAGCTGGATAAATTTCTTCTCTTTTTAGAATCTGAAGTATTTACAGAAGTTTGCCCAGTTACCTACATGAAAAGGACTAATGTTAAAAAATAATCCAATGTTATCCTATATTCATCTATTTCAATGGTTTAATGAATAATTCAAGCTATAATAACTAACTTTGTATCTCTACTGCTAACTAATATTCATTTTCCAGTAAGGTTATACAGTTAACCATGGGAAAGGAATACCCATAAAATCTAAGGTAAAGTAATTCTCAGTTTGTTCCCTTGATTTTCTTTTACAATGAACATTATTCATTAAGGCATAACCTAGATGTACCTCAAATTAGTCCCCATAACATTTAAAGAACAGTAAGACCTAAGTTTTAAAGTAGAAAATTATTGGTATCTATATCCTGGAATTACCATTTTTTTTAAAAAAAATCACATACTAATGACATAATTAACCTAGTTGCAATCATGCATTTTAAAACAAATGATTTTTTTTTTAAATCAAAGAGAAACTGCTTTAACAGTGAAGTAATCCTTCAAAGATGATATGACTTAAACTACTCAAGCATTTCTACAGATACTGTGTTTACACCCATGTAAAGTAAAAGTGGTACAAAAGGTGCCAAGTCTGTTTTAGTTTTACTTTTAAACAACAAAGACCAAAAATGTACTCTCTTTGTAGTCTGCTTCATTGAGATAACCTGGTTCCAGGTGAACTGTATATTCTTATAATTTTAATTTTACAATTCTTCATAAAGAGTATAGAAAGCTAAGAAATACATGCACTTTCATAAATCCAGTGTAATGAGTCTACCCAATCTCATAACAGAAAGAATTTTTGATCCAATCTCCATCCATAATCTGGAACCTACATCAGCCTGACACTTTGAAATTTTTCTTACTTGTGGACTCTTGCAGGTAAAAATGCCTTTGAGAGCCAGAGTAATGCAGCCCCTGGAGAACAAGGGAGAGAACCCATCCAGTTCTGCATGCTCCTCAGTTCTTGCCAGTGAGGGCAAGGGACTGGTGTCCCCTCTAAGACAGGGCCTCCAGTTCCTCAGTTGTTAGATTATCTTTTTCCAAACCCACTTTCCAAACCTTGCATTGACTTTACTTCTGCCTATAACCCCAGACGGCAGCCTCCACCTCCACACTTTGTTTGCCTTCTCTCTAAATTCTGCCTTGTTCCACCATATCGTATTAGGCCACTCTTCCCCACACACTTTACCTTCTACCTCCCAACTCTTTTCCATTAATGAAATTGCATTAAAATATTTTACTTGTCTTCACTTTCTACATAAAACAATTTATTGAATCTTTCTAGAAGAACTAAAAAAGAAAAATAAGGTCAATGATAAGTACTGAGGAAAATGGAAATGAAAACAATATAAAAGTTTTTCTTCTTAGAATGTAGAAATGAAAAAAAAGCAAATACTGTTAATAGCAAGTATGGATTTAGAACCAGAAAAAAGGGTACTTGGTGTAAAAATGAATTGGTATCTAGTTCTGGGTGGACGAATTAACAGCACCCATTAAAATGAATGGTATACCTATCTTCTGACTCAGAAATGTGTTTCTATAATCTGTTCTATAAGAAATAATTGCATATTAGCATAAATATACATATGTCCAGTGATGTCCAGTTTAGCATTGCAACAATAAACACTCTAAAAATCCTAAATATACATCAACAAAGAAACAGTTAAATCAACCATAAGGTACTATACAATATGTTTAACAATGACAGGGAAAGATCTCCAAAGATAATTTATTAATCAAAAGAGCAAGTTTCATATATTTTTGTTTTAAAAAAGAACTCTATATATGTGCGTGGTGTGTGTGTGTGTGTGTGTGTGTGTGTGCAGAAGACAATCTGGAAGAGAATTTATTAAGCTCTTAGCAGAGGTTCCTCTTTGGGGAGATTATGGATTGACAGAGCAAATGACAAGTAGCAAAGGAGACTTTTAGTTATTTCATTTTTTTCCAATATTTAACTCTATATTACTTGATTTATTAATTTTACTATTTTCAGAGCAAAACAACTCCACTTCTTCAAGAGAAATAAAAATATGAAAAACTTTTGTGTAATACTTAAATTCCATGCTACAGAAGTAATGAGTGTAGCATAATACACTTTGAGTGCCTGTTTTGATCAGAAAAACCTGCAGAAATCTGAACTTTCACTGACATTTAATATTTATAAAATATTAAATACATAAATATAACATTTATAAAATTTGTCTAAAACATTTTGGCCAACATAAACTATAATATTTTAAATTTTAAGTTGAAAAAACAAACTACAAATAAAACTAGTTTTGAACTTCTACTTATGCAGAAAAATTAGCCCACAGTTATGAATAACTACACTGCAAATGTAGTTCACATGATATTTTATTTTCTAAATTGAGTGCTCACCTAGTGCAGTCATACTGTAAAATTGTTATAGTCCTTAATTATTCATCAAAATGTATAATGAGGCATGACCAAGAATTTTCTGGTTAGTATAATGTTGATAGCTAGACTTGGATGTCAAATAGACCTCTCAAACTAAGTATGTCCAGAATGAGTGGAGAGAACTCCATTCACCATTACCTAACCCCCACACCTGTGCCTCCTCTATCATCCCTAAGTTCACTCAGGGAAAACACTTAAGACATCCATGACCCCCCATTTTCTCTCTGCCCCACATCTAATCCATCAGCGAGCCTTGCTGGCTCATCTTGGTAGTGTGTCTATAATCTGAATGCTTCTCATCACTTCCACCACTACCACTCTAGCTCCAGCCTCAATGATTTCTCACCCAAGACACAGTAATGATGTCCTACCTAATATCCCTCTTTCCTTCTTGCTCCATGAAATCAATTCTCTACTCAGAAGCTAGATATTTTAAAAACATCGATCCAATAACATCACTTCTCTCAATAGTCTTTGCATTCTCAACACAACCACTTCCTCTTGCCATGTTGCTCAAGGCCCTGCAGGATCTACCCCCTTCTACCACATCATTTCCCGATTACTGTGCTCTAGCTAGCCTTTCACTCTGCCCTCACACTTACTCTCCTGTCTTCCTGGAAACATCTTCCCATAAAATTCTTGCACTATGCACTCTGGTATCCATCCTCCATCCTGTCTTCTAATGGTTATTATCTCCTAGTAGTCATGCTTTTGTATAGTGTTCTCCCACACTCAATCCAGGCTAACCTATGTGAACAAAAGAATATGGTAGAAGTGATGGTATGTGAGTATTAAGGCTAGGTTCTAAAAGTTTGCAGTTTCTACTTTGTTCTCCTGAATTGCTCAGTCTGGTGAAATCTAGTCCCTGTGCCATTAAAACACTCAGGTAGGCCTGTGCAGTGGCCTTTGCAAAGGTGAACCTGCCAGCCATCTTAGTTGGCCACCCTGGAAGTGTGTCCTCTAGCTCCCATCAAGCTATCAGCAACCCCAACTAAAATCTCTTGGCAACTTCATGAGAAATCCCAAGACAAACCACCCAACAGAGCCCTCTCAAATTACTGACCTACAGAAACTAAAAAGATAACAAATGGCTATTTTTCTTTATTTAAATACCATTGATATGCAATCTTATATTGGTTTCAAATATACAACATGGTGGTTCAACAGTTACTCATATTATTAAATCCTAACCCTCACTGGTGCGATTACTATCTGTCAACACAGGAAGATGTTACAGAATCATTGGCTATAATCTCCATGCTGTACTACCATCCTTGTGGCTAACTTATATTATGATTGAGAATTTTTGTGCTCCTTTATCCCCCTCGCCCTTCCCATCTCTCCCACTCCAACCTCTCTCCCCATGGTGACCACTAATAACTTCTCAATGTCTATGAGTCTACTGCTATTTTGTTCATTTTGCTTTGTTTTTATATTTCAAATAAGTGAATTCATATGGTATTTGTCTTTCTCCAAAGGCATTATTTCACTGAGCAAAATACCTTCTAGATCCATCCACATTGTTGCAAATGTCAGGATATCTTTTTTTTTTTAGTGACTGAACAATATTCCACTGTGTATATGTATCACATCTTCTTTATCAATAAATGCTACTTTTATTATTAAGCTACTCAATTTTAGGGTAGTGTGCTATGCAGGGATAGAAAATATATTCACTCTCTCAGTTTATTCAGCTCTTTGCTCAAGAGTTATTTATTTAAAAGTAATTTCCTCCTTGGTTTCCTACCTAAAATATCATCCACTCACTTTCTCATAAGTCTCTATTTGTTGCCCTACTTTGTTTTTCTTTTTCCATAGCACTTAGAATTACCCATTATTTTATTACCTTTTTTTCTACTTTTTGTCTTTTTCCTCACCAGAATGGAAGCTTTGTAAGGGCAGGAATTTTCCACTGTTGTTTGTGCTGAATCCTGAATGCCTATAAGATTGCCTCGCACTGGGTGGGCATTCTATTGACGTCTTACTATTCACTGGTAAAGTAACAACTACTGTTTATTTACAAACATGCCTGGAACTATACTGAGCATTTTTATATTTAAAATAAAACACTTTTATTTTATCCTCAACACAACCTTAAGTGGCAGAGGAATTCCCAATGCACAGTGGAGAAATGTTAGGCTTAAGTAATTGCCGAGGGTTCACACCAGTAACAAAATCAGAACTCAGATCCAGGTTTGGCTGATCCAAATTTTTCTTTCAAGTACTATCTATATTGAAAGATTAAATAATTTAGTGTTGTACAGATTCATGAAGGGATACAGAAGAAGGCACAGGTTAGAAAAGAAATAGTTTTCAAACATTATGGGTCTTTTTAAGTGGGTGGGATGTGGGGAGGCGGGGAGCATCCCTAAAAAAATGAAATGTCTATCCTAGAAGCAGAGTACTGCAGAGTATTCAACAGTAGGTCATAAACTTAGTGTCCCTGAAAAGCTTAAGAAGAACCATGCTGCTCCTCTGAAAGCAAGGGGACTCCAACCCCATGCCATTTGGCCCTTTTCAGTGTTATGGTCTAAAGCAAAGCAGCATTCATGAAGAATGAAGATCCTCAGACAGACACTTTGGCTTTGTCTCCCTTAAAGAGATTTCAAAAGTGACTATTTTATATCTTTAATCCTAATGTACAATGATTTAATGTCTGTATAAATTTGAGAGCTATTTCTCCACTAAAGCTAAAGAATTCAAAACTAAAGAAAATCAGTCATGTCTGCTGCCTAAAAGAAAGTAACATAGCCATATATTAACTGGTCTGTATTATATAGATAAATAATACTTAAGGCTCCAGGAACTACAGACTTATGAAATCTTGAAGTTGAAAGAGACCTTAGAGATCATCTACCTGGAATTCTTCAAAAAGTAATCATTCCTTCTATAATCTAGACTCTTCCAAGGGGCAAGTTCATCCTTGTCTTGTGTGGGAGTGCCTTCCACTGCTAAGGAGCATGACCTTCATTAATCTGATGCCATACTCATGGCATTCTCTGAATTGCCATATCTTGTGCCACGTGTGTCTGCAGAAACTAAATTTGCTATCACAGACACACTAATTTAGTATTCTGGACATTAAATTTCCTAACTGGACCAGAAACTGGATTTCAACCAAAAGAAGTTATGTGAGCGACCAAACTCCTCTGATGTGTCTTGCCCCTAAACTATGTCCAATAGGAAAGCTTTGAATTTGAGGGTGGAAAAACCCATGTTTAGAGGAGCAGGTGCTAGGTACACCCAGCAAAGACAGACAGCTGAGGAGAGCCCAGCTGTATCCTGAGCAACACTGAGCTGATGTAGTTTTCCAAATCGTTCCAGTCATGGAAACACTGATTCAAAGGCAACAGTGAGGCTGCCTGTGACAGCTCTCTGCTACACAACTCCTCTCAATATCCTTATACTAAACACTAGTGGGAAAAAATAATCTGTGTGTCTCTTCCTGGAAATAACAGCCTAATATTCTGATGTTGAACTGGCTCCAACTATCTTCTACTTCTGTCCAACTATCAGAGCTCTGCCTTCTGGAATTCCAACTATCATATGACAACCTTTCACATTTTCACACAGGCCCTAAATCTTTTCTCGTTCATGGAATGATTATCAATTACATCACTTACCCTCTGCCAAAAGTTAAGTTCCTATGAGCTAGTACATCCATGTCTCTCCTAAAGCATCTCTATCTTGAACTTTTCCCTCCAGGCATGGTACAAGCAGGATATAGTTCATTGGTCATCACCATCTTTTTCTGCTCACTAACTTCCATAAACATTTTTAGCATTTTTGTCACACTATCAGCTTATACTAAGCTTGTGATCAATTAAGACATTCATGATCTTTTTTTTTCCATGTAATTCATGTCAAGTCTATAGTTACACAATAGATCTTTTAATCTTAATTCAGGTCTATGCATTATCTATATTACATTTATCTTTCAGATTTCAACTTTTTCACATCTTGCTTCTGTTATGCCTAATATAAGATATTCCTCTTAATTCAGGGTCAACTATGAATTCAAACATGTGTATTATTTATTCAAGTTACTGAATAATAACTTGAATTCTGAACAGAATATAATCTGAACACTGAACAGAATATAATCAACCCAATGACATGACACCAATTCCTCTCCAGTTCTCCTCTGCACTTCTTAGACACATTGGGATAAAGTAGTTAAAGCAACTGCAAGCCTACCCACATGATTAAAATGCAGTACTCTTTTTTCTGTTTGTTACAAAAAAAAAATGAAGAAAAATAACTGACCATGAATTATAGTCAGGCATTCTTATAAATAATACTTTAGTGTTCATTTCTAGTTTATTGGGGCCTGGATGAACAGGTGGATAGAGTATTTATTCACTTTTTAATACCTTTTAAGTTCCCCTACTTTAGTCAAATATAGCCATTCCCATCTTTTAATTTGTTCTGATGTAGCTATTAGAGCTACAGTGCCTTTTAGGAAGGAAATACAGTGAGGGCTATCTCACTAGGGATAACATGGAGGGACCCCACAATTCCTTACACAAAACTTTTGCCACCAGAGAATCTGTGAGGGACATTACATGAAAATAAATATGGCAAATCAAGAAAGAAATAAGCCTAAAGAAAGCCCATGAAAAGATTAAATCTGTCCATACCACAAATACCCAATATCAGATTTAACAGTCTATCAGCACCTCATATAAAACCTGGCAAAGGTTTAAGCCTCCTAAAATATCTTTTAGGGAACAAAATTAATATTTATATTATATCTAATGCCTGGTAATATATGTCACTTTGAAAGGTGAATAAAAAATAGAAAAGGGATTAGAATGGTAAACAGTCATCACTTTGTATAAGCAATTTAGGTAGACGAAATTCAATTTCCTGTAATTTCCTCAGAAAATAAAGACAAAACCACATTTTCCATTGGCTTAAGCCACTTTTTTTTACCCAAACTCATCAAGAAAGGAATAATTTAATTAAAAAATATCAGCTGTACTGATTGATACAGGAGCCCTTTGGTACTTTCCAGAAGAATAAGAATGATAAAAAGGAAGCATCACTTTGATATGAATTCGGGAACAAATATATAGAAAACACTTCAGGCTTGGTATACTTCCATTTTTCAAAATAGGATCTTCAATATAATCAGAAATTAAAATTAAAGCAGGCAGGTGACCCAAGATGGTGACTTAGGAAGACTCTGAACTCACTTTCTCCCACAAACACACTGAATCTATACTTATATATACAGCAATTCTTCCTGAAAAAGAACTGAGGGTTGATTGAACAACTTCTACACAACAAACGATAGAAGGACCAAACGAGAAGGGCAGCAGAGATGGAAAAAAGATAATGACAGGAACTCTGCCCCCACTGTGGCACCATCTACTAACATTCTACTAAACAATGAGTGGGGTCAACAAAAAAATCAGAGGAAATCAAAAAATATCTTGACATAAAAGAAAATGGAAACACAACTTCCCAAAATCTATGGGATTCAAGGCAGGTCCAAGATGGTGGAGCAGAAAGAGCCTGAATCCACCTGCTCCCACACAGACCCCAAATCTATACCTACACACAGAAAAATTCATACTGAGGAAAAAGTAGGCCTTAGTGAACACCTTCTGCACAATGAGAGATAAAAAGACCACAGATAAAAAGAAACAGAGAGATGGTAACAGAGAGAGCCCTACCCACAATGTGGTCCTGCAGAGCAGAGGAAGGGATATCAACGAGCTTCTGGAGCACAGATTCACCTGCCCTGGGGCACAGGGCAAAAAAAAGCCATGATAATTGAAAGAAGCTGCTTTTCAGAATGAAAACACTCACCAAACAGCAGGGAAACTGCTAGCACTCTCTCTAGGACCAATGGTGTTGGTAAGTGCCATTGTGTACATCCCCTTCAACATTGCCAGTGAGGGTGAACTACATCATTTACATTTTTCCTGCCCATTACTAGTACAGACAGTGTACTAGTGACTGCTATCATTTACATTTCTCCCACACAATGCTAGTGCATATGGCAGCAGAGTGAGCAATGTGGCTTATGTTCTCCATGCACATTGATACTGTTGATGGGACTAAAGCCAAGGCTCAAACACCGGATCCAGAGATCACAGTCCCTGTGCATACCCAAACACACTTTTCAGAGATCTGGCAGTCCCACCAAGGCAGCACTAATGAAACACTCACACAGATCACCCTACCCTTACATCACCAATCCCCAGCTGTACCATCTGTGCAGCCCCAGCCTGACGCCCAACTGAGAGACCCCCAGACTGTGCCTCTGAGACACTGGCTGCCCCACCAACATGGCCCCAGTTGGCACCCAACCAAGACACTCCAAGCCCATGCTGTGGGAGCATCAACACTGGGACACCAGCCCACACCCACCCACATCCAGACAGCCAATTAAAACTGAGAGTTATACACAGTCTGTTCAGGGGACATTCCTACACAAGGCCATACCAAGACTTGGTGAGGTAGCCTTTTCACCTAACCTATAGAAACAAATACAGAAAGTCAAACAATTTGAGGAAAAGAGGAATATGCTTAAAAACAAAACTAACAGGAATATGCATGACAAAACTTCAGAGAAAGTACTGAATGAAACAGCTAAATACTCTATCTGATAAAGAGTTTAAAGGATATTTATAAAGATGCTCAACACTTGAGAGAAGAGTGGATGAACTCAGTGAGAGCCTCAACAAAGAGATAGAAAATATAAAAGAGAACCAGAGATAAAGAATACAGTAAATGAAAAATACCCTAGAGGGAATCAACAGCAGATTAGAGGATTCAGAATAAAAGATCAATGATTTGGAAGACACAGTAATGGAAAGCACTCAAGGGAACAGCAAAAAGAAAAAATAATAAAAATAAATGAGGATAGGATATGAACAGACAATTCTCCAAAGAAGAAATTCAGATGGCTCCACATCACTAATTATCAGGGAAATGCAAATTAAAACCACAATGAGATAGCACCTCACACCAGTTAGGATGGCCAGCATAGAAAAGACTAAGAACATCAAATGCTGGTGAGAATGTGGAGAAAGGGGAACCCTCCTGCACTGCTGGTGGGAATGTAAACTAGTGCAGCCATTGTGGAAAGCAATATGGAGGTTCCTCAAAAAACTAAAAGTAGAAACACCATTTGACCCAGGAATTCCACTCCTAGAAATTTATCCAAAGAATACAAGTTCTCAGATTCAAAGACATATGCACCCCTATGTTTATTGCAGCACTATTTATAATAGCCAAGATATGAAAGCAACCCAAGTATCCATCAGTAGATGAATAAAGAAGATAGAGTAAATATAAACAATGGAATATTATTCAGCCATAAAAAGAAAAGAAATCCTTCCATTTGCAACAATATGGATGGAGCTAGAGGGTATTATGCTCAGTGAAATAAGCCAGACAGAGGAACACAAGTACCAAATTATTTCCCTCATTTTTGGAGTATAACAACAAAGTGAAACTGAAGGAACAAAACAGCAGCAGACTCACAAACTCCAAGAAGGGACTAGTGGTTACCAAAGGGGAGGGGTGGAGAAGGGCAGGTGGGGAGGGAGGGAGAAGGGGATTAAGGGATATTATGATTGGCACACATGGTATGGGGAAGACAGTATAGCACAAAGAAGACAAGTAGTGACTCTGTGGCTTCTTACTACACTGATGGACAGTGACTGCAATGGAGTATGGAGGGGGTACTCAATAATATAGGTGAATATAGTAACCACATTGTTTTTCACGTGAAACCTTCTTAAGAGTGTATATCAATAATACCTTAATAAAAAAATTGTAAGGAAAAACAATGAGGATAGGTTAAGGGAGCTCTAGAACAATATCAAACATCCAAACATTCTCATTATAGGAGTCCCAGAAGGAAAGAGAGAAAGGGGTAGAAAACTTATTTGAAAAAATAACAGGTGAAAACTTCCCAACCTAGGGAAGGAAGTAGACATCCAGGTCCAGGAATCACAGAGAGCCCCAAACAAGATGAACTCAAAGAAGTCCATACCAAAACATGTAATAATCAAAATGTCAAAGACAAAAGACAGAGAGAATCTTACAAGCAGTGAGAGAAAAGCAGCTAAGTTACAAGTGAAACCCCATAAGGCTATCAGCTGATTTTTCAGCAGAAACTCTGTACACCAACAGAGAGTGGAATTATGTATTCAAAGTGATGAAAGGGAAAAAAAAAAAACCAACAACCAAGAATAATCTACCCAGCAAGATTATCATTTAGAATTTAAGGAGAAATAAAGAGCTTTCCAGACAAACACAGGTTAAAGGTGTTCATTACCACTAAACCAGCCTTACAAGAAATGTTGCAGACACTTCTTTAAGAGGGAAAGAAAAGGCAATAACTAAAAGCAAAAAAAAAAAAAATGATTAAAAGAAAAATTTCACTGGTGAAAGCAAACAGGTAGAAAAGGTAATAGACCAATCACTTAAAAGCTAATACGAAGGTTTAATGATAAAAGTAACAAAATAAATGACTTCCAAAATTAGTTAAGGGAATCACTAATAAAAGGTTACCAAAGAAGGCATCATATACATGCCACATGGAAGAGAGTTAGTTAAAAATATAGCATTATTAGGATGCATTAGGCTATTATATATGTAAGATATCATATATAAACTACATGGTAACCCCAAAAAACAAAAACTTATCTACTAGATACACAAAAAATAAAGAGAAAAGAGTCCAATCATAACACTAAAGAAAGCCATCATGCACAAAGAAAGCAAGCAAGAGAAGGGTCACATAAGAACAACAAAAATATCCAGAAAACTTTGGCAGTAAGTAAATACCTATCAATACTTAAATATAAAGGAACTATATGCTCCAATCAAAAGACAGAGTGACTGAATGGAAAAAAAAAACAAGACTCATCTATATGATATCTACAAGAAACTCATTTCAGACCTAAAGACACATACAAAATAAAACTGAAGGGATGGAAAAAATTAATCTGTGCAAATAGAAATGAAAAAAGTGCTGGAGTAGCAGCACTTAGACAAAATTAATTTTAAAACAAGGACTGTAAAAAGAGACAAAAAGGACATTATATAATGATTAAGGGCTCAAACCAGCAAGAAGATACAACAATTGTAAATATCTATACACCCATCAGAAGCTAAATATATAAAGCAAATATTAACAGACATAAAGGGAGAAATTGACAGTAATACAATCATACTACAAGATTTCACCACTTACGCCAATGGATAGATCATCCAGACAGAAAATCAATAAGGCAACCATGGCTTGGAGTGACACATTAAACAAACAGACTTGATAGATATATACAGGATATTATAGCCAAAAACATAGTAGTATTCTTTTCAAGTACACATGGAACATTCTCCAGGACAGATCACATGTCAGGCCACAAAAGAACTCTTAATAAATTTAAGAAGACATAAATTATACCAAGCATCTTTTCTGGCAACAGTAGGAAACTGGAAATCAATGACAAGAAAAAAAATGGAAAAAACACAAGCGCATGGAAGCTAAACTGCATGCTACTAAACCACCAAAATGTCAATGAAGAAATCAAAGAGGAAATAAAAAAATAAATTGGAGAATAATGAAAATAGAAACACAGTTCAAAATGTTTGGGATGTAGCAAAAGCAGGTCTAAGAGGGAAATTTACAGCGTTTACAGGCTTACCTCAAGAAACAAAAAAAATCTCAAATGCACAATCTGACCCTACACTTAAATGAAATAGAAGAAGAAAAAATAAGTCCCCAAAATTAGTAGAATTAAGGAAATAATAAAGATCAGAGTGGAAATAAATGAAAAATAATCTAAAAAAAAAAACCCTCAAAAGATTAGTACAACTAAGAGCTAGCTTTTTGAAAAGATAAACCAGACTGATAAACTACTAGCTAAGCTAATGAAAAAACAAAGAGAGAGAGAGAGAGGTCTCAAATAAATAAAATCAGAAATAAAAGAGGAGAATTTAACAATGGGCACCACAGGAATACAAATGATTATGAGAAGTTACTCTGAAAAGTTACATGCCAACAAATGGGACAGAGGATGGAAGAAATAAATAAATTTCTAGAAATATGCAATCTCCCAAGACTGAACCAGTAGGAAATAAAAAATCTGAACAAACCAATTACTAGTAGAGAGATTGAACTGGTAATCAAAAAATTGCCAGAAAACAAAAGTTTTGATCAGATGGCTTACAGGAGAATTTTGCCAAACATTTAAAGAAGAGTTCATATTTCTCCTTCTCAAACTATTCCAAAAAAATTGAAAAGCAAGGAAAGCTTCCAAATTCATTCTATAAGAGGCCAATGTCACCTTGATACCAAAACCAAAGACACTACATTAAAATAAAATTGCAGATCAGTATCTCTGATGGACATAGATACAAAAATCCTCAATAAAATATTAGCAGACTGAATTCAAAATACATTAAAAGGATCATTCACCACAACCAAGTGGGATTTATTCCTACTATATTGCAACCAGTTCAATATCCAGAATAAAATCAATGTGATCTACCACATTAACAAAAGGAAGGATAAAAACCATGTGATAATCTCAATATATGCTGAAAAAGCATTTGAAAAATTTAGTATCCATTCACTATAAAAACTCTCAACAAAGTGGGTATAGAGGGAACATAGCCAACATAATAAAGGCCATATATGACAAACCCACAGCTAATACCATACTCAATGAAAAAACCTGAAAACCCTTCCTCTAAGATTAGGAATGAGACAAGAATGCCCACACTCAGCACTTTTGTTCAACATAGTACTGGAATTACTAGCCATAGCAATTAGACAAGAAAAATAAACAAAAGACATCTAAACTGGTGAGGAAGAAGTAAAACTGTCACTATTTGCAGGTAACATGATACTACAAATAGAAAATTCTAAAGACTCTACCACAAAACTATTAGAATTAATGAATGAATTTGGTAAAGTCACAGTATATAAAATCAATGTACAGAAATATGTTGCATTTCTATATACAAAAAATGAACTAACAAAAAGGGAAATTTAGAAAACAATCCTATTTACAATTGCATAAAAAATAATAAAATATTTGGAATAAATTTACTCAAAGAGGTGAAAGACCTGTACTCTGAGAACTAAAGGACATTAATGAAAGAAATTGAAAAAGACACAAAAAAATGGTAGCTATTCTTTGCTCATGGATAGGAAGACAAAATATTGTTAATATGGCCAGACTACCCAAGACAATCTACAGGTTCAATGCAATCCCTATCAAATACTAATGGTATTTTTCAAAGAACTAAGCAAATAATCCTAAAATTTGAATGGAACTGCCCATAACACAAAATATCCACAGCAATTTTGAGAAAAAAAAACAAAGCTGGGAGTATCATGTGCCCTAATTTCAAACTATTTGCCAAATTTACAGTAATCAAAACAGTATGGTACTCACACAAGAACAGATAACAGACCAATGGAACAGAACAGAGAGCCCAGAAATAAACCCACACCTATACAGTTAATTAACATATGACAAAGGAGGTAAGAACATACAATGGGGAAAAGACAGTCTCTTCAATAAATGGTGCTGGGAAAAACTGGACAGATACATGCAAAAGAATGAAACTGATCAATCTCTACACTATACACAAAAATAAACTTGAAATGGATTAAAGCACTAAACACTTGAAACCATAAAAATCCTAGAAGAAAACATAGGCAGTAAACTCCTGCTTATCAGCATTAGTAATTTTTTTTCTGGATATGTCTTCCCAGGCAAGGAAAACAAAAGCAAAAGTAAACAAGTGAGATTGCATAAAACTAAAAAGACTGCACAGCAAAGGAAATCATCAATAAACAAAAAGAAAAATACTATATGGTAGAGATTATTTGAAAATGTTATTTCCAATAATGATATTGGGGCTAATATCCAAAATATATAAAGAACACATGCAAACACCATAAAAAAATCCAAAGAAATCCAATTAAAAAAATGGGTAGAGGACATGATTAGACAAAGACCAAAGAAGACATATAGATGGTAAACAGACACAGAAAACATGCTCAACATCACTATTACCAGGGAATACAAATGAAAACCACAATGAGGTATTACCTCACACCAGTCAGAATGGCTTCTATTCAAAAGGCAAGAAATAACAAATGTTGGCAAGGATATGAAGAAAAGGAAACCCTCCTACACTGTTGGTAGAATTGCAAATTGGTGCAACTACTATTGAAAGCAGTCTGGAGGTTTCTCAAAATCTAAAAACAAATACTATATGACCTATCAATTCTACTTCTTGGAATTTACCTGAAGAAAGCAAAATCACTAATCTGAAAAGATATATGCATCCTATGTTATCACAGCATTATTTTACAATAGCCAAACTTTGGATGTAACCTAAATGTCCATCAATAGATGGGTGGATAAAGATGTGGTGTGTGTGTGTGTGTGTGTGTGTGTGTGTGTGTGTGTGTGTGTGTGTATTCACACACAATGGAAATGTACTCAGCCATAAAAAAGAATGAAATCTTACATTTGTGACAAGGATGGGACCTACAGGATACATGCTAAGTAAAAAAGTTAGACAAAGACAAATGTCATATGATTTCACTTATATGTGGAATCTAAAAAACAAAACAAAGAAAGAAAACAGATTCAGAGACACAGGGAACAAACTGGTGTTGACACAGAGGAGAAAGTGAAAGGATGGGTGTAATAGGGGAAGGGGGAAAACAATTAGTGAGAAAGTTTGAAATCTTGATCTGGGTGATGTATACATGTGTATACATGTGTCAAAACTCATCAAGCTGTGCACTAAGATTTGTGCATTTCATTGCATATACCTCAATTTAAAAAGAAAAGATTTTAAAAAGAGGTACAAACTTCCATTTATAAAATGTGTAAGTCCATTTGCTTTCTTACAGCACTAAACTAACTAAACTATGTTTTCTACCTTTATCTTGCATCTACCTACCACTTCAGGATTTTATTAAAAATAATAATAATAATAATAATAATAATAATAATAATAATAATAAGGGAGAAATGTGGGATCCACATATAAATCAAGTATAAAAATCAAACAAATATTCATATTTGACCTGATTGTTTATAGTTCATAATGCGTGATCAAAACCGAAAGTTTCTGTGACGACTGCTCTTGTACTGTTCACCATGTAAGAACTTATTCACTATGTAAGAATTTGTACACCATGTAAGAACTTGTTCACTGTGCTTCAGAAGATCCGAGACTGATGAGAATTAGGCTTGGGGTGGATTAATGATTGTGCATTAAATCCCCTGTACAGAATTTTATTGTTGTTAACTGTTAACAACCATTTGATCAATAAATATGAGAAATGCCCTCTCAAAAAAAAAGTAAATGTCAAGATGTACATTAATAGGAAAATGGTAAATAAAGTATGTTATATAAAAAAAAAATGTGTAAGTCATGGAATTCAATGTACAGCACAGAGAATACAGTCAATAATTTGTATGGTAAGAGATGGAACCAGACTTACTGTGGGGATCCTTTTGTAATGTATAAAAATATCAAATCACTAATAATGTATACCTGAAACTATATCAAGTATACTTCAATTACATAAAAAAGTAAAATTTTGAGGAATCCATTGGTGTGTGGTGAGGACATACATTTAAGAGATCTATCATTTTTTAATATTAATATTAATATGAGTGATGGGAAGGCCCCAATACAAAGAGTATTTTTTCATGAAAAAAAGATAGCATAACAAATGCAGGTCTATTACAAAGAGCAGTGTGGTACAAGGGAAGGAGCATGGATTTTAAATTGGTAAAGAATTTGGTGCTAGATTTGAGTTCTAGTCTTGTGGTATTTCCTTGTCTCTAAAATGGTGATAATAAAACATAACCCAGAGGGTTACTACAAAAAACAAACAAAATGATGCATGTAAAAAGCCATATACGGAGATTAAAGATAGCGGCGTGAGAGGAGAGACAGAGGCTTCCTCCTAAAACTGGATACAATTAGAAAATTTAATTGGCACAACTAATCCTGAGAGAGCAACAGGAAAGAAGACAGCATCAGATTGCATACACCTGGAGAAAAGAGCAGACCTCAGCGAACGGGGTAACGTACCAGAGCTGTGGCTTCGTGGGACCTGAGCCCCTCCCCCACCCCAGCTCACCGGCGGGAGGAAGACAAATGGAGCAGGGAGGGAGCGGAAGGCTTGGGACTGCTGAATACCTACCTCCGGAGTCCTGTGCTGGGAGCACAAACCTATATTTCATGGTGCTTTCATGAGACTCGTATGACTACCGGGTTGGAAAGTTAATACAGGCAGAGTTCCTGGGGATACTGGGATTCCGGCTGCTTGTGGAAAGCAGGGATTCATATCTGGCTGCTCTGGGACAAAAACTTATACCTGTGTGCCTGGCCCACTGGCTCAGGCAGTGAAGACAGGCACAACAGCCAGGAGGCGGGAACAGCTCTTTCCTACCCCCAGGCACCAGTACTGCTCCCCTGTGACCCCCGACATTGCTTCAGGGGATGAGCAGCTCCAGAATAGAGCTTCTGGACACTAGAGGACGCTATATACAAACATGAAACGCCAAAGGAACCTTGTCCAGAGTAAAATTGTTAATACAACTCCAGACAAAGATTTAAATGACATGGACCTCGTGACTCTTCCTAAAAGGGAGTTCAAAATAAAAATAATCAACATCCTAATGGAGTTACGGAAAGACATCCAAGAACTCAGGAATGAATTCAGGTCAGAGATCCAATCATTAAAGAACATGATGGAGGGTATTAAAAGCAGGTTGGATATGGTGGAGGAGACAATAAATGAAATAGAAACTAGAGAAGAGGCATACAAAGAAGCTGAGGCACAGAGAGAAAAAAGGATCTCTAAAAATGAAAGAATATTGAGAGAACTGTGTGACCAATCCAAGCAGAACAATATTCACATTATAAGGATACCAGAAGAAGAAGAGAGAGAGAAAGGGATAGAAAGTGTCTTTGAGGAGGTAGTTGCTGAAAACTTCCCCAATCTGGGGAAGGACATAGTCTGTCAGGCCATGGAGATCCACAGATTCCCCAACACAAGGGACCCAAGGAAGACAACAGCAAGACACATAGTAATTAAAATGGGAAAGATCAAGGATAAGGAGAGACTGTTAAAAGCAGCCAGAGGCAGAAATAAGATCACATACAAAGGAAAGCCCATCAGACTAACATCAGACTTCTCAGCAGAAACCTTACAGGCCAGAAGGGAGTGGCATGATGTATTAAATCCCATGAAGCAGAAGGGCCTGGAACCAAGATTACTTTATCCAGCAAGATTATCATTTAAATTTGAAGGAGGGATTAAACAATTTCCAGATAAGCAAAAGCTGAGAGAGTTTACCTCCCACAAACCATCTCTGCAGTCTATTTTGGAGGGACTGCTATAGATGAAAGTGTTTCTAGGGTTGGATAGCTGTCACCAGAGGTAGTAAAATCATGGTAGGGAGGGTGGAGCAGCTGATTGTGAGGCAAATGCAAAATTAAATTGACTAACCCCAAAGTCAATCAAGTGATAGACCAAAAGTACAGAATTTGATACCTAATATATAAAGAATGAAGGAGGAATAAAAAGGAGGAGAAATAGAAAAGAATCTTTAGATTGTGTTTGTAACAGCATACTAAGTGAGTTAAGTTAGACTCTTAGATAGTAAGGAAAGTAATCTGGAACCTTTGGTAACCACAAATCTAAAGCCTGAAATGGCAATAAATACATACCTATCAATAATCACCCTAAATGTAAATGGACTGAATGCACCAATCAAAAGACAGAGAGTCATTGAATAGATTAAAAAACAAGACCCATCTATATGCTGCTTACAAAAGACTCACCTCAAACCCAAAGACATGCACAGACTAAAAGTCAAGGGATGGAAAAAGATATTTCATGCAAACAATAGGGAGAAAAAAGCAGGTGTTGCAGTACTAGTATCAGACAAAATAGACTTCAAAATAAAGAAAGTAACAAGAGATAAAGAAGGACATTACATAATGATAAAGGGCTCAGTCCAACAAGAGGATGTAACCATTATAAATACATATGCACCCAACACAGGAGCACCAGCATATGTGAAACAAATACTAACAGAACTAAAGGAGGAAATAGACTGCAATGCATTCATTTTACGAGACTTCAACACACCATTCATTCCAAAGGACAGATCTACCAGACTGAACAGCACACTAGAACAGATGGACCTAATAGACATCTATAGAACTCTACACCCAAAAGCAACAGATACACATTCTTCTCAAGTGCACGTGGAACATTCTCCAGAATAGACCACATACTAGGCCACAAAAAGAGCCTCAGTAAATTCAAAAAGATTGAAATTCTACCAACCAACTTTTCAGACCACAAAGGTATAAAACTAGAAATAAATTGTACCAAGAAAGCAAAAAGTCTCACAAACACATGGAGGCTTAACAACACGCTTCTAAAAAAGCCATATACACCTGAGTATAATATTATATATTAACTATACTTCAATTTGAAAAAGACATATATATGGACAGTACATAGCATTAAATATTTCTTGCAGTAGATATTAAGTTCCTTAAACTAACCTTACCTTTGTTATGCTTCATACCTAGCACAGTCTCAGACTCACAGAAGACTTTGATAAATGTTTGGTGAGTAAATAAATGACCACTCAAAAAAAAATGACCACCACACACACAAAATTGACTGTTCTGATTACTTGCATAGTTGGGCAATATAAGTTTTATAATATGCAAATGTAGGCTTAAAAATTATTTATGCCAGAACAAAAATAACTAAGTCATGAGAACATAATATATAGCAAGGTAACTGTGTAGTTAATAATACTGGATATATATTTGGAAGTTGTTAGGAGAATATTTCTTAAAAGTTCTCATCAACATGAAAAAAATTATTTTTAACTATGGATGGTGGTGATGGATATATCAACTAGACTTATTGTGGTGATAATTTTTTTAAAGTTTATGTTAAAATATAAAAGAAAAATCAAATATAGCATCTTACTATGCTGATGGACACTGACTGTAATGGGATATATGGTGGGGACTTGATAATAGGGGGAATGTAGTAACCACAATATTACTCATGTGAAATCTGAGCATAAGAGTGTACACCAATGATTAATTTAAATGAATAAATAAATAAGTAAAATACAAATAAACCAAGTGTGTATGTATAAATGTATAAATGTTTACATAAAATATCCATACATATATGTGTATTATTTAACATTTCAAATATATTGTGCAAACAGCAAATATAAGGGAACTATGATTTTTTTCTAGTGGGGTCTATCATAATCAAAGCATCTACAATTCAGTGAAGTAAAAAACATATTCCTTCTTAGGTTGATTATCTGACTTACAGTGTACACTGTGGTGTGTTGCTAGTACGGCCAAATATTTGTAACACATGAGTACCCTTTAGCAAACCTTCCAGAATTCAGTTTGAATTTTATTTACAGTAGTAAAAATCTTCTATCAAATGTAAAAATCTTATTATCAAATCACTGTGACAATTTTGGAGGAGGGGACATACTGATTTTATAAATAAAAACTCTATGAAGATAATTGAAGGGAAGGTGAATTACCTGGGTTTGTAGAGGCAGTAATACAGGTGTTTTGTTTTAACTTTTTTGGCCTGAATGAATATCCTCATCCAAGGGTTAAAATAGAGAACAGATGTGTAGGCTCTGAATGACCATCTCTCTGGAAAACTAGAATAGAAAATATGAAAGTGTGCACTTAGAAGATACAAGAACAACATATCTTTGAGAAGGAAAAAAGATTATCAGAGTACTGTTTGCAATTTCAGGAACTTTTCTTCTAAACCTAAGGACAGCAAACAGCAGCACATCTTGCAATACTATATACACACTTAATTAAGCAGGTGTCTAAATGCAAAGGCCACTTTGGTTAGAAATGAACTTTTGTTGGCAACTAACTGATTCGAAGTAGACTGACATCGAAATGGAACATAAACTTTTCGTTCAAACTATTAACCCAGAAGGACAAAACCAAGTGAAATAAACACTTCCTCCCATGCTCAAACATAAAAACAATCTAGGCCCACATGAATAAAATACATTTCCATTGAATTACTGTAAACAAAGAAACACAATAAAAATATTTCATTTGCTTTGAAAACTGTGAACAAGAAACATAGAACTTCATTTTTTAAGTGCAGTCAGTATGCATAGTTAGCTGAGGGGAGGAATCTGATGACATTATAAGTGAAAAAGAGGAGTGAAGAGAAAAAATAAAGGATGGGAAGACCATAAAACAGAAACAGAAACAATATACACAGTCTATGAAGAAAACCACCTTTGTGAAACTTAACATTATTGGGAAATCACTGTTTTGCTGTTTACTAACAACTCCAGAAATCTCCTATATTCAAATCCATTTATGAATTATAAATCCTCCCCAATTAGACAATCAGGATAAGAAACAAACTCATCATACTTAAGAAGTTAGCATTCATCTACCGGGTCCCAGAAGAGGCTACCATGAAGGGCTACAAGGCCAAAGAGAGAGTAGGGAGCAGTAAACCCATCATGCTTTTACACCCTACCTCAGTCCAGAGGGAGACAAAGATAGAAGGGAAATATAAAGTGTGTTTAAGGGAGACTGTGCAACAGGGTCACACATCACTGCTGGTTATTCAGTAGAAAAAGTGCAGAACTACAAGGGATTTACAAAAAGGAAGAAGCAGCCCATAAAAAAAACGAAGATTAGAAAGGGAAAAGATGGCAGTGTGAGAGGTGAGACAGAGACCTCCTCCTAAAACCACATATAATATGAAAATATAATTTAATACAACTAATCCTGAAAGAGCAACAGGGAAGAAGGCTGCACCAGACTGCATACACCTGGAGAAAAGAGCAGACCTCACAGAACAGGGTAATGTACCAAAGCTGGGACCCAGGGGGGTCCAAGCCCTTTCCCCATCCCAGCTCACCAGTGGAAGAGAAACAGAGCCGGGAGTGAGTGGAGGCCTGGGACTGCTTTACACCTAACCCTGGAGATCCACTCTGGGAGCATGAAACTACATTGCATGGTGCTCTGATGATTTAGTGCAGTTGGAAAGCTAAGATAGGTGGAATACCTGGAGAGAGGGAGATTCCAGCTGCTAGTAGAAAATAGGGATTCATATCTAGTTGATCTGGGTGGGTAGTCTGAGAGACTTTAAAAGTGAGAGGGCTGCCAAAGGGGCAAAGATTGCACAGAGCTTTCTAATCAGGAGAAAGGACAGGTAGACAGAATTGTCTGGGTGCACTCTGCCCAGCAGGTTGGGAGCTTAAACAATCTTCAGGTGCTCCATCCCTCTGGCTGGCAACACAGCTCCAAGGCCCCCCACCGTGATACACAGCCTGTTGTGTCTTCTTCCCAACTAGCCTGCACCTGGCTCAGGCTCACAAACCGGCAACCCCTGCTCTGGCATCAGGCCAGCCAGAGGGAAGCCCTACCTATGGCAGCTACAAACACAAAGCATAGAGGCTTACACCTGTGTGTTCAGCCCATTGGTTCTGGCAGTGGAGACAGGCATAGCAGCTGGGAAGCAGGAACAGCTCTTTCTTCCACCCAAGCACCAATATCACATCCCCGCAACCCCCGACATTGCTCCAGGGGCCAAGCAGCTTCTGAAAGTAGAGCTTCTGGGCACTAGAGGGCACCACAAACAAATTATGAAATGTCAAAGGAACCTGGGTCAAAGCAAAATTATGAATGCACCTGAGAAAGATTCAAATGAAATCAACCTCATGAATCTTCCTGAAAGGAAGTTCAAAATAAAAATCATTAATGTGCTCATGGTGCTACAGAAAAATATTCAAGAACTCAGAAACGAATTTAGGACAGTGATCCAATTGCTGCAGTACACAATGGAGGATATTAACAGAAGATTAGATATGGTGGAGGAGATGATAAATGAAATAGAAATTAAGAAAGAGGAATACAAAGAAGCTGAGGCACAGAGAGAAAAAAGGATCTCTAAGAATGAAAGAATACTGAGAGAACTGTGTGACTAATCTAAATGGAACAATATTCATATTATAGGGGTACCAGATTAATAAGAGAAAGAAAAACAGATACAAAGTGTCTTTGAGAAAGTAACTGCTGAAAACTTCCCCAATCAGGGGAAGGAGATAGTCTCTCAGGCCATGGAGGTGCACAGATCTCCCAATACAAAGGACCCAAGGAGGACAACACCAAGACATGTAATAATTAAAATGGCAAAGATCAAGGATAAGGATAGACTATTAAAAGCAGAAAGAGAGAGAAGTAAGATCACATACAAAGGAAAACCCATCAGGTTATCATCAGACTTCTCAGCAGAAACCTCATAGGCCAGAAGGGAGTGACATGATATATTTAATACAATTAAGCAGAAGGGCCTCAAAACAAGAATACTTTATCTGGCAAGATTATCATTTAAATTAGAAGGAGGGATTAAATAATTTCCCTCCTTCAAATTTAAATTTGCAATATAAAACAAGCAAAAGCTGAGAGAATTTACCTCCCACAAACCATCTCTACAGTGTATTTTGGAGGGACTGCTATAGATGGAAGTATTCCTAAGGTTCCTAAGCTGTCACCAGAGGTAATAAAAAGGGATAGACAAAGTGTAAAGAATATGATACCTAATATATAAAGAATGGAGGAGGAAGAAAAGGAGGGAAAAGAAAAAAGAAGCTTTAGATTGTGCTTGTAATAACATACTAAGTGAGTTAAGTTAGACTCTTAGATAGGAAGTTACCCTTGAACCTTTGGTAACCACAAATCTAAAGCCTGCAGTGGCAATAAGTACATACCTATCAATAATTACCCTAAATGTAAATGGTCTGCATGCACCAACCAAAAGACACAGAGTCACTGAATGGATAAAAAAACAAGACCCAACTATATGCTGCCTATCAGAGACTCATTTCAAACCCAGACATAAACAGACTAAAAGTGAAGAGATGGAAAAACATATTTCATGCAACTAATAGGGAGAAAAAAGCAGTTGTTGCAGTACTTGAATCAGACAAAATAGACTTCAAAACAAAGAAAGTAACAAGAAACAAAGAAGGATATTACATAATGATAAAGGGGTCAATACAACAAGAGGATATAACCATTATAAATATCTATGCTCCCAACACAGGAGCACCCACATATGTGAAACAAATACTAACAGAATTAAAAGGGGAAATAGAATGTAATGCATTCATTCTAGGAGACTTCAACACACCAATAACTCCAAAAGACAGATCAACCAGACAGAAAATAAGTAAGGAGACAGAGGCATTGAAAAACACATTAAAAGAGATGGACCTAACCAACATCTACAGAACTTTCCACCCAAAAGCAGGAGGATACACATTCTTTTCAAGAACACACGGAACATTTTCCAGAATAGACCACATACTAGGCCACAAAAAGAGCCTCAAGTAAATTTTAAAAGATTAAAATTGTACCAACCAACTTCTCAGATCACAAGGGTATAAAACTGGAAATAAATTGTACTAAGAAAACAAAAAGGCTCACAAACACATGGAAGCTTAACAATATGCTTCTAAAGAAGCAATGGATCAATGACCAAATGAAAACAGAGATCAAGCAATACACAGAGACAAATGAAAACAAGAGCACAATGCCCAACTTCTGTGGGACACAGCGAAGGCAGTTCTAAGAGGGAAGTATATAGCAATTCAGGAATGTTTAAAGAAGGAAGAACAATCCCAAATGAATAGTAGTCTAAATTCACAATTATTGAAACTGGAAAAAGAAGAACAAATGAAGCCCAAAGTCAGCAGAAGGAGGGACATAATAAATATCATAGAAGAAATAAATGAAATTGAGAAGAATAAAATAGAAAAAATTAACAAAACCAAGAGCTGGTTCTTTGAGAAAATAAACAAAATAGATAAAAACTATAGCCATACTTATTAAGAAAAAAAGAGAATCTACACACATAAACAGAATTATAAATGAGAAAGGAAAATCACAACAGAAACCATAGAAATACAAAGAATTATTAGAGAATTCTATATGTTAACAAACTGGATAACCTAGAAGAAATGGACAACTTTCTAGGAAAATACAGCCTTTCAAGACTGACCAAAAGAAACAGAAAATCTAAGCAGACCAATGCCAGCAATGAAATTGAATTGGTAGTCAAAAAACTACCCAGGAACAAAACTCCCAGACCAGATGGATTCACCACTGAATTTTATCAGACATTTAGAGAAGACATAATACCCATTCTCCTTAAAGTTTTCCAAAAAACAGAAGAGGAGGGAATACTCCCAAACTCATTCTATGAAGCCAGCATCACTCTAATACCAAAACCAGGCAAAGACACCACAAAAAAACAAAACTACAGACCAATATCCCTGATGAACATAGATGCAAAAATACTCAACAAAATATCAGCAAACCAAATTCAAAAATACATCAAGAGGATCATACACCATGACCAAGTGGGATTCATCCCAGGGATGCAAGGATGGTACAACATTCGAAAATCCATCAACATCATCCACCACATCAACAAAAAGAAGGACAAAAACCACATGATCATTTCCATAGATGCTGAAAAAGCATTCTACAAAATTCAACATCCATTCATGATTAAAACTCTCAACATAATGGGTACAGAAGGCAAGTACCTCAACAAAATAAAGGCCATATATAACAAACCCACAGCCAACATTATACTTAACAATGAGAAGCTGAAAGCTTTTCCTCTGAGATGGGGAACAATACAAGGGTGCCCACTCTCCCCGCTTTTATTCAACATAGTACTGGAGGTCCTAGCCATGGCAATCAGACAACAAAAAGAAATAAAAGGCATCCAGATTGGTAAGGAAGAAGTCAAACTGTCAGTGTTTGCAGATGACATGATACTGTACATATAAAACCCTAAACAATCCACTCCTCTATTACTAGATCTAATATCTGAAGTCAGCAAAGTTTCATGATACAAAATTAATACACAGAAATCTGATGAATTCCTATACACTAATGATGAACTAACAGAAACAGAAATCAGAAAACAATTCCATTCACAATTGCATCAAAAAGAATAAAATACCTAGGAATAAACCTAACCAAGGAAGTGAAAGACCTATATCCTGAAAACTATAAGATACCCCTAAGGGAAATTGAAGAGGACACTAATAAATAGAAATTCATCCAATGCTCTTAGGTAGGAAGAATTAATATTGTTAAAATGGCCATCCTGCCTAAAGCAATCTACAGATTCAATGCAATCCCTATCAAAACAACGACAATATTCTTCAATGAACTAGAGCAAATAGTTCTAAAATTCATATGGAACCACAAAAGACCCTGAATAGCCAAAGCAATCCTGAAAAAGAAGAATAAAAGCAGGGGGATCTCACTTCCCAACTTCAAGCTCTACTACAAACCCACAGTAATCAAGACAATTTGGTACTGGCACAAGAACAGACCCATAGACCAGTGGAACAGAATAGAGAGTCTAGATATTAACCCAAGCATATATGGTCAATTAATATACAATAAAGAAGCCATGGATATAGAATGGGTAAATGACAGCCTCTTCAACAGCTGATGCTGGCAAAACTGGAGAACTACATGTAAGAGACTGAAACCGTACTACTGTCTAACTCCATACACAAAAGTAAACTCAAAATGGATCAAAGACATGAATGAAAGTCATGAAACCATAAAACTCTTAGAAGAAAATACAGGCAAAACTCTTTTGAATATAAACATGAGCAACTTTTTCATGAATATATCTCCATGGGCAAGGGACACAAAAGCAAAAATGAACAAGTGGGACTATAACCAACTAAAAAGCTTCTGTACAGCAAAAGACACCATAAGTAGAACAAAAAGGCATCTTACAGTATGGGAGAATATATTCATAAATGACATATGCAATAAAGGGTTGACCTCCAAAATATACAAAGAGCTAATGTACCTCAACAAACAAAAAGCAAATAACCCAATTAAAAAATGGACAGACACTTCTCCAAAGAAGAAATTCAGATGGCCAACAGGCACATGAAAAAATGCTCCACATTGCTAATCATCAGAGAAATGCAAATTAAAACCACAATGAGATATTACCTCACACCAGTTAGGATGGCCAACATCCAAAAGACAAACAAAAACAAATGTTGGTGAGGATGTGGAGAAAGAGGAACCCTCCTACACTGCTGGTGGTAAAGTAAATTAGTTCAGCCATTGTGGAAAGCAGTATGGAGATTCCTCAAAATACTCAAAATAGAAATACCATTTGACCCAGGAATTCCACTCCTAGGAATTTACCCTAAGAATGCAGAAGCCCAGTTTGAAAAAGACATATGCACCCCTATGTTTATCCTAGCACTATTTACAACAGCCATGAAATGGAAGCAACCTAAGTGTCCGTCAGTAGATGAATGAATAAAGAAGATGTGGTACATATACACAATGGAATATTATTCATAAAACAAATTCTACTATTTGCAACAACATGGATGGAGCTAGAGGGCATTATGCTCAGTGAAATAAGCCAGGTGGAAAAAGACAAGTATCAAATGATTTCACTCATCTCTGGAGTATAAGAACAAAGAAAAAACTGATGGAACAGAACAGCAGCAAACTCACAGAACCCAAGAATGTACTAACAGTTACCAAAGGGAAAGGGACTGGGGAGGGGATAAAGTTCCTATTTATTTGTGACAAACAGAATGGCCATACCTCATGTTTTCATGATGTCTGTGATTTAAAAAAAAAAAAGAGAAGCCTAAATATAAAATCTATTTATGAAATGGGTCACCCAATCTAACTTTTGAATTTTTTATATATGATGCATGAAGGAAGGGATAAAGGGAAAAAGGGGCATTATAATTAGCATACATAAAATGGGGGATGCACAGGGAAGGCAGTGTATAGCACAGAGAAGACAAGTAGTGATTCTATAGCATCTTACTATGCTGATGGACAGTGACTGTAATGGGACATGTGGTGGGGACTTGATAATGGGGGGAATCTAGTAACCACAATGTTGTTCATGTAAGTGTATATTAATGATACCAAAAAATATTTAAAAAATTTTTTAAACCCGAGGATTTCCTGGTTGGTTAGAAGTTTCTTGAGGCAGGATCTGAAGCTCATTAAAAAGTCAGGATGTCTTTTAATTGTTGAAAAAGAAGTTCTTTTAAAATAAGACTTGAATATAATTTCCCATTATAAATTACATAAAAGTACTTAGTCTATGGCTATTATTCTATAAATACTAGTGCATCTCTAATGTGACCAGACAGGCTGTCTGAATTAGGTGTAGTGCTCCAGTAATGTTGTTGCCCTTTAATATACCAGTACGCTGCACGATCAAGTAAGACCTCACCTGTTAAAAGAGGGAAAAAATCACCTGGCGACACTGTAAACATGCCAGGGGCTTTTGTCATTATTCAAATCCTTTCTGGATCTCCTGATTTGAAATTGTCTTTAGAGCTAGTGGCTCTTCCTTTGACTCTCCTCAAAGCTAACACATTTCCACCATTTGATGATAAAAATCAAAAGTAATTCAGAGTCAAGTTTGGGAATTTGAGAAATACAGTGAGAGATCAAACTGGGTTAGACAAGTTTTGGCTAAAAAAATATATACAAATACAAAATAAGGACACTAAATACTTCTACCCTGTGAAAGCTCTGTTTTTTACTCATTCAATAAATATTTGTAGGTAAATAATCATAGCACATGTGTTGGGGATCCTCAAGACCTCCTCTATTTAGGAAACCTGCTGGAAGGTCTCAGGGGACTTAGCATGTATTTTAACTCATAGCTAAAATTAATCACAGCAATGTAGTAAGGATACACAGTGGATCATAAAGGAAAGACACATGGAGTCCGATGAATCCACATGCAGCTTTCTCATGCTCTCTCCCTCTCATGATGGGTCACCCAGAGCACACTTTTCCTCAGCTATGAAAATGCAGCAATGTGTGTGTGATGTTTCTGCCCAGGAAAGCCCATCAGAGACACTGCACCAACAGTTTTTATGGGAGGCTGGTCACACAGGCACCCTCTGCCTGACATGTGTCAAAATTCCAGATCCCAAAAAGAAAGTAGGTTTTCAGCATAAACCACATTGTTTGCATAGCCCAGATGTAGTGAGTCACCCTTATTTGTTAGGGAAAGTTTTATACCAGGGTCAAGAACTGTTTACCAGCTGAGTTCCCAGGACCAGCCAAGGGACCAACCATGCAAGCAAGATCTTCTATGGACAGAAGCCTTCTCTGTTAATCCTTTTCTATACACATGCCACTTTTGAAAGTTCCCATTTATTTGTGACAAACAGAATGGCCATACCTCATGTTTTTATGATGTCTGTGATTTAAAAAAAAAAAAGAGAAGCCTAAATATAAAATCTATTTATGAAATGGGTCACCCAATCTAACTTTTGAATTTCTTATATATGATGCATGAAGTCTTCATGATCTGAACCCCACTTAACTTCAGCATTGTCCCTTGCCAGGTTTAGTCTAGCATTTAGGGCCACTCTCAGCTCTCCAGAGATGGGGTCTTGCTTTCTTACTCCCAAGCGTTGTTGCATTCAATTCCTTGGCCATTTTCGGTTAGTTTCTCTTCACCCTTCAGGATCCAAATTTGAGATCTAACTTCCTCTTGAAGCCTTTCCTCACATCCCAAGACTGGGCAAATCACTGCCCTCTGGCACTCTCCTCTTCCTTCCCTGTACCTCCCTATCACAGCACTTGTCACTTAGTGATGTCATTTATCTGTAACACTACTGGACTATAAATAGTCCATGAGGCTAAGATTTTCATCAATAAATATTTGCTGAATAAATGATAATTATTCAGGACTTCCTTGGCTTAATTTAGAATGAACAACAGAGGGTTCCCTATACAAGAAATACTTCCTAATGATTCATCATCTTCAATGATGGCACTATCAGTCTTTATAATGAAGCCACTCACTTTGAAAACTGAAATACAAATATACTAACTAATCTGGGTATCTTGAAAAGATTTAATGAAAAAATACTGTTACTCCCCATCCATCAGGACTTACTGCACATCTTTTTCAAGATGTGTTCTCTCATTTATTCCTAAATGTCTGTCTTTTCTACTTTAAACCTTGTCAGAAATATCCGTATTCTTTCTATATCTTTTTTTCTCTCACTTTCTATTTAACTGGCTATAATAAACTAAAAAAAGGAAGAGAAAGAGTAAACCACCCCAACACATACACACCAGATACACACAGAGTCACATGATAAACATGGAGAAAGAGGACAGGATTTTAAGGCAGAACCTGGCTTGGTGGTCTACATAATAGAAGGAGATGGAGTAGTCGCCGTATTTTTCCACTGCTCAGCACTAGGTATTCTTAAAAAGTCTCTAATTCAGCTTCCAGCTGTGCCTGTGGCCTCCCTCCTTCTTCTCCTGATCTGTACACAATGTTCTGTTGGTGTTTTAAGTGTTGTTCCCTAATAGGCATAATATGCGTGAATGGTGTGCTGTGGTCACCAAACTGTGTTAAAGACAAGAGAGGGCCAAAAGACAGTCTCCGGGGCCAGTGTCATACCTTCTTTATCTATGAATTCAGATTCTCTGTGCCTGGAGCCTGGGAATGAAAATTTTTTAAAGCTACCAGGTAACACCTTTAACTCTGCAAATTTTTTGAGAAATACTGCCTAGGAGACCTGATGGACAGGGTAGTATGTAAGGCAGGTTGCCCAAAAGAGAGGAGCAGAGATAAATCTCTCACAGGTGTTTAGACATAGGACACTCCCCACGTCCATTCACACTGGGTACACAGACAACAGACTCCCATCCCACCCAACGATTGAGCTGCCCTTATAAAGCCCGTGGTTGGAAAAACAACTCTAAAATCCAGGCATTAGACTGAATTAGAGTCCTTGGGAATATCTCAGGAGTGCCATATTTTTTTATTCATGAAAATACTGTATATTACAACCAAAACTGTTTTCTAAATTTATTGCTAAAATCTCTATAAAATCTCTGAAGATTTCTTGACATTGAAATTAACAATATTTTCTTGAATGTAATGAAGTGCATAAAGATTTTTAATGAGTCAAAATTATGAACTGTGAAGGGGTACACTAAATTTAATCTCAGGGTAGATTATACCTAAGAGAAATGTCAGTTCAAAGAGGCAATTTAAAAGAAAAACTCTAAGCTCTAGAAAGTAATGAAAGTGTTTCTGTCATAACCACTGTATGGCAAACAGCCCATATATTATTTGAAGCTGTAACTTTTGATGTGTTCTCAGCCAGCTCTGTTAGGACATCAACTAGAGACATTATGGAATGCTGCCCAATCACTGTCAATTTAGAAACACACTGGCAATGTGGCACCTAATTTCAAAACATTACTTAGCACAAAATTTCAACTCCATTATTCCATATTATAACATCACTCTCTGAGCTGTTTTTGGATGGGTTCCTCTAACTGCCTGAGATCCTAAGCCATGATGGATTCCAGGGACATGACAGACCCCTCTGATATAGCAAATTCCATGACATGTTTTTTTTACTAGATTCTGTGTTTTCTTCCATTTTCTCATTAAGTTGAATATGTAAAATATTTATAACTTTAAAAACATAGTAAGTCACAAAAAGCAACATAAACAACAAGGAAGTAACATGTATAACAGACCAGGTGAAATGGTCACATGGTCCTGACACCCAAAAAAGGTAATCAAGAAAAATGGTATTAGAATGATCCAGCCTTCAAAGTTTGGAATTCAAAAGAAACTTTAAAGGTAACAGAAATACTTTACAAAATTTCCTAAAACTCCCTCTCTCACCCTAACAAAGAGCCCTGATGTTAGGATCTTCAGGAATGGAGCACAACAGAACCCACCACAGAGAGTGCCAACACCTTCCAAGTATCTGCAGTATCCTTAGAAAATTACCTTGACGCTGGCATCAAGTTTGGTTTACCTGGATTAAGCTCATTTATTGCTTTCTATGTACCAGACACTGAGTTAGCTTCTAGAGCATTACAATGCTAGTGAGAAGTGTTGTAGGGAAAAGTAGAACTGAGGGAACCAAAATACATGGAGAACTTCCACATGCCACATACTGTGACTATTCTATTCCAAAGCATTCATATTAAGTAGATGACGTTACAGCCTCATTTTATAGGTGAGACCAATGAGGCTCAGAGACTAGAGAATATCACTAGAATGAAAGCCATCTCAACAGAATTCAAGCCACCTAGGAACAGAAATATTTGTCTCTTTCATTCCTTGACATTTGCCCACCTCTTAAAACAGGCCCTGACACTCAATAAATACCCACTGAATGACTGAATGTAAAATGAGTCCATCTAGACTCAGACAGATTCAGTGGAAAAACCAGGATTTGAGACCTGTTCTAGGCAAAGACAAAATCTACTCTTTCTATATTCACAACAATGCAATGTGACTTGGCATGGTAAGAGTTAAAGGATGGACTCAGGCAACTCCTTCCACCACAGACTCCACCTGGTTGTAAGCCTAAGGTTCTTCTTCCTTCAATATAATCCACAGAACTAGATTCAAGGATATGGTGTCCACATTTTCTAATTCTGTATATTCCTTACTATACACAGAATACAATTATGACATGAGACTGCAAATGTCCCCCAACAATGTAATTAACACTAGTGTCTCTGCTGACAGACCATGTCATTATGTAAAGGATTTTTTTTTAAATCAAAGACATGTATATAATCAGGTTGGTAGACTAAGGACACATATTATTCTCCTGCTGGAATCCAAGGAAGAACAGTAAGGAGGCCTGTGTGCCCAGAGAGGAATGAGGCAAGGGGAAGGTCAGAGAGAGAGCAGGTGACTCTATCATGTAGGGTCTGAAGAACACTGTAAAGACCTTGGCTTTTTCTCTGAGTGAAAAGGGACATCATTGGATAATTTTGTACAAGAGTTTTTAAAAGACTGCTCTGGCTGCTACAGAGGGGCAAGAGTGGGATGGTTTTCATAAGGCTATGAGTGGAAGGAGGCAGACCGAAGGACCAGGGGGAGGACTATGCCATAATCCAGGTGAGACACAATGGTGGCTGAGAGCACGGTCACAGCAGTAAAGCAGAGGGTAAGTGACTGGATCTGGTTTTTTGAAGGCAGAGCCAATAAGACATAAGTAAGTTAGAAGAATCCTACAAGAGTTCTTGGGAAAAGAGTCCTGAGTATGACGAATTTGAAGAAGACAAGACCCACAGACAGGCACATTGTGGGAATTCTTAAAAGTCAAGAAGAAATCCTTAAAGCTACCCAATGGGAAAAAAATTAGTAATTTAAAAAAATTCAGTAATCACAACCACATCAGTCTTCATATTAACAACACAGATTTAAGAAGTCAAAAGAACAATAAGTTCTAAGGGAAATTATTTTAGAATCAGTATTTCTTTACTCATTTAAACAAATAATAAGGTGGAAGGAAAGAATAAAGACACTTTGAAGGATACAAAGGTACCAAAAGTTTATCTCTAACTCTGAAATAATTATTTGAGGACATAATCCAGCAAACAAGCTAATAAATAAATGAAGAAGATATAGGATGGACAATAGTGTGGTAGGCAAAGAAAATAATAAATCTTATAATTTAGTCTGAATAATTATTTATGCAGGTGCATAAAATATTGAACTTGTAAATAAATCTTAGATAAAATTATCAAAAAAGGTAGAACTGTCAAGAGAATTAAAAGCATACTGAGGCCTTGCTTGACTCATTTGTGAGATGATACAGATACTGATTAACTCCACACTCTGGTAAGATAACTATAAGTTTAGATATGTTTGTTTAAAATGTAAAGGTAATTCACTGAAAGAACAGGATGGAAAAAATAATTTTCAAACTCCAGAATGGGAAAAAATGAACTTTCCTCCTTAGAAAAAAATAATAACAACCAATCTTACAAAGGGGAAAAAAGGAAAAGAACAAAATAAATAAACATAATAAGCACAACAAATGACAACCAAAGAGGCAAAGTAAATATAAAACAAAATAAAGCAGAGTAAGTCCAACCACAGCAGATGTCATAAGAAATGTGAACGAGATAAATTTCCTGTAAAGAGAAAGAAGCACTTACACTAAATCAAAAATCTAGTTAAATATCATTATAAGAGACAAATAAAAACAGCAGTGCTGCTGAAAATAAAGCAGTGGCAAAATATATAGTACGAAAAAGTTAGCCAGAAGAAAACAAACATGGGTCAATATTAGATAAAAATAGAAACAATGTTATTGGAAAACATTAACTAGAACATAGAGGGATATTTCATAATAAAAGGTTCACTTAAATGAAATGATATATGTGCCACAAATTTAATTAATGACTCAGAAATATACCACAAAAACTTGTAGAGATACAAGAAACATGGACCACCATAGGCACTATAATAACGTACTGCACTCAGAAAGTGAGGGATCAAGGGGGAAAAAGAAATGGAAGATTTGAATAACTCAGTTAAAAGCTTGATATAACAGAATCTGTCCTTATCAGATTCACATTTTTTCCAACGTTTAAAGCATGTGGTCACAAAAAATTCCCAACAAATTTCGAAGAGCAGGCTACATTCTCTTACCACCAAATAATAAACTAGAGGCTACATTCTCTGACCACCATATAATAAAATTAGAACAATGATAAATAGATTATAACACCCCCCAAAAAAGAAAACCCATGTACTTGCAGATTTTTTAAGAACTTTTTAAAAGTAATTCTTGAGCTAAAGAGGAAATCCAAACAAAATTTGGAAACTATTTAGAAATAAACAATGATAATTCCACATCTGAAACCTATAGAATATAGCCATAATAAAGGGGTTTAACAGTAGCCTAATTGTTTAGATTAGAAAATAAGATTGAAAGTAAACTATATATATATATATATTTCAAGGATGTGGAAAAAGTAAAGTAAATCCAAAGACTATAGAAGAAAATAAACATAAAATTAATATAAACCTAATGGATTAATGAATAGAATCCAAATTATTGTATCTTTAAAGACACTTGATAAAACTACATGCTTCTAGCCAAGAGAAAGAGATGGCATAAAGACATGATAAAAGAAGTAAAAGGAGGAAACAAAATAAAAAATGAACAAGTGGGACTACATCAAACTAAAAAGCTTCTGTACAGCAAAGGAAACCATCAGCAGACAAAGGCATCCTACAGTATGGGAGAATATATTTGTAAACAATTTATCCAATAAGTAGTTAACATCCAAAATATATCAAGAATTCATATGCCTCAACACTCAAAAACCAAATGACCCGATTAAATAATGGGAGGAGGACCTGACAGATACTTCTCCAAAGAAGAAACTCAGATGGCCAACAGACACATGAAAAGATGCTTCACATCACTAATCATCATGCAAATTAAAACCACAGTGAACTATTACCTCACATCAGTTAGGATGACTACTATCCAAAAGACAAGAAATAACAAATGCTGGCAAGGATGCGGAGAAAGGGGAACCTTCCTGCACTGTTGGTGGGCATGTAAACTGGTGCAACCATGTGGAAAGCAATATGGAGTTTCCTCAAAAACAAAAACAGTAATACCATTTGACCCAGGAATTTAACTCATAGGAATTTACCCAAAGAAAACAAGAACCTTGATTTGAAAATACATATGCACCTCTATGTTTATTGCTGCACAATTTACAACAGCCAAGATATGGAAACAACTCAAGTGTCCATCAAAAGGTGAATGGATAAAGAAGATGTGGTACATATAAACAATAAAATATTATTCAGCCATAAAAAGAAAAGAAATTCTTCCATTTGCAACAACATGGATGAATCTAGAGGGTATTATGCTCAGTGCAATAAGCCAGGCAGAGAAAGACAAATACCAACTTATATCACTTATGTGTGGAATATAAAAACAGGTAAAACAGAGGGAACAAAATAGCAGCAGACTCACAGACACCAAGAAGGGACTAGTGGTTACTGAAGGAAACAGGTTGGGGAGGGTGGTGGGGGAGGGAGAAGGGAATTAAGAGGCACAATAAGTCACAATCACAATATAGGTTCATCACAGGGATGGTTGTACACCATGACTAATGATTCCGTAACATTTTACTACACTGATGGACAGAAACCACACCGGAGGGGGTGAGGACTTGATAATATGGGTGAATACTGAACCACTGTGTGGTGTATTTGAAACCATCATAATATTGTACATCAATGATACTTTAATAAAAAAAAATGTAAAGTGAACACAACTATAGGATTGGGGAAAATAGAAATTTTATAAGAATATTTTATGTAAAACTCCATATCAACAAATTTGAAAATCTAAGTAAAATATTTTTTATAAGATAAAAATGACAAATTTGGCCCAAGATTTAAAAATTTGACTGGATTAACAGTGAAAGTACAATTGGAAAGTAATGAAGGTAAAAGGGAAATAATAACAAGACCACAAATTTTTCAGGTAAGTTCTATGAACCTGTAAGCAAACAAAAGACTCATTTTATATAGGTCTTCCAAATCAACAGAAGAGGTGAATAACTTCCCAACTCATTCTACTATAATCCATATGCGAGGACTAAACAAGGCAAGTATAAAAAAAGTGAAATTATAGCCAGTCTGATGTATAACATGAAGGCAAAACAAAATTAAGTAAAATACTAACAAAATTAAAACAGTGAATAAAACATCATGAACTACTTGAGTTATGTGAGGAGTGCAAGTATGGTTTAAAATCATAAACTATTAAATAATATACTACTTTACCAGAATAAAGGAGCAAAACTAAATCACTACAGCAGATGTCAAAACGCATTAGCCAAATTTTAATACTTACTCCCTGATATGAAAAGTAAGTAAAAGGCATTCAGTAAACTAGAAATAAAATTACTTCCTCAGTTTGACAAAAGGCATTGATAAAAAGGATAATAACCTTTTTATAAGAACAAATATCATACCTAGTGGTCAAAGATGAAAGAATTCAATTAAGACAAAAACAAAACAAAGACCGTCTGTTATTATCACTTCTATTTACTAGCTAATTAGTTAAAACAAGAGAAAAGATATAAAAGTACGAGTAATAGAAACGAAGACACAAAACCATCACTATTTGCAAATATTCTATAGAAAATCCAACTGAAAACTATTAGAATGAGAGAATTCAGCAAGTGGTGAGATATGAAAGAAACAGGAAATAGTCAATGGTTTTATCTGTACACTAATGAATAATTAGAAAAAGCAATGGGGAAAAGAAAATCTTATTTGAATGCAAGAGCTATAAAATACGTATGAATAAACCGATCAAGAAATGTACACAAGACCTATATGAATAATAATAGCTAACAATTATTGAATACAAACTATTATGCCAGGTAATGTTCCAAGTACTTTTCATGTCTTATATCACTTAATCTTCACAATAACCTTATAATATAATAATAATAATACTGATATATTAATATTGTTACCATTTTCAGATGAGTAAATTGAAGCTCTGGGAAGTTAACTACCTTCCCCATAATAGCAGAGCATGTAGAACTATAAATTGCATTCAGTCTGAGCACCAAAGCCTTGTTCTTAGTTACTAACATACTCTGATGTTGTAAGACTCCCCTCAATCTTATAAAAGAAGACTGGAATAAGAACCAGCACATAAATACATCAGTTCTCCCCCAGAAAATGTTAAACTCCGTGGACTGCCAATCAAAATCACAAGAGCATTAAGAAATGCTCTTTTAACACAACTTGAAAAGCTGGTTTTAAAATTCATACAGGAAAGAACATCTGCAAGAATAACTGATGACATTTTTAAGGAGCAGTGAAGGAGTACTTGTCCATCCAAATATCAAACACATGATAAAGGCTATGACAATTAAAAAGTACTAATGGGGAAAGAATAGAAAAAATACATGTAAAGGAACAGTTCATCTAGAAATAGATTCATGCATGATAGGAATTTAGTTCATATTAGTGATGCATTTCAAGTAGGAAAGGCTGAACTATTTTTTAAAATGCTACATCCATTAGGAAATATTAACCCTCCCTCCCCATGCACACATACTTCACGTCATGTTCAAAAACTAATTCTAGACAGAGTAAAAAGCTATATAAATAAACTACAAATATTGAAAGACATAAGAAACATACCTGGCTAAGAAAGGCCTATATGAGTTTAGAAATGCAAAAGTAAGAAGCTCAGAAAGAAAAATATTGACATATTTGACCTCAAAAAAATCAAAATTTCTTTAAGACAAAGGACATATTAACAATGTTAAGAGTCAAGTGTGTGGCTAAAAGAGGCAACAGGAAGTATGTGCTGATGCACTGGTGGGTTTGCATCAAACTTTGGTGGACTGTATCAATGTCAATATCCTGGTTGTAATACTATATAATCGTTTTTCAAAATGCCGCCAATAGGGAAGCTGGATACGGGTACATGGGTTCTCTCTGTATTATTTCTCACAACTGCACGTGAGTCTCAAATTACCCTGATAAAAATTTCAATTAAAAAGAGGTCAAGTTCTTACTTGTTCGTTATGCTTCAGAGGATTGGAGACTGACGAGAATTAGGCTTGGGGTGGATTAATGATTGTGCATTGAGCATTGAGTCCCCTATACAGAATTTTATTGTTGTTAAGAACCATTTGATCAATAAATATGAGAGATGCCCTCTCAAAAAAAAAAGAGGTCAAGTGTCAGATTGGAGAAAATATCTTCCTCATATTTATATACAAAGTAATAACAGCTAGACTAAATAGAAAATTCCTAAAAATCAGTAAGAAAAGCTTTATGATAGAAATATACAAATATGAGCAAAAGACACAGGAAATTATGGAATCAAAGTAAGTGTACAAAAAAATGAGAAATTACTCAATATTGACAATAATCAGGAGAAAACCTGATTATTGATTTTTTAGAAAACTAAAGTGCAGAAAAATATTTAATGTATTGGCAAAAGGTTTAAGAGATGATCATATCAAATCTTGGAGACAATGGGGGCATTGAGAAAGTTTAGACCATTGGTTGGGTGCATAGTTTAAGCTTTTTGCATAGTAGTTTAGCACTATCTCTGAGAAATATTATCTCTGAGAATCAATATTAAAGGAAAATTTATGCCCCAAAATACAAAGATCAGCATTGTTAAAATAGTGAAAAAGTGAAGTCAACCTAAGTGCATATCAATACTGTATTGATGTATTATATCAACATATAATAGCTGATTATGCAAATGTGTAGTAATTATACAGCCATTTATTTTTTTTAATTGAAGTATAATTGATATACAATATTGTATTGATTTCAGGCATGCAACATAGTGATTCAACAATTTTATACTTTACAAAATGCTCACCATGATAAATGATAGTTACCATCTGTCACCAAAGTTACTACAATATTATTGACTATAATCCATATGCTGTACATTTCATACCCATGACTAATTATAATCTGAAGTTTTTACCTCTTTATTCCCTTCACCTATTTTGCCCATCACACCATACCCCTCCCTTACATTTGTTCTCTGCACTTATGTGTCTGTTTCTGTTTTGTTTCTTCATTTATTTTTTGGGATTCCACATGTAAGTGAAGTCATATGGCATTTGTCTTTCTCTGTCTAACTTACCTCATTTAGCATAGTACCTTCTAGATCCATTTTATATTTATAAAATGTGTATATTTATGTGTATATAATGTGTGTATATATGTGTAAATACAAAATGTTTATACATACAAACACATATACACATACACCATACACACCACAAGACATAACACATAGATACCACTTCTTTATCCATTCACTGTCGATGGACACTTAGATTGCATTCATATCTTGGCTATTGTAAATAATGCTAAAAATAAAATGGGAGTGTATATATCTTTTTAAATTAGCATTTTTGTTTTCTTTGGGCAAATACCCAGAAGTGGAATTACTGGGTCAATTATACAGCCACTTTAAAATGAGGCATAGCATTTAAAAGAGTCACTTAGGAAAATGAGGTGCAGCATTACACAATAAAAGGAACCAGGGTTCCCTTTTTGGAGAAATGGCTGATTGCTGTATTATAATATGTAAGGAGCAGCATAATATGAGCCTGGAACATTTTTATGGTGCTAAAAAATACAAAAATACTCAAAAATGAGTGTCATATGTTAAAGGAACACAAGAGACACCTTGAAACAGGCTCCCAACTAGCCAAATCTAGGACAACTATATAGCCACAAAATTAATATTGCTAGTAATGGATTATAACCCTAAGAATAGAAAGAATCCATCTCTGCATACCATACATAAGAGAAGGAGGAAAGGATGAATGATGAAGCAAATGAGAGTCAAAAGGACATTGGAATTCTTAGTACTATCTTTGTAAACCTTTCGAAAAGTCTAAATTATTTCAAAAGAAAAAGCTCAGAAGAGAAAAAGCATGAGTTAAATCTAACAGAAACTGATAAATACTGAGAAAACTAGATATATTTAAAAACTCAAATTGCAGGAACTTGGATAGAGAATAACGAAGCACTATTACACCAATTTCTGTATTTATGCAGGTTTGAATCGTTTTTAATAAATTAGTATCTGTGTACTAACTACTTGAAGCCCCTCCCTCCCCACCCACTTCACCCTCTGCCCCAAACAGGTGCCAGAAAGCCAGGTACAACTAGGAAGATTAAGAGATGAGAGAGAATAAAGAAAACTAACATTTGGTCTGACTCAGTGGCATATCTTCTACAGAATTTCAAAATCTAAATTATGAAATTATAATTCCATACTGACAGCCACTTAAAGAATTCTATGTCCTATGAAATTAAAAACATCTGAATTATAGAATTGTAATTCCCTACCTGGTATTTACATAAACTCTCTGGGTAAGCAATGCTGAAGTAGAATTACAACCCTGTAGATTTTGCAGATGCTAATTTACACTAAACACATAATGATATAATGATTGATGGGCACTGACTCATTTTAAAAACCTCCAGCAGCTTATCATCTTCCATTTGCTCAGTCCCACTGCACTCACTCATATAGGACCTCTGAAAATGACTCTAAATTTTAATAATCTGTGTCAGTGTGAGTGACGGTTACTAACAGCCACCAGTGGGGAGGAGGGAATGAATTAACTTGACTTTGTTTTGCAAAAATGGACTTTTTCAAAGGGAAAAAAAATACAACTTGGTGAGGTAAACGTTTACAAGGTTTGAGGATATGGAGCTTTGCCCAGAATTCCAAAAATTACTACAACATAAATTAATAAACAAACATCATCTAAGCCAGCCCTGCTTTCTGTTATTAGCTCACTTTTATTTCCTCTAATATTCAGTATTCACAGCCCTTTCCCCTACCTCTTTGAATTCTTGATTTTCTCTGCATTTCTTACACAGTTATTTTTAAGGTCATCTTCTTCCCTTTCAGGGAACTCTGCTTAAGTTTAACATGACATATAATTCAATGTGATTCTTTTCCTACAGATACAACCCACTTTCTGCATATCACCCTGGAACCTATATGAGATTCCCTGGCACTCTCACAGATTCAAAATCTGATTTAATATGTCACACGTTAAATGCAAACTTCTGCCTTATCTGCATTCTGAAATTCTGAGCTGACTGTTATCTATCTATATTTTTTAAATTTAAATGAAAACAGGCTGTCTTTAGAATGATGCTGCCAAAGTACATGGCACTGACCATGTGCTTGAACATCACCCCAAATGACATTTTCAAGAGGCTGTCATCTTGAAACAAGGCCCTAGCGATGGTCAGATTACTACTGTTAGACCCTCAGTCCAAGGCAGAATGACAAAGGTTTTTGACTGCTACATTTAAAACTGATGCCAAATATTCACAAGAACTATATGAAAGTTCAGACCCTTTGACTCAATAGTTCCTTTCCTAGACAGTTGTCTTAAAATAATTCAAAAGAATAAAAAAATACTGCATGAAACCATTTACTTCAACATTATCCATAAACAATGTGAAACACTGGAACCAATGTTACTATCCAAAAGTACAGGAACCATTAAAAGATGAAGCAACTAAATGGACTACAGTAAAGCCACTTACCAAGAAATCATTGTGAAATGAGACTTATGAGGAATACATAATAACTCAAGCTTTAACTTAAACTCATAATAAGTTTAAGAGCAGATCATAAATGAAAAAAGACAGATGAGAAATTGCACTTAAGAAACCCTAAAAGGGAATAATAAAAATTAATAATCAGTTATGATATATAAATTCATTTCCTTAAAATTTTAGATATTGTTTTTCACTTGTGATTTTATAGTAACTTATATAAAACTGGATGAAAATAAATCATATCAGTAAACCTCTTCTCTGAGGCCAAATAAAAGCATGAAAGCTTGAGTTTTCCTATTCCTATGTAGAAAATTAAATTATTTTCAGAATCAACAGGAACAAATTATCTAAGACCAAATGTGAAAATTATACATTTCCAAGGCTTGAAAATTGTTTTGGATAGATATAGAATCATGCTCACTGGCTTTAAGGGGGTATAATAACCACAAGAAAAAGAAATTATAAAAAAGTTGTTATAGTACAAAAACTTGGTCTCAAAACCAAAATTATGTAAACTGTACTTGATTAGAAGTTCAAGTATCAGAAGTCATAAATGAAAGAGAAATCAGGAAAAGATCCATCTTAGATAAGAAGTATTCTTTCAGCCCCAAGAGTTAAAGCTTTTTTGTCCCCTTAGTGAGGAGGAATTGGGTGTTAATGTCAGAACCAACTGACTTACAAGAGAAAAGTATACTGACATTATTTTCCTCAGGATGCGGTATTGCTGATCATCTTTGGCACCATCATGGCACTCATATCAGAAGACATGAACTGTATACATACTTAGTACAACAATTATGTCTTCTCTGTACAATAATCCTTCCTCATAAAATCCCAGCCCTGTTTTTAAAAGGCTTTTCTTACAATTAAACTATGAAAAATTCTGTTGAAAAATCAAAACAGATAAAAAAAAAATCCAATGTGGTCAGTGTCCTTAAGTGAAATTGTACATATCCTGGGTCTAATACATTTTATTTATTTTGTACTTAATTGCCTAAATGGCTTAAGAAGTTTCTGACTCCATTAAAAAATCTGGAAACAGTAAGAACTTTTTACCAATTAGCTGTCAAATTATCACTCTAATAATGTATTGTTTCTTGATGCTAGTGCTGAAATGCCAAGACACTCTGTTTGAAAATCTGTGCTCAAAGTTTTTAAATAGCATGAGATATTGATTTTAGAACCAGCTGTTAAGCAGAAGGGCAGGGCCAATGGGAAAAGGCGGGACATAGTGTTGGAGGTGCCAGTTACAGTACTGGGCCTCCTTTCTCATTGGCATATTAATATTGGCCAAAGGGTTCCCGGTATTTGTAAAACAATAATTAGGCTGGATATTTCTTTTCCAAAAGAAAAAAATCTTTCAGTTCTGTGTAAATTAAGAACTTCATGTTTTGGAATGAAATGAGGAAAATATATAAATTAGAAAAAAATAGAAAAGATAATCTACAAGTATGTTACATTTTCTAACTAGAGAAGAGACTTCTAAATTTCACCTCAAAGGCAGAAGAAAAAGAAGTTCTCTGTTAAGCTGATATATTTACTTGAATCCCAATATTTTAGTCTAAAACTACACTGTCCAATATGCCAGTTACTGGCCACCTGTGCGATTGGGCACTGGTCCAAATTTGATGTGTGCTAAATGTGAAAACACACACTGGAGTCCAAAGATTTAGTATGTAAAAAAGAATGTAAAATGTCTCATTAGTATTTTTCATATAAAATTGAAATTAGAACATTGTATATATATCAGAATTAGATAAAAACAATATCAAAATTAATTTCATCTGTTTCTTTTTACTTTTATTAATGTGACTACTAGAAAATTTAAGGTAACATGTGGTTCTTATTAGTGGCTCTCCTTATATTTCTATTGGACAATACTGGTATATAAAATTAATCAAATTAGATGAAATTCCTTTAAAATCCCTTCTAGTTCTAGAGCTCTGACACAAAGAAGAGACTGTAAGCTCAAGCTAGTAAGTTTTAAAGGCAAAGTTATTTTAGAGAAACCTACATTTAGTCACTATTTTATTATTTCTCCATACTTTTCCACCATGGCCCATAACGCTTTCTCATTGTTTTCTGTGGATCTCTAACAGCCAAGAAAAATGAATGTGTCTATTTATTTATTTATAAACTGCAAGTATGCATTTCATAGGTTCATTCAGAATATGCAATTCATATTTATACTTCACACAATACTGATGCCCATTTTTAATGATTTGTAATAAATACTGAACTCTGTGGGGTTTTTTCAGTTTTAATATTCATAGAATAATTTTGAAATTAGAGAACCTTAGAAGTCTTATATTCCAGTGGTCTCCAAACAGGCTGGCACTTCTGAATCACCTGGGGAACATACAAAAAATATTGATTCTAGGCTTGGTATCTTGAGACTGCAACTCAGTCAGTCTGGGATGAGACAGTCTCTTATACTTCTTAAGAGGTCACCCAGGTCACTCAGAGACTCAGCCAGGTTTGAGAATCAGTAGTCTAGCCTAACTTACTTTATCTGTAACTGAGGCAAAGTGAATTGTCCTAGTGTTGTGGCCCAGTAGTCTCAGACCTGGAACCAGGATGCAAGGCTCCTAACTCCAACCCACTGCCATTGTTGAGAGACATTCTGTCAAACATACATATTACTCACTCCTCAGAATCTCCAGCCACCAGTATATCTTCCTTGTCAGTTTTAACATCCAACTCTGGTTCTCCACTAAGCAGAAGCTTCAGGTTATAAATAACCAGCAAAGTACCTAGTAAAAAATAGGTATTTGACTTGTCAATATTTTAACCACACTAAATATGAGTAATGGTGCTATTATGTTATCTATGGAATGAAGCCTGCTACAGACCAAACTTCCTTTTTACTTCAGTAAATAATATGCTTGGATAAGTTCCAAAGTATATGTCTTACAGCAAATTCCATTCTTTGCCAAAGAGTGTTGAGTTTCTACAGTATAGTGCTTCTTAATACTATTGAATTCATTATAAGTCTTTCAATGTGGATTCTTAAACTTTGGCACTCTTATCATAATTTGCACTATGAAAATTGTTAGGCTCCTGAGCTGAATTTGCATTAAAGGTAAAGCTTTCATTGGTGGAACCGATATCAATATACATTGATAAAAAGATAAGTCTTAACAGTATGTACAAATATAAGTATTGCTTTTAGACTCTATAACAAGTGTTGGCAAACTTTTTTGTGAAGGGCCAGATAATAAATATTTCAGGCTTTAAAGGTTAAATGGTCTCTGTTACAACTATTCACAACTCAACTCAACACTGTAGTATGAAAGCTGCCATAGAGAATATAAAAATGAATGATTGTGGCTATATTCCACTAAAATTGTATTTATAATAACAGGTTCAAGGCGAGATTTGTCCTGCAGGTTATAGCTTGCTGGCTCTGATTCTAAAGCATAATTAACAAAAAAATCCAAATTCTTTACAAAATGGATTATGCTATGAAGACAAACAGAACTGTCAAAGAAATTAAAGGAACAACCAATTATACTTTTTTTGGTAGTACTAAAACACAAGGCTAAACAGCATAATCACTGAGAATTTGGACTTCGGAGCCTAAATCCTGGAAGAACCATTTACTGCCATTTACTACTCAGGTAAGTTCCCTAACCTATGGGAACCTGTTTATCTTATCAGTACAACAGAGTTCATGAGGTGCCTAAAACAGAGTTGTTCTGAGGATTATAAGAGTTAATTTTTACAAGGCATTTAGAAAAAAAATCAGGAAATAGTTTATCCCTCTTTAGTATTTATTTGAATATATCATAATTAGAAGTCAATTAAGAGATTAGATTAACTTTCCTAAAAGCATATTATGCATATGTTAATAAAATGATATTTATTTAATTGCCAGTATTTTTCCACCATGAGAAAGGGAGAGATGACGTAAACCATCAATTTTAAACAAAATGCCACAGAGAACTCTTGAAGGTGACATAGGCCAAACCAGAAAAAATTTCTCAGAATATCACTATAATTATTACATAAATCAAAGAGTTGAAAAAAGCAGAATACACATAGCTTTCCAGAGAGTAGGATCCTTTTTGCTTCTAGATATGAAAAGTGGTAGAAGTCTACAGAAAGACACATTGGAAAATGTTAGCAGGCCGGTCATTCTACATGTTGAGTAGGAAGTTGGTTAAGGTTGAAAGAATGTGAAAAGATTTGTTCATTTGGAAAGGAATATCTTCAAAGCTTTAGCTAACTATCTGCCATAGAAACCTGGATTCATTACTTTATAAGTTGCTGACCTTCTCATAAGCCTGGGATCATCTAACCTTAGACATAGCAGTATCATCTCCTAACTCTGCTACCTGGTACAGGGATTATAGATTTCCTGTGGCCATAATCTGTATCATCTTCTCATCCAGATTCACCAAGCTCATAAAAGTACAAATTTTTCTCCCGTTCTTAAGTGGATTCACTTAAGACAAAATTCATATGGATAAAATAAATGACTGCCCCCATGTGAGATTTCATATATTATAAATAGAAAAAAAATGAAAACATATGTAAATGTCTTTCATAAAACACTGAAAAATACTCTGATCAAAATTTCAGAGTTTTGATGACCCTACCACATTTCCCATAAATGACATCAAACTGCTGCATCAACTCAGCTTCAGTTTTAAATGGAGAGTACTTATAAATTATAGACAATTCCGTTGAGAATTTTTGAGGATCATCTGTGACAGATTCTCTGGTTCTTGTTAGCCATGAGGGTATTGGAACCACAACCTAAAAAAAAAAAACACATATCAATTTACTATTAAATACACAAATAAAAACCATCATCCTTTTGTCTGATCCTTATTCACACCATTCTTCATCCAGCCAAATTACAAAATAGAAAGTTAAAAAATTATTTCCTGCCCTGTATTCCAATTTTATAAGAAAGACACATAACAAATATGTATACTCAGCACTTAAATCTGTATACTCTGCATTTATTCTAAAATGCTCCACTATAGAATGTGGGGACAGATGGGATCTACTTCAGCTTCCTATTAAAATATGGGTAGAACGGCAGTGAGAACAACACTATCAGCATTTCAGAAGTTGAAAAGGAAATGACAGCATATGCAAAAAAAACAATCTGAAGCCCATGCCAGAAAAAGGAAGACCCAGCCTGTTTACTATTCAGAATGTCCTAGAAGGCTCATAGATTAATTCCATGAGTCAACTCAGGAGGCGGGAAAAAACGGGAAGAGAGCTGAAAGTAGCATCCAGATTCCTTGCAATAGTTCCTCCCCCACCTCCACAGGGACTGGATGTTTATTCTCTGGAAAGAGAGGAACCAAGCATTTCTGGATTACAGGAGATAGCAGCCACAGTTGTCAGAGGGACCTTACTGAGACAGGAAGGATTGAGTGATGCTGAGAAACCCAGGCATCTTCTCTCATTTAGCTCCAAGAAAGCTGCTGCCTAGGCACTCAGGCAGAAAACTGTAGGAGTCTTCTCTGAGAAATCTGACCAGCCCAGAGTGAAAGACATAAAGAAAATTATGTTGAGGGTTTCCCAATAAGTAGCTAAACGAGATGTCATTATTGTGACACTCAGAATTGCAAGCCCCACCCACATTCTTAAAGCTTCCAATCAGCATTTTATTGGATTAATCTTTAAAGTATTCAGATTAATAGCCTAATGTCCAAGAAAATCCTTGACAATGATAGAGACTAAATAAACAAGCACAACAAAGCAACTCAGTGGAAAGAGAAACCATCAGAGAAAATTTCAGAGGAAAAAATCATTGTTAATATCTCAGTGCTCTAAGAGGAAATATGCATCCATGAAAGAAGAGCAATATTATCCTTCAAAAAGAAACATTAAGAAAAGCTTTAAAAACTTCTTGGAAATGAAGAACATAATTACAGAAAAAAATTTCTCTGAGATGGTTGGAACACAGATATTAAAAATATCTCTGAGAAAAGAAAACAAAAATGTATAACAGACAGAAAATAGGAAAGAAAAGATAAGAAAATTAAAGAATCAGTTCCAGTCATTCAAGAGCCATGAACAGGAGTTGCAATAGGAGAGAAAAGAGACTATGGATGGAAGAAACTCATAAATTTTATGTCCCAGAATTGAATGACCTGAATTTCCAGATTGAAAACATGTAACGAGAGTCCCACATAACAGATGAAAATAGACCAACCCAAAGGCAAAAAACTGAAATCAGACTGGGGACAAAGAAGATTCTCCTGACCTTCAAAAAGTAGGGTGGGGCAGGTGGGTGAAAAGAATGGATCATATACAGGATTCAGGAGTTAAAATGACTTCAACCTTCTCAATACCAACACTAGGAATTAGAAGATAATGGAGCATGACTTCAAAGTCCTGAAGGAAAATTCACCCCAACCTAAAAATAAAAGCAAGTACAACTATCATAAAGTGTTCAAGTAGGATAAAAACATGTTCATGCACCAAACAAGTGAAAGACCTATGCTCTTAAAACTATGTAACACTGATGAAAGAAACTGAACAAGACACAAATAAATGGAAGCTATCCCATGCACCTAGATAGGAAGAATTCATATTGTCAAAATGACCACACTGCCCAAAGTACTTTACAGAATCAGTGCAATCCCAATCAAATTCCAGTGGCATTTTTCAACAAACTAGAGCAAATCATCCTAAAATTTATATGGGATCACAGAAGACTCCAACTAGCCAAAGCAATTCTGAGAAAAAAGAACAAAGCTAGGGGTATTACGCTCCCTGACTTCAAGCTCTCCTATAAAGCTGCAGTAATTAAAACTGTATGGTATTGGCATAAGAATAGATACATAGATCAATAGAACAGAGTAAAAGCCTGGAAGTAAACCCACACACAATTAATATATGACAAGGGAGGCAAGAATACACAGTGGGAAAAAACAGTCTTTTTAGTAAATGATGTTGGACAAACTGGACAGCTACATGCAAGACAATGAAACTAGATCACTCTCTTACACCATACAGGAAAGGGAATTCGAAATGGATTAAATACCTAAAAGTAAGACATGAAACCATAAAACTCTTAGAAGAAGACATGGGCAAGAATCTTGTGAACATCAGCACAAACTATTTTTTTTCTGGATATGTCTCCCCAGGCAAGGGAAACAAAAATGAAAATAAACAAGACTACATCACAATAAAAAAGCTTCTGCACAGGAAAGGACAATAACAACAAAACAAAAAAGACAACCTCTGTATGGGAAAAAGTATTTGCACATGATATATCAAATAAGTGGCTAATATCCAAAATATATAGAGAACTCATATACTCAACACCAAAAAACAGTCAAATTAAGAAATGGGCAGAGGACCTGAATAGACATTTTTCCAAAAAAGGCATACTGATGGCCAAAAGACACATGAAAAGATGCTCACCATCACTAATTCTCAGGGAAATACAAATCAAAACCATAATGACGTATCACCTCACAGCAGTCAGAATGGCTTCTATCCAAAAGACAAGAAACAACAAGTATTTGCAAGGATGTGGAGAAAAGGGAACCCTTTTACACTTTTGGTAGGAATGTAAATTGGTCCAACCACTGTGGAAAACAATATGGAGGCTCCTCAAAAAACTAAAACTAGAAATACCATATGACTCAGCAATTTTACTTCTGGGAATTTACCTGAAGAAAAGCAAAATCACTAATTCAGAAAGATACATGCACACCTATGTTCAGCGCCACATTATTAGGCAAGATATGGAAGCAACCCCAGTGCCCATTGATAAATGAATAGATAAAGAAGATGTGGTACATATATACCATGGAATATTTATTCAGCCTTATAAAGAAGGAAATCTTGCCATTTGTGAAAGCATGGACAAACCTAGAGTGTTTCATGCCAAATGAAATAAGTCATATAGAGAAAGACAAATACCACATGATTTCAGTTATATGTAGAATCTAAAACAAAAAAAAAAACAAAATAAACAAACCCATACATACTGACAACAGACTGTTGGTTACCATAGGGAGGGGGGATGGGTGAATGGGTAAAATAGGTGTAAGGGATAAAGAAATATAAACTTCAAATTATAAAATAAATTAGTAATAGTAATAGCAGTACAACATAGAGACTATAACAAACAATATTGTAATATCTTGGTACTGTAATGGGGGTAACTGCACTTTCTGTGACAAGCATTTATTAATGTATATAATTATCAAGTCACTATGTTGCACATCTGAAGCCAATACAATACTGTATAGCAACTATATTCAAATAAAAAAATTTCCATGCATGCGAGTCCTCAAAATATTTTACATCTGCATGCTTGCTAAAAAAGCTAATGGAGGATATGTTACCCCAAAAAGAGGGTGCAAGGTACAAAAGACAGGATATTTAGGATCTGAGATCTGACAAAGAAGAGAGGTGAGGAGACCCGCCAGGAAGATGTCAAGGGAAGACCTCAGGAGTGCAACAAAATGGAAGCTATGAAGAGCAGAAGTGTGAGGGACTCCAGAGCAGAGTTCTTCAGCAAGGCGGAACTGATGAGGGTGAAGCTGGAGACTGGGGTCAACGAAATGATACACACAGAAGACCCAGCAAACACAAGTATGTACAACACTCAGCAGACGATTAACTCCAGGGAAAATAAAAAATTGTGTGGAAAAGGAAAAAATAATACTTCATTGCATGTACAATTATGACTAATATACTGTTTACATAATCTTTTACTACAAATACTAAATAATAGCATAATCAAAATTATAATCAAGCTATATTGAGGGTAGAGAATTGGAAGGGTGAGTGAGTATTTGTGACAGAAGCAGAGAAAAAATTGATAAGTCCTCTTTTATAGTGAGAGGTTAGTAGATAATGCCTAAATCAAATCAAAAAGCAGCAATGCAAGTATGTTACATGTAGAGATACACAAAAAAATATGAAAAGAATCAGCTAATGCTGTTGAAAGACATTGCCTCTGTGGAAGTGGAAATGGGAGGCATTGTTTTAAAAAAAAGGAAATGGCCCATTTTAGGAAAGCTATGATTTCAGCTTTGGTCCAATTTCTCATGCCTTTACATACATAAAGTGCAATACAAATACTCACAGCATCGTCTTGCCTCACATCAGTCTCCCACTCAGCTACTCCCTGTTGCCTATAGACTGTTCCTATTACCCAGCCTAGTCCACTGCTACCAGTGGCACATGAAGATCTCTCATCCCCTCACTGTCCATCCAAACCCCATAATCTCCTGTCCTGATACTTGCTTCATGCTCTTTCTCTCCACATACTAGCCTTTCCAGCTCCAAGTTGTACTCTCTGCATAAAACCCTCATTGGTCACTCAAGGCTCTCTGATTGCTCCTTCCATGTCATTGCTTTTGACAATTGTGCAATAGCAGGAACACATATTCATTGAACAGCATTCTTTTTAAACATCTTCATTTTGTTATTTATCCAGTTCGCATGTGTCTCCCCTATTCGGTGACCACTTTAATGGTCAGATTGTCTCTGCTTGTTTTCTACCTTCTACAGGCTCTATCAAGTGCTGGGCAGACAATAGTACCACAACATATATTTGCTGTATTGAGTTCTAACTGACTGATGCTGTTAAAACAGACATTACAAATTAATGAAATGTTTCTAAGTCATGAAATGGACTTAAAATTGTAATCACTAGAGTTATAGCTTTTTAACTATTTTGCAGTCAATTTCTTTAGATTTGGTATTCCAAAACTTTTAACCCAATATTTTATGTATTTTTTAATGATAATCCATATGGCACAAATGGTGGAAATGTTTTATAGGCTTCTTCCAAAAGGCTCATTGTGCCAAAGGGGGCCTCTTATTCCAGGAGATTTGGGTACATGTGTAATGAAGATAAAGTTCTGAAAGCTGTCTACAAGCTAAAAACCCACTCAAGGAAAGATCAGTAGGTCAGGTCTCCAGGAAACTCAGAATGTCCACCCATCTCTCTCCATTCCCCAAATATATTCCTAAATTTTGAAATCATAATCAGAAAGAACCCATGATAGACTTCACCTCCTCATATTGTAAATGAATATGTTACCATGGGAACTGAAGGAAAAATCTCAACTCTTACCTCACTAAGGCCTTCTCTTTCACAGAATGTCTGAGAAAAAAACACACAGGTCATCGTTTCTTCCTTCTTTGTAAAAAGAATAAAGTCTTTCCCAATCCTCATGGATCCGCTATATTAAAAATGAAGAACATAATATATCTTAAATACCAAAAAGAAAAAAAAACAGCCATGATACTATGTACTGTAACAGGTTTTTCTTTTCAAAGAAATAGCTTCACTGTTTTTCTGACCCATCTCTAAGAGGTTTTTTGCCCTCCCAGTAGAGCAGATATGAACTAATCCAGCCCCTACTCTTGCTTGTGATATGACTGCTGGAGGTAAGATTCTGTCTGGGGCTCAAGAAGAGAGTGATCATCTGTCCCTGGCAGTTGCCACAGAAGTGATAGCAGCCTTAGGTCCTCACCTTTCATAGAGGCAGACTGATAAAATAAGCTATGGACACATATTCACCTATGCTAAATTATGCTCCAAGAAATAACAGAACATAGAGCTGCAATAAAGCTCTAAAGTATAGGGTGGTGCTTCAGCAATCTCTGAAAGATGATTCAAACATCTATTTGAGAATTAAATTTTAAAATGCTGTAAAGATCTAAGTCAGTTAAGGATATGGAGATTCTAAAACAAGATAGGACTCTCAAGTTTCATGGGGTTTTATTAAGCTTTACAAATTTGCATCATTCTGTATAAAATTGCCTTTAACTAAAAATTGTTTCCAATATCAATAATATATGAATTAAAGGGAAAAAAACCTCACCTTTTAAGACCATTGCCATATTGCCCAATAAACTTCAAGGTTGATAATCGTTTCTTGGATGCTCCAAAGTAAATGATATCTGAAGCTTCCTCTGTAATTGCAGAGATGTTCAAGTAGTTAGGAATTATGAGTAACTAACACTGGTTGGTTGGAGGTTGAGTTGTCAGGATGTCACACGTATCTCAGGACAAAAGGATGAATCTGTATCTCCAGGGTCAGACTCCATACATAATCTCTGACCAAGATCTTAATAGCAATATTCCTAATGAGGTCAGACAGGACTAGCCGTGTGACCTTGGATAAACAGAGATTAAATCTAAGCCTTAATTTCCTCATCTATGAAAGGGAACTACTAATACTTACATCGTAGAGTTGTTAATGAACAGAAATTAGTTGATGCATTTATGAAATCCTGAACACAGTATGTGCTATTTGATAAGTGTTTCTAAATTATGGGTGTTACAATGATTTATACCACTAGCAATTTTCCATGAATTTGGCCCTTATCAAGCTCGCTGTGAGACTAAGAAGGGCAGAGTGACTTCTAGTCTGACACTGGCTGGGAAAGAAGGACTTCAGACTCTCAGAGTCAACCTCCTGACCTCCGCAGGGTATTCTGGAATTCCAGATAAGAATCCTCTGAACTTCAGAATATACATACCTCCAAAAACAAGAGTGCTCCCAAGGAAACAGGAAAATATAGAAATGAATCTCCCAGTTGCCCTACCTGAAAACATGCTCTAGAACTGTCCTGAGTATCCTGTGTCAGTCCCTGTGTCAGTCTAGGTGCAGACATATTATAGTTCAGTGGCACCTGGTATGTGGTATGTAAAGGCTACCAGACACTCTGCTTGTCTGAAGCCAACTAGACATTCCATCACATGTTTTCTTAAGGGGTCAGGTATTAGGTGAGGGTATACATATTGACAATATTAGCTAGCATTTATTGAATGTTTAATATGTGCTAGGTACTATGTCATATACTTTGCATGTACTATTTAATACTTATTAACAAACCTATGAGGAAAATGTTGTTATTATGATCTGTATGTTACAGATGAGGAAATTTAAGTTTAAGGACTTAATGTAAACTGCCCAAGTTTACATTTATCACCAGTTGATAAATGCTATCACCAGGATTACAATCCAGAGTTATCAGAGATCATATCTCATGGTTCTCAGCACATACCATACAAACTCCCATATGTAGCAGCCAGAGTTCCAGGCACAGAGACAGAACACTGAACAGGACAGATATGACCCCTGCCCTCAACTTTATGTCATGGTAGGAGAAACAGATGAAAAGCAGACAAATAAAAAGATAACTTCTGAGAGTATTAAGTGAAGGAACCAAAACCAGGGTAGTGTGACAGAGAATTAAGAGGAGTGTGGCCTGAAGATAGAGGCATCAGGGAAAACCTCTTTCATAAGGTGACATCTGAGATGAGACTCAAATGACGGAGGGCCAGCCACGTGTGGCTGGAGTGCTATAAACAAGGAAGTGAAAGGTGCCAGAAAAGGTCAAAAAGGTGAACAAAGCCCAAATAGCACAAGATTTTGGAAGTATTACTGGGAAGTACGAATTTTATTCTGAAGTAATGGAAAACCAGTAAGGGTTTTAAGCCTGGGGAATGGATATCATATGATTTGTATTTTTTTTTAAATCCACTTGGATTGCTGTGTGGGAATTGGACTGTAATGGGGTAAGGCTGGAGGTCAAGAGTTAAGAAATTACTGTAGTCATCCTCTGTGGATCAAGATTGACCTGGCTCAGTGTGGATGACAGATAAATCATATTTCAGTCATCAGATAAACTCTTTCTTCTAACTTACTACTTGATTCCCAATAAATGTTAATAAAAATTGCTCTCTCAACACCTGTATTTTTAAAATACTACTGTAAATGTCAACATAAGTATGAGCCCTTCTGAAAATCTGAAGTTTTGTCACTTTGTTGATCATTTTGCCTGTGGAACCATTTCTTTGTTACGGAAATGTCTTAGAATATATCACATATTCTGTTATTTAAGAATTCAGGAAAATGAACTAAACATTCAGTGTAGAAGTGAAAAATGAAACTCTTTTTTCATTAATAGTTTTCTCTCAAACTCTGTTTCTTTCTCTTAGTTAAACATTAAGGAACCAGCAATACTTTTAATCTAGATGACCTGGAAAAAATCAAAAGTGTTCAAACAAACTCAGAATAAGAACTGAGTAGGCTATTTGATCACTTTTTAAACTTGCTAAGAAGCATTATTTGACTATTTATACCAAGGGGGAGCTTCAAAGACCCAGAAGAAGGTAATTGCTTTACTTTGTATTCTTAGCATCTGCAACACTGATGATCACTCTTTCCCCTGGTGTGGAATGAACCAGAACAGTAGTTCCATATTACCTGAACTTCCTCACCATTTTTTAAGCCTAGTGGTCAAAACACTTGGATTGTGGGACACAGACAAGTGTTCATTCAGGTACAAGCTAACCCAAAACACTCAAAGCCCTGATCAGAGGGAATATTTCAAGTCCACAGTGAACTGGTATTGTGCACATACCTACTGCCTTTCTGTTAGCGTTAAAGATACAAAGATAAATCATGCAATGAATAATGGATGTATTCATTATGATAAGAACATTCAACTGAAGCAACTAAACCCTTCAACATGCAGATCAAACACACAAACCAATAAAACAAGAAGAGGTGACCTCTATCTCAAGGTTAAGCAGAAAATTAAAAATAGCTTAAAGGAAACTGCCTCAGGGTTCTTGCAAGCAATACCTGAAAGGTGGGCTAAAAACAATCTGAGTCTATCCAGTTACTGTTCATTTTCCATTCATTCCCAAATGGATTCTCTTACAAGTAATCGGTACCTTCTGCCTTTCATTTCTCTGGCAATATTTATTTATATTCACCTTTTATCTTGGTTTAGATGATTCTACAATGAATATACTCTGTTAGCTGGAATACTTATATCTAAAAAGTTCAACAATATGTTAAATCTGGGGTTTATTTTCCCTAATAGCTACATGCCTGCTTTTTTTTATGGATAGCTCAATTTATTTTTATTTATTTTATGGGTTTTTAGACTATTTGTTCTAACAGCCAGTTAGTTATCTAGATAATTAACTTACCCGGGCTCATACCACATCCATCATCCAGGAGGCATAACATGAATCCACCCTGCAGTTTTTCATTATCCACTGTAACAGAAGAAGTTATTACTAATAAATATTTGGTTTAATTTGTTCATCATAAAGTTATGCTGCTCACATAATTATTCACCCTTCTCAAATGCGGCCACTGGGTGACAGACTTATGGCACAATGATGGAGCCAGAAAGGGTTCTTGGCTACAGTTTCACAAGAAACTGCAGAGGGAAAACAATCATGTAACAAAAAGGTTTTAAATTAACAGAAAACATCTACACATTAATATATCATGTATATAGTATGACATGTCCTGTTCTGGAATCTGGTCCTTTAAACTTCACATATTTTCTCCCTGGGGAAGGTATAAAGGTATAAGGTGATGTGACCCCAGGTTCTCTCTATCAAACTGATTAGTCTTTTTGCCCTTTCACCAAAGTACTAAATTCTAAAGTCAATCCAGCCCATTCTTATTAAATTCATTAGGCACTCTTCTGAGTAGTGAATTCCCTTAAGAGTCATTTGTGCATTCTTCTTGGTGGCAGCAAATATTTGCCTCTTGAAATGCATTTGATTTTTTAACATGGGTAAGTTTCTTGGAATCAATTTTGATGATTAGGAGATATTAAGTTACATAATATAATCCCTTGTTTAAAAACAACTTAAAGGTGTAACAAACTAATGAGTGTAATTTTGGGGGGGATATTGTTAATGTACAATTACTTGAACGACATTATGGTTACTAGATTCCCCCTATTATCAAGTCCCCCCCACATACCCCATTACAGTCACTGTCCATCAGCATAGTAAGATGCTATAGAATTATTACTTGTCTTCTCTGTATATACTGCCTTTCCTGTGTCCCCCCCTGCTAAATTAATGCCCCATTTTCCCCCTTATCCCTCCCTTCCCACCCGTCCTCCTTAATCCCTTTCCCTTTGGTAACTGTTAGTCCATTCTTGGGTTCTGTGAGTCTTCTGCTGTTCTGTTCCCTCAGTTTTTGCTTTGTTCTTATACTCCACAGATGAATGAAATCATTTGATACTTGTCTTTCTCTGCCTGGCTTATTTCACTGAGCATAATGCCCTCTAGCTCCATCCATGCTGTTGCAAATGGTAGGATCTGTTTACTTATGGCTGAATAATATTCCATTGTGTATATATACCACATCTTCTGCATTCATTCATCTACTGATGGACACTCAGGTTGCTTCCACTTCTTGCTATTGTAAATAGTGCTGCGATAAACATAGGGGTGCATATGTCTTTTTCAAACTGGGCTCCTGCATTCTTAGGGTAAATTCCTAGGAGTGGAATTCCTGGGTCAAACGGTATTTCTATTTTGAGTTTTTTGAGGAACCTCCATACTGCTTTCCACAATGATTGAACTAGTTTACATTCCCACCAGCAGTGTACGAGGGTTCCCCTTTCTCCACATCTTTGCCAATATTTGTTGTTGTTTGTCTTTTGGATGGTGGCCATCCCAACTAGTGTGGGGTGATATCTCAGTGAGGTTTTAATTTGCATTTCCCTGATGATTAGTAATGTGGAGCATCTTATCATGTGCCTGCTGGCCATCTGAATTTCTTCTTTGGAGAAGTGTCTGTTCAGCTCCACTGCCCATTTTTTAATTGGCTTATCTGCTTTTTGTTTGTTGAGGTGTGTGAGTTCTTTATATAATTTGGATGTCAAACCCTTATCAGATATGTCATTTATGAATATATTCTCCCATACTGTAGGATGTCTTTTTGTTCTACTGATGGTGTCCTTTGCTGTACAGAAGCTTTTTAGTTTGATATGGTCCCACTTGCTCATTTTTGCTTTTGTTTCCAAATGAGCGTAATTTTAATGCACGTTTGTAATCTGGCTCTGAAAAACATTTCAACATTTAGATATATGAGTTCTAGCACATATCTCTTTTTTTATAATAGTTTTATTGAGTAGCTTACACATAAAAAACTACATGTTTAAATTTAATAAGTATTGACATATACCCGTGAAACCATCACCGCATCAAAGTAGTAAACATACCCATCACCCAGATGCTTCCTCCTGCCCCTCTGTAGTCTCTCCCTTCTGCCCCTTCCATGCCCCATTGCTCCCCAACACACACATCCCCAAGCAGCTAATGATTGTTAATTCTGTCCCCATAGCTTCAATTTGAACACATTTGTTAAGTCAACTCAGTGTTCAATGGTCAACTCTAATTCACATTTTAAAAATTTAATAATGTTCAAGATAATCTATAAATAAATATCTAAAAAACATACCTAAACTTTCTGGGTTCATAATTTTATGGTCATATGCCAACATCTAATCCCCTCTCTTCTCTCCAATTCACTCACAGTCTATAAACCCTTTGAATCTTACCTACCCTCTGATTTGCCCAGTTCTTCTCTCTCTGGTCCCATGGTCTACGTATCTCAACTTCTGTGTCAAAGTATGTGCCCCCCCTCCTCACCACTCCCACCCTTCCGGCACCACCACTTAAGTATTTGCTCTGTTCAGCCCTCCCTCTGACTAAAGCAGACATTCCTCCACTAATCGACAAGGGGAATCCAACTCTTCTTGCACTCTGTGCCCAATGCAGTTGTTCTCAACCTCCTTGGCTGCACATTTGAATCATCTGGAGATAGCCTGAATTAAGTGGTCTTGGATGGATTCAGGAACAAAAGCTACCCCCATCATCCTACTGTTTCTCAGGATTGGAAACCACCTGGTCCAAGCCTCAGGTAGCTCTGTGTAGTTGTAGCAATTGATGTTGCAGCTCTTGGTATATGGATTTCAGATAGATTTCTATTATCTCTTAAACCTGAATGTCTAAAACAAACCACTATACTACCCTCTTCAGACTTACTCCTCCTCCTGGTGTTCCCTAATCAATAAACATCACTTTGCCATTAGGTTTCAGCTGCCCAAGTCAAGACCTCAGGATCGTCAAGTGTTCCATCTGCTCACCTCCTATACAGCCGTGTCTTCTCAATTCCATCTCTTTAGTGTCTCTCAAGTCTGACAACATTCTGCATCCCCACAATAATACCTTAGTCCAAGAAACCATCATGTCTCTTCTAGATTTTAACAGCAGCTCCCTAATTCCTTATTTCCACTAAAATCAGAGAATGCAGACTTGTCTGCAGCCAGCTTCACATTTCACTATTCTCCTGCTAATAACTCTTGCATAGTTTCCCCCTACCCTTAGGATGAAACCCAAACCAGTCAAAAAATCTTGCTTGCCTCTCATGACTTGGCTCTCCTACCTCTCTGTGATCATTAATTTTATGTATCAACTTGGCTAAGCTATGGTGCCCAACTGTTTGGTCAAACATTAGTCTAGATATTGCTAAGAAAGTATTTGTGGATGTAATTAACACTACAATCAATTGACTGTAAATAAAGCAGAAACCCCCATAATATGGATGGACCTCATCCAATCAGCTGAAGGCCTTAAAGACAAAGACTGAGGTTCTCAAAGAAGCACCAATTTTCTTCCTCAAGACTGAAACATACGAATGAGTTTCCAGGCTCTTGGGCTGCCCTAAAGACATAGAACTCAAGACTCAACATCAGTTCTTACCTAGATTTCCAACCCTACAGATTTCAGACTGGCCAGCACCAAGTGAGCCAGTTCCTTAAAATCAGGAACTTGTGTTATTCAGCATTCAGCCCAGTGCCTGCCTGCCACTTGATAAGCACTAAGAAAATGTACTGAATGCATATTTATGTTTACTAAAATTAATACACACAGACAGATAAAATACCCATGACTAAACGTATTTAGGTTGAATTCTATAGCCCTTACATTACTTGAAGAAAACTTAAGAATAGGAAGTAATTCAGAGGCCTCAGTAAATTGAAAACTAGCCCAATGCCTAGATTAATTGTACATCACCATACCAATTCTATCAATGTATAAACCCTGGTCCTGGTCTAATTTTTTTAAGAAAAATCAGTTTACTAGGTCGATAGTCATTTGTGCTTTACTACAATAAAAATTTTTATAATATGAGTAGGTAATTTAAAACCAAAACATTCAATTTTTCACAAAACACATATAATCTAAGTAAAGAAGGTGCCATTCTCAACTCAAATTGCAAAGACTCTTTTTAATTTTTTTGTGACAGTGCCATATGCTAGAGAAAGTGGGGGTGGGGAGTGAATACTGTCATGCCCTACTGGTATCTGCCATATACCCAAAGAACATAATATGTGGATTCTGATTACATTTGTTTTACTTTGTGATTCCAGATAATTCTTCTCAACCCTTCAGCCCTTCATCAATAGTATGTGTTCTGAATGAAATGCAACTTACATCTTTTCTCCGTTCTCCATTTCTAGGACCATTGCCCTAGTTCAAATTCTCACAATGTGTTGCACAGGTCATTTCCACTGTCCTATTTCCATGTCAACCCTTCTTTCACACTTCTGCAGCCTATCTACAAACGATCCTGCAGGCTATGACTGGAGTACTTTTCTTTAAAAAGAAAAGAGCATGTTCCTAATTTGCCAAATGACATTGTTCAAAATTCTTCAATAGTCCACTATCTGCAGAAAAAACTTTAATGTGATATTGAAGGTGCTCATCCATTTCATTCTAATACTTAGCTCTAGTCAACCTGGCCTAGTCTTTGTTCCCTGAATACTTTCTCTCCAATTATCTATGTGGCTCTGCCCCTCAAGTCATTCAGGTCTTGCTGGTACAGCATACACTTAGAAAAACTTTCTCTGATCAACCCATCAAAAATAGTAAATCCTTCCTATCGCTCTCTGTTCTCTTATTTCATTTTTTTTTCCTTTTAGCACTTATCATTGCTTGGTATATTATTTACTTCTTCATTTCTTTATTGTCTCTCTCTCCCCACTAGAATGCATGTCCCATGAGAACAGAGACCTTGTCAAATGTTCTGCTCATTGCTCCATCCCCAGCACCAAGAAAAATTGCTTAGCTCATGCATAACAGACTCTAAACAGTTATGCAAATCTGCTCACTATCTTACAGCAAGCTCCATACTCCAACCTAGCACTTATCACTAATAAAGACTCTCTTGTTTTTTCTCTCAAACTTTTCAGAATGTGAACAGTAGAAAGGGAAGAAAAATATCATTTATTATGTTTCTGCAAACCTCTTGAGATGCCCATGTCTTTCTCCCTCATGAACCAGAAACACCTGCCACCCAGGATCTTAAACACTTAGAAAATTGAATTGAATTCAGTTACTTTTTAAATACAGATATAGATTTACATTACGGATCATATCCCCTTGAGAGTGATCAATAGCCAATATTTGCAGGAGACCTGACAGAATCAGGGTCAGGGATCATCAGTTTAAACACTGTAGCCATTTCTGTAAGTAGTGATAATTACAGGAATAGATCAAAGAACTTCACTTCATTTGCATCCCATTTCAATGAAATGAACTAACCCATTCAATAAATAGTTGGTGACTAAAAATGAAGTCAATGAAGAAAACATATTGGCTCTGAATTTTATAGCCCTCAAACATTCATACTGCACATTCACATATGCATTTTTAAACTGTGATAATTTGGGAATGGTATATACTTAATTATGAACGACCATTAAATTAATATGACTTTTAAAATAAAACTAGTTTTCTCATGACAGACAAACTGACTGCTCCAAACAACTCTGATGCTTTCACAGAACCCTGGAAGATCTAATTCTGTAAATGGGTCCTCTAACAAGTGAACAGTTTCACTTTTGGGTTGTACTTTTCTCAACCTGGCTCCCCACAGGGTCACTGTACTCATGAAGCACTTAAATTACATTAAAAATCCATAGACTGTGATTTGATAATATGAAATAAAATTAAAGGAAAATAACTACAGGCTTTCCATTAGAAGAAAAGAAAAAAAAAGAAGCAAGTAAATCTGCTCACCTGAAAACACATCAAGTCTTGCAGCCCCTGCATCTCTGGAAACAATACAAAAATATCATTGCTTCAATATAAAATTATGTTTTTAAAACTTACTTTAATCTGAATTGGTTATGTGAGGTATAACCTATTGTCAGACAGCAAACAATAGAGAAATTCACCTAAATTGCTTCAAAAACAAGTACTAAAATGTTTCACTTTGTATTCTAAGACCTATGATCATGCATAACTGGAGAATGTTACAAAGCCTGAGACTCAGAAGCTTGAAGAGATGCTATTTAGAGGTAACTACACAAAAAGCTCAACAAAATGAGTATGAATATTTTTTTAAAGCTGGTTGGAGAATAATCCAGAAGTCAAAGAAAGATTTTCTTGACATATTTGAGTACAAAGAGAAAAAAAGAAAGGAAAAAAAAGCAAATTGCAAAGTAATATGTACTGTACGATCATATTTTTAAAGAACATATATGATAAAGATGTGCATATCTGTAAGGAAAGAAATTAAAATATTAACAGGGGTTTTCTCTAGGCCAGGGGTTGGTAAACTATGACCCCTGGGCCAAATTTGGCCTACCAGATGTTTTCTGTAAATAAAGTTTTATTGGAACACAATTATGCCCATTCATTTACTTATTGTCTACAGCTACCTTCTACAACAACTTTTAAAATAAAACTGTTCAGCTTCTACTACAGCCTCTGCTACAATGGCAGAGTTGAGCAGTTTCTTGAGCATTTTCTCTGTGTCAAGCATGGCTTACAAAGTGAAAATACTTAGTATTTGGTCTTTTACAGAAAAGTATACTAGCTCTTACTCTATATGATGAAATTATTGGTGACTTTTCTTTTGTTCTTATTTTCTCAGTTTTCAACAACTCAGATATTATTTATGTATTTTTAAAAATTATTTTTAAAGTAAAAATTTAAAAAGGAAAGGGGTAAGTGCCAGAAGATCCTGGTTGCAATATAAAGGGGATGAGGAAGGATTATCTTCCTCTAAAGGAAGGAAGATAATCAGGAATAAGGTCTTAGCTGATGAGGAAGTGGGTATGTTGAGGGAATGAGATCTTAACAGAAGCTCCAGAATAATAAAAACCAACAGGACTCTGATGGGGAAATCCGAGTATTTCTCAAAGTTCCCATTAGTCCCAATCCAAAACTATAGAAGTGTACCTACTGCACTTGTTCTAAAATCCTAGTTTCAAAATTGGCTCCTTAGCTCCTTCTTCTAGCCAATTGCTACTTCTATGCTCTTCCTATACATAAATTCTGAAATTACCCCTGCCATTTCTTGAGCATTTTCTCTGTGTCAAGCAAGCACCAAATGAAGTATTTCCCTTCTAATCGTAACTACAATCTCATGACACGAGATATCTTTATATATATTATATAACTACACATTATACAAAGTACCATGTATATAATAGGTGATCAATAAATGCTACTGTACTAAAGTGGAAGTTTTCAAAGAAATAGTTTCTTCATAGATTCTAAGTGCCATGGGATAATGTATAGAACAGTCATCTACCTTTACAGGCTATTAATATACTTTATAATAAGCTTTGTACTTTGGCCCAGGTACTTTCTCTCTGACCATCTGTTGTACTAGGAAGACCCCTAGCCATCCTTTCCTATACTACCACATGCTTTCCACCTCTCTCTACCACATTCTTTTAACATTTTCCAGTTCTAATTTTGACAACTACAGGAAATCATCCAAATCTTGAATATAATAATACAAAATAATTTCTTAGAATAACATGGAGACTTTGAAAGACTTTCTTCATAGAATCAACTGCATCTTGCATAAGTCTGTTAACCAACTTCATTTGATATGAATTAGCATCTAAGCAGTGGTGGCAAATCCAAGTGTCCACTGAAGACAGAGGAACTGAGTTGCTCACAGTAGCCATGGGGAACACTGGGTATGGCCAAGCTGAAGGCACAGGTTGATGTCAAGAAGCATATGCTGTGGAATGTGACCTCAAGGTTGTTGCTACTTCTAATCTTAAAAAAAGAAGAGGATCCAAATTTTTTTATTTGGCTCTTCCTGTTTATTAAATTTTATAAACAATTACTCTTTTCATCCTTTTCTTTATAAACACTGCAAACTTTGGTTATGCATCAAACAGACATGAGACAGGCTGGACTTAGTCAGGGGGCTGCCAGTTTATACATGCTGCTTGAAGAATTGCTTTACTGATCACCTTTCCCTCACTCCCCTGACTCGGAAGCCAATCTGTCTTTGCCAATCACCCCAGTCACTCTCTACTACAAAAACTGTTCCCATTGTTCTATTTCTTCTATGTTCTGACTTGACCTGCCTTCCTTTGTTGAATGAATGAGTGAAACAACTTCAGAAGAGAGAAGACAGTTGGCAAAACAGACAAATGTATTTTTTCGGAGTTATAGATGTTGAGTTACTAAAACCAGCAGTTAGTAGGAGGTAGGACTAATGGACATGGGAGGAGCCTTGCTTCAGAGCTTTGAGCAGCACAGTGGAAACCCTGGTAGAGAGACTAACCATGAACATCCATATGTTAGGGCCCCATCCTTGTTAGCTCCTTCTAAGTTGAGTTCATAGCTCTCCTGACCAACTTTATTCTTTCTCTCCTCTTCCCTCTCATTCTCTGATTTGTGATTCCATCAGTTCTACAGAGTTTCACAGAAGGGGAAGCTAATGACTTTCACTTAGTGATGAACACTGCTGTGCAGAAAGTTCTGGAAGGCTAGTTAATTAACTACATCTTGTGGTCACACTCAGTCATCTGCCTTCAAGACCACGAATAGGGCTGAGGTAGTGAAAAATGTTGAAATATAGTCACCATTCAATGGCAGAGAATTTAAGTCTCCCTACTGAGATCCCTGATTTAACACCACATACTACTTATAGGGTGAACTTTGCTTTCTGTAGAAAAAGTTGGAAAACCTTCTGCTATAGGGAAATAAAAATACAAAACAAATCAAATGCCATATTCAAGTAGCTGAAAAACTGACTCTCTCATAAGCCCCCACAAATACACTACAGAGTGGGCCTTAAATTGTTAAAGAGCTTTCCTTAAACATCAATACCTTTGGCAGAGACAGTAAAATGAGGTAAAGGAGTTGTGCAGCCAGATGGCATGAATTTGAATTCCAGCTCTGCCAAATATTAACTGTATAACCTTGAATAAGTCATCCAACCTCTGTGAATCAATTTCCACATCCGTAGAACTGGCATAATGACGCCCACCTCAAAGTGTTGTTGTAAAGATGAATGAGTCACTACCCATAGATAAAGTACTTAGAACAGGGATACATCCTAGGAGATCAACAAGAGTTAGCTATTTTCTCCTTAACTATGCAATTCACTTCCATGAACTCTTCAGTAAATGCCTAAACTCAAATCTAAATTCTCAAAGCATAGTATACATTGATATGTAACTCAAAAAATATCTAAATGAATATCTGCTTTTACAAGAATAGTAACTCAAGAACAGGCATCCAATTTACCTGCATTCCAAGTTTAACCATAAATACACACTGAATAAAGATGAATAACTTCTCCTTTCACCTGCTTTTTTTTTTATAGTATCTCGATTTTGAAGGAAATTAAGTCACAAAATATTCTGGTGAAGGAAAAATGACATTATCTTTTCATCTTTAAATATAAGTAGACTTGATTTATGTAGTGACTTCACCACAATAACCTGTGTTCACAGATCAGCCCTACCTTGCATTGTCCAGCAGTTCAGCCAGTGCTCCAAAAAGGAAACTGTGAGTGGTGCTGATGAAGAAATAAGAAAACTGAAAGTTAAACCAACTCTGTAATCAGTGTAAAAGGTTTAAGATACTTGCAGACAAATGTTCTTCAGTTCTAGACAGATAATCAATTAAGGAGTTATTCTAGAAACAGTTTTCTCAGCATGATCAAGATTCTGAAGTAGATGCACTCCGTTACAAAGCTGGGATCTAAGAACACAATTGCCAAAATACCCTGTCTACTTGGAATAAAACAAAGACTTCAAGGACCTTACTTTACATAGAGCAAGCAAATGGTGATGTTTTTAAATTGTTTTATAAGCATTTATTCAAGTTTTTTCAGAGAAGTTTTCAGTAAAATTGTATTACATATAGCCAAATTATATCTGAAGAATCTTGATCAAAATCCTAGCCCACTAAAAGGCCTTAAAGACTCCATTCATTCTGCAGGCACAGACACTGGCAGGGGACCCCTGATTATCCGCTAATCTGTATTTTTCTGTCGAAACTTTTTGCTTCTGAATTACCTGCAGTCACTCTCCTCTATACTCCTCATGCTAGGTCCTGAATAGAACATAGTAGATAGCCATCACTATTTACACTTTGAAAGTGGAATGTTCACCTATAGGTGAAATCAGGCTGCCTTCAGTGTCCTACACTTGCTTTTCATTTTCTGATGTGGACATTTCAATCAATACCTTTGTCACAGCATTAAAGGAAGAATCAGTATACAATTTTCTTTTTATATTTAATAAACAGGTAGCAGAAGCAAGATAGATCCATTTATCAAAACACACCTACACACAGAGAAGACAAGTAGTGACTCTATAGCATCTTACTACACTGATGGACAGTGACTGCAATGGGGTGTGGGGGGACTTGATAATATGGGTGAATGTAGTAATCACAATGTTTCTCCTGTGAAATCTTTGTAAGATTGTATATCAATGATACCTTAATAAAAAGAAACATCTGCACATTTGTACAGGAGGAAGGATTATCTACAATGCCTTAATGACTTCAAATACTTCAGGCCACACAGGACATTAGCTAAAAATTCATTTTTAAAAAATACATATATATATCCATTTTTTGGAAATTTAAACTTGCACTAATCACAACTGAAGTCAGCTTTGTCTTCCACTTCAGCTAACTTTTAACCATTCATCCCATCCTTTCCAGCTTAAACATATTCTCCATGACACATAAAAACTAAACATCTGTTAAATAGTGCCCATCTTACTCTGTGTTCTGTAAAAGTTACAGTTTGTCCTATGTAGCAAGGCTGGCCTCAGCTTTCTTTACATCTCCATTTCTGTGGTTTCAAATCTGGTTGCATTCCTTCTATCAATTGATCTTTCAATAAACCAAATTACTAAAGATGCCAAAATACCCACATGCCACTGTGAATGACACTACACTTTACTGTGTTGGAAATGACAGCTGGAACAGAAAACCTCTGTCATCTGCCTCTGCAATCAGAGTATTTGAAATAACACCTAATGAGCAGCCTAAAGGCAGTTGGGCCTGAGAGAAGCAAGAGTGTCCTAGTAATAACTAAAATGTGAGAATGCTATCGTCAGAAAGTCTGTTCTCTGTACAGATGCCAGAGGCCAGAAAGGGTGGAATCAATAAATACAAATTACTCTCTGAAGGGCAGCTTTAATCTCTAAAATGTCAGTGTGTTGGTCAAAGAAATCCAGAGACAAGCCAGGTTGGTAGAATTAAGGTTCTGACCTACAATTAAATAGCTTTGTTTAAATTTTTCCCAGCAGTGGGTGTTAACTGAAGAACACCAAAAGGGTTTAGTCTGCCCCAGAATATATACTCTTACCACTTCTTTTAAAACAACATTTCCATAACTCAAGGATACTATAAGTTCATTACTTTTTGGATTGGGTCTCTAGCCAGGTGAGATGCCAAATTCCTCTCTAACGTGTGAGCCCCTCCCGGCTCGGCTCTACCCGGGTACTCACGAGTTGGCGTGGATGAAATCCAGATGCAGCTGGGCCCGCTGCAGGTCAGCGTACTTGCCACCCATGCCAGTGTACTTGCCACCCATCTGCTCAAACGCGACCAGCGCGCCCTAGGAGACACCACACCGCAACCGGCCTGCATGCGCCCATGCCCGCCCACGCCCTCACGTCCACGCCTTCGCCCCGCCCACACCCTCACGTCCACGCCTTCACCCCGCCCACGCCCGCGTGCAAGAACCCGCCGTGGGAGGACGCGCGCCCCACCTGGAGGCCGCAGCGCGAAGCCTGCCCTGCCCTGTGTGCCAAGTGTCAGGAAAGATGAGTTGAGTTTTTGTTGCTAGTCTTAGAGCCAGTTCAGATTTATGGAACCTTTTGCCTGGCTGGGAAGAGTGTGAAGAATGTGAAGAATCCGGATGGCCAGGTTGGGGAGTTTAGGGAAGGAAAATCAGTAGTTGCCCTTTACTTGCCCATTTTGTTCGGAAGCACCAAGGATAAGGGTGTTTTGTGTCCCAGCCCCAGAACTTAATTCCTGTATCTAGGGTTGATCATGTTTTCTCCAGTTGAAAGAAAGAACACAGCCATAGAGAGAAAGGAAGAACTAAAGGCAATCAGAACAGAATTTGGACTTTGCTGTAATGTGGAGGGCTAGGTTCTGTGAGAACCTTCTTCATTAGTCGGCTGACATTCAGCTATTTGATGTGCAAACACTCTGCATTGCTCCAAAAGATAGACTAGACAGACGGAAGGCAGAGAGCAGGGGGTTGGAAATAAATTCAAGGAAGGGCTGCAAAATCAGGTGTCCAAATGGTGACACTTAAAAAGCACAGAGAACCCAGTCTTGACCAAAACCCAAGCTGGAACAGAATTTGTCAAGGTTGCTGTATGGAAAGGTCCTGGTTGGGATGAGAAACTCGATGGCCTTGCTAACATATAAGAAATTTTTAAACTCATTCAATCTACGGCTATATAATGTGAAAACTAAGATATTTCAATAGTACTCAGCAGAGATTTTAGATGATAGTTTTAAAATCAGAAATGAGTGTCTATTGAGTAAAGAACTTGAACTAGATGTGTTGTTGATTTCCAGATACCATCCAAGCAAAGAGCTTCTCAGAAAAGAAAAAAAAAAATTTTTTTCTCAGTTTTGGGATAGTTATTCTACTTCTGAAGAAAGGAGCTAATCAGCTGCTACATTTATAGGAATCAAGAGAGGTAGATAAAATTTGAATGAAAACCCAAAGGAACCTGATGCTCTACTTTAATTTGAAAACTGGAAGAAAACAAACATTTCAAGTAATTTTCTGATAGCATTTTTGTTTTAATAGCACCTGATATGGTGGTGTTTTGATAGCAAAATTCTCTTTTGTAAGCAACTTGAGCTATCTTTTCAATTTTTCCTTCTGATATTTATTTTCATTTTATGGGCAAGAAAAGCTTAACAAGCCTCTTCTGGGGTTTATTTTACTACTCCAATTTCCAGCTGCCATCTCAAAGCAATTTACTATTGGGAGGGCACCAGAGCCACTAGCCTGTAATTAGTAAAGACTGTAATATGTAATTTCTACCAGAAGGAAGGGTGTGATTATCACAGAAGCACTCCTAGTAATCTGAACAGAGTCATCCTCCAGTAAGTGGCCAGCCCCAAAGTACTAGACAGTACGAGTTGGCCTGGATGACATGCACACAAGGTGTTTGTTAGATGGTGCTAACAAAGAGGCTTCAGAGTCATTGTGCACAATCCATCATAGCCTTTTCCTCTTCCCCATTTCCGCTCTGCTCAGCCTCTCTCCAGCCATAAAGGCAAATCTTGTTCTTCTTCAAGGTACCCTTTAGGATTCCTTGTCTTAGCTACCTCCCTCAACTCTGCCTCAAGATCCATTTTAACATGACTTCATAATAAAAATACTGGGGAAATAGTAGAGAGAGGAAATTTTAAATGAGAACATCATCTGCTCATCTCATGGTTGATTCTGATTTTAAGGGAAGTCAATTTGGGATAAGAGACTCTAGCATCTCAACTTTGCAACATTCATGCACTTGTCAAAATGACAACTCAAATCTTGCAAACTACACTCTCTCCCCCTTGCATTTAAATAACTTTGTATGAACCAACATTTCATCACTTTTCACAAAAAACATTTAAGCTCAAGACAGTTTACAAACATAAAAATGAATGTTTGTACCTACCAACCATGCACAATGGTATGCCATTTCCTGAAAACTATAATTAAGAAGTGAAATTGTCATATTATAATAAACACAGAAAGCAAATTGTGTTAAGGTGCTAATGATGAAAGAGACTAATGTCCCCCAACTGATACTAGTGAAATGTCTCTGAAAGCAACTCCCACCCTTCTTGCTTGTTTTCTTGCTTTTGTGCAAGATTGAACCTGGGTAGTGTGTTTTCATCTCTTGCCATCCACTCCATGTAAGACAATGGTGGGGTATTCCTTACACTGATTCTCAGTTATACATATAACAGGCAGTCTTTATACATCAGGTATACAGCATTATAGTAAGCACTTCTGGAGGCTGTAAAAAATAAAAGACCTAGAACTTGTGCAAAGAATAGTGATGGTATTAAATGAGTTAGAAAATATAGTAGCCACTTTGGGTTAGCTAACCCACTAATTATTTTCTCAACTTTCCTCTTTCCACCCTCAAAGCTTCCTGGACTCACCTATAGCAAGAGGTAGCCATCTGACCCAGTCTTCATATAAGATAGAAGCAGCATGCTGAGCGGTTTCTAGGGAGGATTTTGCTCTCCTGATAAAAGACATAGTTAGGGCTGGCTCCATCTCTTCTTTCTTGTCTTGAACACAGGCACAATACCTGGATTTTGAGGTGTCATTTGTATCCATGAAGGAAAGGTCAGGATGAAAATCTCATGAAGCTGTCCCAGACATTCTTCAATTATTTAGTCAAAGCCAGCAGTCACCCATCTCCATATTTTTTGTTATAAAACAAAATTTTAAATTAATCTTTATTAGTTTAAGTAATTATAATTGGGTTTTCTTTTACTTGTAGCCAAATTATTCTAAACCAATATATAGAGAGAAAGATTAAAGCCAGGAAGTACCAGAAGCAGACCTTCTTTCCATCATAGGGCATTAGCAGATTATTTAGTATGGACTATGATTTATTATCCTTTCCTGCCAGAGGTGGTAAATGTGAGTTCAGAGGAAGGAATACACAACAGACAAGAGCAGCCATCAGAACAAAGAAATAGAGGAAGGGGTAAGACATGTGTGTGTATGTACAGAATATAATAACCAGAATCACTATACCGAAGCACAGCAAGAGACAAGGTTGGCCAAATAAGGAAGGAGAGCATTAAAGAGAAGTTTGGAGTGTCAGGGTAAAGTTTATGTTTGGTATGATATGTAATTTGGAGTCATTATTGGCTCATCCAGTAAATCAATCATTTATTTGGTGAGAGCCAGCTCTTTGGTAGGCTCCAATAACATAAAAATAAAAATACCTTGTTTCTGCCTTTAAAGTGTTAGAGTTCAGTAGAGGCAGACTGTATCAGGCTTCAGTGTAGGAAACAAAACCATTCCAGGTACATCAGACACAAAGGAATATAATACAGGGAAATGAGAATTTACAAAACCTCTGGAAGGGATAGAACAGCAAAGATCAGGGGCCCACCACTGGGCAATTGAACTCAGACTCAGCCCATGAAGCTGCAGAACAGGGCAGCAGTCTGCTGGTGCTCCTATTATAAATGCCTCTGGTCACCTATGAGGACGGGTTCCCTATATTAGCATGCTAAGGTGGCCAGTGCTCAACACATTCACACTCCATGTCGGCATTGCAGCAGCAAAATAACAGTTTTTCACATCCAGATGCTTGGCTGCTAAGATGTCTAAGTATAGTTTCTAGTTTTCCAGTCTAAGTATAGTTTCTGATCTCTCTGTAACTGGAGACTAAGGGAGATAAAATACTGCTTCGACCACATTAATGGACTTTTAAAGCATCAATGAGAGCATTAAGGTGTTACGGGTCCTCCAAGAGAAGTCTAGGCTCCAAGGAGTAGGGTGGGTTAGGAAAGATTTCAAAGAAGCAACAAGGTTTGCACAGAGCCTTGAAAGATGAGCTGGCATTTGCTAGGTGAACAGAATCGGGGTTGGCATTCTACGTCAAGTGTTCAGTTGGAAAAAGGAAAAGTAGCTCATCATGTCTGGAGTGTGAGATGCAAAGTGGATCAGGAAGGGAGGGGGTGTATGTTTCGAGAGGACTGGAAAAGAACTGAGACTCAGATCACAGTGGGCCCTGAAGGCTATATATACTGCAGAATTAAAACGCATCTTGTAAGGAGTGGGAAAGCAGAGTCAGGTCTTAAGTGGTGGAGTGCCATGAATGAATTTATGCTTCTTAAAGATCACTCAGGATGCATGCGAATACCAGACTGGAGGAGTTCGAGGCTAGCAGAGGAAGACCCGTTACAAGAGTGTTGCAGTAGAACCTTTGAAATAGACTCCTGAGCTGGGGGAATCTTCATGTTAAGGGGGAAAGAGATGAGCCAGATGCCCTGATAGTTTAGTCAGCTGGAAAGGTCCTCTCAGAAGACTTACAATAAAGTGGGGAGGACACAATGGAGATGAGTACAGGAGTGGTGCCAATGAAGAGAAAGAGATGACTATGAAAGGTCTTGATTAGGAAAACTCAGAAGGGGGCATTTGTCATTGAGAACAGCAAATAATAGTGAATACAGGAAGGAAATACAAATTTGGGTGGCTTAATCTAGTTCTTCAGGGATCAGAGAGAAACAGAAAAGAGAGGACAAAAGTTGTTCCATGCTTTTAAGTTTGAAATCCTAGAGAGATGGTATTGCCATTGACAGTATTGGGCCAGTCAAAAAATTACCAGTTTGAAAGGTAGAAGAGAATGTGTTCATTGCTGTTACATTAAGGTATAGCATTGAATAGCACATCCAAGTAGAGAACTGTCAATGCACTTTAAATAAATATATGGTTTTTCTGTCTTCTGTAAAGTTAGCTAACAATGGGTTGTCATTTGTCAATAAAATATAATTTTGTGTTATGGAAAGTATTAGTGAAGTTACTGAGCCTTATGTGCCTCTGAAATCAGTTGAAAAGCTCATGGGAATAGGAGAATTTCATTAAAGATACCAGGAATGAGAGAGACACCATATATAAATGTATGAGGAAATGCAAATTTTGATAAGTTAATATCTGTCAAGACTGACCCAAAAAAAATCTGCAAAGAAAATTTTCTTTATAGAACTCCCATTTAGATACTAACGTTTAATTTCTGAATAGGGACTGTATATCAACTCAATAGGCTGCCAAGGATTATAAACTAGCCTTGACCTGAAAAGACAAGACAGTGTTTTCTATAATTGTACTTCCTGTGATTTGTCCATAGAAAATGAAGGGAAAATAATAAGTTCAGAGCCCTCTCAAACTTGTGCCATCTTTTTTCAACAAAACCCTTTTAAAAGCCACTGCAAATAGCCAAATTTAGTATATTATTAGAATACAAAGTGATGAAACAAGACACAGTGATCTCTGGGGCACTCTGTAATAACAGTCTTTTTAAAAGTTCAAAGGTGGAAGAAACCTAACACATGTAAGGAAGACTCGTACCCTGACCTTTGCATACGACACTTACAGACATGCAGTGACTCACTGGTAATCCAAAGGAAGAGGTAAGTACATTTTTCCTGCTGTGGCAAAAAGAGCCACCTCTTAAAATTCCTTATCTAACTCAAACTGCAGACCTTTGAAATGAAACAAATTGACGTGTCTGCTCTCCAACGTACAGTTTTCCATCTGGGGAGCTTTCTTGCCCTTAATTATATTATTTTCCTCTCATCTCATATTACAACAATGTCCAGACAATGCCTGGAATATTTTAGACCCTCCAATAAACTTTGGTTTGTAATGTAAAGTTTACTATCTGATATATATATTTCCTATTATTGTATCCCTCCCATGTCTATTTGCCAGACTTGTTATTTGAGGTAAGTTCAAAGAATGTTGCAATGAAAATTTTTTAGAGCTGGCACTTATGTCTACAGTCAAAGATACCAAATACTTTAGAATAGTTTCTGGCTTTATTTTATTGTTGAATTTGAATTATCTTTGTTCCACCATAAATATAACATGACAAGGAAGGAATGAAAAAAATCCAACATGTAAAAAAATGAGCCTATGATGTAATCTTCTACCAGCAGCCCAGCACTTCACCATCTTTTTATTTGAAGCCTGAAATTTCTTCAACAAGACACAAAGCCATTCATTTCATAGATACTGCTGGGAGAAATAATGGGGTGGTGTGGGGGAGAATTACTGAGTGTGGACTGAATGTAGAAATAGCTAGTTTCAAGATAACAAGTTGAAACACAGGTTATACTTTTCTTCTGGCTCAAAGGCATTTGCTGGGTATCTTTACCTTGGTTGGGCACTGAAACGCTGTCTAGAAGGGGAGACTTACTCTTAGAGCTTATCATAGTGGTGTGATCAATGACAGAGCATCTTCCTGGGGCTGGTGACTTAACACATCATGCTGCTAGAAAACATCAAATCAACAACAACAACCAAAAAATGCCAGCAGGCTTTGATATGATGTGTGCATTTGGAGACTGAAAGTCCACATCTCTCAGGTTTTCACATTCCATACCTTTTCACCCCATATCATTCAGGTTTGGGGTGGCATGGGGAAGTGGTAGCTGGGGAAGGAGTCATTGTTTAGAGCCCGAGTCCTTGCCACACTGGATCCCTGACTTGGCATCAGTCTCTGTACCACTCTTCTCTCAATCTTTCTTTCTTCTGGGGGGCTATCTCTCTGTAATTTCCCCACTTGTCCTTCCCCATTCCTACCACAGAATTGGTAGACTGGGTTGTTATCCTATTCAGAACATCACCTTCTGCCAAAGCTAAGCACCCATCATTTAAGAGACCCTCCTCCCTAAGCAGCCTCTCACCAATGAAGAGCGATGTTTGGAGTGACTCTCACCACTCCATGGTCGTATTCCCTCTCCTCTTGCAACCAACTCTTACAGGTAAAAGTCACTATAAATCTCAAAGGGGTTGGATAATTATTATTATCAATCAACTCCCCCCTAGCAAGATGAGGCATGCCATCACATGTCAAGGAGTTCAAGGGACTGGACTGGTTAGACTTGATGGCAGTTGTTAAAGTTTGCCCCACGTTACTTTATCAACATAAAGGGACAGGGGTGCTCATTGAAAGAGGCTGAGATTCTATAACACTATTTCTCTATTAAAAGTTAAATCTCTGTTCCTCATAGGAACCCTCTGTGTGGGAGTACTCACACTCTCAGGAGACTTGGAACATGCACTAAATTTGATTTTCCAATAATACTCTTAGATTTACTTGAGAAATATATTACAATGGATAACAAAAAAAGGGGCTGTAATAAAGCATTTAATGCCTTTTTTATGACCAGGAATAAACCAAATAATCTGGTTTTAAGGCTCATGAAAAATTCTATCTGAATGGACTCCTAAAAATGAAACCAACACTGCCATGGTATAAAAGCCCTCTTTCCAAGCTCCCTAACTCATCCTTGCCCATTTATACCTGCCCTGATACATCTTCCTTGATGGGGGAAAAAAATAAATAAAGAATCCATTTTTGAGGTCACCTTCAGTGGGAGTGGGAACTAAAATTTTACAGTAGCCTCAACACACTGACCCAGAGGTACAAATCATTTAATGACTTTTCAAATCTGCAATGGAAACTGAGTGAGGGGACATGAAGAGGGAGGATTCTAGAACATTTCTTGTCTGGCTTTAAACCTCTCTTCTATCCACAAGAGAAAAGCGATTTCACCAAAAATATCAGCCGACAGTTCCTCACAGGGTCTCTTGCTCACCTCCAATATTCTCTATCAACCTGCCAAACACTCCTCTTCCCTACAGAGAACCAGGAGTTGGGAGAGGCAAAGCCACCCACACTGGAAGAGTTTCTCTGCTACTTGTCATAGATTGAACCGTGTCGCTCCAAAATTCATGTGTCGAATTCAAACACCCCTGAGCCTAACGCCTAATTCCTTACCCCCTGTACCTCAGAATGTGACTGCATTTGGAGATAGGGCCTTAAAAGGGATAAATGAGGTTGTTAAGGTGTGCTCTAAGCCAGTCTGACTGGTATAGTTACAAGAAGAGGAAATAAGGCACACAGAGAGACACCAGGGATGTGTACATGCGCAGAGGGCTGTCCATGAGAAGGGCCAGCAAGAGGAAGGCCAAAAAAAGAGAAAAAAAGATAGGTCTCAGAGGAAACCAAAGCTGTCAACACCTTAATCTTGGATTTCTACCCTCAGAACAGTGAGAAACAAATTTCTATTGTTTAAGCCACCCAGTTTGTGGTATTTGTTATGGCAGCACCAGCAGACTGACACAGCTACCCAACAATTAATGTGCAGCACTATCTGCCATTTTTATTCAGCCGCTCTGTCATCCCCACGTTCTCCTTTTTGTCTCTTGCCACTTCCAACCCAGGACTCAAAATTCTCAGTTAACTCTCCCAATTCTCCTACCCACCCACAGCATTTCAATTCGTATGTCATTCTCCATTTCCCTCTTCTTTATCTAAAATCTCCCATTGTTTTCCTCAGAGTGCCAGGAATTTCAAGCAATACTTTAAATCCTTTAAAACTAAATCTTTCCCTGGAGAATCTTTCTGTTGTTTTTATATGCACTAGAGTGAAACACATGTACTTACATTTTGATCCTGAGATAGTCACACTGGTAAGGACTCAATTACAGGTTGCTGCAGAGAATGCATCAAAAAATGATAGAACAGTCTTTACTTCAAATCTATACTAGAGCATCAAGTTTATCTTCTGAGATTACAAGAACTGTGGGAACAGATTGCTTCCCTGTGGACTAATACTAAAGCCCATAGAGCTACCTGCAGAGAAAACCTGGCCCCATTCATTTCTGCAGTGAATCTCCAGAAATGCTCCCTTTGCTTTTGGTTTAGTGAGGCCAGAAGACTTACAAGAAACAGACTGCATTTTCACAGTGAGCCAGTAGGGCAGGGTCCTCTGACAGTTCTGTTCCCTGTATACTAGCTAGCACATTGCTAATGCTCAGTAGATGTCACATATTGTTTACTATCAATTATTCAGCATTTAATGAGGGAAATGCTTTGGCACACATTATCTCAAAGCTTAATCAAGAAGTTGTGTGATTCTAACACCACATCATAAAACAGATTGGCATTTTTACTTAAACTGCTAGACCATATGCATTTGTGTTAAATTACTCCAATTTGTTTATAGTGACAACCAGTAGAAATCACTGAAATTATTAAACATCACTACCATAAAGAATTTTCAAAGCAGGCCAGTACAATATTCACAAGAGTTATTGTGATAGGCTCACGTGATGGCTGACTAATATATCCTGTCCATTCAAACCCTTTGGTCATTATCCATGCTCTTTCCTTTCCTAGAATTTTCTTCCTCCCCCAGCTAGATTTGTCTTCAAGGAAAGCAACTCACCTCACTGGGAAACTTTCCCTCAAATTCACTTCTCCACATAAGAAACAATGTTAGATATTTCTTCAGTAACTCTACCAGTTGAAATGACATATATTGAATGTATATTGAGTGTTTAAAATGAATGGATTTTGAAAAGTGCCTAGAACATAGGAAGTGCCCAGTAAAGAACCATTGACTGAATGAATAAAAACTGAAGGATAAGTCTGTGAATTCCTCATTTTCTGTCTTTATATAATTCTCTGTGGTAGATGTACAAAATTAATAAATAAATGGGAAACAGGGGGCAGAAGGGAACCCTGGACAAGTGGGTAGCCTAGACCTCAAGATGACAGTGAGCTCCCAGCCACCCTTCTCTCCTAATGAGGTAGGATCCATTAAGTTTTTCAGAGACCCTGAACTGCCTACATCTAGTAAAAGAGAAGGCTATTGTGCAAGTTATTAGACTACATTTCCAAGCCACATGAAACCCAAGGCATCTCAAGCTGCAGCAGGTTTCTTAATCTCCAGCAGTCACACTAAAAAAGAATATATAATCAGAATCATTTCTCCAACATTCTAGCTAATTTCTCCAATTACTCCAGCTCCTACTGTTAATAGATGGTGAGTGTGTGCCCCCAGGTCCATGTCAGCAGCACTGAGGCTCAGTAGTCGTAATGGTAAAAGAGAAAATAGTGCACTTAGTTGAAGGGAAAAGTTAGAGAGAGAGTATACCTCCTGTTTGCCCTTAGCAAGGTTTATTTAACTCATAAATTGAAAAAAATAAAATAAAAACAAAAACTCCAGCTTCAAAGGCAAAACAATATTCTATGTAGTAATTTAAAAGTACATTCTGCATTATACCAACAGAGTCTGAACCTGATATCTTGCTCCTTACTAAACAATACTTTCTTCATGTAACACAAGAATTTACAGAAATCCTTACTCAGACGAGGATGCAGTTGCTGTGTCATTCTTTGCTTAATAATAGCTCTGGGTATAATGAAATATTACCTCAGTTCCAGGAGGAAAATGGTACCCCCTAGAGGTTTGACCTGATAATGATGCCATGCTATACTCTACCTTAGCATTTAAATTACAGCAAACCTGTCTGCAGTCAAATTAGTTTAAAATTGACTCCTTTACCAGGTGCTTTGCTAATATTTTGTTCTCAACACAGCAATTCTTTAAGAATCTCAAATAATTTCATAAACATAAGTGCTATCACCAGCTTATTTTCATAGGTTGGATGCAGTTGAAAGTTCAGTACAATGTCTATAAGGATTAATATTCTGTCCTCCTCCTACACATAGTCTGACCCTCCACCTTTTACTGATGCTGATGATATCATCATGCCAGGCTGCACCATGCCCTCCATCACTTATCCGACCTTCGTACATGAGCACTGCATTCTTCAAAGTTTTGCAATGTATTGGGTCTGCACTGGAGTCATGACTCAGAGCAGAAACGAAGTTCAACTTGCTTCTTGGTAGAAGAAAGTTGTTTCTTCTTTAAAATTTTTTAGAATAATTTTGGATCCAATTCCACATGTTTTTCTTTGAACATTTATATTTCACTGATGTAAAAGAGACCATGTGAACTTACCAAGGTCCGTCATACCAAAGTCATCATTTCTAACGAAGCATCAAAGTCGTAAAAAGACTTCACTGATGAGCTTCATTAATTCATGCCAAATGAGCTTTCTTTTTTTCAAAGATAAATACTCCAATTTCATTTCAAAGAGCATTTCTCTAACTTTCTTCTTAAAAATTGCCAATTGTCATGGCTCCAACTTTTTCTCTTTGATAGATCATAAAAAGAGACAACTTTTGGGGGACACTATTTAACAACCAAATTTCAATGTAAAAAAAAACTACTACATTACGCTTATTTTTTTTGCAGTCAGTAAGACAAGGGTGTACAGTGATAGACCAGCACTGGAAAATACTATTCGATTTAATGTAGTTCAGTTTAATTTGAAACAGTTGATTCAATTAAGTTCAATCATGTTTATTGAGGGCTATTATATGATAAGCATGTGCTAGGCATTGAAGACATACAAACAGGTATAAGGTATGGTAACAGCCTTCAGAAAGCTTGTCACCTACTCAGGAACGCTGAAATGTACATACATAACCATAATACAGGGAGACATGGCTTAAATATTAAAGGTATGCAGATGTAAGAAACAACAGCCAAATTTGACTTACGGACAACATTTTCTTGCCCATGAAGAATCTTGTATCATACTTTAACTCCCCCCCTGAAACTGAGTTTTCCAGGTCACATTTGCCTGAACAAATTGGTGTCATGTTGAACTAAGTTGTTTCATCACATTGGTTTGTACCCCTAAGCACAAGCAGTCACTCTACTTCTACTGCAAATTTCACCCTGCAGTTTCTGACTGCTCCTTGGAAAAGTTATAAAACCTCTCTGAGCTCCGGTGTACTCATCTGTAAAATGATACTACCCTCATCATTGAGTTGTCATGAGGATTAAGTGGGACAATATATATAAACTTCATGGAAGAACTATTATTATTTTATACTTGCATTATACATCCCATTCAAAATAATATACTAATAACCCGTTTTATGAGAAAAGTAAGGTAAAAGGGATAAGAAACAACCCTGCTCTCATCCCTGCTCCAGACAAGCTTCACTTTTGGTCCAGAAGTTGAAGAATGTTGGAGAAGAGGAGCAGATGAATTTCTCCTTTGGTTCTGTGAACTTCAAGCAACAAAACAGTATTTTCCCTTTTATTTTCTTGAGATTTTTCTAGTCCATCACATAACTACATATTTATATCTCTCCACCAACTAAAAAACAAGGAAGAATTGTAGAAATGTGGCAATGGCTATTGCACCAACAAAATTTCCTATAGATGGACACATGGTATAGGCTGCCTAGGTTTTGCCATGCCTGTTTACAGGCATCTGCCTTCCCGAGCCTTCTACCAGTGATTGATAACACCCAACTAGGTATATTCAAGTTTCTAAGTACCCTCTACAATTCAAAGAAATACAAGTTATTTTCTACCACTTTTGTATCTCTATACATACTCGTTACAGATTATATAATCTTGATTAGATTGGCTAACAGATGCATAGTTTTCTATTGAGAATAAATTGTATAAAATAGCAGCAGACTCATAGACACTGAGAAGTGACTGATGGTTTTCATTGGGGAGGGGTTTGGATGGGTGGGGAGGCTGAGAGGGATGAAGGGGCACAAAAATTCTCAATCATAATATAAGTTGGTCACAGGATGGTAGTACAGCATAGAGAATATAGCCAATGATTCTATAACATCTTTCTATGTTGACAGACAGTAACTGTACTAGTGGGGGGAGGATTTAGTAATATAGGTAACTGTTGAACCACTGTGTTGCATACTTAAAACCAGTATAAGATTGTATTTAAATGACATGTCAATTAAAATAAAGAATAAATTGTATGATGATGAATTTAGTTAACTGTAAATCATGCCACTGAAAAGGGTAATTGTTTAAAAATTTCAAAATGGAAAAAACAGGGTTCTGGTTTTGTTATATACATTTGTTGGAAACAAAACAAATTTTATAACGGAGTTAACATTCCTTTGTCTTAAGCTTTTTGTTTTGAGAAATGTAGAATCACACACACTTATAAGAAATAATACAAAGAGATACTAAGTACCCTTCACCCAGCTACCTCCGATAGTATCATCTTGTAAAACTATAGAACAGCATCAAAATTGGGATACTGACATTGATGTAATCTATTGATATGATTCACATTTCCCCAGCTTTATGTGTTCTTACCTGTAAGTGTATGAGATATCTGTATTTAGTTCTATGCAATTTTATCACATATTTATGCTCACATATATACCAACACCAGAGTCAAGATACAAAGCACTCCTGCCACCACAAGAGTCCCTCTTATTGCTCTTTTATAACCACACTCCCCTCCCCTCATCCCTCCTTAATCCTTAGCAATTACTATCTATTCTTCATTTCTATAATTTTGTCATTTCAAGAAGGTTATATAAATGGAATCATACAGATATGTAGCCACTTGGGACTAGGCTTTTTCACTCATAAGTACCTTGAATTTCCTCCTAGTTGTGTGTCTGTCAATAACTGTTACTGTACTATTATTGCTGAATGGTTATCCATGGCATAGATATACTTCAAATTGATAACATTCAGCTATTGAAGGACATCTGGCTTATTTCCAGTTTTTGCCTATTACTAATAAAGTTGCTATAGAACACTCTTACATACATTCTTGCATGGACAAAAGAAGTCTTCATTTCTCTGAGATAAATAAATGCACAGTAGTGTAATTGCTGGGTTGTTCTATAATTACATGGTTAGATTTATAAAAAACTGCCAATCTGTTTTCCAGACTGACTGTACCATTTTTATTCTACCATCAATGTATGAATGATTCAGTTTTTCTACCCTTTTTTTTTTTTTTTTTTAGTATTACCTTAGTCTGGGTGGGTAGTAAAATTAGTAAATAAGTACATAGGCCATATAAGAGCAGCTTGTAAAAAGTCACTCCGAAAAGTCCAAAGGGTAAACAGGCAGAAGTTATATCTAAAAAAAAAATCTCAACAGCAGCCTCTCTCTGACTTGCCTCAGCTTATAGGGCTTCTAGGTATAGAGCAAGTGCTTCTTACCCCTGGAATATACCTAATATGCCCTAAAGTTTTTCCCAGTCTAAATGTAAATAAATCAATCTTTTCTTTTCAAAATAGGATCATGGCCTATAAAATGCTTCAAGTGGCCCTGTGTTCAACATTGCTTATAGGTAAGAATTTATTTCTTTTAAGTTATCATGTGTTTTATAATTATTAGATTGATAGATAACCCCTTTTGACTTTTCAAAGAAATGGACAAATGTGTTTCATTCATAGACCATTTCTGAAGTGTTGGGAAAACCAAATATTATGTTATGCTGTGGTTTTGAACGTGTTATCATTAATTGTGTGTGTGATCATTTTATCCCAATTATGTGTTAATGTACGAACATGTTACTACTGCTAAGAAGTCTACTTAACTGCTGCCTCCAAAGAAGTGCTCTTATGTCCTTGAACAAAAAAAATATTAAATGCCTTTTAGAAACTGTAATACGTACATAGTACCATTATGTGGAGACCTGAAGGTATTTTGAGAGTGTGAATGCATTAACCCTTAAGGCAAGCTATAGCTCAGAGAAGTGTTGTTTTAAAGACAGATCAAGGAAGGCACCCGAGGCCAGATGATCTGCTGCCAAATTGACCCAGTAATTCAGTGGCTTATATCTGAATTGAACTGAGAGGTCATTTGATTTTTCTGGTAACCCAAACTGAAAATACTTACAAAGCTTTAAATTATTTTCACAGTTAAATCTCTAGAATGTATCAGTGTTTCTGATGAAAATGCCTAAATTAGAATAAATTTCTACTTTTGTGATAAACTTGAGACCCATGCAAAAAACCTATACATTCTGCTTGAGACACACACACACACAGGGATAAATAAAGAGATACAGATAGATACCTAGAATATAAATCTAGATATGTGTGTACATATAGTTAGCATTTAATTCCCTAGCATATGTGTAATTTTATGAAAGAGTTTTAATAATTAATATTATATATTGTATTTAGGATGTTTAAATAAATGACTTGGAAAATTTTAGCCAAGTTACTATTAACCAATTATCATCAAGGCATATGTGTGTGTATATATATATATATATATATATATATATATATATATATATATATATATATACGATCACACTCAGTCACAGCCCACATTTCCAGATGAAGAATGTGAGACTGGCTCACTTTAAGTGAGTATCTGGGAGCACACAATAAATTGAAGTCATGGGCTGGTTATAGTCCAGTATAATGCTTTGCCTTGGCTGCTGATCCATGCAATTGACTTTAGAGTGGGTGGCAGTGTATGACTGCGAGGCTAAAAGCACTCTATCGCTAGCTCACATTCACCTGTGAACACTGCAGGGGCAGAAATACCTGGCAAAAAGAAAACGTTCCTGCAAAACGACTTTTAGAGACTGTCTTAAGAACTAAGTTGGAATTAATTTTAACTCCAGTTGGATACTGGAGAAATAATGTCTTTCTATAAAGACAATTGGTTTGACTGACTTCACATCATAAATAGATAATTAAATAAGATGATGTCTCTGAAGTTCATGGAATAACATGTTGAGAATCAGAAGGTAAGGACAGGAACGTTGACGCTGCTGGGTGAGCCCTTCAGATCTCAGAAAGAAGTCTTTTACTGCTTATGAGCTGAGGAGACTGAAGTCTTTAGAATAAGATACATTTGTTTCACTAATAACTAGCTTAGTTGATACTATCTAAATCATGCAGCTCCAAAATAGGAAATCATAGCTCAAATCAGTTTTCTTTGCTTCCCCCTCTGCTCTTTCATTTAAGAATGCAGCGTATTCACCTGCACTTCACTGGTGAATAAGAAAGCAACCATTTCAATTACTAAAAAAAAAGTTTTCTCTGTTACAAATTAGTTGTGTAACAAATTACCTTTATCCAGAATTTAATTTTGAGTAAGTAGGGAAAGATCTCATTATCCATTTTTCTAATGGGAATGCTGAAGCCAGAAAAGATGAAGAGCCTTACTCAAGTAATTGAATTTATGAGCAGAGTCCTCAGATTATTTTATTGATTTTTGTCAAAATAGTAATTTATACACATTGGAATTGATTTCCTGGTCAGAGTATTAGAAGTCCAGTGTCATGATTTGATTAAAAACAAAACAATACAACACAACATCACAAAAAACCCTCCCTTTAGCATTTAGATCAAGAATTGCCTTCTCCATAATAAAACCAGCAAATATTAATACTACTGTTTTAAGTCTTTATTCATTGTTATGGGCTTTCCATATGTTATCTTCGTTCAGTTCTCATAATCACTCTCAAAATAGGTATTATGATATCCATTTTACAAAGGAAACTGAGGCTTGGAGAAGCTAAATAACTAAGTTACACAGTTAATCAATGCTGGATGTCAGATTCACACCCAAATTCTACATCCACATCTTCCGAGAACAAAACTCTTCTCTCTGCTATACAAACTGTCCCCTCTGTCACTGAAATACTAGGTATGGAATATGCAGCAAGGCACACATCAAGATCTCCTCCTGAAAAAATAATACAGCCAATATTGCAGCCATTGGTTCAGGAAAAAGTCAGAAATTAGGGAGCTGAGAACTTTACCTGAGAAAACAGCCAAACCAGGACGTAACCATGGACCATCCATGATAGTTCCTAGTTGTGCTGAAGGCAAAGGGACATTTAGGACTTCCCTTTGACCTCAATAAGGCACTTTTAAAAATCAAACAGCCCCATTTCACATAAAGGAGAAACATGATAAATACATATATTTGAAAAGTGTTTCCCTGAGTAAGTAAACCAGTCTTTGGAGTGGACCCATGTATGAAACAGTGTGGGGGTTCATGCCCATCACCCACACAGTATGAGTATGTCTTCTAGTTCTGGATGGGGAAAAGTTCACTGCACAGTTAGTAACCAAGACCAACTGGTCTTGAAGTTTTTTATGTTGTTGTTCATTTGGTTTGTTAACAAGAGCTGTTAAACTCACCTTTTCTTCCCCATGAGCCTGTGAGGACCTCAGATCCTTCCCTCTTTGCCTTCATCTCTGCCATAGAAGGAACAGCCCTTCTCAGTCACCCCTGTCTCCTTCCAATTCCTTGAAGAGTCTGTATTTCTAGATGTAGGTTTAGTTTGGTTTATAAGATTTTGTTCTTAATTTTACTATTCACTTTGATTTGTGATTGATGCTTTCAAGAAAGTGGGTAGTGAAAATACATGGGGAAATAACTTGGTTGGAAAAAAACTGTCAGTGTCTGTGACTAGATCCACTGAAGCACACTGATTGTTGTGGGAAAACTATTTTCCTACCCACGTGGCATGTCTGGCCAGGGTGGGAACTAGAGGTGGGAGTTCCATCAACTCTCATAGGCAGTGACACAGATCACCTTTGAACCGAATAAAATGCTGCCTCAATGAGTTATAAACATCTCTGTCCACAAGATTAAAAACTAATAAAGGATCTACCAGTTCTAAAGATATGTTCTGGAGAATTACATGGCCGTGTGTGGGAATGTGTATGTGGGATGCATACAGCAGGGTGTTGAGAGCAGGTTGTTTTAAAGGTTGATTGAAGTTAAACTCAAGTAATACCAGTTTGTTTACTTTTCAAAGTACTCAGCACATCAGCAATTGTGGCATCAATAAAGCGAAGTTTCCAAGTTAAAAGTTCAGTTACGAAAGCATTTTATTAACAGACAGCCTAATAAAATGACAGGGATCTGCGGGCTGGTCCTCCAGGTCAATGTCTCTTCCCTTTTTTTCCAGTTTTCTTCCATCTGCTCCCTTGCTCTCTGCCTTTTCCCCACCTGTATTTGCCCTGTCCTTTTCATGACTTTTCAACATGTTAGCTTTCTGTCTTTTGCAGCCTCCCTTATTTCATCTCTTTTTCCTCTGACTTCTTTTCTTGACTAGTGTCTTTTCCTTCTTCCTTCTTTTTCTTCTTCACATTTCTTTTTCTCAAAGCAAATTTCTTTTCTGTCATTCTCTAACTTTTACAGCAAAGTGAGAGAATGCAATTTAACAAACAGAACCCTTCTATCCTCCACCATCAATTCTTGACTCAGTAACCAAAGTTTTAGAATGGAAAGAAGAAAACAACTATTTCATTATTAAAGAAAATTAGTTACTTAACCCAGAGAATAAAATATTCAGGTCTACAAAATATGAAACTGAACAAGAGTATTCTGATCTCTCACAAAATTATAGATTTTCTCCTACATTTAGAAACCTTTGAAAATTTCCCCATATTGCCAAGATATCTGTATATCTCCTGACACTCTTTTGTACTTAATTCCTAGTAATCATTTATACTTTGTTTTAGTACTTAATTTGTGTGCACACATAATCGCCTAGGCACTTATTTCATCTTTTTTTTTAAGACAAACATTTTTTTTTTTTTAAATTTAAAAAAAAATAACTTTATTAATTTTTGATTATACAAATAATACAGGCTTATTGTAAAGGAATTTAGTTAAAACACAAAGGTATTAAAATGAAAGAAAATCATCCATAATCCAATCCTTTGGAGATAAACATATGAGCATATTGGCATGTATTTTTCAAGACTTCTTCTATGCCTACATACATATATACACCTTTTTTTTGTTTTTGTTTTTGTTTTTTTTGTTTTTTTTTTTTTGTTTGTTTGTTTTTTGTTTTTTTTTTTTTTTTTTTGTTTTTGTTTTTTTTTTTTTTGAGAGGGCATCTCTCATATTTATTGATCAAATGGTTGTTAACAACAATAAAATTCAGTATAGGGGGGTCAATGCTCAATGTACAATCATTAATCCATCTCAAGCCTAATTCTCGTCAGTCTCCAATCTTCTGAAGCATAACGAACAAGTTCTTACATGGTGAACGAATTCTTACAGAGTGAATAAATTCTTACATGGTGAACAGTACAAGGGCAGTCATCACAGAAACTTTCGGTTTTGATCATGCAATATGACCTATAAACCATCAGGTCAAATATGAATATTCATTTGATTTTTGTACTTGATTTATATGTTGATCCCACATTTCTCCTATTATTATTATTATTTTTATTTTTAATAAAATGCTGAAGTGGTAGGTAGATGCAAGATAAAGGTAGAAAACATAGTTTAGTGCTGTAAGAAGGCAAATGTAGATGATCAGATGATCAGGTGTGTGCCTATGGACTAAGTATTAATCCAGGCTAGACAAGGGCAGCAAGACATCCACGGATGCAGAAGATTTCTCTCAAAGCAGGGGGGGTGAGGTTCTGAGCCTCACCTCTGTTGATCCCCAAATTCTCACCTGATGGCCCCCCTGCGACTGTGCCTGTCTTAGGTTGTTCCTCCCTTGAGGAATCTTACCCGTCTCTGGCTAACCAGTCATCTTCCGGGGCCATACAGGGAAATGTAAAGTTGGTAAGTGAGAGAGAAGCCATATTGTTTGCAAAGGTTAGCTTTTTACTTCTTTGCAGATTTATGCCCTGTGGCTTCTATGCCCAGCACTTGTCTCGAGGTATCTTTACCACCTGGAGGAATTATGATACTCGGTAAATTCGATATGAGGCACGAATTCTATTTAAAGTTTGTAATTAGGAAGGAAGAAGAAAAGCTATAGATGTAGCATATGAAGGAAACTTGGGAGGATTGATTATTTCTTTGACATATCTTCTTGTATAGTACCTTAAGTATGTATAGGTTTTAAACTACTAACTAATTTGCACACACATATTGACATAATAGGAATACGGTGACATAAACAAAGCAAATCTATAATTACGAGCCATCTCCAGTGAAGCCAAGAAAACCATTTAGGCACCCTAGGCATTTGTGAAAATTTATCTATGATATGATGGATATTTTCCAACTGTACTTGAACCATCAGACAAATTAAAGCAGCCCATTTCTGGGATCTGTTCACATCCCATATGTTCTTTTAACCATAGATAGTCTATAGTCATGAGATTTTGGGGTGCTACAACTTGCACCCCTCCCAACTCCTGGTTGAGTTCCAACAGTACAGATCCAGTCAAATTCGTTGTCTCACTGTATGCACATGCCAGCCTAGACATCTCCCTCCTCCTTCTTATGGCAAGTCCAGGAGATGGTGGGCTGGATGCAGCCACAACCGCAGCATCGTCCGGATCCCTGTGGAGGCTTTTTGAGGATCATCCCCCGGCACGAGTCCTCCAGAGAGTGCTGATGCCGGAAGCTCCTCCTCATATCGTATCTTAGTTCATTTTCTGGGTATCCAAGCTAGGCCTTGATCTTCTGCGTAGAAACAAACAGACCCTTTGCCCACACTTTGACATGCCCTCTATACCACTGTGCAGAACTCATTGGAGGTCAGCACACAGTAACTGCTTTTTTTTTTTTTTTTTAATTAAGAGAAAGGAATATTATCAGAAAAGAGTACCTCCATAGCTGATCATCTGACACCCTTTAAGTGATCAACATTAAGGATATTTAAAGCATGCGTTGATCTTTGATTTACCAATAGTTTTATCCTGTTAAGGAGTAATCCCCCTTTTCTTTCTTTCTTTCTTTTTTTTTTTTTTAAATTTTTAATCTACACTTACCTGAAGAATACTATGTTTACTATGCTCTCCCCTATATCAGGTCCCCCCTAACAACCACATTACGGTTACTGTCCCTCAGCTTAGCAAAATGTTGTAGAGTCACTACTTGTCCTCTCTGTGTTGTGCAGCCCACCCTCCCCTTTCTCCCTCCCCCCCATGCATGCTAATCTTAATACCCCCCTTCTTCTTCCCCCCCCTTATCCCTCCCTGCCCACCCATCCTCCCCAGTTCCTTTCCCTTTGGTACCTGTTAGTCCATTTTTCGGTTCTGTAATTCTGCTGCTGTTTTGTTCCTTCAGTTTTTCCTTTGTTCCTATACTCCTCAGATGAGTGAAATCATTTGGTATTTCTCTTTCTCCGCTTGGCTTATTTCACTGAGCATAATACTCTCCAGCTCCATCCATGTTGCTGCAAATGGTTGGATTTTTCCACTTCTTATGGCTGAGTAGTATTCCATTGTGTATATGTACCACATCTTCTTTATCCATTCATCTACAGATGGACATTTAGGTTGCTTCCAATTCTTGGCTATTGTAAATAGTGCTGCGGTAAACATAGGAGTGCATCTGTCTTTCTCAAACTTGATTGCTGCGTTCTTAGGGTAAATTCCTAGGAGTGGAATTCCTGGGTCAAATGGTAGGTCTGTTTTGAGCATTTTGATGCACCTCCATACTGCTTTCCACAATGGTTGAACTAATTTACATTCCCACCAGCAGTGTAGGAGGGTTCCCCTTTCTCCACAGCCTCGCCAACATTTGTTGTTGTTTGTCTTTTGGATGGCAGCTATCCTTACTGGTGTGAGGTGATACCTCATTGTAGTTTTAATTTGCATTTCTCTGATAATTAGCGATGTGGAGCATCTTTTCATGTGTCTCTTGGCCATCTGTATTTCTTTTTTGGAGAACTGTCTGTTCAGTTCCTCTGCCCATTTTTTAATTGGGTTATTTGTTTTTTGTTTGTTGAGGCGTGTGAGCTCTTTATATATTCTGGACGTCAAGCCTTTATCAGATCTGTCATTTTCAAATATATTCTCCCATACTGTAGGGTTCCTTTTTGTTCTATTGATGGTGTCTTTCGCTGTACAGAAGCTTTTCAGCTTAATGTAGTCCCACTTGCTCATTTTTGCTGTTGTTTTCCTTGCCCGGGGAGATATGTTCAAGAAGAGATCACTCATGTTTATGTCTAAGAGGTTTTTGCCTATGTTTTTTTCCAAGAGTTTAATGGATTCGTGACTTACATTCAGGTCTTTGATCCATTTTGAGTTTACCTTTGTATATGGGGTTAGACAATGGTCCAGTTTCATTCTCCTACATGTAGCTGTCCAGTTTTGCCAGCACCATCTGTTGAAGAGACTGTCATTTTGCCATTGTATGTCCATGGCTCCTTTATCAAATATTAATTGACCATATATGTTTGGGTTAATTTCTGGGGTCTCTAATCTGTTCCACTGGTCTGTGGCTCTGTTCTTGTGCCAGTACCAAATTGTCTTGATTACTATGGCTTTGTAGTAGAGCTTGAAGTTGGGGAGTGAGATCCCCCCTACTTTATTCTTCTTTTTCAGGATTGCTTTGGCTATTCGGGGTCTTTGGTGTTTCCATATGAATTTTTGAATTATTTGTTCCAATTCATTGAAGAATGTTGCTGGTAATTTGAGAGGGATTGCATCAAATTTGTATATTGCTTTCGGCAGGATGGCCATTTTGACGATATTAATTCTTCCTAGCCATGAGCATGGGATGAGTTTCCATTTATTAGTGTCCCCTTTAATTTCTCTTAAGAGTGACTTGTAGTTTTCAGAGTATAAGTCTTTCACTTCCTTGGTTAGGTTTATTCCTAGGTATTTTATTCTTTTTGATGCAATGGTGAATGGAATTGTTTTCCTGATTTCTCTTTCTATTGATTCGTTGTTAGTGTATAGGAAAGCTACAGATTTCTGTGTGTTGATTTTGTATCCTGCAACTTTGCTGTATTCCGATATCAGTTCTAGTAGTTTTGGAGTGGAGTCTTTAGGGTTTTTTATGTACAGTATCATATCATCTGCAAATAGTGACAGTTTAACTTCTTCTTTACCAATCTGGATTCCTTGTATTTCTTTGTTTTGTCTGATTGCCGTGGCTAGGACCTCCAGTACTATGTTAAATAACAGTGGGGAGAGTGGGCATCCCTGTCTGGTTCCCGATCTCAGTGGAAATGCTTTCAGCTTCTCGCTGTTCAGTATAATGCTGGCTGTGGGTTTATCATATATGGCCTTTATTATGTTGAGGTACTTGCCCTCTATTCCCATTTTGCTGAGAGTTTTTATCATGAATGGATGTTGAATTTTGTCAAATGCTTTTTCAGCATCTATGGAGATGATCATGTGGTTTTTGTCTTTCTTTTTGTTGATGTGGTGGATGATGTTGATGGATTTTCGAATGTTGTACCATCCTTGCATCCCTGGGATGAACCCCACTTGGTCATGGTGTATGATCCTTTTGATATACTGTTGAATTCTGTTTGCTAATATTTTATTGAGTATTTTTGCATCTACGTTCATCAGGGATATTGGTCTGTAATTTTCTTTTTTGGTGGGGTCTTTGCCTGGTTTTGGTATTAGGGTGATGTTGGCTTCATAGAATGAGTTTGGGAGTATTCCCTCTTCTTCTATTTTGTGGAACACTTTAAGGAGAATGGGTATTATATCTTCTCTGTGTGTCTGATAAAATTCCGAGGTAAATCCGTCTGGCCCCGGGGTTTTGTTCTTGGGTAGTTTTTTGATTACTGTTTCAATTTCTTTGCTTGTAATTGGTTTGTTTAACTTTTGTGTTTCTTCCTTGGTCAGTCTTGGGAGGTTGTATTTTTCTAGGAAGTTGTCCATTTCTTCTAGGTTTTCCAGCTTGTTGGCATATAGGTTTTCATAGTAGTCTTTAATAATTCTTTGTATTTCTGTGGAGTCTGTCGTGATTTTTCCATTCTCATTTCTGATTATGTTGATTTGTGTTGACTCTCTTTTTCTCTTAATAAGTTGGGCTAGAGGCTTATCTATTTTGTTTATTTTCTCAAAGAACCAGCTCTTGGTTTCGTTGATTTTTGCTATTGTTTTATTCTTCTCAATTTTGTTTATTTCTTCTCTGATCTTTATTATGTCCCTCCTTCTGCTGACTTTAGGCCTCATTTGTTCTTCTTTTTCCAGTTTTAATAATTGTGATGTTAGACTATTCATTTGGGATTGTTCTTCCTTCTTCAAGTGTGCCTGGATTGCTATATACTTTCCTCTTAAGACTGCTTTCGCTGCATCCCACAGAAGTTGGGGCTTAGTGTTGTTGATGTCATTTGTTTCTATATATTCCTTGATCTCTATTTTGATTTGTTCATTGATCCATTGATTATTTAGTAGCATGTTGTTAAGCCTCCATGTGTTTGTGAGCCTTTTTGTTTTCTTTGTAGAATTTATTTCTACTTTCATACCTTTGTGGTCTGAAAAATTGGTTGGTAGAATTTCAATATTGTGGAATTTACTGAGGCTCTTTTTGTGAGCTAGTATGTGGTCTATTCTGGAGAATGTTCCATGTGCACTTGAGAAGAATGTATATCCTGTTGCTTTTGGATGTAAAGTTCTATAGATGTCTATTAGGTCCATCTGTTCTAGTGTGTTGTTCAGTGCCTGTGTGTCTTTACTTATTTTCTGCCCGGTGGATCTATCCTTTGGGGTGAGTGGTGTGTTGAAGTCTCCTACAATGAATGCATTGCAGTCTATTTCCCTCTTTAGTTCTGTTAGTATTTGCTTCACATATGCTGGTGCTCCTGTATTGGGTGCATATATATTTAGAATGGTTATATCCTCTTGTTGGACTAAGCCCTTTATCATTATGTAGTGGCCTTCTTTATCTCTTGTTACTTTCTTTGTTTTGAAGTCTATTTTGTCTGATATTAGTACTGCAACCCCTGCTTTCTTCTCACTGTTGTTTGCCTGAAATATGTTTTTCCATCCCTTGACTTTTAGTCTATGCTTATCTTTGGGTTTAAGGTGAGTTTCTTGTAAGCAGCATATAGATGGGTCTTGCTTTTTTATCCATTCTATTACTCTATGTCTTTTGATTGGTGCATTAAGTCCATTTACATTTAGGGTGACTATTGAAAGATATGTACTTATTGCCATTGCAGGCTTTAGATTCGTGGTTACCAAAGGTTCAAGGTTAGCTTCTTTAGTATCTTACTGCCTAACTTAGCTCGCTTATTGAGCTGTTATATACACTGTCTGGAGAGTCTTTTCTTCTCTCCCTTCTTATTCCTCCTCCTCCCTTCTTCATATGTTGTGTGTTTTGTTCTGTGCTCTTTTTAGGGGTGCTCCCATCTAGAGCAGTCCCTGTAGGATGCCCTGTAGAGGTGGTTTGTGGGAAGCAAATTCCCTCAGCTTTTGCTTGTCTGGGAATTGTTTGATCCCACCATCATATTTAAATGATAGTCGTGCTGGATACAGTATCCTTGGTTCAAGGCCCTTCTGTTTCATTGCATTAAGTATATCATGCCATTCTCTTCTGGCCTGTAGGGTTTCTGTTGAGAAGTCTGATGTTAGCCTGATTGGTTTTCCTTTATAGGTGACCTTTTTCTCTCTAGCTGCCTTTAAAACTCTTTCCTTGTCCTTGATCCTTGCCATTTTAATTATTATGTGTCTTGGTGTTGTCCTCCTTGGATCCTTTCTGTTGGGGGTTCTGTATAATTCCATGGTCTGTTCGATTATTTCCTCCCCCAGTTTGGGGAAGTTTTCAGCAATTATTTCTTCAAAGACACTTTCTATCCCTTTTCCTCTTTCTTCCTCTTCTGGTATCCCTATAATACGAATGTTTTTCCTTTTGTATTGGTCACATATTTCTCTTAGTGTTGTTTCATTCCTGGAGATCCTTTTATCTCTCTCTATGTCAGCTTCTATACGTTCCTGTTCTCTGGCTTCTATTCCTTCAATGGCCTCTTGCATCTTATCCATTCTGCTTATAAATCCTTCCAGGGATTGTTTCACTTCTGTGATCTCTTTCCTGACATCTGTGATCTCCTTCCGGACTTCATCCCAGTGCTCTTGCATTTTTCTCTGCATCTCATCCCACTGCTCTTGCATTTTTCTCTGCATCTCATCCCATTGCTCTTGCATTTTTTTCTGCATCTCTGTCAGCATGTTCATGATTTTTATTTTGAATTCTTTTTCAGGAGGACTAGTTAGGTCTGTCTCCTTCTCAGGTGTTGTCTCTGTGATCTTTGTCTGCCTGTAGTTTTGCCTTTTCATGGTGATAGAGATAGTCTGCAGAGCTGGTACAAGTGACCGCTGGAAGAGCTTCCCTTCTTGTTGGTTTGTAGCCTTTTCCTGGGAGAATAGCGACCTCTAGTGGCTTGTGCTGGGCAGCTGTGCGCAGACAGGGCTTCTGCTTCCTGCCCAGTTGCTTTGGGGTTTATCTCCACTGTTGCTGTGGGCTTGGCCTGGCTGGGGCTGTTCCTCCAAAATGGTGGAGCCCCGTTAGAGGGGGAGCAGCCAGGAGACTATTTATCTCCGTAAGGGGCCTCTGTGCTCCCTGCTGCCCAGGGGGTTAGAGTACCCAGAGATCCCCAGATTCCCTGCTTCTGGTCTAAGTGACCTGTCCTGCCCCTTTAAGATTTCCAAAAAGCACTCTCCAAACCAAAACAACAACAGCAACAATGAGAGAGGGAACAGAAAGGAAAAAAAAAAGAAAAAACACGCGATTTTTTTTTTTTTTCCTCAGGTGCCGGTCCCAGGCACCCGCGCACTGGTCCTGCTGCCCTGTCTCCCTAGCACCAGGGTCCCTGTCCTTTCAAGGCTTCCAAAAAGCACCCACCCACCGGTCCCGCAGGGAAGGAACGCTCAATATTCTTGGTCCTCAGGCACTGGTCCCACGCACCCGCTCACCAGTCCCGCCGCCCTGCCTCCCTAGCACCGGGGTCCCTGTCCCTTTTAGGCTTCCAAAAAGCACTCGCAGAAAAGAGAAAAAAAAAAAGGGGAAAAACGCGCGATTTCCTCTGTCCTCAAGTGCCGGTCTCAGGCACCCGCCCACCGGTCCCGCAGGGAAAAACGGGGGATATTCTTTGTCCTCAGGCGCCGGTCCCAGCCACCCGCTCACCAGTCCCGCCACCGTGCCTCCCTAGCACTGGGGTCCCCGTCCCTTCAAGGCTTCCAAAAAGCGCTTGCCAAAAAGAGAAAAAAAAAAAGGGGGAAAAACGCGCGACCTCCTCCGTCCTCAGGCACCGGTCTCAGGCACCCGCCCCCAGGTCTCGCAGGGAGAAACGCGGGATATTCTTTGTCCTCCGGCGCCGTTCCCAGGCACCTCCTCACCGGTCCCGCCACCCTGCCTCCCCAGCAACGGGGGCCCGTCCCTCTAAGGCTTCCAAAAAGCGCTCGCCAAAAAAAAAAAACTGCTCCGGTTTCTCTCCACCCGCCGGGAGTCGGGGGGAGGGGCGCTCGGGTCCCGCCGGGCTGGGGCTTGTATCTTACCCCCTTCACAAGACGCTGGGTTCTTGCAGGTGTGGATGTGGTCTGGATGTTGTCCTGTGTCCTGTGGTCTCTATTTTAGGAAGATTTTTCTTTGTTATATTTTCATAGCTCTATGTGTTTTTGGGAGGAGATTTCCACTGCTCTACTCACGCCGCCATCTTGGCTCCCGCCCCTAAGACAAACATTTTAAGGGTAAAGACAGGCACTCAGTCAAATAAAAGTAGTAAATAATAAATGTTACTCTTTAATTGCTTATACTAAGTGCTAGATGCTTTTCTTTTGGTATCTCATATCTAAGAATTTTTGAACTTGTGACAAAACTGTAGTATTTATTCTACATCTCCAGTACCAGGTAGAAGGTAACACTATACATGTCAGTATCGCCAGCCCCTAAAGGAAATAGCTAATTGTGGGCCTGTCCTGTGGAACTACCAGACATTTTTGTGTCTTCCACCCACTAAATCCTGCCACATTTATTTCACAGATCAACAGACATTGAAGGTAACATGAGGGAAGGAATTCACAGTCATGGCAGCCCAAGGATGACGAGCTCCTAGTGGTTGGAAAGCCCTGGTCTGTGTTTCTTTTTCTTGTTTCTTAGTGAGGCTTTGAGACAGCAAACCTGTTGGATTCTCTGAGCCACCTTTTGACACCTTTTTAGTCTGGTTTTGATCAAGTTGAAAAGTAATCCAAGGATGATTATGGAAGAAACCCATTTCCTTTATTACCGAGAAAAGCTAACTTGGAACATGAAACATAATTTTAAGATGGAAAGGGCCTGAAGGACTGGACCCAGAATTTGGCAAATTTCATATCCAATTGCAAAAGTGTGCCCTTGAGACCAGCTCACTCTCAAGAGGAAGAAAGGAGAGCTAACGGGACATGCCAAGTTATGCTTCTTGGGTTTACCAAATAATGAGGCACTGCCCTGAGGAGCAGAGTACCTAAAGGGGAAAAGAGAGGCCTGGGATAACTAAATGAGTTTCCTTGATATGGAAGAAAATAGGAATCAAGTCACTAGAATCTGTTCTTTAATCCTTAAGTTTCACATTAGGCTTTCTGTTCTTTTTAGTGTATAGATTCCCACCACAAATATCAATTTCATGATCATGTGCATAGTGTAGACCATTCAGTCATTTTTCCACTATCAAATTTATACACTCCTTTCAACCTTCCTTGGCTGATGGCAATATAGGGAGTCTGCATTTCTCATTACACAGCTTCTGATACTCCCATCCTGCCCACTCATCTCTATGTATACTGTGAATAAATTTTTATCTGTTTTGCTTTTATTATTGGCTAGGTTTGTTTTGACTTCTCTTGTACTTATTTGTTTCTGTGCTGAATTTCTCAGTATGTAAGCTCCTTGATGGTCATAGGAGCTCTGTCCACTTAGCATATTTGATTTGCTTCCAATGATATAACACCATGCAGAGAAAGTAATTTTTGTTTAATGACCTATTTGTTATGAATACATTTCAGTTAAAAATATTAGTGCTGGAGAGACCTTAGAGATCATATGAGCCAGCCTTGTTTTACAGAACAGGAAATGGAGGTGCAGGAGTAAGAAGTGGCTGGTGACCTAGTCAGTCACTGGCAGGGCCAGGATAAGACACCAAATCTCTGATCTTTCTTGGCTTGTGGAGGGAGAGCTGTGGTCATGAATGTCTCTGTACCCTCAAGTGTCTGCCTTATTTCTGCTGTACAGAATTTTCTGCACATGATATTCAAAAAATATTTGGGTAGGAGAACTAAGCTTGACAGATCCTATTAAAACTAACTATGATATGGAGTGAAAGGAAGGAGGGTGTACAGGGACTTGGAAAGAAAAAGAGGAAGATTTTTTTATAGCTTATGATTATAAAGTTTAAAAAAGACATTAACCTGGGTGATAGTGCCTACATTTTTAAAAAGCCAGCCATTTGAAAACCAACATAGTAATAAAATCGAGAGGTCAGTTTTCAAACCCCAGCAGTATTACATAGGCTTACAAACACAAAACTCTGATCTTGCTCTCACTAACTTTCAAGGCTGATCAGGCAGAATGACAAAGGAAGGAGAAATTTCTCAAGCAGAGAGGATAATAGCCTGTCCTTCTGTATTACTTGCATTTTATTTCCAGGCCTGCCGCTGACTTACTATGTGACCTCGAGTGAGTCATTTCATCTCTGTGTGTCAATTTTCTCATTTGTAAAGTAGGATAATAAATACTACTTTCTGTCACTTTCATAAGTGGTGTTATTATCACAAACAATTAATATTTATTGGATGCCTGTTGGGCACATAACACTGAGGTAGGTGCTTTGTTCTGGGTGAGAGCAGGGAGAACTGTATCACTGAAACATTTCCCATGAGCAAAAAGATAGGACATTTACAAAAGACAGAATTACTAGAGCTTAAAATAGCATGGTTTATATTCTAAAGCATGATTTTCTGTCAAGATTTATGTGACAGCATTTTTTTCTTAGTGATTGTACCATGCACCAGGATAATTATGGTGCAGAATATTGATTTTACTTTTGGATGATTCCAAGTAACACTTTCTTAAGCAATTACTGTGCTTTCATTACATAGCTATAAAATATATCCTCAACATAATTTATTCAGAAATTTTTATTAGATATTTATAGTATTGGTCTACTTTGCCTACCCACTCTCCCTTTATTTTGAAAAACACTTTTTTTAAGACAGAAAAAGTACACATTAAACATTAGTAAGTAACACCGTAATTAACAACTTTTCTTCAAAGAAAATGAAGAGAAATTTAAAAAGTCACCTATTAACACATCTCAGCTAAAACCAAAACTTCAGTGCTCATCAGTCCTCATTAGTCAGCCCAGACCAATGAGAATTCCCCATTTTCTCCCAATCAATCCTATCATCCAATCCTGCTGTCCCTTACCTGATTCATGTCCTACTTATCTCTCATCTGAGCCATTAGAGGAAATCTCCGAGCTCACGTCTCTCACTCAGCTTCCTCTTACCGTCTGCCCTCCACACCACTGACAAAGGAGCTTTCAAAAGTGAATCTGTGAATGGATAAACAAAATGTTGGTATATAATATATAATATTATTCACCCTTAAAAAGGAATGCACTGGGGACATTTGTTACAACATGGATAAACCTTGAAGATATTATTAAGTCAGACACAAAAGGACAAATATCACATGATTCCCCTTATATGAGGAACGTCGAACAAGCAAGTTCATAGAGATAGAAAGTTAAGGGTGGTTACCAAAGGCTGGAGTTCCAATAATGAAAGTTTTGTTTTTAAAGGGTACAGAATTTCTATTTGGGATGATGAAAATGTTCTGGAGATAGTGGTGATAGTTGCACAATATTGTGAAGTTATTGGTGCCACTGAATTGTATAATTAAAAATAGTTCAATGGTAAGTTTTTTTGTTATGTACATTTTATCATAATAAAACAAAAAAAAATAAATCTGGGCCGATCATTTTCTTGTTCAGAAATGATAGTTATTTACAGAATAAAGTTCAAACTCCTTGGCATGACAGTAATAATCCTTCAGAATTGAGCTCCAGCTTTTCTTTCCAACCTATTACTGACCACATCTCCTACCTTGCAATCACAGTGGCAGAGTGAGGGTCACTGAGCCGGAGCCTTACTTGCCCTCTGTTCCTCAGATTTCCAATCTCCTTCAGCCTGGAATACATGCTCTTTGTTCCTACTCCCTTCTTTCTGACTTGGAAATGTTATATATGCTTTCAAGGTCAACTCAAAACCAATTTTTCTGTTATACCTCCATGCCAATATCAGAATTTATCTCTCCCTCTTCAAATGGTCTGGTCACAATATGTATTCTTATAATTGTTTATGAATTCTGAATGTAATGAGAGTTACTTAGTGCAAGGGTTACAGTGATTACCAGAACAAGGACTAGGGTGAGACAAAGGGAGGTCTTATGGTTCAAAGTTTGCATACCCCTGAGAATGAGTTTCTTCTTATATTTTATGCCCTGGGGTTCTCCCTTGCCTCATCCTAGTCTCAACTCTAAAGATTAGCAGGTTTTTTTTTTTTTTGAGAGGGCATCTCTCATATTTATTGATCAAATGGTTGTTAACAACAATAAAATTCAGTATAGGGGGGTCAATGCTCAATGTACAATCATTAATCCATCTCAAGTCTAATTCTCATCAGTCTCCAATCTTCTGAAGCATAACGAACAAGTTCTTACATGGTGAACGAATTCTTACATAGTGAATAAATTCTTACATGGTAAACAGTATAAGGGCATTCATCACAGAAACTTTCGGTTTTGATCACGCATTATGACCTATAAACAATCAGGTCAAATATGAATATTCGTTTGATTTTTGTACTTGATTTGTATGTTGATCCCACATTTCTCCCTTTATTATTATTATTATTTTTATTTTTAATAAAATGCTGAAGTGGTAGGTAGATGCAAGATAAAGGTAGAAAACATAGTTTAGTGCTGTTAGAGGGCAAATGTAGATGATCAGATGATCAGGTGTGTGCCTATGGACTAAGTATTAGTCCAGGCTAGACAAGGGCAGCAAAACATCCACGGATGCAGAAGATTTCTCTCAAAGCAGGGGGGGGTGAGGTTCTGAGCCTCACCTCTGTTGATCCCCAAATTCTCACCTGATGGCCCCCCTGCGACTGTGCCTGTCTTAGGTTGTTCCTGCCTTGAGGAATCTTACCCATTTCTGGCTAACCAGTCATCTTCCGGGGCCATACAGGGAAATGTAAAGTTGGTATGTGAGAGAGAAGCCATATTGTTTGAAAAGGCTAGCTTTTTACTTCTTTGCAGATTTATGCCCTGTGGCTTCTATGCCCAGCACTTGTCTCGAGGTATCTTTACCACCTGGAGGAATTATGATACTCAGTAAATTCGATATGAGGCATGAATTCTATTTAAGGGTTGTAATTAGGAAGAAAGAAGAAAAGCTACAGATGTAGCATGTGGAAGGAAACATGGGAGGATTGATTATTTCTTTGACATATCTTCTTGTAGAGTACCTTAAGTATGTATAGGTTTTAAACTACTAACTAATTTGCACACACATATTAACATAATAGGAATACGGTGACATAAACAAAGCAAATCTATAATTACCATCCATCTCCAGTGAAGCCAAGAAAACCAGTTAGGCACCCTAGGCATTTGTGAAAATTTGTCTATGATATATGATGGATATTGTTCAACTGTACTTGAACAGTCTGAGAGAAATCAGACAAATTAAAGCAGCCCATTTCTGGGATCTGTTCACATCCCATATGTTCTTTTAACCGGAGATAGTCTATAGTCATAAGATTTTGGAGTGCTACACCTTGCACCCCTCCCAACTTCTGGTTGAGTTCCAACAGTACAGATCCGGTCAAATTCATTGTCTCACTGTATGCACATGCCAGCCTAGACATCTCCCTCCTCATTCCTATGGCAAGTCCAGGAGACGGTGGGCTGGATGCAGCCACAACCGCAGCATCATCCGGATCCCTGTGGAGGCTTTTTGATGATCATCCCCCGGCACAAGTCCTCCAGAGAGTGCTGATGCTGGAAGCTCCTCCTCATATCGTATCTTAGTTCATTTTCTGGGTATCCAAGCTAGGCCTTGATCTTCTGCATAGAAACAAACAGACCCTTTGCCCACACTTTGACATGCCCTCTATACCATTGTGCAGAACTCATTGGAGGTCAGCACACAGTAACTGCTTTTTTTTTTTTTTTATTAAGAGAAAGGAATATTATCAGAAAAGAGTACCTCCATGGCTGATCATCTGACACCCTTTAAGTGATCAACATTAAGGATATTTAAAGCATGAGTTGATCTTTGATTTACCAATAGTTTTACCCTATCAAGGAGTAATCCCCCTTTTCTTTCTTTCTTTCTTTCTTTTTATTCTTTTTTTAATTTTTAATCTATACTTACATGAAGAATACTATGTTTACTATGCTCTCTCCTATATCAGGTCCCCCCTAACAACCACATTACGGTTACTGTCCATCAGCTTAGCAAAATGTTGTAGAGTCACTACTTGTCCTCTCTGTGTTGTGCAGCCCACCCTCCCCTTTCTCCCTCCCCCCCATGCATGCTAATCTTAATACCCCCCTTCTTCTTCCCCCCTCTTATCCCTCCCTGCCCACCCATCCTCCCCAGTTCCTTTCCCTTTGGTACCTGTTAGTCCATTTTTGGGTTCTGTAATTCCGCTGCTGTTTTGTTCCTTCAGTTTTTCCTTTGTTCCTATACTCCTCAGATGAGTGAAATCATTTGGTATTTCTCTTTCTCTGCTTGGCTTATTTCACTGAGCATAATATTCTCCAGCTCCATCCATGTTGCTGCAAATGGTTGGATTTTTCCACTTCTTATGGCTGAGTAGTATTCCATTGTGTATATGTACCACATCTTCTTTATCCATTCATCTACCGATGGACATTTAGGTTGCTTCCAATTCTTGGCTATTGTAAATAGTGCTGCGGTAAACATAGGGGTGCATCTGTCTTTCTCAAACTTGATTGCTGCGTTCTTAGGGTAAATTCCTAGGAGTGGAATTCCTGGGTCAAATGGTAGGTCTGTTTTGAGCATTTTGATGAACCTCCATACTGCTTTCCACAATGGTTGAACTAATTTACATTCCCACCAGCAGTGTAGGAGGGTTCCCCTTTCTCCACAGCCTCGCCAACATTTGTTGTTGTTTGTCTTTTGGATGGCAGCCTTCCTTACTGGTGTGAGGTGATACCTCATTGTAGTTTTAATTTGCATTTCTCTGATAATTAGCGATGTGGAGCATCTTTTCATGTGTCTCTTGGCCATCTGTATTTCTTTTTTAGAGAACTGTCTGTTCAGTTCCTCTGCCCATTTTTTAATTGGGTTATTTGTTTTTTGTTTGTTGAGGCATGTGAGCTCTTTATATATTCTGGACGTCAAGCTTTTATCGGATGTGTCATTTTCAAATATATTCTCCCATACTGTAGGGTTCCTTTTTGTTCTATTGATGGTGTCTTTCGCTGTACAGAAGCTTTTCAGCTTAATGTAGTCCCACTTGCTCATTTTTGCTGTTGTTTTCCTTGCCCGGGGAGATATGTTCAAGAAGAGGTCACTCATGTTTCTGTCTAAGAGGTTTTTGCCTATGTTTTTTTCCAAGAGTTTAATGGTTTCATGACTTACATTCAGGTCTTTGATCCATTTTGAGTTTACCTTTGTATATGGGGTTAGACAATGGTCCAGTTTCATTCTCCTACATGTAGGTGTCCAGTTTTGCCAGCACCATCTGTTGAAGAGACTGTCATTTTGCCATTATATGTCCATGGCTCCTTTATCAAATATTAATTGACCATATATGTTTGGGTTAATGTCTGGAGTCTCTAATCTGTTCCACTGGTCTGTGGCTCTGTTCTTGTGCCAGTACCAAATTGTCTTGATTACTATGGCTTTGTAGTAGAGCTTGAAGTTGGAGTGAGATCCCCCCTACTTTATTCTTCTTTTTCAGGATTGCTTTGGCTATTCGGGGTCTTTGGTGTTTCCATATGAATTTTTGAATTATTTGTTCCAATTCATTGAAGAATGTTGCTGGTAATTTGAGAGGGATTGCATCAAATCTGTATATTGCTTTGGGCAGGATGGCCATTTTGACGATAGTAATTCTTCCTAGCCATGAGCATGGGATGAGTTTCCATTTATTAGTGTCCCCTTTAATTTCTCTTAAGAGTGACTTGTAGTTTTCAGAGTATAAGTCTTTCACTTCTTTGGTTAGGTTTATTCCTAGGTATTTTATTCTTTTTGATGCAATGGTGAATGGAGTTGTTTTCCTGATTTCTCTTTCTATTGGTTCATTGTTAGTGTATAGGAAAGCTACAGATTTCTGTGTGTTAATTTTGTATCCTGCAACTTTGCTGTATTCCGATATCAGTTCTAGTAGTTTTGGAGTGGAGTCTTTAGGGTTTTTTATGTACAGTATCATATCATCTGCAAATAGTGACAGTTTAACTTCTTCTTTACCAATCTGGATTCCTTGTATTTCTTTGTTTTGTCTGATTGCCATGGCTAGGACCTCCAGTACTATGTTAAATAACAGTGGGGAGAGTGGGCATCCCTGTCTGGTTCCAGATCTCAGAGGAAATGCTTTCAGCTTCTCACTGTTCAGTATAATGCTGGCTGTGGGTTTATCATATATGGCCTTTATTATGTTGAGGTACGTGCCCTCTATTTCCATTTTGCTGAGAGTTTTTATCATGAATGGATGTTGAATTTTGTCAAATGCTTTTTCAGCATCTATGGAGATGATCATGCGGTTTTTGTCTTTCTTTTTGTTGATGTGGTGGATGATGTTGATGGATTTTCGAATGTTGTACCATCCTTGCATCCCTGGGATGAATCCCAATTGGTCATGGTGTATGGTCCTTTTGATACACTGTTGAATTCTGTTTGATAATATTTTATTGAGTATTTTTGCATCTACATTCATCAGGGATATTGGTCTGTAATTTTCTTTTTTGGTGGGGTCTTTTCCTGGTTTTGGTATTAGGGTGATGTTGGCTTCATAGAATGAGTTTGGGAGTATTCCCTCTTCTTCTATTTTTTGGAACACTTTAAGGAGAATGGGTATTATGTCTTCTCTGTGTGTCTGATAAAATTCCGAGTTAAATCCGTCCGGCCCCAGGGTTTTGTTCTTGGGTAGTTTTTTGATTACCATTTCAATTTCTTTGCTCGTAATTGGTTTGTTTAACTTTTGTGTTTCTTCCTTGGTCAGTCTTGGGAGGTTGTATTTTTCTAGGAAGTTGTCCATTTCTTCTAGGTTTTCCAGCTTGTTGGCATATAGGTTTTCATAGTAGTCTTTAATAATTCTTTGTATTTCTGTGGAGTCTGTCGTGATTTTTCCATTCTCATTTCTGATTATGTTGATTTGTGTTGATTCTCTTTTTCTCTTAATAAGTTGGGCTAGAGGCTTATCTATTTTGTTTATTTTCTCAAAGTACCAGCTCTTGGTTTCGTTGATTTTTGCTATTGTTTTATTCTTCTCAATTTTGTTTATTTCTTCTCTGATCTTTATTATGTCCCTCCTTCTAGCAGGTTATTTTGACATTAATAGATGCTGAGAATGCAATGTGTTAGTTATCTTGTATAGCATAACTAATTTCCCCAAACCTGAGCAGCTGAAGCAGTATTTATTATTTCACAGTTTCTGAAGATCAAGAAATTGGGAGTGGCTTAGGTCAATGATTTTGGGTCAGGATCTCTCATGAAGTTGCAGTAAAGATCTCAGTGGAGGCTGTAGTCATCTGAAGGCTTGACTAGAACAAAAGCATCAGGCTCCCAGTGGCTTTTTTATGGCTTTTGGTGGGAGGCTTCAGTTCCTTACCATGTGGGCATCTCCTCAGAGCTGCTTGAGGGTTCTCACAACATGGCAGGTGACTTCCCTTAAACAAGGGATCTAAGAGAGGGGGAAGGCAGAAGTTAGATGTCTTTTTATGACTTAGCCACAGAAATCACACACTGTCATTTTCACAGTATCCTACAGCTACACAGGTGAGACCTACTAAATGACAGAGGGGACCACACAGGATACGAAAATGGGGAGACAGTTATCTTTGGGGGCCATCTTAGAGAGTGGCTTCTGCAGACATTCTGGTTTGATTGCATTGAATTAGATTAACTAGCTGCAGAACAGTATTACTCCTGGCATCCTCATATCTTCTGAAGTTGACTTTTGTCTTTTATTTTTAAATCAATAAAATTGTAAACTTCTTATTAATAGGGAATATGTCTGAGTCATTTTTTTCTATCATTAGTAGTACAGTGTTTTGCACCAGAAGTGGCCTGGTTAATGTATAATATCCACAGAGATTGTCATTTTCAATAGGTAGCATTTAGAAATAGAACTTACTGAGTTGGTAAATTAAACTATAAATGACAGGGCTAATAACTAGAACTCTTAAAGTTCAAGGCCAAGCTTGGAAAAGCATGAGATCAGGGAATGTGTAAATAATGACTGTTTCCTTTTTTTCTTCTATAAGTGTAGAAGACTTTTAGTAGTAGTAGTACTGTAACCTGGCTCCAAGCATCCCTGTCTCTTAGTTATAATGTAGTGCAGTAGCTCTGAAGGGAGAATTCCATCTCCCCCTCCCACTAGCTGTGTGCCCTTTAACATATTATTTAACTTTTCTGTGACTTAGTTTCCTTGACCGCAAAATGAACTGATTGACAGTGCAACTTAGGGTTGTTGTGAGTATTAAAGAAGGTAATTCAGGTAAAGTCTTTAGCATGATGCTCAGTAAATTTTAACTAACAATACATCATACAAACACAAAAACACATAACCCAGTCACCTCTAACCATTGTTTACAGACATCAGTCTTGTAGATTCCCTATGTTATATGCTCACATCATTCCTCTAGCAGAAAATTAAAGGTAGTGCCCCTTCTCCCATTCTGCTATGCTTTATTTCATCTTTTCTGCAAAGAATAGGTCAAGCATCTCCCTAACCATGAAAAGGAGTGCTATGTCCCAGGGCCCCAGTGCTCAGTAATAAGACCTTCTCCTGAAGTCCCTTAGCACAATCAAATTCTGTGTTGTCTTGCTTTATCCTGTATCCCTCATCCCTGTCTCCTATAGAGGAGAGGTTTCATATCTCATAGTTCACTGTAAACCTAGTCCATACAGAGCATTTGTCAATAGAAGCCTGTTAATGATGAAGCTGTGGAGTACCTAATGTAATGTTACTTACAATTAAATTTCATAATAAATGCTTCTTTATCACAAGCAATGAATAGATTGTACTGTTACCACAAATAGGTCAGGAGTGTGTTCTTCCTTTACATTCATTCAAGTTATAACTCTGAACCTGATTGTGTTTTATTTAGGAGTGAAAACACAATATAAACTACTAAAGTTTCAAATACTAGAAGGTCTACACTTAGAAAATTATAATTTCAGACAGACACTTCTCCAAAGAAGAAGTATAAGTGGCCAACAGGCACATGAAAAGATGCTTCACATCACTAATCATCAGGAAAATGCAAATTAAAACCACAATGAGATATTATCTCACACCAGCTAGAATGGCCACTCTCCAAAAGACAAGAAATAACAAATGCTGGAGAGAGTTGAGGGAAATAGGAAACCCTCTACACTGTTGGTGACACTGAAAATTGGTAACCACTGTGGAAAACAATATGCAGGTTCCTCAAAAAGCTAAAAATAGAAATACCATTTGACCCAGTAATTCCACTCCTAGGAATTTACCTAAAGAAAACAAAATCCCTGATTCAAAAAGATACATGCACCCCTATGTTTACTTCCACATTGTTTGCAGTAAAGTAACCTAAGCGTCCATCAGTAGATGAATGGATGAAGAAGATGTGGTGCATATACTCAATGGAATATTATTCAGCCATAAAATGAAAAGAAATCCTGCCATTTGCTACAACATGGATGAATCTAGAGGGTATTATGTCAGTGAAATAAGGCAGGTGGAGAAAGACAAATACCTTATGATTTCACTTATTTGTGAAATATTAAAACAAAGCAAAACAGAAGGAATAAAACAGTGTTAGACTCATAAACACTGAGAAGTGACTAATGGTCATCAAGAGGGAGGGGAGTGTGTCGGGATGGAAGATGGGGAGAGGGACTGTTGAACCACTGTGATGTACGTTTGATAAAACTTTTAAATATATACATTATATCTTTCTTCCTAATCCTGAAATGAGAAGATATGAAATGCCAGCCTGTTCAGTTTAAGGATGGACCTGTTACTCCATTAAAATGCTAACTGAAAGATATGTTCTATTTTGGAAGGCTAAGGATACAAGAATAACCCTGTTGACTGTCTGGTTTGAGCCAGGTAGTTTGTAGCCACTGTTTATCCAACCCTTACAATAATATTATAATATAGGATTTTATATATATAAATATATATATATACTCTGTAATAATTATATCTCTTTACCTGCAAGAAAACTAGAGCTCAGAGAAATTAAGCAAATTGCCCAAAAAAGTGATAGAGCTGGAATTTGAGTCCAGGTCTGCAGGCTCTCATATGTGTCTGGAAGCTCTGAAAATACTCTCCATCCACCACACAGCACTGGTTTTCATCCTGTACTATACTAGGTCACATAAGGTTGTGACAGTACAATGGTGGCAAAAGGACTAAGGAGCAGCCATCTCCCTCAGGGCATAGCTTTTCCAGGATTTCCTTCTTTTCCAGCACCAGCCTCCCAAAAACCACAGCTGTGTCTCTTAAAGAGGAAACACTGAGATGTAAATTAATGCTCTAAAAGATGCTGTGCTCTTGGACTCTGAATTACAGGAGCGTTGGGAGCACCATTTTCATTGGATGACTCAGCAAACCAGTTCCTACATCTCAAAAGACACATGTATTTGCAGGATTACTGGGACCCAGATCACAGTCCAAATATGTGGGGAAACATGCTGACTAATCAGGTATTTGCATTAGGAACAAATGCCCCTTCACCATCGATACTTAACACACCTCCAGCCCACCCCATGATTTTTCCTCTTTGGCTGCCCTGAGCTATCCCTGATCTTTCCTTTCCATAGCGTGGCTTTTGTCTGGTAAACTCCAGTCTTCCTTCAAGACTCTGCTCAAATGTCCCTCCTTTCTGAAGTCTTTCCCTTCTTTCCTTCTTTCTTACAAGGCAACATTTGTCCTTCCTTCTTTTCTCCTCTTTGCATGCTGTTCACACATGAATAGCTCTGTAAATGTCAAACTGAAATTATTTGTCTCATGCACCCAATCTCCCTGCTTAGACTACAAAGGTGCATGTCTTATCCACTAAGGTCATTATTCTCAGGACCTAGCAGAATGACCGTTACGTAGTCAAGTCATTAAATTATTACATGTCGCAGTAGGTGGATGGATGGATTGCGTCACATTTTAGTTCTAAGTTGTTCAGAATTCATTTTCCTCTGTGACAATTATCCAAGCCCTGATGTCATTCCTTGTTTGCCTTTTGTACATTTTCTTATTCACTTGTAAATCTCATTCCAAGAGAAACAAAGAAGAACACTTTTTTAGCCAGTTTTATTCCACATTTACTTTTTTGATAGAGGAAAACATTGAAATTCTGGGCCAAATGAAATTGCTGAATTATCTGAAGATTTCAATTATTCATGATTTCCCTCTTAACATTTAGCAATTTAGAAAACAAAAATGTATAACAAATTAATTAATTAATTCCTCAATGATTTGTTTGTTCTTTCCACATGCATGGGCTCTCACTATCACCAAGCTCAGGGTTATATAAAGTCTGAAAGAATTGAATGCAATCTCTTTCCTGGACCTGGGTCCTATTCTTACTCTGTGTGGCTGAATTTTAACCAGTATACAAGGATTGGTTTGTTTCTGCTCAGTGTTTGCTGGTGAAAACCACCAGCTTGAATAATGTATCCAGTTTTATGCCTGTTTTCTCTAACAGGCATCATTTAGAGGTACTAAAACAAGGCACTTGTTTATTTGGCAAGTTAAATGGTACAGAAGCTGGTAGACTGTATTTTCTTTCTGAAATATTGAAATTTTCAAGTACACTCCTGCCTATAACTGTGGGCCAATGTTGTGATCAACTAATAGACACTGTAATGTGACAAGGCTCTACCACATGGGTTCCTACAGTGATCTCACAAATATGACAAAACATTTGAGCATTGAAGTAAACAGATGACTAAAAGAGTGAAAACCAAACCTTATTTGGTATTATTCTTCCACTGTATTTCTCTCAGTCTTTTGGAAATATCCATATGATCATTAAAACAATTGATGCAATTACTTTACATACTCAGAGATCATGACTTGAGTTTCCTTTTGTTGCAGGCTCGTGAAACATGGACTAATTTGAGAACAACAGCACAGTATTATCTGAATGTGAATACCTTCACTTTTGACATGTTTACTGCCCAGTAAACGTGCTTAGCTGGTTAAATCAGGGGAGCAAAAATGATGGGATTCAGCATGGAAATGTACCAAAACCATGGTCTTTGCAGACCTGGTAGCAAGTCCCGGCTATTTGCTCAATTCTTTATTACATCTATCTCATGTGAAAGTCCATGTAGAGACCTAGAATTAGAAGTTCATAATACATGGGAGGTCTTAAAACAAGAACTTGAAAATAAAGACTGCAGTACTAACTTTTATCAAAAAGGGACTTTTATGGGAAAAGGAAATAAAAAACAAAACTATGGCATCATTACTATTCCCTGTTCATGGTTTTTGTTGTCTATTGCCTCTTCTTTGGGATAGTTAGTTTACTTTCTAATTAAAGGAAGAGGGACCTCTGAAATGGAGTTGGTTCTCTTCTCCTTTCTTACAATACTTTTCACTTTCTGAATCCCATCTGTTTTAAGACCAACTCACATGATGGAAAAGATCATGACTAGGAACTCACTGGAAGTCACTCACCTGTAAGTGCAAACTTCTTTAGAAGTTTTGTAGAATTTGTGCAAGTTTTACATTCTAGTCCATAATATATTTATGTTTATTTCAATATGAAATGGTAGTTCTAAGTTACTGGCCCTGTATATTTATTAATCTTTTCCAATAAAACTGAAAAATTTACTCTATAGAACAGTGGACTACACTTACCCTATTATTTTCCATAACCATTGACACATAAATTAAACATTACAACCTATTTTACATGTTTAGGTTGAAACACACACACTGTATTCAAAGTCACATATGGTGGAGAAAAGAAAAAGGCTTTAATTCATGCATTTTATTCAATATAACACAAGGAAGAAGCTGGGGGGATTGTGGGCCACTATTAATGTGAAATTTTGTATTAGTTGCCAAGTTGATTTTGACTAGGTAACACTAAAAGCAGTTCCACTATGAGGCTGTTATGATCAAACAAGCATGGAAAGAAACTTTCTTATCCAAACAAAATTTTATGAGAAATTATTGGAAATATATGTGATCAGAAAGCAAACACACCAAAAACAACCTCAGTTTATATAAAATAATTTATCTAGAAATCCAGTGATTAACTTCCACACAGCTGAGCAGGAAATGATGAGCATTCAGTTTTTTAAAGTAATTTGTTTATTAGGATTTAAAAAACCCAGGTACCACATATTTAGCATCTACATACTGAATGTTTGTCTCCCCCAAATTTATATGTTGTAGCCTAATCCCCAGTGTGATGGTATTCGAAGGTGGGAACTCTGGTTGATGGTTAGGTCATGAGAGAAAGCCCTCATGAATGGGATTAGTGCCCATATGAAAAAGACTCAGAGAATTTCCTCAACCCTTTTACCATTTGAAGACACAGCCAGAAGACAGTCATCTGTGTACCAGGAAGCAGGCTCTCACCAAACACGGAATCTAATGGCAGCTTGATGTTGGACTTCCCAGGTTCCAGAACTAAGAAATAAATTTCTGTTGTTTATAAACCACCAAGTCTATGGTATTCTTTTATAGTGGCCCAAACAGACTAAGACACCTTATATCAGGTGCAGGACAAAAATGTGATATAATTTACTCACATGCTCTTCACTAAATTGATAAAAGAACTGAGTAAGAACTAGATAATGTTTTTTCATTTCTGGTCCTTAGTTTTATCCACACAGCAGACCCAATCTTAAAATACATCCATCCTCCTGTGCCGATTCATTATAATTTAAACAGAATAACTAACAGATGGGATTACTATACTCATAGACCAAATTTAAATTGAAGGTATTGATTTTCATGTGTTGATTTTTACTTGTTCAATTTATTTTCCTCAGATTGATCTAAAACATCTCAAGCAACTGAGCCAGGCAGAGAATATATATATAGATCTCATACTGTTTTCTTCAATGATAGTGACAGCCAAGATGAATTTTATTGAACATAATTTAGCATTGACTGGTTAAATACACAAACTACCAATCTGAAGCAAAGATATTGCCAGGCTTCTTCAAATTAGAAACAAAATTGAATGTCTAGAGATTACATCACAAATTGGAACTGTCTTGGAAGGCAGTTCAAATGTAAAAATGAAATAAATTATCTAAATTCAAAATATTTTATTCCATTCATCACAGTGACAAAAGCCAAGCATTTTCTCCTTCTGATCATAATATTGGAAAACAAATTATTTTTAACAGGTAATTTCAAGAAAGGCATGCCTTTTTAACATTACCTCCTTTTACTCCATTAAAAGTATATTTTTAAAGGCGTTCTTGTAAGTAATGTGGCAATAAATAGAGAAGTGTATATATCTTTTTGAATCAGAGATTTTGTTTTCTTCAGGTAAATTCTTAGAAGTGGAATTACCGGGTTGTATGGTATTTCCATTTTTAGTTTTTTGAGAAAACTTAATACTGTTTTCCATATTGCTGCACCAATTTATATTCCTAATATGGAAGCAACTGAAGTGGCCATCAACAGATGAATGGGTAAAAAAGATGTGGTACATGTATACAATGGAATATTATTCAGCCATAAAAAATTTTGCCATTTGCCAAGGGCCAAAAAATTTGCCATTGTAAAAAAGAAAAAAATCTTGCCATTTGCAACAACATAGATGTACCTAGAGAGTATTGTAAGTGAAATGAGCCAGGCAGAGAAAGACAAATATTATATGATTTTGCTTTTATGTGGAAGCTAAAAACAAAACAAAACAAAATGAACAAAGCAGCAATAGACTCAGACACTGAGAAGTGACTGGTGGTTACCACAGTGGGAAGGGTGAAATAGGTGAAGGGGATAGAGAGGTACAAAATCTCAATCATAATATAAATCAGTCATGAGGATGAAAGTACAGCATAGAGAATATAGTCAAAAATTCTGTAACAGCTTCTGTGTTGACAGATGGTAACTATCCTAGTTGCAATGAGCATTTAGTAATGTCTACAACCATTAAATCACTATGCTGTATCCTCGAAACCAATGTAATATTGTATATCAACTCTATTTCAATAAAAATTTTAAAAATAAAATAAAAGAGGTTCTTTGATGATTGAAGTGGCACTTGCATGCAATGAGCTTCTGGCACACAATAGGCCCTCTACAGATACTTGCTTCTAGTAATAGAATGCTCATACCCTACTTTGGTTTCCAAAATAGATTTAACTGTAGGGAAATTTTTCATCTAAACACCCAAGGACTACTTTTTTGTTTACTGCTAGAAATATGCCTTATCATGAAAGCAGTGCTGAAATTTCCACCAGGGACCCCAGTCAACAATTTTATTTTGTCATCTGAATTGCTGCTTTTTTACTCACATACCATAAATCATTTTCCCTTAATATACCATAAAGAAGTTACCTAAACGATGACACCCAGGAAGAAATTAAAATTCCGAGACCTCCCAGAAATTGGTATTTCCAAAGTAACAGAAGTTAATCTTGCCATTGTTCTGTTTTTCTAAAGAATCACAAACATCAACCCCACAGCTACATATTTGTGGCCCTGCTAAATTTGGGGCGCTAATTTGTGCTGGGGGTCAAAGATGAATGAGACCATTCCCTGCTCTCTGGGATCTGTCTTGCCCATGGGTTTCAGCCCCAGGAAAGTTCACTATGGATTCAATGTGACCAAAGAAATGATAGTAAAACATTCTTGGGGTGAAAGGGTTGTACCCAACTTTATTTCCACAGTGGCAGGTCAATCACTAAAATCCCATTCACTCATAGCGCATCTGCATGCAGCAAGCCTGTCTCTGTCTCTGGACCCTCTGTCCGTACAGCCGACCTCTGGGCCTCTCTGCCTGCACAGTTGTCCCACACAGCTGTCGTCTGGGCCTCTGTCCTTGGTGCTGCCACCACTCTAGCCTCTGCTCTGCTCTGCTCTCCTGCAGCCTTGCAGCAGTGCCACCATGTAAGCCAGACCACTGGGCAGAGCTCTTTATTATAGAGTCAATAGCAATGTACTGCCCACACGTGTGTAGTGATCTAGCTGACCAGGGCCAGGTGAGAATCCTGGCCCCAGGAACCTTCATTCTATCCATGGCCCCCAAGGGATTCACAGCGTAATGAGAGGGCTCCATGTGTGCCCATTATATATGACAGAAGTGCTACAATGGAAATTACGGCAACAAAAGGCTCTCAAAGGCCCGGAGCCTGCCTGGAGGTCTGACTTCATCCTGGACTGATCTCCCTGTCACTAACCTTTCCCAGTCACAGTTGCCTTCACTATTACTTTAAAGCATGCCAAGTTTGCTCCAACCTTAGACACTTACACTTCCCCTGTACTCTTCTTCCTGTGAAATTCGCAAGGTTGACTTGTCATTTACATCTCAGCTCAAATGTTCCTCTTCAGAGAAAGCATCCCTGACTACCTGGTCTTAAGTAACTTACTGTATTAGTTTACTCCTTCCACTGTAGCAAATTACTACAAACTTGCTTAGACAACATGAATTTATAATCATTCAGTTCTGTAGGTTAGAAGTCTGACATCAGTCTCACAGGTGTCAAATGTCAGCAGGGCCGTCTGTGTTCCTTCGGGATAATCCTCACGAGAATCTGTTCCCTTGCCTTTTCCAGCTTCTAGGACACTTCATTTCTTAACTCATGGTCCCTTTCTTCCATCTTCAAAACCAGCACTGTTGCATCTTCTACCCTTTGTTCTATCATCCTTTCTCTCTGACCAGAACATGGAAAACTTCTTTTTTAAGGACTTGTGATTAGATTGGACCCCCTGAATGATCCACCAGGATCTCCCCATCTCAAGGTCCTTATCCCTAATCACATGAAAAATCCCACTTGCCATGTGAGATAAATACCCACAGATTCCCAGGATTAGTATATAGACATCTTTGTGGCTCATTATCCTGCCTGCCACACCTACCCCTCCCCTAGTCTCTCTCTATATTTTGTTGTATTTTTTCTTGTTATACTTTATAGCACTATGTGACATTCTCTTGCTTATTCATTTCTTATAATTTACATGTTATTGTGTATTTCTTCACAATATGAACCCTCCGCCTTCTGTGTATTTCCCCTACACTACTCTGTAATCAATCTTAAGAATAAGAATTTGATCTTTAATTCCAGCAGCATTCCCCAGCCCCTAGAGTGGCTGATGTAGGCACTCAATTAATTGTTGTTAAATGAATAAATAAACTCAACTTTGATAACTGGTGTAAGCTTTGGAGAGGAGATACTGCCTAAATTAAGTCTTACAGATAGGCAAGGAGAACCTTGGGAGTGGAAAATCAGAGAGTGGATTTTCCAGCAAGTGCAAGAGAGAGCAGTCACTGTAGAAGAACACATCTTTGAAGAAGTGGCCAAAAATGAGAGAAGCTGGAAAAACTGAATCAAAGCCAAATCACCAAAACCTTTTCAGACTTCATCTTGCATGTAATGAGAACACTGAAGGATTCTACATGAAGGAGTGACTTGATTAGCTCTGCCTTTAGGAAGACACTATGCTACTGTTGTCATTGTCAAAGAAAATTATTTGGAGGAAAGCCAGATAGAATGCTGGGAAGAGAGTTTTGTCCTATCTTCCAAGATTTTAGCAGGTTAATCTGAAAAATGAATGAATGCCAAAGTGTTAATAGAAAATTGTTAGTAAAAAATCCATCTTTCCCTCTAGGTACTGTGCATTGTAATAGTTGACCACTTGAGATAATTTTATACTTTTCCCTAGCAAGTGTGGAAGATTTTTGGAAGCATATTGGGCTGCCTTCTTAACATTTTCTTGAACTCTTTAAGAGGAGAGGATAGGTTATATAAAAGCCCACTGCAGCCCACTGCTCTAAAAAACAAAAAAAAATTCTGGGAGATTCAGTTTTATGTGTTCCAGTCAAACAATGTCATTCAAAGTTGTATTTGGCAAGATATTTCAGGTGTCGTTTTCTCACTCGCTCCAACTGTATAAATGGTATAAACACAGCAAAACACACTGTAGTGAGGGCTTAAAACCAAGTGGTAAGAGAGAAGAGAGTTAAAGATGACATCAAAGTTTCAAATGTGGGTGACATGGGTAATGAGGCTTTCAAAAACAGAATAGAGAGATGACAGCAGGGAAATCTGATAGGTTCATGAGGTTGGGAGATGATGTGTTTGGTTTTAAACCTTTAATATCAAGCTTCATTCTCATCTGACTCTACTTTCTATCCAGATCATATCATGTACATACACAGTGTTAAGTTTGGGAAGTTATGGACCCACTTCCTAACTGAATATTTTTATATGAAAAAGACAGTCAGCTGGTGTTACTCTGGCAAAGCAAAGCAGACAAAGCATCAAACAGGTAAATAACAAAACCATGGCATTTGACACACAATGACTTACATATTAAAGTTACAGATTCTATGACTTTCCAGTAGAAGAAAAATTATTTTAAAATGATACTTTCATAGAGAACACTAAATTTTTGTGTAATTCTTTACCTGACCGAAAGTAATCAAGACCTTTTTTCTTATTGTTGTTGTTTAAGACAGTCTCTTGAGATTAATCACAATTTATGCTTTTTAGGGGACTCAAGCTGAGGAAGATAATTCAGCTACTTTGATGCAAGCACCAAGTGATTTATGTAACTAAAGACATTCTGTTTGTATATTAAGGTCTACTTGAATTAGTGATGATCTGAAAGGAACAAAAGGGATGAAAAAACTGCCCATATTAAATGCTGACAAGGATGTAGAGCAACAGGAACCCATTTGTTGTTGGTGGGAGTATAAAATGGTACAATGTTGGGAAGACACTTTGGCAGTTTCTTACAAAGCTTAAACATTCTCTTATTATATGATCCAGCAATCATGCTCCTAGGCATTTATGCAATTAAGTTGAAAACTTACATCCACATGAAAATATGCATATGAGTGTTTATAGCAATATTATTCATAATCACCAAAAATCAGAAGCAACCAAGATATCCTTCAGTGGGTGAGTAGATGAACAAACTTTGGTGCATCCATACAGTGGAATATTATTCATCAATAAAAATGTATGAGTCACCAAGCCACAAAAAGACATGGAGAAACCTTAAGGGCATATTGCCAAGTTAAAGAAGCCACTGTGAGGAGGCCACACATTGTTATTCCAACTATATAACATTCTAGAAAATGCAAAACTCTACAGAGAATAAAAGGTTGCCAGAGGTTTGGAGGCAGGGAGGAATAAATAGGTGAAACACAGGGGATTTTCAGAGGATGAAACTATTCCATATGATACTATAATAATGGATACATGACATTGCGTATGTCAAAAATCATAGAAGTGTACAACACATAATTTTAGTGTAAACTCTGTACTGTAGTTAATAATAATGTATCAACATGGTGCATCACATATAACAAATGTACTACACTAATGCAAGATGTTAATAGGGGAAATTGTGGTGTAGGGGTAGTAGTATATGGGAACTCCATGTACTAGCTCCTCAATTTTCTATAAATTTAAAACTGTTCTAAAAAATAAAGTCTATTCATAGAAGATGTAATTGATCATTGAAGGCACAACCACACTCACTGCCGTTCATTAGGTGTCTGTCTTGGCCAGATCCTCCTGAGAGTGCCCATTTGGCATGGCTGCATTCCTACTTGCTGGAAGCCCACTCATGTTTAGTGCTGGCTGAGGGACAACAGAAGGTACTTGCAGAGTCACCACATTAACAAGATTTTTCTTTTTTGGAACACTGGTCAGTGATGACCTGTGACTCTCTGAGGAAGGATTCTTGACTGAATGAAGTTTCCCCTTATGAGTTTTCTGATGTGTAACTAGCTGTGCTTTCCAAATAAAGGCCTCCCCACATTCAAAAAAAATAAATAAATAAATAAATAAATAAAGTCTATTATTTTTTTTTAATGAAAGGAAAAAAAAAATACCACGACTCCAATCTTGCAAAACTACATGAGTGCCAACACCCATCTGCCTTCCGGAATACTTGGAGAAAGGGTGATCATTCACCTGGTTTGCCTGGGATGTCCCAGTTTATTTTGGCTTGTTCAGGTATAATTATTAACCGAACTTCCCTTTGTTCTCAAAAATGTTCTACTTGGTATGATGAATTACACAGTCACTGTACTTAGAAGTACATCTTAATAACATCTTATTAACACCTGTCTTTGAATACAAGGAACTGGACTATGCCCTTTCTTTGGTGTCTCATTTAAGCCTCACAATGTTCCCATGAGGATGATTATGCCTTACCTAATTTACAGATGGAAAAACTGAAGCTCAAAAGCTCATTTACGCAAGACCATGCAGTTAGTCACTGACAGATCCTTCGATTAAACCTTCATATCTATGACTCCAAAGCTCATGCTCCTACTACTGTAGTATTTGAATACTGGAGAAAAGTCAGGTGATCTTTGGACATTCTTTCCAGACCTTGTAATTTTTGTAAGAATTCTAGAGCAGCTGCACCTAAGAAACTCATATGCATGGTACTGACTTAGTAGATAGTAGAGAGTTTATGTAAAGAGACTTATATTTATAAAACTCCTGAGGAATTTATTTCAATTAATGTTGATGATGTCAGCTATTGTCTGTTCGATCCCTGAGTCATCTAACAATACTGACATCTGTAATCCTTTATTTCCCATCAGTACAGTGATAGGCAGCAACTAGATCTATTATTTGATCCCAGCAGAGAAAAACTATTAATTTGTGCCACTACATCTCTGCCGCCAGGAGGGAATCTGTGGGGAAGGAGAGAGTCCCCTGGGCCATGACAGTTCACTATTCTGGCCGACTGAGAACACCAAACCAAAACTTTCCCTTTTCATCCCCAACACAGAAGAGTTCATTTCCAAGACTGCAATTTCTTGGAGAGATCTCCTGTACACACTCTTCTCCTTCACTTCCAAATTCTTGGAGTGCCTCAGCCAGCCAGGCCACTTGTCATTATTCCAAAAATGAAAGGCCTGCCTTGGGATAATGTTTTCAGTTTTCACAGGACAATAGTAATAACTACTGGATTGGAAGTTGTCTTGTGAAGGATCTTGTCAAGAGATGATTAAACTTCCCTAACAAGGAAGAACTTTTAAAAAACAGGTAATGAAATTTGCTTTGGTGTGGTGTCTTAGGAGGCAGATGTGCAGTGGATACTAGCACCATTGCCAAAATCAGACAAGCCAAGACTGGGTACCAGCCCTGCCACTGTGAATTCTGCCAAGAATAACTCAATATCATTTCTCTGTTCCTCAGTTTCCTTGCATGGGAAATGGAGGCAATCAAGTAGCTATCTCAGATTGCTGTTGTGGCCTTAAATAATGCACATAAGAGACAGCCATATAATGTAAGATCCATGAGGGTGAGGGTGGTTTACTTCAGTCTTAAATATCCAATTTAGTACGGCAGTTTTAAAAGTGTGGTCTAGGGACTCCTATGAGTCCCCCAAGACTCTGGCAGGGGAGCCATGAGGTCAAAACTATTTTTGTAAAAATAACTAGGACATAATTTTACTTTTTCACTCTTATTGTCACGTAAGTGTAAAGTGAAGTTTCCCAGAAACTACATGTGAAGATACTGCAGCAGATAGATTGCGGAAAAAGATATGAGGAAATGCAGCTGTCTCCTATTAAAACAGACATTAAAGAAATTAGCAAAATTGTAAAACAATGTCACTCTTCTCACTATTTTTGTTTTGGAAAACAGTTCTTTTACATAAAAATACAGTATTCGTAGCACTATTTACAATAGCCAAGAAATGGAAGCAACCTAAGTGTCCATCAGTAGATGAATGGATAAAGAAGATGTGGTACATACACACAATGGAATATTATTCAGCCATAAGGAGAAAACAAATCCTACCATTTGCAACAACATGGATGGAGCTAGAGGGTATTATGCTCAGTGAAATAAGCCAGGTGGAGAAAGACAAGTACCAAATGATTTCACTCCTCTGTGGAACATAAGAACAAAGCAAAAACTGAAGGAACAAAACAACAGCAGACTCACAGAACCCAAGAATGGACTAACAGTTACCAAAGGGAAAGGGACTGGGGAGGGTGGGTGGGAAAGGAGAGAGAAGGGGAAAAAGGGGCATTATGATTAGCATACATAATGTGGGGTGAGGGGCACAGGGAAGGCAGTATAACACAGAGAAGAGAAATAGTGACTCTATAGCATCTTACTATGCTGATGGACAGTGACTGAATGGGGTATGTAGTGGGGACTCGATAATGGGGGAAATCTAGTAACCACAATGTTGCTCATGTGATTTTATATTAAGGATATCTAAATAAAAAATAAAAAATAAAAAAAGAATATGGTATTTATGTTAACATGTAATGGACTTGTATTATTATTGTTGAATTAGTGAATACATATTCTTAAATATTCCAGTTTTAATTTCTAATACAGTAAATATCAATGGTGATAACCCACATAATCAAAGGTCTCTGAGGCCCTAAACAATTTCTAAGTGAATAAAGGGATCCTGGGACTAAGAAAACTGAGAACTACTAATCTTAGCACAAGTCTGGCACATAGTAACCACTTAATAAATAAATAGTCATTGAATGACTTGCATAAGGCTTGGCTTAGAGTAACTGCTCAGTAAATGATATCACTGTTGCTCTTGATGGTGGTGATGAAAATCAAGATGTGAAGTGTGCTGAGAGCCTTCTCTCCGATCAGAGTCAATATTAACTGCAATTTTTGATGGAAACCTTGCCTTGCCTTAGGTATGACAGACGTGAACTAGAGATCAATGCAGCACAAATTTATTTGCAGTGTTTGGACTCTTTCTCTTAGCTTACCCTTTTTCTGTTGGGAATTCTCATTCTCTTCCCACCCGAAGAAATTTGGAATTGAGTCAGGGTTTGAAAAATGTCAGTATTATGTAGAGTGCCAGACTGCATGATCTGGGAGTTGGGAGCTCTGAATTCTCCAAAGCAAGGTGCCATGGACATGTACTTAATCTTTACTGAGAAAACTGAGTGGGAGAACATACCTTAAAAACTTGGCAGTAGGCTGGGTGGTGGAGGTTCCCATCTCTTCAGTTCTGCTCTCAATTCCTCCTTCCTCCTTCATGGTCTAGACCAGCTGCTGAAACAGAGATTTTCATTTTGTCTAGATATGCTGGTCCACTGGCCTTCCGTGATGAAAAAAATTCCTTGTTAGTAGTGTTGTTTGATTTCCATGATGTAAATACTCTCATACTTCAAGCTGCTGATATAGCTTCTTGTATTTTAAAGCCAATTTCAAGTTGCTGCTGTAGTATCACTCAACTCCAATTGGGACCAGAAACAAGTAATTGGCTCTCAGAGCAAGTTTGAACTGGTTCCCAGCACACCCTATACTGTGCTAGCTTCTAGCATTAGGTTGAACAACTTGCCTGGCTTTCCTACATCTTTGATTGCTGGCCTTATCACCCAATTTTGCCACTTAATTCTTTTAGCTAGCCGCTATCCTCAGGTCCCCACATTCTCCTGCCACTTGTGACCTGGGGCTTTAGTTGACATTGCCACCTACTTCACCCTTCTGCTTATTCATTTGATACCCAGTTTTTTATGGACAAACCAAACCTTCCTCTCCATAAAATCTTCTCTGACCACACAAAGATGTCACTCATGTCTCCTCTCTAAAATGAGAGGGCATGTTCAGGGATACAATTTAATCTTGGTAGTACTGATATTACCTGAAATATATCAGCATGATATGGAAACTGCTCAGTATTGCATAGAGAACTACCCTCCTAACTCTTCTATTAATATGCTGAGTAATCATGGTCAAATCACATCCATGCTCTGAACTTTAGTTTTCTTGTTGATACAATAAAGGTAGTGGAATACATGATTTCAAAGAACACTTTACATTCCTTAAATTCCATTATTTTATAGTCAAGGTACTTCACATACAAAAATCATATGACCTATTCCCGCTGTTAAAATTCAATGTCCTTTTGAGTTTGAAAAAAGTCAGCTTCACCATGTTTTATTTTATAGTGACCCTTTCCTAATATTTCATATTAAGAGTCATTATTTTCATAGAGATAAACTCATGGACACAAAGAACAGACTAGTAGTTACCATAGGGGTTGGAGGTGGAGGTGAAATAGGTAAAGGAGAAAAAAAATTAGCAAGAATGTTTGATATATTGATCCAGATAATGTTTCCTTGAGTGTATACTCATGTCAAAATTCATCAGGCAGTATACTGAGATTTGTACATTTTATTGCTTATACCTCAATTTTAAATTAATTATTTAAGGTACCAGCAGCCAAAAAAAAAGAGTAATTCTTTTCATCAGCTTTTATCTCAGCTGAAAGTTTGTATCCTCTTACCAACTTCTCCCTATCCCCCATACTGGAAACCACTTTTCTATTCTGTTTCTATGAGTTAGACCTTTTTTTTTTTAGATTTCACATAGCCAAACTACATTCTTCAATAAAACAAAACTAATCCATGATTAAGTACACCAATTCTTCCCTTTATATCTTTCTGGAGATTTCAAACTTTATTTTATCACTAAACTCAAGTCTAGTTTCAGTCTTTTCAGAATCTTGTACTCATTTTCTCCTTGTTCCTGTTAACTCCAGTGTGTGGTAAGGTAATTACAGGGCAAGGAGGTGTGTATAATGCTTTTTTTGCATGGTTTGACTTGGCATTGCTGGAATGCATGATTTCACGAAGAGGGACAAGCTGAATGGAATGTAAATTTTCAGCCTTTTTTCTCAGCATGATACATAGTAAAATCAATAAACTACAGGTTTGAAGTAAATTTAGAGGTCATTTCCTTGTAACTTACAGTGTGGGTAGGGACTAGCAGGATCAGCATTATCAGTTTGTTCAAAGTGCAGAATCTCAGGCCTCATCTCTGACCTGCTGAATAAGATTCTGTATTTAACAAGATCCCCAGGTGATTTGCTTAGCTGTAATATACCTCTTCCAACTAAGTGGCAAATTGGTTTAATTTGATTGTGTCACAGGAACTCATCCCAATCCCTTTTTCCTCTAAAACATCCTAAACAGTAACTACAATTGACTTGGAAGCATTGCTTAATGATAATTTTCTCTCACTCAAATAAAATGTCTGCTGTCCAAATTTATCAGTCCAGAATTTGTAGCCAATGCAATCTGAACCTTTCCATCCTTATTTTCTAGAGATCATATAGTGCCTCTTGTTCAACAAAATTGATCTACCCATGTCACACAGCAACCCCAGAGGTCAGTTCTGTTGGCAGCCTGTACCATTTCATGCTTCCTTTCTAGAACCCTCTTTCCTTATCTCTCTACTTGTGTAGATTCTCTTCACCCACAAAACCCCACTGTGGTGCTGTCTAAATGACAATCCAATTCACCTGTATTTCCAAAGACATTTGCTAGAGCAGGGACAGAGGACCAGTGTCCTATTCATGTGCTCTCTTTAGCCTGTATGGGGGCTTTAGAAAATTAGAATTCCAGTGTCCTGAAACAGGATGTGCACTGTGTGGTTCAGCCACAGTCCTCACCATTCCCTCTTTCATCATCCTTGAGTGGGTTCATATACTTAAGATAACAAATTTTCATTTAGCATTACTTGACCTACTAATTCTCTCATAAATAAGGGCTCCTTTAATGTTTTTAGTCCAATTGCCCAATTATACAAGATTTTTTTTTTCTGCACTTAATCTTTGACCAAAATCTTTATTATCTGTATTAATTTGCCTGGGCTGCCAAAACAAAATACCACAGACTTGGAGGCTTAAACAGCAAAAATGTATTTTCTCACTGTTACGGAGGCTTGAAGTCCAAGATCAAGGGGGTATCAGTGTTGGTTTCCGGTGAGGGCCTCCTCCTGGCTTGTAGACTGCCACCTCCTTGCCCCGTCCTCACATGGCCTCTTCTCTGTGCACACATACAGAAAGAGAGAGATCGCTGGCATCTCTTCCTCTTCTAATAAGGATACCAGTTCTATCACATTGGGATCCCACCCTTGCGACATCATTTGACCTTCATTACCTCCTCAGTGGCCCTGTTTACAAATACTGTCACACTGGGAGTTAGGGCTTCAACATATACATTTAGGGGGACACAATACAGTCCATAACATTATCAAAATACACTTATATCTTGAAGAATCACACATATTATTGTATAAATTCCTCCAAGACTTTACCTTCTAAAACAGTCACACAGATCTGATAGCTGAAGTGGGTGCAGTCTTAGGGTTGCTGGCTACACCAGTAACAATTCACAGGAAACAGAATTGAGCTGATTTCAGTTTAGGCGCCACTGCCATAGAGGCAGTGTCAATCCCTGCTCACATTTTCAGAGGGCATGCTATGCACTATATACTGCTGTCAGCATTTTACATATACATATTGATTTTTGTCCTCATGACAACATGTGATAAAAGTACTGTTTTTATTGTTCCCATTTTACTGGTGAGAAACTGAAACATACTAGGTAAGTGGGTTGTCTAAGATTACACAGGTAATGTGGCACAGCTAAGGTTTAAGCCCATGCTGTCTGGCTCCTAGGTCTTTGCTCTCGGCAGTATACTGTACTTTGCTTCTTAACAATGGAGGCAAATGGATGGGGTGGACTGTATCAGAAAGGATTACAGCACACATAATTATGTATTTGTTCATAAATACATAGTCATCTTATATATGTTTAAGTGATAACAGGCATAAAACACTTAAAAATATATTTATTGGTAGGACAATTTATTGTCCGAACTTGCAACTTTGGGGGAAAAGAATGTGCTGTTGATAATTATAAAAACAGGAATAAACAGTGTCTCAGTCATACTATTTACTGAACATCTACCATTTGCCAGTACACTAATGACTTTGCATATGTAATCCATATGAAATTAAGTATTTTTATCTTCATTTTATAGATGAAGAAATTGAGAATCTAAAAGGTCAAGTAACTTGCCCAAAGACACAACTAAGTAATAGAACTAATACTTAACTTAGGCCTGCCTGAATCAAAAACAGGGCTTTTAACCAGAACCCAATATTGCTTTCCTGTTCCTACAGACAGCAAATAAGGTATGGATGCTCAAGAAAATTTTTTTATTGTATGTGATTATAAGTCCAGGGAATAATTCAGTATTAGGCTTACAAATGTATTTGTTAGAAGAAAACTCTTAGCCAGGTTTGCAATTTGGGGCTTGTCACAGTCATATAAAATGATCTGCAGAGAAAATTTCAGAAAGGAAAAAAAGTAAGATCTTTGTGAGTTTGGGGTAAAATTTAGTAAGTTACATCTTTTACTCATTCTTAATTCATTAGTTCTTGTTGGAGGGCATTGAGAATTATACACCTAAGAAATTATTCCCTGAGGACATTTCTTTTTTAGTTGGAAGAACAAGATCACACACAAGAAATTTAAACAACAGTCATATGTTATTCCGAAGTAACATGTCTAAGTGTTAAATGAGAGTCATAGGCAATAAGGCTGGTTCATAGGCAATAAGTTCATTGAAAATTGGCAAAGTCAGGAAGTGTCTTGTGTAAGAAGCACATTTCAAGGGACAGCATCTTGTGATTTGTCACTCAGTATAGCATTTTTTCTCTGTTTTAATTGGTTTTATTACTATTTAGGTGTGGTAAGGCCAACCGATCAGGAGACAATCACCATTGAAACAATAGTTTATTGCCTACAGTTCCCAAGAGGAGGGGGCATGCCACATGGAGAAGCACAGAGTCAGACAGGAGGTGAAGGAGTGGGGGAAGCCATGAGCAAGTCTTTATTCTGCTGTCCATGGGAAGGAAGAAGAGAGACAGAGTAAGCAGGCATAGTATTGGCTAAACTGAACAATGCCAAAGGACTCCAGGGCATAGGGCTATCCCTAATTGTCTGGAGCCTGGTTCTGGGGTGATTGGGCTGGTGGATAGTGACCTGAGTTTGAGAACCTGAGAAAGGAGGGAGGTGACTGGAGATATGGGCTCTGGATTAGTCAGTTTGCATTTAAGAAGTATCTTCACAGACAAGTTTTTCACCATGTCTAGAAATTGGCTAGCCCTGAAAAGGGCAGTCCCTTCAGGGTCAGCAAGGCCCCAAATGTTATCAGAACACAAAAATTAAAGACATGGTCAGTACACCTGCTAAGAAACTCAGGAATGTTTTTGTCCTCGTCTGCAGCAGGAACATTCGTCTTTGTACTTTCCATAGCAGGCTAAGGGAGGGCAATTTAAACAATCCAATCAGCCTGCAAGAGTACCTCCAGCTTACACTCTTGAGATAACAGTGCACAAGGGCATCATGGGTACAGGAGGAAGATTAATGGGAAAGCCAAAAGTACTGATAAGAAAGTCCTTCTCCAAGCATTTCTCTCTTTCTCTCACTCTCCCTTTTTCCTATAGTAAAGCTAGAGATGCTCTCTCAAGATTGTATACAGGCTTTAATTTATCAACCAAGATGTTAGCTAATGACAAAATGGGTAGGCTTCTGCTGGATGGTCACATAGATGGCTCTGAGTTCAGCATGCAGAGCATCTCCTCTGGGTTCAGAGTGCTTTGCCAAATTCTTCATTTCTCAGGAGGAAAAGCCAATGACTGGCACATTTCCTTTCAAAAAATTTGGTAAGTTCATGGGTTTGCAGTGGGACATGGGTGTGTATGCAAACATAGGTGCACAAACACATACACACATGTACATACACACACACACACACCTGCACCCACACTCAGAACAGCACATAACAGAATACTCTGACCTACATCCCAGTCAGGACTGTCTAAACCAAATGCAATTTTCTTCCCTTGCAGTCCAAGTAGAAGCCTCATATTGTTACAGGAGGTCCCCAGTTGATGGCACCTGTAACAGAACTGAAATCAAAGGAATCCATTTTTCTTCTCCTGGAGGAAACACTTTAGAGATCCTTTTAGCCAGTTATATGTAAGACACTTTATTATTAGGGAATGTGATGAAGAGTTGCACAAGTCCTTGTTTATCTAAGGATCATAGGCAAAATTCTTAGATGAGGGAAAGAGGACAAACCCATGGATAATTCAAAACAGCAAATAATCCACAATCCATTTTTATTAATGCAAAATAACTATTCAAAACTGATTTCTGGTTTCTGGTGGTCCTTCACTGCCCATGCATACACAAGAGTGAGCTGCCAAGAAGCTGACCGAAAGCTCTGTTTCCAGAACAAGCTGGCTTGCTCACTGCAGATGGGAGGGCAAGACCTTGACCATTTCATTGAGGGACACCCAGTTGTCATTATCCAGAGGTCTTTTATCTTGGTCTGTCAGAATCTCCAATGTCCTGACTGGGAAAGTAGGTGTAAGTATAAACCTAGTTGATAGGGATCGGGAAACAAGAGGAAAAGAGGAGCTAATGAGATGCACCATTCAGTATAGACTAGTTTTCTCTAGTCACCAGTTTTCAGATGCCTTTTTCCCAGTCCTCCTGAGATCTGGTCCCCAACTCTGAAAAGTAAACTTCACTTCCCTGACAGTGAAAGAGGGGAAGCTGCCTGATGCACAGGTCAGAGAAAGGGGCTGAAGGTTTTAACTAGTCCCTGAGGAGAATTTCAATCAATTCTATTTCCAAATGTTCCTGCACCCCTGCCTCCAGACACACCTACTATCTTCTATTGTTGAGTCTGTTCAGCTTCTATAGCAAAAATCAGCTTGTTTCTTGTTAGTTTCCCCCATTGTAAGCACTGATGGTTCATATTTTTCTGGTCTAAGGTAATTACTACCCTAATCCATCTGCTTTTCCAATGGTAAAATTCAGTAGGCCTCTCTTAAATGCTGTCATCACCTATCTTGTTTAGTTTTTTAGAGTATTGGGGAAAGAGGAGAGAAAACATTTGTGAAAGAGGGATGAGTTCATCTTATTTCCTGGTGCATGATACATCAATGTTATTTTCTAATACAAGGGTTTTCTCTTGTATTTTTTTACATGCATATTTATTTTCTTCTATCCTTTTCCCATTCCCTTCTCTTGCCTTCTTTCTGCAAGGGCAGTGATACCTTGTATGTTTAATCCATATTTTTTTGTTTCTTTGGGTTCTTAGAAATGTGTATTTTGTTTCATGTATATGAATTTAAATTTATGTATGTGGTATTGTATTATAGTTATTATTCATTTGTTGCTCCTCCATTCTGCATGATGTTTTTAATATCCAACAACATTACTGTGTGCATATCTAGTTATTTATATCTTTTTTTATTCCTTTACTGGTATTTCCTTTAATAAATTATGGTTCTATTGACTAGAGTTTCATATTGTTTTTCTTTCTTAAAACATACTGAATATTGACCTCTACAATTTCCAGGCTTAGTTTTTTTTAATGTAACAAGAACTTAAAGATGTTTTCAAATAATTTGAGTGCAAAATTACCCCCAATTTTTGTTACTTCTCCTCAAACTTTTATAGTTACTTGCCCATATGTAATTCAAGAATAATTTTTTTGAGATTCATTTTGTATTCCTTTCCCAAGTATTCACAGCTTTTTTAGGGGAAATAATTTTCTTTCAAACATAATTTTAACAGTTTGGCAAACTTTAGTCAAATCAGATCATTGCAATAGCAAATACAATCAGCCTAATCCAGTTCGAAGGTAAAACAGAACAATCTTGGTAAATATAACAACTAGAAGTAGAAATGTATCAGCATAGAGGAGAACAGTGGGTGTTCAGCAGGCTATGGGCATCATTTGGGATATATTACACAAGGATCATGAGCATTGGTTCATCCAGTCACCTAAGAAAACTTTCACTCTAGTTTTTGTTTGCTTATTTTTGAAAACAACTTGCAATGTGATTCTTTTCTGTTTGCTTTATTTAAGTTCTACAGGGCTTAAATAGGAGTACTTCTACTATAGAGCAGGGTGGAGAAGTTAAAAGTAGGTCTCCAGAAAGCTGAAAGGAAGGTACAGGGACTGTTGTGAGATGTGGTTGTTCCAAATCTGTAGTATCAAAGTCGTATCAAATAAAGTTTCCTTTTTCCCCTTAAATTTAAAATGGGATTGTGGCTGAAGAACCCCTAGAGATATTTGAGGTGAAAAGCAAATAATACAAGGCTTTGAGTTGTTTATGCCCACCAACCACCTAGGCAGGTTCATTTTCCCCATCTTTTTCCTCTGTGGCATTTTCTGTACCATGCAGGGTGAATCCTCATGTTCTTCCGGAAAACTTCCTTAAAATGCTACAAAGAACCTTTGTTCCAAGAGACATAAAATATAAAACACTGTAGACATTGCATCTCATTCTCTCTTCAGATCTCCTCCAAAAGGAGTAGATAAATGACAGATTGCTGCTGCGTTTTAGAAGAAAAGAAACAGGCTCAGAGGCAACAGGAGTTCACAGACAACAGACACACTTTTTTATGTAAACTCCTCCTCATTCCACTTACAAAAAACGACAGGAAAATAAACACATGGACAAAGTTAAGCACATCTGTGACATTGGTGCCGCAATCATTGTTTTAATCTAATATCAATAAACTAAGACATATTTATTGAATTAATGTTGAAGCCCCTTTCTCCTCCACCAAAAGAAGACATTACTTTGTCCCTGGTTTTTTTAAATTTTATTTTGGTATCATTAATCTACAATTACATGAAGGACATTATGTTTATTAGACTCCCCCCTTCACCAAGTCCCCCACACATCCCCATTCACAGTCATGGTCCATCAACATAGTAAGATGCTATAAAATCACTACTTGTCACCAAGTTCACAGTCACTATCCTTCAACATAGTAAGATGCTGTAGATCTGGTCTTCTCTGTGTTGCACAACCCTCCCCGTGCCCCCCCAACACTATACATGCTAATCGTTATGCCCCCTTTCTTTTCTTCCCGCCCTTATCCCTCCCTTCCCATCCGTCCTCCCCAGTCCCTTTCCCTTTGGTAACTATTAGTCCATTCTTTGGTTCTGTGCTTCTGCTGCTGTTTTGTTCCTTCAGTTTTCTTTTGTTCTTATACTCCACATATGAGTGAAATCATTTAGTACTTGTCTTTCTCCACCTGGCTTATTTCACTGAGCATAATACCCTCTAGCTCCATCCATGTTGTTATGAATGGTAGGATTTGCTTTTTTCTTAGGGCTGCGTAATATTCCATTGTGTATATGTACCACATCTTCTTTCCAATTGTCTGCTGATGGACATTTAGGTTGCTTCCATATCTTGGCTATTGTAAATAGTGCAGCAATAAACATAGGGGTGCACCTGTCTTTTTCAAACTTGAGTGCTGCATTCTTAGGGTAAATTCCTAGAAGTGGAATTCCTGGGTCAAATGGTATTTCTATTTTGAGCATTTTGAGGAACTTCCATACTGCTTTCCATAATGGTTGAACTAATTTACATTCCCACCAGTAGCGTAGGAGGGTTCCTCTTTCTCCACAACCTCGCCAACATTTGTTGTTTGTCATTTGGATGGTGACGATCCTTAATGGTGTCAGGTGATATCTCATTGTGGTTTTAATTTGCATTTCTCTGATGACTAGCGATGTGGAGCATCTTTTCATGTGTCTGTTGGCCATCTGAATTTCTTCTTTGGAGAACTGTCTGTTCAGCTCCTCTGCCCATTTCTTAATTGGATTGTTCACTTTTTGTTTGTTGAGGTGCGTGTGCTCTTTATATATTTTGGATGTCAAGCCTTTATTGGATCTGTCTTTTATGAATATGTTCTCCCATACCGTAGGATGCCTGTTTGTTCTATTGATGGTGTTCTTTGCTGTACAGAAGCTTTCCAGCTTGATATAGTCCCACTTGTTCATTTTTGCTTTTGTTTCCCTTGCCCAGGGAGATATGTTCAAGAGGAGGTCACTCATGTTTATGTCTAAGAGAATTTTGCCTATGTTTTTTTCTAAGAGTTTTATGGTTTCATGACTTACATTCAAGTCTTTGATCCATTTCGAATTTACTTTTTTGTATCGGGTTAGACAGTGATCCAGTTTCATTCTCTTACATGTAGCTGTCCAGTTTTGCCAGCACCATCTGTTGAAGAGACTGTCATTTCCCCATTGTATGTCCATGGCCCCTTTATTGAATATTAGTTGACCATATATGTTTGGGTTAATGTTTGGAGTCTCTATTCTGTTCCATTGGTCTGTGTCTCTGTTCTTGTGCCAGTACCAAATTGTCTTGATTACTATGGCTTTGTAGTAGAGCTTGAAGTTGGGGAGTGAGATCCCCCCCACTTTATTCTTCCTTCTCAGGATTGCTTTAGCTATTTGGGGTCTTTGGTGTTTCCATATGAATTTTTGAACTATTTGTCCAGTTCATTGAAGAAAGCTGTTGGTAATTTGATAGGGATTGCATCGAATCTGTATATTGCTTTGGGCAGGATGGCCATTTTGACGATATTAATTCTTCCTAGCCAAGAGCATGGGATGAGTTTCCATTTGTTAGTGACTTCTTTAATTTCTCTTAAGAGTGTCTTATAGTTTTCAGGGTATAGGTTTTTCACTTCCTTTGTTAGGTTTATTCCTAGGTATTTTATTCTTTTTGATGCTATTGTGAATGGAATTGTCTTCCTGATTTCTCTTTCTATTAGTTTATTGTTAGTGCACAGGAAAGCCACAGATTTCTGTGTGTTAATTTTGTATCCTGCAACTTTGCTGAATTCAGATATTAGCTCTAGTAGTTTCAGAGTGGAGTCTTTAGGGTTTTTTATGTACAATATCATGTCATCTGCAAATAGTGACAGTTTAACTTCTTCTTTACCAATCTGGGTTCCTTGTATTTCTTTGTTTTGTCTGATTGCTATGGCTAGGACCTCCAGTACTATGTTGAATAACAGTGGGGATAGTGGGCATCCCTGTCTTGTTCCCGATCTCAGAGGAAAAGCTTTCAGCTTCTTGCTGTTCAGTATGATGTGGGCTGTGGGTTTATCATATATGGCCTTTATTATGTTGAGGTACTTGCCCTCTATTCCCATTTTGCTGAGAGTTTTTATCATGAATGGATGTTGAATTTGATCAAATGCTTTTTCAGCATCTATGGAGATGATCATGTGGTTTTTGTCTCTCTTTTTGTTGATGTGGTGGATGATGTTGATGGATTTTCGAATGTTGTACCATCCTTGCATTCCTGGGATGAATCCCACTTGGTCATGGTGTACGATCCTTTTGATGTATTTTTGAATTAGGTTTACTAATATTTTGTTGAGTATTTTGCATCTATGTTCATCAGATATATTGGTCTGTGTAGTTTTCTTTTTTGGTGGGGTCTTTGCCTGGTTTTGGTTTTAGGGTGATGTTGGCTTCATAGAATGAGTTTGGGAGTATTCTCTCCTCTTCTATTTTTTGGAAAACTTTAAGGAGAATGGGTATTATGTCTTCTCTGTATGTCTGATAAAATTCCGAGGAAATCCATCTGGCCCGGGGGTTTTGTTCTTTGGTAGTTTTTTGATTACCACTTCAATTTCATTGCTGGTAATTGTTCTGTTTAGATTTTCTGTTTCTTTCTGAGTCAGTCTTGGAAGGTTGTATTTTTCTAGGAAGTTGTCCATTTCTCCTAGGTTTCCCAGCTTGTTAGCATATAGGTTTTCATAGTACTCTCTAATCATTCTTTGTATTTCTGTGGGGTCCGTCGTGATTTTTCCTTTCTCGTTCCTGATTCTGTTGATCGGTGTTGAGTCTCTTTTCCTCTTAATAAGTCTGGCTAGAGGCTTATCTATTTTGTTTATTTTCGAAGAACCAGCTCTTGGTCTCATTGATTTTTGCTATTCTTTTATTATTCTCAATTTTATTTATTTCTTCTCTGATCTTTATTATGTCCCTCCTTCTGCTGACCTTAGGCCTCATTTGTTCTTCTTTTTTCCAATTTCGATAATTGTGACATTAGACCATTCATTTGGGATTGTTCTTCCTTCTTTAAATATGCCTGGATTACTATATACTTTCCTCTTAAGACTGCTTTTTGCTGCGTCCCACAGAAGTTAGGTCTTTGTGTTGTTGTTGTCGTTTGTTTCCATATATTGCTGGATCTCCATTTTGATTTGGTCATTGATCCATTGATTATTTAGGAGCGTGTTGTTAAGCCTCCATGTGTTTGTGAGACTTTTTGCGTTCTTTGTACAGTTTATTTCTAGTTTTATGCCTTTGTGGTCTGAAAAGTTGGTTGGTAGGATTTCAATCTTTTGGAATTTACTGAGGCTCTTTTTGTGAGCTAGTATGTGGTCTATTCTGGAGAATGTTCCATGTACACTTGAGAAGAATGTGTATCCTGTTGCTTTTGAATGTAGAGTTCTATAGATGTCTGTTAGGTCCATCTGTTCTAGTGTGTTGTTCAGTACCTCTGTGTCCTTACTTATTTTCTGTCTGGTGGATCTGTTCTTTGGAGTGAGTGGTGTGTTGAAGTCTGCCAGAATGAATGCATTGCATTCTATTTCCTCCTTTAGTTCTGTTAGTATTTGTTTCAGATATGTTGGTGATCCTGTATTGGGTGCATATATATTTATAATGGTTATATCCTCTTGTTGGACTGAGCCCTTTATCATTATGTAATGTCCTTCTTTATCTTTTGTTACTTTCTTTATTTTGAACTCTGTTTTGTCTGATACTAGTATTGCAACACCTGCTTTTTTCTCTCTGTTGTTTGCATGAAATATCTTTTTCTATCCCTTGACTTTAAGTCTGTGCATGTCCTTGGGTTTGAGGTGAGTCTCTTGTAAGCAGCATATGGTTGGATCTTGCTTTTTTATCCATTCTATTACTCTGTGTCTTTTGATTGGTGCATTCAGTCCATTTACATTTAGGGTGATTATTGAAAGGTATGTACTTATTGCCATTGCAGGCTTTAAATTTGCAGTTACCACAGGTTCAGGGTTAGCTTCTTTACTATCTTTCTGTCTAACTTAACTCACTTATTGAGCTATTATAATCATGGTCTGATGATTCTTTTCTTCTCTCCCTTCTTATTCCTCCTCCTCCCTTCTTCATATGTTGGGTGTTTTGTTCTGTGCTCTTTTTAGGAGTGCTCCCATCTAGAGCAGTCCCTTTAAGAAGCCCTCTAGAGGTGGTTTGTGGGAGGCAGGTTCCGTCAACTTTTGCTTGTCTGGGAATTGTTTAATCCCTCCACCATATTTAAATGATAATCATGCTGGATACAGTATTCTTGGTTCAAGGCCCTTCTGTTTCATTGCATTAACTATATCATGCCATTCTCTTCTGGCCTGTAGGGTTTCTGTTGAGAAGTCTGATGATAGCTTGATGGGTTTTCCTTTGTAGGTAACCTTTTTTTTCCTCTCTGGCTGCCTTTAATACTTTGTCCTTGTCTTTGTTCTTTGCCATTTTAATTATTATGTATCTTGGTGTTGCCCTTCTTGGATCCCTTTTCATGGGAGTTCTGTGTATCTGTGTGGTCTTAGAGGCCATTTCCTCCCCTAGTTTCGGGAAGTTTTCAGCAATTATTTCTTCAAAGACACTTTCTATCCCTTTTTCTCTCTCTTCTTCTATAATGCGGATATTGTTCCGTTTCAATTGGTCACTCAGCTCTCTTAGAATTCTTTCATTCCTGGAGATCCATTTATCTCTCTGCATCAGCTTCTCTGTGTTCCTGTTCTCTGTTTTCTACTCCATTAATAGTCTCTTGCATCTCTTCCATTCTATTTTGAAGTCCTTCCAGAGCTTGTTTTATTTCTGTATTTTCCTTCCTTAGTTCTTGCACATTTCTCTGCTAGTCCATCAGCATGGTTATGACTTTTGTTTTGAATTCTTTTTCAGGAAGACTGGTTAAATCTATCTTCCCTGGTTCCTTCTCAGGGGAAGATGTAGCAGATGCCGAAGCTGTCTGGGTTAGTCTTGTCTGGATCAAATTTTTTTGCCTTTCATTGTTGATAGGTGCAGTGGAGTGCTATTGACGCTTCTATCAGCTTTCCACTTGACTCCTGGCCTTTCTTTACTGGAACAACTGTGACCCCTAGTGGCTTGTGTTGGGCAATTGCGTGTAGATTGGGTCTCTGTATCTTGCCTGGCTGGTATGGAGGAAGCTCCCTTGCTGAGGGCGTGGTCAGCCTCAGGCTGCTGCTTTGCTCTGGCAGGGCCCTGGAGGGGTAATGGACGGGGGGCTGTTTGGCTATTTACCTCCGTGAGGGGTCTCAGAGCTGTTTCCCAGTGGGTTAGTGTGCCTGGAGTTCCCTGGAATTTCCAGCTGCTGGAATGTGACCTGGGATGTTTCCGTCCAGCTGTGGCATCCCTGTCCCTTTAAGACTTTCAAAAAGTATTCGCTTTTCTTTGTCACAGAGGCATCAGCTTCGGGACCTGCTCAGAGGTCTTGCTGTCCTGTTTTCCTAGTTTCCAGCCCTCCACGCATGCACTGTGTCTGTGCTCTGGTGCGGATGGCTAGGGCTGGGTGTTTAGCAGTCCTGGGCTCCCTCTCCCTCCCCGCTCTGACTTCTCTCCTCCCACCAGGAGCTGGGGTGAGGGGCCTCGGGTCCCAGTGGGCTGTAGCTTGCATCTTACCCCTTTCACCAGGCCCTGGGCTCTCACAGGTGTGGATGTAGTCTGGCTGTTGTCCTGTGTCTTCTGGTCTCTCTTTTAGGATTAGTGGAATTTGTTGTATTTTCAAAAATATATATGTTTTTGGGAGAAGATTGCCACTGTCCTACTCATGCCACCATCTTGGCTCCACTTTGTTGCTGTTTTTAATTACAGTTGGAAAACAGAAATGAGTGATAGACTCAAATGAATAAATAAACCAGTAGCACATGGCAGGGTCTTTATTTTTATTCTGTTTCTGGCACTCTAGAATATTTCCTGGCATTCAGAACTTTTGTCTGCCAATGATGAGCTACCAAACAACCAGCTGAAAGGGCACAGGAATTTAAATTTCAAAGGCAAAGAAAATACAGATGAAAAATAATAATCCTCCTATTTCCAAGAAGTTTTTATCAAATTTTATATTTAAGTCAGGCCTGGCAGGAAATATGCAGCAAAAAGAAAGCAAATATTGATACTTTTGGTCTGTTTGAAACCAAATTGAGATGAAATTAAACAGCAATCAAATCTATTTTCATGTGTAGCAGGGGCCTCAGTTTGAGTCTCAGCTGTGTCTTTAGATTCATTCCTGTCTTGGCAGAGCTGAAGAATCTGTGGTCCAGTACTCTTAAGAGTCTGTCTGCAGACAAGCCTGAAGACCCCTATTCTGAGAGGAGAGGTTCCTCATCCTAAGGAAGGTGTTTCCTTTGGGTTCAAAAAAATGGGACAGCCAGCTCTCCCGGAGGCTGCTCCCCTATTTCCAGGCTAGCCTACCCTGGCTCTCCCCCACGTGCGTGCTGCTGGGTGCTCCCGTGTGCCCCTGTTTAGGTGCTCCCACAGCTCCACTTACTAAACTGTCTGTAGGATTGAAAATATGAACACATGTAAATCACACATAAACACCTGTGATATGGATAGAAACATGCCTTGAAAATAATGTATAGCCATGGGTTATCTCTGGACTATGGAGATATTTGTGGTTTTTATTTTCTTTTTTTTGGTTTTCAATTATATTCAATTAATAAATAGAAAACCAATGTGATCAACCATTCCCCTGAAAAATTTACAGAAAACAAAGATGTTAAAAATATGATTAATGGGACAGGAAGTGAGAGGACAGAGTCTCCCTCCAATGCCGGGTCAGGCACTAAGGTCATGAGGACTGGAGGCAGAGCCATTGGCAGTGACAAATCCTCATCAGATCAAACTCTTTTCTGCTTTTGAGTCCCATCATAATGAAAAGTACAATATTTTAATACAATTGCAGAACAGAACCAATTTGTAGTTTACAACACATATAAAACTATAGTTTATAGTTACAATATTGAGAATTGCTGTATTTCCCATTTCTAATTGCGTTTTGTTTTCCCTCTGAGACAAGAATATCCAACACTCTGTACAGGGACAGATAGGAAATATTTTAGGCTTTGTGTGTCACATGGGTCTCTATAGCATATTCTTTGTTTTTGCATTTATAACTTTTTAAAAGTGTAAAAATATTTCTTAACTTACTGTACAAGCATAACAAACCATGGGCTGACCACTGAGCTAGGACATTGGGTATTTGGAGGAATTCTGATGGAGCTGGGGTCTTGGTATGCCTCCCTCACACCTTATCTCCTCTCTCTTCCACGGTTAATGACTCTTGGTTAGATTGTCTGGCTGCCTTTACCCAATCCCAGAGATTCATATCTGAGACATGGAGCTGTGATTAAGAATGAATAAACAGATAACTCAGCTTCTCTCCAGGGGCCCTGGGCAGCAGTGCTCTGTTCCCCAAGGTCCAGACATGGTGGTAGAGTTGTGGAGGTGCAGGAGATTTTCCCCACTTCAGATTCCTGTCAGAACAGGGACTACACACACTGGCTCCTGAGCTGGGACTGACCAGTGTCCAGGTATCCAGAGGAAAAATGGAGGCCTCAGCAGGAATTAGTGGTCAGTGTGTGGGACCCTACCTCCATTTTGTGTCCCCCATCTTGAATAACTATGTTCCTCCATTTTGTGTCCTCCATTTTGAATAACTTACCATGTGCCTCCATTTTGTGTCCCCCATCTTGAATAACTATGTTCCTCCATTTTGTGTCCTCCATTTTGAATAACCTAACTATGTGCCTCCATTTTGTGTCCCCCATTTTGAATAACTATGTGCCTCCATTTTGTTCTGTGTCCTCCATCTTGAGTAAGGAGTTTCCCGCTCAAGCCATGCCCAATTTCCAAAAGTATGAAAGCAAAAAGGGAACTTTGTTCAGGGTCTCAGACCGAGTCCTGTGTTTTGATGGGCTGTTGGGACCCTAGTTCGAACTAGCAATAAAGACCTGTTTTGCTCTTACATCTCGCAACTGAGGCTGGTGACTGCGGCTCCACATGGGGGACTCAAGGAAATGGGGCACAACAAGTGCTGGTGGGATGTGCGCAGCAGGAGGAGCCACTTGAGGCTCTGCAGGTGTGCACCCTGGGCTGTGGACATGAGGCTAGCATGGAAGTAGAAGAGGAATGCAATGACATGTGTCATGTGGGAACTGGCAACTCTGTGTTTACAGTCACATGTGAGACACAACCTGGAAACAGTCAGAAAAAAAGGCCACAGGAACTTTATAAGACAGTGGGGGCAGAGCCACAGAAACCCTACTTCCTTAGTGTTAGCCAATTTTATATCCTATCCAGAGGCTTTAAGTGGCCTGAAGAAATGAAGGTTTGTCAAATTGGTCCTCATGTTGTTTTCCCCCACCCAAGTGGAAATAATCATTTTAAAATAACAGAGTGGTGCCATGTGACCAGGACACCGATGTGCTGGTTCTGGTCATGCCACTCAATAGCTTCACAGCCTTGGAGAAGTCTCTTGATTTCCTTTGGCCCCAGGTTTGTTCCTCCATATACCAAAGAGTTAAAACAAAAATGTCTAAGGAAGCTTTTTTTTATAAGTGTGTTATACAATAGTTTAATAGTAAAGCCATTAATTAACCAACATTTGTTTATTAAATCACCTGCCATGTTCCAAACAGTGCTAGGTCATGAGACTACTCAGGGAAAGTAAGTCTCTGCCCTTGGAGTCTCTCTAAAAGCAAACCAACAATCCCAACACGGGTATAGGTGGAGGACAGACACCCACAGAAGTCAGAACCTAGGCTGAAGCCCCCGTGTTAACTCCATTGAGCAGCAAAAAGGAGAGGAGGATAAACAAAGGTAATGCATTCATAATAAAGTGCGGCTGATATCCTGGCCACACTGGACTTCTCCAGACAACTGTATGGACACCTCTGGGCTTTAGAAGAGTCTGAATGGGGTTGGGCACGGGGAGGAAGAGATAAGAATCTACTTGTCTCTCACTGGTCAACGTTCATCTTGTAAAGGAATTCCCTCCCTGAATTTCAGGATTATATGAAGTGGCCCCACCCAGACCTGCTGCCCTGTGCTTCATCTGACTCTGGGAGTGGTTAGGGCAGCTGAAACTCAGGGGGCCAGTGGGTCAAGGCTGGACACCAGGGTCTTTGCGGTGCCATCATGGTGGGTGTGATGGAGCTATGCTGGAGCCCAGCCTGCACCTGGGCAAGGCTGAGGGAAAATGGCAAGGTAAGGGCTTGGGGAGATGGAAGAGCAGGTGCTCTCCACTAAGCAACTGACTGAGCCTGCAAAGTAGATAAGTCAAGGAATCTGAAGAGGTACATAAATTGGGGCCAAAGAGGAGTAAGGCAGAATTGATAAAGCTTCCCAGAGGAAGCTATGCTTGAATTGCTTCTGAAAAGAAAGAAGGAATTTCCAGGTAAACAAGAGAGGTTGTGGGGCTGACAATGGGTGTTAACAACAAGCAATTTTCAGACCGAGAGAATAGCATTTGCAAAGGCACAGGTGTGAAGGAAGATCATCAATCTGGTGACCTTCAAGCATTGCCTGGCTGGGGAATCATGGCACATGAACAATCACAGGCCTCTGCGTTCTGAACAGTCATTCTACCATCGCCAGTTACCAACCAGATACTGAGCATGTGTGCAGCAGGTGAAGTGGGAAAGATCTTGGTATATACAAACATCATGTGGGAGAGATGACTAAATATCATCATTTATTTATTCACTCAGTCAGTTCATTGAACAAATATTTGTTTTATGCCTATTGTGTATGAAATATTTATTATACTCCAGATTTTGACCACAGAAGAGAAGTCTGCATTCTATGTAAGCTGCTTTTTTTTTCAGATCATCTGACACAAGGATATTTCTAGTGACTGCTCCTCAATCTTTTAAATTTCTTCTGTTTATGATTTTGATTATTGGTATTTATATACATATATTTTAAATTTCCATGCTTTGCTGAGAGAGATTCAATAATTCTTCATTCTATAGATAACCTTCTCAAATCATGCTGCCTGTGAAATAAGCATGGTAATTCATTAATTAAATATTGACTCTTGGAATATTTTTAAGCACAGACACATTTAGTCATGAGCAGACTACTGCTGTTTTCTTGCCTCTGAGCAATGATAACACACATTCAATTGTTGCTCTCTATAAGAAAAAAACTGTATAAAGGGATTTTTCACATTTCAAAACTTTGAATCATCACTTGAGTTTGCGTGAAGGATATTTCAGTGAACTTGAGGTGTTACTGGACCATTTTGTGCTTCTGGATTTAAATGGGGATGAAGCAGAGGCAATATGCCCAACACTCGTTGCTGTCCTTCCCTCCACTCAGGTCCTTCCTTCCCTCTTCACTGGGCATAGTGGTCATGATCCACGATCCATCATTGTAACACTTCTTATACATGCCCACAACACCCCACGTGCTTATCCTGCTCTCTGCTTATTCCACACCTGTATCTATACTGCGGTCAGGAAAAAGCACATACAACTGCACTGACAGATCTCAGTTTGAATTCATAACAAGCAATCTGTCATGTGGACTCTGGGCACTGCCTAGAAAGCCAACTACATTTCCCTAATCCCTTCCTTCCAGTACCTTCCCTTTGACAAAATTCCACCATCTCTTCCTCCACCCTCACTGTTTGGTTGGCTTTGGTTTCTCTTTCTCTCAGAAAACAGAATTGATATGAAGAAAATTACATACTCCTAATCATATCTACCAGCCTACTTAACCCCATGGCCCTATACACTCACACCCCTCCTGTTAGACAAGGCATAAATTTTAGACTCCTATGCACAGCCCCCCACTTGTCATTGGACCCCATCCTCTTCCTCTGTATTCAAGGATATCACCAGAGGCATTCTCCTGTCTCTCTTCCTCCTGAATCAATTTTCCCTCCCTCTATGATTCTTCCTAATAACCTCATTTATTTCTCCCACTTCAAAAGAAAAAAAGAATCCTCTCTCATATGTGTTTCCCTCCCTCCCTCTCCCCCATTTCTCTGCTTTTATTAATCCCCATTCCTCTCCTCCCATTCATCCATGAAACCCCCAGTGGGTTTTTGCTCTTCAATACCATTTAAATAGTTCCTGTCTTGGTCAACAGTTTGTAAATCTAATTGTCAATTGTCAATTCTTCTTTTACTTGACCCATCAGCAGTACACAATCACTTCTGCTTCATGAAATGTTCTTTACTTGGTTATTTGGAGCATCAAGTTCTCTTCCTGTCTTACCAATTTCTCTTCTTCAGTCTCCTTTGCTGATTTTTCACATTTCTCTGACCTCTAAATGTTGGAGTACCCCAGGCTAAGTCTTTCTCTTCTCTATTTACATTATTTGCTTAGTCTTGTGGCTTTAAATGCCTTCTACATTCTGACAATATCCAATTTCTATCCCCAAACTGACACTTCCTCTGGGATTTCAGATTCATATATCCAACTACATACTAAACATTTCCACAGTTGTCTAGAAGGCATCTCAAATGCAATGGGTCTACAACTCCTAGTCTCTTCATCCATTCTACACAAACTGGTTCCTCAGCCTCCGTATTTCCTCTCTTGGTAATTGACAATAGAGTAATTGTTAGTTTTCAGTTGAGATATAATTCACATGTGATGAAATTCACTCTTTTTAAGCACACAACTCAGTGGTTGTTAGTATATTCACAAGATTTTGCAACCATCATCACCGTCTAATTCCATTTCAGTCATTCTTTTTTGTTAAGGTTTTTTTAAGGGAAATGCAAATTAAAACCACAATGAGATATCACTATCTACCTATCAGAATAGCTAAAAAACAAAACAAAACAGTGACAACACCAAATGCTGGCAAGAATGCAGAAAAAGTAGATCACTTCCACATTGCTAGTGCACAGGCAAAACAAGTTTTCACCAACACTCCCAGTCCTCCTGGTCAGCCTTGGATTTTTTTCCTTAGCATTTATTCCCATTTGACATAATATCTATACACCTGTTTATGTACCTGGGGTCTGACTCTTCTCAACTAGAAGGTAAATTCCATAATGGTAGGAATTTGTCCCCAAACAGTGCCTGCACTCAGTATATATCTATTAAAAGAAAGAAGAAAGGTGGGCATAGAAGCCACAGGGCATAAATCTGCAAAGAAGTAAAAAGCTAACCTTTCAAACAATATGGCTTCTCTCTCACTTACCAACTTTACATCTCCCTGTATGGCCCCGGAAGATGACTGGTTAGCCAGAGACGGGTAAGATTCCTCAAGGGAGGAACAACCTAAGACAGGAACAGTCGCAGGGGGGCCATCAGGTGAGAAATTGGGGATCAACAGAGGTGAGGCTTAGAACCTCACCCCCCCTATTTTGAGAGAAATCTTCTGCATCTGTGGATGTTTTATTGCCCTTGTCTAGCTTGGATTAACACATAGTCTACAGGCACACACCTGATTATCTACATTTGCTCTCTTACAGCACTAAACTATGTTTTCTACCTTTATCTTGCATCTACCTACCACTTCAGCATTTTATGAAAAATAATAATAATAATAATAATAATAATAAAGGGAGAAATGTGGGATTCACATATAAATCAAGTAAAAAAATCAAACAAATATTCATATTTGACCTGATTGTTTATAGTTCATAATGAGTGATCAAAACCGTAAGTTTCTGTGATGACTGCCCTTGTACCATGTAAGAACTTATTCACTATGTAAGAATTTGTTCACCATGTAAGAACTTGTTCGTTATGCTTCAGAAGATTGGAGACTAATGAGAATTAGGCTGGGGGTGGATTAATGATTGTACATTGAGCATTGACTCCGCTATACAGAATTTTATTGTTGTTAACAACCATTTGATCAATAAATATGAGAGATGCCCTCTCAAAAAAAAAAAAAAGAAAAGAAAGAAAGAAGAAAGGAAGAGAAATATAAACCGGGGAAAAAAAGGCGGCAAGCTAAGCAAGAGACCTTTGTCTATCACAGGAGATGTGAAGCTGGAAATGTTCATTAAGAATTGTGATGGGCCTGACTGAAAAAAAAAAAAAAGAGGTTAAATAGTATAACAAAGTTAACATAAATGATTGCATACTGAGATAAGTAAATCCTAGAGAGAGCTCATATCTGAAAATGTTTAGTATTATTACATCATTGGCATAACAGTTTTTCACCCAAGTCTCTTTAGTCTTTATACATTTCCTGAATGGCCAGGGAAAGGTAGCTGAGGCTGGATGAAGGAGGAATGTATTCTGACTCTTGATTGCTTATTTCACTGTCACACGGCAGTTTTCTGATTGTGTTACTAATCCTGCCACCATATACACATGACTCAGGACTCAGGGTTATCTCTGGATCCCCATCTCCTGAGTAGTTGTGGACTCATGTGTAAAAATATAAACTAGCCCTGAGAGAGGGAAAATGTCCTCCAGAGGTCCATGTCCTAATAAATGAGGGTTGTGACACCAGGAAAAACCTACTTCACGTTAGAATCAGAAGGAAGAATTTTCTGCTAAGACACAGGGGGAAGGGGAAACTGGCCGCCAACAAGAAAAACAATAGAAAAGCTATCACTGGTGCATGAACCTTTCCACAGGCACAGTAGCTCAAAACTAATGAGCACATTTGAAGATCTAAGCACCTCCAGAGGAATCCTAGAGTAGTGATAAAAAGGCATTAATAAAAGTTTACATTTATTGAACATTTGCTATGCGCCAGGTCCTTACCTAAGCCTTTTATTTGTATTAATTTACTTCATTCTCACCATACCCTAATCAAGTAGATATTATCTCTGAGGAATAGAGATTAAGGAACCTTCCCAAGGCCATATAATCGGCATTTTATTATTAATTAGAAGCCAAAGGACCAGAAGCTGAACCCAGACAGCCTGGCTCCAGATCCCATGTTCTTTGCTTTTTTAATAACAGCTTTTTTGAGACATAGTTCATATACCACAAAAATTCACCCCTCTAAAATGTGTTATTCAATGTCTTTTAGTATATTTGTGGAGTGGCACAACTATCACCACAATCAGTTGTAGAACATTGCATCACTCGTGAAGAGTGACTGGCAACAATTCCACATTCCCCCTGAGCTCTCCAGCTCAGGCAACTACTTTCTAATCTGCTTTCCATCTCTGTGGACTTAGCTCTTCTGGATCTTTCAAATAAATGGAATCATACAATATGTGTTCCTTTAAGACTGGCTTCTTTTACTTACCATTCACAATGTTTTCAAGGTTCATCTATGTTGTACCATCTATCAGTACTCTGTTTCTTATTGTTGGATTGTATGGTTATCCCACATTTTATTTATCCACTCATAAGTTGAAGAACTCCTTTTGGACTATTATGAGTAATGCTGCTGTGAATTCATATACAAGCTTTTGTGGGGATATGTATTTTTATTTCTTTTGGGTATACACCTAGAACTGGAATTACTGGTACATATGATAACTCAGTGTTGAATCTCTTGGGGAATCCATGCTCTTTCTTAACCACTACCCCTCTGGCACCTGACCCAGGGTATCTCACCCAGCAGGTATAAAGTCACAGCTATCTCTAAAGAAAAGTATTTGGATTATTATTGCCTCTTGCATTTCTGGAACTCATGCTTTTCTTCTTTCGATGTTCTACATCCTATTTTTTCAGAATAAAATGGATGTTGGCTAATTTGAAGTTTGATGTGAGTAAATACTATCAAATCTATGTATATGTACCAAGGACTATTATAAGATCTATGAGGGCTTCATGGAAAAAAAATGTATTTATTCCATTCTGTCTTCCTTTAATAAACACTTATTGAGTATCTACCAGCTGTCATCACCAGTGCTTGGAAGCACAGATTCAAGGTGAGTTAAAACCCTTATAAACCCTATCTATGAAATCCTAAATCTTCTGGAAAAGACAAATAGAAATGTGAACTGTTATGAAGCCTACCAAAGAGAAGCATGCAGTATTCTGAGACCCTACAATAGGGACATTGGACTCAGGTAGGTCAGAAAAGGCTACCTTGAGTGAAGATCTCTGCAGGGCAAGGAAGAGCAAGCTGGTGAAATACAGGAGCAGAGAAGGCCACAGGCAGACGAAAGAAGGCCCTGACACTGGCAAGAACCATGGAATCATGCCTGGCGCCAACAGCCTCACCCCTGTGCAGAGAGAGCACTTGTGCTATTCCCTGCGGCAGGGCCACCTGGTCTCAGGAAGGAGCCATTAAAAGTCCCAGGGTTATCAGTGACCGCCACAGAGCCAGCTAATGGATGTGAGCCAATGAGAAAGCCTTGTTCAAACAGGAGCACTGCCCTGGAGCTCTGAGCACGGCAGATCCCTTTCAGGTGCAGTGATTCATCACGCATCTCTGCTTATAAATTAATTCTCAGCTTAGCCTCCTAAGTCCACTGCTTGGAACTTGGTAAAATGAAGGTCTGGGACAATGTAACAAGTTTTGTGCCTCCGCCTATACCTATCCTTTAATACTTACAGTTTTGAGATTGGAAATGTACCAAATCAGCTGAAATTTCAAAAAGAAAAAAAGAAAATGCCTGGTGCTGAAGGAACTAAATCCAGTACTCTGAATACATTTTTATAGCAATTTGGCACTATAGTAAATTTTCCTTAAAATTGGTGCATCCTCTCTCAAGTAAATGATCCAAAGGACATAACATAAAATGCAGACATAAGTTTTATACACAAAGATGTTCATTATAGAATTATTTAAAATAGTAAAAAGTTGGAAAAATCTTAATATCCAGCAATTAGGGAATGGGTAAGTGAATTAAGATAATACCATGCATTGTAATATTTGTCACCAAAATATTTTTATAAAGATTAATTATTTTTATTTGTTGGACTTCAAATTTTTTATACTATAACATTAAGCCTCAAAATCAAAATAGAAAAATTGTATATGAAATGTGAGTTCAATTTTGCTAGGAGGAAAAAAAGACAACAGTTATTCAACAAAATAAATAGTGGTTATCTCAATGGTTCATGGAATTATAGGTGATTTTTTTTAACCTCCAGCAGCACTTCACAGATTTTCTGTGATGAGCCAATGTTTATTTTGTCTCTGTTAGTAAATAAACAAACATCTAATTAGAAAAAAATAGAAAACAAAACAAAACTGGGAGTGTAAATTAGAAACTATGATTGAATAATTTGACTCATATGGGATTTAGAATTATGTTACATTCTGTCCTGTCAGTTGACCACAAACACTGCCTTTCCTCTACCCTAAATCATCCCCTTTAATCTCATATTAAGTCAGTGGAAGCTCCACTGTCGAGAGGAAGTCCCAGGGCAGGCATCTTTTTATGTCACCCAGCAGGGAGGCTGGCTGACATAGGTTTGGAAGGAAGCTTTCTCACCTCATGATTGTTAAACACCGATTTCTGCATGGCCCCTGCCCTACTGTGCCTAGTGTGGCAAGGTGCAAGGCCAGCGTGGCAGCCTAGATAGACAGCTGGTGCACTGGGCTTTGCCAGCCTCGCTGAGTGGCTAACCAGCTTGAAAAGGCAACAGGAAGCAGATGGCCAGCATTGCCTTCTTTGACTGGCCTGTGAGAGCCATCTGGAGAACAGGAAATCGGTCCGCCGCCTGGAGAGGAAGCTTCAGGTAATAACTAACTGATCCTCATGTTTTACAATGTGCTGTGTCCAGGGAGGAACCAGAAGATCTGCTTCAGGTGCTGATGGGAAAACAATCCCAAGCAACACAACTCAAAGTGTATATACAGTGACCTTCCTAGTGTGTGGCAGGGGGCGCCGGAGGGAGGGACAGCTTCCAGAGATCAGGGGCTCACAGGACTCCACAGCCCCACTAATACAATGGGTGACTCACAACAGTGTTGTGAACACTAGAGAAGAAGGCACAGAGAATGCAGAAAGCCTTTCCTCTCACCAGACTGCAGGCTGGACAACACAGATACCATGTGGGATCCTGCATCCCTTAGCATTTGTCTCTCAGTCTCCAGGTTCTCCAGCTGCCCTTAGGGCCTCTGAGTTAAGAATCAGTTCCAGAAGGAATCACATGCAACCTCAGTCCAGTTACTCCATGTGTTTCCAGATGCTTTCCCTTTTGACTTAAATTTCTGGCTACCCCAGTGGAGGTGATAATCTCTAGTTCTTCAGTGGTGGAAGTACCTATATTCTGAAAGTTGAAATGTAAATAAATGTCCACTTAAGTGGGGCCCGGAGAAAAAGAAAGAGGTAAGATGAGATATTCAGTCTCTGGTTTCTGCAGGTTAGCATGCTGTCCCTTCCCTGTTTCCTGTAACTCCGTCATTCATCCAAGATCCTCAAAGCCATGGTTTATTTCTGCATGTGTGTACTCATTTATTCAACATTTCTCAGGGGATACTCTGTGCTAGGTGCCAAGATAAATAGTTAAGTGAATCATGATCTATCAGAAACCTTATATTTATGGGGGCTTGGCAACATATCCAGCTCAAAATCTACATTTTGTAGCTTCTCAAACAGATCTGCATGGTGATGTGACCAAGTTTTATACAATGAGATATGAGGAGATGATGTGAGACTTACAAGAAGTTTCCTTAAGGAGAAGGAATGAATGTTTTGTTTTTCTTCTGCCTTTTGATGTCAGCCTGGGACTCAAATACAATGGTTAGAGCTCCAGAAGCCATCTTGGGCTACAAGATGTACTCAAGAAGGACAGAGCTAGTTACTGATGGTGTAAAACAGAAAGGTAGGAGTCTGGGGCTGAGATAAATGCAGGGCTGCCATGCCATCCATGGACTGCTTATCGCACAGCTTCTTTTATGTGATAGAAATTAAATTTATATCTTGTGTAAGTCACTTATAACATTTTTTCCTTTCCCATAAATCCAAGTTTAATCCTAATGACAGAGAGTTAAAAGGGCATCCTGCACTGGAAAAATGATATAACATTCATAATGGTTAGTTGGGGGAAGATAAGGAGTATGGTAAAAAAATAAAGATAGGTATTCTGGAAGCAGATGGATTAATTTTGGGATGCTATACTATGAGATTTAGATGATTTTACTTATAAAAGGGAAATTATCATAATTTCTTCTTTGGAAACTGTGATGCAAGGATGGGTTAGAGAGAAGAGAAATTTGTGGCAAGGAAATCACATGCATCCATACTTAAGTACTCCTCATAACCCAAGATGGCTTCTGGAGCTCTAACCATCATCTCTCATCATGTCCTCACTGTTGCTAGAATTGAGACAACAGATGACAAAGGGTGAGGAAAGGGTAGAAACAATAAGGATGGAAAAGATGTAACTAGTTCAGGAGATAGCTCTAAGGTAGAATGAACTGACCCCTCCCAGCGGTGCTTCTGAGTTTTCCTTGGTGGTTGGTCACAGAGTTAGCTAAAACAAGGATGAAGTCGGGAAACTGTAGGAGGCAGGTTGTGGTCAAGCTCTACTATTAACCTTTGTCTTGTGACATTAGGCAAATCACTTAACTTCCACAAGTCTCACCTGCAAAAGGAACAGATTGCAACAGTGAACTTCAGATGTCCATGGCTCTTTTATAAGAAGATTATTTCATGATTTCACAAAATAGTCAAATTCCCAAGGTGCTGTGTTAGGTGACGTCTTGGACAAAAGGTATTCACTCATGTCAACATCCCAGGATGTGATTGGCTCACGCAAGACATCTGAGCAACTATCCAACAAACATTTAGTTGATCCTTTCCTTTTATTTAAATTGTGTAAGTTACCCTTTTGTTTTAGTAACTAAGAAATGGACTCATACAAGTTACAGGGTAAACAGACTAACAGATTAATTAAGCCAATTTTCCAGAAGTTGAAGCTCCTAGGAAAAACATGGTTTAGCTCATTCAGTATGGCAGGGTGGAAAATACATTATGCAAATAGATGTCAAAGAGATTAATAGATTATCTTCACATTTGTCATTCTGCTCATTATTAGAAAAGATCTGAAATAAAGTTTTAACACGAAGTCTCTAGTTATAAAACTCAGATTTTGTAGATTACTTGTGACCAAATTTTGGGAGTTGACATTTGTGTCTTGCCAGACTAGTGTCCTAAATCTAGACTCCAGCACTTTCAGTCCATATGTATTTCTTAGGAGCATTTTCTCCTTGAGATTTACAATTGAATTTCTCTGCAAGGGTTTTTCTGTTCTTGTTAAATCTGGTATGTTAAGGAAACTGTGATGAGAGGATGGATTAGAGAGGGGAGAAATTTGTGGCCAGAAAATCACATGGCTTCCATGTGATTCAATGGATTCAATTCAATGGATTCAAATCCGTTGAATTGGTGTTAGAGGGTCCTTCCAGCCATGGAGGTCCCAATAAAGCCAACTCTACCCATCCATCCATCCACTCATTAATTCAATAAATGTGTACTGAATGCCTTTCATGTGCCAACCATTTTCCCAGGTTCTGGGAAATGGAATGAAAATAAAAAGATCAAAATTCCTACCCTCAGGGAATTTATATTCTAGTAGGGAGAAGCGGATAATAATATAAATAAGTAAATTACATATTCTGTGTGAGACAGTGATAAGTACTAAGAAGAAAAAATTACTACAGGGACCAGGGATCGTAGGTATTACAGAAGAAGATTAAAACAGCAGCCAGAATGGCCCAGAAAGGTCTTGCTGAGAAGAGTGGTGACCTGAGGGGTGTGACCCAGAGGAAGAACACGCAGGTAGGTCCAGACTTGCCATTCCAGTCCCAAGATCCAGGGAATGGCAAGCACAATGTCAGTCCCTGATGTCTTTGAGAAACAGTGAGGAGACCAATACAGTTGGAAGAAAGTGGAGACGAGGGAGCAGGGGTTAAGGTCAAAGGTGTGAAGCCTGAGGGTTTCCCCTCAGATCCTTCAGGAAACTAATAAACTGTCTTTTCTAATGGCTTAACAGGTTATAAAAGCTGAAGACAACTGTCAGAATGAGGTCGTGAAAAGCTGCACAAATATCAGAGAGCTAAATTTTCTTATATGTTAAGAAAAAATCCATTTTCTACTATAATTTTTTTACTTTGAAAGTTAGCTATGAGATTGGAACAAAAAAGAACTGGTTTCAGGGACTTCCAGGAACTCTGTGGAAAGGTCTTCCTAAGGAAGACAGGCAATATTGCTCATTTCTATTTAGGATAAACTCAATAACCTTGTCCACAGATGAATTATGACCTTAACAGTCACTTACAATGTTGTGATCTTGCAAATGATCTATCCCTCTGGTGTTCTCCCAATCTGCTTTTGCTGTTTTTTTTTAATAAGCCCTTATTCAGCGTGATTTTCCCACTGCAATCAGTTCTCACCCCTCAATGAAATTTTCATCAGCAGAACCACTGCAATTGAATAGACACAGTCATGTCTCCAGGAAGTGGATAAGATGACCTAATTGGACTTTTTCATTTCTACTACCAGTGATACCATGAATACAATTCAGGCAGCAGTGTGCTTAGCATGGTGAAAAAGCAGAGCTTCTATATTTTTAAAATAATCAGTGCTAATTAAAAGCAAAGTAGTATACATTAGTGACCCTAACACTGGAAGTTAGAACATGAACATTTTGTTCTTAGCCTTTGTACTGATTCACCACGAGACCTTAATTGAAGGGCTGCATTTTCCCAGGCCTTATTTTCTGCAGCTGAAGAATCTGAGCTTGCCTTCATTCTGTAGCTTGTGATTATTGGCACTATCAGATGTAATTAAGAATACAGATAATCAAAGTCATTTCAACTTGGCTTGAGGATTGTTAATTTACTTTTGTGAAACTGGCTTTTTGGGAAGTTAGTGTTTGATATCAGAAAATAAAGGCACACTGTAAAAACTGATTTAGGAAAAAATTAGAAATTATGTATGTACATATATATATATAGTATGTAACTATTATACATTATATATTATATATATACATTATATATTATATATTATATATATATACACATTATACATTATATTATATATATATACACATCATATATATAATGTATATATATACATTATAATATATATACATATATATATATATGTATATATAGTATGTATATATATATATAGTATGTAATTACCTTCCCTTCCTTTCTCCCTCCCTCCCTTCTTCCTTTTCTTTCCTTTTTTCCTTTTTTCTCCCTTCCTTCCTTTTTTCACTACCCAAAGTAAATGTGTCCTTCCTCTTTCTTTCCAAAAAGCATTCTAGATCTTGCCTTGTCTGAAAGGCTGGAAAGAAGTGTTTTCTTTTAAGAAAGGAAGTTGAAATATCCTGGACTTTAGGCACTCATGTTATGATATTTGTTCCCAGGTAAAATAGCCTGTAAAAAGCAAGCACCTTCATCAGATTACAGCACTAGGGTCAAAGATCATCCCTGCTCACTGATTTCAATGGCTTCCTGCTTTGAATGGTCTCTGGGTAAGCAGTAGAATGTGCTGACTTTTTGCAGGATGCACTAACTGCAAGTCTTACTTTTGAATTTAATGTCTTCTGGCATTTTATCTCAAGTCTAGATTAGTTCTAAAGTATTTTCCTTCCTCAATAATCCAAGCTACCTGCCATCTAGACCTTTTCAAACCAGGGAGCAGTCTTAGAAAGTACATTCGGAAGTACGTAAGGACAAAGGACCACGATGTGTAAAGCTACCCTCAAGTGGTTTGCACAGTGGGTAGGGGTTGTAGCAGGGGGTATCTAGATAGATAGGTAGATAATGCAAACTATAAAGCAAATGAAATAAAATATTAACAATATGTGATGCTGAGTAAAGTGTATATGTTTTTTTGTTTTTTTTTTTGTTTTTTTTTGTTATGTTTTTAATTTTTGCCACTTTCCTGTAAGTTTGAAATTATTTCTAAGTAAAATTTAAAAAAGGAAAGCAGGTACACAGTATGAGTGTATTATGTAAATGTATATTGTATATATATATGAGTGTATCTATGTACATATTTCATAAGCACATATTTCTGAAAGGACAGACATTAAGATATTACAAAAGGACCTCTTGATGCAGGAAATGGAGTTTTCATTTACACTGACTTGTATTAAATTTCTACAACAAGTACATATTACTTTTGTAATAGTAAACATTTTTTAAAGAAGAAACAAAAACTGGAGCAATGCCGCACTTGTCTTGGTTGTCAGAGTCAGTGCTAGGGCACTGTGGCTAGGGCAGAGTCAGTGCTCAGTGTGGCTCCCCACAGTTCTCTGGTCCAGATGGCAGAAAATGTTGAAGGCCTACTTAGAGATGAACTGGAACCCCTTGGTGACTTTCTCCACCCCACTCACCTTAAACACGATAGTTACATTTTGATTTTGACACTGAATTATTAGCGAGGGGAAGAATCACCCAAATTTTGGTCATACTCTTTTGAAAAGACCTCCAGCCCCCTTCTGAATCATAAATTGCTTTGACTCCTTTTTGAGCAATACTTTTACCATCCTATATAAAGTATCTGTAGAGGTGTACATCCACACAACTTGATGCTAAGACTTGATTTATGATAAACACTGGAATTTGTCAGCTAGATCACCCATCACCAGGGAGTTGAGGTTGGCCTGAACAAGCATGAATGTAAGTGTATTGCTGCTGGTCCTCAAAAGCTACTTTATTTACATATTCCATTTACAAGTTACTGAAATTTTCAGCAATGGTCCATGTTAGGGACAGAAAACAGTCATGTGTGAGTAATACATCAAGTTGCAATCCGCCGGACATTGGCCCATACTGGGTGCCCATGACCTTCCTTGCCTTGACCTTCTTTTGATGGGGTTATCTGTCACATTTAAATGGCTTGCAATTAGGGGATACTCTTCACAGTGTCCTGTGGTCATCACTGAGCTCAAAGAAAATTTTTGATTTTATGTTATCGGGGCAATCAGATATTTTTCAGGAAGAGTGCACACCATTGTTGTGTCTTTATTGCTCATCATAATTCATGAAGATTTGTCAGCATTAATCCTTATCAGGGACCATCATCAACCCTGCCCTTCCTGACTTTAAGAAGTCTTTGCTCTGGTTTTTCCAGACTCCTGCCAAAATTGATTATGTCATCTAAATAGATAAATGCCTCTAGGTAATTTATATCCCCCAATTACCTTCTCCATTAAACATTAAAAACTGGCAGAGACCTTGGAAATACTTTTGGGCATGGTTTTAAATTGATATTCCACCCCCTTTTCAAACACAGGGAAGATGAAGTCAATTTTTTCTTGGTCCTCCTTAGCCATAGATATTTGATCATCCTTATTTCTCAAGTCCAGATATTACCTCCAATGTCTCTGTGGCAGATGGTTCAAGGTGACACAAACTCCAGGGACAAAGTACTAATTTATTTTCTTGCACTTATTCAGAATGCCATATCCATGGAATTATGCTTTGCCAGATTTCTTCCATACCACCATGCTGGATCATACATGAGACTCTGGGACTTGGATGCAATGTTGCTGGTGGATAACTCTTTAATTTTCTCACAACTGTGTTTAGTTTCATACTTTAAAACCTATCTAGAATGTTTCTGGAAAGGATGTGGAACATATTTGCTCTATTCTTCCTTGTCACTCTGAATACAACATATTTCTCATTCATAAAAGGACATAAATTGCTCATCTTTAAATATGGGTGAATGTTGAACCACTATTGTATATATGAAACCATCATATTGTATATCAGTGAGACTTCAACAAAAAAAAATTGCTCATCTTAAAAAGCTTTCTTCATACTCTTTCCTTACCCTTTTTAGGTAATGAGAAATCTTCAAAACCTAAATATGTTGGCTTTAATTTGGGAGATATTATGGATGCAACTCTAATTAGGAAAGCAGGGATTATGGTATATATCTCTGGCCAGCATGTCCATTCTTTTTTTTTTATATAGCAGCAAATAAATATGTGTAGAAAAGTACATCTAATTAGACTAGGTCTGCCTGCTAACACTATGAACTTGCCTTTCTAAAAATTTGCAGTTCATTCTCCTAAGAAATGACACACTCAACAGGACTTCCAGAATGGTGCATGTATACTAGGTTATCTACCTCCTAAATGACCCCAGAGTCACTGAGAGAAATTCTAGTTTAAAATTAAAAGCAAAAAACAAGGTAAGAATGAAGTTAGGTTATTCAGACTCAAAACTGTCTACCTCTGCATTGTGGCATGGCTTCAGTTTTCCCTCTTAGGGCTGGACCCAGGTTTTTAGGGACTTCAAACTTTGATGTTGAGTTACTAGAGGGCATTCAGCAGTCCTGAAATTCTAACCTGCTCCTCTTCTGTGTGATTCTCTGAGGTCTCCTCCTCCTCCTGTCTCTTACCCACAGACCTCCTCTCAGACTTCAAGCCTTTGTGGCTTCCCCCAAGAAAAAGCTCAGACTCATTATCTACTCTCCGGGTACATCTTTCTGACATAAATTCTGTATCCTTCCTCAAGGCTTCCCTTTTGACTCCTTATGATTTATTAGAATTTTATTGATGCTATAAAATTCTTATTTTCTCAAGGAAACATATATGCTCTGATCAAGGAAAAGATTTCACACAAGATATTGGCTGGGGTGAGTACAAAGATTGAATATTTTAAAGTACTTTTTTCCCAATCTTAAGCATAGTATAGGAAGCGTCCCATCTTTGACTTCCCTGCTCTGAATCCCATCCTGTCTCATTCTCTCAAGAATTTTGCTACTTCACTTAACTTTCCTCCCTGCTAGATCATTCTTCTTATGCAAAGATATACTATTATCATTCATCCTTAAAAACAAAATAAAATAAACACCCTCTGGCCTAATAATCTTCTCTAATTATTGCACCAATTCTCTTTTTCTCCTTTACAGTAAAACAGGTTATAAAAATTTTCTGCACACATCATTTCTACTTCTTCACCTTCCATTACCTTCTCAACCTACTTCAGTCTCAACAATAACCTGGAACTCGTTCATGCAAAGGTCACTGATAACATCTACTCTCTGACATCATCTTACTTGACCACTCAGAAGCACTGACACCCCTGTATCTGTCTCATGCTTGAATTACTCAACTTTTAGCTTCCCTGACATCATCTTCTCCTAGTCTGGCCACCCCATTTCAGTCTCCTTTGCCTGGTCCTCATCTAAATGTTATAAATTCACCCAGATCTCCTCTCTTCTCTCTACACATTTTCTTTGGGTGATCGCATCTATTAATGTAGCTTTTAAAACTATCTATATGCTGACAAGTTCCAAATTTATGTATCTGTTCCACACACTGAGCCGCCATGTTGTATACCCAACTACCTGCTGAACATCTCTTAGCCATTTTATATATATTTCAACATACAAAACAAACTCTTGATTTTTCCCAGGGCTTGGTGATTGAACAAGACCAAAGTTATGGATAAAGCACAACAAAACAAGGGAATCACTCAAAAAGATTTTTCAAAGAAATAATTTAATAATTTAAAATAAAACTACATGGGTAGTCACCAGGGTTAGGACTTGTTTACATATCTTTTCATTTATGTTACACTTAGTATTATTTTCATTTTGTATAATGTTTAGAAAAAGGAAGCAATGCAGACGTTTACTGTATGAGACCACTAAAGATCCAAACTGCCTCCATCCTCCCCCCATTTTCCACATGTCAGTAAATGCAGCAACACCGTCATCCATACGGTTTTAGTCAGAGAACTGGCTATCATCCTTGATAACTTTCCACATTTTCTACATTCAATCCAGGAACACGTCCTGGTAAATGGTTTCCAAAATATCTCAACTCATGCAGTGTTCATCAATGCCACTGTCATCTACCTGTAATCTCTCACCTGTACTATTACAAAGAACTTCCTTACTGCATGTTCCACTCTCATGCTTGCTCCCTTCTAACCCATTCAGCAGGCAGTAAGTCCTTTTAAAAATACATAATGTCACTCGCATTGCTAGATACCCCTTGACAGTTTCTCATTGCTTTTCAAATATAATTTCAACTCCATGCAGTAGTTTTCAGGCTCTGTCTGCTCTGGTCACTACACTTTTCACAGTCACAACCTAGATACCAGATCACATCCCAGCCCTGGCTTGGTACTTCTCATTATTTGGTCTCAGCATTTTTCAATGACATCTTCTCAGAAAAAAAAAAAACCACCTAATTGGAAACTGATTTCATTTTTCCAGCACTTCATCCTGTTTATTCAGCACAATTTATAATTTTTTTTCATTCGTTTTTTACTTCCCTTTCAACTTCCTCTTCAATTAGACTGCAAACTGAGAGCAGAGGCCTTATCTATTTTCTTTAATCTGTATTCTCCTAGGCCTGACACATAGTGGGGACTTAAAAAACTAATGGTGAATAATGGATTCTACCCATAAGTGGAATCAAGGTTCAACCCAATCCCATGGCAACAGACCCAGTGTTACTTCTACTACTTCTCCCACTAAAAGAAACAGCTTCAAAATTCTGAACACTAGATGGAACCATGACTTATTTACTTTTGCTCACAGGACCCAGTAGAATCAAGCCTATAGACTGTTTTTAGTAAATAACAATGAAATGGATGCATAAATGAATGAGCAAGTTACTCTGGCCTTCTGTTTCTTCATTAATAAATTGAGTACAATAATATCTAAGTTCCTTCCAGCTCTAAATTTTGAGACTCCTGAACATCCCATCAGATGAATACTTAAATGGCAGGCAAGATGTTGAGCCACAGTCTGGAGTCTGTCCCTGGAAGCTTCCTGGCAAATTTAGTCCTTCAAGTGCGGTAGAGGAGTTATCAATAATTCATCATAACAATGTCGTCGTCCTGTCTCCCTTGCATTTGGAAAACTGAGAGATATTTCATTGCCTATCCTGACATGAAAATGGGGTGCCAGATCTCAATAGAAGACTTGCCAGTACTTTGTAAACACTGATCAGATGTAAAGGCGCTTATAGGCTGTAATATAGCTCACATGAATGCTTTGTGAAGTGTCTATTGCAAAGAAAACCTTAAAAAATGGAAAGCAGGAAAAGCTGGTGTTTCAAATTTTCTACCCCAATTCTGTCTGAAGAAGAAACATCACAGACAGCTTTGAAAAATAATTTGGAAGCACAGATTTGGCCTCCCTAACTATGCACACTTCCTGTTTTGCTACTCTGAAGATGGCATATGAAGGAGGGTGAGCAAATTTATAAAATCCAGTAAGACATTTAACAGCTTCTGAGGCATTCTGATGCAAGCTTTCACAGAATTAACATTCTAACATCCATAGAATTTTGTATTAAGTTTTAGTAAATCTATTTGATATGTTAAGATTCAATCACAGACTAAATACAGCATGGCATTTAGACTTTAAATTCAACCCCTCTTTAAATGGTGGATATTTACTCCAAATGACCGATCACATTGAATAAAGATTGTTTTCTAAGACACTTTTTAAACTTCATTGATATCTACTAAATAGTGGTCAAATGCTAAGCCATAAAAATTATCTATTAGAAGCTGGGGAGCATACCACCCAAGAGGGAAGAAACTTGGTAATCATTTTGACAAGGGTGAAATCAAACTAAGAGACCTTGCTTAATCCACTGAACCAAACATGAGGAGTGTGATAAAGACACGGTACTCCACCAGTACTCGTGTCTGCGATAGAGGAAATGGAGCTGCAGAAACAGCCTCACTCCATGTGGGCACCTGTAGTCTGCTAGGCTTTGAACAAACTGGCACCCAGTTCCTACTTGGAGACAGGCACACAATCCAAATTCTGCTCTTAGGCACAGATGCATTGGCACAGAATCTGTTCTGAGGCCCAGAAACTGGGCATTTGGGCTACATTTATAAAATATATCATTCCAACAAAGTGATTGAAACTGCAGGGGTGGGCAAATTTGATAAAATACAGCAGCCAGAACAGGAAGAATTCAGACATTGTTGGCAACAGACCCACAGTTTTAAGGAAGAAAAAAAACCTGGAAAATTTCTGGAAGAAGATATGTCAAACTGTTAATAGAAATTATGTCTTAGGGAAAGGAATATTGGAGACATTTTAAATTGCATATTTCTATAATTTTTACTTTTTAAAGTATATATTGCATGATTTTTTAAAAGATACAAATAATTGGGAAGCAAGAGAAATGCCACACCCATAATCTAGTCACCAGCAATCAATCCCCAGATCTCTACTTTTTGATTACTGGAAGGATAATTTAGAATTTCTCTCTTTTAACTTCCACTTACAAGATACAGTCTATCACTTCCTTCACAAATGTTAAGAAATTCCTTTTGTCCTTTATGGAGTAAACTCCCCACAAAGTAAATTTGCCTTGTATTCAATGTGATCCTGAATCATGTGTATAAAATAAATAAAGACTTTTAGTTCATATTCAATAAAACAGAATATTCTTTACACCAACAGGGCTGGGAGGAAAAATGATGTCATTAACAAAAATGTTTAGCCAAGATATTGGATGGTGCTTTTCACCTGCCACAGCAATTAAAATATATCTAATAAAATACCACTGAAATAAGTTATAATCCTTTATTCAGAGCTCATCAGAGAAGATCTAATTCATAGCATTCATGAAAACTTGTTAAAAATCTCTATTTGAAGCTAATTCCATGATAAATTTTAATCATGTAGCTAGAACTAGCTTCAAAGCTATATTAATTATACATTTAAGCTCTACATACAAACTTGTACATTCCAGCACACCCAGAACATGTAAAAAATAGTCTGAACCAAATTAAAATATGCCAATTTCCTCAGCAGTTACTTGCTTTTGATATACGTTAGTTATTTCAGTCCATTCTTTATAAACATTAAATTACTGTTGTGCTTTCTTAGCTCTTTTCCTCCCCTAGAGAGAACTCCAGGTTCTGGTTAACTTTCTGGCATGATTTTCTACTTCTGTGGATTGCAAAGTAAATCTCTGGAATGCCTTTTTCCATCCAAGAGACCTTCTTATCCCAAAGTCCAGCAGCTGTGTCCACCTCACCCACTGTAATTCCCAGTCCCACCCTCCTGGTACTCCCTAGGTTTTCAATCCCTAGCATCACCAACACAGTTCATGTCATCAGAGTCCCAGTAAGGAGAGAGATAAATGCCTTGTCTCAGAAACAATCCAGGCCAGCAGCCAGTTGGCAAATTTATAATTTGCCAGGATAAAAAAGCTTGTGCCATATATAATGAACATTACATTTTCCATTGAGAATGTCTCTGTACCAAGAACAAATCAGCTGAATAGAACAGTAAGCTTAGTGTTGTAATTGAGTATGACATATATATAATACATCACACAATAAAAAAATAAAAAAATTACAGATTAAATACTTAGCCTATTTTACTTCTCCTTTCCTTTAGTTGCCTAGTTTCATCTCCTAGAGGTAACTTTGCGTACTTACAGATATTCAGTGCATATAAAAGAATACATGTATTGAGAATATAGCTAATGATTCTGTAACATCTTCCTATGTTGACAGATAGCACCCACACTAGCTGGGTTGAGCATTTAACATGGGTAACAATGGGACCACTGTTGTATACTTGAAGTCAATATAACATTGTATATCAACCGTGCTTCAATAAAAAAAAAAGTTTTAAATACATGTGTAAAACAAAAAAAATCACATACTATATTTTATTGTTTTAGCATTATATATTGGAAATTGTCCAAAATTAGCACATATAGAGCAGCTTCATTCATTCATTATCAAGATTGCATAGTATCCCATGCCATACATACATGTACATAATTTATTTAACCAGTCCCCTAATATAGATCTTTATGCTATACTTCCAACATTTTTGCTATTTCAAAGAATACTATGATGAATATCCTTGTATGTTTGTTACTTAAGACATGGTGAAGAAATCTGTGGATAAATTCTTAAAGTAGTATTACAGAATCAAAGAATATGTACATTTGCAAATTTGATAAGGTATTGCTAAATTGCTTTTTATAGTTTACACCAATTCTATTTCCAAGAGCAGTGTAGTGCATGCTTATTTTCTCATACTCCTTTCACTACAGCACACTATCAATATTCTTTTATCTTTGTCCACCTGACAAGAAAAAATGATATTTCATTGTAGTTTGAATTTTTTAATTAATATTTTTCTCACATATAAAATGAATATCTTTTCACATAGGACCCATTTATATATCCTTTGATATGAACTATTTTTATCCTTTATCCATTTTTTGTAGGATTATTGGTCTTTTTCTTACATATTTATTTGTATAAACTGATGAACACATCATTTGGTCTATGTCATGAGTTGCTGACAACTATTTTTCCCTGGTTTGTCATTTGTGGTCATTTGTATACAACGTCTTAATACCATGAAATTTTAATTTTAATTTTATATGGTCAAATTAATCTATCTTTACAGTTCTGATTTCTTAGTTTTAGATTAACCTTAGCAATGTCTTCCCAATTTCAAAATGAATCACAAACACAGAAAAACACATGTACAATACATCTGTTTGCAAACAAATATAGTATTTTCCTAGTATACCTGTTAGGTAGGAAGCTAGACATTAGCAGGAGGAGGGGTCGGACAACCACAGGTGTCTCTAACCAGTAAGAAGACAGAACTACTGAACTATCAATCAGCGCTTGTTAACATAGATCTCCCGGCCTAAAACCTCAAGCCCTCCCGGAACAGTGGGGGCCTGTCAGACATTAGGTCAGGCCACTCTGATACAAAGTGTAGTATATACCTGCTTGCTTGCTTTCTTGACGTCGGTTTCACTCTGTCTGGCTTCCCTGCGATACCAAAACCTAACTCTTACCAACAGACGTGTATTTTAATTTTTCTACTTAAATCTTTGAAACATCTGGAATTTGGTGTAAGTAATGGAGTAAATATCCAAAAATAATTTTCTTTTCCTTATGACTATCAATTGTCCTAACACCATGTATTAAATAATTCATCACTTAACCATTAATTTGCAATGCCAGTCTTGCCATACACCAATATCCAGTACATATTTGGATCTATTTACAGACTTTGTCTGTTCTATTTATCTGCATGTCTATTCATTCACTATTATTATACTAGTGTAATTACTATATATTTTAAGATATGGAAGAGCTTGTAATTTGTTAGTCTTCTTTTCCCTTAATTTTCTTGAATATATTTTTCTATTTTTCCATGTGAATCAACCTTTCAAGTTCAAAAAAAACAAATGAATAAATACATAACACTTCCTGTCTGTATTTACTAGTAGAGATTTAAGTTTATTACTCACATTAGGAAGAACTGACATCATTACGATATTGGCTGTTATTTAAGAAAATGTATGCTTTCCTTATTTGTATAGATTTTGCATATTTCTTTTTAAATTTATTTCTATAAAATGTTTTTTTCTGTCGTAAATATGATCTCTTCCTCCATTATTCTTCAAACTAGTTGTTGTCTGTATGTACTTGTTACCTTACTTATTGTCTGTTGATTACTGTTTATTATTGTACTCAGCCATTTATAAATTTCTCTATTATTTGTTGTAAATTTTGTTTATTCTTTTGTATATTCATGTAAACAAGTATAACATTTGCACATAATGATCATTTTATGTTCTCTTTCAAGTATGTATACCTCATTTATTCATTGGCAAGTAGCATCAGAACCATGTATAAAAAGTAGTAGTTACAGTGGACACTTGGGTTTTGTTCTTCGCTTTAATGGGGATTTTCCCACTGTATTTACACTAAAGATGATACAGGCTTTAAATAGTAACTATTAGTTTAAAATGTTGCCATACAGTCCCTAGTTTATTGTGGTTTCTTTTCTCAATACTTCATATTGGTATGATTACATGATTTCTATTATTTGTTGCCCTCTAGGTGAGTTACATTCACAGAGTTGTTAATGTTGAAATATGTTCCCATTGCTGAAACAAGCCAGTACTATTATCCCTACTGTGCTCAGTCATTGTCTAGGGGGCATCCCAGAGGATGAAAGTATAGTCTTGGTAAGACCCTGATGGATCTGAAGGACAGGCAGCTGGAAAATATCATAAACTATGCTCCTTATAGCAGATTCTTGAAGGAGATTTGAGCAGCACATTTCTGAAGGCACCACATGAGTCAGTCAATAAAGGACTAGAAATCAGGGACCTTAAGTTCCAGAACTCTCATTGCCAACCAGATGTCCATGTTATCTTGGACATGTAATGCACTCTCTGAACCTCACCTTTTTCTTTGCTTGATAGAGTATAAGTATAATAACAGAGCAAATGCATTTAAAGTATTTGGAGGAGATTCTGACACATAGTTTGCAATAAATAAAGCTGAGATTATTATTATTATTAAAAATCTCTTCCAAGAGAAGCCCTGAACCTGGAAAGTAATAGCAGCCACCGTTTACTGGGCATCTATTATACGCCAAGCAATCTGTGTGGACAAAGAAGAAAGAGGATCAGAAGGGAAGAGAGGAGAAAAAAGGAAAGTATTTGTGGCACTTAATTGTTCTTGCCACCTTTAATGGAAGAGGCTTTTTAGCATTTAGAGTTTGCTAGAACAAAAAGAGATAGTTACAAGAAAGAAACAAAGTGAGCCCAAAAATTCCTTCCTAGATGCATTGTTTTCTAAAGGAAAGATAGCAAAAATGTAGGGTGGCAGCACTGTTCAGAATAGAGTGGGCACTTGGCTAGAGCTTTCCTTTGGCTGATCTCCTACCCCCCTGTTGGCAGAATGGGTGAAGGAAGATGTGCAAAATAACAGACACAGGAAGAGCAGGAATTTTGCACAGGCAAACATGGCTTCTGATCCTGCACCTTTCAATGACTAAATTTAAAAAAAATTCTTAACTTTCTGGTCCTTGTCCCTTTAAGTGGCTTGTTCTGAGAAATAAATGAGATCATTATAATGTAAAGCACTTGACACAGAGTAGTTACATAATAAATGTAGCTATTATTATTATGAGAGCATAAGTCATGTTTTGCAATGACTTTAACTTATAAAACTATATCAAAATGATGTTAATTTTTAATAAGTGTTGATAGTCACCAAAAATATGTTTCATGAATTTTAATCTTAGAACTCTTGGGGAAAAAAATCACATATGCTACAATGTTTTCTAATCCTTACACTTATGATGTAATTGTAGTTTTGATCTTCCACTGAAAAAAATTTGAAAGAACATTTTTAAAATTTCATCTTTTATGGTCAAGCTAGTTGAAATGAATATTTTAAAATAAATACTAACCAAAAGCTACTCCCTTGGCAGTTCATGTGATAGTTGTAAATACAAGAATGTAAGCCACAAATATTCAATCTTTATATTAAAATTGTCTTTATATAACATGAATCAACACATATCTGATGGACTATGGCAGTCAATTTGGAGATATGGAAGTTCCTGTTTCAATGGATGAAATACACATGCTTTTGGAAAATTCTGGGTAATATGAGTTTTTTTTTTTAATCTAAGTGGGATGTCTTCTGTTCTGAGTGAGGTTAAAAGTTTGCATGAGAATGTACCAACTCTTTAAAAAGTAGACTATAGTTAATATAAGATGGTTTCCAGAGAGAAAGCATTTATTATACAGCCTTGTAATTGTTTCCATTCACATGGAACAACTCCAGTTGCTTTCAAATATCAACAAATGATAAGCAGAAAGGGAAACAACAGCATTTTTGTTATGTCCAACTGATAAACACAGAGTTGCATATATATTATGTTAAGCATAATTAAGCACAGAATTAACATCATTTGTAATGCAATAAGTTAGCTGAGACAAATACAAAAAGGTCTCTGACACATTACTGCTTTGATAATCTAAATTGACACTGTCAAGTCATATATTTACAAAATATATGGACAAAGGTCAATTAATTTTTTTTTTCTGGATGTATGTGCATAGGCTATGGCTAAAGATCTGAAGCAATTTTCATCCTGTAGTTCATCAGGTTTGATAAATCTTAACCTTCCATCAACCATGTCTCTCACAGTGTATCTAATTACCTAGAATGATCCAGAAACTGCCCTTCTTCATTTTAGTACTTAAAGCATCATGGGCAAGAGGTAAATCTTTTCCTTGATAAAACTTCAGGGACAAAAATTTGTAAGAGAATTTAGGAGCAAGTTATTGAATGTCTTCAATGTTTGAAGTACTGGACAAGCACTTGAAACATGCTATTCATTCACTCAACAAACTTTTACTGAGCACATATTCTTTGATGAGTAGGTATCTGTGTTGAAGAATATCAGGATATGATAAAGAATGCAGATGAACATACAGATGGAAGAGATGCATATGGCAAAATATTTGGGATGTGGTGCAGAGCTCCCAGGCCCTCTTCCAGCTGACCACTCTCCTCTATCTCCTTAAATCCCCAAATCTCTTGTGCTCACTAATCTGTAAATTGTCCAAACCTGTACTTTAGGGGTTTTTATGGATTCCTCACCATGTAAGCATGATTAGTCATTAACTCCATTTCCACCCCTTCTCCCTTTTCTGGAGAATGGGATTTGGGCTAAAAATTCTAAGCACTTTCTGGTGACCAGCCTAATCCAGGAGCCCATCAAGAGTCATTATAAAAGGCAGAGACCCATATATATATTTTTTCCTATTATTATATCTTCATAACCTATTGCTGGCAATTTATAATAGTTCAAATTTTGCCATCCATGAAAGCATACTAAAATATGTCATCAATATCATATCATTACTGAGCCATAAAATACAAGACCGGGAAGGATCCACGCATTCATCTGATGACTGATTATGGGCCAGTTAATGTGCTACCAACTAAGGAATAATGTTGAGTCAGCCGTAGTGCCCGACGTTAGGAGTTTGTCATCAGTGGTGGGAGACAATCAGGCAATTAGAATATAAATGTATAGGCTGCAGCTTACTTATTTTACACATCTGGAAAAGAGAATAAGAAAATACTTCATTTGCCAAACGCTTAGTATACAATTGATGGGAGTGGAAATTGGTATAGCCTTTCCTGGAAGACAATTTGGGAATGGCTTTTAAATTTGAAGATGTTCTTTTCTTTGACGAAGCTACCCTAAACAGAAATGTATCCTTTGAGTATACTTGCAGAAGTTCCAAAGATAGATGAGAAGATTCTTTCAGTGTTGTTCATATTAGAGAAACCTTGGGAACAATCTACATATCTATCAATAAGTGATGACTGAACTATAGAATATGGTGCAGCAATTTAAGATGAAGTAGATTTGACATAATGCAAACATGGGAAGATATTTCAAGAGCTGTTGATATGTGAAAAAAGGTTGTAAAACAGCATGGATGATATGGTCCTATCTTTGTTTAAAGAGGAAATCACCACCACAAGCACATGTTTAGAAAAACAGATACCAGGGAAATGCACACCAAACTAGAAACAGTGGTTAATACAAGGACTACAGATTATTTTTGTCTTTTATGTAATATTTCTGAAATGTTATTATTTCTGTAATAATTCTCCTTGAAAGAGAAAATAATTCTGTAATATTTCTGTAATAATTCTGTAATAACTCTTCTAAGCAACACTAATTCTCATTACAAAAAAATGCAAATATTAGAGTGTTTCTATGAATGGAAAAGAAAGCTGCTAATATTGCTAATAAGCACTTGTAGTGATACACTGTGGAAACTATGGATTTTTTTCTAAAGAAAGACTGTTAAACCAAGTTGATGTGATTTATAAATACTGTGTCAAAAAAAGACATGACATTTCTAGGTTTTTATGTTTATGAATGTTATTTGAAAACTATAAACCCTTAAATAAATTATGGAATTATTTATTTGTGTTAGTGATGAATCACATTCCTCATAATTCTGAGACTCTGAAAGAGAACATGCTTATGTAGAAAAAATATTTTAAAACCATTGAACATAACATTAAGAATTAGGATAATAACAGTTTCCTGGTTTCTTGCAAGCATTCCTTAACTTTAAACCAGGCCTCTGGAGTCCTGGTCTAATTCTCTCTCTATGCACTGCGCTCTTGCCTTATGGGTAATCTGTTAAAAGCTTTTTCTGAAAGGCAAAACTCTTCTAAGCAACACTAATTCTCATTACAAAAAAATGCAAATAGAATGTTTCTATGAATGGAAAAGAAAGCTGCTAGTATTGCTAATAAGCACTTATAATGATACACTGTGGAAACTATTAACTTCATGCCACCAGAAAGTAAGGTTGAAACAAGCAGTGACATAGTTTACCAGTACTGAGAGGCCTCACAATTATCTAGGACTCATAGTTATCAATGCATTTGGAAGTTATTTTTGTACAAAGTAATCTTAATCTTGTAAAAATAAAATATTTATATTTAACTGGGAGAAGATATAATATTAGGACTCCCCTCACCCAAACAGAAAACTCTTTATCATGAGATCTGAAACTCAGTGTGTAAGAATGAGGTGCATGATTGAACAACTGAAGTTCCCATGTGTCAGGGCAAACTGCAGCCAGTCTCTGAGCTCACTTGAAATAGAAAAGTTTGATTGAATAGCAAAATCAAGTGTAAAACCATCTAACAGGGGCTTTAATGAAAGCTGAATGTTTTTGTTGCAAATTCCTAGAACTCACATATCATAAATTGAAGATTATAAAATTTAAGGGAATGTAAAATGTATGTCTTCAGTTTTGGCCACTTCAGTGCACATAAGTGAAAAGTGAAGATATCACTTTATTTAACTTAAGCTTTGAATTGTCCAGTTGGTGGTTGGGTCTGTAAGAGGGTATTAAGATGGAAATTTCTGCTGAGACTTAAGACAAGAGATATCAGATAACAAAGACAGTTATGAAACAGGTAAGACTGTAATATCTGGAATAAAATCTGTGTAGATATTCCTAACCTTACATGAAAGGTATAAACTGGTCTCCTCAAATCAAGTCTGGTGAGAAGGCTCCAAGGAACCACTTGGAGAGCCTATTACATGTCCCTGCAGTTTGGGGAACCCAAGGAACTAATACCAGACTCTCAGCTGAGAAATCTAAGTAGGGAGGGGTCACTGTCTAGAGCCTGGTGGAAAAGCCAAAGAGAATCTGGCATTGATGTAAGAGATCTAGACTAAAATGCCCAAATTTTCACAGCAAACATGCAGGTGTGTTTCCTGTGGACCTGATATAGATCATGTGCAATAGAACCAGTGCAGGGTCATCTTAGAATCTGTCTATGAAGGTCTTTGGAGGAACTAACAGGCCTCACCAAAGAGAAGCTGGAGGAATCACCAGATTCTGTATGGCTGGAGGAAGGACAAACCCACCAATGAAGTGGAGATGCACTACCAGCAAGCACCGTAGCTGAGAGATCCCTTGTGATAGGGACTCCAAAGTACTCACAATGGGGAGAATCGGCAACATGATTAGAAATTTGAATATTGACTGCATATTTGATCATATTAAGAATTCAATTTTTAAGTAAGAAAATATCGTGGTTATATATGTTTTTAAAAGGACTCCACTTGTAGAGAAATATGCTGAAATATTTATTAATGAACTGATACATATGGAATTTGCTTCAAAAGAATATGGGGGATGGGGAGGTAGGGAAAAAAAGGTTGTCGATTAATTGGTAATGATAAAAAAGTACATTGAGACTCATAAGCTATTCTATAACTGTAGATCATTGAACTTTTCCAAAACGAAATTTAGAAGAAAAAGAACAGTAAGCTTTACATTTTTGTTAAAACTACAAATCACTAAGCATAGTACCATAAGAAAGGATAGGAAATAATATATATTATATGCTTAATTTCTAAGGGAAAGAAAGCAAATATTTGAGGAGTAAATAAAAATAAAAATATTCATTTTTATGTTTTCCCCCCTTCAGGTTGGGGAGAATGGGGTGTTGGAGATAACGATGGAAGCAAGACTTTAATAAGCATACCCTATAATAAAATTCTGACTTTTGAATTATGTAAAAATTTTATATATTCACAAAATCAATTACACTTAAAATGCAAGCTCTACAGTGAGCAAAAGTAAAATGAATGAACCTAACTCTACATTAAATTGGTCAAATAACCATACAGGGAAATTATTCCAAGTCACTTTGTAAAGAAAGTAATCTGTCTTTTTATCTCAGTGGAATGTGACCTAAGGACAAAAAGAACTGTAAATAAACTTTAAATTTCACTCAATAGACTTGTCATTGGTATTGCAGTTTGAAACAATTTTATGTTTTAGGATAAAGCAAATGATATAATTTGTTCATGTAATTAGTAAGATTTACAGTGTGAGCAAAAAAAGACAATTATAAAATCAAATAAGTTAAGAATAAAACATATTATTAAATTTGAATATGAAATATTGCTGTGAGTTCATGATTAAAGTATACATCCTTCTGTTTTGGATTTGGGCGTGAGAGACCAGCAGTTGGCACTTTAATTATTACCAATGAAGTTGTTATTCAAAACAAAGCTTCAAGGAAGTAGAATAACAGCTGACCCCAAAGACTTAGAAACGCATCCTTGAGAGGTTAATCAAATACAAACTTTTCTATCTCTTTATATCTTTTCCTTCACCCTCTGTCAGTCCCCAGGGATCAAAAACCCCAGCTGAGTAATGGAAAGGTAGAGGCATTCTATAAGAAAAGATAAAACAAGCCAACCATGTGTCTCTTCTTGACTTTAGGCATCCTGCTGAAACAAACCCAAGCAGGAGTGGGGAGAACCCTTGATTTTAAATCAAGTTGGGAATTTGTACTATTAAATAAAAGTAGATGTTTAATTTATGACCTTTATTACCTATGAATGACCAGAAATATTTTAGTGCAACCAAAATTTCATTTAGGGGAAGAGAAAGGAGTAGCTGCAAAAAAAAAATGTAATGGAGCAATTAAAGATGGATCAGTACATTAATTGAAGATCAATTATCATTATAACCTGTAGGTTGTGCTGGTTCAATGTACCAGTTGGAACTGAAAGCTATAACTGCCAGTTCAGCTGTCATGTAGCTCAAAATACAACTGTCTTTTATTGGACTTGTTCAGCACCTCTCCTTTACTCCTCTCGGCCATGATCCTACCTCCTGGACTAGCTGGAGACAGTCTCTCTAATTCTGCAACAATGAAACAACAAAAAAAATAGACTGGTCAGATGTTAAAAAATACATCTTTGGAAACCATAAAAATTTTGACATTTGAGATTTCCTCAATCAACTTCAAAAAGGGAGATAGCTGAAAAAAAAAAGTAATGATTACAACAGCATGAGTCATGTGCTACAGATAAGATGGTATAATGGAAAAGCACATCTACCACAGGGCAAGGCAGACTGGGGTTCAAATCCTGGCTCTGATACTAGGAAAGTGGCCTTGGGCCAGTTCTTAATCTCTCTGACTCAGTTACGTATCCTCTAAGCACAACATTCCTCGTTTAGATCTGTCCTGTATAGTGGCAGATTGTTACAGGCTGTTTGTTTCAGAAAGAGTTTTATATTTTTTAAGAGAAGAATGTATTTATTACTCCACTGAGCAGTGAAATTAATATATATTTTTCTTATGATCCATCAAACAACACACAGAATAAGCAATATTATGTGCTCCCAGCCAATTTATTTGCTTGTGCTAACATGATCTTTCTTTCTGCTATTATTTCATGTTTTGTTGAGCAGTGTGAATTCTTAATGGCTGATGAATGACAAACAAAATGATAGTGTTGGCAATGCTGCAAGACATTACACAGAGTTTCACAGTTTCACAAAGGATGTTAGAATGCACATTTTATGGTAACTGAGCACCTTCAAAAAAACTGATGGAGGTAACTAATGGTAAAGTTCAGCAGTCAATCAGGGGTTGGTGGAGGTACTTTAACATATGAAGGACAACTTAAATAGCCTTGGAGACAGTGACCAACAGCTGTTTGTATAGTAGCCTGCAGAAATTATGCCTGGAGACATGTTACAACTTCTGATTTGAAAAGAAGCAAATGGTGATTGCCAGCGTTATATTACTGGGAAAAACATTCCTATAGCCCTTTGCTATACAGATGCCGTATAGTCCAGATTTAGTAATCCTTTCCATGTCAAATGAAATCACCCTGTGCTAAATGGGATTTATATGTAATAATTCTAATGGTACAGTGTTGTGTAGATTAAATGAGATAGTCTGTAGAGTACCCAACCTAATGTCTGACACGTAGTAGATTTTCCATAAAACTCTCCTTTCCCTGTAATAAAGGATTTTGCCAAGAATTATGGCAGGAAACAAAGAAACAAAAATAAAGAGGCCTAACTAAATCTAAAGGATCAGATAGCACATGATTTAAATATTGAAGAATAAATAAGGATTTACCCAGTAAAGAAGCTAGGTGACTGTGTTCAGTGTAGGGAGACAACAGCATAAGCTAACGATGGTGTGTGAGAGCACATGGCTGCATGAATGGTGATGGAGCAAGAGATGAGACAGGAAAAATAGCCTGGGGTGAGACTGTAAAGGAACACTGGGCCTTATCCCAGAGGTCCTGAGAAACAGTGGACAGATGGTAAGTGGAAAGGATCAGCTTCATGTTGTACACTGGCTACCACATAGAGATGGTTTGAAGAGAAAAACACTGGACACAGGAAGCTTATAATCCAGGGAAGAAATAAAGAAGTCCCTTATTTAAGGTCATAGAAGAGTTTTAAGGATATAAAGATATATGCAAATGATATTGAAACAGAATTATCATAATTTGGTGACTGATTAGATGTGGGGATGACAGAGAGGCCAAGGATAACCTCGGGATTCAGGCTTGCTCTACTGAATGGATGGATGCAGCACCACTGAAAATGCAGGATAAACCATACACCTATGGCTGGAATTCATAGGTACAGCTGAGGCTGGGCAAGATCCTCTAGTGCCCATCTAGATGTTATTTTTGTTCAATATATAATGACAGGAATATTCATGATGGCGACATGAGAGGTGAGACAGAGAACTCCTCCCAAAACTACAGATAGTGCAAAAATATAGTCAATACAACTAACACTAAAACAGCAACAGGAAAGAAGGCTGCACCAGACAGACCTCATGAACAGAACAGACCTCACAAAACAGGGTAACGTAGGAAAACTTTGATGGGGAGGGAATCTAAGCCCTTCCCCCACCCCAGCTCATGGGTGGGAGGAAGAGAAATAGAGCTGGGAGAGGGTGGAAGCCTGGGACTCCTGAACACCCAGCCCTGGAGGTCTGCTTTGAGAGCAGAAACCTACATTGTGCGGTGCTCTGGAGTATGGGGAGTTGGGACAGGCAGAGTGCTCAAGAGACAGATTCTAGCCATTTGTGGAGGAAGGGATCCACACCCCACTGCTCTGGGACAAGGGAAAGGCAGGCAGTCTGAGAGGCTTCCTAGCAGCAAGAGGGCTGCTGAAGGGGTGGTGTTTGCACGGAGCTTGCTATGAAAGAGAGGGGAGAGCTGCACAAGGTTGTCCCGGCATACTCTGCCCAGCAGATTGGGAACTTTGAGGAGCTTCAGGGCTCCATCCCCCTGGCTGCCTACTCAGCTCCGAGGCACCCCCACTGTGACATGTAACCTACTGCACCTTCCTCCTCACCTGCCAGCACTGGATCGCAAACCAGCAGTCACTGCAGTGGCTTCAGGTCAGCCAGAGGGAGGCCCTGCCTACAACAGCTAGAGACCACAATGAGATACCACCTCACACCAGTTAGGATGGCCACCATCCAAAAGATAAACAACAACAAATGTTGGTGAGGATGTGGAGAAAGGGGAACCCTCCTACACTGCTGGTGGGAATGTAAATTAGTTCAACCATTGTGGAAAGCAGTATGAAGGTTCCTCAAAAAACTCAAAGTAGAAATACCATTTGACCCAGGAATTCTGCTCCTAGGAATTTACCCTAAGAATGCAGCAGTCTGGTTTGAAAAAGACAGATGCAGCCCTATGTTTATCGCAGCACTATTTACAATAGCCAAGAAATGGAAGCAACCTAAGTGTCCATCAGTAGATGAATGGATTAAGTAGCTGTGGTACATATACACAATGGAATATTATTCAGCCATAAGAAGAAAACAAATCCTACCATTTGCAGCAACATAGATGGAGCCAGAGGGCATTATGTTCAGTGAAATAAGCCAGGCGGAGAAAGACAAGTATCAAATGATTTCAGTCATCTGTGGAGTACAAGAACAAAGCAAAAACTGAAGGAACAAAACAGCAGCAGACTCATAGAACCCAAGAATGGACTAACAGTTACCAAAAGGAAAAGGACTGGGGAATATGGGTGGGAAGGGAGGGATAAAGGGTATTACGATTAGCACACATAATGTAGCCCTGGGGGTGGGGGCAGGGGGAACACGGGGAAGGCATACAACACAGAGAAGACAAGTAATGATTCTATAGCATCTTATTACACTGATGGACAGTCACTGTAATGGGGTATGTGGTGGGGAATTGATAATAGGGGGAGTCTAGTAACCATAATGTTGCTAATGCAATTGTACATTAATAATACCAAAAGAAAAAAAAAGAAAAATATGTGGGGGGACTTGATGATATCGGTGAATGTAATAACCACATTGTTGCTCATATGAAACCTTCATAAGATTGTATATCAGTGATACCTTAATAAAAAATAAATAGCACTAAAAACATAAATAAAAGCAAAAATACATATATATACAATCTGACATTACAGTTTACAATTATTTTGATAAACTTTTGTGATGGTACAGCATCATCCTGAGAAGTGTATCACTTGTGAGAGAAATACAACAAATTCTGTTTATCCACTGCTCTATTCTTGCTTTGAATAAATTTCTGCCTTAGGAGGATTCCTAGGGCCATATATATTGTCTAGAGACAGGGAATATAATTATTAAAGAATAATGAAATCCAAGGGCAAGAATCCACATATGTAAAGGAAAATATATCTAAATAATTATCTCTGACATTTTTCAGGGTTCTATAATTATTTTAGGATTTTCCCATAGTTCATTAATAAAATAATTTTCCAGTGCCATAAACAAAAGTCTTTATGCTAAGACTCTCAAATTTTCTAAATTTAGAAAAAATACTTAACAGATACCAAGAAACCAGAGTAACCAGGTTTACCCTAGACTAATAATACCACATTTGGAAAATCAGCTGTTTTCTGATCCATTCTGGAAATTTAAGGTAATGACTCAGTTTCTTGAATAATACCAGAAGCCTAGTGGTGGCCAGGAAATTTAGTCATTACATAGTGATCCATCTGATAGATTGGAGAAATTTAGTGTGCATGGGATTATCTCCTTCCCTCCAACTTTGGTCTGTGTGCTGTTTCCTGTTCAGGAGTGTGGGGATTTAGAAGAAACTTCCTTAAAAGGAGCACAATAATTCTATTCCATTATGCATGATATTGAGGGAAAAAAAAAAGTAGCTCCAATGGGTCAAAAAGTTTTGATTCTGCAGAAGTAAGGTCAGGGGGTTCAAGAGGCATTGGCAACTGGCCCCAACAGAGATGGGGTAAATAAGCGGTGTCTCTGATCTGGGATCCTAGGCAATAATGAAATTCTTTCACTGCCTTCCACCTACATAGTAGCAGACTCTGCTAGCCCTATTCAATGCTCATTTTCCACATCAAATATTCCAATAATATTTATACAAAGTGTCCACCATAAAACGGACATACCTAGCCTTCCTCACATCTAGAAGTGTCCATGTATACAGTTTTGATTAATGACACACTGGTAGAAATTTTGGGGGAAAGTTTTAGTTTCCTGATATAGGCATGATTCTTTCTTCCTTTTGCCCCTTTTTCTTCTATGTGCTGCACAGAATGCAGATGTGAAGTTGGACTTTGACCATGAAGTTATCCTGAAGTAAAGCTGCTCAATAAGGATGGTGAAATAAAAAGTAAGGGAGACTGGGATATTGATGACTCAGCGCTCAGCTACCTGTCTATATTAGAGTCTCATTTAAGGGGGGAAAAAATTCCCTATTTTATAAGCCACTGTGTTAGGCTTCTGGTACCTGCCACCGAAGGGCATCTTCAATGATAAATCTTTAAGCGGGATCAGCCTCCAGCAAAACTGTAAAGATGACCGTGTTCAGTATGGACAACTATTTCCTCTCCCACCCTCTGTGCTGTGTTCATGCCATTTCTTCCATCTCAGTTGTCCTGTCCTCTGACCATCTGTGCTAACAAGCATTATTTTATTTGTTCATGTAGCAATTATGTGCCAGACACAAAATAATTCACATACATACACCAAAGGTTTAGTCATAGTCTAGTGAGAGAAGTAAGATGTACAAATAAATCCTCATGGTCAAATGTGCTAATTGCTCAGAGGGAAACATCAACATCTCAAGTCATAGAAGACTGGTCAGCCAGCACCAGGGCTTTCTGTGAAAAGCGTGATTGACCTGGCTCTTAAAGAGTCAGCTGAAATGTTAATAAATAAATAAATAAGTAAGTAAGTAACAAAATTTCTTTCACAAAGCAGCCCTGTAATGGCCTCCATTAGAGAAGTTCTTTCACATAGAACCTTATTTGTCCTTGGTAATATCAGTGCCTTTCTGCCCTGAAGGTTGTTTAAGATCGTGTCTTCCCTCCTTTACAAAACTTAATAACCTGAAGGCAGGAGCTACCTCTGAGTCTCCCTTGGCGCCTGGTACATCTCAGATCCACAATATACATTAGCTGAACATGCATCCCTGATCTCCCTCTGACTGTTCACACCCAGGGCCTTAGCTGCCACTTCCCTGGGATCTGGTTTCTTCCTCGGATGAAGCAACCACTGCAACAGATGCTCATTGAATTAATAACCTTTGTCAAACTGGGAGAAAGCCTGAAAAAATAAAAAGCATTTTTGTAGCATATACATATCTAGGGGAGTGTTATCTGTTGGCTGGCTCTCCCCTCTCCTGAAGAGAAGCAGACTGGGCACAGGAGAGGGCAGTCCCAGCCAGGCAGGGGCTCTGTGCATGCATTTTCTGTGGCTGCAAGAATTACCACAGAAATTACCACAGACTAGATGCCTTAAAACAAGGGAAATTTGTGTGTTCACAGCCCTGGAGGGAAGAATTCTGAAATCAAGGTCTCGGCAGGGTTATGCCTCTGGAGGCACTTTGGGAGACTCTCCGTGCCTCCTGGTGGCTGCCAGCAATTCTTGGAGCTCCTTGCTTTGTATACTCGAATCTCTGCCTCTGTCTTCACATGACCTTTGCCCCTGAGTATCTCCTCCCCTTCTCTTCTCTTCTAAGCACACTTGTCATTGGATTTAGGGCCCACCTGAATCCAGGATGATATCATCTCCAGTTCCTTACCTCAATTACAGCTCCAAAAGACCCTTTTTCCTAATAAGGTCACATTCACAGGTTCCAAGCAGACATATCTTTTGAGAGGACACCATTCAACCCACTACAGTTGTTGTTTGTACTCTCCCTCCCCTCAAGGAAGAATCAACAAGATTGGCTGGAAAGCAAGGGTCTTTCCTCAAATAATCATGCTTTAAGGTTCTTAAGGGAGCAACCAGAAGATTTTTAGGATGCAACAAAGGAATGGAAGCATTTTGGAAATGGGTGCCTAGCCCCCTGTCAAGACTCTTCTCTGCAGAAACTCAACCAAGCAAGATTCTTTACACCAAATAATTTTCTCTATCCAAATTCAGTTCATCTCCAAAATAAACCACACAGACATAAACAGGCCCAAGTACAAACTGTCTGATGTTGCACTTTCGTTTTCTTAATAGAAGGAATTTTCAACACTAAAAATCTAAGACCTGACTCTGGGAGCAGTCATTTACATCTAGTCTGTGGGCTTACAGTCTTGGGTCTGTGTTTCTATCGCCCTGTGACCACACATCTATAATAATTCCAGACACAGTTTTCCAGGTATGTTATAACTTTATTTAATAGGTTACCTCTGCTGGATGACTTTTTCCTCATTAAAAATGAATTCTGTAACATAAGAGCTAGGGAATTACAGAGTTCTTTGAAGAAAGAATCATTTTCCTCAAAGGACTTTCAGTAAGAGAAAACACATTTTCCTACAATAAGCTTGATCATAACCACAATTCATGTTTATTATGAACCAGATTAGACTAAGAATATGTACTTTGAGTTTACCACCAAGAGACAATTGCAAGTAACCCTGAAAGCTGTATTATGGTATTCACCAACTGCCATTTATTATGGCCCAGGGACCCTATTCTCCCAGTTAGGCCTGCCTATGGCCACATCATCACCTTCTGAGATTACATCAATTGGCAGACAATTATTTTAATAAAAATTTGTTAAATACAAAGCTCTCATCCTTTCCACCAATTCTTTTTAATACTTTCCCACATTGAAGCAAGAGTTTTGGCATCAACACTGAGAAACCAGTTCTTCTATATGGTTTAATATGAAAAGCAGTAATCACTTGACCCCCCCTATTCTCTCCCATAGAGGCAGCCATTTCCAACTATTTTGACTTTTTCTCAGTTTTTTTCTTTAAGCATTTAACTCATCATTTCTCAGTAATATATTGACAATACTACTGAATTTTTTTTTTAGTTTTAGCCACTTTTAGTGAATTTACTCCATAGAACATGAGAATTTAGTTCTCTTTCATGCTACTCCCTCCCCAAAACATAGACTTTTCCCTTTCTTCCATCCCCCCAATAGAGGGAAAACATAATTTCAATCAAATAAATACTCATTGTTTTCATTATTAGAACTATGTAAACACTATCCACACCTGAGTCATGATGCTCCTTTTCTTTTTGTACAACTTTTTATTTTGCCTACTTTCAATAGCTACCCCTTTTTTAATTAACTGGTATTTCCATGTACCTGTCAGAATAATACATTCTCCCACAGCTTCCTAAGAAATAGTGCACTGTAACTTTTTGGAAACAAATTCCTATTTGTTCAATAGACAAATCTCAACACACCTCTCAAGACAGATCAATTATTTCCTTCTCCAGAAAAAACTTATGACTGCTGTAGGCAAAGCTTTCCTACCTACATACTTCTGTAACATTGCACTCATTAACTAATTCATCTAACCATCCATATGATCGTTCATTCCATATTCTCATGGACCCGGCATGGAGATGGGCACTGAGATAAAGAGAACAGACTTGTTTTGAGTTTGTTCATGGAAGAGAGGCCAGGAAAGGAAACTGGGAAAGGTAGACCAGCAAGAAAGTAGGCCAGTCATCTAAGGATGATGTTACAAAGAAAGAGAGAAGCATTTCATGAACAAAAAGATACCCAACTTGGTTAGATAATGGTGAAAGGTATAGTAAGAACCAGAAATACCTGGGATAAAGACAACAAGAACATCACTGAAGACTTCGCCCAAGGCAGTTTCAGCAGCGTATCAGTGGGAAACCTGGCTGGTGTGAGATAAAAGAGATAGAGATAGGCATCGGCATGGGCATCCTTGGACAATTTTTTCTGGCAAAGGAAGCAGAGTGGTGGTGTGGTATTTGAAAAGGGATGTGCACTGAGAGAGGGTTTTAAGGAACTGGGCATTCTGAATGCTGCTGGAACTGAGCTGACAGAGCAGAAGTGTCTAAGATGATCTCTGTCACTCCCTGTTCAACCTTCTCTTTTTTGATGATGTTTTCCTCTTCTTTTGTCTAGTGTTCCACATTAATGATGAGTGGAATATTTAATAGTTTTCTCAAAATCTAAATTAGGTTCATTTTACTAATTTGACCCTCAACTGGGTTTTGTTTTGTTTTGTTGTTTTTCTGTGTCTTGTGTGGCTCTTGACTGGAAAAAAAAATTCCCAGTCCACTGAGGAGCTGTTTATCCTTAGGATAAAGTTCTGATACTACTTAAAAATTGTTTGAACTTGGGCAAGTTACATAAGCTCTTTTTGCTAGTTTCATGCAAATAAAAGTTAACTTTTGAGCTTATTACTTTCAATTACAGCTTAAGAAAATAACAAAATAGTGAAACCAAGCTGGTCTCTCCTGCAATCATGAGTCCTTTGCTGACTTTGTGGGAAACCACTTGTCACATCTGTGCACTTTGCCTTCCTGGACAACTTTGTTTCAGAATCCCCTCTAAGGTTCGCAACTCTGTTCTGTGGTTCACCGCAATTCAGTCTCCTGCCAAAGCTGTTCATTTTTTCCTGATAAACAAAAAAGATCCATTAAGAAATGCTAATCAACAAGAACAGACAATTTAATGTTTGCAACTGTGAGAAAGGAAAAGTTTGACAAACTACAGGATGTAGGATATTACAGTAACTCTATGTAAACATGACTCAAAGAAATGCAAAGACTGTAATTTCATAATATTGGCATAAACAAAATAATTACAACAAAGGCGTGAGCTAAGGGATGAGCACCTGACTCCCAATCAAACCAATATCCTAACAGATTTGTTTCCCAAATGCTCAATGAATCATGTCAGTGGTATCAGCAAATTAAAGTCAGTTTAATTTCCTTTCTTTTTTTGCAAAAGGTGGTTTTAAATAATCTTGACTATCTCCAGACTATTCCTGAGTATTCCATTAAATACCCTTTAAGGGTACAAAAATGGTTGATTCTTCTATAACAATGATGAAAATGCCAATGCAAATTAGAGTATTAGAAAAATCAAAGATTAAACAAATTATTTTAGGAATACTATTACCCTAATCTCTTAAATTAAGTGTCAAGAATTCGGAGGGATCTGAGATTTTGCCCTACTTGCAAGTTAATGCATTAGCCTACAGACAGTTTCACATAGGCTAGCGGAAGACCCAAGAACCTTGGGTCAGAGACTAAGGACTTTAGTATTCAGGGCACAGCAGGTAACAGGAACTTCATATCCAAATTGAATCCCATTGCTTTCCCAAGGCTCATGGAATCTATGAGGTCTAATGGATTGCTGCACAGGCAGTAGATCTGTGCCACAACTGAGAAAACTTAAGTGGGAAACCCTTGGTTTTACAGGGAGGATGCTAGCAAACCTGCCTAATGTTTTCCAGGGAGAAAAATTATCTTATTGCTCTGGTCAGGAAACAAATCTCATCTGCCTTGGAGGGAGATATTAGGTATACAAACATTTATGTGAACAGAACAAAGATGTAAGTGTTTCTTGCTTAGAAGATGTGCAGAAATATGAAAGACTCATGGTGGATTGTCTCCCAACACTGAGATTTAGTAAATAGAAAGACATTGTTTAAGATAAAAAATGAAAGTGCTGAGTTCTTAATTAATGAATATATAATAGAAACATATGATTGAATATTCAGTAGTTAAATGGACACATACTTGGGTAACAACTAAGCAGTCAGTCTCCTCTCCTTTAATGCAGGAAGAACTTGTGACTTGGTTTTAGCCAAAAGACTATGCCTAAGGTGATAGGATGTCACTCCCATGGTTAGGTTACCTTATCTATCTATCTATATGTATGCCATAGGTCCCTCACAAATATATATATATATATGCACACACACACACATATATACACATTTACATGACTCTTAGTAGACCAAGGACAGGACCCCTGACTGCAATATCATGACTTACTATGGAATGATTTATGCAACAGGGAATTATGAGTGTTCTCTTAGACCTAAGGGTAGCTTCTAGACAACAGCCAACAAAAAATGGGGTCCTCAGTCATACAGCCACAAGGAGTAGAATTCTACCAACAACCTAAATGAGTTCGGAAATAGATACATCCTTACCTGAGCCTTCAGATAAAAATGAAGCCTAGTCAACATCTTGATTGCAGCCTTTTGAAATGCTGAGCAGAGAGCTCAGCTAAGTTGTGCCCAGACTCATAACAGAGAAGATACAAGCTAATAAATATGTTCTATTTTAAACTGATACAATTGTTGTAATTTGTATGAAGCAATAAAAAACTAATGCAATCTCTCAGCACAGACCAGAATTTGATCTATTGAACACCTCTTCTATCTTAATGAAATAGAAATCAGATATTCTTGAAATTTATCCTGTAACTCTATTATGTAGGCCTGAAGACTTATGCTGACCCCACTTAGATTTTTGCTTATGTGACAGGGATCGTGCATGTAGTCAGAGGAGTAGGGTGAGGGCCTCTGGAAAAAGCAAGGCAGGATATTTGCAGTCAGAGCAATGAAACTATATGCAAGGAAACCCCCTACTAAAACTCTGTGTTAAACATTCAGCTCTAGAGTCATTCTTCAGTGAGATCAGTTAATATACCACAAAGAAGAGTAGCATGTGTTTATATTATGCTAATCATTTATAATCATGTGTAAGATTCACTTTAACATGCTAAAAGGCTCAGGCCTGTATGCTGTCTTTCCTCCTTCAGATCTGATGAAGTTTCGACTTTGCAAACTGGGCAAACTAATTTAGCATGCAGGTCCAGCCCTAAACAACACAATAAAAGGCAAAGAAGGATTCCACCTTTAAAGATAAGATTGCATTTTAATACCCAAGAAGTTAAGATGTTAGAAATTAACTTACTCTTTAGCCCCTCGGGGGCTGAGCAGGTGGCCTTGTTTCATATGCCCCCAGACCAAGATGCTGGTATCTCAGGAAGAAATTATCAGAGCAGGAAGTTGATTGTGTTAAGTTAACTCTAAATATTCAGGGACCACTTAGTAAGTCCACACCCCTAAGCTTTTTTTCATGTTCTCAAAGATCCTCAACTGCCTATAAAACCCTAAGACAATGCATCACTCCCCTCCTGGTGTGAGCCAGAAGCTTGGTCCTTTCACTTTATCTCTAAATAAAAGGCCTGTACCAGTGTTGGAGAGGATTAAAGATGGCAGCGTGAGAGGAGAGACAGAGTCTTCCTCCTAAAACCATATACAATTAGAAAATACAGTTGGTGCAACTAATCCTGAGAGATCAATAGGAAAGAGGACTGTGCCAGACTGCACACACCTGAAGAAAAGAGCAGACCTCACGGAACAGGGTGATGTAACAGAGCCATGGTCCAACGGGACCCAAGCCCTTCCCTCACCCCAGCTCACTGGCAGGAGTAAGAGAAATGGAACAGGGAGGGAGTGGAAGGCCTAGGACTGCTGAATATGTAGCTCCAGAGATCTGCTCTGGGAGCACAAACCTACATTTCATGGTGCTTTCATGATACTCGTGTGATTATGGGGTTGGAAAGCTAATACAGGCAGAATTCCTGGAGAGACTGAGATTCCAGCTGCTTGTGGAAAGCAGGGATCCATATCCAGCTGATCTGGGATAAAAGTTATACCTGTGTGCTCAGCCCACTGGTTCAGGCAGTGGGGACAGGCATAGTGGCTGGGAAGCAGGAAACAGCTCTTTCCTCCCCCAAAGCACCAACACCGCTCTCCTGCGACACCCAACATTGCTTCAGGGCCTGAGCAGCTCCAGAGTAGAGCTTCTGGAGAGTAGAGGGCGCCATACACAAATATGAAATGCCAAAGGAACCTGGTCCAGAGTAAAATTATTAATACAACTCCCGACAAAGATTTAAATGACATGGACCTTGTGACTCTTCCTGAAAGGGACTTCAAAATAAAAATCATCAACATTCTAATGGAGGCACGGAAAGACATCCAAAAACTGAGGAATGAATTCAGGTCGGAGATCCAATCATTGAAGAGCATGATAGAGGGTATTAAAAGCAGGTTGGATATGGGGGAGGAGACGATAAATGAAATAGAAATTAGAGAAGAGGAATACAAAGATGCTGAGGCACAGAGAGAAAAAAGGATCTCTAAGAATGAAAGAATATTGAGAGAACTGTGTGACCAATCCAAGCGGAACAATATTCACATTACAGGGATACCAGAAGAAGAAGAGAGAGAGAAAGGGATAGAAAGTATCTTTGAGGAGGTAGTTGCTGAAAACTTCCCCAATCTGGGGAAGGACATAGTCTCTCAGGCCATGGAGATCCACAGATCTCCCAACACAAGGGACCCAAGGAAGACAATGCCAAGACATACAATAATAAAATTGGCAAAGATCAAGGATAAGGACAGACTATTAAAAGCAGCCATAAAGAGGAATAAGATCACATACAAAGGAAAGCCATCAGACTAACATCAGACTTCTCAGCAGAAACCTTACAGGCCAGAAGGCAGTGGCATGATATATTTAATGCAATGAAGCAGAAGGGCCTGGAACCAAGATTACTTTATCCAGCAAGATTATCATTTAAATTTGAAGGAGGGATTAAACAATTTCCAGATAAGCAGAAGCTGAGGGAGTTTACCTCCCTCAAACCATTTCTACAGTATATTTTGGAAGGACTACTATAGATGGAAGTGTTCCTAAGCTTTAATAGCTGTCACCAGAGGAAATAAAACCACAGTAAAGGAAGTAGAACAGCTAATTATGAAGCAAATGGAAAATTAAATTAACTACCCCCAAAGTCAATCAAAGGATAGATAAAGAATACAGAATATGATACCTAATATATAAAGAATGGAGGAGGAAGAAAAGGAGGAGAAAAAGAAAAGAACCTTTAGATTGTGTTTCTAACAGCATATTAAGTGAGTTAAGTTAGACTCTTAGATAGTAAGGAAATTAACCTTGAGCCTTTGATAACCACGAATCTAAAGCCTGCAATGGCAATAAGTACATACCTATCGATAATCACCCTAAATGTAAATGGAATGAATGCACCAATCAAAAGACATAGAGTCAATGAATGGATAAAAAAACAAGACCCATCATAAAAGCCACAGGGCATAAATCTGCAAAGAAGTAAAAAGCTAACCTTTTCAAACAATATGGCTTCTTTCTCACTTACCAAATTTACATTTCCCTGTATGGCCCCGGAAGATGACTGGTTAGCCAGAGATGGGTAAGATTCCTCAAGGGAGGAACAACCTAAAACAGGCACAGTTGCAGGGGGGCCATCAGGTAAGAAATTGGGGATCAACAGAGGTGAGGCTTAGAACCTTACCCCCCCTGTTTTGAGAGAAATCTTCTGCATCTGTGGATGTTTTGTTGCCCTTGTCTAGCCTTGGATTAATACTTAGTCTATAGGCACACACCTGATCATCTACATTTGCCCTCTTACAGCACTAAACTATGTTTTCTACCTTTATCTTGCATCTACCTACCACTTCAGCATTTTATTAAAAATAATAATAATAACAATAACAATAATAATAAGGGAGAAATGTGGGATACACATATAAATCAAGTATAAAAATCAAACAAATATTCATATTTGTCCTGATTGTTTACAGTTCATAATGAGTGATCAAAACTGAAAGTTTCTGTGATGACTGCCCTTGCACTGTTCACCATGTAAGAACTTATTTACTATGTAAGAATTTGTTTACCATGTAAGAATTTGTTCGTTATGCTTCAGAAGATTGGAGACTGTTGAGAACTAGGCTTGGGGTTGATTAATGATTGTGCATTGAGTCCCCTATACAGAATTTTATTGTTGTTAATTTAACAACCATTTGATCAATAAATATGAGAGATGCCCTCTCAAAAAAAAAAAAAACACAAGACCCATCTATATGCTGCCTACAAGAGACTCACTTTAAAGCCAAAGACATACACAGACTAAAAGTGAAGGATGGGAAAAGATGTTTCATGAAACTAACAGAGAGAAAAAAGCAGGAGTTGCAGTACTTGTATCAGACAAAATAGACTTCAAAACACAGAAAGTAACAAGAGACAAAGAAGGACATTACATAATGATAAAGAGGTCAATCCAACAAGAAGATATAACCATTATAAATATCTATACTCCCAACACAGGAACACCCACACATGTGAAACAAATGTTAACAGAATTAAAAGGGAAAATAGAATGCAATGCATTCAGTCTAGGAGACTTCAACACTCCACTCACTCTAAAGGACAGATCAACCAGAACAGAAGTAAGGAGACAGAGGCACTGAACAACACAATAGAACAGATGGACCTAACAGACATCTACAGAACTCTACACCCAAAAGCAACAGAATACACATACTTCTCAAGTATACATGGAACATTTTCAAGAATAGATCATATACTAGGACACAAAAAGAGCCTCAGTAAATTTAAAAATATTGAAATTGTACCAACCAGTTTCTCAGATCAGAAAGGTATAAAACTAGAAATAAATTATGCAAAGAAAATGAAAAATCCCACAAACACATGGAGGTTTCACAACATGCTCCTAAATAACCAATGGATCAATGACCAAATAAAAACAGAGATCAAGCAATATATGGAGAGAAATGACAACAATAATTCAACACCACTAAAATCTGTGGGATGCAGCAAAGGCTGTGCTAATAGGAAAGTATATATTGCAAACTGGCCTACCTCAAGAAAGAAGAACAATCCCATATAAGCAGTCTAAACTCACAATTAATGAAACTACAAAAAGTACAACAAATGAGGCCCGAAGTCAGTAAAAGGAGGGACATAATAAAGATTAGAGCAATAATAAGTAAAATGGAAAAGAATAAAACAATAGAAAGAATCAATGAAAGCAAGAGCTGGTTCTTCGAGAAAATTAACAAAATAGATAAACCCCTAGCCAGACTTATCAAAAAAAAAGAGTCTACACACATAAACATAATCAGAAATGAGAAAAGAAAAATTACTACAGACACCATAGAAATACAAAGAATTATTAGAGAATACTATGAAAAATTATATGCTAACAAAATGGATAACCTAGAAGAAACGGACAACTTCTAGAAAAATACAACCTTCCAAGGATGACCAAGGAAGAAACAGAATATCTGAACAGACCAATTACAAGCAACAAAATTGAACTGGTGATCAAAACCTACCTAAGAACAAAACTCCTGTACCAGATGGCTTCACCGCTGAATTTTATCAAACATTTAGTGAAGACCTAAAACCCATTCTCGTTAAAGTTTTCCAAAAAAATAGAAGAGTAGAGAATACTTTCAAACTCATTCTATGAGGCTAGCATCACTCTAATACCAAAACTGGGCAAAGACACCACAAAAAAAGAAAATTACAGACCAATATCCCTGATGAACATAGATGCAAAAATACTCAACAAAATATTAGAAAACCAAATTCAAAAATACATCAAAAAGATCAACCATCATGATCTAGTAGGATTCATTACAGGGATGCAAGGATGGTACAACATTCAAAAATCCATCAACATTATCCACCACATCAACAAAAAGAAGGGAAAAAAAACACATGAACATCTCCATTGATGCTGAAAAAGCATTTGTCAAATTCAACATCCATTCATGATAAAAACTCTCAATAAAATGGGTATAGAGGGCAAGTACCTCAACATAATAAAGGCCATATATAACAAACCCACAGCCAACATTATACTTAACAGTGAGAAGCTGAAAGCTTTTCCTTTAAGATTGGGAACAAGACAAGGATGCCCACTCTCCCCATTTCTATTCTACATAGTACTGGAGGTCCTAGCCATGGCAATCAGACAACACAAGGAAATAAAAGTCATCCAAATTGGCAAGGAAGAAGTTAAACTGTCCCTGTTCTCAGATGACATGCTATTGTACATAAAAATCTCTAAAGAATCCACTCCAAAACTACTAGATCTAATATCTGAATTCAGCAAAGTTGCAGGATACAAAATTAATACACAGAAATCTGTGGCATTCCTATACACTAACAATGAACTAGCAGAGAGAGAAATCAGGAAAACAATTCCATTCACAATTGCATCAAAAAGAATAAAATACCAAGGAATAAACCTAACCAAGGAAGTGAAAGACCTATACTCTGAAAACTACAAGACACTCATGAGAGAAATTAAAGAAAATACCAATAAATGGAAACACATCCCATGCTCATGGATAGGAAGTATTAATATTGTTAAAATGGCCATCCTGCCTAAAGCAATCTATAGATTCAATGCAATTCCTATCAAAATACCAACAGCATTCTTCAACAAACTAGAGAAAATCATCCTAAAATTCATATGGAATCACAAAAGACCTCGAATAGCCAAAGCAATTCTGAGAAGGAAGAATAAAGCAGGGGGAATTATGCTCCCCAACTTCAAGCTCTACTACAAAGCCACAGTAATCAAGATAATTTGGTACTTTCACAAGAACAGACCCTTAGGCCAATGGAACAGACTAGAGAGCCCAGATATAAATCCAACATATATGGTCAATTAATATATGATAAAGGAGCCATGTACATACAATGGGGAAATGACAGCCTCTTTAAGAGCTGGTGTTGGCAAAACTGGACAGCTACATGCAAGAGAATGAAACTGGATTATTGTTTAACCCCATATACAAAAGTAAACTAGAAATTGATTAAAGACTTGAATGTAAGTCATGAAACCATCACACTCTTAGAAAACGACATAGGCAAACATCTCCTGAATATAAGCATGAGCAACTTCTTCCTGAACGCATCTCCTCAAGAAAGGGAAACAAAAGCAAAAATGGGACTACATCAAACTAAAGTTTTTGTACAGCGAAGGACATCATCAACAAAACAAAAAGCATCGTATAGTATGGGAGAATATATTTGTAAATGACATATCCAACAAGGGGTTAACATCCAAAATATATAAAGAACTTACAGACCTCAACACCCAAAAAACAAATAGCCCGATTAACAAATGGGCAGAGGATATGAAGAGACAGTTCTCCAAAGAAGAAATTCAGATGGCCAACAGACACATGAGAAGATGCTCCACATCACTAATCATCAGGGAAACGCAAATTAAAACCACAGTGAGATATTACCTCACAGCAGTAAGGATGGCCAGCATTGAAAAGACTAAGAACAACAAATGCTGGCAAGGATGCGGAGAAAGGGGAACCCTCCTACACTGCTGGTGGGAATGTAAGCTAGTTCAACCATTGTAGAAAGCAATATGGAGGTTCCTCAAAGAACTAAAAATAGAAATACCTTTTGACCCTGGAATCCCACTCCTTGGAATTTACCCTAAGAATACAACTTCTCAGATTCAAAAAGACCTATGCACCCCTATGTGTATCGCAGCACTTTTTACAATAGCCAAGTTATGGAAGGAACCTGAGTGTCCATCTGTAGATGAATGGATACAGAAGAGGTGGTACATATATACAATGGAATACTATTCAGTCATAGGAAAGAAACAAATCCTACCATTTGCAACAACATGGATGAAGCTGGAGGACATTATGCTCAGTGAAATAAGCCAGGTGGAGAAAGACAAATGCCAAATGATTTCCCTCATTTGTGGAGTATAGCAATGAAGCAAAACTGAAGGAACAAAATGGAAGCAGACTCACAGACTCCAAGAATGAACTAATGGTTACCATAGGGGAGGGGTGTGGGAGGGTGGGTGGGGAGGGAGGGAGAAGGGAACTGAAGAGAATTATGCTTAGTACACATCGTGTGGGGGATCACGGGGAGAACAGTGAATCACAGAGAAAAGACATAGTGGATCTCTGGCAACTTGCTGCACTGATGGACAGTGACTGCATTGGGGTATGGGTGGGGACTTGATAATATGGGTAAATGTAGTAAGCACATTGTTTTTCATATGAAACCTACATAAGAATATATATCATTCATACCTTAATAAAAAATTTAAAAAATAAATAAAGGGAATTAAGTCTGCAGTGAGTGAAAAAAAAAAAACCTGTACCTTGTTCTCCCACCTTAAGTGTTTGTGAAGCTCAGTCTTCGGCTTTGTGAACAAGAACCCCGACATCACTTAGATTGTCTAAGTCATTTCTACTAACAACTCTGGATGTTTGTTTGCTTGTTTTGGCTTCATAGTCATCCCATCCAAAGTAGAACCTAGGTTAATAAGCCTTCAGTTGATTCCCCTAATTCTTCAGTAAGACCTCATTAATTATTCCAATATACAGGGTCACTCTTATAGAACCTATGATTAGTATATTACTACAAAATTTATTATTTAATTCTTTCTGTTTCTATAGCAGGATATGGGTCCTCTATTTGTCTGACAGATATTTTTGTATTTGACATAATATTTGTAACAGTGTCAGGCAAAAAAAGGAGATGCTTAGTAAATATCTGTGATTGACAAACATGATTTGATTTTTCAAAAGTTCCTGTTAACACTGATCTTCCTGGATACTGGAGAATTTATCCAGTATAAAATTACACCACCACCACTGCCACCACCCATTCCCTGGGCTGTTTTGTCTCATCTTCAAAGCCTAGGACTGAAAAAATGAGATCGTATGTCAAAATCTCTTTCTGGAATAGTTCTATTTTCAGTCACTATGTGGCACAATTTATCCCCATGTCAGAGGGCACATCCATTTGAATACTCAAGATCAGTCGTTATATATAAATTAAAATCAGATTTCAACATTCATGCTCCAAAAAGAATTAATGGAAGAGATAATTGGATGATCATAAAAATGAGGAGAGAAATTTCAAAGATACTTCTGAAACTTCAGACTTCATTGTAAATAAATGAATGGATAAACATGTGTCTATGATTATTGGATGCTGATGAATTTAGTTTACAATCTTATTGGCCATAATTTTAACCCTCTTATTTTATTGTTATTATTTTAATTATTGTTTTTCTATTCAGGTACATACAATGAAATGCAGAAATCACAGTATACAGATTGATAAATTTTGACATGTGTATGTACTCATACACTAGCCATCACCCAGATCAAGATATCAAACACTGCCACTTAATTTTTTCCCCCCTTCACCTGTTCCACCCAACTCCCCATCCCATTCCCCTATGGCAACCACCAGTTGTTCTGTAGAAACAGAAATCTATTTCTGTTTTTTCATTTGCTTTTTAGATTGCAAATGTAAGTGAAATCATATGGTATTGGTCTTTTTTGACTTATTTCACATAGTATATTAACCTCTAAGTCTAACCAAGTTGTTGCAAAAGTTCATTGTTTTTTATGGCCAAGTAATATTCCAGTATGGTGTGTGCATGTGTATGTGTGGTGTACCACATCTTCTTTATCTATTCATCTATTGATGGACACTTTGGTTGCTTCCATATATTGGCTATTGCAAACAATGCTGAGGTAAATATAGGAATGCATAATCTTTTCAATTTAGTGGTTTTGTTTTCTGTAAGTAAATTCCCAGAAGTGGAATTGCTGGGTTGTATGGTATGTTTATTTTTAGTTTTTTGAGAAACCTTCATTGCTTTACATAATGCCTACACCAAATTGCAATCCCACCAGCAGTGTATGAGGTTTCCCTTTTCTCCACATCCTCACCAGCACTTGTTCTTTCTTCTCCTGTTGATATTAGCCATTCTGACTGGGGTTAGGTTTGGTTTTGATGTGCATCTCCCTGATAATTAATCATGGGTCTGTTGGCCATCTGTATGTTTTCTTTGGAAAAATGTCTAGTCAGTTCCTCTGTCCATTTTTTAATCACAGTAATTTTATTTTGGTGCTGAGTTGTATGAGTTCTTTATATACATTTTAGATATTAACCCCTTATCAAATATATCATTTGCAAATATATTCTCCCATACAGTAGGTTATCTTTTCATTTTATTAATGGTTTCCTTTGCTGTGCAGAAGCTTTCCAGTTTGATGTAGTGCCACTTTTTTATTTTTGCTTTTGTTTTCCTTGACTGAGGAGATGTGTCCAGAAAGAAACTACTATTGCTGATGATCAAGAGTCCTACCTGTGTTTTCTTCTATGAGATTTATGGCTTCATGTCTTACATTTAGGTCTTTAACCCATTTTGAGTTTATTTTTGTGTATGATATAAGACAGTGATCCAATTTCATTCTCTCACATATAATTGTCCAGTTTTCCCAGCACCAATTATAAAAGAGATTGTCTTTTCCCCATTATATATTATTGCCTTCTTTTTGCAAGCCAGTCACTTCTTATTTCTAAAACTCTCTGTAGTGGAAAGGAGCCTGCGTTTTGGGGTTGATAAATCATAAAACTTTTTCATCATAAACCTTTTCCATGTCTCCTCAAACTGGATTATATCTGACAAGATAAAATAACAGATAGTGTCAGGCTTGCCTTAAGAAAACACTGATAAGGCCAAAAAGATTGATAGTGATTGCTATGACACTTACATGCTTGTTCATTTTCTCCAGTGACTAGGAGGGCACAAAAGCCAAAATTTGCAAAAATCTGTTCATTAAAATTTACAAATACACACAATTTTCATAATGTAGGCATAGGTGTTAGAGGGATATTTTTTGCCCCTTCCACATTTGAGGAGTAGTCTCTCTCTGTCTCTGTCTCTTACTCTCATACACACACACAATTTGAAATTTCTGCTTAGATCGTATTTATATGAACCTGTTTAAGGAATTTTTAAATTGTACAAATATTGAACCAATCATCTGCCATTTTACCCTTAAATCAAGGGCTTACTGCTTTCTTTTGAAAATAACTTTTAAGGTGAATGTAGTAACCACAATGTTTTTCATGTGATACCTTAATAAAAAAATTTTTTTAAAAGCAAATAACTTTGTTAAAGAATTGTTATCATTTTAATTCATAAGCATAGAGATAGTGATGATGTTAATAACCCAAATTGTTGTTGTTGTTACTTACATTTCTTTGGATAAATTCCCTTTCTTTTCTATGAAATTATTTGAATTTAAGGTTTTTACATAGCTTTTAAATAATTTTAGTTCAACCTGACTTGCTGATAGCTATTTTTCAGCCTATACTAGAAGCAAAGTGTTTTAAAACAGAATTTCAAATAAAATAAAAACAACCACTTTCCTTATGAAAAATATGTTAGACAATTATTTAGTGCCTTGGCCAAATTTTGTGGTCAATTTATATTTGGAGAATTAACAAAAACAGAAAACAAAACTACAAGAATTCATTACAGGCAGACCTGTCCTACAAGAAATGCTAAAGAAAAATGTTCAGACTGATGGGCAATGATACCAGTTAGAACTTGATTCTGGAAGATAAAATGAAGAGCCCTAAAAATGCTCTTTTTAAAAAGATAACCAATTGTTTAATGCAAATATTATAATACTGTAGCTGGGGGATGACAACATATGTCAGTTTAAAATATATGATGATAATACTACAAAGGATGGTGTGGGTAAGTGGAAATAAAGCGTTATATCATTCTTACATTACATATAACTTCAAACAATTTATTTATTAATTCAAGGTAGACTGTGACAAGTTATATATATATAATGTAAACCCTAAACAACTACTAAAGCATAAAATAGAAATAAGTATTTTAAAAGCCAATAGAGAAAAGAGGGTGATGTTAGCAAGATGTTAGTATAGGAATTTCTAGCACACACCCCCTCTCAGAAACATCACACTAAACAACTACATAGTAAGATATATACTAGTTATACATAAACTGTTCCAGAAAAATAAAGATGGAACATGTCCCAACACATTTTATGAGGCCAACATAATACTCCCATAACACACACAAAAAAATCCTTAATAATTACAACTGAATGAAAATCAGCAATGTATAAAAAGGATAATATATGATGTCCAAATTGGAGTTATCCCAAGAATATAAGGATGATTTAACACTTGAAAATCAAAATAACAAAAAAAGTGGATAAAATGATGATGTCAATAGAGGTAGAAAAAAGAGTTGACAAAATTCAGCAATTATTCAACATTGAAAAGAAAAAACAAAAGCTCTAAGCATAGTTATAATAGAGGAAACACTCTAAATTTGGTATCATGGTTAAACTGGCCTTAAAACTAGAAGTCAGATGTCAAAATAGTTCTCACTGGGCTAAAGTTAGAGCATCAGGAGGACTTTCCTTCCTTCCTTGAGGCTGTAGAGGAGAATCCCTTCACCCTCCTTTCCCAGGTTTCAGAGGCATCCTGTATTCCTTAGTTTACATGGAAGTGGATTTCTTCTGTCTTCAAACTAACAATGACCAATCAAGTCTTTCTCACATTGCATCACTCTGACTGCCTCCCTATTCCACATAGAAGCACCTTTACAATTACACTGGCCTCATATAGTTAATCCAGGAGAAACTCTTTATTTTAAGATAAACCAATCAACAACCATAATTACATCTGCTACCTTAATTCCTGAGGATTAGGACATGAAAGTTTTTGAGGAGCCACTATTCTGTCTACCACAATCGCTATTTCCACATACTATCATCCTACCCCCTGGATTATTTCAGAACGATTCCCAGACATCATATCATCTCATCCATAGCAGCTATTTCAGTGTGTATTTTTAAAACATAAGTATCATTTTAAAAAGATAATTATCACACCTACAAAATAATGATAATTCTTAAGAACATTACTCAGTAATTATTTAGATTTCACTTATAATACCATGATTTCTAAAAACATTTTGCAGTTTGTTTGAAAGGGAACTCAAGTAAGATCCATACATGGCATTGAATAATTTTCTGCTAAAGAATATTTCTGAGGATTCCTAACATTACTTTAAATAATTTTAATTATACTGCTGGTTAAATACAGATATAAATCAGATATAAATTCCTCAAGGGTATGGCTGTCATATATCTATAAAATAAAAAATATTCTCGAAGCAAACCTCCAGACCCAGTTTGAGAAACATTGTTCCTCTATCATTGCTTGCACAGCTCATTTTGAAGTTAATTTTCATGAGATAGTTCTTCATTATTGCCTAAAACTGTTACTTCATTTTATCATTTACTTCCTACTTTTCAGTACACACTTTGGTCACCTACTATTTGCCAGTCACTTCTCCTAGGTAGAAAAACACAAAGGTGAATAAAACTTGGTCAACTGATCCAGCCAATTTTTCAAAAGGTGATGCATTATCAGAACAAGTGGAATTAAGCTCTGTGAAGATAGGAACCAGGTCTTATGCATCTTTATATTCCCCAAAGAACCTACCAGAGTGCTTTTCCAAAGTCAGTGCTCAATCAATGTTCAGTAATTGATTAGACTTGAAAGGCTATATTTTATGTTAAATTTGGCAGGCAGACCTGGAAAGAAAAAAAAAATGCCACTCTATTTCTCTTTTCTGCTTAGAATGAGGAAGAGGTAAATGAGTATATCTGTGTATTGGCAATCGTGGTGAAGGGAAGCATGCTTGGTGACAGTGCCGGTGTGACAGCCACTGTGGTGATTGGAACCAAGCAAGTCATAAAGCTGACTTCATCGGGGGCAGATCCTTACCAGTCAGTGTAATAGATGGATAGCTATTATGGGTCAACAGTGATGAATGGAATTTGCTCAGAATAGCACAACACATTCAGCTCTTTGGGGACCATGAACATTTATCACTGATGATTAATCCTTTCACGAGTCCATTTCGAGGTTAACAGAGCTCTTTTCTTGCATTCTTTGTTCTTCATCTTTCAGGCCCACAGTCCTGCTCATTCAGAAATATTTCCATTCTGGGATGATGTTATGCATATAGTTCCTGAGTATTTAATCATGAAACTGCATGGTAGATTTGTCCTGACTCCTAGACTATGCCACATTCTATTTTCCAGCATGTGCCCAGTCCTTATAATTTCTCCTACCAGGAACACTCTTGGCTGTGTCACTTGATAAGACATAACCTTTGAAAAATGCACCATGAGCTATTGGCCAAATTTTATTCAACTGGTACAAATTTCATTATAATTCCTGAAAGGGAATAGATGTTAACCCATTTTAAAGTAATATACTAATATATCAATTCTCAAATAGCAAAATCCTCAGGAAGAGTATACTCAGGGGGCACAGGTTGAAATGCAGGGTACATGCTGCTACTGTCCAAGAGGGTAGGTAAAGATTGGGGCCGTGAGGAGAATTGGACTATAGGGACACTAAAACAGGAGAGATAATCACATGAATCTGGGGTGTTTAATTATTCATGATTGCACTCTTCCCTGACTAGAGTATAATCACTTAAGAACAGATGCCAGATTTGTGCACATCTTGGCATCCCAGCTATAGAACTCAACATGTTCTTCACAGATCAACATCACTGCCATCACCTGGGAGCTTATTAGAAATGCAGATTCACAGGCCCCATCCCCAACTGAATCATCTGCATTTAAAAAAAACCTCCAAATGATTTCAATGTGCATTAAAGTTTAAGAAGCTCTGTTGTACAGCTGTAGCATAGTGCCATATGCAGCATAAGACAATATATGTGTTAATCACCTCAAAAAATAAAGGCTTAATAAATTATAAATATTCCATATGATAGAGTTTGGGAGAAAGATAGAAAAACAGGCACTACCATAACATCCACCTATCAGGAATATTGTACTTTTTTTTGGAAGCCCATAGTGATTATATACCAAAAGAATGAAATATTCTACAGTAAATATAGTTTTCACATGGTTGTGCTGTGAATGGCATTTTCAGAAACACAGTAATGAGTACTAAATATTGATCTAATTTCATGATACAATATTTAAAATACTGGAAATTTGGAGGGTGCTCATGCATAAGGAAGACAGGGAGAGAGAGGAGAGCTGAAGTCTTCTCTTTCATAGTAGAAAACCAATAAAGTCTAACATGAAAAATAAAAAAACAGCAATACAGAGATTAATTACCAAAAGGAGGCTAAAATCTCTTCCTGGTACAGGGAGGGCATGTTTTCTTCCAGTCCTGTCCTTGTCCAAGACATGTCACCCCAAAAGCCTCTTGGCATATTTCGAGCTGAAGCACTGAGAAACAGCAGATGCAGGGAGTTTCTCACACTTTTCTGCCTAAAAACTGGCCATAAACTTTCCTGAGAAATGTGCCTTCCCTGTACCAGGAAGAGATGAACATTCTTACCACAAGAGACTGGAATCAACCTTGATGTGGGTTTGTACAAACAGAGTAAAACAACCCTCATCTTCCACTAGTTTGGTCTCCTCCATACATCACCAATTTTCTTCCCCAGTCCAAACTCCTTTGTCTTGTCATTTTCTTACAAATGTATTCTTTTTTTGTCTAAAAGGTATAAAAACTTCCTACTCTGGTCACATCTTCAGGGCTTCATTCTCTTATGATGGCCCCCATGTACATGTAAAAATGTAATAAAATGCATGCTGTTCTCTTGTTAATCTGTCTTATATCAGTTTAATTCTTGGAACCAGAGATCTTAAAAGAGGGAATTTTTCCTTCTCTGCATCCACGATTTGTTGTTTCAGTTTCTTGGAAAGCAAGAACTGAGTCCGAAGTGGGGATACTGATGGTTAGGGGAGGAAAACCTGTGGAAATAGAGTGGGAGACTCAGGATTGACTGAGGGAGCCCCTGGACCTTTGCACAGAGCCTGCAATCTCCCCCAGCCTAGTGTGGAGTCCTGGAGCAAAGAATGGAAGCTTGGGGGGATGTGGCCCAGCCCCACTCCACCACCTCCCTCAGCCATTACCAGCAGGGGGCTGGGAAAGAGGATGACCTCAGCCTGAACACCTAGAGACCATCAGCTATCCTCTCCTTGCACCTGGTTGGTGAGTCCGGAAGAGAGATTTGGGCTGTATCTCTGACATATTTCTTTTTTTTTATTATTATTATTAAAGTGTCATTGATATACAATCTTATCATGGTTTCAAATACACAACACAATGGTTCAACATTCACCCATATTATCAAGTCCTCACCCCCTTCCTTGCGGTCACTGTCTATCAAAGTAATGAGATGTTATAGAGTCATTAATTGTATTCTCCAAGCTGTACTACCATCCCCATGACCAACCTATATTGTGACTGTGAATTATTGTGCCCCTTAATCCCCTTCTCTGTCCACCCCACCCTCCCTAACTTCTCCCTTTCAGTAACCACTAGTCTGTTCTTGGTGTCTATGAGTCTACTGGTATTCTGTTCCTTCTGTTTTGCTTAATTTTTATACTTCACAAATGACTGAAATCATTTGGTATTTGTCTTTCTCCACTTCACTTACTTCACTGAGTGTAATACCCTCTAGACCCATCCATGTTGTTGTAAATGGCAGGATTTCTTCTCTTTTTGTGGCTGAATAATATTCCATTGTGTATATGTACCACATCTTCTACCATTCATCTCTTGATAGACATTTAGGTTACTTCCATATCTTGGCTATTATAAATAGTGCAGTGTTAATTGTATAATTTATAATTATAAATAGGGGTACATATGTCTTTTTGAATCAGGCATCTTGTTTTCTTAGGTAAATTCCTAGGAGTGATATATTTATTTTTAAAAAATTAACAAATTTGTAGCCATAATGCACATGCACTGCTTGATATTTACTTTCTACTTGCCTGTGTTCTACCTTTATTTCCATATTATTTTAATACAAATGAAGTTTTATTCCATTAAAATTATTTTAATATTAAATTCAACACATGTGTGCAATTTTAAACCAATACAAAGGAAGACAGTAAAAACCAAGTTCCCAGGCCAGCTGTTTGCTCTAGACTCCCTTTCCAGGGGAACCAAAATCACCAGTTTCTTGTGTATTCTTTTACAGATAGCCTACAGAGTAAATGAGTTAATGCACGTGAAGTGCTTAGAACATTGCCTAACTCAAAGGAAATGCCTTGTTAAGTGTGTGCTCTTAGTAACCACAGTAGTGGAGGTGGAGGTGGGTAGTGGTAATAGGGTATATATCTATATACTTCAACATTTTTTAATGGCTGCATGGTGTTATAGTGTAACAGAGTGGAATATGATTTCCTAAATAATCTTCCTACAGAAGGAAAAATGAATAACAAGTTACTATAGTTACCATAATCTCCTAAACTAATTTAGCAAACAAATACAGAAATTAGATGTGTCAAAAAGCAAATTATCTACAAAACTCTGCATGCCCTAAGATCTGAGTTAGAGCATTAGAGTGAGAACTGGGAAACCTGTGCTAATTTGACTGAGTGTGGAGGCGAGGGAGGACTCACAGACTCAGGCAACCTCACAACTGGTTCCATGGAAGTACTAGAAGTGTATATACTCGAATGCGTTTATTTGTAGATATTTAAAGGCAGGGCCATGAACAAAAAAAGATGCTTTAATTAAATCAGTTCCTTTAGAGAGGAAGCTACTTAAAATCTCTGTTCATAAGATAAGGCAGTGCTGATAGCTTCAATATTACCTTTGTATGGTACATGCTAAATTGCAGAGGTCTTTTAGCTCAGATATGCCCTTTACCTTTAATAGAAATAACTCTGGGTTCACAGTGTCCTGTGTTTGACCTGCAGCTACTGTTTATAGTTGGATGACCCAGGGTAAATTACTTAACTTCTCTGAGCTTCAGTTTCCTTGTCAGAAAAATAGGGGTGGTGTGAAGGACTATATGACTGTTTGCTGCTCTTAACAATTGAGTGTCTTATTGTCAGATTTAATCTAGCCGTAGTCACTAATCATTTTTATGCTCAGTTATGATTAAAGTAATTGTTTAAAATGGAACCATATCCAGATGTTGAGTCTCAAGTGATTTATGAAGGCACAAAGCTGTACCTAAAACCTGAAGTCATTATTCCATCAACAGGAAAGTTTTAGTTTTGGCAAATTTGATAACAGAGCTGAAGGATGCAACCCTAGGAAAGGTTTTTGTAGCAGACCCAATATAACACTCAAAAGCACTACACTGAATTCCTCAGAGGAAATCTCTGGTACTTTAAATATTAAAAATGATTAAGAATGGTAATGAGTATTTAGCACTTCTGTAAGTATAGCTTAATTGACTGTATACTCCTAAGAGACTGAAAGTGCAGTGTAAGAATGCTATCCTGACTTTATTTGCATCAATTTTTGAAGCCAAGAAAACTAAACAAGGATAGGAATCCATGTATTTCAAGGACATTATTTGAAATGTTCCTTTTTAAAAATCATCAAAAGCCATTGAGACATAGTTGGATCAGGAGGAAAAAAAAAACACTGACTTATTTGCGCTTGGATTGCATCACTGATTTAAGCATCTGCGTTTGCTTCTAGACTGATACTTTGGTACAGAGAAATTAGGCTGTCACTAAAATCCATGTAGCACATGAAACCTAACAGACACTTGCCCAATAGGGGGCGCTCCTAAAATAATTTTCAGTGAAATAATCGCTGGGAGAAAACAGTACTTTAGGCAGGAAAAGCTTAGGGACCACGGGTCCATGCAGTTTTTGGATAAGAAAGTCCTAATTCCTTAAACATATTACCAAAATTATCAGTGAAAGGTAATTGGACCAGCAGACTCCTTTTGCAGAATTCTCAAAGGAACATAAATTACACATATTAGCATCCTGGTTGGGCACCAGAAAAACAGTACAATTACTGTCTTGAGGAAACACTCTTATTGAAGACAAGTGACAGTCCTAATGCAAAGTTAAATTCCAACAAGGCAGTACATACAATAAGAATGCAGAAAACAAGAGAGGGAGCTCTCGACTCTTCAGTGGAGAAGGCGCTGCTGTTTGATCCTTTTATTGGAGAGGCGGAGGCAAGGAACGGCAAGTGGAGATGATAGGGTAAGGGGACAAGGAGGAAAGGGATAGACATCTTCACGACACCTCCTTCTGTCCCCGTTAGTCATAATGCTGAAGAAAACATGAAGACTTAGCTGCAACTAAAGCCTAGAAGTGGATGAGAGAAAGACCTTCTGCAGTGCCAGTCAGCAGAAATAGTGATTTTGCCCTGGGATATTTGAAAGAAATAAAATAATGGGTCATGAACAGACATGGACTTCCTATTAAGACATTGGCAGAGAGGGATAAAAGGGATTTCAAGCAGGAGAGTCAAATGAGGAGAAAAGCTCAGGGTTATTTATTTGGTGGTGAGGACATTTGGGAGGAAACTGCTGCTAGGGGTACTAGACAAAGTCCTGTCTCAGTTCCTGCTATACACTCTTCATAATTTTCCATCCTGCCTAATACTGGTGTAGGTTCTCCTACCTTTTCTACACCTTCTTCTTGCTAAGAATAACAATACTAGCTGCTATTTATTAAGGATCTGTTTCTTGCAAGGAGTTTGTTTGGTAGGCATTCTTTCTCTCGCACAACTACCCAGCCTGGTAAGAAACATTTTACTAATAAAGAAGAGGAAGGGGCACTCTGTATCCCACAGCTGTTACATGCTGAAACCAGAATTTGACCACTCCTCTCTTCAACTGCACTATCAATACTCTTTCTACTATATGCCTTTAAAATTCAGGGGAACTGAAAAGGAAAGGAGTAAACATCTTCACAGCACCTCCTTCTGACACTGTCAGTCATAATGCTGAGGAAAACATGAACTTAGAAATCCAGCCCCTTAAACCTCATCTTTGATTTTTTTTATATAAGCTAGTCATTCACTCATTAAGGAAATAGCTATTGAATATCTGCTATCAACTAGTCATGAGAGATCCAAATATGAAGGGGAATGTGGAGAAGGTTGAGATGTCTCAGTAACACACACTGATACGCAAAGAGTAGAGAACTGTACATTTCGTTACCTGACAGACCATTTTCTGACTTGAAATTTTTAAAATACATATAAACTTTATGCAACATTTGCTGCTTATATTTAGTTTCAGAAAGTACATTTCACTCACAGGAAAGTGTCTGGGCTTTTTAGAAAGCCTCCTTTTCTTTTTTAAATAAAAAATCACTTTCAAATAATGTTAGATAATTTATGATTTTGGCCATATAGCCACTAATTTTCCTTCATACAATAGATCATAAATAGCAGAACGTCAGGTGAATTTTCATTGAGTTAATCTTTTTCCCTGATAGTACATGCCTCCTATTACAGACCAATATCACAACTGGGATGTCACACTCATTTTTAATTACTTGTCAATTAATTTGTAACACTTTTCAAAAGACAGACCATAAGGCACTTTGCATTCCTTCTCCTGACTTCCTGAAAGCCTGATTGAGAACTAGGCTAAGAAGAGTTCAAAGTCATATTTGAAAGGGAATTAATATAAATGTTCCTATGTATATATGTAAATCATCTCTAAAAGGCCATTTAAAGGACTACCAATATTGATTTTCTCTAAAGAGAGGACTCATTGGATAAAGGACAAAGGCTTTTCATTTGAATTTTGAACTGTGTGAATGAATTCTACACTCAAAAAATAAAAATAAAGATAAATAAATCATGTGTTGTTCCAAGTCTCACCTTCAGATTGGACTCCTGATAAAGTAGTCTTTGATACTGGACTGCAGTAGCATTAAACTTCTTTGATCTAGATTCAAAGAGTTGTGTTTTAATTATACAAAATAAAAATACCAGTTCACAAAAGGGTGGAAAGGGGAAGGCCATTGTGGATAAAGTGAAAGTTCCTGTGGCCAGGATTTTCACCTGGCCCTGATTGGCCAGCTCACTATACACATGTGGGCAATACGTTGCTATTGACTCTATACAAAGAGTTTTGCCCAGTACTCTGGGCAACACAGTGGCACGTTTGCAGGAGAGCAAAGCAGAGGCTAGAGTGGTGGCAGTGCCAAAGACAGAGGCCCAGAGGATGGCTGTGCTGGCAGAGAGGCCCAGAGGATGACTGTGTGGGCAGAGGGGTCCAGAGGCAAAGACCGGGTTGCTGTGGGCAGACTTGCTCTGAGTGGATGAGATTTTAGTGATTGACCTGCCACGTGGAAATAAAGTTGGGTATAAACCCTTTCACCCCAAGAATGTTCTACCATCATTCCTTTGGTCACACTGAATCCATAGTGAACTTTCCCGGGGCTGAAACCGATTGGCAAGACAAATGGTAAACATGATATAAGCCGAGGTTGATAAGTGCTTTTGCTTTGGGACCCGCCTTCTCTTGGCCATCATGGGAAGGAGCCTGGGCGAGCCTGCTAGGTGAGGAAACTTATGTGTACATTGTCCACCTGACATGGAGCCAACCTCTAAATCTGTGAGTGGTGGGTTGCTGTAAGCCAACTGCCTGTCATCTTCAGGGTGTGAGTTAGGCATCCTAGACACCCAACTCAGCCTAAAGAACTTAGACCAAAATAACTCCCCAGGAATTGTTTCCAAAAACTGTGTTTTTGGTTTTGTTTAAGCAGCAAAAGCTAACTGATAAAATCTGCAATATGTATTCAGATTCATTTAGAAAATACATTTGAGTAAATCTTGGAGCTATTTTTAGAAGTTTTTCTCTCACTTAATATGAGTTTGTGAGGACAAGATACACAGCTGTGATTGAGACAAAATTGTGATCAACAGACCTCAAGTTTATTTAGACAAAGGTTCTACACTCGTGGAATGCTCTTGGATATTTCTGTCAATTCTTTCTCTTGCTCATTGTCTTGCCAATGGGTTTCAGCCCCGGGCAAGTTCGCTGTGGATTCAATGTGACAAAAGAAATTGACAGCAAAACGTTCTTGGGGTGAAAGCGATATACCCAACTTTATTTTCAGGTGGCAGGTCAGTCACTAGAATCCCATTCACTCAGATCAAGTCTGCATGCAGCAAGCCAGTCTCTGCCTCTGGGCCCCTCTGTCTGCATAGCCGTCCTCTGGGCCTCTGTCCTCAGTGCTGCCACCACTCCAGCCTCTGCTCTGCTCTCCTGCAGCCCTGTAGCCCTCCCAGCATGTCACACCCACAGTACTGGGTGGAGCTCTTTATATAGACTCAACAGCCATGTATTGCCCACAGGTGTGCAGTGAGCTCGTCAGCCAGGGCCAGGTGAGAATCCTGACCACAAGAAGTCTCATTTTATCCACACTCCACCCCTCCAGGATTCTCTCTTCTCAATCCATGTGCCCTTAGTCCTCTGCAATGGTCCCTGTGCAAGGAAACTCCAACATTGCTCTCCAGCCTCTCCAGCAAAAAGTCTTGCAGACACACAGGCTGGACTCATGGCTCTGTCTCTGACCTCTGCCTCTTTGGTCTTAATGGCTTGAACTGCTGCACTGGTTTCAGTTGTTGCCATAGCTCCAGTAAGATCCTATTTGGCTTCCCATCTAATTTCCTTCCATCTACTCCTGCCCATTATCAAATCACCCACATCAGGGTCCTTGTAACCCTCATGGGGCCCCTCAAATTCCTCCTGTAACAGGTCTTATTTCTTTCTGGGTGCTCATTGATTCAGCTACAGTATGTGTGATCTCAAATTTTGTAATCACTGCCTCAAGGCAGGCTGCACTGTCAGGGAAGACAGCTTTCCCATCTCTGATCCTGAAAGAACAATTCCATTCACCCCTAAGTCCCACAGCCACCGGCTCAGCCTGAGTATTGGGGTGGAGCATAGAGTACTCCATGACCTGGGGAGGGGGCTGCTCCTCTCCTCGGGGAACTTTCAGCTGCTGGGTCTTTATTTTCTTTACAACCACTGGGTGTGCTTTCAATACAGGAGGGGCCAGTGCCTCAGGCACCATCCCTTCATCCTTCCCCAGCTCCTCCATTTCTGGGGTTGATGGCACCTTTCTCTCCCCTCCCGAGTGCCTCCTCTGCTGCAGTGCCCCGCAACAATGCCAGCTCAGTCTTCAGAAGCTCTCTTACCTTCAGCTCAATGCTTTGCAGCTGACGTTCTTGTGCCACCTCCACCTGTGCTTCCCTCAGGAGTTCGTCTTTTGCCTTGATGGCCTCTTCCTTCTTCAGAACACATGGCAGTGCTGCTGTCTTGTCTCCAATGGCACCTTGCTGCCGGCACTCTCGTGCTGCCTCCTCTCGCATCAATGCATTTCCCTCCTCAGGGAATCCACAGAAGTTTGCAGCTCATGTTCTCGTGCTGCCATTTCTTGGGTCTCCTCTGTAGACCTTTTTAAAACTGTGAGAAGCATCCAATCCACAGTCCCTGCTGCCTCCTCGGCACTCTGCTTCTCAAAGGCTCTACTTACCATATTAAGAGCCACCCCTACTGGCTCAGGTGTGACCCCCACTTGCCTCCAGTCCTGGGGTGGGGCCCAGTCCTCTAGGAGGCAAGCCACCTCAGACCACATACCCACTGGGGGACAATCCACTGTCTCCCCATTCACAGAGGCAGCCCACTGAAGCACCCCTCCCATAAGGGAAGCCTGTCTTTTTCCTTGGTCAACAATGAACCCTGCAACTTTTGCCAATTGTCTTGCCAATGGGCTTCAGCCCCAGGCAAGTTCACTATGGATTCAATGTGACAAGAAATTGACAGCAAAATGTTCTTGGGGTGAAAGGGTTATACCCAACTTTATTTCCAGGTGGCAGGTCAGTCACTAGAATCCCATTCACTCAGAGTGAGTCTGCAGGCAGCAAGCCAGTCTCTTGCCTCTGGGCCCCTCTGTCCACATAGCCGTCCTCTGGGCCTCTGTCCTCAGTGCTGCCACCACTCCTGCCTCTGCTCTGCTCTCCTGCCGCCTTCCAGCCCTGCCACCATATCCTGCCCAGAGCACTGGGCGTAGCTCTTTATATTGACTCAACAGCCTTGTATTGCCCACAGGTGTGCAGTGAGCTAGTCAACCAGGGCCAGGTGAGAATCCTGGTCACAGGAACTCTCATTTTATCCACACTCATCTATAGTGACTGAGGACTTCCACTAACCTCGGAGGCCTATGAGGCAAATGACATGTTTTGCTAAAGAAGAGTAGGTCAGAGGGACCATTTTATGCAGGTCTCTTTCTTTAAAGTGGCCAGTTAAATAAAAAACAGAATTATGAGGTCCTTGAGCTGTTGAGCAACACCTGAGAGTGGTTGGTGGGGTGGGAGGGGGTGAATGTAATAAAGGAAAGAAATCCTTTTATATTTTTCACTCTGGGTTCTCATGCCCTACCCCACTATGGATGGATGATGCCCTTTCCTACATCTTCATTAACTCTAATGGCCTGAATATTTGTGTTCCTCCAAAATTCGTATGTTGAAATCTAATCCCCAATGTGATGATATTTGGAGATGAGCCTTTAGGAGGTAATTAGGTCATGAAGGTAGAGCCCACATGACATTAGTGCTCTGATAAGAAGAGGTCAAAGAATTAACTCACTCTCTTTGCACCATGTGAGGTTACCAGCTGTGGGGAAATTGGGGTTCCTATGGCCAAGATCCTCACTGAACTTAAACCACCTGATGATGTAACTGGCCTGTTGCTAGGCTACTGCTTCCACATCTTTAGGCAATATGCTATTATTGTGCTATGGAGAGAGCTCAGCCCAGTGCTCTGGGTGGAGGCAGAGACGCTAGTGCTCGATGTACCGCTGGGAGAATAAGCCGGGTAATAAACCCTTTCACCCCAAAGAACGTTTTGCTGTCAATTTCTTTGGTCACACTGAATCCATAGTGAACTTGCCTGGGGCTGAAACCCATTAGCAAGACACCAACAGAAGTCAGTTGTCTGCAACCTGAAAGAGGGCCTCCCCAGAACCCAACCATACTGGCACCCTGATCTCAGACTTCCAGGCACCAGAACCATGGAGAAATAAATTTCTATTTGTTTTTATAAGCCACCCAGTCTATAGTATTTAGTTATGGCAGCCCAAAATTAAGATAAACCTATTCTCAGTTGATCATTGTGGGTAGAGTGAAGGTTCCTATGGCCAGGATTCTCACCTGGCCCTGGTCAGCTTGTTCACTAAACACACACCCCTGGTGAGCAATACATGATTATTGACTCAATATAAAGAGCTCCACCAATGCCCTGGGTGACAGTGGTGCAGCTGCTGCACAGCTGCAGGAGAGCAGAGACCAGCGTGCTGCATGCAGACTCGCTGTGAGTGGGCAGCATTCTAGTGACTGACCTACCACCATGGGAATAAAGTTGGGTATAAACCCTTTCACCCCAAGAACATTCCACTGTCATTTCTTTGGTCTTATTGAATCCATAGTGAACTTGTCCAGGGCTGAAACCCACTGTTAAGACAATCATAGTTCCAAGTTTTTATCACTATCCGTTTTCAGTCTCTTTTGCTCACCTGCTTCTAAGTTATAGGGATGAGGAGGACTTTTTTCTTAGGACAAAACCTGTCTGTGTGGTCTTTCTAAGTAATACTATCCATTCCACAAGTGTCAGCTACCAGCACTTGCCTGCATCTCCCAGAAGACTGCTCAACACAAACTTCTCTTCTCAGTTCCAGACCAAATTACCTCCAATAGATCTGAACTTGAATTCAGTGCCTCTCACCAAATCTGAATTTATGCTTCTATTTCCTATCTCAAAAATAGTAACAACCACCCTGTCTTGCCACTGAGTTTCATCCCCGGACAAGTTCACTATGGATTAAGTGTGACCAAAGAAATGACAGTACACTTTCACTTGGGGTGAAAGTGTTATACCCAACTTTATTTCCATGGTGGCAGGTCAATCACTAAAATCTCATTCACTCAGAGCGAGTCTGCAGGCAGCAAGTCTGTCTCTGCCTCTGGGCCTCTGTCTTCAATGCTGCCGCCACTCCAGCCTCTGCTCTACTCTCCTGCAGCCTTACAACCATGCCACCCTGTCATCCAGAGCACTGGGCAGAGCTCTTTATATAGATTCAATAGCAATGCATTGCCCACACGTGTGTAGTGACTTAATCAACTAGGGCCAGGTGAAAATCCTGGCCACAGGAACTTTCATTTTATCCACATACCCACACCACTTAAGCCTAGAATGAGGCCATCTCAGCCCCAGCTGCACACCTGGTATGTCAAAAGTCTGGTGATACTAAATTTTATCTCTTCCATATTCCTTAGTTTAGACCCTAAATTATTCCTTACTTGAATTCTTCAATAGTTGATTTCCCCTGTCTTGCCATTGGGTTTCACCCCTAGGCAATTCCTCACTACATATTCAGTGAGACTGAGGAATGACAATGGAATGTTCTTGTGGTGAAAGGGTTCGTTACCTGGCTTGTTCTCCCTGTGGTAGGTCGAACACTAGAATTACATCTGTATTCAACAATCTGCTGGCCTGTAATGCTCCTTGTCTTTGCCTCCACCCAGAGCACTGGGCAGAGCTCTTTACATAGTGACTCAGTCAATAATAGCTTATTGTCTATGGGAGTGGAAGCAATAGTCTATTTTCAATTTGATCATTGGGGATAGAGTGAAGATTCACTTTATCCATACCCTAACTGATTTTCTTTTATTTCTTCTAGTCTTTCTCTAGAATGCAAGCCAAATTAATTTACACCCTTGTAATCACCTAACCCTTTATTAGGACCTGTAGCTGAGTGTCATAAGCAGGATGCATAGAAGTTCTTTAGAAGCTGAAATTTTGTGCAAAAGTGTATATTTGTTTTTCTTGCAAAAGAGTATATAAATTTCTCAAATTATCAAAAGGGGTTTAGGTCCCAGAAATGATTTTTTAATTGGCCCACAAGACATTTATGATTTTCTTAACTCTTCCACTACCACTCTATACCAGGTTCTGGTCATACTAGAATTGCTAAAATAAATCACATTCCTCTCACTTTTATGCTTTCTGTACACTGTTGCCTCTATCAAAGCACCTTCCATTTGTCTTTCCATGCAAATACCACTTGGTTGTAGGACTTTCCCTCTAAGAAATGTCCTTCCTTACTCTGGTACCTGAGGTACAGTTAGGTTATCTTCTGTGGATTCTCTTGGTACCTGTGGTTGTGTGTGTGTGTGTGTGTGTGTGTGTGTGTGTGTACCCACACATAACATGATCATCTCCATAGATGCTGAAAAAGCATTTGACAAAATTCAACATCCATTCATGAAAAAAACTCTCAACAAAATGGGTACAGAGGGCAAGTACCTGAATATAATAAAGGCCCTGCATGACAAACCCACAGCCAACATTATACTTAACAGTGAGAAGCTGAAAGCTATTCCTTTAAGATCTGTAACAAGACAAGGATGCACACTCGCCCCACTTCTATTCAAATGGTACTGGAGGTCCTAGCCATGACAATCAGACAATACAAAGAAATAAAAGGCATCCAGATTGGCAAAGAAGAAGTTAATCTGTCCCTGTTTGCATATGACATGATATTGTACATAAAAATCCCTAAGGAATCCACTCCAAAACTACTATATCTAGTATCTGAATTCAGCAAAGTTGCAGGATACAAAATTAATACAAAGAAATCTGTGGCATTCCTATGCACTAACAATGAACTAGCAGAGAGAGAAATCAGGAAAACAATTCCATTCACAGTTGCTTCAAAAAGAATAAAATACCTAGGAATAAACCTAACCAAGGAAGTGAAAGACCTGTACTCTGAAACCTCTAAGACACTCATGAGAGGAATTAAGAAGATATCAATAAATGGAAAACACATCCCATGCTCATGGATAGGAAGAATTAATATTGTCAAAATGGCCATTCTGCCTAAAGCAATCTATAGATTCAATGCAATTCCTTTCAAAATACCAACAGCATTCTTCAACAAAGTAGAGCAAATAGTTCTAAAATTCTTATGGAACCACAAAAGACTCCAAATAGCCAAAGCAATTCCGAGAAGGAAGAATAAAGCTGGGGGGATTATGCTACCCAATTTCAAGCTCTTCTATAAAGTCACAGTAATCAAGACAATTTGGTACTGGCACAAGAACAGAGCCATAGACCAATGGAATAGAGAGCCCTGATATAAACCCAATCATATATGGTCAATTAATATATGATAAAGGAGCCATGTACATACAATGGGGAAATGACAATAGCTGGTGTTGGCAAAACTGGACAGCTACATGCAAGAGAATGAAACCAGATTATTGTTTGACCCAATACACAAAAGTAAACTCAAAATGGATCAAAGACCTGAATGTAAGTCATGAAACCATAAAACTCTTAGAAGACAACATAGGCAAAAATCTCCTGAATATAAGCATGAGCAACTTCTTCCTGACCCCATCTCATTGAGCAAAGGAAACAAAAGCAAAAATGAACCTCATGGGACTACATCAAACTAAAAAGTTTCTGTACAGCTAAGGACACCATCAACAGAACAAAAAGGTATCCTACAGTATGGGAGAATATATTTGTAAATGACATATCTGACAAGGGATTAACATCCAAAATATATAAAGAACTTCCACACCTCAACTCCCAAAAAGCAAATAACCCTATTAAAAAATGGGCAGAGGATATGAAGAGACAGTTCTCCAAAGAAGAAATTCAGATGGCCAACAGACACATGAAAAGATGCTCCACATCACTAATCATCAGGGAAATGCAAATTAAAACCACAGTGAGATATTACCTCACAGCAGTAAGGATGGCCAGCATCGAAAAGACTAAGAACAACAAATGCTGGCGAGGATGTGGAGAAAGGGGACCTCTCTGACATTGCTGGTGGGAATGTAAGCTAGTTCAACCATTGTGGAAAGCAATATGGAGGTTCCTCAGAAAACTAGAAATAGAAATACCATTTGATCCTGGAATCCCACTCCTTGGAATTTACCCAAAGAATACAACTTCTCAGATACAAAAAGATATACGCATCGCTATGTTTATCACAGCACTTTTTACAATAGCCAAGATATGGAAGCAACCTAAGTGTCCATCAGTAGATGAATGGATAAAAAAGAAGTGGTACATATACAAAATGGAATACTATTCAGCTGTAAGAAAGAAACAAATCCTACCATTTGCACTAACATGGATGGAGCTGGAGGACATTATGCTCAGTGAAATAAGCCAGGCAGAGAAAGACAAGTGCCAAATGATTTCCCTCATTTGTGGAGTATAACAATGAAGCAAAACTGATGGAACAAAATAGCAGCAGACTCAGAGACTCCAAGAAGGAACTAGTGGTTACCAAAGGGGAGGGGTGTGGGAAGGGAGGGAGAAGGGAATTGAGGGATATTATGTTTATTACACATGGTGTGGGGGATCACAGGGAGAACAGTGTAGCACAGAGAACGCAAATAGTGAATCTGTGGCATCTTACTACATTGATGGACAGTGCCTGCATTGGGGTATGTGGGGGGACTTGATAATATGGGTAAATGTAATAACCACATTGTTTTTTCATGTGAAACCTTCATAAGAGTGTATACCAATAATACCTTACTAAAAATTTTTTTTAAAAAGTATTGATCAGAAAACAGAAGTGTTAAATATAAATGAACCAATAATTTAATTCAAGGAAGATCATAACGTGGGCCAGGAAGAGAACTGAATAAATTTAAAAAACTGTGAAGGAAGGAAAAATATAATGATAATAACATAAATTAAGGAAGTAGAAAACAAAACATCAAGAAAGAGAATGACCAAAATCAGAATGAGCTGTAATAGACTAAATACGAGTTGCCCAGATTCTGCTTTGGAGAAGGAGAGTATTGTCAGGAAACAGAATCCAGCACTCAGCCCCTTGGAGAGCCCCGCAGTCTCAGAGGGATGTTCCTGCCTAAGGTCATGGCCTTCCCTGAGCAGCCTACAACTACTGTCTGTCTGGGCTAGGGTTTGTGCAGGAGACACAAACATCTGAACCAAGATAGGCAAATCCTTACATTTTAGCTCCAGAACTTCCCCCAGAAGATGGCCAAGGTTTTGATTCTGGCTTGTATAGCAGTCCAGTTTCTCCCTATCCCCTTTCTTTCTGTGAGTGTAGGTACCTACACTGTTTCTCACAGTTTGCTTCCTGAGGAACCCTATCTAGACATTGTTCTTTATAGATTGATCTGGAAAGATTAATAAAATGAGTAAATCCTTTAACAAGACTGAATAAGAAAATTAAAAAAGTCAAATCAAGAAAATATAGAATCTAAAAAAGAAGTTATTGTTAGCAGGCAAAAAAAAATGTGGTAATTTTGAAACCTTGGAAGAAAGCAAGCTCTGGGAAAATGTAAGATGAAAAAAGTATGTAGAAAACTTGAATAAACCAATAACAATTAAAGAAACTGAAATGATAATCGCATACTTCAACCCCTCAATATAAATCCTTGCCTTAGGTATTTTTAAATAAGAATATCACAAACTTCCAAGTCGTAAATAATACCCTTATTATACAATTTTTTTCCAGAGAAATAGAGAGGAGATAACATTCCCAAACTCTGTTAATTAAACCAGTGCAACCTATATTATAAAGTCAGGTAAGTCAGGATGTGAAAAAGGTAGTAACTCATGTAATGCAACAATTTGACATAAAATATGAGCAAACTGAATCCAAAAGTACTTTAGTGCATTTTAATAGCATTAGTTAGTCATAGCACATAATTAAAAGTTAAAATGAAAAACAGTTTTTAAGATTAAAAATAATTAATTTAAAAGACTTTTTTAATCCAAGAAGTCATAATGGTACTTACAAAGGAGAGAGGAGAGGAAAGATCTTTACAGTAAAATGCCAGCTAAAAACCAAATAAAGACTGATAAGGTTTTGCAACCCTCAATGTAATAATTGATTCAGGCACGGGTGACCATTGGATGATAAAATTCATTGGTAAAGAGTTGTGGGAATGAGATAAGATTGTCACATGGTGTCAAAGTAATACCTTTGGGAGTAATTATAAATTATAAAGTAAAACTGCACCTAGAACTTGGAGAAATCTGGTGGGCATCACCTCAATAAAGTGATAACATTTTTAATATAATGATGAGACACTCTGAATTATGTGCCTTTTCATGAAATGCATTATAAAGTTCTCAATCTCATAGATGAAGTATTCTTGCCAAAAAAATTTTATCTGAATTTAATCAAGCCTCCAGTCTTAAATTTCAAGTTTACAAGAAATATAAACAATTAACCAAAGAACACCATAAGGAAACAAACAATTCCCAATGTGCTATATTGTACAAGAAAACTGACCTTTCCTCTTTCAAAAGTCAATATCATAAAAACAAAACAAAACAAGACAAAAGCAGATCTCTTGATTAAAAGTAACTAGAAATATATTATAATCAGAGTGCCTGAAACTCTCCTGAATCTTGGAGTTTCAAAAGAAAAGTACAAAACATATTTTTTGGACAATTAAGCATACTTGAATATGAACTAGATATATTAGATGCTATTATGAAATAATGGTTTATTTCTTAGGTTTGACAATGATACTGTGATTATTTAGCAGACTGTCCTTATTGTTAGAAGGTACCTGCTGAAGTATTTAGAGGCAAATAATGTGCCTGCTTACTCTATCTGGCCAGATAACTGATAAAAAAACAAGTGGAAAGAGGTTTAGTGAATGTGGCAAGTATGTTAACAAATGATGAATTGTTTCTATTCTTTCAACTTTTTTTGGTGTAAATTTTTCAAATAAAGTATAATAGTAAAATGCACCATGATAAGCTAGCAGTATAAAAAATGTGAATGTGTTTCTACTTTTGAAATTGATTAGTGTTTTTGACCACATTAATGATGTAAAGGGGAAAAGTAGTTTCTTTCATCAGTTTGTTTTGTGTTCAGTTTACAAGTCTTGTACTTTCTTAGTTGTTTACTCCTTAGTAGTTTATGGTATTTTTTTATTCTGTTGTAAATAGAATCATTTTCTTAATTTCTTGTTCAGATTATCATTGACAGTTTATAGAAATACAACTGATTTGTATAGATATTTATATTCTGTAAATTTTTTGTATTTGTTAATTAGTTCTTACAGTTTTTTGAGGTATGATTTAGGGTTTTCTATATGTAATATGATGTCAATCTACATATAAACAGTTTTACTTCTGCCTTCCCAATACAGATAACACTCATTTATTTTCCTTGCCTAATTTCTCTGGCTAGAACTTTCAATATCATACTGAATACAAGTGGTGAAAACGGGCATTCATTTTCTGGTTCCTGATTTTCGGGGAAAAACTTTCAGCAGTTCACTATTGATTATGATCGTAGCTGTGGGCTTTTCACATATCAATTCTATCATTTTGAGGAAGTTTCTTGTATTCCTTGCTTATTGAATGCTTTCATTCAAGAAAGGGTGCTGGATTTCATTAAATGCTTTTTCTGTATCAATTGAGATGTGTTTTTCCTTCATGCTATTCATAGGTATTACATTGATTTTTACATGTTGAGCCATGCTTGTATTTTAAAGATAAATCTCACTTGGTCCATAATCCTTTCAAATTAAGCTTGTTAGTATTTGTTGATAATATATATATATATATATATATATATATATATATATATATATTCATAAGGTATATTCGCCTATAGTTTTCTTACAGTGGTTTTGGCTCTGGTATCAGGGTAGTGCTGACCTTACACAATGAGTTTGAGAAAGACATGTTGATTCTTTAAATGTTGGGTAGAAGTCATCAGTGAAGCCATCTAGTCCTGAGATTTTCCTTGTTGGAAGGCTTTGATTACAGATTCCATCTCTTCATTGTTGGTTTATTCAGCATTTCTGTTGTAAGTTTTTGGTAGTTTATCGATTTCTACAAATTTTTACATTTCAGCCAGGTTGTCTGATTTCTTTACATACAACTGTCCATAATCTCTTTATAATTTTCTTTATTTCTGTAAAGTTTGTAGTAATATCCCCTTTTTCTAACTTGAGTCTTTTTTCAATCTAGCTAGAAGTTTATCAATATTGTTATTTTCAATAAAGCAAATTCTTCTTTCATTTATTCTGATGTTTTTCTATTTTCATTTCATTGCTATCTGCTTTAATCATTATTTCCTCTATCTCCTAACTTTAAGTTTAGTTCTTTTCTAGTTAAAGATATGTAATTAGATTACTGAGATCTTTCTTCTTTATAAAAATAGGAATTTATTGCCATAAATTTCCCTATGAACACTGCTTCTGCTACATTCCAAAAGTTTTAAAATGTTGCATTTTGTTTAATTTCTAAGCTATTTTTATTTTTTTTTGTGATTCCTTCTTTGACCCATTGGTTATTTTAAAGTGCACTTAGGAGGAGCAGTGAAAAGATGTCACAATAGGACAGCAAAGCAAAAACCTCTTCCCTCATACACACCAAGAAAACAATTAAAGCAAATGCAACTAACCCTGAAAATGACCTGAAGATGCTCTGCAGACCATCTACACCTGGTGAAGAAGAGCAGACCACACTGAGAATGGTAAAGGCATAGAGCCATGATTGATTAGGACTCAGTCCTTTCCCCCATCCCCGCCTACAAATGAGAGAGAAAAGAATAGAGTGAGGAGGGGATAAACACTCAGGAATCTGGCACACCTGGCCCTGGAGATCTTCTCCAAGAATATGAGTCCACATTGCATTAGGCTTTGGCTATCAATGTGGCTGGACCCCAGGGAGAGTTAGAGCACTTCAGGAGGCTGAGACTCCTATCACCAATGGAGGACAGGCATGCTCTGTTGGTCCCACTGAGACCCAACACAAAGGCAGCACTTGAAAGATTCACCAGCAGTGAAAGTGTGCCAGTTGTGTGGGGGGCAGAGGGTGCTCACTCCAGAAGAGAAAGGGCAAGAGGAACAACAGTTTCTCAGCCATCCCTTAGCCCAGGTGGTTAGGTGTTCATGGGAGCCAGCTCCAAAATGCTCCACCTTCATTTCTGGCTGCTCATCCTCACAGAGGTGCTCCCCTATGTACCTGCCCTGTCCAGACACTAGGCCCAGCAGTGGTCCAACCATGCTGATTGGCAAGCAGAGGGAAGATGACATTTCCCAGATTTCCTGGCTCTCGCTCAGCCCAACGGGTCAGGAGCCTGTGAGAGCCAGCTCTGAAACTCTCCATCTCCCTCACTGGTGGCTCAGCCCTGCAGTGGCACTCCCTTATGTACCCATGCCACCTGGGACAATCAGCCCAGCAGTGGTCAGATTTTGCTGACTGGCAGGCCAAAGAAAGATGACATTTCCCAGTTCTTCTGGCCCTCCTTCAGCTCAGCTGGCCAGACACTTGCAGGATCCAGCTGTAAACTCTCCACCCACCCCACTGGATCAACCCCAGTGCCCCTCAGCATGCCTGCCCTGCCCTGTAGGTTCAGCCCAGGTCAACCATTGATGACCAGCAGGAAGAGGATGTCCCTGCTCAGTGAGTCCCAGCACAGGTGCCTCACATCACACAGAGTTAAGCTGTGGGGATCACCAATTGCCAGAAGACTGGCAATAAGGCAGCACCCACCCACAGCCTACCAACAGCAAGTGCAGTTCAGCTGCAAAAGAGAACCAAGACATGGTGAGCAAAGAGCCTTGAGTTTCTGGGCACCACAGGATTCCCACTTCATAAAGCCATTACTCTCAAGACCAGGAAGCAAAGCTGATCTACCTAATACAAAGGAAGAAACACAGAAACCAAGACAAATGAACAGGTACAGTCTCCAAACAAAAGAACAAGATAGTACATCAGAAAAAGGCCTAAATTAAATGGATATTAGCAATCTTCTTGATAAAAAATTCAAATAACAATCATAAAGATGCTCACTGAATAGGGAAAAGAACGATCTCAATGAAAACTTCAACAAAGAGCTAGAAAATATAAAAAAAAGCCACTCACATCTTGCTGCCCTGAAAGTCAGTGACTGCATTGGGTCACTGTAGTAACCGCATTGTTTTTTCATGTGAAACCTTCATAAGAGTGTATATCAATCATACCTTAATAAAATTATTTTAATAAAGAAAGAAAAGAAAAAGAGCCACTCAGAGCTGAACACAATAACTGAAATGAAAAATACATTAGAGGGAATGAATATCAGACTGCTGAAAGTAAGGGAAAGAATCAGTGTGATGGAAGATAGAGAACAGCAGAGTAATCAAATTGAGAAACAGACAAAAAGAATTGCTAAAAATGAGAAAATGCTAAGAGAACTGTGTGACAACTCCAAACAAAACAATGTTCGCATAATAGGAGCTCAAGAAAGTGAAAAACAAAGGAGTAGAAAGTCTCTTTGAAGAAATAATAGCTGAAAATTTTCCAAATCTAGGGAAGGAAATAGATATCCTTGTCCTAGAAGCACAGAGAGTCCCTAAAAAGATGAACCCCAGGAATACAGGATCAAGACACATAATAATTAAAATGGCAGAGGTTAAAGATAAAGAGAGAATCTTAAAAGCAACAAGAGAGAGACAGGCGTTACCTATAAGGGGAACTCCATAAGGCTAATATCAGATTTCTCAGCAGAACATTACAGACCAGGAGGAAGTTGCATTAAATATTTAATGTATTCAAAGGGAAGAACCTACAACCAAGTATTCTCTACCCAGCAAGGTTATCATTCAGAATTGAAAGAAATATTAACAGTTTCCCAGTTAAAAGAATTTACCACCACTAAACCACCCTTTCAAGATATGTTAAAGGGATTTCTGTAGAGGGAATGTACTTAAGCCTAAATATTTTTATCAGTGAAAATAAACCTACAGTAAAGATAGTAGACCAATTACTTACTAAGAAAGTATGAAGTCAAAACACAAAGAAGAGTAGTAAATTCAGCTATACACAAAATTACTTAAGGAATACAAAAAGATGTAGATTATGACATCTCATGTAAGTGTGGAGGAGGAAAAACAATGAAAAAGTAGTACCTTTAGAATATGTTAAAAATCGAGTAACCATGAACATAATATAGACTTACATATTTAGGGAACTATCTATAAACCTTATGATAACCACAGATCTAAAGCCTATACACACACAAAAGTAAGTAAGTACATAAGTAAGCAAACAAACAAACAAACAAATAAATAAATAAAAGGAATCTCAGAATAACACTAAAGAAAATCATCAAATCACAAAAGAAGAGTATAAGAGAGGAAGGAAAAGAGAGGAGCTATAAAAACAAACAGAAAACAATTTATAAAATGGCAATAAATATGCACCTATCAATAATTACCTTAAATGTAAATGAACTGAATGCACCAATCAAAAGACTTAGGGTGGCAGAATCAATAAAGAAACAAAACCCATCTATATGCTGCCTATAAGCAACTCATTTCAGACCTAAAGACATATATAGACTGAATGTGAAAGGATGGAAAAAAATACTGCATGCAAATAATGGGGAGAAAATATCAAGAATAGCAGTACTCAGACAGACAAAATAGACTTCAAAACTAAGAAAATAACTAGAGAAAAAGAAGGACATTACTAATGGTAAGAGGATCTGTCCAACAAAAGGATATAACAATAGTAAATATCTATACACCCAACATAGGAGCACCTAAATATGTAAAACAAATACTAACAGACTTAGTGGGAGAAATAGACAGCAACACAATCATATTAGAGGATTTCAACACTCCACTTACATCAATGGATAGATCATCCAGAGTGTCAACAAGAAAACAGAGGCATTCAATGACCATTAGATCAGATAGATTTAACAGATACATACAGAACATTCCACCCCAGAGCAGAAGAATATACATTCTTCTCAAGTGCACATGGGACATTCTCCAGGATAAATCACATATTGCAACATCAAAAGAGACTCAATAAATTCAGAAAGATGGAGATAGTATCAAGCATCTTTTCAGACCACATGTTATGAACTTGGAAATCAAGTACATGAAGAAAGCCAAAAATAAAATAAAATAAAAAACACAAATACATGGAGACTAGACAACATGCTTCTAAATAATCAATGGATCAATGAACAAATAAAAAAAGGAAATCAAACAATACATAGAGAAAAATGAATATAAAACAACACAGTTCAAAATATGTGGGATGCCACAAAAGTCGTTCTAAGAGGAAAGTATAAGAAACAAGAATAATTCCAAATAAACAATCTAAATCACAACTAAAGGAACTAGAAAAAGAAGATCAAATGAAACCCACAGTTAGTAAAAGGAGGGACATATTAAACACCAGAGAAGAAATAAATAAAATTGAGAATAAGAAAACAATAGAAAAAATCAACAATATCAAGAGCTGGTTCTTCAAGAAGATAAACAAAATAGACAAACCCATAGCCAGACTTATCAAGAAAAAAAGAGACACAAGTAAACAAATCAGGAACAAAAAAGAAGTTACAACTAACATCATAGCAACTCAAAGAATTATTAGAAAATTCTATGAAATATTATATGCCAATAAATTGGACGACCTAGAGGAAATGACAAATTCTTAGAAAAAAAACACTCTTCCAAGACTGACTTAGGAAGACACAGAAAATTTGAACAGGCTGATTACCAGTAATGAAATTGAACTGGTAATCAAAAAACTCCAAAAAACAAAAGTTCCAGGAACAGATGGCTTCACAGCTAAATTCTACCAAACATTAAAAAAAACTAATACCTATGCTTCTAAAAGTATTCCATAGAATAGAAGAGGAGGAAATACTTACACACTAATTCTGTGAGGCCTGCATCACTCTAAAATTCAAACCAGAGACACTATAAAAAAGGAAATGAGAGATCAATATCCCTGTTGAACATAGATGCAAAAATCCTCAACAAAATACTGGCAAACAAAATTCAAAAATACATCAAAAGGATCATCCATCACAACCCATCACAACCAAATGGTATTTATTCCACAGATGCAAGGATGGGGATGGTACAATATTCATAAATCAATCAATATGCTACACCACAATAAAAAGAAGGATTAAAAGTATGTGATCATCTCAATAGGTGCTGAAAAAGCATTGGACAAAATTTGATATCTGGTCATGATAAAAACTCTCAGCAAAAAGGGTGTAAAGGGTGCATATCTCAACATAATAAAGGCCATATATGACAAACCCACAACAAACATTATACTCAATGGTAAAAAGCTGAAAGCTTTTCCTCTGACATAAGAATTAAGACAAGGATGTCCACTCTCACAGTTTTTATTCAACATAGTACATAAAGTCCTAGCTACAGCAATCAGACAAGAAAAAGAGATAAAAGTCATCCAAACAAGTAAGGAAGAAGTAAAACTGTCACTATTTGCTGATGACATGACATTATACACACAAAATCCTAAAGACTCCACCAAAAAACTATTAGAACAAATAACTGGATTCAGCAAGGTCATAGGACACAAAATCAAAATACAGAAATCCTCTCTATTCCTATATACTAACAATGAATTAGCAGAAAGAAAAATCAAGAAAACAATTCCACTTATAATTGCATTAAAAAAAGTAAAATACTGAGGAATAAAGCTAACCAAGGAGGTGAACAACCTATATTCTGAAACTATAAGACACCAGTGAAAGAAATTGGAGAAGACACAAATAAATGGAACTCTATCCCATGATCATGGACAGGAAGAATTAGTATCATCAAATCAATAAGTTAATTAATATTGTCAAAAATGGCCCTCTTGCCCAAAGCAATTAACAGATTCAGTGCTATCCTTATCAAAATACTAATGGCATTTTCCAATGAACTAGAGCAAACAACCCTAAAATTTATATGGAACCAAGTAAAAAAGACCCTGAATAGTCAAAACAATCTTGAGAAAGAAGAAGCAAGCTGGGGATATCACACTTCCTGATTTCAAGCTATACTAAAAAGCTACAGTAATCAAAAGAGCATGGTACTAGCATAAGAAGAGTCTTTTATCAATGGTACAGAAATAGAGAGCCCAGAAGTAAACCCACACATATATAGTAAACAGTGTATGACAAAGGAGTCAAGAATATATGGAGAAAAGACAGTCTCTTCAATAAATGGCATTGGGAAAACTGGAAAGCTACATACAAGAGAATGAAACTGGATTACTCCTTAAAACCATGCACAAAAGTAAACTTGCAATGAATTAAGGATCTAAACATAAGATATGAAGCCATAAAACTTTTAGAAGAAAACATATGCAAAAATCTCTTCAATGTTAACGAGTAATTTTTTTCTGGATACATCTTCACAAGCAAGGGAAACAAAAGCAAAAATAAACAAGTGAGGCTGCATCAATCTAAAAAACTTCTGTACAGCAAAGGAAACCATCAACAGAACAAGGTAATCTAGAATATGGGATAATATATTTGTAAATGATATATCCAATAAGGGGTTAACATCTAAATTATATAAAGAATTCATTTGCTTCAATCAGAAAACAAATGATCCAATTAAAAATGGGCAGAGGACCTGAACAGACATTTTTCTAAAGAAGACATACAGATGGCCAACAGGCACATGAAAAGGTGCTCCACTAACCAGGGAATTAACTCCACTTATCAGGGAAATATGAATCTAAACCACAATGAGATATCACCTCACATCAGTCAGAATGGCCACTACCCAAAAGAGAAGAAACAAGTGTTGACAAGAATGTGGGGAAAAGGGAACCCTCCCACACTGTTGGTGGGAGTGTAAATTGGGGCAGATACTATGGAAAGCAATAAGAAGATTCCTCAAAAAGCTAAAAATAGAAATACTATGAGACCCAGTAATTCCCATTCTAGGAAATTACCCAAATAAAATAAAATCTGTTTGGAAAAGATATATGCATCTTATGTTTATTGATGCATTATTTACAATAGCCAAGATATGGAAGCTACCATAGTGTCCATCAATAGATGAGTGGAAAAAGATGTGGTACTTATATACAATGGGATATTATTCAGTCACAGAAAAGAAATCCTGCCATTTGAGACAACACAGATGGACCTAGAAAGTATTATGCTAAGCAAAATAAGCCAGGCGGAGAAAGACAAATGCAATATAATTTCACTTATTTGTGGAATCTAAAAAAAAGCAAAGCAAAACAAACAAAATAGCAATAGACTTATAGACATTCATAAGTGACTGATGGTTACAGGGGGAAAGGGTTGGGGTGGATGGGTAAAATAGAAAAGGATAGGAGGCAGATCATCTCAGTCATAATATAGTCATGGGGATGAAAATATAGCATAAAGAATATAGTTTGTAATTCTGTAAAATCTATGTTGACAGATAGTAATTGTACTATTTGGGTGAGCACTTGATAATAAAGATAACTATTGAACCACTATTTTGTATATTTGAAAGCAATGTAACATTGTATATGAACTATACTTCATTTAAAAAATTTAAGAAAAATAAAGTGTGTTTAATTTCCACATTTTCTAGTTTTCTTTCTGTTTTTTTTCCTTCTATTATTGATTGTATTTATTCTGTCATTCTATTTTGGTTAACAAAAATATTTTGCATGTCTGCAATACTTTTAAATGTACCAAGATTTTTGTGCCACCATACTTTTTATCCTGGAGAATGTTCCAGATGCATTAGACAAAAGTATGTATTCTGTAGTTGGATATTCTATAGATGTCTATTCAATCTAGTTGTTTATAGTTTAAGTTCCCTATTTTTTCTTTTTTAGTTCTATAATATAAAGTGTATTTTATTATTTTTGTTTTGGTATCATTAATGTACAATCACATGAGGGACACTGTGGTTGTTAGATTTCCCCCATTATCAAGTCCCCATCACATACCCCATTATAGTCACTGCCATCAGCCTAGCAAGATGCTATAGTCACTACTTGTCTTCTCTGTGCTATACTGCCTTCCCTGTGCCCCCCACTGTGATGTGTGCTAATTGTAATGCCCCCCTATTCCCCTTATCGATCCCTCTCCACCTACCTTCCACAGTCCCTTTCCCTTTGGCAACTGTTAGTTTATTCTTGGGTTCTATGAGTCTGCTGCTGTATTGTTTCTTCAGTTTTTGTTCTTATGCTCCACAGATGAGTGAAATCATTTGGTACTTGTCTTTCTCTGCCTGGCTTATTTCACTGAGCATAATACCCTCTAGCTTCATCCATGTTGTTGCAAATGGTAGGATTTGTTTTTTTCTTATGGATGAATAATATTCCATTGTGTATATGTATCAATTCTTCTTTAACCATTCATCTACTCATAGATACTTAGGTTGCTTCCATTTCTTGGCTATTGTAAAAAGTGCTGCAATAAACATAGGGTTGCATATGTCTTTTTGAAACTGGAATCCTGCATTTTTAGGGTAAATTCCTAGGAATGGAATTCCTGGGTCAAATGGTATTTCTATTTTTAGTTTTTTGAGGAATCTCCAAACTGTTTTTTGCAATGGGTGAGCTAGTTTACATTCCCACCAGTAGTGTAGGAGGGTTCCCCTTTCTCCACATCCTCGTCAGCATTTGTTGTTCCTGGTCTTTTCTATGTTGGCCATCCTTACTGGTGTGAGGTGATATCGGATTGTGGTTTTAATTTGCATTTCCATGATAATTAGTGAGGTGGAGCATCTTTCTAGGTGTCTGCTCATATCCTCCACCCATTTTTTAATAGGGTTATTTGCTTTTTGGATGTTGAGATGTGAGTTATATATGTATTTTGGATGTTAATCCCTTGTCAGATATGTCATTTACAAATATATTTTCCCATACTGTAAGATGTCTTTTTGTTCTGCTGATGGTGTTTTTTGCTGTACAGAAGCTTTTTAACATGATTTAATCCCATTTGTTCATTTTTTATTTCGTTTCCCTTGCTCAGGAGATGCATTCAGGAAAAAGTTACTCATGTTTATATTTAAGAGATTTTTGCCTTTGTTTTCTTCTAAGAGTTTTATGGTTTCATGACTTATATTCAGCTCTTTGATACATTTTGAGTTTACTTTTGTGTATGGGGATAGATAATAATCCAGTTTGATTCTCTTGCATGTAGCTGTCCAAGTTCCCTATTTCTTCCTTGATCTTGTGTCCTATACATTATTAAAGTGGAGTATTGGCCACAAACTATTATAGAACTGTATTTATCCTTTTGTTTGCTTCATGTTTGGGAGATCCTTTATTGGATGCACGTTTTTTGTCTTCATGGTGAACCCAACCAGTAATACATAATTACTTCATTGTCTCTTGGAAAGTCTGGATATATACTCTTTACTTTCTACCCTTCTTTTCTGAATTTGAGCACAACTTTATTTTATAATAGGAATAAAAGATCAAGGTAAAGGGAAGAAACTCTTTTTGTTCAGAATGTAGGATCTTCTACCAGATTGGTTTAGACTCTTCAAAAGAATATTGTAATGGAAAAATAATGGAAGAACTGACCCTGAAAGTTGCAATAGCCAAATGCAAATGTGTGGACACTGATTAGATTTTGTTTAGAAATATCTTGGATAATCATGAAGATCTGAAAGATGTCTGGTTTTTTGATATTAAGATCTGTTATTTTCTTAAAAAATGTGATAATGGTATTACACTCACATGAAGATATCTTTTTCTTAGGAAATGCGTGTACATTTCTTGGTGAAATAGCATTATCTCTATCTCTATAACTTTTAAATGATTTAGTGGAAAATACATTTGTATGTTACAATAATATATCAAATATGGAAAAATATTAACATACTGAATTTAGGTGAAAAATATACGTGTTTTAAGTTCAGCAATTTAATGTTTCCATAATGAAAGATTTGGAAAAAGGGGAAATGTGTGACTTCTCTTCAGAAAATATGCAAGCAAGAAGGGAGGGGAGTGACAAAGTGTCTAAAGAAAAAAAAAACAACAGAATTCTATGTCCAGCAAATTTCTCCTTCAAAAGTGGAGAAATACTCTCTTAGATTAAAAAGCTGAGAAAATTGATTACCAGTATATTAGAATGTTAAACAAAAGCTCCATAAATGAACAATGATGTCAGAAACTTGGCTCTAGAAAAAGAATTTTAGAGAAGGAATAAATGATGGTAAAATAAATCATTTTTTTTATTCTAACACATAAGGTTTGTTAAAAAAAAAAATGAGTATAGGGGCGGAGCCAAGATGTCAGCATGAGTAGAGCAGCAGAAATCTCCTCCTGAAACCACATATATCTATGAAAATATAACAAAGACAACTTTTCCTAAAATAGAGACCAGAGGACACAGGACAACATCCAGACCACATCCACACCTGCGAGAACCCAGCATCTTGCAAAGGGGATGAGATACAAGCCCCAGCCCGGTGGGTCCTGAGTGCCCCTCCCCACAGCTCCCAGCGGGAAGAGAGAGATCTGAGCAGGAGGGAGAAGGAGCCCAGGACTGCTGAACACCCAGCCCCAGCCATCTGGACCACAGTGCAGAACCAATGCTTGTGCGGGTTCCTGGATACTAGGGAAACAGGGCAGCAGGACTAGTGAGCGGGTGCCTGAGGCCGACACCGGAGAACAAAGAAACGGGAGGGGCCATTTTTTTTTTTTGGTGAGTGATTTTTGGAAGTCTTAAACGGACAGGGACCCCAATACTAGGGAAACAGGGCAGCAAGACTGGTGAACGGGTGCCTGAGACAGGCGCATAAGGACAAAAAAAATCATGCATTTTTTAAAAATTATATATTTAATTTTTTTTTGTTATTTTTTGTTGTGGTTGCTGTTGTTGTTTTGGTTTGGAGAGTGTTTTTTGGAAGTCTTAAAGGGGCAGGGCAGGACACTTAGTGCAGAAACAGGGAATCTGGGGATCTCTGGGCACTCTAACCCCCTGGGCAGCAGGGAGCATGGAGGCCCCTTAAGGAGATAAATAGCCTCCCCACCGCTCCCCAACCAACAGGGCTCCACCATTTTGGAGCAGGAGCCCGAGCCAGGCCACACCCACAGCAACAGTGGAGATAAACTCCATACCAGCCGGGCAGGAAGCAGAAGCGCTGTCTGCACACAGCTGCCCAGCACAAGCCACTAGAGGTCGCTATTCTCCCAGGAGAGGAAGGCCACAAACCAACAAGAAGGAAAGCTCTTCCAGCCGTCACTCATACGAGCTCTGCAAACTATCTCTATCACCATGAAAAGGCAAAACTACACGCAGACAAAGATCACAGAGTCAACAACACCTGAGAAGGAGACAGACCTAACCAGTCTTCCTGAAAAAGAATTCAAAATAAAAATCATGAACATGCTGACAGAGATGCAGAGAAAAATGCAAGAGCAATGGGATGAAGTCTGGAGGGAGATCACAGATGTCAGGAAGGAGATCACAGAAGTGAAACAAACCCTGGAAGGATATATAAGCAGAATGGATAAGATGCAAGAGGCCATTGAAGGAATAGAAACCAGAGAACAGGAACGTATAGAAGCTGACATAGAGAGAGATAAAAGGATCTCCAGGAATGAAACAATACTAAGAGAACTATGTGACCAATCCAAAAGGAACAATATCCGTATTATAGAGGTACCAGAAGAAGAAGAGAGAGGAAAAGGGATAGAAAGTGTCCTTGAAGAAATCATTGCTGAAAACTTCCCCAAACTGGGGGAGGAAATAATCAAAGAGACCACTGAAATACACAGAACCCCCAACAGAAAGGGTACAAGGAGGACAACACCAAGACACATAATAATTAAAATGGCAAGGATCAAGGACAAGGAAAGAGTTTTAAATGCAGCTAGAGAGAAAAAGGTCACCTATAAAGGAAAATACATCAGGCTATCATCAGACTTCTTGACAGAAACCCTACAGGCCAGAAGAGAATGGCATGATATATTTAATGCAATGAAACAGAAGGGCCTTGAACCAAGGATACTGTATCCAGCACGACTATCATTTAAATATGATGGTGGGATTAAACAATTCCCAGACAAGCAAAAGCTGAGGGAATTTGCTTCCCACAAACAACCTGTACAGGGCATCTTACAGGGACTGCTCTAGATGGGAGCACTCCTAAAAAGAGCACAGAACAAAACACGCAACATATGAAGAATGGAGGAGGAGGAATAAGAAGGGAGAGAAGAAAATCTCCAGACAGTGTATATAACAGCTCAATAAGCGAGCTAAGTTAGGCAGTAAAATACTAAAGAGGCTAACCTTGAACCTTTGGTAACCACGAATTTAAAGCCTGCAGTGGCAATAAGTACATATCTCTCAATAGTCACCCTAAATGTAAATGGACTTAATGCACCAATCAAAAGACACAGAGTAATAAAATGGACAAAAAAGCAAGACCCATCTATATGCTGCTTACAAGAAACTCACCTCAAACCCAAAGACATGTACAGACTAAAAGTCAAGGGATGGAAAAACATATTTCAGGCAAACAACAGTGAGAAGAAAGCAAGGGTTGCAGTACTAATATCAGACAAAATAGACTTCAAAACAAAGAAAGTAACAAGAGATAAAGAAGGACACTACATAATGATAAAGGGCTCAGTCCAACAAGAGGATATAACCATTCTAAATATATATGCACCCAACACAGAAGCACCAGCATATGTGAAACAAATACTAACAGAACTAAAGAGGGAAATAGACTGCAATGCATTCATTTTAGGAGACTTCAACACACCACTCACCCCAAAGGATAGATCCACCGGGCAGAAAATAAGTAAGGACACACAGGCACTGAACAACACACTAGAACAGATGGACCTAATAAACATCTATAGAACTCTACATCCAAAAGCAACAGGATATACATTCTTCTCAAGTGCACATGGAACATTCTCCAGAATAGACCACATACTAGTCCACAAAAAGAGCCTCACCAAAATCCAAAATATTGAAGTTCTACCAACCAATTTTTCTGACCACAAAGGTATAAAACTAGAAATAAATACTACAAAGAAAACAAAAAGGCTCACAAACACATAGAGGCTTACCAACATGCTTCTAAATAATCAATGGATCAACGAACAAATCAAAATAGAGATCAAGGAATATATAGAAACAAATGACAACAACACAAAGCCCCAACTTCTGTGGGATGCAGCGAAAGCAGTCTTAAGAGGAAAGTATATAGTGATCCAGGCACACTTGAAGAAGAAAGCACAATCCCAAATGAATAGTCTAACATCACAATTATTGAAACTGGAAAAAGAAGAACAAATGAGGCCTCAACTCAGCAGAAGGAGGGACATAATAAAGATCAGAGAAGAAATAAACAAAATTGAGAAGAAGAAAACAATAGCAAAAATCAATGAAACCAAGAGCTGGTTCTTTGAGAAAATAAACAAAATAACTAAACCTCTAGCCAAAATTATTAAGAGAAAAACAGAATCAACACAAATCAACAGAATCAGAAATGAGAATGGAAAAATCACGACAGACTCCACAGAAATACAAAGAATTATTAAAGACTACTATGAAAACCTATAAGCCAACAAGCTGGAAAACCTAGAAGAAATGGACAATTTCCTAGAAAAATACAACCTCCCAAGACTGACCAAGGAAGAAACACAAAAGTTAAACAAACCAATTATGAGCAAAGAAATTGAAATGGTAATAAAAAACTACCCAAGAATAAAACCCCAGGGCTGGACGGATTTACCTCAAAATTTTATCAGACACACAGAGAAGACATAATACCCATTCTCCTTAAAGTGTTCCAAAAATAGAAGAGGAGGGAATATTCCCAAACTCATTCTATGAATCCAACATCACCCTAATACCAAAACCACTCAAAGACTCCACCAAAAAATAAAATTACAGACCAATATCCCTGATGAATGTAGATGCAAAAATACTCAATAAAATATTAGCAAACAGAATTCAACAGCATATCAAAAGGATCATACACCATGACCAAGTGGGATTCATCCCAGGGATGCAAGGATTGTACAACATTCTAAAATCCATCAACATCATCCACCACATAAACAAAAAGAAAGACAAAAACCACATAATCATCTCCATAGATGCTGAAAAAGCATTTGCCAAAATTCAACATCCATTCATGATAAAAACTCTCAGCAAAATGAGAATAGAGTGCAAGTACCTCAACATAGTAAAGGCCATATATGATAAACCCACAGCCAACATTATACTGAAGAGCAAGAAGCTGAAAGCTTTTCCTCTGAGATCAGGAACTAGACAGGGATGCCCACTCTCCCCACTGTTATTTAACATAGTACTGGAGGTCCTAGCCATGGCAATCAGACAAAACAAAGAAATACAAGGAATCCAGATTGGTAAAGAAGAAGTTAAACTGTCACTATTTGCAGATGATATGATACTGTACATAAAAAATCCTAAAGACTCCACTCCAAAACTACTAGAACTGATATAGGAATACAGCAAAGTTGCAGGATACAAAATTAACACACAGAAATCTGTAGCTTTCCTATACACTAACAATGAACCAATAGAAAGAGAAATCAGGAAAACAATTCCATTCACAATTTCATCAAAAAGAATAAAATACCTAGGAATAAACCTAACCAAAGAAGTGAAAGACTTATACTCTGAAAACTACAAGTCACTCTTAAGAGAAATTAAAGGGGACACTAATAAATGGAAACTCATCCCATGCTCATGGCTAGGAAGAATTAATATCGTCAAAATGGCCATCCTGCTCAAAGCAATATACAGATTTGATGCAATCCTATCAAATTACCAGCAACATTCTTCAATGAACTGGTACAAATAATTCAAAACTTCATATGGAAACACCAAAGACCCCGAATAGCTAAAGCAATCCTGAAAAAGAAGAATAAAGTAGGGGGGATCTCACTCCCCAACTTCAAGCTCTACTACAAAGCCATAGTAATCAAGACAATTTGGTACTGGCACAAGAACAGAGCCACAGAGCAGTGGAACAGATTAGAGACTGCAGAAATTAACCCAAACATATATGGTCAATTAATATTTGATAAAGGAGCCATGGACATACAATGGCAAAATGACAGTCTCTTCAACAGATGGTGCTGGCAAAACTGAACAGCTGCATGTAGGAGAATGAAACTGGACCATTGTCTAACCCCATACACAAAAGAAAATTCAAAATGGATCAAAGACCTGAATGTAAGTCATGAAACCATAAAACTCTTAGAAAAAAACATAGGCAAAAACCTTTTAGACATAAACATGAGGGACCTCTTCTTGAACATATCTCCCCGGGCAAGGAAAACAACAGCAAAAATGAACAAGTGGGACTATATTAAGCTGAAAAGCTTCTGTACAGCGAAAGACACCATCAATAAAACAAAAAGGAACCCTACAGTATGGGAGAATATATTTGTAAATGACAGATCCGATAAAGGCTTGATGTCTAGAATATATAAAGAGCTCACATGCCTCAACAAACAAAAAACAAATAATCCAATTAAAAAATGGGCAGAGGAACTGAACAGACAGTTCTCCAAAAAAGAAATACAGATGGCCAACGGACACATGTAAAGATGCTCCACATCGCTAATTATCAGAGAAATGCAAAATAAAACTACAATGAGGTATCACCTCACACCAGTAAGGATAGCTGCCATCCAAAAGACAAACAACAACAAATGTTGGCGAGGATGTGGAGAAAGGGGAACCCTCCTACACTGCTGGTGGGAATGTAAATTAGTTCAACCATTGTGGAAAGCAGTATGGAGGTGCATCAAAATGCTCAAAACAGACCTACCATTTGACCCAGGAATTCCACTCCTAGGAATTTACCCTAAGAACGCAGCAATCAAGTTTGAGAAAGACAGATGCACTCCTATGTTTATCGCAGCACTATTTACAATAGCCAAGAATTGGAAGCAACCTAAATGTCCATCGGTAGATGAATGGATAAAGAAGATGTGGTACATATACACAATGGAATACTACTCAGCCATAAGAAGTGGAAAAATCCAACCATTTGCAGCAACATGGATGGAGCTGGAGAGTATTATGCTCAGTGAAATAAGCCAAGCGGAGAAAGAGAAATACCAAATGATTTCACTCATCTGAGGAGTATAGGAACAAAGGAAAAACTGAAGGAACAAAACAGCAGTGGAATTACAGAACCCAAAAATGGACTAACAGGTACCAAAGGGAAAGGAACTGGGGAGGATGGGTGGGCAGGGAGGGATAAGAGGGGGGAAGAAGAAGGGGTGTATTAAGATTAGCATGCATTGGGGGGGAGGGAGAAAGGGGAGGGAGGGCTGTACCACAGAGAGGACAAGTTGTGATTCTACAACATTTTGCTAAGCTGATGGACAGTAACCGTAATGTGGTTGTTAGGGGGGACCTGATATAGGGGAGAGCATAGTAAACATAGTATTCTTCATGTAAGTGTAGATTAAAAAAAAAAAATAGAAAGAAAGAAAGAAAGAAAAGGGGGATTACTCCTTAACAGGATAAAACTATTGGTAAATCAAAGATCAACGCATGCTTTAAATATCCTTAATGTTGATCACTTAAAGGGTGTTCAGATGATCAGCTATGGAGGTACTCTTTTCTGATAATATTTCTTTCTCTTAATAAAAAAAAAAAAAAAAAAGCAGTTACTGTGTGCTGACCTCCAATGAGTTCTGCACAGTGGTATAGAGGGCATGTCAAAGTGTGGGCAAAGGGTCTGTTTGTTTCTATGCAGGAGATCAAGGCCTAGCTTGGATACCCAGAAAATGAACTAAGATACGATATGAGGAGGAGCTTCCGGCATCAGCACTCTCTGGAGGACTTGTGCTGGGGGATGATCATCAAAAAGCCTCCACAGGGATCCGGACGATGCTGCAGTTGTGGCTGCATCCAGCCCACCGTCTCCTGGACTTGCCATAGGAATGAGGAGGGAGATGTCTAGGCTGGCATGTGCATACAGTGAGACAACGAATTTGACCGGATCTGTACTGTTGGAACTCAACCAGGAGTTGGGAGGGATGCAAGGTGTAGCACTCCAAAATCTCATGACCATAGACTATCTATGGTTAAAAGAACATATGGGATGTGAACACATCCCAGAAATGGGCTGCTTTAATTTGTCTGATGGTTCAAGTACAGTTGGACAATATCCATCATATCATAGATAAATTTTCACAAATGCCTAGGGTGCCTAAATGGTTTTCTTGGCTTCACTGGAGATGGATGGTAATTATAGATTTGCTTTGTTTATGTCACCGTATTCCTATTATGCTAATATGTGTGTGCAAATTAGTTAGTAGTTTAAAACCTATACATACTTAAGGTACTATACAAGAAGATATGTCAAAGAAATAATCAATCCTCCCATGTTTCCTTCATATGCTACATGTATAGCTTTTCTTCTTCCTTCCTAATTACAACCCTTAAATAGAATTCGTGCCTCATATCGAATTTACTGAGTATCATAATTCCTCCAGGTGGTAAAGATACCTCGAGACAAGTGCTGGGCATAGAAGCCACAGGGCATAAATCTGCAAAGAAGTAAAAAGTTAACCTTTGCAAACAATATGGCTTCTCTCTCACTTACCAACTTTACATTTCCCTGTAGCCCCGGAAGCGGACTGGTTAGCCAGAGACGGGTAAGATTCCTCAAGGGAGGAACAACCTAAGACAGGCACAGTCGCAGGGGGGCCATCAGGTGAGAATTTAGGGATCAACAGAGGTGAGGCTCAGAACCTCACCCCCCCTGCTTTGAGAGAAATCTTCTGCATCCGTGGATGTCTTGCTGCCCTTGTCTAGCCTGGATTAATACTTAGTCCATAGGCACACACCTGATCATCTGATCATCTACATTTGCCTTCTTACAGCACTAAACTATGTTTTCTAACTTTATCTTGCATCTACCTACCACTTCAGCATTTTATTAAAAATAAAAATAATAATAATAATAGGAGAAATGTGGGATCAACATATAAATCAAGTATAAAAATCAAATGAATATTCATATTTGACCTGATTGTTTATAGGTGATAATGCATGATCAAAACCGAAAGTTTCTGTGATGAATGCCCTTGTACTGTTCACCATGTAAGAATTTATTCACTATGTAAGAATTTGTTCACCATGTAAGAACTTGTTCGTTATGCTTCAGAAGATTGGAGACTGACGAGAATTAGGCTTGAGATGGATTAATGATTGTACATTGAGCGTTGACCCCCCTATACTGAATTTTATTGTTGTTAACAACCATTTGATCAATAAATATGAGAGATGCCCTCTCAAAAAAAAAACAAAAAAAAAAAACAAAAATGAGATATCACCTCACACCAGTAAGGATGGCTGCCATCCAAAAGACAAACAACAACAAATGTTGGTGAGGCTGTGGAGAAAGGGGAACCCTCCTACACTGCTGGTGGGAATGTAAATTAGTTTAACCATTGTGGAAAGCAGTATGGAGGTTCATCAAAATGCTCAAAACAGACCTACCATTTGACCCAAGAATTCCACTCCTAGGAATTTACCCTAAGAATGCAGCAATCAAGTTTGAGATAGAGAGATGCACCCCTATGTTTATTGCAGCACTATTTACAATAGCCAAATTGGAAGAGACCTAAATGTCCATTGGTAGATGAATGGATAAAGAAGGTGTGGTACATATACACAATGGAATACTACTCAGCCATAAGGAGAGGGCAAATCCTACCATTTGCAGCAACATGGATGGAGCTGGAGGGTATTATGCTCAGTGAAATAAGCCAAGCGGAGAAAGAGAAATACCAAGTGAAATCATTTCACTCATCTGTGGAGTATAAGAACAAAGGAAAAACTGAAGGAACAAAACAGTAGCGGAATTACAGAACCCAAAAATGGACTAACAGGTACCAAAGGGAAAGGGAATGGGGAAGATGGGTGGGTAGGGAGAGATAAGGGGGAGGAAGAAGAAATGGGTATTAAGATGCATGGGGGGGTGGGAGAAAGGGGAGGGCTGTACAACACAGAGAAGCAAAGTAGTCATTCTACAACATTTTGCTATGCTGATGGACAGTGACTGTAAAGTGGTTTATAGGGGGGACCTGGTATAGGGGAGAGCCTAGTAAACACAATATTCTTCATGTAAGTGTAGATTAAAGATAAAGAAAAAAAAGAAAGAAAGAAAAGGGGGATTACTCCTTGATACAATAAAACTAACTGTAATCAATGATTAATGCATGCTTTAAATATCCTTAATTTTGATCACTTAAAGGGTGTCAGATGATCGGCTATGGAGGTACACTTTTCTGATAATATTCCTTTCTCTTAAAAAAAAAGAAAAAAGCAGTTCCTGTGTGGTGACCTGCAATGAGTTCTACACAATGGTATGAAGGGCATATCAAAGTGTGGGCAAACGGTCTGTTTGTGTTTATACAGAGCATCAAAGCCTAATTTGGCTACCCAGAAAATGAACTAAGATATGATATGAAGAAGAACTTCCAACATCAGCACTCTCTGGAAGAGACATACCAGAAGATGATCATCAAAAAACCTCAACAAAGATCCAGGCGATGCTGCAGTTGTAGCTGCATCCATCCCACCAGTTCCTGGACTTGCCATTGGAATGAAGAAGGAGATATCTAAGCTGGCCTGTGCTTTCAGTAAAACAACAAATTTGACTGGATCTATAGTGTTGGAACTCAACCAAGAATTAGAAGTGCAAGTTGTAGCACTCCAAAATCTTACAACTACAGACTATCTACTGTTAAAAGAACATATGGGATGTGAACAGTTCCCAGGAATGGGTTGTTTTAATTTGTCTGATTTCTCTCAGACTGTTCAAGTACAGTTGGACAATATCCATCATATCATAGACAAATTTTCACAAATGCCTAGGGTGCCTAACTGGTTTTCTTAGCTTCACTGGAGATGGCTGGTAATTATAGATCTGCTTTGGTTATGTAACTGTATTCATATTATGTTAATGTGTGTGTGCGATTTAATTAGTAGTTTAAAACCTATACATGCTTAAGTTACTCTACAAGAAGATTTGTCAAAGAAATAATCAATCCTCCCATGTTTTCTTCCGTCTGCTACCTCTATATCTCTTTTTCTTCCTTTCTAATTACAACCCTTAAATAGAATTCGTGCCTCACATCAAATTTACCTAGTATCATAATTCCCACAAGTGGTAAGGATACCTTAAGACAAATGCTGGGCATAGAAGCCACAGGGCACAAATCTGCAAAGAAGTAAAAAGCTAACCTTTGCAAACAATATGGCTTCTCTCTCACTTACCAACTTTACATCTCCCTGTATGGCCTTGGAAGATGACTGGTTAGCCAGAGATGGGTAACATTCCTCAAGGGAGGAACAACCTAAGACAGGCACAGTCGCAGGGGGGCCATCAAGTGAGAAATTGGGGATCAACAGTGGTGAGGCTTAGAACCTCACCCCCCTGTTTTGAGAGAAATCTTCTGCATCTGTGGATGTTTTAATGCCCTTGTCTAGCTTGGATTAACACATAGTCTACAGGCACACACCTGATCATCTACATTTGCTCTCTTACAACACTAAACTATGTTTTCTACCTTTATCTTGCATCTATCTACCACTTCAGCATTTTATTAAAAATAAAAATTATAATAAAGGGAGAAATGTGGGATCCACATATAAATCAAGTATAAAAATCTAATGAATACTCATATTTGACCTGATTGTTTATAGTTCATAATGCGTGATCAAAACCGAAAGTTTGTGATGACTGCCCTTGCACTGTTCACCATGTAAGAACTTATTCACTATGTAAGAATTTGTTCACCATGTTAGAACTTGTTCATTATGTTTCAGAAGATTGGAGACTGACGAGAATTAGGCTTGGGGTGGATTAATGATTGTGCATTGAGCATTGACTCCCCTATACAGAATTTTATTGTTAACAACCATTTGATCAATAAATATGAGATGCCCTCTCAAAAAAAAAAAAAATATATATATATATATATAATTTTTTTTATAGATGAATAGGCTAACCAAGTGTATATAACCTTGGAAATTCCATGATTACCCACTTATAGATCAAAGCATTATATGCTTTGTGCTTTTCACTTGCTAGTGGTATGAAAGCAGATATGCTTGCTATGTTACCATTCCTATTTGACTGGGCAGTAATGAATGTATGTTATGCGGGAAGTAGACTAAAAGGCATCCTGTTCTCATAGCATGTTGAGTGTTTGTGAAGATGTACTAAAACTCTGTTCTGTATAAATCAATTTATTAGGTTTTCTGTTGGGGTAGGGACAGTGCAGTTCCTTCCTTCTTCAAAATCTTCCCACCAAGATGGGTGTTACACTGGTTTAGCTTAGCACAAGTAGGAGACAAGCAAACAGCTTTACCAGTCATCTGTGCTTTGATTTAGTATGTCAGTGTAGTACAATGCTTTGCCAGAAAACATGGATATCACCTCTCTAGAAAGAAGAAAAACTTAGCAGTTCAATTCCCAATGTGTATCTTAGATTTTTTTTTTTGGTAAGTAATAACAGCCTGTACTGACTTTTTGCTGTTCTTGTTTAAAAGCATGAGCTTTCGGCTGTTTTTCTGTAGTAATGTAGCGCTTGTTAAATACTTTTGTAACACACACAAAAAAACCAAAGGAACCAATATAGAGATCTCAAGAATGAAGAGAAATAGGATGTGTATTTAATACATTGAAATATAAAAATAATACTTACGAATAATGTTAGTTTTAGTTATAGAACAGAATATGGATGCTATAAACTTAGGTAATGTAAAAACAATATAAACAGTAAAATGAGGGGTCGGTAAGGGTATATAAGTAAATATGTGTAAATGCTAATATCTTTCATAGCAAAAGTTAATAGATTATATATGTCATAACTTTTAAAAGCATAATTACTCTGATGCCACTATTTTCTGTGCATCTTGTACTTTTAGAAAAAAGATAATATATGCATATATCTTTGTTGTCTCAAACCATTCATTAGAAATTCAATATTCTCTTCATTTTCACTGAGCTTTATTTTTACTTTATTAAGCTACAATTTACTTGATGTTAAAAAAATAAAAAATGAGTATAGCTCATGGATAAGGGAAATAAATGACAGCAGTGTTTTAAGGGACTAAATAGGAATTGCGAATGCTATATTCCAAGGCATTCTCAATACACCTCACTTGGTGTCTGGTCATTAGAAAGAGAACAAGGTTATTTGTAACTATGATGCAAACTCACAGGCAAGCAGTTAAAAAAGTAAAGCAGTATTATTGATAGGCTGAAGAGAGAAAAAATGGAATAATAAAATGCTCGATTAAAACCAGAGATGGGAAGAGACAAAAAAAATGAAATAAAAGAGGAAGGCAGTGAAAACAAATATGGATCATAATCCATCTATTTCAATCACTTTAAACATCAATGATCTAAATATACCAACTAATCAAGAGAATGAGAAGATAAGGCATAGATTAGAAAAATATTTGCAATTGATCAATCTGATAAAAGACTGTTACCCAAAATATTAAAAAGAAATCTTAAAATTCAATGAGAAAATGACAAGTTAAAAAAATGGGCCAAGAACCTAACAGACACCTTACTGAAGATACACAATAGCAAAAAAGCATGAAAAGATGCTCCACATGCTATGTCATCAGGGAATTGTTCATTCAAGCAATGAGACACTGCTGCACACACCTATTAGAATGACCCAAATCCAAAGCATTGACAACACCTAATGCTGGTGAGGATGTGCAACAATAACTTTCATTCATTCCTAGTGAGAATGCAAATGGCACAGCCACTTTGGAAGAGAGTTTGGCAGTTTCTTACAAAACTAAACACACTCTTATGGCAAGATCCAGAAATCAAGCTCCTTGCTATTTACCTCAATGATTTTTAAATGTTATTACATCCACACAAAGCCCTGCACACAAATAAACATTTGTTTATATGTTTATTTTTAGATGTTTACCTAGATAAAGCTTTGTTCATGACTAAAACTTGGAAGCAACCAAGATGGCCTTCAATATGGTACTGGATAAACAAACAAGTCATGGTACATCCAGACAATGGTCTGTTAACTGCTAAAAACAAGTGGCCATCAAGCCATGGGAAGTTTGGGGGCTGCGGGACAATATTTGGGAACTCTGTACTTTCTGAATTTTTCTGAAAGCCTAAAACTGCTAAGAGAATTAAAAAACCTATTAATACAAAACCAAGTTTTGTTCTATATAGCTAAAGAGTTGCAGCAGCTGTGGCAGTCACTTTTTGGCAAACCTCAAGTACAAAATCCAGACATTCACATCTTTAGTTATCAGGCAACACTGAGGATGACCAAGACAGAACATAGACATCACTGGGATATATATCAGTTCAGCGGTGGACTCTCCACTTTTTCTTCTTCATTGAGATATGGCCTATCCAAAAGGAACAATGCCGGCGTGTTCAAACCAGGCTGTTTCTGCCTCCTCATTTTAATCAATCTTTTCATCATTCTCTTATTCCTGAAAAGCAAGTTTGAAAAGAATGTTGAAAAACTGTTAGAGTAAGATGGACCATTCTCTATGAACCACCTGGAAATGACCAACAAAATGAAAAATTTACTTCTAGAGGTCCTTAGCAGTTTGCCCTACCACCTTAAGAATGGTGGGTAAAAAGATTTTAGTAAACAAAGGAACAAAATTGTCCACTTAGTATCATTCTATTTCCTTTTTCTTTATACTTTTCCCTTCCCTTACCACATCCCTTCTCTGTTCATGCATGCTCATGGTTTTCCCATTAAAGAAAAAGAGAGCAAAGAAGGAATGCAGGAAGGACTTAACCCCTTGATATTACTTCACAACTAACTGCTCTCTCCGCCTTTGTAGCTGTAGCAGGACAGATTATGATTGTGTCCTGTTCTTAGTACTTCACAGGCTCTACTCCAATTTACCACCATCACATTTCTGCTTCTACTGACCTTCAACCTAGCCTCAAAAAAACCAGCACTGGAGTCCTACAGTGACATTTCCAAAAGCATTGCATTGGTAACTTAGAAGGTGCTGTCCTGCCAATTGTTTCTTTCTGAGACTCTCTGCCCGTTGCTTCCTTTCCCACCTCTCTCCCAACCTCTAACTGTACCTTTTCAGTCTCCATTGTTCACCTTCCATGACATACTGCTTCTCTGTAGGGGTTTTCTCAGCTCGCTCTAATTCCTCTATACTGTATGTAAAATGTATATGACAATGATTCCTAAAGATGTTTCTCTCTAATCTGTACTCTCAGAACTCTAGACCCGTGTCAAGCATGTACACATACCATACTCTTCACCAATCAATGGGACTTCTACCATTCCTCCATCTAACAAGACAGCATCATGTTCCTTTTACTCTTATAGCTCTTAAACTTGTCCCATTCCTCTTTAAATTCTTTGCCAGGGTCATAAATTATCTTTCCAGAATTATAGCAATCTCTTACTTGCTCACCAATATAGTATCTATTATAAGATTTCAATCTACTTCCTAAAACAAAACCTCAAGAGAATCTCTCCACACCCATCTCACCTCCACCCAATTCCATCACCAAAGGCTGGATTTCGTACTCCTGGATAAACACTAGTTCTAAGGTCTATATGAAATCTAAAGCGGTCTTCTGTGCAGTGCACACCCAATGTATGTATTATTGTGGGTGGAGGGTATGTAGTCATCAAAGTATGTGTCGCGGAAGTGACCGAGACATTATAACCTATATGGTAACATATGAGACCATTAATACAGATACCAAATCTTCAGTATTTGTTCCTCCATCTCCCAGATTTATTTGTCAGTGTAAGTTTCAATCATACTGACCTATTCATAATTTGTAAGAATGTCATATTCTTTCATTCCCATGTTTTGTCTGGGCTGTTTCCACTACCAAAATGCCCAAATTACTTTCCAGCTGATATGCTCTTCCTCAGTAGAGGTAAATTCCCTTAATCTACTCCTATTTAGGTTCTACCCATGTGTTTCATTTTCATTCCAGCATGCTAATGGATTTTGTCTAATTTTTTTATCCCCAACTAACTATCTGACAAGTAGTAAGAACTCTAATGTTTCGTTGTTTTCCTTATAACTGGTCCCTAAAATAGAGGCAGTTAAGATTAGAATTTATCAGGTACTTTAAGGTTGCTAAGAAGAAACTATGGTTTTTTTGAGTTCTAATCCACTACTAAATTCTTTTGCTTCCTATTTTAAACTGATCTATATGGCAAATTACAGCATGTTTGCCCTCTGCCTTCTGCTACTAAATTATTCAAGAACCCATTAGACATCTCCCTTTCTGTATGCCATTCCTAGGAAGATACATGAAATCTACCTCTTGACACATTCAGGGCATAACATATTATCTTCCATGTCTGGGGATGGGAAAGTGCAGGCCGGTAACAGGAAGAGAGAGATCATCTTCTTGGGAGTGTCAGGCACCCAGGTCTGACCTGCATGGAACTGCAGGCGCACCCACCCCTTTTTTTTTGCTAAGAGAGGTCTGCCGTGGACCACACACCACCTGACACCTAGGGAGGGAAAGAGAAACAAATGTAAACAGGTAAGATCAAGTAACTGCACCCCAGTCCAACCTCTCACTAAGTCCCTTGATTTTGCCCTATATTCTGTTAATGAATCTACTGAATGAGAAGCATGAATCAATTAGACTGAAAGATACTATATAACAACAATGAACATTTTGGAATGTTTGCTTTGTGTCCAGGATTTTGCTAAGAGGTTTACATGTATTAATGTATGTACTCTTAATTAAAAACACTGTTAATATTCACCTCTATTTACTTTTCTTATTTACAGGTAAGGTAATAATGGAAGCCTAAGGTGTTAACTATAATTTCCCCAGAACTAGGACATGGATTCACACATTCTGATCAGAGACTATTTCCCTAACCACATTCTTCTGCAACTATAGAAAACAGACAAAAGGATCTTGCAAAGTCTAAGGAATAATCTAATTGGGGAGATGGGATTTTTGAGAGAAACACAGTAAATCTTACAGATATCAGTTGTCTGAAAATAAGGGAAAGGAACAGTCACTGTGGGTTTCAGTATCTTTAAAATCTCCCCAGTTAGACTAAAAACAAGAGTGGAAATGATGTATGTTCAGCACAGTATACCTGGGTGACTAGGCACACCCTGGATCACAGTAGGTGCCTAATAACTGCTCAATGAAGAAGAGTGAGCTTTGAGACTGGACAGTACTTTTGCCTATTAGCAAAAGGTGCCCATTCTTCCTCACGAAAGGGAGTGCACCTTGGGGAGCAGAGAGTAAGCCAAGTTCACTGTTTGGCTGGGTTCCTTGTGTAGTGAACACCAGGCCTTACCATACAGGACAGCACTGAATTAAAGTATGTCCAGAACAGTCCTGGCAATGGGGTGGAGAGAGAAAAAGAATTCATTCAAAAGAAGCCAAAAAAGGGGAGGGTAACTCTGTGCTGGAGATGAAAACAAAAATATTAAGGAGAAAGAATAGGAGAAAGGTGGGGCTGAGTTATTCTCTAGGTTTCTAAGAGGATAGGAACCCCAAAAGTTTTCATTATTACTGCCTAGGTTTATAACATGCTAAGTTGTATCTCATAACTGTCAGATCATTCTACAACATAGAATAGTTGTAATCTCCATTTTATAGATCAGGATACCAGGGCTTAAACTAAGTAACTTGTCAATGCCTCACACCTAGGAAATCAGTTAAGACAAAAATCTGAACCAAGGCTGTTCAATTCTAAAACTCATACTAATGGACTGAGGAGAGAGACAAAAGAGAAGATCTCAGGCTGTGGCTGACCATTATTATCAGATTATACTTTCTTTCTACCTTGGATTTCTGCTTTGTGATGAGAAATGGTCACCAATCAATCTCTATCCAGGCAAAATTTAGCTGTCTATCAATCAAAGACAAGCTCTATTTGAACCTGATATTCAATCTATAGATATTTTAACTCTTTCCCTTTTACAACCTTTCAGTATAGACTAATACATTAACCTTTTTTTCCCTAGAATTGTACTCTTTCAAAATCCTCTTACCAGAGGCTTCCACCAGAAAGGTCTCAGCGGAAGCAGGAATGGAACGTGAATTTGCAGACTTAGGTTGAATGGCTTTTGCAGCAATTCTTGCCCATGCTGCCAGCAAGGCTTCCTGAGCTGAAGTTACCACTTCGACGATGTGAGTCCCTTCCTCTCTCTTAATCTTATGTTTCCGAGTCCCTGCTCTGGCCGCCGTTCTGAATTTCCTTGTATATGACTCAGATCCGTACTCCTGTGTGCTTTCAGGAATATTCTGCAAACGGCAATCATAATGAGTATTCAGTGAAGTGCTATTGCCTTAAGGATTTTTGTGTCATCTTTATCATTCTTTATACATCAACCCATGAATGTGTGAGAAGGGTTTAAGGAATGTTAGTTCCTTTTGAGCAGTGGTTCTCAAACGGGAGAAATTTGTTATTGTTAAAATTAGTGTGGTGAGGGGAGGGGTGTAGCTACTGATTCCTAGTGGGTAGAGGCCATGGACATTTAGGCTGATAAGCACCCTAAATGCAAAGGTCAACCTCCAAAGGAAATTACTTGGCACAAAGGTCAATAGTCTTGGTTGAGAAACTTTGCCTTTGAGGTACAACGTATATAAAGATGGTGGGAGAACAGGAACAATTTACCATCAGAACTTGCGTTCAGTCACCACATTCCTCACTCACCTGTTTTTTTTCAGAGTAAGCATGTTTCTGGAGCCTCAGATAAACCTCCATTTTCTAAGGAGATTGAGAAAGGAAGTAAAAGTTACAAGCTGACAAAACTTCCCATCCTTGCTCTGAGCAGCCAAGTGTCCCATCAGGGTACTCACCCGGCCAGCGGTGCTCAAACTGCATTGTCGGCACCAGTTCTGCAAAGTGTCCCACCTCACTTTCCTGATTGGAGGCAAAACGGTTGGCAAGGGAAGGGGTGGTTTCGTAGGACTAGGTTTTGGGCAGCTCTGGAACTGTTCATGTGTTTGAGGAAGATGTACTGAGAAAAAAGGGCACCAAATAATAATTTAATGCTTATAAGATTCATTGTTAATTTCATGAAGCTCTCACTTATTTCTTATAACCCAATTTGCACATATACATTATCACATATTTTTCCTCATATTACAAATAAGGTAATAGACTCTGAAATTAAAGGACTTGACCAAGATCACACCTCCATTAAAAGAGCAAACCTGGTACTCAAACCTCAAACTCAACAATTTTCAAATTCTAAATTGCATGCTTTTTACTACACAGAGCAACCTTTTGTTTTTTGTGACCATAAGCAACTACCTGGTTAGGACATTGTGGTGGACTGTTCCTCCAAAACACCTAGATTTTGGACCACATGTTATCAGCTGTTCCTACAGAAATCAAAGGAAGTACCCTAACCAACAGTGGTTCTCCTTTCTGTCAGCCCACCTAATTTTTCTCTACAGCACCTGTCTCATCACACTCTGCTAGTTCCAACCTGTCACTGTCTAACTTCATCTTTAAGTCCTCTATATTGGCCCAGAAAAACAGAATCAATCTAAAAATACATATCAGATGCCTTTATGCACTGAGAACATATACTAAAGGACACATATTAAGAGCTGCTAAATATTTGATCAGTAATGACTCACAGAGCAAAAACACTAGATGTTTTTCAAAATTATTTAGTCTTTCAATATATTACAGGATCTTATGTGGAATCTAAAAAAAGCTGAACTCAGAAAAACAGTAAATTGGTATTTGCTGAAGGGGGGAGGAAAAGGGGAGGTGCTGATCAAAGGATACAAATCTTCAGTTTTAGGGTAAGTTCTGGGGATGTGACATGTGGTATAGTGACTGGTTAACAATACTATGTTGTATGTCTGAAAGTTGCTAAGACAGTAAATCATAAAAATTCCCATGGCGGGGGGTGGATGGGGGATCTGTGAGGTTAGATGTGTCAGTTCACTTTATTTTGGTAATTATTTCACTATTTTATGCATATGTATATATAAAAATTAGTGAAATATATATATATATCAATAATCACATGTACACTTTAAATCACACAATGTTATGTGTAAATTATATCTCAATAAAGCTGGGGAAAATAATTTAGTCTTCATAACACTTATAAGGCTTGTATTAACCAAAATGAAGAGAAAACTGAGCTCCATGGGTTGGGAATTTTGAATTCACATCTAGCTGCCCCAGTAAGACTATGCTCAGTCCAAAGCACTCGGCAGGCCTGTTTTTGTGTGTTAAAAGCAAGAGAGTAGTTCCTAGTGCTTAGCAAATGAAAAGTATGAAAGTCTGAGAAATCCTTTATCATTGGGAACCAAGATGAGATTTAAGCTGGGGGTTGTATGGTCTAAGGACAGGGAAGAGAAATCTTTTTCCTGGGCTTCCCTGGAGGTCCAGCAAACCGAGCAAGCCCTACCCTCTTATACCTTTACTGTTGGTCACAGGCATCTTTATGTCCATCTCTGAGGTTGAAGAAACACTTGGTTCCATTTGATGTTCATTAGCTTCCTCATTAACTGGAACCAATGTGAGAAACACATTTTCTTCATCTAATTTCTCCTCAGAGAAAGTCTGGGAAAGAAAGGGTCAGTCACTGATTTGTATTCGATGCCATCCAATGAACCTGCTCAGTCTCAAAGTGCAACTAATGAAAACAAAACAATAGGTGGACGGAGATAAGACTTGATGATTCCCGGAATTTGATGTTGATTAACGGAACTTTTATTAGATAAAAGAAACAACCAATGAAATGAGCAAAAGCAGATTTACAGGTGGGTGATAAAGAGGAAATGGAAGGGTAGGCTGTGGGTTTGGGGAAGCCATTTCTCTCATGGTCTTCCTCTTCATCAGCTAAAACACCAAATACTTTCATTTTTATCTCCTAACTCTATAGAGAATGTGCTCTTGCCTTCCCATCTACTATCATGATTCTTTATTCAAGCAATCATCAACCCTCACTGGCAAATGCAACCATCTCCTATTATTCCCAAACCCATTCTAACACCAGTCTGTTTGCAGATTGCTCTCCTGCTTGTTTAAAATACTTCAAGGACTTTTCTTTACTATTTAGGTTAAGGACAAAACTCCCTCGCGTGACCTACAATTTCCTGAACAGTCTGTTCCTGCCTGTCACTCCAGCTTAAAACTTCTTAGTTTTCTGAGCTCCAACCATTCTGGCCTCGTTTCAGCCCCATGACCTGAGGGGGGCAAATCTATATGCTTTACTTTCCATTGCAATCACAGCAACACAGTGCTCAGCTCAGAATAGGCAGTTCATGTTCCTTTAATGATCCCATTAATGAAAGAGAAAGGAGATAAGAAGGAAAGAGCTAATTACTGGGTTTGTACAGTACATACACTGTGCTAGGGGTTTTCTATATTTCTCTCATTTAATACTCATATAATATTTTAAGTAGATTTCCTATTTTACAGATTAGGCAGCTGAGTCACAGAAATTAAATGACTGATGCCATTGAGTAATACAAGCTTAAGTTTCTGGATTTAGCTTTTCTTCTCATATCTAAATGTGAATAAACTCCACCACCTTTAAGTATTCCTCAGAACAGCCAAGGGAGCCTGAGGTGCCGGGCCCTTTCTCCTATTGAAATCTCTGAAGTGGCTTTCCAGGGCTCTCACATTCCTAGCTCCCATTTTGGGATTTTGCATTTGTATACTTTTTGAAAACACTGCCACACACATTCAAGGGTCAGTTTAAAAAAAAAAAAACTGACGCTGGGAACTATTACTCCTCTGTAGAGATCAGTAGGGGGGAAGGGGGGATGTCAAAGCAACTCCATGACTTTCCCATGATCACATACTTAATATTAGTCAGTTCAGCCCTCTAGCCTGGCCTGGTACAGCGTTCCCTGCAAACACCTATGAAACCTCATCAATTTATTTTCTCCTCCAGTCCAGGATTACCCAAACCTAGTCTGAAACTCATTTGGTAGTAAAGCCATTGGGAATAGGTTACTTCTTACTCCCAGACGAAAGAAACCAATTAATTGGTGACTTCACTCTCTGAGCTCATCCACATTACCCTTTCCCACTTTCTCTTGACCTTATCTCCTTATCTCTTCACCATTATTATCTTGCTCCACTACAACATGTCTGGATGCAATAAATCTCTTACTTTGGACTAGGAACAGGAATCTTCCTTTCTCCTTTTTGCTCTTACACTGAACCACCGTCACATCAAAGGAAAGTAATATCTGCTTGCAAAGAGGAGATTCCAAGATAGAGATTTCTTAACATCCAGAAATTAAGATTTGTGACAAGAAAGAAATATAAACAAGCTCTAGAAAGACTTTGAAAAATGAATCTGTGGGAAATTAATAATTGTATTCAAACTAAACTTACCTTCTCGCTGCTTTCACAGTTTGAGTATGCCATTTCCAGGAACACCCAGAGGAAACCGAAGCCAGCCTGCAATGTTAAAGATACCTGCAGTTCACTCCTTTTAACCTGAGGGGCTCTAGCCTGATTTCTCCTTTTATAAGCAAATGTCTCCTTCTCCTTCCCAGAAGAGCTGTTTTCCTTCCTCCTCTTTTTTCCCCTCCCTTTTTTTCTGACACTGTGATAACATCCTCAGTTTTATGCCATCTTGTTTATTAGATGAGGGTTGAATTATTGGGCAGTTAACATCATTCCTAACATATATATATATTTTTTATTGAGATTTTTGTCTTTATTTTTTTAAGGTAAGGCTTGGGAGAAAACTGGAAGTGACAGACTCGCTGACAAGTTACAATTGAATAAATGAATACTTTTAAATAATTCTAGGACAATATTGGTGATGGATTGAATAGTATTATGGAGGGAATAGAAAAAAAGATTCAGAGATATTTTATAATTAATTTATGTCCGTGGATGTGTCACTTACTGGGAGATCACATTTAAATTATCAGGGTTGGATAATATAATTTTTCTTAGACCTAGTTCCTAACACAAATACTAAGCCTGCAATATGGGTGAGCTGGGTAGAAAGGAAGGGTTTTGCTGTTCACAACAGGAGCAGCAAGAGTCAAAACACCAAGGCAAGTGATGGGCTACTGAATACAGGAGAGGGAACTGTAAGCACTGAGAATTACTGGAGCATAATGTTGCAGGCAGGATGTGACAAGAGAAAATGCCTGAGAAGACACACTTTTTCGTAAGTAAGTCACTCCAAGAAGCCAGAGCTACTAAAGGAAAATACAAACAATATGGCAACACTAGCACCAATTGGTCTCACGAGGGCCTCTCTGCCCCTAGGAAAATGGTCTGGTCCATCCGTCCCAGGACCCGGGGAGACCAGGTCAGTTTAATTTAGCATATTCTATATTCAAAAGGAGGTCGGCAAGGGTACAGCTCCAGTTTACTGAACTACTTGGACAAATAAATTACAAGAATCCACCCAGACCTCCAGAATCTGATCTTAGAGGGCAGGACCCAGGAATCAGCTTCAACAAGCCCTCAGGGTAATTCTTATGCACCACCTAAAGTCTAGAGGCCTCAGCTAGATCAGGGTGTGACCAAATGGTCTTGAATTAGGCAGACAATAGTTGGAATCCTGACTCTTCCTTCCCTTTCTTGATAGAAACTGAACTCCCCCATGGGAATTCAGCCAAGAAAGCACTCCATCTACCTACTTGGGTGTGGCCCCCCCCACCCCCACCCCCCACCAGCTTTCTCTGGATGATTTACAGGCAAGCTGACCTAGGATCCTGAACTGATACCAGGCCTTAGGCTATGACAGAACTTCAAGTGGGAAGAGCATTTCAGTAGTAACTTACTTTTCTTCTTAGCATTTATTACAATATAATAATCTTATTTGTTTTCTTGGGTTTTTCCACTGCTTTTTAAAAATATTGTATTATGGGAAAGTTCAAACATGTGAAAAAACACATATCCATCCTTCACATATCTAGCAGCCAGCTTCAATACCTATTGACTCACAGCCAATCTGCTTTCTATCTAAATCACTGATTCCCCCTTATCTGGGGTATTTAGAAGGAAATACTAGGTCTCATATAATTTCATTTATAAATTCAGAAAAAAAAGAGGAATTTTTCTAACTGTAATTACAATATCTTCTTCATATCTAAAAATAATTTTAAGTAATTATTTCATATTATCAAACAATTCAATCCAAATATCCAGCAGTATTTAAATATCCAATTCTCTTATGTTTTCTCTCTTTTTCAAACACTCTTTCAATTATGTCTACAAATTGTGATTATTCAATATGTGCCTTAAATTATCTTCAATCTAGCACTACAAATAGTGTTTCCTGCAAAAACCTCTTTGGATCATACTGAATCAAAACAGAGTTCTTAATGAATTAAGAAACTATGGAGAAAGTAGAGCCCCTCCAAATTTACCAGCTCCTCAAAAGCAGGCTATGCATTTTACTTCTTTGAACACACCCAGAACACATTGGAAAGATATTCAATAAATGCTTGCTGAATTAACAACAAAAAAAATAATCTTCACTCTGAAATTCTCCCCCATCTTTTGTTTTCCTAATGATTTTTGTTGTTCATGTTATTGTCTTAAGAATTGTGTGAGTTTCCTGTAGCTTGCAATCTAGATCTTGCCAGTTTAATTTGTTCCTCCATTTAACTAATTCTTCTATCTTCTGCATTTATTATACATTGGTTTGATCAGATTCAGGGATGGCTTTCAAGAACACTCTTTCCCTCCCTCTTCACTCATGTGACTCATTTTTTAAACTTTTTTTTAATTGAAGTGTATTTGACATGTAACGTTGTGCAGCTGTAAGGTGTACAAGATGTTCATTGATACACTTACATATTGTAATGCTATTGCCATTGTAGCTCTCATCAGCACCTGTATCACTTTAAGTTTAAATGCCAGTTTCTGGGAGTCACCCTAAGAGGGTTTGCTTCTGTTACTCTCTCACTCGTTGCCTTCACAGAATTCACTTGAATGTGTAATTCAGATAATGTAATGAGTAATATATTTAGGATTTTAGTTATTTAACTTTATTTCTCCAGTTAGCCAGCAAGGTTCAGAGGACAACAGCAGGATGTGCTTGGGTTGCTATTGGTCTACCCAGAGCCTTGCCCTGTGTCTGGCTTGGAGCAGAGGCTCAATCAATGCTAGTCAGTCAGATTGCATCAGCCTCCACCTTTCCCCCTCAACTCACCCAGCCCCTTTTGAGTAAAGTCCCTCTCTGCATTACAGCTAAAGGATAGGGGTAAATGCAGAATCACAGACTGACATGACTCTATCCTACTAAACTGCGACGCTCGGAAGTTTTCAGACTTATCATTATCTCCTGGTGCTTAGCATGGTGCCTAGTTCAGAGAAGGGTCTGGTACAGCAAATGATATTACACATTTTACCAACTTAAGTTTGGGACTCAATATACACCTTAGACTCAAAAGGAGCCACCGAAAGGATGCTAAGCTGGAAAAAAAATAACCTAAGCTATAGGGTGGAGTATTTTTAAAGAAAGAGACAAAATTGAACTGCTTGGAAAAATGAATTACAAGACTCCACCCAGATGTCCAGAATCTGATCCTGCATTCTAATGCTTGCATTCTAATATTTATTCCAATAATTCTGAAATAAAAATGGATTACCTATTAGAAATATTTTTACTTACTCTAAGTTAAATATAATACTTTGTATTTCTTATTCAGATAAGTGCTTTTCAAAATCTTTTTTTAATTTAAATCAGAGGAGCATGCTGTGTAAGAATAAATGTTTATGATTCACCAATATATAGTAGGTAAAAGTGAAACAACTCTGAGAATAAAAGCCTTTAAGACATCTCACAGAGCTGTAAGTTCTTAAGAAATCATTTCAAAATTTTGGTTCCTTACCATTACTAGGTGGAAGGGATAATCGGTTAATGAGTCCTTCGGTTTTCTGAGGAGAAAGATGAAAATTGCACTGAAGGATGTTCCCAACTTTGCTACATCCTTTAAGAAATTCCCACTTAAAATGACTATTGAACTCATTTTTACTTTAGAACAATAGTTACAGATCCTCACCTTCTGTCTGAGAATAAATGGGCATCTAAAATTTTTTTTTCTCTTGAAAGAAAATCCTCTGTATCATGAAGGAACAGTCACTATCAGAAGAATCTTAAATTAGAATCTAGACTAGTAAGGTCTGTCCTCCTCTGTTCTGTATAACTCAGAGGATGTGGTAAGGAGAGAGCATGACCACTGTGGGGAGATGAGGTGGTGGGGGGCAAGTTTTGATGACAGAACAGGGAATTGATGTGGCTGTAGGTTCTCCAATAAAAGTTTCAAACTTAGGTACATAGCCTTACCAGCAGGTGTTCTTGGCTAGTCAAACCAAGTCCTTCCTCATCTTCTTCCTTCATACTGACTGCATATTGCATCTTCATTAGGATCTATTTCCTATGAGACAAATGGACACTGGGTTAAAACATGTTGGAGTTGGAAAGCTTAATTAATGTTGTCCTGTTCAGGGACTGAAACTTGGTGTTAAGAGTTTTTTGGACTTCTGGGAGTAGTCTTACCCTGCCCTTGCTTAACCCCAGGATATATGTCTTGCAAGAATAATGTATAGTTATAGAAAATTGCTATGAGTTAAGTGCTTTGAAATTGCTATATAAACCCTTGGCTCTGAGTGCTTGGGGTCCTTGTTGAGACCCGCTGCATCGGGCTGACTTGGACCCCAACTAGTTGGCTGAATAAAGACTTTGCTTGAATTTACATCTCTATGCCTGTGTAGTTTGTTCTCTGGGGAAGCCTCGGAAGCCTGCACCCTAACACTGGAGCAATGCCCTACTATTTGAGGATTGTGGATGAAGAAGGAGGGGGACTTGGGCCATGTAAAGTAAACCCAAGCTACTCTGTACTCTGCCCCTTCAGTCACTTGTTCCTTCATGAGTTTTCTACCTCTCCCTCTTTGCAGATTCTTCCCTGGAAGCACACAAAGCCTGTCCTACTCAAAACAAAACACACACACACACACACACACACACATGTATGCACACACACACCTCCTTTGACTCATTCTATTTAACTACTATTCTCTGCCCCTTTTATGGTTCAACTTTCTGAACATTATCTTCTTACTCCACCTAGCTCCTTTCCACTCTGGTCTAATATTCACACACACACACCCCAAATTTCCCCACCTAACTCTTAAAACATTGAGGTTCCATATGGTTCATTTATCTGCACTTGGTCATGGCTCATGCCTCATTCTAAATACAGCAGTCTCATCCATTTCTCCAATTTCAACTGCCGTCTACAGGCTGATGACTCTCATATATATATTTCTAGCCCAACCTTTTTACCAGCTTTACTGACCCAAATTTTGGCATATCCTATTATGTACTTCAAACATATTTAAAAAATTAACTTACTGTCTTCCCCACCAACTTTCAATCTCCTTTGGTATTTCTTCTCTTTTGAGATGTATTATCATCACCCAGTCATCTAAAAATAGAAGCATAACAACTTCCTTAAAACACACTTTCTCCTTAAACGCCAATGAGTCAAAGTCCTATGGAGTCAAGCATGTACACAATTTACTTGATTTTATCTCTCCTGTAATTCTACTGCTATCACTTTATTTCTTGTCAGAATCATCTCTAACAGCTATTGAAATTTCTAACTGGTCTTATTACCCCCTAGCCAGATAGTTCTTGATGCTATAAAATGCTGATTATATGCTACCACAAGCTGAGTTTCATAACCAGGGAATTCAGCATCTATGCACACAAGGGTGGGATAGGAAGCAGTTTCAGGGGTTTGAATTGGCCTTCCCACCACATTGGCCAAGGACCCAATGCAGGAGTTACTTTAACTGTGAAGTATATCAATTCCAATTAAACATCCAAATACTGGGAATATGATCCCTGCATATTTTCATAAAACCAGTGGGCTTTTATGAGCTAAACTTTAGCCAGGACTCCAATTATTACTTGGCTCTTTAAGCCCCAAATCCAGCAAAGGTGAGGGGGTGATCATGATGATCATTTGACATGATGAGGATCAATGTCCATTCAGACCCTATATCCAGTAGGCTTCAACATATCTCATTTCTCTTTTCCAGTGTGTAATCATGTAGTTGAATGGTATTCATACTTTGCTCAGTACTGGCTCTCACCTTCTCCAGGCTTCTAAGAATCATCCTGGCAATGAGTTTGTTCCATCTCTTAGGATCCTTGCTAGGATGTTAAATCCCATGCAAGGAGAAAGTACTCCCCAAGACAATGAATTCTTGCTTATCTTTTATTGTATTCCAGTCCTTTTGATCAATTGCTCATAAAACCTAACTCAAGAATTTCTCCCTAACTCCTGCCAGTACATGTTGGCTAATATCTGCTAACTGGTATATTCTTTCCTCACTTGCCAGGCCCATCACTCACCCAGCTGTGCTGTGCTGGAATTTAACTCTCAGTTTGGCCTAGTAGCTGGGAGAGGAATTTGTAGGAATTTTTGAAGAAGGCATCTGTTACCTGATGGGGAAGGGCCTGTGTGATATCTTCCAGCACAGTGGTAGTGCTAGCTCTTACTAGGGAACTGAAAATTACCTCTCCAAGTTCTGAGAACTATATGGATCTACGGGGCCAAAACTCTCAGGGTCATCCATTCCAATATCCACCCCTGATGTTTCAGGGTCCAAGATTTTCCCAAGCAGGTTGCTGACTTTAGCATAACAGACCTGCTTTTGTTAAAATTTTAAGCCTCTTCGGCTCTGCAACTTCTATTTAGAGATTCTGTTTGCTATCAGCTGTCCATTCTTCTAAAAAATCTGGGGATCTGTAAACTGTAAGAAGCTCTTTGCCTCTTGCCTCTTATGCTTAGTCTTTCAAAGCTTTTAAGGACCCTCAGTTTTTCATTATCTCACTGATGAACAATTAATACAACTACAACTTACCAATTACCTGTCTCTCAATCTTTGCAGATCATTTAACACCCACATTTTCCAAATGCCTGAATCATTCCATTTGCAAGGGCATTCCCCTCTCCCAGGACATTTTGCCAGTTCACTTCCAGTGAAATCTTTTGCAATTGGAGCACTCTTGTATGCTAGGGTCACCCATCCCTAATACAGCACTCAGAATTGTGTCCTTTTGTGTTCACCAGCAGGTCAAGGAATGAGTTCCAGAATCCCATCTTATTGCCTGTTTTCTCTCCTACTGGCACCATATGTAGTTGTTCATGTCATCCAAGAAGCAGATGCCAAGATGGGATTAGGTGTGCAAAAGATTTACTGTGGAAAACAACTGTGAAGGAAAATAAGAAGGGACCAGGAAGAGGTGAGAAATGTCAGAACATCATAACATGATGTAGGCATGAACCTGGTGAAAGCTAGGGAAAGCTGTTTGGGTGGGAAGAATCTTGAACCACAGTGCAGTTTTAAGAAAGTTTCAGCAAGGCTGATGAAGGGTCCTCAAGTTTCATACACAAGAATGGCCCCATCTTAGAATCCCTTTTACCCTTAGTGGCTGGGAATACCAGATGGGAGTTACAGCATAAGCCTGGCCTTTGTAGTGGTGAAGCTGAAGTTGAGGCCATTGACCAACTGCTCTCCCTGCGGTAGACATGAAAGGTACATTGCACGTTCACCACATCATAATGCTATACAGTTGATCTTTGCGCACAGGTTTGAACTACACATGTAGACTTATATGTAGATATTTTTCAATAAATGCATTGGAAAATTTTGTGGAGATATGCAACAATTTGAAAAAACATTTTATTCCCCATGATTTAAGAATACAATATGTAATACATATACAAAATATGTGTTAATCAACTGTTTACATTCTTGGTAAATCTCCTGGTTAATAGTGGGCTATTGGTAAAAAGGTTTTGAGGGCTCAAAAATTATATACATTCAGATTTTCCACTGTACGGTGTGTGTGTGCCCCTAAACCTCATGTTGCTTAAGGGTCAACTGTACTTATTTTACCTGACTGCCTTGAAGGGGATTAAAATAGGGTACACTCAAGTTGTGGCACTCCTCTTGTGAGCACATCAACACTTTATACTTTCCTTTAAATTATAATTATACTCAATGGTAAATGAACAGGGGCAAACCACTTGGCTTAGAGATCAGTTTAGGAAAAAATATTAACATTTGCCAGTAGTGAGTTACAGCAAGCAGAGAGATATCTGATGGGAAACCATTTTCCAGCCTATATACTCTTACAGGTAACTGACTTATTCCATCACTTCCATTCCATTTGAAGCTAATTAAAATTGAGCTTCCCTATTTCTGACTAGCAGTATTATCAGTCTTACTTATCAGACACTTCTTGGGTCCAGGACTCAGAAATGGTAGTAATAGCTAAGCCTACTGCCATAGGGCTGTCTGATGTCTGTCCTTTTCTTGAATATAATTGTGCAGCCCTCTGGTCTGTTATTTATCACACATCTTTTAGCCATGTCAAGGCTAATGGCCACTTCAGTCTACTTCCCTCTTCTAGGTGTGCACCGAGGCATTGTCCAATTGGCCAATACAAGCCTCTTCTTGAATTTGACAATTCTGAGATCATTTCTTCTGAGATGAATATATTTTGCAAACAGGTCTCATTGTCAGTATCCAAAAGTGAGGTACTGCTCCACCTTAAGTGAATGTTACTTATTTCAATAATTCAAAACAGTTGGAAGCAGGATGGAGTATGGAGGGAGTAATTAATGTATGAGAGTAGAGACCAAGAATGATGTCTGTCCTTCCCTTCTCTAACCCTCTGCTGCTTTCTCTGGCCTTGCTACTTACCAAATTTAGGCACAATTGTTCAATGTAATTATGACTTTATACCATGACTACCTTCCTAATGATTTTTTTCAATATGCATGTTTACACAGTATCTCATAATTATTCTGCAGAGATCAAGAGGGAAATAAGTTAATAAAAGGACCTATACTCCCATCCTTGTTCTGAGGAACACACACTCCCAATCTGCTAACCCTTCTATCAAAACTCAAATTTTGTTGTTGGTTCCAGATACATAAACAATCTCAAGGTAGCCCATCCATGGGAAGCAGGCTGGTCAGCCAGGGAATATTCTGTTTGGAGCAACTTAACTTTGAAGAAGAGAAGCTAAGAATCTAATGAAACAGTCATAAATAATATTTGAGCAGACTTTTAATTTGTGAATTGTATTATATATTTTTTCTCAAATCTTAAAATTCTGTGAGATAAATATTATGACCACTGCCATTTAAGCAACAGATACTCCAAATCAACCAACAGCTAAGTGCCAACTCTTGAAGTCTTACCTGGCCCTTTGGAGCCAAGGGAAATTTGGAGGGTTGGCTCCATATTTCTCACAGCATTTCTATTTCGCCTCACACCTTACACACACGTGAACACATACCACATATGGATTGTAGGCACAGACAGTTCTGCATGGCTTACTTTAATTTCCAGGTGGGAAACTGGGAATTTCATCTCTTGGCTCCCTGACAAACACCAAGCAGTGAAATTCATGTGAGGCACACAGTATGTTATAAGTAGCTTCAGCTTGTCATTCTTCCTCATAATAGTATTCTGGGAGTATGGGAGGGACAAAGTAATGATGGGGATTGAGTAGGATAGTTAAAACTTTATAGGACTTTTGGGGGAGGCTTGAGGGAATTAGAGAGCTGGGGAATAAATGTGCCTTTAGAGAGAGATTCCATTCTGTCAGGGGCAGAAAGCAGGGGGAAAATTAACCATTTTAAATGGTAGAACACGATTTTATACAGAGAGAACTTTAAGCTTATTTAAGTACGTTAGGAAAAGGGAGCTTTAGGCAGAATTGGAAAGCAAAGTAAAATTCCCAAATTAACTAAAAAGAGAGAGGAAAGAAATAGAATAGAAACTTGAGCAATCAGTGGGAAATAGGGAAAAGTTTAAAAAGTAAACGAAATTAGAATGAATAACATACGTACAAGAAGGAAGGAATACATAAAAGCAAACTAAAATGAATCGAAGACCTGAATGTAAGTCATGAAACCTTAAAACTCTTAGAAGAAAACATAGGCAAAAATCTCTTTAATATAAGCATGAGCAGTTTTTTCCTGGACACATCTCCTCTGGCAAGGGAAAGAAAATAAAAAATGGAAAGTGGGACTACATAAAATTAAAAAGCTCTGTACAGCAAAGGACACCTTCAGCAGAACAAAAAGGCATTGAGGAGTATGGTATAATATATTTGTAAATGACTCACCTGATAAGGGATTAACATTAAAAATATATCAAGTAGTCAAATACCTTAACACCCAAAAAATAACCCAATCAAAAAATGGGGAGATGACCTGAACAGATACTTCTATGAAGAAATACAAATGGCCAAGCTCACTTATCATCAGGAAAATGCAAATTAAAACCACAATGAGATATCACCTCACACCAGTTAGGATGGCCAACATCCAAAAGACAAGAAACAACAGATGCTGGTGAGGATGTGGAGAAAAAAGGAACCCTCCTACACTGTTGGTGGGACTGCAAATTGGTACAGCAGCTGTGGAAAGTAGTATGGCAGTTTCCTCAAAAAACTAAAAACAGAAATGTCATTTGACCCAGTAATTCCACTCCTAGGAATTTACCTGAAGAAAACAAAATCCCTGATTCCAAAAGACAGATATACCATTATGTTTATGGCTGCACTGTTTGCAGTAGCAAAGATATGGAAGCAACCTAAGTGTCCATCAATAGATGAATAGATAAAGGAGATGTGGTGCATATAAACAATGGAATATTATTCAGCCATAAGAAGAAATCCTGCCATTTTTGACAACGTAGATCAATCTAGAGGATATTATGCTCAGTGAAATAAGCCAGGTGGAGTAAGACAAATACCATATGATTTCACTTATTTGTGAAATATAGAAACAAAACAAAACAGAAGGAACAAAACAGCATTAGATTCACAAACACTGAGAAGTGACTAGTGGTTACCAAGGCAGAGGGGAGTGAGCAGGGGTGTTGAACAACTGTGATGTACATTTGATGATTAAAACAATAAAAATAAAATGATATAAGGAATACAATGTATTTATTAACTGAAAAATTCTGACCATAATGAGTTAATTAGTGTGGGAACATTACAAGAAGATGTATATATGTTGCTATCAACAAACTTTCCTCTCTATTTTTTAACATTCACTGAGGATTCTTGCCCAAATCAATCTCTATCAAGATGGTTACACTTTGCAACTCTATCACTCCTTCTAGTCCACTTTGGAAGGGGGAAAAAAAATCCCACAATTCAAAAATCCATAATAAAACAATGTTGGAAACTCATGAAAATACAAGTCAAGTGAAAAAAATCAGATCTTTCCCAAGACTCACAGGACCACAAATTTAGGAAGTAAACAAAAAATAAAAAATGAGTCAACCTCATCAAATTATGTACATTAAATATGGAAAGCTTTTTGTATTCTCAATAAATTGGTTTAAAAAAATCACACAAAAATTATGCTTTTTGAGTTAATCGTGAGTTAAGAACATTAATAATAATGTACGTGCAATGAATATGGCCTTTAGATACAATAAATGATTTTATATACATGTTTAGGATTCAACATATTATGTATTCATGATTCAGAAGTAATCTTAAACATTTTCAAGCGCTAAAATATGCAAATAGTTCTAAGTGGGAATAATAGCAGCAAAGTGTCCTGTGTTTTTATTTTAGACATATCATAGCAGTCTCAAGTTATTGAGGAAACTTCAAAAATATTGTGTTATGTATTTAAAGTTGCACATTTCAGGGTGGGGAGAGAATTACAGCTTTCCTTTGGGCTTACAAATAATCAATAGTTTGAAGTCATTAAACTTTAAAACAGCATCAGTCCCCCAAGGAGTCTGAATTTTGAAGGAAATCCATGGAAGCTACTATCATTTCTTCACTCAACACTCCACAATGCTCAGCCCAGGCTCCCACTTTGAAAGAGCTGTTAGTGTCACTTCTATTTCAAGGGGGTAAACAGTTGGTAGCATGAAAGACTTTTTCCATATTATTAACTGGAACAGTGATTTGTGAACTGCTTTTCCAATTTAAAACATAAGAGTCTCTTTATTCCAATCCATGAAGCAGTGGGCACTGTTGGGGGTCTGAGAGTAATGCTGTAACCCAGTCGCCTGTGCGCCCTGAGCAGGAAGCATGGTGGGTATGGAGTAGCGTGGCGTACAGGTGTCAGTGGCACATGGTGTTGATGGCAGCTCCTTTCCCTCATAGCTGTATCCTTCTTCCTGGTTTTGCAATGCTCACTGGAGACTTTTTATTAACACCTTATTTCTATAAAGCAAATAAAATGTTTGTTTAAAAAAAGATAAGCTTACAGAAGAAATATTAAGTTGCATCCCTGAAAAGAGCCAAGAAACCAACTGCTGGAATGCCAATAATTTTGCCCTTAAACTTTCGGATAGTGGGTGGGAAGTGACCATGTCATCAAGGAATGACAAGCAGCCAAGCGATCACGTCTCTGTAATGTTCTTGTCTTGTGCAGACCATGGGCAGAAGAGGCCTTTACCATTTGTCTGCAATCAGAGTACACCATTAAAGCTATCCAAAGTGACCTTCAACAGCCAGAAGGAAAGACCAGTGCACACCCACATACTTCCTTCCCGTGGGAGAAGGGAACTGCGCCAAGGCCCAGGGGGGCAGACCCCAGGGCTGTGGAGGAGGAATGTAGCCTCAGGGGCCCACCCACTTCAGGCTTCTTTTCTCTGCCAGCTGTCATAGACCTCTGGTGTTCAGTAATCATGACACCCTAGGTAGGCCCCTAGCAGAGCAACACAGAGCCTAAGATGGAGCCAGGATGGTTCCTGGACAACTGAGGAGTGGGGAGACAGATCCCTGGGAGCCACATGCAGGCTGCACCAAGCCCCTCTACTCAGTGGCTATCTTCTTCCCATCCACCCTTCCCTTAGGCGCCTCTCCCAAAGGAAGCCCAGAGGCCTGCTTAGTCTTACCCTCTACAATACATAACAAACAAAAATTCCTTTAATCATCCTACTGCTCCACCTCTTCAGTTGTGCTTTTAGAAAATACCTCCAATAAACTGCAGCCTCTCCTTCTCTCCTCCCTGTATTCAACCAACACCAAACTACAGTCTCTTTACTGCTTTCAACCTCCTCTACTATCCAACCAAGTCTATTAATTGTACCTTCTTCAGCTTCATTTGATATTACTTAAGACAATTTCCCCATGTAAATGCTCCCCACTGATTTCATACTTTTGCTTTTCTCCTTGTATCTTTTCTACCTCTTTTAATAGTCCCGTAAAACTGCTGTTCCTTGAAATTCGGTCCTCAGCCCCAATGAAGCTCCTATTATCCTTATCAATATTTAAACCACCACCAAATGATTATCTAGAATCCAGATTTCTTTTTGGGCACCTAGAGAGGGTGCCAGACCCTTTAAAAATACTAAACACTGAATTTTCCCACAAGATTCTTCTAACAGATTTTACACCCTTCCCTCCTCAGCACTGTAAGCCTTAGTCCATTTATCTCCTTAAAACCTTTCAGTGACCCATTACCCAGAGAAAAGCTGCCTGACTTCAGACCCCTTGTCCTTCCTCCTAGAAATTATTTGCAAAATTTTACATACGTGTATTTTTCTTTAAAGCACTCATAAGTTTCCTCAGTGAGTTCATAAAAGTAAACAGAATGGCCTTTGGGAATGCAAATTTCTTTATAGGCATGAAAACTTCTGGGTGACTTAGTTTTAATACTGGAGGTGACCTTTGCACACCTTCTGGTCCAACTGGCTCTTTTTATGAGAAACGTGGAAACAGGTCCAGAAAAGTGAAGTGGCAATGTGTAAAATTATTGACGTGGTTGCTGGTAGGACTTTCTCCTTGCTGCTGCTTCAAAACCATACTGACTGTCCCCCCATTTTCCAAATTTGATGGCTTATTTTAGTAAAAGTATTTCCCATTCCTCTTTAGAAATAAAAATTGTAATTAAATAGCTAGTATAATTTAATGCATAAAACAAATTTATCAGGCCCTTTCCCCAGGTCTGTTCCTCATCAGCCTATTATTTTTTAATATATTGATTACAAGTTGGCTTGGAACTTAAATTGGAGAGAAAAACTTTTTTGTAGCCTTTCTTATGTTCTCTTCAATTAGTGCTTCTTAAGTTGGCCATTGGTGATTGGACAGATATTTCATTGATCATTATCACACAACTAATAAAAACAAAAGAACACCCACGCAGGACAAGCTAAATTCTAAACATTCAAAGCTGACTCAAATTTGATCCCAAACTAAAGAAATTACTCAAATTTGTAAGGGGCAATTTGAGCCAATATTGCTTTTTTGCATACACTGTACCATCTTCATGATTGTGCTCAAACAAATCCCATTGGCCAAAATAATATCCATAATTTTTAATGAAAGTTTGCTATGTGCCAAGTTCTTAAGAATGCTAAGAACTTTATATACATTAATCCATTTAATTGTCACAATATCTTCAGACAGTCATTATCACACCCATTTTATAAGTGAGAAAACTCAGCCTTATTTTCCACCATATTATGTCACACTGAACTTACTTGTCATTTCTACTTTATCTTGAGTTTTCTTACAGCCTCAACACTGGTCCCTATACTAAAAAACGATCTTACTAATTTTTTCCATCTAGTCACTTCTTCCCTTAAGAAACCTTTTCTTTAATACAAGTCACCACATGGTATTCTAGCTGTTGAATACTAGTCATTCCCATAGACTTGTAGACTGCTTAAAGGCGCTTTTTTTTTTGTCTGATCATTATTTCTGTGTAGTGCATATACCTGTAATATAATTACACACTGTTATATAATTATAATTGTATCTCCAGAGTAATGGGTCTCCAAGATAGAAGCATTAAGCCCTGACATATAAATACTCTTTTTCTAGGAATACACTTATCTGAGTAATAATTTTCTTGAAACTCTATTGACAACTTGTCCTTGAAATACAGTGCTAATTAGGATTAGTATGTATCTCCCCTCTCTCCTTAACTAACAACCCCATGCCACTTTAGTTTGTAGAAAAGCACCAGATAATTACCTACGAACACATTTGGGGCACAGCATATTGTCCTCCAGGTGTGTGGGTGGAAAACTGCAGGCAGGTAGCAAGAATAGCGCACACACTTTCCCTTGCTTGTCAGGAACCCAGGCTTGTCCTGCGTGAAACTGCAGGCGAGCCCAACCCTGTGAGTCTGCGGGGAGGCTTCTCCCATGGACCACACACCACTGGAGGCCTGGGGAGGCAGAGAGAAGAATGAATGCCGCATTACCGAATCCTAATGTTCAATATTGCAACATGGCCTTTGATTCTACTGTTTCACAGGAGACAGCTCCGAGACATGGAATGTCAAACCTATTCTATCCTGTTGCCTCTTAGAAAATAATAAAAAATGGTTTCCTGTTAAAACTTTGAAAATAAAAAAGTCTAGTTGGAGGTGGGATAGCTACAAGGAGGTATGCAGTAGTGTAGGGGAGACAAAGCTTTACCTGCTCCACCCCAGGTCTCTCACAAAAGGATTAATAGGAGTAAAACAAGTTATGAATGTGTGCGGCACACAGCAAGCAGAGGAAACCACTGGGGAGAAAGGACTCAGACTGGAGCCTTAGAACTGCAGCTTGTGTAACATCTTCCACAAAGAAAAATGAATTTGTAGAGAAATGAGAGGACAAAGGAAAGCAGTTTTAGGTCCTGAGGCTGGTGAACAGTAGGCAGGTAAATACACAGGAGGCACTAATGGGGTAGGTTTGTTTGCACATCCCTCTGGTGCCATCCCTGCTAATGGAAGGAGAATTATAACCTATCTCTAGGCAGAAAAGGGGGAGCTCTTTCTGAGTTTGGCGCTTTGCAATTGCCTTCACCTCAAAAAAAAAAAAATCTTGCCAAAGAGGTATGTTTTGGAGTGACTTTACGGTTTCTTTCAATAAAAAGACTAAGCTGATGCGGTCTTGGAAGGCCTTCCTAAATACGTTCAGGGGTCTCAACTCTTGATAGGTGTGTTGTGCTAACCAGTTTATGATTATTCAAAACTGTATCTCCTTAATTCTTACAACGTTATGAGGCAGGTATTATTATCCTATGAGGAAATTGAAAACTAGACTGAAGAAATTGTTAATGTCATTCTTTTACAAATGGAAGCTCCAGGGCTTAAACGTCAGGGAGTTGATTTTAGAGCCTGCGTTTACTTATAATTTCTTAAAGAAAGGGAAAGAAATGAAGCCAAAGATATTGCTACCCCTTTCTGATGACATCAGTAATTTAGAGCAGTTAGTTCTCTATGTGTGAACCCTGGACTAGCAACATAATCAGTGCCTGGACAATTATTAGAAATGTAAATTCCCAGGCCCCACCTCAGAACCAAGTAAGAAATCAAAAACTGTGGGTGGGGCCCAGGAATCCTTCAGGTGATTCTGATATACCCTACAATTGGTCAGAGGTTAATAGGAGGTCAACTCACTTCCTCATCAGGACCAGAACCAACTCTTTAACATGGGGCTTACCACAAGCCTCTCGTGGCAAGTCTGCTGCCTCCGTCTTCCAGGCTTTGGCTGCCATTGCGGACCAGGCGTCAAACACAGCACCTGGGTTGGACATTGTCGCCACAACTGTACCACCCCCCACAAGGCAAGCAGTAGATGCTGCAAGGGCAGGTGTCCCAGCCTCAGGTGGGGAAACCACTTCTGGAGGATCAGTCCCTTCAGAATACATATTGTTTTCAAAAGTTTCTGGGGGTATTTCTCCTTTGTTTATCTTTAGTTTTCTCTGCGATCTGGACAACATCTTGGCCTCCTCTGCTGTATCAGGAATGTTCTACAAACAGAGTTCAAAAGATTAAAGCACTATTAGAAGTGCAGCCTCATTTTTATTGCTCTTTGTACAGAGTTTGTGAAAAGTGAGAAGAGGGGATGGATGTTGTTTCTCCTTATAACAGGGAGTGGATGGGGGAAGGGCACAGGGGCCAAGGGAACTTGTTGACTCACTTTTTGATGCTCTAATAGATAACTGACATGAAAACTAAACCTTCCACTGCCAAATTCCCCTACAAATTACTCACCTTTTGATCAGGGTAAGCATATTCACAGAGTCGCCTATATGTATCTAATTTCTAAGACAAGAGAAAAATGAGTTAATAATCAAAGTAAGGTTCCTACTCTTCCTCCCAGGAGTATGTCTCCTACCGTGGGCCCTCACCTGGCCTCTGGTGCTCAACTTTAACTGTTGGCACCAGACCCGTATAGTATCTCTGTGAATCAGGTTGACGGGTGGCAGTTTGGGAGGTAATGGTGGAATTCTCTTCTTTAGACATTTTACTTTGTCATGACCTTGGACCTTCCTTTTTGGACAGGATGCTGAAAGAGAATGGGAAAAGATTAATAATAGTAAACTGTGCGTAGCTTTTTAAAAATGTCCAATGGACAATCACTTTTAGTTCTCACAGTATAGTTTCCAGGGTAGAGTTAAATTGTTAGGAATGTTAAGTAGAAAGATAGACAAGCAGCTGGCAAAGGAGAAGATAATGTTCAAAGAAAAAGCTGCCCAAACTCTGCCCAGGGAGGGGGATCCATGTGAAGACAACAAAGGTTTTGCAGGAAGATAACTTCCTTCCCAACCAGATCCCAATGTGGGCATAATTGAAAGGAACTAACAACTGCCTAGATCCCACCTCAGTGTGGGGAAGGGACATGGTCACTGAGAGCGATGGCTATATAGGTGGACCTGGCAATCAAATAACCCCACCTGTCAGTCAAAGAGGCACCTCTAACCAGAATGCAATATATAAGCCTCCCACCTAATGGATCAGGGCCTTTGTCTACCTTGACTCTGGCCTGCTCCTCCCTTGGAGTGTATTCAAATAAAACTTTCACTCAACTTCTTTCTGTGTCTCTGCCCTTCAATTCTTTGTTGCGATGGGGACAACTGAGGAGAACAAACCTGGCCCATAACCAACTGATTTGCCAAAGACCACATCACCTCCAAAGGACAGCATTAAATCTAGGACTGACTCAATACTTCTGAGTCCCTCAGTTTTTACTTCCTAAAACTCCCCACTACTCACCACACAAGATGTTCTTTGTGAGCATCTTGACCCACAGACTCCAAGAAAATAGCACTAGAGATTACTAGAGATTACACTTCGATTCCAGGGGAATGATAGAAACTGTAGACCCAAGATCGTAAATTCCTAGGGGAGCCTTGTACTCTCACCACAGAAGAAAATACACCACCTGGCACTGCTGCACTCACAGCCACTAGTACCCATGATACTCAGCCCAGCCCTGTCAGGGCACTACAGGCAGGTCCCCTGCTGCTACAACTCTGACATACTCCCACCATTCAGTTAAGACCTATAGACCACACCTCCAGGACAGACATTAACTATGACTCTGAAGTAGGGCAGGGACATGGGACAAGGGTCATGCCATTGTAAAATCTACTTGGCCTGAGAAAATGGCCCAGCTTATTCTTTAACACAATCTATATGTTGTCCTTCCTCTTCTTAGAGCCCCTTAATCAATCAAGTAGCTTTGTAATCAGGACATGAGATAGACCTCCAAAGTGTAAATGAACCTATGTGGATAAAGAATACAGAGATCCAGGTCAACACAGTCCCCTAAATAACCCTATTCTTAAAACAAAACTTCAAAGGAATTATGATTCACCTGTATACATCCTGCCTCATGCTGAACCCTACTCCAAAGCCTTATAAAACCCCGAACTCCAAACCCTTCCACACATGTCCTCTTTGAGGTTGCCTGCATTCCTGTCTGAGTGTGTGCTGTCTAGTATCAGATAAACTTTCTTGCTGCATAAACCGATTGTGATTGTCTCTGAACTCTTCTCCATGATAAAGACAAGAATTCACCAACCTCCACCTCTGGTGGTAAACGTGTCACTCTGCACTCATTCAGCTTTCTAGTCTTAACACTGTCCTTTTCTCTCTCCCTGTTTTATTTCAGACCAGTAGGAAGTAGAAGTTCTCAGAACGTAGTCTCACTGCATCCAGTGCTCTGCTGCTTTCCACAATCCTGGGGTGTTAGGGGCTCAGTTCCCACGCCATGCAGATTTAAGTAGACACAGGATGCCAGGTGACCCTGGCTTTAGGAGTTGGCAAGGGATTTGCCCTACACTGAACAGTTCAATGAGCTTCCCTTTCCTCACTCTGTCCTTCCCTGTTCTCTGCTGCCTGCGTGGCAGCTGCCATTTGCTGCTACTCTTGCTTGAATAAATTCTTTCCTTACTACACTCATCCAACCTCTCGAGATTTCAATCTCGTTCAGAGTCAAGAAACCTCCCCCACTGAGGCTGAAGTTTCACCTAGTGCACAGGGAGACCTCCTCCAGACACAGCTGCCCACACCACCACCGACAGTTACTGCGTGCACATTACTAGGCAGGTATGGTGTAGGTGTTTTACCTAATCATTCTATGTACATCACAACCAACCTTCCACCCTCCCTCCCACACCCCACTTAGCAAGATGGGTATTGTGTTTAATTTTTAGAACAGGAAGTCAAGTTTTCATGGATGGAATTTCAAGTCTACAGCTTTCTCCAAATCATTGCCCACTGAGATCCTTAACTCCCAGCAGTCAGTGGAAGGCAAAATGATGATCAGACTAAATACATATACAGCAGGAGTCTGGAGACAGGAGATTGGTTTTAACAGAGGTGACCTAAAAAAAAGCTTCAGGGAGGTGAGATTTAAGCTAAGCGTCCAGGGAAGCATAGGATATGCAGAATATAGGATGGAAACCTCGTCCCTACTTTTTCTCTTTCAGAAAATTCCTGTCTTCCTAGACCTGAGGATATGGGGCTTCTTACCTTCAGTGACTTCCTCAGAGCTTTTTCGTTTGGTCCCCTTTCCTGAGGTTCTTTGTGTATTTGGTACACCAGAAGCCTGCGGTCCCTCTGACTTCTCTGTGGAGTTCTTCTGGAGATAAAGAGCCACCCAGTCATTCCTCTGGTGTCTGACACCACGACGCACCCTACCTGCCTTGAGGCAGTGCCACTGGCAGTGCGGACTCTCCCGGGTATCATGTTAACATCCAGATTTATGAGATAGGGAAGCAATTACAGGGAAATAGGGAAAGGGCAGCTTGAAAATATGAGAAAAGAAAGAAAGTGTAAGAAAAGAAATTAGCCTTTGCTCAGGAGGTTAGCCCTTATACCACCCACTACATTCATTACCTCTTACGTGAAATATTTTCTTCCCAACCCTTTATTCTCGATCTCTTCCTAATCTCTCATTATTGCCTGTGGGATGCTATATATCCATTCAATGGTTCATTGTTTGTAGCATGATGATATGGAGATAAATGTTGGGGGGCAGAGAGACACATTAACAGAGAAAAACCCCAAAGTTTATTTTAAGCTAGTAAGGGGAATCCATAGACATAGATATCAAAATCAGTCAGGGCGAATGAGGTATATATGTCAACCTGAACTAAGGAGAAGAGGGTAGGGGTCTGAAACTTCAAAGGAAAGGGGAAGCAGTTCTCAAAACTATGAAGAGTAAATTGTTGATAAACGAAATCCTTGATGGGCCACAGAGAAATTACAGGGCAGAGAGAGGTTTTAACATTTAGGCTTTGTCACATTCCTTCCTGTCTGTCACCTCCTTGTTTACATTAGAATATAACTGTCTATGGTGAACAGTTCCTCCAGCTAAATGCTTTTTCTGCAGTTTGGGGGTAGGAGGTCAAAGTGTCTTCTTAAGTCTATTGGGTCTTGATGGTTTTCAGCTAAAAATAATCTGTGCTTCACAATGGAACATCTTGCGAACTACTCTAGGCCCCAACATAAACAAATGTCCTTAATCCAGCAATCCGACCTCTCCTCATAGTAAGTACCTTCCATTGGCCCAAACCTGTCACAGAATTCCTTTTCTTTCCACCCTGGTTACTTTGGCCTGAGGGGATATCACTCGGCTCCACCCTCCCAGCCCTTTTCTATTTACATTCTTAAATCTTGCCCTTCTTCCATAACTGTCACTTAGTCCCTCTAGCAATCCTTTCTTTACAGAGTAAGTGGGATCTATGACATATTGCCTCATTCCTACCACTTGTCAATTGCATTTTTACATTTGATTGTAAACTCCACAGGGCAGAATTTCTTTCCCTTTCATTTTAAGCACTCAATAAATCAAACAATTGGGATCAAGTTGTTTGATACAGAGAAGCTAACAATTGTTCAGTCTCTATGTTATATATTGCTTGGTACCTTCCTTATTTCTTTCATTTAATCTTCACAGAAAATCTGGTGACAATTTATCACTTTACATAAACTGAGGCTCAGAGTTATATAACTAATGGCACACAGGAATTTTAGAAATCTCAGATTTGCTCCCATATCTAATTCCTTTCTCAAATCCCCAAGGTAGGCAAATTTACATTTGTATGATATTTTTACATCTCTGTAGCAATTTTACATTCATATATTCAATCTGAACATTTCCACAGCCCTTACACAAAGTACCCACTTTGGGGATCCATGAAAGTATTAAAACTGAGAAGGTGAAAATGACCCCATTCTTGGAAAAAGTGGAGAGCACGCAGGCTTCCCTGATATGGTGATTCAGTTCTTCTTGAACAAGTCTCAAAGCTTCTCTACCTCTTAGTTTCTGTCTGCTGTGCTTGTCAACATGTTTGGCTTCTGATTATTCCTTGGCCCTAAGAACTCTGTGGAAGGGACAAGGCCAGTGCAGCACCTTGCTTTAGGACCTCTGTCTGTCAAAGGCAAATTAAACGTTTGCATTCTTTTCCAACATTAGCTCAATTACTTCTTCCCAAGGTCTTTCATTTTCTCCTGTTACCATTTCCCTCCATCCCTAATGCTTGACCCTTCTAAGGATAAAGCATGTCTCCAAAACCAAAAGAGAAAGCTCCACTTCTTACTTTCACTCCAGTATACCAGACAGCAATCATATCCAGGACTGTCCTTTTTTCTTTCAAACAAGTAAAGAGTACGAAATTCAAAGGCACATTCTTTCCTCCTCAAAAGAAGGATCCAGTGTGCTCAGGGGGAGAGAGAGACATGAGAAGATTCATAAAGACAGAAAACAAACCCACTACAATTGTATTTACCTTCTTGCCTCTTGCATTCTCCATACTCCAAAAACAAGTCAAGGCTGAGAAAAACAAATTTCATCTGACTTCTGAAATGGCCCCAAGCTGAAGATCACTCTTTTAAAGTCTCCTCCCATTTCCTGCACCCAAGGCGTTCTGCTTTCTCCTCCTGTTTCCTCCCCCATAACTTGTGAATGCTGGTTCTGGGCTTTCTTATTCACGAGGTGGCTAATGTATCCGTGGATTAATAATGCCATTCCTTACTTTTTTGGGGAGCTTTTTAACATAATCATCTACAGTATGTGTGGTCAGGACACACTGGGAAGTTGAAAACTTCAAAAATTCCAAGAGAAGAACAAAAATTGCAAGAGACTTCTGAAAAGGATGTGTGAAAGGATTTAATGATGGAATTTGTGGAAATAGAATCCCAGGGCCAGACTGATGGCTCAAAGAAAGTAAAACCGTTTCCAAGTACCACATATTTTATTTCTGAAGACACTCAACCAATTAAAACTCCAGATTTCCACGTATACTAATAATAACCAACAGCTTTCCTTCTGCCGACAACTAATAATTTTAAAAGTCTAGTATGTACATGTATCAAACTCTAGATTTCAAATTTCATAGCCATTATTTTATTGTTCATCATAGATGGCTGTGTTTAAAATTGTGGTGGTTACCTGCTCAATGGCACAGAAGCGAGAGAACCAGAAATCAAATCTTGCTCAGCCTGATCCTTTCCGTCAAGCCCCAAACCTGCTGACTTCAGAACAAGGTAAGAATCTTAAAAAACAAGGGCTGTGGGGCTGGCACTAGGAGACGGGTGAGGAAAGTGTAAGCAGGGTCTGGGTAGGTTGGCTTTGAACTTCTGGCTGAGAGCAATGAAAGCTACTGAAAAATTCAAGTGTGGGTGGGAGTTTGGGCTGGGTGGATGCTGATGAGCATTTTGTAAAGATGTCTCACCTGCCATGAAGAGAAAGAAGTGGGCAGTCACAGAAAGGTGAGTGCGAAGGTTTATGCGGCGGTTTAAGGCCTGAGATACTGCAGTGGTAGTGGTAACTAGAGTTGTGGGTAAGAGCACAGACTCCAAATCCGCGCTGCATTGGAACCCTGACTTCCCTGTAGTAGCTGTGTGACCTCAGGCAAGATATCTCACACCTTTAGGTCTCTCGCTTTCCTCCCCTGTAAAATGAGAGTCATGGAAATAATAGCCCTTTTCAGGGGGTTGTGGGGTGGTGAAATGGGTGCTCACGTGTCCCGAATAAACAGCACGTTGCATCGATGTTAGATGGTTAACTTGAAACAAGAGCAAAGAGCAATCTTATGTAAGTAAAAAACAAAGAGTTTAGTCGGGACTAACAGAAATTGCAATTCGGAACATGCAAGCTTGGTGACCATAGGCAAGTCAGAAGAGAGTAGGTCGGCTTTATTAGGTTTTAGAGGAAACTGGGGAGGATTGTTTTTAACACAGGTTTATTGGAGGAGAACAAGAGCTCGAGCTTGTGGTTGCTCATGGCTGCAAGCAGGCTTGGCACATCATTGCTGGGAAGGGAAGGGGAGGAGTTTTTTCTCAAAAGCAGGAGATAAAACTCCTGTGTGAACAATGACCTCCTTTGGGGCTTCTTCCTGCTAGTTGTGCAGGCTGCACTGAGTAGTACGCTCATGAGAGCACCTACGTCAGGATTAATAATACGTCAGCACTCCTATTCAAATGAATGCCTGTGTTTGCAGGGATGTTTCTCTTATTAGAGTGCTGAAGAGAAGAGAGACTTGAGAGAGGTGGAGTGTTCCTGCCAGGTTTTCCTTTTTCTTGGTTTTAGAGTGCATTTTCTTCTCTAAAAAAAGTTTTCATGGAATCAAAGTCGCTGGAGTTAATGAGGCTTTCAGTTGGTAATGAGTCTTCAAAAGTCATTACTTAATATTTACAAAAGAAAACCAGGATTGTGTCACACAGAAATACTTTATGGAATGGAGCAGTTTGGTAGGAGGTGTGACTGCGGAGGCTGGGTGGAGCCCTTGTCTGAATCTCTCTGCACTGTTTATTCCTAAAGGGCTGGGTCAAAACCTACTAAGCTTATTTAAGGTTTAAATATAGTTCAATTCATATGCAGAATGTTTTACCAATTTTTAACAGTGTATAAGAACACCTTTTTCTTCATATGAAAGCTGAGTCTGGTATCTTAACAAGCACACTAATTATAATCTAACTTTTAAGTATCTCCTGTAGTGGGAAATCATTGCTTTGTGGGGCTATTTTAAGAAACAGAAGTAAATTTTAGAAGTAAATCTTAGTAAAGTAAATCTTTAGAAGTAAAGATTAGAGGTAAACACACCCATCAGGTTAGTTAATAGCGTTGGTTAAAAAAGAGAAAAGTTGGAGGTAGATTGTGGAGCTAGTTTATTGAAAGTGTTAGGAAGGAAAGGACTAGGCTCAGTATTGCAGGGACGTCAGATACAATGAGACGAGAGACCAAAGTCAAGAAAGCAAAGTCAGTTTTACTGCACTCTGCAGAGAGTACCAGAGCGGGCTTGCCTAAGGTGAGACAGGGCCGGGTGCTCAATCTGAGGCTTCTTTTAGGTGGTTTTTGGCAGGGCACAGAGGTCCTTGATTGACAGCTGTCAGCTCTCTAGGCTTGTTCTGATTGGTGAGATAGGGACAGGGGCTGTGCTGTGCCTGTGTCTCTGATGTTTCTTATCTGGGGGATCCTGGACATTTCCTGAGTCACTCTTGGACCCTGTGGCTTCATCAGATTAACTCTCTGAGTCATTTTTAGCTTTCTGGTTTTGTTTGATCAACTCCTTAAGTCATCTTTGGGGGCCCTTTCTCCTTTTAGTCCTGCTCATTTCCGTCTTTCTGCCTAAAAAAAAGAAAAAAAAAAAACCCGCAGCCTGTTTGTTTATAAACTGTCTCCCTCCACTCCTTCCATTATGTCAGGCACTAGTGATACAAAGGTGGTTTTAGTTCTTAATTACCTAACACTAGGAGGAGTTTCAAAAACGTGAGCAAACTGTTCGTCACTTTGAATTACATGCCTAATTTCCCTAGACATCTAGTACTTTCAAGAATGGGACATGCTAATCAGGGGCGTATTTTCCATGAAGCTACTGAAGCTTAAGCTTCAGATACTTTAATGTCCCATACCAGGTTCCTGGCAGGGCCTTAGCAACTTGCATTCATAGTATTTATATTCTTTTTCTTGAAGAGGGACCTCCAAAGTTGTATAAGCTTCGGGCTCGACAGATCTGCCCCAGTAATAATACGTAAATACTGAAATATTTGTAGAAAACACTAACATTCCTTAAAAATCTCACCCATATGCTCTGCTCTATGCTTCCCCCTACCAGCTACTCCCATTCCTCAGTTGTTAGATTTCCAGCTTCTGATCCTCCTGCAGGTGCTAAATGCCAAAGTATTTTGTGTTCTAGGACCTCCACTGACACATGTAAAAGTCAGTGAACATTCCAAAAAGGTGACTCTCTGAGACTGTGACAGATTGCAAGAAAGCATCCACTCAGGTGAAACAATTAGAAAAGAGTTGTCACTTCATGGAGGCATATGCAGCTTAGTGAGGATGTCACAGGGCTCAGCAAGTGGCTCCTGAGCTTTTTTTCAGCTTCAATTCATGTCCTTTCTCTGGGGTGTCCACATGGAGACCACAACCTGTACAGTTAGGGACGCAGCTCTGTATCCCTAGGTTATTTCAAATATGTTATTGAGTACAAATTCAAATGTTTGAAACCAATATAAATTATATCTATTAATACTCCAGGAGATTCATTAATGCCATAGAGAACACTGATGTTTCCCAAAGTTTGTTCTTCACCAAGCAACTGACAGTGCTTATGGACTGATTAGTGTTGACTTTCCAAGTCGTTTGCGGCTGTGTGGCCAGGGGAGAGGCAGCTGGGAGCCTGCAGGCCTTACTGGACTGATTTCATTCAAAAATGGATAAATATCTGGCACTGTACCAGTTTCTGTGACTGTAAGAACTCACCTAGCTATCATGACCTACTTAAAGTAAAGGAAGTAGAGCTCATAGATTATACAAGCTGTGGTGACCGATATCATTCCTTTGGTTCCCAGTGTGAGGGTCAGAATCCTTACTTTTTCCTCATTACCCACCAAGTCTACGTCCTGAATGTTAAGTAGTGCTGATTCCTCATCTTCACCACAGGTAGAGCCTGCATTCAGGGTCTCATTTCTTCTCACCTGCACCACTATAATAGCCTCCTATTGATGTCTCTTCATTCAGTGTCCCCCTTCCAAAGGTTTCTCCACAGGAGGCCTGATTTGTAAGGTTGGGCATCCACCTCTGGGGGACAAGATAGGATGTGAATGACGCCCCCTGTAGTCCTTACAGCTCTAGTGCCAGTGGCTTGGGAAATGGAAAACAGGAGTACATGAGGCTTTCTTATATAAACCATCCAAGGAATTCAGGATTGAGAGTTTATAAAAGCAGGCTTAATTTAATTCTGCAGCATGTATACATTTTTGCTCAGAAGACTTAACTCTTGTTAAATATAATTCACTTTTTTATGGCTTTAAATTATACCTGGCTCTGAAATAGGGAGGTTTTTATGATAAAAATTGCTTTCCTCCTGAGCTAGATGCATAACCATCCATGGAACAGTAAGAGTAACTTAAATGAGAATGATTACTAAAGGCAGCCTCAAAGAGAAGGTAGATAATAACACTTTGCATTCATACAAGCCTGCCTTTCATCTGAGTATCTCAAAGGCAGGCAAATCATAGCGGGCGCTATGTTATGGTTGAAAATTACAACTGTGTCATTTCCTTATTCCTGAGTGTTTCCCTTCTAAAATGTGATACTGAATTAAAGCATCTCTAGAATTCAATGTGTATTGATTTTGAACACAGGTTTCTCTTTTTCTACCTCTCTAACATCAACTCCAAGTTGCAAAAGCATTGATGGACCACTGCTCTGTGGCTTTGAAGTGTTTGCTATCATTGGAGAAAAAGATAGTGATAAGGGATGGATGGATATCTTTCTAAGCTACTTTAAAGTTGTGGTTGAATAATGTAGAGATGGCGATAGAGATAGAACATTCCTACTCCCCCCAGAATCAGTTCACTCATGGTGCTAAAAAACACTTCAAGAACACATCAGAGAGCTGGCCTGTCTCTCCTGCCATTGCAGAAGAGGTGCAGGGTGTGATCAGCAGTATAAATGGAAATTATTTCAATTAGAGCTCCAAATTATACTACTAAAAGTGTTCTATACTATAAATGTTCTGTATATTGATGGTAGATGTGGAAATTTCCAGAAATATGTTGCTGTGATCCTCTTTACACACTTTTTATTGTGAGGTTGCAACCCTGTATTTTTTTGGTGGCTTTAAAATGTTTCTTTAATACCTGTCTAAAGGCACATGAATTTTTGACCCCTGACATGAAAGACGTTAAAACAGTGAGCCTCTAAATCTCTGAATAGATAGGAAATGTACATTTTTTTAGGTTAATCACTTATAGAAGACATAATGTAAGCAAAAGTTAAACAGTAAGTTTTTTCCCAAGGTAATTAAAATTTTCATAAGTAGGACCAAGTCTTCCCATCAAAGGAACCAAAAGGGCCAGACTATACGTTCTTAGATAGTCTTACATTTAGACATTTCAAATAATCTCCAAATGAGGTTATCCATATAGCCATCTATACACTATAAGGATTAAAAGAAAAATATGGCATTCATGTGACCTTGTTAGAAATAAATGTTTTCTGCAACATTTTCTTTAGGTTTATGTTGTCATTTCTTCATTATCTAATATACATGGAAGGTCAAAAAATGAAAGTGTCTTGGGCCTTTCTAATGGTGATATTGTGATTTGTAGTAAGAAATACATATCTGCAATAGAGCTCCTAAGATCCTTGGGATTTCTGAAGTGATAAGAGCAGTAAGGGTGTCTTTTGCTAACCTAATGAGGTGATTTTTGGAAAGTACCTAGGGATGGGGGCTGGTTGCCAGTGGAACCAACTGTGTGATTATGGGGGTTGCAACTTTAAGTCCCACCCTGATGTTTGGGGAGGAGAGAGGGGCTGAAGCTTGACCTAGTCTCCAATGGCCAGCGATGTAATCAATCGTGCTTATGTAATGAAGCCTGCATAAAAACCCTCAAGGAAAGCGTTTGAAGAGCTTCCATGTTGGTGAATATGTGAAGGTTCTTGAGGGGCATGGAAGCTCCATGTCCTTCCTCATACCTTGCTTGATGCATCTCTTCCATCTGACTGATCCTGATTTATATCCTTTATAATAAACTAGTGATCTAGTAAGGGAAATATTCTGAGTTCTGTGACCCATTCAGCCACGTTAATCAAATCCAAGGAGTGGGTCACTGGAATCCCTTATCTGTAGCTGGTAGGTAAGAAGTGAGACAGGAATTAGTGGGATGTAGGTAGCCTTAGAATTCATGGCCCCAGCAAGGGGAAGTCAGGAGGGGACTAGGGTCAAGGCTTTGCAATAAACAAGGAGCCACCTCCTGGGCATCTAGAGAAATCAGTGGCTACATCCTGAACATCTGGAGAATTCAGCTTGAAAAACAAAGGGGTCTTCCTAGCAACAAGCCTCTGCCAACCCTGTAAACTTCCTTCCTTTTGGCTTACAAACCCTAGAGAGCTGCTCTAACAGCCTCCACTCTTGGAGCCCCTCCTGTTTAGAGGGAGGCTTGTTCTTTCCTTTTCTTTCCTCAATAAAAACTTTGCTGGCTGCTCCATACTCTTGTCTGCTGACTTAATTCTTCGTTGCCTCCAAGACACAATCCTGGGAAAAACAGCATCTCAGCCTGTAACAGAAACACATGTGACAACCTGGATGTGTGACTGGCCTCTGTAGTAGGGAGGGGGGCAGTCCTGCAGGACTGAGCATTTAATCTCTAAGATCTGATGCTCTAGTTCTGAGAAGATGGTGTCAAATTTGAATTGAATTGTGGGACACCCAGCTGGTGTCAGAGAGTTGTTTGTTGGTGTGAGGAACACCCCCTCTCCTTCAGGGTGGAAAGGGGTGCAGAATCCTTACTCATCATTACAGAATGTATTTCAATAATATCAGCAAAAGGGAAGGAATATGAAGGGAAAGAGAAGAAGGAAAGAAAAGCAAGAGAAACTCAAAGACACTAAACAGGAAAAGAAAAGCAGCACAAAGTGATAGTTTCAGGGAGGAATATAAACAGAGGCAAAGAAGAGAGAAACAGGAAAAAGAAGGGTAGGAGCTAAGTGTTCAATCTTAACTTTGTATATTTCTATATTGTTTGACTGCCTAGGATGAACACACTGAAAATGACAGTTGAGTGTTATAACCATGCAATTTCCTGATTCTTGAGAGTGTTTTTCTGTTTGTCCAGTACAGTCCAGGCTGCACAGCAAGGAAAGAAGGGTGCTGTTTACTGTTAGGACCTGATGACAGGAACCCTGGAGAACCTCCATCTAACTCTTCATGCTGCATTGTCTTACTCACCAAATTACATTCCAATTAAGTATTGTCTTCCTATGAACATTTGGCTAGAAAGAAAGGGCCCATCCCAAAGGAATTAATTGATTCACTTGAGAATTATATTTGTCCTTGCAAATTGGCATCATTCTGTTTTACGCCTCTGTCTCCCAGGACATTATTTACTAAGATTATTCACTTGGAGCTGAAGAATTCAGATTTCTAGGTTTACAAGCTGGAGTGTAAAGCCCTAGGTCTCTGTGCCCGTAAGTCACCCACCAGTGGCGGTGGCTGCCGTCTGCTCGCTCCCTCTGTGTTCTTCACACTCCACCTGCAATCAGACTTAGTGAATAACATCAGTTCAGTGAATGAAGTCTTAAATGCAGAATATTGCAAAGAAAATTAGTGTATTTTTCAAGATAATACATCCCAAAGACATAAAGTACCATCAATTTGAAAAGTGAAAGTTTCATGGAAAGAAAACGTATAAAAATATTCCAAAATAGGAATGGCTTTAGAAAATATAAAATAGTGAAAAACTTCAAATAGCCCAAATATCCAGCCATAAACAACTAGATAGGTAAATTTGTGATGCATTCATATAATGCACCATTTTCCAGCCAGTAAAAATAACGCTAGAGTAATGTATTCTTACATAGTGAAGAAACTTAGGCATATGTTGGAGTAAAAAGAAAACCCCTGGAGGTTCTTCTAGCTGATCTAAGAATCAAATTGACATGAGATGATTAACAGAATTAAACACCAAAGTTTAACTACATACATATGAAAGCCCAATAACAAAATTGAGACCCAAAGGAGTGACTAAGGCAGGCAGCTTTTATACATTTTAGACAAAGAAACATAAATCTGTGAGGAATTGATGGGACAAAGAAAAGTTAGCTTTGGGAGCTTCAGTTAGAAAGCAATTCTAAAAAAGCATTTGGGCTGGGGTAGTAGATTAGTAAAAAAGGAGCAAGATTTGTTTATGCAGCCTTCCTGGCTCTGACTTCCCTATCTGGGGACAAGGATGTCTTCTACGCTCCGGGGGCTGGGATGGGGTGTGGGGAATACTTGATAATATGGGTGAATGTAGTAACCACAATGTTTTTCATATGAAACCGTCATATGAGTGTATATCAATGATACCTTTATTTTTAAAAAAAAGTAAGGCTTAAATTTTGGTACCAGGGTGATGATGGAATTACTAACACCACATTGAACCAAAGAGAACATGTGGATGAGAGATATATCATGGCCTTAAAGGATTGTAGCACTTTGTAACTCTTGATAGGTGTTACTTCCTGCCATGACCCAAATGTAGCAGAAAATGAATGCAAAGGTATGTAAACAAGTATCTCTCAGGCTTTGGCCAAGATTCTGGAGGCAGCATAGAGGAGAGAACCATACTAAAGCTTTCTTTATTAAAGAGCCTGGAATTGCAGATTTTGGAGTCCATTTAGTGGTCCAAAGTAAAGCCAGCCTGATAAAATGTCCTAGTTAATTATCTGACAAATTTATCCCAGCTAATTCTTCCCTTCTTGATTTTTACAAATCTTTCACAACTTTTATTCTATAGTATAATAACTTGCTAGATTGGCAGTTCCTTGATTAAAAGGACTATGCTTACTTAACTTTGTATCCCCAGCTCTAGTCTAAGGGCTAGCACACAAATATTGGCTAAGTAATGAGTAAATGAATGGATGAACAAACAGCATGCTCTGGGGATTCGGTTTGGTCCTCCGTATTGCTGCTGAGACTGAGCTTGGGTGCCTGGCCATTGTCTCAAATTGCTTCTGCAGGTGGGCTCTTCTGATTTTGGGTATGTGTGACAGTCAGGGCTTGGTTAGCAGGTGGTGGTGACAGTGGCAGTGGTGGCAGTAGTGTGAGATCAGGGGAAGGAATTGTGATGATGGATGCAGGTAAAATAGAAGACATCTAAGTAGGTACATTTATTTTTAGTGCCTTTCTACTTCCCTGTTACTCTGATCAAATTTTGATTTTCCTTTTCCTAATTCTCAGATACCTATACCTAAGAGGTAATATGTACACAGGCATTGTGCTAAATGTTGGGATGTCAAATACAAACAGCAAGTCCTAGAGGGCAAGATATCCCATCTATGGTGTCTGCACTGTTCTCTTATAGCTCATGTTGGCATGCTCAGTGAGTCTTTAATAACCTTCTTGCTTTTTAGTGCTATATGATATCCCATTATCATTTTATTTGTTTTTGAGAGAGTTCCCACACTTCAAAGAAACACATAATAAAATCTATCTCACCTAAAAATCTATCTCATTCTTCCTTTTTTATTCTTCTCAACAATTGTCTATTTCATGCAGAGAATGTTTCAATCTTACTAAAAATTAAACTTTAGGGCTTTACTAGCTGTAGGATATGTATTCAATTTCTTTTTCAATTTAATGGCATCTTGGTAATTGTGAAGTTCAGCAAAGTTTCAACATTGATATTTAATATCCTGAAGCAAGTCTCTTTCCTTGTGATTCTAATGTAGATACAGTATCTGTTTTGGATTTGACAGTGACCTCAAATAACACATTGGTTAAAAAAACAGATTAAAATTAAATATGTATCTTTTATTTTACATATATACATATTTTTAAAAGCAGTTGGGGAAGCAACAGTTTTTTAGTTCACTGCTAAACAAAGCAGCAGGTACAAATGAACTCTCTCCACCTTCCTTGTCCCTTGTCATTGTCTTCCGTTTGAGAAATAAATGCATCACATTTTCTTACATGAAAATTTGATTCTAATTTTTATGATTCTTATGAATATTTTACATTCTAAAACTTAGAAATTATGCAAGAAAAATAAAAGAACTCAATTGAGCTTGCCAAACTCTGAGATGAGTTCACTGAAATTGGAGACAGCAACAAAACAAAGCCAAAAAAAAGATAAAAAGTCAGTATGCAAGCATGGGCTCACTAGAAAAGGAAATAAAACAATCTGTCACTCTAAAGTGAAACAGATGAAGGTAAGCGGTGTGAGGCAAGGTTATGATAGCAACAGTAAGTGAATGGTTAATTCAAGTATGGTTTAGTCCACTGGTTCTCAAACTGGTGCCTACTGGAAACACCCTGAGTGTCTGTTAAAAAACATCTCTCTGGGCTTCACCCACAGTTTCTGATTTAGTAGGTCTGAAGCAGAGCAGGAACATTTACATTTCTAATAAGTTCCCAGCTCATACTGGTGCTGCTGGTACAGGCATCACATTTGTAGAACCATATGTAGCCAAACAGTAGAACACTAGACATTGACATTGATGATATGGATGTATATTTATTAACTGAGAATGATAAATTCATAATGGAACTAACAAGAGGGAGAGAGCCCCTCACCCCCACCCTCAGTCTCAGTCCCCATCAGCCTTATCTCCTTCAACTCATTGATCAGCGTTGGTAGTTGCTAATATATCAACTTTTTATTCTAGAATCTTCTGATCCATAGTCAGAACACCACTGGCTTCCTTCAACTTTTTTTCTAAATTTTTCAATTAAGTGGAAAGAATTAAGCTTTCCTTGTGCAAATGGTATGTCAAGTTAAGCAATAGCCCCAGTGTCTCTATGGAAAGTTCTCTATGGAAAAGTTACAGATAGTGAATATGGAAGGAATAATAGAATGAGAAAGTCACTATATTGCATCTCCTAATGTAGTAATTCAGGTAACAACCGTCAATGGATGAAACCAGTAGGTGAAAGGCTGATGGTGATCTTTACAATGGAGGAATTCAGCAGTTATTACACAACTTAAGTACAGAGAAACAGTCCAACATGGTGGTGCCTGATATGACACCATGGAAATACCACACACTAAATATTCTTGCCAAATATGGTGAGCCACAATCTAATCAAGACTCTATTCACCTCCATTTAAAAAACTTATGGGCGAAAAATAAATTAAGTGACAGCAAAAGGAAGAACACAGACACATACAGAATATGGCATATTCTAGGACAAATCAATGACATGGGGAAAAAGTTAGAGTAGCCTACTCTAGATTCAGAGATTTAAGGGATGTAACAAGCAAATGTGATACGTGGACCTTTTTTTAGATCCTGGTTTGAGCAAGCTAAATGTAAGAAGAAAATTTTAAGACAGGGAAATACAAAGCCTGGGTATTAATTGGCCAACACCAAAATTTCATTCTTAATTTTGTTAGGTTGTTATTAATATTTCAGTCAGTAAAAAAATGGTCACATTTTAAAAGATACATGCTGAAATGTGTAGATACAAAATAATATCTAGAATTTACTTTTAAATAGTTTCACAAAGAGGAAAAAAAAGAGTAGAGGAAGAAAAGTGACGAAAGTTTGGTAAGTGTAGTGTCCAGATACTGCATATATAGAAATGAGTTATAGTGTTCCCTAAGTTTGTGTTTAAAAGTTTTCATAATATAAAAAATATTGATAAGAGTAATGCAGCCTCCAAAACTTTTCTTCTCTTAATCCTAAATTTTTATAATGTTCAAATTTGAAGTAAATTTTCATCATCCTAATAATCTATTTAGAATTTTGCCTACCTTGCTTATCTACCATGTGACCTTGGGCAAAGTAATTATCAGGTTACTTTCTGTTAAAAGCTCTTAATATATAATCTACCTCAGGGTCCTTAGAGGATTTGAAGAGATAGTGAATGTAAAGAGTCTGATACACAGAGTCTGATACATAGTAACCACTCAATAAACAATTATTATATAAATAATTGTTTTTCTTTCCTGTCCTTCTAGTGAATCAGGAGTTACTTTCTTTGCATCTCAGGTGAAGCATCTGTAAAAAGAGATATTAACTAATAGTAAGGATATTGTCTAAATAATTAATTTTTAAATGATGGGTTGTTCTAGTACAGTTAAGTTAAATGACATTTGTTAATGATATTAAAATACTTTCAATGGGTTTTGGGGCTTGGGAAATGATTTTAAAGCAAACATACTTTCATCATTCATTGATGCTAGTATAGCTTGATTTGCTCTTAGTTTGCATACCTAAGCTATGTGCATTCTTCAGAAAAAAAAAACATCTTCTCTAAAGCTCTTCAAGGTGCCTAGCCGAATTTGGAAGTAGGATATAATCCCAGTTGATTTAATCAGCTGCAGAACTGTCTTCCTTTAATGATGGGATGTCAGTACTATAACTGTGATGTTTTTAGTATCATGGGAGAAGATCCAGCGGGTCCTGGGAGGCAAGTGCAGACAACTCCAAGTTCCTTGGTAACAGCAAATCCGCAACATTTTTTTCTGAAAAGCAGTCAGCAATGTTTATTGTGCACCATGTCCCAGATATAATTCTAGGTGCTTAGGGATATAGCTGTAGGCAGACAGACAAGGACCCCAAACACAGGAAGTTTAGTGTTAGTGGAAGAAGAGACAAAGAAATCCAAATCATTTCAGGCAGTGCCCAGTGCCAAGGGAAAAGAACCTAGGGAAATGCGATACAGACTGTCAGGGGGACTTTAGATGGGGTGGTCAGGCAGAAGCTCTCTGAGGAGGGAGCATAGCAACTGAAAATTAAATAACAAGAAGGAGGCAATTATACCAAGAGCTGAGGCAAGAACATTCCAGGCAGAGGACAGAGCTAGTGCTACAGCCCTCTGGCAGGAACAGATTTGATCAGGGACAACACATAGAAAATATAATGCATTTGTAATGAAGTTACTGATTGCATTAAATATGCTTAAGATGACAGTACTAACAGTAGAAATACTAGACCTTAGAAGGGGAATTCAATTCAAAGTGTCCAGGAGTGATGCTGATGATCCTAATGTGGCAGCAAGAAAAAGCAAGGCTGGTTGACAAAGGCCCAGATGTCTCAGGATGAGCCGGCTGAGTTCCTGAATTGGTTCCCATAACTCTTGGCCTAGTCTCAAAGCCATCGTAAGAACACCATCCAAATGGACTCAGAGAGGATATTTTTTCACTGAACATCGGAAAGAAGGCAGACTAACATCACCACTGTAAAAGGCTATGGCTTGTGGTGACTCCCTTCTCCCCTTTGCAAAGGCCTCCTGAAAAAGCACTGCAGAAATGTCATAAAATGTCTAAGTTCTTTTTACAGTGTTGGTCAGCAAATATTAATATTTATCATAAGTAAGAGAAATAAGCCTTGAACTGCCATCTTCTTCCCAGCCTAATTATTTTTAGTAATTTTGAGTGAAGTTTTCATGTTCATGAAGTTATTTATCATTCTACACGGATCCTTTATAGGCGGTTTCAATGCTTTTGCTGACTAGTAGTCAAATGGTAGATGTAAAATAACTACTACTTGTTGAGGCCCAAAGTTAAGCAAAAAAGACAATGAGATGCCGTTTTCAGTGTTCCGCTTAGAGTTACAATGCTTCAGAAAGGTGATTCCAGTTAAATCTTTGTCGTGACGCTAAGACAGTGTGAAACTTTGGAATGTCTCTTTCCCTTTTCCTTTACACCCATCTCCCCTCCATATGAGAAGTTTAATGTGTAAAGAAATCACTGTATTAAGGGACGGAAAGCTGCCTACTGCCACGTAGGGATTAGGGGACCCTCAGTGGCTGCTGTAGAAGTCTGCCAATAAAGTGACTTAGAGGGCTGGCACAAAATCCTAGGGGGCTCATTCCAGTGCTGGGTGGGATTTGGGAGGAACCAAGTCCTCAGAGATGCAAATTAACTGGAATACCAATCCTTTTTCTAAACCGTTAGTCATTTTGAAGAAAAGGCCTTTCCCAAAGCCTGGTAACTTGAATAGCAGGGGACTGACAGAGCTGTTTTTCGTTCTAGGCCTCCCATTTCAAGGGCATTAGGAATTTAAGACCCAGGTTCACTTTTGTAAGAACATTGTGGGTTTTGTAACTTGTTCAGGGTTCTTTTATTTGACAGTTGGTGGCCTCGTATGTACAGGGACCAGTTAATCGTTAACATTAAAAGCCAGTGTGTCCGTGTGCAGAGCCATCCAGACGCTTCTTCAGTGGGGTCGATACTGAAAATCCCCAGGGAGAGAAGCCAGCGACCAGAGAATGGGAAACAGGGACAGTCCCTGGGAATTGCCTGGGGAGGGGAAGGGGCGTTGGAATAAGGACGGACGGAGCAGAGGTGATCAGCGAGCCTCAGAAAAAGCTGCGGGCTGCCTGCTACCACTTTAGGGTAGTGGTTTTCAGCCTTTGGAAGAGGAGTGGCTTCCAGAACTCTGATGCCGTGGGCGCCGCAGACCAATCCCAGCAGCCTCTCTGGGGCGACTCAGCCCTGGGGGTCTCTTCCAGAGCCCGAGGTGGTCGCAGGGTGCAGTCAAGGTCTTGACCCCTGCCTCAGGAAGCACTTCTCCAATTCAATGTGCTTCGAATCCCCCAGGGAGCCTGTTGAAATGCAGATTGGGATTCTGGGTGTCTGCAGTAGTGCCAGAGGTTCCGCATTTTCCTCAGCTCCCAGGCCATCCCAGTGCGCGGGGGCAGGGCCTGTGGGAGGAAAGCCCGTGACCTTAACTCCGGACAACAGCTGATTCTGCACAATGATTTTTTTTTGCCTACCTTTAAGCTGGTACTCAACATTTGAATTCCAGACTTTTAAAAATATGAATCTTGAAAATCCCATTAAATTTAAAATAAGATCTAAATGCGTTACAACGGCTCACAGATCTTTTAATGTGACACGGACTCCTGCAGCTCCTCCAGCTGGCCAGACCTATCCTCCGTGCAAAGCCTCTTGGATTATGTCCCTCTCTGTAGCCTCAGGGCCTGCTACCTCTTCAGATTAATTCACAACCTTAGCCCTTTTGGAATACCCATTCTAAATAAGCAACCTTCCCTGCGCCTATAGCCTAACTCCCATCCCCGCGCCCCCGTAGAGCAGTGATCGCTATTTGAAATTGGTCTGCTGATGTGTTTGCTTATTGCTTTTCTGTCCACCTGCACCAGAATATCAGCTATGAAAGAAAAGCTGCTGTCAGTCTGGGCCACTGCTTCATTCCCACCTTCTGGGAAGAACCTGATACATAGACGGATGCATACACACAGAAAGTGAAAATGAGTGATGGGAAAATCAGCCATATATATATATGCACACACACATATAGCAAGAGAATAAATTTTCAGTAAATACAGGCTGTTGCTTAAGAAATAATAATGATCTGGGTTTTTCTGATAATTGGTGATTAGAAGTGTGGTTGAAACAATGGGGTCATCTACTCACCATTGTGTGCCTTACTGTGGCGCATACAGGACTTCTAATACATGGTTTTAGGAGAATTTTAATGAATTCATATACATTGCTGAAGCTGAATTCACATTTACAGTGAGAACATTACCCAGTTATGAAAAAACACTGCAGGCATAAACTAAAGCAAGATGCTTACGTTCTTTTCAGACCTTTTGTCTTGTTGAAAACTATTATCCCTGGAAGCATTTGCTGAGCCTGGCTTCCCTGTGTGAAAGTTTTGGCTCTTAGACCAATTGAATTCTCACCAAAAGTCCCTTTGGCAAATTACAGGTAATGAGTAATGAAGACATGTCTGTGATCAGATTGGGAGGTACAAATACTTAAATGTTTTTTTTTTTTAATTTTATTTTGGTATCATTAATCTACAATTACATGAAGGACATTATGTTTACTAGGCTCCCTCCTTCACCAAGTCCCCCCCACATCCCTGTTCACAGTCACTGTCCATCAACATAGTAAGATGCTGTAAAATCACTACTTGTCTTCTCTGTGTTGCATAGCCCTCCCTGTCTTAAATGGTTTTTATGTTTTGATTTCTAGTTGATCTTTTCTCAATTACTCTCAATTGAATAAATACTCATTGTACTTAATTGCACTTGAGTTTGTGCTCTTACCACTGGTTTTCTAGATTGTCTATACTGTTATATTTAAATTGAAGTGGTAACAGATGATGTGTTCACATTATTACAAAACTCAAATGAATATAAAGATAAATAATGACAATCTCCCTTTTATCCCTGACTGTTGTTTAAAATGATTAAAGAAGACAATTTAGGTGATATAAACAAACAAACTTCATTTTATTTCACACTTCGTGAAGCGGGTGGTCTTATCTTAAGAGTGAAGAGAATTGCAAAGTGTGGTGTGGAAAGAAGGAAGCTTCTAGAAGACAAAGAATAAGGAACAAAGGAGTAGGTACAGAGCCCGGAGCTGTTGTGGCGTTTGGGTTAGGCTGAGTGGACATCCTGTGATCTTGGTCAAGTGGAGCGCTTTCACGGACATGAATATTACCTAAGTTTCAGTTTGCTGACACGGCCCCCTGGCAGGAGTGGCTCCATTTTAGGCCTAGAACTGTATTTCAACACTTTAATCCCAAATTCCTCCCCAGGTTGTCTGTTTCTTTTGTACCTTTCAAGAAATGTTCTATGCAGCAACAGTGCTTCAATGTGTTAATGTGCAAAATGGGATAATGATAATTGCCTGTCTCATCAGACTTATTGGGGATTAGATGCATTAACACATGTGAAAATATTTACCATCATGCCAGGTATATATCATGAATTTCAGGATTTTTAAAAATCATAATTAGGCATATACTAGTATGAAGGTTGTATTTCAGTGTTGTCCAAGTAAAAATTATATTATGAACCACATGTAATTACTAAAAATGGATGAAAGGCATATATAATAAAAAATAATTTTCCCTCACACCCATTGTCTGTCTTACAATTCCTCTTTCCAAAAGGAACTCTCTCTATATGTATATGTATAATATATGTATATATATAACATATGTATATATACACAGAGATGTGTAGGTTATTTACTCTTTATTTTTATATACATTTGCTGCATTCTTTCTCAAATAACAATTCACATTATTAACTTACTGGGATAAATGATGTTTTATTGAAAACACAAGCACACTGTGCCTGCCCCTGCCTCCCACTGCCTGTTCCATTGAGCTCCATTGAGTTCAGCACGGCCAGCCCACAGGTCCTGTGCAATGACACACTTCACCTACCACTTCCCTCTTTCTAAACTACCATGAAACCTTCATTCTTGAGGCATTCATGGTGGGCATTTGATCTTCCCTTGGCAGGAATACAACATACACATATTGAGTCAGTCTCTATTCTTTTCACATTAGCCCTAGACAGTTAGAATTGTGCTCCTTGTGGCCAACTCAGCCAAACCACACATGTTCAACATGAGCTTTTGAAGTTTGGGCAGCACTCATAAACAGAAATGCAGAAAATGTTTCTGTTTTAAGGTTATCATCAAAATGAAAATACAAAATCAAAAAGAGTCTCATAGAGAACCTGTGGGACCAAGAATGTCTGAGGTTGGGAAACACAAGCCTAATTATTTCTTCGTATATACTCCTCAAGACTCAGCTCAAGTGAGATTTATGTGACAACATTCAACCACCAAAACTAAGTCAGGTGGTCAAATTGTATACATGTGTATCACAAGGTACTCCTTTAAAAATTCAGAGTTAATTACTTACATGGTCATGTGCTTAATGCTGTCTTTCCCATTACAGTGCAAGCTCTGTCACAGGTACCATGTCTAGTTTATCCACTACTTTATTTCTAGTGCATAGCACAATGCTTTCACATAAGAGGCATTTAAAAAATAGTTTTTGAGTGATTAAGTAAAGCAAATGTGAGTCAAAAGACTTTACCTTGGTCATACTGTCTTTGCCTTGGTCTTTATGACCCTGACCAGTGATTAATTTCTTTAAGTCTCAGTCTCCTTATTTCATAAAATGAGACAAGAAGAATAGATTAGAGATTCCCAAACTTGGTATCACCTGGAAAGCCTTCTAAATAAAACAGATTGTAGAGTTCCTCATAAAGACATTCTGATTTATTAGTTGAAGGATAAGTATAGATAATCTATTTTAAAAGCTTCTGAGATTATGGTGTACAGCCAGGGTTGGAAAATTTGAATTGGTTCTAACAATTGTACTTTGTTTGTATTAGTACTTGACTTGTGTTCAAAATATCATAATTGAAGGCCTAATATATGCTAAATATTATAGTACTGGGACTGCTCATAAAAAGATTATTTAGATTTCCTGAACCCAAAGACTTGTTGGCTGAGGGACACATAAGTGATCTAATAGCTTTTGAACACATTGGTAGCCCTGGATGTGGCAGACGTTTGACAAAAGGCATTCATCTCGGGCTGAGGTTTAGGGAAAGATTACAAGAGGAGATGAAACGGGTTGGTCACCAAAGATGGGTTGGAATTAACCAGGAGAGGGAGGTATGTAAACAGGAGGGATGGGATGTGCAAGAGCCCAGAAGCACGAGGGAACCTAATTCACTGGACTCTACGAGTGGTTCCCAAAGTCGTGGCACAGCCAGAGACAGTAGAGTTTCAGGGAAGTCTCCAGAGAGGAAGCTGTCTCTGCGGCCAAGAACATGGGTTTTGAGGCAGAAAGATCTGTTTTAAATCTTGGTTTTGTCATTCTTCTGTGACTCAAGAAAATTAACTTGTTCACACTGTTTCCTTATGAGGTGGGGAAAATAATACCGCTCTTGTAAGAGTACTATAAAGATTACATGAGGAAAAATGAGGCTATCTATAAATAGCTCTTAACACAGTGCCTGGTGGATTGTAACCAAAAAAATATACCCCAAAAAGGCAAGTTCATTGTAGCATTACCTTTTTGTTTTTTGTTTTAAATAATTACATGGTACTGATACTGTATTTAAAGCTTTATTTAAATTTTAAAAAATGTAGGTATTATTGTCACATGGAAAAAATTCAAATAATATAAAAGGATGTTCAGGTAAAAGTAAGTGTCCTCAAGCCCACCTGTCTGTTCTGTTGTTTGTTCTATACAGGGGTAAGCAAGATATACCAATTTTGGAGATATTCTGAAGCACATCTGAAATAGGAAAAAAATTGAAGCAATCAAAATGTTTATCAGTATGGAAAAGTGGATGTAGAATAGACACCCTTTGGATGCTATGCAGCAATTAAAAAAGCAAGTTGCATAATGATGTGTTCATTGGAATATCTTCCTTTTAAACACACATAATAATGTTACATATATATGTATATACTTACATTACATATTATGTCTATAAATATATAATTTCATGTTTATAATCATCTGATGATTAAAAATTAGGTGCTCTTTACTGTGGTATTTTCACAATCTAATCTAATCTTTTAAATATTTATATTTCAATGATGTAACAGTGTACTTAATGAATAAATGTATTTTCTTGTCTCCTAACTTGAGAGAGTTGCTTCTAAAAGTAATTTATACATTGTGATAGGATTGCTGAATAGATGTGTGGCTCTGATTTTATATCCTTAGACCCTAACACATAATTTGGAATTCTGTGACCATCTTTGACAGGGTGTCTATGGATACTCTGCAATTATTTTTTAATTGAAATATAGTTGACATACAATATTATATTAGTTTGAGGTGTACAACATAGTGATTTGAAATGTATATACATTACAAAAAGATCACCACAGTGTAGTTACCATTGTCAGCATACAAAGTTATTACAATATTGTAGACTATATTCCCTGTGACTTATTTATTTTATAACTAAAGTTTGCACTGCCTAATCTCCTTCTCCTGTTTTTCCTATCCCGACTTCTTTGCCCTCTGGCACCCACCAGTTGGTTCTTTGTATTTGTAAGTCTGTACCTGTGTTTGAAACAAAACACATTTCTGTTTTTTAGATTCTACGTATAAGTGAAATCAAACAATCTTTGTCTTTCTCTACCTGGCTTAGTTCACCTAGCATAATACCCTGTAGGTGCATCCATGTCGTTGCAAATGGCAAAATTTCATTCTTTTTTTATAACTGAGTAATATTCCATTGTGTATCTATATGCCACATCTTTATCCATTCATCAATTGATGGACACTCAGATTGCTTCCTGATCTTGACTATTGTAAATAATGGTACAGTGAACATAGGCATGCATGTATCTTTGGATTATTGTTTTCATTTTCTTCTGATAAATACCCAGGAGTGGAACTGCTGGACAGTACGGTATTTCTTTTTTTTCATTTTTTGAGGAAACTCCATACAGTTTTTCATAGTGGCTGTACCAATTTACATTCCTACCAACAGTGCACAAGGATTACCTTTTCTCTACATCCTTGACAATACTTATTCCTTGTCTTTTTGATATTAGCCATTTTGACAGGTGTGAGGTGATTCTTAATGTGGTTTTGGTTTGCATTTCCCTCATGATTAGTGGTGTGGAGCATCTTATTATTAAAAAATAATTTTTAATTGAAGTATAGTTGGTATACAATATTATCTTGGTTTCAAGTATACAACATAGTGATTTGATTACATTATTAAATCCTCACCCCAACTAGTAGAGTTACTATCTGTTAACATGGAAAGATAGTACAGAACTATTGGCTATAATCTCCAGAGCATCTTTTCCTGTGTCTGCTGGCCATCTGAATATCTTCTCTGGAAATATTTTCTATTGGTTCCTCAACCCATTTTTTAATTGGATTATTATTATTATCATTTTTGGTTGAGTTGTATGAATTTTATATAGTTTTGATATTGATCCCTTATTGGATGTATCATTTGCAAATATCTTTTTGCCTGAAGAGAAAGATCCGAAAAAATATTGCTAAGACTGATGTCCAAGAGTTAATGGCCTATGTTTTCTTTGAGGACTTTTATGGTTACAGGTCTTACATTTAGGTTTTTAATCAATTTTTAGCTTATTTTTGTATATGGTATAAGAAAGGGACACTGTAATTTTATTGAATCATGGTACACTAGTAGAAACAGGTGAATATTTTAAGTATGACAAGCCATGTTATTTCTTTAGATATCTGTGACTATATAAAGTCCATCCTTTACTTACTCATAGCTATTTTCTTATACATTAAATGTATACATATTAATTATAAGATACAGTTGTATTTCAGAATGATTCAATGTGAAAAATGACTTAACATCGAGTGTATATGGTATTTCAACGACATTTCTGTTTAGTACTTTGTTAGGGAGATATAATGAAAGGGCAGCTTTATACTATGAAATCTCATAGCTTTTCCACTTAGGTTATTATTTTCCATTTCACATTTTAATTTTTAGTCATTTCTTAGTGGAAGAGGTTATTGGTTGCATTACTTTTCTTTTACCTGTGACAGTTCAACAGGCCTCCATTTCCTTTAGGATTTTTTAAAATAACATAAAAATGCATATACTACCAGATTTCTTCTGATTTTTCTGTTTTCCCTCTTTTTTCTTTCTTTCTGTTTTGTTTTTTTTTGGTTGAAGTAGACTGGGGGAAGAGGAGAACTCACTTGTTATACCAATGACAAGGGATCTTCATTGTATAGATCCCTCAACTTTTGCCCAAACTTTTGGGGCCAGATGTTTCAGAAATTAGAAATCATCTCATTTTAGAAATCATCTGATTGTAGGAATCAGGTAATATAATACATATGCCATATTCCATAACACGCCCAGGGGTCTAGGATGGTACACCTTATGCAAACACATCAACATTTCACCAGCATAATATGTTTATTTAATTTATTTACATAATAAATTATATTTACAGAATAACTAAAGAATATATCTAGCCTTGTATAGGTTCAAGACAGGTGTTACTGCCAAATAAGCTTATGCCAAACTTAGAAAATGTACTTTATTGCATTGCAGATACAGGATTATATGCTCATACATATACACACATGTATGTGTTTACACACACACACACACACACACACACACTCACCTATATACAGTTCTTATATCCATCCAAAGATGTTAGCATTAGTAACTTCATTATTTAATAAACAATCTTCATTCAGATAATTTTGCTTGGCTTGTGAAGAACACTTTTTTCCCCAGTCAAGGTACAGTGCAGGATCTTCTGTAATTTGAAGAAATAATTATGCTTTCTTTTTCTTAGCAATTCTTATATGTCAGTAGGGAATGGAAACAACCGTTAGGAACATTGCAAAAGCATAGGCTTTATAAGTAAACAATCACATTTGAAACCCAGAGCCCCCATTAACTGGCACAATAATGAAATGTCAACAGGAGCTCATGTAAGTCAAACTGACATTCAAGTAGAGGTGGGTATTGGTTGACTTTGGGGAGGAAGAAAGAAGTAGTGACTAATAAAAGCAAAGAGAGGCTGTTAGATGCTAAGATTTTGTTTCTTGATTTTGGTGGTTGTTGCATGTTTAGATTATGATAATTCATTAGCCTGTACAATTATGATGCCTGCATCTTTCTTCATGTATAACTTCTGTTAATAATATTTAAATGTTTATTAGTTAAAAAAAATAAAAGATCCTAAAAAAATAAAAGTGAATCCTAAACAGAAGTGACAGACTAACTTCTGTAATCCCTAGATCCAATGTGGAAAATATTTCATAAAAACCAGGAATACAGTAAAAAATATTGAAGAATATCATGGATATTATTAAAATTAGATATAAACATACAAAAATGCTTAGTGATTCTCAACAGGAGATATATATCTATGCATCAGTTAGTAAATACTGCTTCTGGGTCAGTTGAGTAAAACAGATTGAATAACACATTCTTTGATCAGGAGATTTTTCCTGCTACTTCTGGAGTTCTGGGGTATAACTCATCGATCATGAAATAATAAGAAACAACTGTAAATAGCTTAGTGTTTTTATTACATAAATTTTTAAAAATAGTTCAGAAAATATTTTATTTTTATTCTGAAGACTTCTTTTTTGGACTCAAAATGTTTGAAAAATAGTTTGGAAAAATTATTTTCTGAAAATGATTTTTTCTTTTTTTCAAACTAGAATGTTTGAAAAATAGTTCAGAAAAATATTTTTCCTTTGAAGACTTGTCTTTTATGGAACAGTTAGGGAAAATTTGGTTTAGATTTTAATCTTATGGGCAATGGGAAGCCATTTTTAAGAATGGGAATGACAATTTCATTTCCAGTTGTGGCAGATGTGAAGGCTAGAAGAGAAGTACGGTCTGCTTCAGTAGTTCAGGCAAGAGATGAGAACCTTAATTCTGTTGAGTAGCATGGTCAGCTGAGAAGACAGAATTGATGCAAGAAATTCAAGATGGTAAAATTGACAGGCTTGGTGGTGGTGATCCATGCCCAAATCCCTCTTGAACGGTGTTCAGTTTTTCCAGTTCGTGGGAGTGCCATTGGCAAACAGCCTTCCACTGCCACCAGCCCCTTCAGGGATTGTATCAGTTGTAGCAAGATCTTGCCCACATCCAGTGATTGGTGAGGAACGGGTACAGCTTCATGTACATGCAACCTATGCAGTCTCACAGTGCCCCATGACAGAAGGGGCCTAGTGCTTGATTTAATGCTCCACTGTCACCCCCTTGGAAATCTTAATTATCAAATAAAGAGCTTTACATTTTCATTTTTCACTAGACCCTGCAAATTATGGAGCTGGTATTGACATGTGAGTATAAAGGCCTTGGCATTTAAGCCCATTGCAGGGTAAATCTGAAAAATTACTTTTGGCTTCAGAGCTCCCCATGGTGTCAGTTGAGACAGTTGCTGGACTTGTATTAAAGCTGATTTCACTTTCCTTCTGCTTAATCTTGCTCCATTCACCTTTCTTCTACAGGTGTTGCTCCCAAGGGGACTCCTTAATAAGCTTCCTGCACACTAAGCTCCATCTCAGAGTCTGCTTCCTGGGGAACTCAACCTGCAAATGTGACATTTTGGATATAGGAGCTGAGGGCAAGAACAGGGATCAGGGACAACTCTGAGATGGTTTGCCTTGACTTAGTGGATGATGACGCCATTCATAGAGAAGGAGGCACAAAAAAGAGGAGCCTTTTACAGGGAGAGAAAATATAACAAGAGGTTGTGGTATTGGACTTTAAGACTTCAGTTTTGTACTTTTAAATTTGATGTGACTGAAGGCCACCCAGGAGATGACCACTTGTGAGATGTTAATATGAAGCTTTGCAGAGAGGTTTGGGCTGGGGTCATGGGCTAACTCAAAGGAGTGGATGTCATTGTCCAAGAATAGTAATATAAAGAGGGCTGAGAGGAGACAACCACTATCTAAGAGTCGAGCAAGAAGATCCAGCAACAGGCTAAAGAAAGAACAACCTAAAAGAAAGGAGAACCAGGAAAGAATGTGTGTGGTTGGAAACCAGACTGAAGTGAATTGAGCTGGATATTATTTGGAGGTTAGAAAGGGGAGATGAGTGACTCAAGGCCAATTCATCCTGATGTTTGGCTATGAAAGGAAGGCAAGAGATTGGGGCAGCTGGTAGGGTACAAGCTCAAGGAAAAAAATTTTTTTTTGATGTTTTTAAAGATGGAGGACAGTTGAGAATGTTTATTTTGCTAAAGAAAAGAAAAATGCACACTTTAGAATAGCCATGCTTAGATTCTAAGATGACTGGCACAGAATTAAGTGGTAGCTCCTTTGTTATTCTCTGAATCAAACCATCACCTCTCTCTTCCCCATTCTCCCCTCAAAACAGTAGTATTTAGTTTTAACTTTTGCTATGAGCATTTCCGTAAAATCATTCAGCAAGGATGCTACTTTTAAGCCAGGGGAAATGATGAGCCCATTCTCCCCAGTTCATCCCGGTGTCAGACTTTTGCAGAGTGGTGAGTCACTAGAGGGCAGACTTGTCACACTGCCTTAGAAATGGGATACGTATTGGTGAATTCAGGCCGAGCAAAGAGGAAGGCCAAAGACAGGAAAAGGAAGATTTAATGCTATGCCTTGGTGTTCGGGTCTAGAGCAGTGAGTCCCTATTGATCATTTCTTGACTTTGGCTAACATGGTAAGCAATTATTGACAAGCCGGGTGATAACAAGGATATCCTCTTCTTTTTTGTCTTCAAATATTATTTTAGCTGCCTATATTTATTTAATTAGAACTGATCCATTTCCTCTCATTTCTTCAACAGATATTTATTGAGCATTATCATGATTGTTCAGGTACACCAGTTGCTGGTGACGCAACAGTGAAAAAGACTCACAAAAAGCCTTGCCATCATGGACCATATATTCTAAGGTGAGACCAAAAATAGATACATATAAATTATATAGTAATTTATAAAATTAGATATTATACTATAAAAATAATTTATATAGTATATTATAAGCTGCTACATGCTGTGGAGAAAAATAAAGCAGGGAAAAGGATCAGAGAGGGTGGAGGGAATTGCCATCAAGCTAACTGCTTGTATAGTTGTGTTCTGCACAAAGATGTTTGAGGAGGCTTAAGTAGGGACTGAAATTCAGCCAGTCTGCTGGGGTGAAAGGTACCTTTTATGGACAAGTCATGGCTGGGCTTCAGGAGGCTGCAAGTGGTAACCAAATGACATGCCTTTAAGTGGAGTACTCATTGAACTATCCTTCTGGGACATTTGAGGTCTTGAGCTTCTGAGCCCTTTGAATATAAACCTTTACCTAAGTTTTACAAACTCTATAACAACTTTCTTTTTGTTGACAAAAAAATCAGGTATTATAAAATTAAAATTTAATTCAAGTCCACAATATTCCATCAGTTGTGTTCACCTTATCTATATAGCCTGGCAGACTGTCATAGACTAGTAAATAAGTTTGAGAAGATTTCTCTTCACAGAGTCAGGCTGAGCGTTATTCCATATTTGGCATTGTTGATATTTTTGCATTGATTATGTGAAGATTAAATCCATTATATTTTGAGGATTCCAAGTGAAGGTGAATAGTCTATAATTTGCAGGGCTATCACAATTTTTCATCCAAAATGAACATAGCTTCTGCCCTTTCAAATGTAGCACATATGCCCTGTCTTCCAATGTTTCTTAGTAAGAGCTAATGGCTTGGCAGTGTGGCCTAATTTTTTAAATATTTTCAGTTGGGTGCCACTTAGCCCTCCCTATCTAAAGCACATTTCAACATTTTCTTCCCAAGACAGTCTTGTCTGCCACTCTGTTGGTACAGATGGTACATATTAAATGAATTAAATTGTAGTTACTGTTTTAAAAAGTTATGATTAAGGTTTGAAAACTTCTACTTAGAGATATTAGTTATGGAGTATACCATGGCAAAACAGGGCAACAGCTTCAACACAGTTGTCTTTCCTGATACCATTAATTTTCTATCTACCTTGTATTTTTCTTGCAATATACTATTTTGTTTGGGTCAGCTGATTTTGTCCTGTCTCTGTACCTTCTCTTAATGAGGGTAAGATCTTACGGTTAGTCCCAGAATTGTAGAAAATCCCAATTTAGAGTTTGTAGAGGAAAAGACAGAGGACATTGATTTGTGCAGATGAAGATTATTTTATCCACTTTGGGTGATTAAAAAGTTAAATGCTAATTGTCTTTTCCTATCTATCTTATTTCTCCTTTCCCCTTTCAGTCACCTTGCTGAGCATCCCCATAACTCTTTTCTTGAGTTAAAGCCAACTAGTCACTGTAAGAATCCTTCCCAATGAAAGCACCGACCCCTTCTCTTGAGTCCGTCTCCATTTGCCTAAAGGATTTGTTCCTTTATATCCATCTCCATTACATTGTCTTTGTGGCTTTTAGCTAAGCAATGCAGTTCTTCCTAAAATACAGTCTAATTGCAGCACAATTAAACTGGAAACAAAAAGGATAAGCTGACTATGCTGAAAGTATTCCACATTCAATCTGAATTCCTCAGACACATATGCTTACATCCATGACAATATGGTTTACAAGAAAAGGAGGAGAAAAAGGTCTGTTCATCCTTCCCTGCAAAAGGACGTATACAAACAGAATGGCAGAATCACATAGACAAATAGTACTCTAACTCACAAGCTGCAGCAACCTGTCCATGAAACCAACCCCCTTATTTATAATAAAGAGCTCAGGAAGCCAGCCTACTATACATTGTGAGACCCATTTGGAACTCCAGAGTTTTGTAAGCTGAAGACATTTGAGATCAATAGATTCAGAAAGAACCCTTCTTGGAGCTTCCTTTGTCTGATTAAAAGAGCAACTTCTGGGAAAGGAGGCTACCTGGATGGGACACTAAGAGGTGGAATCAAAGTGAGGAGAGTGAAGAGGAGGATGTGGTGGTGACTGACAGTGAAATAGATGCCCAAGCTGTCCCACCCCTCATACAAAGGACAGCAAAAGCATGGCAAGAGCAACCCCAGCCAGCTGGGCAGCCCCCAGATCAGGAAACATTCATGGTGAGAGAGCATATACCCACTGAGTTTCTTGATATAGCTCCCAATTTCTAGCAAAGGCCAGGGAAAGCATCCACGAATGGGTATGTGCAAATGAGGGGTGATGGCATTCCTCTGACCAGGTAGGAGGCAGAGAATATGCAAGTGACAGAACCCCACACCCTGCCCTAGGACAGCACCTGCATGGTGCTCAAGGCTCAAGGGACTCACTCCCTTGTAGACTGGATTATCCCAGCCCGCAGGGATGCTTGGCCCAAGGAGGGGAATCTCTCTGGGTATAGGGCACCCTGGAAATCTGTAGAGGAGGTATAATAAATCTTTAGGGAGTTAGGAATGATACAGGCAATCTATACCTTTTGTCTTTGAGGTCCCTGATCAGGCCACTTTCACTACAGCAATGAAAGCCCAGATATTCCAGTCTGCCCCAGCACCTGGTATGGGATGCTGATATCTATGCTTGAGCCAGCTGTGGGACAAGACATTTATGATGCTGGGCAGTTGTGGATAAAGTGAAGGTTCCTGTGGCCAGGATTCTCACCTGGCCCTGGCTGGCTAGCTCACTGCACACCTGTGGGCAATATGTTGTTACTGACTCTATATAAAGAGCCCTGCCCAGTGCTCTGGGCGACATGGTGGCACAGCTGCAAGGCTACAGGAGAGCAGAGCAGAGCCTGGAGTGGTGGCAGCACTGAGGACGGAGGCATAGGATGGCTGTGCGGGTTGAGAGGCCCAGAGGTGGAGACTGGCTTGCTGTATGCACTCTTGCTCTGAGTGAACGGAATTTTAGTGATTGACCTGACACCGTGGAAATAAAGTTTCACTCCGAGAACGTCCTACTGTCATCTCTTTGGTCACATTGAATCCATAGTGAACTTGCCTGGGGCTGAAATCCATTGGCTAGACAGAAGTCCATTGCTGATCTGGGGGAAACTGACAAATCCCAGTCACAGGTACTGGCTGTGGGAAAAACCTAAGACAATGAGGAAGCTCAAAAGCCAAAAGGCTGTTCCAATCAGCTGTAAGGTGTTGGGTAAAAGTCACCCAGAAGCTAATGTTGTTTGACTGCATTGCTGCCAGGACCCCACCTGAAAAGACAGATCAGCAATCCACCTCTGTGTTGGTTGGCCTATGGAAAGCCTTAAAACCTGAACAACAGCTCACACCTGCCCCACCTCTCCCTACCACCTTGGTAGGCTCCAGTGGAGGCCTCACACATTACAGTCCATTTAGGATGGTGTCTCTCACACTCTGGAACAGGATGCTGGCCAAGACTGTCTCCAGGTGGGGGCTGTTGGAGTCAACTGGAGGCCTCGTGTTGAGCTTATTATTCACTGATTCCCCCAGAAATAAAAGGTGATATTTCTGGTTGATACTGGAGCAGAATCTGTTCTAGGGCATGGTAACGCTCAGAACCTCTCTGGCCCTCTTCGTGCAGCAGTGATTATGAAGGGCAAATAGTTACAGTCCGAAAGGTCCCTTTGACACTGAAAGTTGGGAATGGAGATTTTTATCTCTCCAATACCAGAGGACATATTAGGCATTGATACCTTACAAAATCAAGCTCTATAAACCTCTATAGGTGAATTCTACTTCTTACTGATTGCTGGGGCACATTGCTCAAGAGGGAGGCCTGTAAATTTTAAAAACCGGTCACAGGAGGTGGAGGGTAGAGGAGGTCACCCAGAGGACATGACCACAGGTTGACCCAAGAGATGGATCTGCAGTTGGAGGCACCTCCCTCCCATCCCCGTCCTTGGAATGAACATTCTTCTCACAGCCAGAGCCGTTTTCAAGGACGCAGCCTTGAGGAGCAATGCGTTGGGATCATCTGGACTGAGTACGTGACTGAAGCCAGGTAAGGTCTCTGAATAAAATTCTAAGATTCTGGTGGGTGGAGGAGGAGATCTTGTCTTGCAGACCAAGACAAGCCTCCTAGGTAAGTTCCCTTGCTTGTTAAATCTGCCAGCTTCCAATCTTGAGTGGCCTGCCTCTTCAGTGTCTCCTTGCCCTCTGTTTACAGGGTCCAGGTTTAGATTTCATCCGACGGAGCTCCCGGTTTAGGATCCAACATACCTTAGCAAGTTCTGAATGAAGAGCTTTTGCTTTTCTCATTGGTTGGTTTTGGCTTATTCCATAGTTGTGTGTTTCATTCATATGCTTTAGAAGTCTCTTTGGAATGACTTTCAATGGAAAATATTTGCTTTGATACTTTCTATATACTATTTAAGTTCCCCACCGAGGTTTTGAAATTTCCTCTAATGCAATAGTACAGAAATCTTATTTGAAACAAATAAATTAATCCTGAAGAGGACAGAAAAATCAATATGAGAGAGCTGCAAATAAGCCTGTTGTCTAAACTCTTGAAAAGCCTCAAACTGCACAAATCATCTGCATTTTAGTAAAAAGTATTTACACACTGATTGGAGCTGTAAAGGAGATGAGAAAATTCAATTATAAAAAGCCCAGGACAATGACAATGAAATTATTTTGTCTAAAAGACCTTTTTTTGTTCAAAAAAGCATTCTAAAATTTTGTAAAGTTCCACATTTGAAACATCCTTCATTGATAGCCCTCCTCCACACCCACAGCACGACCACCATGAAAAAGGAATAGAAAAATGCCCCAGGGTTACTAAGGCTGGAGTAATTAAAATGTCCTTGGGTTCTAGATAGGCCACTATTTATGCTAATACTCCGCTGAGTGAAATTTGAGAACTAAGCAGTGGCCTTGGCTACTCAAAAATGGGCTTGTGCAAGTAGACTTGGATAGTGGACTTTCAGCTTGGGGTGTGTGGGGGCTGGAATATGTGAGAGAGATTGTATTTGATTTTATAATTCCTACTTCAGTGGGGGGAACCTGAGCATATTTAATAGTAACTGGTGACATCTGTCTCTGGTCATGCTGTAAAGGAAATTGATAATTTGATAAACTGATAATTTTTGTAAGGGCCACAAAATTATCTTGAGTCTCTTCTGATTCCAATCTATAAGGGCCCTGATTTGTTTTCATTCCTGGATATCCAGTCATGTCTTCATTGCTATTAGTACTTCTATAATTTTTTGAACTGGAAACACATTTAACTAAACATTCACAAACATTAATACAGGTTAAATGTGTTTGCTTCCTAGGATAGTGATTAAAAAAAGCAAAACTCAACATGCAGAGTGGAAAGCATAGGCTTTGAAGCCAGGCACATTTGGGTTTGACTGTCCACTCCACCTGCATATAATGGTTAGTAATGGTTTTGAGATTAGTTAGCCTTGTATTTGTATTTGACCAAATTCAGAGCCTCTGTATACCCCATTTTCATCATCTTTTAAGTTGGTGTAAAATTATCTCCCAAAGGATTTGGTGAAAATTAACTGCTCAAAGTGAACAGTAGAAGAGAAATCTAGTTTCCTCATCTTTCTCCCTTCCTCCCACTCAATTTTTTGGTCTTACAAATGTCAGGCTAACTTTCAAACCAGATCTGGTGATTTCAATTCCAAATATGTTGTCTCCATTATAATTACGCTCTTTTAGCCATTTACGCTTTGGAAGAAAAATCAGTTACTTTTTATGGTTTGGTTCTTTCTCTTTTTACTTGTTATTTCTACTGACTGGCAGGATTGGGAGGAGATGGTAGCACCTGGTTATATGTCTCATCTCCCTAACTAACCCAGTGGTCAAAATACAACCTTGTTCATAATGGGTTATTATGAGAAATACAGCAAAACTGCTTTGTGTTTTATGCCCCCACTCCCCACACCCCTTCCCCTTCTCCCCTTCCACACACCCACCCCATGATAATGAAACTTAGGCTATGAGTTTCTAGCTTTCTTTCATGATAAAGCTAATTAAGCAAGAACAATACAGAAAGCAGTCTTTTTTTCCTCCAGAAGTTATCTCTTAATTAAAACCATTCCCATTTTCTGGATAAATGAGTTGAACCTGTTGATGAACATGTATGCCTGCTTTTAAAGGCATGGGAATTACCATCTTGAGCCCTTGCTCCATTTCTTTGGTGTTAAAGCACAGCTACTTAATCCGCTTTATCACAACAAGAAGTTGAGTACACTCCAGCTAGCAAAGGCACTTTCAGTGCAGGGTTTCCACTTGAATCATGACTCCCCCAGGCTCAATTCTTTAGGTATTAGCAGCTTAAATGTGCAAGTACAGAGAGTGGCTTTGTTTGGGGCTTGGAAAAGAGTAAATCATTCAGCATCTTTAAAATGTCCAGAATATTTGAATAAATGCAACTGGCTGCAACTTGCTAATGTAAAATATTAGATGCACCTAAGTAACAACAACAGCTTGGAGGGATTTTAATGGTCCCTCCTGAATTTTGTTGCTGACACCTGGCAACATTTGGAACTATAAATAGACTAGCAGGGAGGCAAGAAGAAAGCAAGATTTCCTATTGCTGTCTCAATTCATTGAATGAGAAGGTCTTTAAAGAAAGAAGAAAAAAAAGTACATCTTGAAAAAAATGAAGGGCTGTTTAATGGTAGCATGGCTGCCACAGGGTCTGGTGGAGTATATGGTAGTTAAAACACCCTGAATTCAGGTTGCAGTTGAAAGACTCCTCATAATTATGGGTGAAGCTGCAGGAAGCTGCTTAATCTTTCTGAGATTAAAGCCCAATTGTAAATTCCAGGACTCCAGACAAGAAAACCAGGGGGCAGGTATATTGTCTTCTCCATTTGGTTTTCTATTTCTAATCGTCCAGTTTTAGAGAAGGCAGAGGGGGACAGGCACAGGTGGAGGGGAGGGGGAAGTTAGAGTTGAGGGTTCCAAAATGGTCTTGATTGGGAGTGGTGTATATAAAATAACCTGTAGCTAGAGAGCATTCTAGAAACTGTTTGGTAAATAGACTGTTAAGCTTATTACCAAGCAGATAAAAACCAAATCTCTGCTTGTGTCTCCGTGTAGACTGGCTTCTTTCTTAGTGATTCTTTTTAGAAAAATCCAGGATTACGTAGAGGCAGAAATCATCACTTTGGGTAGACTAATAATCTTTTAGCAAGCGTGAGGGTGTAAACAGACTGGGTTCTAATTTCACCTCCACTTCCACTAGCCTTGTGATCTCAGGCATGTTACTTCGGTTTCCCAGGTCTTGGTTTCCAAAATCACCTGCCTCACAAGTATACTCTGAAAATTACATGATCCTTGTCAAAAGCCTAGCAGAATGCTGACACTTATTCATCTTTAGTTTCTTTTCTTCTCCTGGAATACCAAGAGGCACTTAGTTATTTGTCAGATAAATTGTTTTAACTATTATTTCTTGCTTTGTTTTAGCATTATTATGCTAGAAGGAAAAAAAAATTGCAATGCTCTCTTCCCTAGGGGAAGACTCTTACAGTCTCAAATTTAAAGGTAAGTTGAACTTTGAACAAGTCTGAAACATTCTCTATAGCCATGTTTCCAGTCCTAATTTTGTTTCAATGGAGTCTAAGAGATTTGAGCATAACATCCAGCTATTTTAATGGCTTTTCTAAGAGTGTGAATTGACTTCCTATATAGGCAGCCCCTTCTTTTCATAGTAGCATTGAAATAGCCAAGATTTTTTCCTGAGGATTATAGGATTACCTCTAATCCTATATCTCAACACCTGTTATAAAATCTAAGGCGCTTAAAAATGATAAATTATGATATCTATCCAAGGTGAGATTTTTCTTTACAGAAGCATTTTAAACTATTAATTCCAAAGTTTGGCTCTCTTAGCCATTTACTCTTATAACTGAGTTCAGTAGGAAAAAATCTGGAAAAGTCACAAAATCTTAAATTTGCAAGTGATCAAGTAAAATCAAATTGACCCATAACATGCTTCTTAACTCAACCTCTGCCACTTTCTCTGCACATGGTCCAGCTTGAACAGGGCTCGTGTTCCTACTGACCTTAGCTTTCTTCTATTAACTTCTGATAGCAGACTCTACACTGGTTTGGAGGTCTATTGCCTAAAATCAAATCTTCCCATGCTATGGGGTAGTATCAGAGCCCTCAGCAGGGAAGGTTGCAGCCTCCCAGTGACTGTCCCAGGTGAAGTTTGTTACCACATAAGTTCGAAGTCACATTTTTGCACATCCAACATTTCTGAAATTGGGACGTGCCTTACAATCTAGGGCATTTTATAATAACTGCCGACCAGGGGAGCAGACATGACCTAGTTACCATTGCTGGGACATGAGACTCCTAGCTTGTTATTTCTTTGTGGCATGACTGAAAAATTGCAACTCCTTAAAATTTCAATCAACAGACCATTTCAGAAACATTTGAGAAAGACTAAATCATATATGTGGTTTGGAAACCATCCATTGACACTTTAGAGTAAGATCAGAAAAGCCCCAGAGATCACGGAGTATTCTTTTGCTGTGATAGCATAATGGACAAAAGTGGTTAGAAAACATTGGAATCAATGAGACTGGGCTGAGAAGTGATTCATATCAATCAGCCTCTGAATGTGAAGTATTAGGAATACCTTAATTGACTTATTTCACTTTTATTTTCCCTTATGTAAGTATAAGGGTTATATATTACAGAGCCCTTTCAGATTTATTTAGACATAAATTTCTTTTGTTAGGCATAAAATAAAAATTCTAAGTGATAGAAAAACATTTTGTTATAGTTTAATAGGTGGTATTTTTATAATCTTAAAAGTGGCTAATATAATAGTGAGCTGTACTATTCGTGGCACCTTAGATTTAATCTAATATACTGTCATTATTCTTGAGAGTATGTGGATTATGCTGTGGATTATTTTCTTGAAGAGATTTCTCCAAATTTTACATCCAGTTAATTTCTTGTCCATATGCACTATATCACCAAAAGCCATTGAAATATAAACATCATATTACCATTGACTTTTTGAAATGCATGATACAAAATTCTATCACTTTCAGTGGGCACTAATGTGAATGTAACAATAAAGTTATCTAAGGGTTATTCTTTTTGTGGCCTTATAAATGCATTAAAGTTTTCCTTTATAGTTGAAGCTGTATGTGGATAAAAAATAAATAATACACTCTTAATATTGAGTTTAGGAGATGTTTATCATTCAAATTTGGAAAATAACAAGACCTACTTTAAATAGATGCTATCATAAATAATAAAAACATCAATAAAACCCCCAAAATTGTATTTTCAAAATGGTGTTTGCGGGAAAGCAGGCACAATTACAATAATTCTTAACCAAGATGCTGTTTTCTATCAATCATTTTGTAGAGGAAATACAAAATATTTGCAATATATTATGTAGAAAACAGATTACAAAACACAATAAAAAAGATGTCTACACCACAAAAAGAAAATACCAAAACTTTTCAATTTCAAGTAGCCTATACTCTACATAAAACAATTTCTTCCGGAATTGACATTCTATTGACTATGTAAAGCCTGCAATGAATATTTGACAACATTCACTCAGTCAAAAAATACTTACTGGTTTCTATTCAAGGTGCTTGGGGACACAACAGTAAAACTTTGTCATTGAGGAGCTTAGATTCTAATGGGACAGATAATAGGGGCTTTATTGTATGATAACTAGTAAGTGCAAAGGGGAAAAATAAAGAGGCATGGAGGATAGGAAGTTTTGGAAAGGGTTCAAACATTTTAGGTCTGGTGGCCAAGGAAGGCCTCTCTACGAAGGTGTCATAAAAGCATAGCCCTGAAGAAAGAAACCTACCCAGGTGCAGAGAGGCAGAGGGAACGAATGGCAAGACAAAGACCCATGGACAGTGCCTGGTGTGTTCTCCAAACAGGAGGAGGTCAGAGGGTTGGCAAAGGTCAACAGATATGACTGTGTTAGACTAAGTTCGAGAAGGAAAACAGGCAGAGCGGATCGTGTGGTTGTTGTAGGTCAGAGAAAGGGCATTGGTTCTCCTATGAGTAGGATGGGAAGGCACTGGAGGCCTTAGGCAGAGATGAACCCTGGTCTGATTAACATTTTACATGGATGTTCTGGCTATTGTGTTGAGAATAGACTGGAGGAGTGGAAACAGAAGGACCAAGTTGCAGGTTTGTAACAAACTAGGTAAGAAGTGATCATGTCTTAAACTCAGGTAGTAGTAGGAGAGGTGTTGAAAATAAATCCAAATTCTGGATATATTTTGAGGAGTGCTGTCATGATTTCTGAACTGGATGTAATGTGAGTTCAATGATTACTGTAAGATTTCTTAGCATGAGCAACTGAAAAAGAGCTGCCCTTTATCAGGGATAACAATGGGAACAGTTGTGAAAGGAGTAGAATTGGGAAAGAGGGTGAGGAATATCAGGAATGACGTTTGGATATGTTAAATCTGAGATGCATTTGAACATCAGACAGGCAGTTGGACACACACGTACATAATGGAGATTAATGTGGGAGTCATCAGTAAACAGATGGCATTTGAAGCAGTGACGCTGAGTGACAATATCAAGGGAGTAGAGCGTGGTGTTCTGAAAGCCAGGGCAGAGGAAGTTTCACGGAGAAGAGGCATTGAGTCAAATCACTATGATAACTGAGAACTGACCCCTGAATTTATCCATCTGAATGTCGCTGGAGGCCCGACAGGAGTAGTTCGGTGGGAGGTTGGCCTGACTACAGTGGGATCTAGAGAGTGCCAGGAGAGCGACAGGGCACAGGATGCGTAGAGGAGGATTTCAGGGAATTTTCCCATAAAAAAGAAAAGGAAAAAAGGAGAGAGAAATGGCAGTAACTAGAGCAGAAGTAGTTTGGTGTTTGTGTTTTAGGTGACAGGAGAACAAACCAAATGTTGATGTAATTATCCAGTGGAAAAAGGAGAGAAAAAAATACAACACAAGAGATTTGCTGAACCTGGCACAGTTTCCAGTGGGGAAGTGAAAAAAATTCATGAATTCATAGAGATTTCTCCCTTCTCTGAATTCATTGCTCTTGTAACCTGTTCCATTAAATTGATTATAAGTCATCTTTTTATGCATAGCTGTCTTTCCTGTTAACTTGTAAGCCCCTTGATAGTAGTGATCATGCCCTGCCTAGGTAAGTGCCCAATAAAAGCTAGCTGACTCTGTCTCTATCACTTTCACTGAAAATGATTTCCTCCCTTACAACTCCCTAAGGAGAAGAGCCTATTATTATTATCCATGTAAAAGTCCTTCAGGTTTTAAAAATTATTATTATACTGCCTCTTCTTCTCATCTTTTTCACTCTTTTAATACTCTGTTTTAATCTCTGATTTTTGTTTTTACTTTCTTTCCTTTGGCATCTCCCCAATTCATCCTTTTTCTTTCTCCTTTTTTCCCATTCTTCTTTCACTCTTTTGTTACTCTGAGTTTTAACTGCAGAATCTGAGATGTGTGCAGAAGGTAGGAATCCAGACTGCACTGAGCAGTCACTGCTTTTTACCAGACAGAGGGGAAAAAGTGAATACTCACCAAACTGTATGTGTGTGTGTGTGTATGTGTGCGCATGCATGTGTGTGTATATACATTCCAGGCAAAAGGAGCAGCATGTGAAAAGGTACAGAGATTAAGCCACAAAACTTTCTCATCCACAACTACATATTCATCCCCTAAATAATGCTAGCCCTCATATTGCTTAAATGAATGTATCAGTGAATTAACTGCTCCTGTGATGATCAAGAGCTTCATTTACTTTTCTTTCTATATAAGCATCGGGCCCATCTACAGCTTACTTCAGTTACAGTCTGACCACTGCTCTAAATTGCCAAGCAATAAAAATTATAGCCAATGTTAAGTGGGTAAGTATCTGAGCAATAGAACAGAAAAAGAAAAAGTTTGTACTCAGGCACTGTGTACCTGGGAACAGACCTGTCCAAATCCCAGCTCTGCCGATGTGTAACTGTGTGACTTGGGGCAGGTCCTTATCCTCTCTGTGCTTCTTTCCTCATCTGTGAATACCTACTTTATAGGATGGTTGTGAGGATTGAATGCAGTAATAGAAAAACCTTACAGTAATTCTAAATCTTAATCATATCGTTATCATTTTAGATGAGTTCACTGAGGCTTCCAGAGATTAAAGAGCTTTCCTACAGTTAACTAGCTAGTCAACACCTGGATTCATCCTTATGGCATGGCAGGCAAGGCCCAGACAGGGAATCAAATGTTCTATGTTGAGGCCTCCCTTCACGTGAAAAGCAAGGTGGGGCATCGAGAAGCCAGAGACAGGAGAAGGAAAGTGGTGTGGTTAGGAAATGTTGAAGAGGGCAAATCTTCAGAGAGGGGAAGTAATGGAAAAGAAACTGGAGTTGAGGGATGACTCCTAAGAAAGAAGAGAGTAATAAATGCCCCTACGCGTGGGGCAGAGCCATTCCTAGTTCTCAAGCTTGTTCTTAGAGGCTCTATTTTTGAAAGCCTACACGACCATAAAACCATATTCAGATTAGGATGTTGGTATCATTTCCAGACTGTCCTCAGGGAGTTAAGAGTCAGTTGGGCATCACATCAGTGAGCAAAGCAGGATGGTTTGTTTGTAATACCCTTTCCAGGGATTTACTGTTATCATTTCTCTTGCAAATGACTACATTTATTTTATTATGCTCTCTGAGAATAGCAGAGCCATAAACTTCAAATTAATGGGTCAAGAATTTACTCCTTTAAAGCTGTTACTTGTATAATTTTTGGCTCATCTTCTGGGGCTATTCTAGCATCTCTATTATTCCCATATTCCCCACCCTTCCTTCACCACAGTCCTGAAGGAGGAATTATAGAAAGAACCAAAAGAAGGCAAGCTGCAAAACAGAAAAGAGTGTGTCTTTTATAAATTAGAAAAGCCCTGGGAGAAAGTAGGAACAAGTACTAACAAGATTGTGCCATGTGTAGACTATCCTGTTCCACTCATAAAGGGACGTGGACTTCAACATATGGAATGTAGGGACCATAAAATGGAGGTATTGAAGGGGTATACCTTCTTTAAAACATTTTTTTGAGGTACCTGTAATATACAAATCTCAGTGTACAGTTTGATGAATTTTGATGTGTGTACACTCATGTGACTGTCACCCAAGTCAAAATATCAAACAAATTTTTAAATTTTCACTAATTTCACCCCCTCTTCAACAATTTCCCCCATCTTCCCACCCTTCTTCCTTATGGCAACCAGTTCTTTGTGTTTGAGTCTATTTCTGTTTTGTTTTTTAGATTCCACGTATATGTGAAATCATACAGTATTTGTCTTTTTTCTATCTGACTTATTTCACTTAGCACAATACCCTCTAGGTCCAACTACGTTGTCACAAATGGCAAGATTTCATTCTTTTTCTTGGCTAATATTACATTACACATATGTATCACATCTTTTTTATCCATGTACATATGTATGGATGTGTGGGTAAAAATTGCTATTTTCATAATGTCTCACCTAGCCTTACTAAATTTCCATATCAATAGGTTTTCAAGGGGTGGAGAGAAGTAGCCATCTCCATATCAATAGGTAATTACATGGGTGAAGGAGGACTTATCTAGAACATAGAGACTGGGTGGGGCCTCTTCTTCTGCAGCCAAGTTACCAGAGACCCAGGAGAACAGAAGCGGATCACTGCTTGTAAGAAATAAGGGGTTTCTCCCACTTTATTTCTCCCTTTGACTTATTTCAGTTCAAAGATATTTTGCCCTGGGATTTTCCCCCCAGAGTTACACGATGCCTTCTTTCTTTCTACCTACACTCCCCACTTTTGTGTTGAATGTTTCTGAGAGGGGTGTTATCAGGCCTGGTGTACAGAAAATTGGGAGAAGGTTGAGATTACTCTTCTGTAGAACATGTTATATATCATGACTCTGTCATCTTTCAAAGCCTTTCTGTCTGAGTAAGAATTTGTACCTGGGTTAGTGCTGGCCGTAGTATTGCTTCCTGCTCTGGCTGCTGGCAAGATGATCTCGTCTTGGTAAAAGGGTGGGGTGAGGCAGGAGGGGGAGGTTGAAGTAGGCTCTGAACTTATCCAGGGAAGGTTTGGGCTGCAGCTACCTCTGCTTCCACTCAGGGGTAAGTCCTGGGAGTGGCCACTGACACCGCCCTCCTAGCTACAAACTGGCAGGCCCCAGAGTTCACTAACCAGCACAAGAGTCCATAGTGTACTTTATACAATAAATGTATAACCATCTTTTTTCTTCTGAGTTGTATCATATGTACAATAAAGTACATTAACCACAAGAGTTCCATGAATTTTTACTATATGTACACACCCCTTAACTACAGTTCAGATATAATTATAGAGTATTTCCAGCAACCCAGAAGGTTCATCATGCATTGAATTTTGGAGAGACTCAGTTCAGTGCACAGCAAGGCTGTAATACAACATGGTTGTCATCTCCTAGACTCGGATTGCTTGAAGACAATGATGAACTTAATATTGATAGGAAATTGATTTAGTCACCTTTCTCAAGCCAGCTTCCTTGGTTCCTTAAAAATGAAAGACATTTTATGAGTTAACTTATGTTACTTTTGAAGATTTTTATTAAATGGTAAAGAGAGAACCTTTTGTTCTTTTCCAATCCATTGAATGAGGGCACTTCAGTTGCTAGACACAAAGCAAACATATTACTATTTGACTTCATCTCCTGCCCAAATAGTTAAAAAAAAAGAAAATCCATCAGCTTTAAGCCTTCCAAGTACTTTCAACCAGGACTTATCTTTCAAGGAGGTACAGTGACTTGGTTCTGAATAAACTTTTTGAAATGAAAGATCATTTTTTTCTTATGGCAGTGACTTTTCATAAATACATGACTTTATTTAAACAAGAGGACAATCCTAAGAATCCTAAACTAAATTAAAAAAAATTTTAAAGTATATGATTTCAAGTTTCTGAGACTTACTCCTTCTGGGTCACTTTTAGATGGTTTTGGATGTTCTCAAAGGGTAGATGTTTTGGGAATTCAAAAAGGATACTTTGTTCTCATTTATAATTTTATGGCAACATGTTCATTACTATTTTCTAGGTTCTAGGTTCTAATTTCTAGATTCTAAGCAACCTAGATGATAATGTTTAAAACTCATATATAAATTGGTTTTTGTGTTTTCTCTATACCAGGGAGTAGAGATCTTGAGACAGTCATGACTTGAGGTTCTGGGACTACCAGTTTTGTAATCATTTTCTGATCCTCCTCAGTTTTCTTAGTTTTGCTACACTACTGTAACTTCACAGTTTTGGTTCAGTATAACAGCCCCATATGGCCATATGCACACTAAAATGAGCAACAGGCAAAAACTGTAGAGTTTCCTAAATAAAATGCTTCAGTTTCCTACTTAGATCCTTTGTTCAACATCCATAATCAGATACTGAATGTATTCTCTGTTTAAAAGAAAAAGATGAGTAAAACAGCAGTGTGTGTGTGTGTGTGTGTGTGTGTGCGCGCATGCATGCACACACATGGGCAATTATGCAAATCACTAGGAAATGGGTTGACATACCACATTGGGAAAACAGACTCTGACTGATGACATCAGGTGAAGCCCTGGCACAGACTGTTGAGAGAACGAACATATTGACTCTCATTCCTAAGGATCTTTAAGAGTAGGACAAGTGCCTGGCTTTCAGAAATGACTTAGGTGAGATCTGTCTCAGAGGCAGAGGTATGGCCCCTATGGCAGGGGTGGCTCCTTTCTCAGAGAATCTGAAAGCCATTCCCAGGCTCATATATTCTCTCCCCAAACTACCTGACCTCTCACTCTTCTCTGATGTGTGCATGAAAGTCAATGATCTATAGAAGTCCTCTTCATTTTCTTTTTATTGGGGGAAGAGTAGTACATCTTTTTCAGACTTTATATCAAGGTTTTGTGTTCTTCATAAAATGATTTGCAAGTTTTCCTTTTCTGTGCCCTGGAAACATTTAATAGTCTATCAATTCTTTGAAAGTTTGATGGAATTCACCAAAGTAAACAACTGGGTTGTTGTCTTTTAAATGGTGGGAGCTGGGGATGAAGGTGATTTTTAGATATAGTTCTAATATCTTTATGACAATCTCTTTAGAATTTTAATTTTATTTTGAATCAGTTTTAGCAATATTTTAACATTTTCTTGACTTATTTTTTAAAATTTTGGCATATAATTGTATATAGAACTAATTTTTTGAACTCTCCTCTATTATTGGAAAGAGATCTGCTTTCTTAAAAAATTCAGAACTAACCACTTAATTTAAATATCTTATAGCCAGAAATCATACAGACCTGACTTTGCTGGAGGACCAAATACAATTTTTGGTCATGTGAATGATTCATGTTCAGATTTCAAAAATAGAAAACATCGTAAAGTATGTAATTTTATTTATAATATAGCTCCTTGAAATGATAATGATCTGTAATGTAAACAGTAGAACAAAGAATACCAAACTATACTCTCATGTACATTTACATTTGTAGGATTATGTACCATCTTTAAGTGTGTGGATTATACCAGGGTACTTCCAACACATAGCTCATGCTTCTATGATCATTTTTAAAAGCAAACTTAAAGGTATTCTTTTTTTCCAAATTCCAACTTCAACCACTTTTAACTGACAGTTGAAAGAATTGATAGACTATTAAATGGTTCCAGGGCACAGAAAAAGAAAACTTGCAAATCATTTTATGAAGAACACAAAACCTTGATATAAAGTCTAAAAAAGAAGTACTACTCTTCCCCCAATAAAAAGAAAATGAAGAGGACTTCTATAGATCATTGACTTCCGTGCACACATCAGAGAAGAGTGAGGTCAGGTAGTTTGGGGAGAGAATGTATGCCTTAGTGAAAGATGAATATTTACTATGAACTCAGTCTATTTTCTTTTGCTAGCAGGTAGGTGATAGCAGTGAAGACCACCGGTGGCTGCTCTACACGTGTATTAATCAGGGCCCAGTCAGGGGACAGAAACCACAATAGTTATTGGAAAAAAAACACAAAGAATTGTTAGGTGGGAATGAAGTTGGTAACTAGGTAACTAAGTAAACAGATGGGAAAAAAAAAAACTTTAGGGTAACACAAAGACAGCAACCAGAGGAACCCCTCTGTGTTAGTCTGCTAGGGCTCCCATGACAAAATACCACAGACTGGGTGGCTTAAATGGTGGATATTTCTTAATTCTGAAGCATAGAAATCTGAGATCAAGGTATCAACAGTCTCTCTCCTTGGTTTGTAGACTTCCATCTTCTCCCTGTCCCCATGTGGTTTTCCTTCTGTACCTGTCTATATCCAAATTTCCTCTTCTTATAAAGACACCACCCATTTTGGATTAGGGCCCATCCTAATGGCCTCATTTTGACTTAATCACCTCTTAAAGACTCTCTCTCCAAATACAGTCACATTCAAATACAGTACTGGGGTTAAGATTTCAACATACAAATTTTGGGGAGACACAGTTCATCCCATAACACTCCTAAGGATGGGGAATCAGAAAGAAGAGCTTGGAATTATTAACTATTAAGGGCTTAGAGAAAGGGCCCTGTAGAGCTAAACTCAGACCTTTAAGGAAATGGGGGTATTAGTCTGGAGCTGAATGTCTGAGCTCAGAAGCCTAATCCACAGCATACATTTAAGATATAAACAAAGGCTTCTATTAAAATGGGGTAAGAAGGACTGGATTTATCTTCCTGTCTGAACACAAAATTGAATAAAAATATATGACAGTTTTTATGACACTGGACATAAAGCAATAAAGGACAGTAATCCTGGAAAAATAGGATATTAATGAGGTGAGCCCTTTGATTGCCCTTACTTACTGATTTGAGATTTGAGATTGTGGCAAAGCCTGGCAGACTCTACAGTGAAGAGACAGAGCCAAGAGTGTGGGAATACCAAGGCAGCTAGAGGTCTCAGGACAGTGCTGGAAGTGAAGGAGCTACACCCATAGAAAACCCAGGATCTGCAGGTGGATCCCCCTGAGTATTCCAAGGAATACTGGTCAGCACATGCATGTAAGGCAAGGATCCAGGGCTGGGGAAAGAACTCACTGAAAGAATTGGGGACAATAAAACATAGCACTCACACAGGGCTAGAAAAAGTGCCTGTATCACTAGCCAGGCTGGGAAAGCTCATAACCCCTGGGGTATTGGTGACAATACTCAGAGGACTTTGACTCAGTACCTGGAAGTAATTAACCTTAGAATAAACAGCTCTGATCATTCCAAGTAAATCTCAGTATCAGTGCCAACAAGGACCCAACCATTTCCAAGTTAACTTAGAGGCATCCCAAAACAAAACTCAAGGATATTTTAAGAAATACAAAACTATCCAGGACCCAACAAGGTGGGTCCCAAAGAATTCTTTTTCCAGGCATGCATAAAAAAAAAAAAACTGTGCAAAATGAGAAAAATCAATCAATTGAACCTTAAAAATTAGAAGGACATTACAAGCTATTTATTTTTGAGCATATGAAATATAGTAAAATAGAGTCATGGAAGGTATCCTTTTTTTTAAAGAGCAAAGTGAACCTCTAAAGATGAGAATGACATTACCATAACGGCTTTATTTGTAACCAAAAAGTGGGAAAATATCCACTTGTATACACAGGTAAACAGATAAATCTTGGAATATCCATATAATGAAAAAATACTAAGTAATAAAAGTGTTGAACTACTGTGTCATGCAACAACATGAATGAATCTCAGAATAATTATGCCACGTGAAGGAAACCAGACCAAAAGAGTTTATACAAAAACCCAAATTCATCCACAGTGATAGAAAGCAATTATAGTTGCCTTGGGATGGAAGTAGGCTGGAATTATGAAGGATTATGAGGAAATTTTTGGTGGGTGAGGTGTAGATTTGTTCATTATCTTGATTGTGATGATAGTTTCGTGGTTGTACACATTTGCCAAAACTTACTGTAATTCTGGGGAAAGGAAATTGCAGGGCAAAATACCTATAAAACCAAAATCAGTCAAAGGGAGAAATAAAGTTTAAAATCCATTTATTGCTTTCAAACTGCAGTCTGGGGCCATCTCTCTTACCTGCTCTGGCAGAAGCAAAACCAGCCCTTGCCCTAACCTCTCAGGTTCAGATCAGTTTTCTGTTGCCCATGTAATTACCCATTGATATGGAGATTTACCACTGTTCTCCACCCCTGAGTAATGCCTGTTGATATGCAGATTCACTAAAGCCAGGCAAGATACTCTGGAAATACTACAATTTTACCCAAACTTACAATCTCGTACACTTTAAATATAGGCTGTACAGTTTATGGCATGTCAATTATACCTCAAGTGATTTTTAAAATGGCTATAACTATTAAAAGGAACATTTAGGAGTCTCAAAACTTATCTCTTCTGAAAGCTGTTACATGTTAACCTGTATTTAATTTATTCTTTAAAACACTGTTAAGCAGTTGCCTATCAGTGACTTGCTTTGATGTGATTTTCTACCCACATATGCTACCAGCATTGCCCTTCATTTTTGTTCCCCTGCATCTTCTCTTCCTGAAAGGAATTATACAGCCCCTTTAGCCTCATATGACAGTTAGAGGGTGAGACATTTCATTAACTCATAGCATTCTCAGCAGCCAGGTCAGCACAAAGAAGGATGGAGAAAGGAACTGAGTCTTCCTGAAACTATGCTACAACTCAGTAAACACACCTACAGGTAAAGTGTTACCTACCTGGTGATGGTCTGTTCTCAGCTTTCTACCACTGACTTCTCTGTACTTGTGCAGTATCTTGTGGCTGAAAATTTTCTAGATCTTCCATGAATATTTTACAACATCCTTCGGGAGAAAAGGCATAATACTCAAGACTTTCTGATTAAGAGTGAGGTCAACCACAGATTTTTAAACATCTTTGTGGGTAAAATTGTAGTATTTCCAGAATATCACACCTGGCTTTAGTGCATCTGCATATCAACAGGTATTCCTCAGGGGTGGAGAACAGTGATAAATCTCCATATCAGTGGGTAATTACCTGGCGACTGAGGGCTTATATGAACCTGAGAGGTTAGGGGGAGGGCTGGCTTGCTTCTGCCAGAGCAGGAAAGAGAAATGGCCCCGGACCGCAATCTGTAAGCAATAAATGGGTTTCAAACTTTATTTCTCCCTCTGACTGATTTTGGTTTTAGAGGTATTTTGTCCTGGGATTTCCTTTCCCCATAGTTACAATCTTTTTCTCTTTTCTTCCCCTTTGTTTAATAATTCAAGAAGTATCTAGTGAGCACTCGTGTGCCAGGCATAGTTAGCTGTTGTGTACATCTAGGGGATTGTTATTCAGAGGTGGTTTAATGGAACACAACAGCATAGAATCACCTGGAAGCTTATTAGAAATGCAGAATCTTAGTCCTCTTCCAGACATGCAGAATCAGTATCTGCATTTTAATGAGATCCTTCAGTGACTTGTATGCACATTTAAGAGGCATTATTCTAGAGAATTCTCCTTAGCTCTACCGCTTAAATATTCCTATGACTTTGAAAACTAACTTTACTTCTCTAAGCCATCTAGTAAATGAGGGGAATGGGAGTAATAGTAGAACCTATTTCATGTATTGTTGTGAGGCTCTAATTAGATTTAAACCTTCTACAGCCCTTAACATACTGGCTGGTACTTAATGCTTTTTTAAAAAAAGCCATTACTATTCTGGTTATAATTATTACTATTATTATTTTGTAGTCAAAATAAAAAGACTTTTTTATAAAACTTACCTTGTTGTAGTTTCCCTTCTAGTTCATTGGTTCATAATACTGACAGAAACATTCCAAGAAACATTCTAGCTAAATAACACTTGATCTTGAATTGGATCCTGAATCAGAAAGGGAAGGAGGGAAAAGGAATGGCTTGTTCAGCTTAGGCTGCCATAACAAAAAAACATACACTGGTGGCTTACACAAAAGGCATTTATTTTCTCAGTTCTGGAGGCTAAAAGTCCCAGATCAAGGTGCCAGCATGGAGAGTGCTGGTGAGGACTCTTCCTGGCCACTCATGTGGCCACCATTTTGTTGTGTCTTCATGTGGCCTATCCTCTGTCTCTTCCTCATTTTATAAGCCAACTAATCTCATAGTGAGGGCCCCACCCTCATGACCTAATATCACTGTAATTACATCCCAAAGACCCCACCTTCAAATACCATCACATTGGGGGTTAGAGTTTCAACATAGATTTTTGCAGAGACACAAGCATTTAAAAGTCCATACAAGAATAAATTTTGTTGATGTTGCTAAATCTATAACGGACACTACACAATTAGACAATGGAATCTAAGTGATGGAGCGATAGATGATGCATCTCTTCCATGAAATGCTGCACAAGTAATTTTCAGAAAAGGACCAGTTGTGTTTAAGGACTTTGACCAGTGACAATGCTGTTACCCACCGACTCAGGCAGGAGGACTACTGCTGATTCCCTTTCCTTTTGGCCAGGTTCATCAAGGAACTTAGGAAGTGTTGGCTGGCTTATGCATCAGTGGGTTAGGATGGGACCCAGACAAACACCTCCCAATCTCCCCAGTGTTTCCATTATCTCTGTTTCTTTGTTTTTTTACCCTTTGAGAACTCTATATACATACACATGAGGTATATGCAATAAAATTCACAGATCTTAGAGTACAGATCAATGAATTCTGATATGTGTATACACTTACATAGCCATCATCCATATCAAAATATCAAACATCTTAATTTTCTTCTTTCCCTTTCACCTATTTCACCCGTCTCCCTTATCAACTCACCTATGGCAACTACTAATCTGTTCTGTATCAGTCTATTTATATATTTTTTTTGGTATCATTAATACACAATTACATGAGGAACATTATGTTTACTAGACTCCTCCCTTCACCAAGTCACCCCCACATACCTCATTAGTCACTGTCCATCAGCGTAGTAAGATGCTGTAAAATCACTGCACAGCCATTCTGGTGCCCCCCTCCCCACATTATACATGCTAATTGTAAGGCCCCCTTTCTTCTGCCCCTACCCCTTATCCCTCCCTTCCCACCCATCCTCCCCAGTCCCTTTGCCTTTTTAGTCCATTCTTGGGTTCTGTGATTCTGCTGCTGTTCTGTTCCTTCAGTTTTCTTTTGTTCTTATACTCCACATATGAGTGAAATCATTTGGTACTTGTCTTTCTCCTCCTGGCTTATTTCACTAAGCATAATACCCTCTAGCTCCATCCATGTTGTTGCAAATGGTAGGATCTGTTTTTTCCTTCAGTCTTTCTTTGTTCTTATACTCCAAATATGAGTAAAATCATTTGGGACTTGTCTTTCTCTGCCTGGCTTATTTCACTGAACATAATACCCTCTAGTTCCATCCATGTTGTTGTAAATGGTAGGATTTGTTTTCTTCTTATGGCTGAATAATATTCCATTGTGTATATGTACCACATCTTTATCCATTAATCTACTGATGGACACTTAGGTTGCTTCCATATCTTGGCTATTGTAAAAAGTGCTGCAATACACATAGGGGGGCATCCGTCTTTATCAAACTGGGCTGCTGTATTCTTAGGGTAAATTCCTAGAAGTGGAATTCCTGGGTCAAATGGTATTTCTATTTTGAGCTTTTTGAGGAACCTCCATACTGCTTTCCACAATGGTTGAACTAATTTACATTCCCACCTTTACATAAGCATCCCATGCTTTTGGCTAGGGCTGTGCAACACAGAGAAGACCAGCAGTGCTACATTACATAAGCAGTGTACGAGGGTTCCCCTTTCTCCACAACCTCGCCAACATTTGTTGTTGTTTGTCTTTTGGATGGTGACGATCCTTACTGGTGTCAGGTGATATCTCATTGTGGTTTTAATTTGCATTTCTCTGATGACTAGCGATGTGGAACATCTTTTCATGTGTCTGTTGGCCATCTGAATTTCTTTGGAGAACTGTTCAGCTCCTCTGCCCATTTTTTAATTGGATTTTTCGCTTTTTGTTTGTTGAGGTGCGTGAGCTCTTTATATATTTTGGATGTCAAGCCTTTATTGGATCTGTCTTTTATGAATATATTCTCCCATACTGTAGGATGCGTGTTTGTTCTATTGATGGTGTTCTTTGCTGTACAGAAGCTTTTCAGCTTGATATAGTCCCACTTGTTCATTTTTGCTTTTGTTTCCCTTGCCCGGGGAGATATGTTTATGAAGAATTTGCTCATGTTTATGTCCAAAAGATTTTTGCCTATGTTTTTTCTAAGACTTTTATGGTTTCCTGGCTTACATTCAGGTCTTTGATCCACTTCAAATTTACTTTTGTGTATGGGGTTAGACAATGATCCAGTTTCATTCTCCTACATGTAGCTGTCCAGTTTTGCCAACACCAACTGTTGAAGAGGCTGCCATTTCCCCATTGTATGTCCATGGCTCCTTTATTGTATATTAATTGACCATGTATGTTGGGTTAATGCTTGGAGTCTCTATTCTGTACCACTGGTCTATGGGTCTGTACTAAATTATCTTGATTATTGTGGCTTTGTAGTAGAGCTTGAAGTTGGGGAGCAAGATCAACCCCACTTTATTCTTCTTTCTCAGGATTGCTTTGGCTATTTGGGATCTTTGGTGGTTCCATATGAATTTTTGAACTATTTGTTCCAGTTCGTTGAAGAATGCTGATGGTAATTTGATAGGGATTGCATTGAATCTGTATATTGCTTTGGGCAGGATGGCCATTTTGGCAATATTAATTCTTCAGCCAAGAGCATGGTATGAGTTTTCATTTGTTAGTGTCCTCTTTAATTTCTCTTAAGAATGTCTTGTAGTTTTTGGGGTATAGGTCTTTCACTTTCTTGGTTAGGTTTATTCCTAGGTATTTTATTCTTTTTGATGCAGTTATGAATGAAATTGTTTTCCTGGTTTCTCTTTCTATTAGTTCATTGTTAGTGTATAGGAAAGCCACAGATTTCTGTGTATTAATTTTATATCCTGCAACTTTGCTGTATTCTGATATCAGTTCTAGTAGTTTTGGAGTGGAGTCTTTAGGGTTTTTTATGTACAATATCATGTCATCTGCAAAGAGTGACAGTTTAACTTCTTCTTTACCAATCTGAATTCCTTGTATTTCTTTGTTTTGTCTGATTGCCATGGCTAGGACCTCCAGTACTATGTTGAATAACTGTGGGGAGAGTGGGCATCCGTCTTGTTCCCGATCGCAGAGGAAAAGCTTCCAGCTTTTAGCTGTTCAGTATAATGTTGGCTGTGGGTTTGTCATATATGGCCTTTATTTTATGTGGGGGTACTTGCCCTCTATACCCATTTTGCTGAGAGTTTTTATTATGAATGGATGTTGAATTTTGTCTAATGCTTTATCAGCATCTATAGAGATGATCATGTGATTTTTGTCCTTTCTGTTTATTAGGTGGATGATGTTGATGGATTTTCAGATGTTGTAGCATCCTTGTGTCCCTGTGATGAATCCCATTTGATCATGGTGTATGATACTCTTGATGTATTTTTGAATTCAGTTTGCTAATATTTTGTTAAGTATTTTTGCATCTATGTTCATCAGTGATATTCACCTGTCGTTTTCTTTTTTGGTGGGGTATTTGCCTGTTGGGGTGATGCTGGCTTCATAGAATGAGTCTGGAAGTATTCCCTCTTCTTCTGTTTTTTGTAAAACTTTAAGGAGAATGGGTATTATGTCTTCTCTGTATGTCTGATAAAACTCTGTGGTAAATCTATCTGGCCCGGGAATTTATTCTCTTGGGTCGTTTTTTGATTACTGCTTCAATTTTGTTGCTGGTAATTGGTCTGTTTAGATTTTCTGTTTCTGCCTTGGTTAGTCTTGGAAGGTTGTATTTTTCTAGAAAGTTGTCCACTTCTTTTAGGTTTTCCAGCTTGTTAGCATATAGTTTTTTGTAGTATTCTCTAATAATTCTTTGTATTTCTGTGGGGTTTGTAGTGATTTTTCCTTTCTCATTTCTGATTCTGTTGATGTGTGTAGATTCTCTTTTTGTTTTCATAAGTCTGGCTAGGAGCTTATCTATTTTGTTTATTTTCTCAAGGAACCAGCTCTTGGTTTCATTGATTTTTTCTATTGTTTTATTCTTCTCAATTTTATTTATTTCTTCTCTGATCTTTATTATGTCCCTCCTTCTGCTGACTTTAGGCCTTATTTGTTCTTCTTGTTCCAATTTCTATAATTGTGTCTTTAGACTATTAATTTGGGATTGTTCTTTCTTCTTTAAATATGCCTGGATTGCTATGTACTTTCCCCTTAAAACTGCTTTCGCTGCCTCCCACAGAAGTTGGTCCTTTGTGTTGTTGTCATTTGTTTCCATATATTGCTTGATCTCTATTTTGATTTGATTGTTGATCCATTGATTATTTAGGAGCATGTTGTTAAGCCTCCAAGTGTTTGTGGGCCTTTTTGCTTTTTTTGTACAATTTATTTCTGATTTTATACCTTTGTGGTCTGAGGAGTTGGTTGGTAGAATTTCAATCTTTTTGAATTTACTGAGGCTCTTTTTGTCTATTTCTATTCTATTTTAGATTCTACATGTGAGTGAAGTCATATGGTATTTGTTTTCTTCTGTCTGACTTATTTCACTTAGGTCCATCCATGTTTTCACAAATGGCGGGATTACTATTTTTTTTTCTTTTGGCTGAGTAATTTAATTTATATTGCATTATGTATATGCACCATCTCTTCTCTATTCACTCCGCTATCAGTGGAGACTTAGATTACTTCCATATCTAAACTACTGTAAATCATGCTGTGATAAACACAGAAGTTCTTGAATCTTTTTGAATTAGTGATTTTGTTTTCTTTGGGTAAATTCCCAGAAGTGCCATATGGCAATTATATATAAAGTTTTTTAGAAACCTCCATACTGCTTTTCATAGTGACCATACCAGTTCATACTCCTACCAACAGTGTATGAAAATTCCCTTTTCTCCACGTTCTTGCCAATATTGTTATTTCTTGTCTTGTTGATATTAGACACTCTGTATGGTGTGAGGTGATACCTCATTGTGGTTTTGATTTGCATTTCTCTCATAATTAATGATGTTAATTATCTTTCATGTGTCTGTTGGACAATCTTTATGTCTTTGGAAAAATATCTATTTGGGTCCTTTGCCCATTTTTCATTGGATTATTTGTCTTTTTTGTATTGAGTTGTATGCATTCTTTATATATTTTGGATATTGACCCATTATCAGATATCTAGTTTGCAAGTACATGCTCCCATCCAGTACATTGCCTTTTTATTTTGCTGATTGTTTCTCTTGCAGTATGGATGCATTTTAGTCTGATGTAGTCCCACTTGCTTGTTTTTTGCTTTTGTTACTTGTGCTTTTAATGTCCTATCCAAAAAATATTTGCCATGACCAATGTTAAGGAGCTTTCCTCTTTTGTTTTCTTCTAGGAGTTTTATAACTTCAGATCTTATGTTTAAGTCCTTAATCCATTTTGAGTTAATTTTTGTGAGTGGTTCAAGACAGGATTCCAATTTCATTCTTTTGTATCTGAATATCCAGTTTTCTCAACACCAATTATTAGGAAACTATACTTTCCCCCTTGAGTATTCTTGGCTCCCTTGTCAAATGTAAGTTGACTGTATATACATGTATTTATTTCTAGGCTCTCAATTTTGCTCCATTGGTCTCTGTGTCTATTTTTGCAACAGTATCATAGTGTATTCATTCTTGCAGCTTTTTAATATTGTTTGAAATCAGGAAGTGTGATGCTTCCAGCTTTTTCTTTCCCAGAATTTCTTGGGCTATTCAGGGTCTCTTGTGATTCCATATGAATTTTTGGATTTTTTTTTTCTATTTCTGTGAAAAATCCTTTGGAATTGTGATAGTGATTGTGCTCAATCTATAGATGGCTTTGGGTAGTATTATTCCACTTCCTTCTTATGTTCTTTCCCTGGCCCTGGATAGTTTTCTTCCCATATGTGCTAATCACTACACAATTAATGAATCAAGGGCAAACCTTTAAAGATATATGGAGCTGTTCTTTATTAACTCTTCTATGATTATCTGCTCTGTAAATCCTAGCTGTTTTGGAGTCCCCAATTTCTGAACTTTGTCTCTTCAACTCAGAGAATCTGTGGGTTTGTTTAGGGACTCACTTCCTGAGCTGCAGCTTGCAAATACTGTATAGGCAGTGAGCTGGGGTAATCTTGGGGTCCACACTATTTGTTTACCCTATGTCAAAGACCTCTGCCCTGTGATGACTATTTTCCAATGTCTGGAAACCATTGTTTTATATAGTTTTTCATGTTTTAATGTAATAGACTTTATTCTTTTAGAACAGTTTTAGATTTACAGAAAAATTGAGAAGACAGTACAGAGAGTTCACATGTACCCCACACCTTGTTTCCCCTATTAATATCTTATGTTAATACAATATATTTATAATAATTAACCAACATTAATGCATTATTATTAACTATTGTCCATAGTTTATTCATATTTCTTTAGTTTTTGCCTAACGTGCTTTTTCTATTTTAGGGTCTCATCCAGGATTCTATGTTACACTTAGTTGCCATGTCTCTTTATGACAGTTTCTGGGCTATGCCAGTTTCTTAGATTTTCCTTGTTTTTTGTGAACTTGACCCTTTTGAGAAGTACTGGTCAGATGTTTTGTAGGACATTGCACTGTTGGAGTCTGACTGGTATTTTTCTTATAATAAGACTTGGGTTATGTGTTATTGGGAGAAAGAGCACAGTGTATCTATATTCAGCTAAGCATGAATTCATATTGATATCTCCATCTATAATCCATTACTACATGGATCATTCGAGGAGATGATTATTTTTTAATTAAATTTTATTTACTTGATAAGTTAATGTAGTTACATGGTTCAAAAGAGTAAAAAGGTATGAGATGAAAATTCTCCATTTTACCCTTTCCTACTAGGGTTGGTTCCCTCCTAGAGGTGACCAATGTTAGCAGTTTCTGTAGGGGAATTAAGATGAATAGAAGACCTCCGGAAAATCTATAAGAAACTTAATTTTCAAAGCAGGTTTACATATCTACTTTCAGTTTTTTGTACAACAACAATGCGAATCAATCAAAGACGACCATAGCAATACTTTTCTAAAAGTGAGAAAGCTGGGAAATAAAAATCTGTTTTCCATCCAAGTAAAAAGCAGTATATAAACATGCAAGCATGAGAGTCAGAATGTGACTGGATTAAAAGTCCAATCTCTGCTGGTTCTTAATGATTTAAACTTGCCATATGTTTGAAACTCTGAGTCTCTATATTTTCATCTGAACATTGGAATAATAGTATCTATTACAGATGTTAATTATACTTGTAATGTGCATGATGTAGTGCCTGGCATAAACTAACTGCTTATGAATGGTAGTTATTATTTTTGAGTTGTTTTACTGGTTGAGCATCAAACATCAAACTGTATCATATGCCAGTAATATTTACTAGTGTCCAAATATTGGATGGCGGGAGCTCCAGTTACTTCTTTTCCCCTGCCATCTAGGTAGGTCCATTGCCAGGAAAATAACATTTTGTATTTTTCTTATTAAAGTGTTGTTCATATACAATCTTTTTTTTAAATTAAGGTATTATTGATATACACTCTTATGAAATTTTCACATGAAAAAACAATGTGGTTATTATATTCACCCATATTATCATGTTCCCCCATACCCTATTGCAGTCACTGTCCATCAGTGTAGTAAGATGCCACAGAGTCATTCTTTGCCTTCTCTGTGTTACACTGTATTTCCCATGATCTCCCCGGCACCATGTGTACTAATCACTATACCCCTCAATCCCATTCTCCCTCCCTCCGCACCTGCCTTCCCCTCCCCCTCCCCACCCACCCTCCCGCACCTCTCCCCTTTGGTAACTGCTGGTCCCTTCTTGGAGTCTGTGAGTCTGTTGCTGTTTTGTTCCTTCAGTTTTGCTTCGTTGTTATACTCCACAAATGAGGGAAATCATTTGATACTTGCCTTTCTCTGCCTGGCTTATTTCACTGAGCATAATATCCTCCAGCTCCATCCATGCTATTGCAAATGCTAGCATTTGTTTCTTTCTTATGGCTGAATAGTATTCCATTGTGTGTATGTACCACATCCTCTTTATCCATTCATCTACTGATGGACACTTAGGTTGCTTCCATATCTTGGCTATTGTAAACATATACAATCGTATATTGATTTCAAATATACAGCAAAGCGGTTCAATAGTTACCCATATTATTAAATCCTCACCCCCTCTAGTGTGGTTACTATCTATCAATGTAGAAAGATGTTACAGAATCATTGACTATATTCTCCATGCTGTACTACTATCCCTATGACCAACTTACATTGTGATTGTGAATTATTGTTTCCCTATACCCCTTACCCTCCACCGCACCAGCTGCAAACCCACCCCTTAGTAACCACTAGTCACTTCTCAGTGCCTATGAGTCTACTGCTGTTTTGTTCCCTCTGTTTTGCTTTGTTTGTATGTTCCACATATAAGTGAAATCATATGGTATTTGTCTTTCTCCACCTTGTGAGTGTCCTTTGCTGTACAGAAGCTTATTTAACTGAGCATAAGAACCTCTAGATCCATCCATGTTGTTGCATCTGGCAAAGATTCCTTTTCATGGCTTAATAATATTCCATTGTGTATATGTAACACATCTTTATCCACTTGTCTATTGATGGACACTTAGGCTGCTTCCATATCTTGGTTATTGCAAATAGTGTGGCAACAGATATAGGGATGCATATATTTCTTTTTGAATCGGATTTTTATTTTCTTCAGGTAAATTCCTAGGAGTGGAATTACTGGATTGAATGGTATTTCTATTCTTAGTTTTTTTTGAGGAAATACCATACTATTCTCCACAGTGGTTGAGCCACTTGACATTCCAACCAACAGTATAGGAAGGTTCCCTTTTTTCCACATCCTTGCCAACAGTTGTTATTTCTTGTCTTCTGGATAGTGGCCATTCTAACTGGTATGTGGTGATATCTCATTGGGGTTTTAATCTGCATTTCCCTGATGATTAGTGATGTGGAGCATCTTTTAATGTGACTGTTGGCCATTTGTATTTCTTCTTTGGAGAAATGTCACAGGTCCTCCACCCATTTTTAAATCAAGTTATTTGTGTTTTTTTTTGTGTTGAGGCATATGGGCTTTTTATATACTTTGGATGATAACCCCTTATCAGATGAGTCATTTATGAATATATTCTCCCATACTGTGTGATGCCTTTTTGCTCTGTTTATGGTGTCCTTTTCTGTACAGAAGCATTTTAGTTTGATGTAGTCCCATTTGTTCATTCTTTGTTTCGTTTCCCTTATCTGAGGGTATGTGCATAGGAAAAAACTGCTCATTCTTATGTTCAAGAGATTTTTGCCGATGTTTTCTTCTAAGAGTTTTATGGTTTCGTGACTTACATTCAGGCCTTTAATCCATTTCCAGTTTAGTTCTGTATGTAGAATTAGACAATAATCCAATTTCATTCTCTTAGCTGTCCAGTTCTGCCAACACCAATTGTTGAGAGGCTATCTCTACCCCATTGTATATTCATAGCTCCTTTATCATATATTAATTGACGATATATATATGTAGATTTATATCTGGACTCCCTATTTTGATCCATTAATCTATGAGTCTGTTCTTATGCCAGTACCAAACTGTTTTGATTACAATAGCTTTGTAGTAGAGCTTGAAGTCAGGGAGTGTAATCCCCCCAGCTTTGTTCTTTCTCAGGATTGCTTTGGCCATTTGGGGTCTTTTGTGGTTCTATATGAATTTTAGAACTATTTGTTCTAGTTCATTGAAAAATGCTGTTGGTATTTTGATAGGGATTGGATTGAATCTGTAAATTTTGCTTTGGTTATAATGGCCATTTTGATAATATTAATTCTTCCTATCTATGAACATGGGATAGATTTTCATTTGTTGGTGTCTTCTTTAATTTATCTCATGTGTGTCTTACAGTTTTCAGAGTAAAGGTCTTTCACCTCCTTGGTTAGATTTATTCCTAGGTATTTTATTCTTTTTGATGTAATTGTAAATAGAGTTATTTTCCAGATTTCTACTTCTGCTAGTTTGTTGTTAGTATATAGGAATGCAACAGATTTCTGTATATTAATTTTGTATCCTGAAACTTTGTGGAATTCAGGTATTAGTTCTAACAGTTTTTTGGTGGCGTCTTTAGGGTTTTCTATGTAAAATATCATGTCATCTGCAAATAGTGACAATTTAACTTCTTCTTTACCAATTTGTATTCCTTTTATCTTTCTGTGTTGTCTGATCACCATGGCTAGGACCTCCAGTACTATGTGGAATAAAAGTGGTGAGAGTGGCTAATCTTAGAGGAAAAGCTTTCAACTTTTTGGTATTAAGTGTGATATCGACTGTGGATTTGTCATATATAGCCTTTATTATTGTGAGGTACATAATCTCTATACCTGTATTGTTGAGAATTTTTATCATGAATGGATGTTGAATTTTGTCAAATGCTTTTTCAGCATCTATTGAGATGATCATATGATTTTTGTCCTTTTTGTTAATGAGGTGTATGATATGATTGATTTGTGAACACTGTACCATCTATTGTGTCCCGCCACCTAGGGCAATGGCAGGAGAACGATCACCGAAGGCCTGGTTCGTTAGGAATCTTTATTATGGGCGTCCGAGCATCCATCTAGCGAAAGGCAAAAGCAAAAAACAACAACCACACTTCCTCCAGGGCAGCAGCTTATATAGCATATCCCAACCAATCAGCTAACTGATCACGTGCCAGGTTCAGTCTTATTGGAAACATGTGAAAAGCACGCTATGAGCACGAGCACAGAAATGGGGACAAGCCAATCATGGAGACTTCCTTATGCGCTGAGCTGTAGGGCCAGGAAGGGTGGTGTCTAGGAAGCAGGTGCCATCTTTAGGGTGTTGTCCAGCTAGAGTGGGGCTCAGCCTCGGCCATAGGCCGGGCCCCCACATCTCCCCCTTTATTGTTTTATAACCAAAGGGCTGTCAGGATCATGCCTGTCTTAGGTCGTCCAGAGTCTGCGGCATTCTTACCCGTCCTCAGGCAACAGACAACTTAGGTCTGAGCCCTGTCTTAGGTTGGTATGCGCAGCTCCCGATCTTACTCATCCTTGACTACTGATCCAGCATATTAAGCCATACTCTAGGGGAGATGCCTTCCTCTAGTGCTGCCATGGCCTGCAACAGGACCTTCCATTCTCCCCATTGCTGTTTTTGTAACAGACTTTCCTCCCAAGCAGGAGGAGGCCCACAATTAGCAATATTCCTATGACACCTACACCTGACCAGGCTTTGGTGGCATTTAACATCTTGCCTAACTGTCTGGACAAGTTGGCAGCTTTAGAATAATTATGAAAAGGAATACCAGTAATACACCCTCGTATAAGAATGGACGCAGCCCACAGACAAAACCTCCCCCAAGAAGTCCAATTGTTCTTGAAGAAGGTTCATGCATTGGTTGACCAAGGCCATCCCATTCTTAAAATGGCCATTGATGACGTTCTGCGTTGTCATTGCCGAGGCAGTGGCCTGGGACAGACCATTCAGCGTCTCTGCCGTAGGAATGGTGATAGTCAGCGCAGCGGTGGTTGCAGCTGCAGCTCGGCTCTGCCATCGCCTGCTGTAGGATCCATGGCAGGAGCAGAAGCAGTGCGATCATCTTGTACCTGTGCTCTGGGGTTTTCCACTCTGCGTATCAGATGTTCAGGCACCCAAACGGGGTTCTGCTGGTCCTGTGGAAAAACACAAACCGAGCCTCGGGTCCAGATTATCACTGGGTCCGGGCCTTTCCATGTTCCTTCCAACACATCCTTCCACAAAACTTTAGGCATGTGTTTTGGATTGGATTGTTGGCCGTGCCTCTCTGCTGCACTGCAGCCATTTTTGTCCAGTGTTAAAAAGTTTAAAATGAATAATATGATGTTTAATTTGTCTCTGGGGGATCTAAAGTCTTCTCCTATTCCGCCTTTTGTTTATATAAGGCATTCTTGAGGGCGAGGTGGGTGCGTTCCGCCATACCCTGACCCTGAGGGTTGTCTCTAGCTCCCTGCTGCTCTCATGACACAAAAGGATGTCATCCATATAATGATAGATGCCTTAGGCAGGGCCATGGGCAGTGGCAAACCCAGTTGTATTGAGCCCGTAAGCACCATCTGCTTATTTACAGCTCTAAGGTCATGTAAAAGCCTCCACTTCCCTGTTTTCTTTCTTATCACAAAAATAGGTGTGTTCCAGGGGGAGGTAGAGGCCTGAATATGCTTGGCAGCAAGCTGGTCCTGTACTAAAGTGTGGGCTGCTTCCTTCTTCTCTTTAGTAAGGGGCCACTGAGGAACCCACACAGGATTCTCAGATCACCACTGAATCTTTATTTGCTGTTCTTCTTCAGTGGCCCCGAGGAAAAACCCAGCCCGGGCCCTCCAAATCGACTGGGCGTAATGTTAGACAAAGGAATGGGCTTTTCTCGACCCGACAAGTTCTTCCCAATTCCACCTGTCCTGGGGTAGCCCTGTCTTTTCAGAATGCAGTTAGACTGTTTACTGTAGAAAGTTTCCGTGGTCAATTTGAGATTCATTTGGGTTAGTACATCTCTTCCCCAGAGAGACACGGGTATGTTTAGCACAAAGGGTTGAATTATCCCCTCATGCCCTTCTTGGTCCATCCAAGACAGTGAAGCAGCACTACATAGGGGCGCTTGGGCTATCCCGAGTCCTCTTAAGGTTTGTGCAGCTCGATTTAAAGGCCATTCCTTCGGCCATTCATCTTCCTTTATAATACTACGGTCTGCTCCTGTGTCCAGCAATCCTGAGAAATGCCTACCTATGATCTCTAAGGTGTGCATGGGCCTGGCTCCCAAATCCAATGTAAGACAAGCCAGTGGAGCCCCAGAAGACCCAAACCCTTGCTGTCCTCGAACAGCATTTTTATGAGCATACAAATCATGTTTGCTAGGAAGCATAAGAATTTGAGCAATGCGATCTCCTGGGCTACTAGCCATGATTCCTTGTGGGGAGGAGACCATAATTTTAACTATTCCTTCATAGTCTGGATCTATAACTCCTGGGTGTACTATTAACCCTGCTTTAGTAGTGGAGCTCCAGCCCAATAAGAGACCCACTACTCCTTTTGCCAAAGGTCCCTTAAAATCTGACTCTACAACTTGAACTCCCATCTCGGGGGTCAATACGAGTCTGGTGGTGGCACAGATGTCCACTCCTGTGCTTCCTGCTGTTGCTCTCCGTGATCCCTCGGTGCTGGGTGAACTCCCTGATCTGTCAAAGGGTGGCGAGTTCTGGGTATCTGTTGAACCACCCCATACATTTGCAGGCCCTGAGGTGGAGGGCACCTCCTCCCGTTTTTTGGCTCTTGAGGGGGCAGCAGTCAGCCTTCCACATCCACCACTCACCTACACTCACTGGCCCAGTGATTTCCTTTTCTACATCTCGGGCATAATCTTGGTTTGGGCCTGTTAGCAGGTTCGTTGGCTTCCTTCAACTTGGGACAATCTCTTCTCAAATGACCCATTTGTTTGCAGTAGAAACAGGCCCCAGGAGGGGTTGACCTGCCACGAGCATCTCTCAATCCCTGAGTTATGGCTGCGGCCATAACCTGTCCTTGTACCACGCTGTCATTAATGTCCCTACAAACCTTAATATAAGTACTCAGATCTTTGTTCTTCCAGGGTCTTATGGCCTCCCTACACCATTTGTTGGCCTGCTCATAGGCCAGCTGCTTCACAAGGGGCATAGCAGTATCAACATCACCAAATATGCAACCGGCTGTTTGCATCAGTCTGGCTAAAAAGTCTGCATATGGCTCATTAGATCCTTGCAGCACCTTTGACAGCTGACCCTGTAGGTCACCTGTGCCTTGCAGCGTCTTCCAGGCCCTCACTGCTGCCATGGCTATTTGCATATATACTGCTGGGTGGAATCCTACCTGATTCTGTTGACCCAAATATGGACCCGTGCCCATCAACATGTCTAAGTTCCATTGATGATTACCTGCTGCGGCATTACGCTGAGCCGTGTCCTGTGAAAATTCTTGCCAGGCTGTCCTAAATGTCAGGTACTGACCTCCAGAGAGGGCTGCTCTTGCTACATTAGCACAATCATCTGGCGTCAGATTAAGAGAAGCTACTGATTCCACTAAAGAAACAGTGAAAGCTGCCTGGGGGCCATACGTTGTGGATGCTTCCTTCAGACTTTTAATGACCTTGAAATCTAGGGCTTGATGATACCTCTGTTGTGTATTAGGGTCTTCAATTACAGGGAAAGCGGCACTTCCTTGTTCTCTCAGCCACTCCCTCCACCCCCCTCTTTCTAGTCCTTGATTGCAATCACACGTACGACGACAGGGCTGTACGTGATACGGGGACGGTTCTGCAAATGAAGCCGGAGGAAGAGGAGGGGGCTGACGGCACCATTTGCAAGGACGGTTTCAGGGTTGTTGAGAGGGGGGTGTCCTCCGACTCCTCTTCCTCTTTCTGTTGCCTCAGCTGCGTTAGGGAGGGATAACTGCGGGGGGATAGGGCGTTCCTTCCTCTGGGCGATTCTGAGTCTCCTTATATGCTTTTCTAATTCCTCCCCCGATAGCTCCCTTTCCTCATCTGTAGATCCTCCTCGCTCGGACCCCCTCTCTGAGGTCCTAGTGGAGGATCTTTCCCGGACATCTTCCAGGACTTCCTTCCCCTCTCCATTAGCCCTTAGGAGTGCCCAGAGTGGTTCCTCCGCCCGCATCCTAGACACCTCTGAACCCATAGTGTGGAGGAAAGGAGGTTGGCTCTATTCTAAGTTGAGGTTACGTGCGCCCGCGCTCGTACCCCTGAATTGAGTCTCCTTACAGCCTGAGAGTCCTTGCTAACTGGTTTTCGTCGCTTCCCGCGAACTTTAGTCTATGTCGCTTTACCTGCAAACTTTCCACAGCGCTCTTATTCTTTCGTGAGGAAATGCAGAAACATATACAGACTAAGACAGAACAAGACAAGGAACACAAAGGCTGAACACACACACCACAATTGCTTGCATTTGCACGACCTGATGTTGCTTTCACTTTGTCCCTGACCATACTCACCACTCTCCAAAATGTCAGTCACTCGTGTAACTCTTCCAAAGGGTGTCCACTCGGATCGCCGCAGGGTGAGAAGTTCCACTCCGTCCTCAGATGCCAGATTTTTGTCCGGGTTTTGGCACCAGCTATCACGTCCCGCCACATAGGGCGATGGCAGGAGAACGATCACCGAAGGCCTGGTTCGTTAGGAATCTTTATTATGGGTGTCCGAGCATCCATCTAGCGAAAGGCAAAAGCAAAAAACAACAACCACACACTTCCTCCAGGGCAGCAGCTTATATAGCATATCCCAACCAATCAGCTGACTGATCACGCGCCAGGTTCAGTCTTATTGGAAACATGTGAAGAGCATGCTATGAGCACGAGCACGGAAATGGGGACAAGCCAATCATGGAGACTTCCTTATGCGCTGAGCTGTAGGACCAGGAAGGGTGGTGTCTAGGAAGCAGGCGCCATCTTTATGGCATTCTCCAGCTACAGTGGGGCTCAGCCTCGGCCGCAGGCCAGGCCCCCACACCATCCTTGCATCCCTGGGATAAATCTGATTTGGTCATGATGGATGATCTTTTTTATGTATTTTTGAATTCAGTTTACTATTATTTTGTTAAGGATTTTTGCATGTATGTACATTAGGGATATTGGTCTGTAATTTTCTTTTTTTGTGGAGTCTTTTTCTGGTTTTGGTATTAGAATGATTGTGGTCTCATAAAATGAGTTTGTAAGTGTTCATTCCTCTTCTACTTTTTGGAACACTTTAAGGGTGATGGGTATTAGCCCTTCTTTAAATGTTTGGTGGAATTCATCAATGAAGCCATCTGGATATGGAGTTTTGTTTATTTGGGAGTTTTTTTTTATTACCAATTCAATTTCATTGCTAGTAATTGGTCTGTTCAGATTTTCTGTTTCTTCCTGGGTCAGTCTTGGAATGTATTTTTCTAGGAAGTTGTCCATTTCTTCTAACTTGTCTAATTTATTGGCATATAATTTTTCATAGTATTCTCTAATAATTCTTTGTATTTCTGTGGTATCCATTGTGATTATTCATTCTTCATTTCTGATTTTGTTTATGTGTGTACTTTTTCTCTTGATAAATCTGTGTAGGGGTTTATCTATTTTTCAGGTCTTCTGTGTCTTTGTTAAAGCCCTCACTGAAATCTTGAATATTTTTCTGTAAAGCAGTGAGCATGACTTCTATTTTGTAATCTTTATCAAGAAGATTGGTAATCTCTGTCTCATTTAGCCCTCTTTCTGGTGTCCTGTCCTGCAGTTTTGTTTGGAACATATTCCTCTGCCTACTCATTTTGTCAGGGTTTCTATGTTTCTTCCTTTGTATTAGACGGCTCTGCTATGCTTCCTGGCATATAGAACAATAGCTTTATGAAGGAGGCATCCTGTGGTGCCCAGAAGCTAAAACTCTTTACTCTCCAGGGTCTGGTTCTGCTTTCAGGAGCCCCAGCTTCTGTTGTGCAGTGGGCAGGGCTGCCTTTATGTCTGTTTTCTATTGTGGTCTGATTCTGCAATGCTGACAGTTTACTTCAGCTGTCTTTGTGTTCAAAGCAGAAGTCTCTTCTGGGTTTGCTGTGGACAGGGCCACCGACTGCCTGCCCACCAATGGCAGGGCTGCAGGGTTAATGGGCTGATAGGGTGGTTGTGTGGCTCTGGGGGAGGCTGAGAGGTGCAGCCCTTGGCTTGGATACCCATGGGGAGGAAGGAGCCCTCAGGTTGGCTCCTGCAGACACCTCCCCAGTTGGCTGAAGTGGACCTGAGAAATCATGGAGTCTCCCTCTGCCTGCTGGCAGCAAAATCTGACATTGCTCCTGGGCCGAGTGGGTTGGCTTACCAGCTGTGTGCACAGGGAAGTGGCTTGGGGCTGTGTTGTCCACAGGGGGATGGGGCATCTGAGGATCCTGAGAGTTCCTGACCTGTTGGGCTGAGGGAAGGTTGGGAAGGTATTTTCCATCTGCTCTTTCTCCTGAGGAGAGAGTTCTGTCCAACCCTTGTCCCTCTGGCACCCCTCCCACTGCTGGTGAGCCTTTCAATTTGCTACTTCTGCTTTGGGTCTCAGGACTGGCAGAGATGCCTGTCTTCCACAAGCAGCTGGAGTCAGCCTGTCTGTCCCTGGTCTCCAACCCCACTAATCACCAGAACCTGATATAATGTGGGCTCATGCTCCTGGCGCAGATCTCCAGGGTCAGGTGTTCAGTGCTCCTGGGCTCCTATCCCCTCCCTGCTCCCTTCCTCTTTTTCCCACCTCTAGGCTGAGGTGGGGGGAGGACTTGGGTCCCTCTCCATCTCGGCTCTGCCACTTTACCCTTTTCTGTGTGGTCTTCTCTTATTCCTCAGGTGTACATGATTTGTTCTGTAGACTTCAAGTCATTTTCAGGTTTAGTTGTATTTGCCATATTTTTTTCTTTTATGTATTTTTGGGAGGAGGGTTCCTCCTTGTCTTCCTACTCTGCCGTCTTTTTTTCCACATATCCTGTATTTTAACAACACATCTTTGGGGGAAAAGTTCCTGCTTCTGCCTCTTGATACAAATGCAGAGTCAAAGTTTTAGAAAATAAGTTACTAAAATTGTTTTTTGATTGCAAGAATGGTATATTGAAGCTTCCTTCAAGTATTTAAGCATTTTGGGGAGGCATTTGTAAAACAGTTAATTTTTACCCTGAAGGGAGAACCTTAAACACAGATGAAGTTCTAAATAAATCTAAGTAACAGTTTGGCCATAAGAGAGGACATTTCTCTCTACTTAAGCTGCTGTTGGCAATGGACACTTAACCAGGCTAATCAAATGTGACTTCTATCATCAAAATTAGTAAGGCATGAAAAATTTTGATTGTATCATTCATTACATTGCCCATTTGAAAGGATGATCTCTTGTGTCTTGAGAGCAGCCACTCTGTTTCTTCTGCAAACTGAGGGTTTTAGGTTTTCAGGAGAATTTTTAATACTCCAGGATTTGCTAATCCTATTAAAGTCCTTTAATGTTCATGGTTGCAAAGGAACTACTGACCTCTTGCATAATTAGAGTTCTCTCTCTTCTACTCTTTTTAATTTGGGAGTTTGTAAATAATACAGTGCTATTTTCTCCAAAGTTTATCTCCTTGGCCCTGTATAATCCTATGAAGAAGAGGGAAATCTTTGATACCCACAATAAGGATGAGTTAAGGTAAAGAGGATATGCCAATATTTCCAAATTTACTTAATATGCCTCTTTTTACCTTTTGTATTTAATAGAGCTATCAAATCCTGGATGTTATAGCACACCTGGGACATTTGTATAACTTGGTATATTTCTTTTATTTTAAGCTTTGTTTTATTTTTCATCCAGGTGAGGTTTTTAATCAACTTTTATTTTGACATAAAGTCATTTGTTTTTGTAACTAGTCATCATGCCATGGTGTTTGCCCTGTTTATATCTCACTTTTTATAATTTAACAAAGGATTTCCAGCTAAAGAATTCTCAGCCAGCTTATTTACTGATTTAGGAAAATGCAGATTTCTTCTAATTGGTGAATCAGTCTCTGTCTATTAGGTAACTTCATGAAGTGCAGAGTCCTGGGAATAATTTTATAATGGAGACTCTTACCAGTTTGGGTAAAAATGCTTCTGAGGGCATCTAGAAATAGAATGTAAATTTGGCTTGGTAACGGTGGCTTGACAGATGTGTCACTGAATTCCAGCACAGAGATAGTTCTAAAGGTGAACTGTCAACTAGTTACAAGGTTTTCAATCAGGGCCCATAAGAGGAATATACAACTCTGCAAATGTCTGGATTTGGCAGAAATCGCTTGATAAGGTAGTATTGGGCTTCGCTGATAGTATCAAATGTGGCCAGGGTTGCACAATGGTTGTTAAACCTATGTGTATTAATTACACATTATCTGTACTAACTTAAATGAAAATATTTGGGGGTAATGAGATTTATGAGAAAACTGATCTGGCTCCTCTAGATGCTGTGATGTGGAACAGTTTGTTTGACTGTGTGTGTGCATGTGTGTTGAAAGAGCGAACTGTGTCTACGCTCATGAAATTCTGGCTACTTTAATATTTCAATGCAGCATTGTATAGAAAAGAGCTGTACAATAGAATTTTCTATGATGATGGAAACATTCTGTATCTTTACTGTCCAATATTGTAGCCATCAGACTGTGTGGCTATTGGGTACTTCAAATGTGGCTAATGTAAATGAGTTAAATAATTTTTAATTTAATTAATTTAAATTTGAATAGCCTTATATGGCAAATGGCTGCTGTATTGGACAATGAGGTTCTAGACACTGACATGCCAGCAATACTCCCTTTCTAGGTACAAGTAAGAACAATTGGTAGGTTAACATGTAGTGTCAGGGAGTGGCTACTAAAGGCTTCTATTTCAAATACAGGAATTCTGTCTCCTCCTGCCCCAAGGTAAAAATCTGTATCATTTATTTGATTTATTAGTATGTTTTTAAAATCAACTCTTTTTGTCTTTTCTCCATGATAAGAATTGATAGTCCTTGACTTCTTTGTATTTTTTCTTCATTAACCACATGTTTGTTGAGCATCTATTATGTAGCAGGCACTGTCTCAGTGCTAGATATGCAGTAGTGAATAAAATTTATTAGGTCCCTGTCCTTATTGAGGTTACATTAATACCTAATTACACAATAATTTACTTGAATGTAATTGTGAGAGCTTCTTAGTGTGTTTTAGAGTTTAGTTTAAGAACTAATAATACCCAAGAAGAAGTAAAAAGTTAATTTGTTGATTGGTTGAAAACTGTCATTGTCCACTCTGTTCCTATCAGGCATTGACCCTGAGCACTTTAAGAGGGTCTGGTGTGTAGAAGTGGAGAATAAAGGACATAGTAGGAGGGAAAGGGGAGAGGAAAGGAATGGCATTATCTTTTTTTATTAAAAGATTAATAGACTTTTTTTTAACAGTTTTAGCTTTACAGAAAAAATTGAGTGAAAAGTAAAGAGGATTCTCTTGTGCCTCCTTTGTCTGCCCCCTCAATTTCCCGTATTTCTAACATCTTGAATTAATGTGGTCCATTTGTTAGAACTAATGAGGCAATGCCAGTATGTTATTATTAACCACAGTCCATAGTTCACTTTAGAGCCCATTTTTGGTGCTGTAAATTCTATGGGTTCTGAGAAAAGGATAATGACATGTATCCCCTATTATGATATCATAGAGAATAATAGCTTCTGTCTCCTAAAAGTCCTCTGTGCTCTGTCTATTCTCTCTTCCCTTCCACACCATAATCCCTGACAACCCCTGATTTTCTACTGTCTCCATGTCTTTGCCTTTTCCAAAATGTCAAGCTTGGAATCGTACAGCAAGTGGCCTTCCTTGTTGGCTTCTCTCAGTCATGGCATTATCTTTTTTCTATTCCTGTTCTTCATGAATATAGCCCTTTTCAAAGAAGGGTTAGCTGTTTACTCATTGATCCCAGCCCTCCACCAACCACGTCCCTAGAATCTGGATTAGCATCAAGTGGGGATTAATAAACAAATATTTCTAGATTTTTCATTCCAGATTCTTTGCTTGTAGACTGTATAAGGAAGTTGACTTTTTTTTTTTTAATGCTTCTACTTTCAGTTTTATATTTGCTTTGTTTTATCCCATCAACCAAGTAAGTGCCACAGGGAAGACAGTCTTGGAGTAGCTGAAAAGAATTAGTTACCCTTCTCTTATGCCTTTTTCTCCTTTTTTCACCTTTTGGTCTTGTTTTTGTTTTGCCTATATTTTTTTCCCTTTACATTTGAGATAGGACCGTAAACCTAGAAGTCAACCTTGAGGTTATTCATTGTAAAACCATTGCACTATGTTGCTGTGTATAGCTAAAGTTCATTAAGTTTCATTGATATGGATTATTTTATTGCCTGAATATCTATTAGTGATTTACCCATTCTTCTCTTGACAAAATTTACATTTTTTCAAGTTTTTGCTATTACAGTCATGCTAGTGTGATATGTTTGTGCATGGCGTCTGGTACATGTGTGGTATAATTCTCTGAGTGGTGGACATGTAAGAGTTAGAAATGCTGTCTCATGAGGTTTGCATATCTTCAACTTGAAAGTCAAAGCCAAATCATTTTCCACCTTTCTCCTTTTTCTCTTTACAGACATGAACACACATACACATCCCCAATATCTTGTTTCTTATGTATCATATTGCAAGACAATAACATGGATGCAGCATGTGGAGAAATAGTAACTTAGGTATTAGAATAGTTGTGTATAGAGCTTTTAGAACTTAAAATCTTGCCTCCACTTTCTCACAAACACTGGTGTCTTGAGAAAGTATCTTAAGGATGGAAGAAAACTAAACTGCAAAGCTCTGAGGTGCCCCTTTGGTCAGTATATAATTGTTGAATGTACATTATGTGTCTGGTACTGTTAGAATCATCAAGATGAATGATATGCAATCCTCCCATGAACCTCACAGTAATCAGGCAAAAATATACTAACAATTACTTAAAAAATTATATAATAAGGTAAATGCCTAGACATAAATGAAGAGTGCCAAGAGAGCACAAACAAATTTGTCTAACTCAGCTAAAAGAGGAAAAATTTCAAAGAATGACATTTACTAGTATTTACTTATACTTTAACTTAAAGTAAAACTTAGGTGTTACTTTACTTAAGCATTTATGCAGGCTTAACTGAAGAGCAGTTTTTCTCCCTTAAGAGTGGTGGTGTTAGCTGTAGTTTTCCATAAATATCCTTATCAAATCGAGGCAGTTCCTTTCTATTCCTAGTTTTTAAAGTAATTTAAGTGACTCAGAGAAGGCAAGTAGTGACTCTGTGGCATCTTACTATGCTGATGGACAGGATGGACAGTGACTTCAGTGGGATATGGGGGTGACTTGATAATATGGGTGAATGTAGTAACCACAATGTTTTTCATGTGAAACCTTCATAACTGTGTATATCAGTGATACCTTATTAAAAAATGAAAATAAAAATAAGTATTTTAAGTGCTTTCTTTGTCAATTGTGAAGATCATGGGCTTTTGGGTCCCTTTTTTCTATTAATATTTTACAGTGATGTATACTGACTTTAAAAAAAGATTATGTTGATTACATAGTGTATTACATTGATTGGGTTTGTATGTGTTAAACCAAGCTCACACCATCATATAAATCTACCTTAATATAATGTATAATCCTTTTATGTTTTGCTGAATATGGGTTGAAAGTAATTTTGGTGAGGAATTTTGAGTTCATATTTGTAAGGGGGTATTGGTATATTGTATTCACGATCTCTTTTTAAAAAATTTTTTTTCAGGTTTGAAATAACTTTGGACTAAATAAAAGGACAATATTCATATACCTTTTGCCCAAATTCCCCAAATGTTAATACCTAAACATACCTGCTTTAGGATATTCTCTGTACATGTGTGTGTTTGTGTATTTTATTTTTCTCAAGTGTCTCACAGTAAGTTGCATACCTGATACCCCTATACAATTAAATAATTCAGTTGGAATTTTCTAAAAACAAGGTCATTGTCTTATAAAACTATGTTACATTAGTCCCTCCTTATCCATGGGGATATGTTCCAAGGCCCCCAGAGGGTATCTGAAACCATGCATATTGAACCTCATATATACTGTGTTTCTTTCCTTCTATGTATACCTATGATAAAGTTTAATATATAAATTAGGCACCAGAAGAGATTAACAATAAACAGTGATAAAATAGATTACAAACAATATACTGTAAAAATGTTATGTGAATGTGATTTCTCTCTTTCTCAAAATACCTTATTTTATTATACTCACCCTTCTTGTTATGATGTGAGATAATAACATGTCTTTGTTATGAGATGAAGTGAGGGGAATGATGTAGACATTATAATATAGTATTTGGCTCTTACTGGCCTGCTGACGATAAGTCAAAGATTATCTGCTTCAGACTGCAGGTAACTGAAACCACAGAAATCAAAATTGTGGATAAAGGGACACTACTATACAATGATCAAAATCAGGACATTAATGCTGATAAAATAGTACCATCTAACTCACAGACAGTAGTCAGAATTTGCCAATTGTCCCACCAATGACCAGTTCAAGATCAGACCCAGAATCACACATTGTAGTTAGTTAGCATACCTATTTAGCACCCTTTAAATTGTAATATTTCCACAGTCATTCTTTGTCTTTCATGATCTTACATTTTAAGGAATACAGGTCAGCTATTTAGTAAAATGTCAATTTGAGTTTTTCTGATGTTTCCTTGGAAATATTCAGGCTATGCATTTTTAACAAGTATACAAGGGGTACTGCGTTCTTTTCAGTGTATCATATCACACGGCACATGTTGTTGACTGGTTCATTATTGGTGATGTTGAGGTTAGAGTTACTGTTAGGATTAGCTAAAGTGGTATCTGTCAGTTTTCCTTGCTATAAAGTCATTATTAGTGCTTTGCAACTACTAAGTAACTTGTGGGTAGATACTTTGAGACCAAGTCAATGTGTAATCTCTCATTATACTTTCACTCCTGATTCTTGACTAGGAGTTATTACTGCAGCAGTTGCCACATGGAGATTTTTTTTCTGTTGTCATCATTCCTTACACATTTATTAGCTAGAATTCTCCCTCCGTCCTTCCCTCCTTCCTCCCTTCCTTCCCCTTTCCTTCCTTCCTTCCTTCCTTCCTTCCTTCCTTCCTTCCTTCCTTCCTTCCTTCCTTCCTTCCTTCCTTCCTTCCTTCCTTCCTTCCTTCCTTCCTTCCTTCCTTCCTTCCTTCCCTCCTTCCCTCCTTCCTTACTTTTTCATTCCATTATTTATACTGCTGTGGAGTCATAGATTCTTATTCTGGGGGTTATAATCTGTTACCATCATTTATTTTATGGTTTATTTTAGGTTCATCTAGAAGTAGCCCTTTTAAACTGGCTCATTTTCTTTTTTGGCACGACTGTATCCTTTTTTAATCATTCCTTACCTTTTGGGTAACCATTACTCTTGATATCAGGGTTGTGTAAAGGATTTTTAAATCCTTAAGGGTAGCTGAAGGAATGGAAATTTAGGTACTAATATGAAAATTCAAACTACAAGCATTCTTATTACTGATATTTTCACTGTGTTTTTAATCACATATTGATAGAAAGTTTATTTTGCCCAAGGGTAGTTGCCTTTCTTTCTGCAACTCCAAACTCTACATCCTTCTTTTAAAATTTTAAGTCTGAGTTCCTTCATTTTTTCCTATTCAAAAGGATAAAAGATGAAGTGTCTGTTTTCCTCTCCCTTGTCCCCTACATCCAATCTCCAAGAAATTCCAATAACTTTTGCCTCCAAATTACCTGTTAAATTTGGTCTACTTCTCCCATCTTCATAGACACCATCCTCATCCAAGTGACCATAATATCTCACTGGAACTTCTAGAATAGACTCCCAAGAGGCCTCTCTGCTTTCATCATTGTCTGTTAATCTAGTTATGTCATTTCCTAACTTAAAATCTTTTCCAAAGATTTACTTTGTACTTAGAAAGAAAATGATCTAAATCTTTTATAATAAAATACAAACTCCCTCCTTACCTCTCCAGCCTGTCTCCTTGCTGCTTGACTACCAAGTCCCCATCAGCCTGGACACCTTTGAAGTTTCAGAGATGCCCAGCTACATCCCATACTGGGGACACCCATTTGTGCAGGCTTTTCCTGAAGCTCTTTTACTTCCTATTTTCAAAGGCAAACTCCTCATCCTAATTTCAGTTCAAGGGATACATCATCAGCACAATTTTCCAATATTTCTCTTCTGTATAAGTCCCACTTTTCTACCACTGCACCCTGTGAGTTTTCTCCATGAAAACTTTTACAATTTTCAAATTTTCACAATTTGAAAATTTACATTTATCATCTAGATTATTCTTGGTCTTTCTCATTGGTTTAGAAACTCTGAGAAGATACCTTGTATATATATATATATATAAAATAACCAATTCTCAGACAGTGCTTGGAATATAATAATTATTTGAGAAATATTAGTTGAAAAAAATTAATGAAATATTGAATAATATTGTGGTCATCCAAAGGAACTTATGGATTCAATGCAATCCCCATCAAAATACAAATGGCATTTTTCAATGAACTAGAGCAAAGAATTCTAAAGTTTATATGGACCCATAAAAGACCACAAACAGCCAAAACAATCTGGAGAAAGAAGAACAAAGCTGGGGATATCATACTCCCTGATTTCAAGCTATACTACAAAGCTAAAGTGATTAAAACTATATGTGACTGACACAAGAATATGTACATAGACCAATGGAACAGAATAGAGAGTCCAGAAATAAACCCACACATATATGATCAATTAATATCTGACAATGGAAGCAAGAATATACAATGGGGAAAAGACAGTCTCTTCAGTAAATGATACAGGGAAAACTGGATAGCTGTATGCAAGAGCATGAAACTGGATCACTGTCTTACATCATACACAAAAGTAAACACTTAATGGATTAAAGACCAAAATGTCAGACATGAAACCATAAAATTCTTAGAAGAAAACATGGGCAAGAATCTCTTGAACATCTGCATTAATAATTTTTTTCTACATCTCCTCAGGCAAGGGAAACAAAAAAAAAAATAAACAAGTGGGACTACATCAAACTAAAAAGCTTCTTCACAGCAAAGGAAACCATCAACAAAATACAAAGGCAATCTACTGCATGGGAGAATATATTTGCAAGTGATGTATCTGATAAAGGGCCAATATCCAAAATATATAAGTAACTCAAAGAACTCAACAGGAAAAAAAAAACTCAGTATATGCATAGAAGAACTCAATAAACATTTTTCCAAAGAAGGCATACAGATGGATAACACATGAAAAGATACTCAGCATTACTTATGGTCAGGGAAATGCAAATCAAAGCCAAATGAGGTATCACCTTACACGAACGCAGAATAACTACTATCCAAAAGACAGGGAATAACAAGTGTTGGTGAGGATGTAGATAAAAGGGAACCTTTCTACTCTGCACTGTTGGTGAGAATGTAAATTGGACTAGCTACTGTGGAAAACAATGTGGAGATTCTTCAAAAAACTATAAATAGAAATACCATATCACCAAGCAATTCTATATCTGGGAATTCACCTGAAGAAAACAAAATCACTAATTGTGAAAGAATATGCACATCTATGTTCATTGGAGCATTATTTACAATAGCCAAGATATGAAAGTAACCTAAGTGTCCATTGATAAATGAATGGATAAAGATGTGGTACTTACATATCATAGAATATTGCTCAGTCATGAAAAAGGAAATCTTGCCATTTGTAATAACATGGATGAACTTAGAGGGTATCATGTTAAGTGAAATAAGTCAGAGAAAATTACCATATGATTTCACTTTGATGTGGAATTTAAAGAAATAAAAGAAATAAACCCATAAATACTGAAAACTGTTTATCATAGGGCAAAGGGTGAAGGGATGGGTGAAATGGGTGAATGGCATAAGGAAGTACAAACTTCAAATTATAAAATAGTCATAAGAATTGAAGTACAATATAGAGAGTGTAATCAATAACATTGTAATATCTTCATATGGTAACAGGAGAACTACACTTACAAGGGCGAGGATTTAATAATGTATGTAATTATTGAGTGACTATACTGTATATCTGAAACCAATCTAATATGGCATATCAACTATGTTCCAAATAAAAAAGAATAAATATTTGGATAATTAGTAAAACATCTTTTAGAACGAGTTGAGAACCACAATTTTCAAGCAGGATGCTATCTGGAAGAGTGAGAAACCAATTTAAGGGCATACAGTGTATTTTAAGGTGCTTTTTAATTAAATATTAGATGCTACAACTTGTTTCAGTTTGGTAGAAAACAAAGTAAGGAGTAAGAGTTTGTTTACTATTAAAGTACAATCCAAATTAGCATTTTGATTAAAACTTGAGAAAGTCCAGGTCTAATATATAACAAAAACTAATGATATTCAAGATGCTTATAAGAAAATCAAACAAAGCAAATAACACAAACAAAAGAAACAAAAGCAAAACCAAAAGCCCTCAATTAATAAAAGAAGATGGTGGGGGCAATTCTGTTTTTCTAAAATTGTCATCTACTGCCAAGAAAAGCATATTTCCTAAAGATTTTTCAGGGCTTATGTGAAGGATTCAATAATACTGAGAAAAAAAATGATAAATGTGTTTATTTTGGTTTCCTGATTATTATAGTAGAGGTAATTTTTAGGATATTGTAAATTGTCTTCACAGAGGCAGTTAAAGGCCTGAGTTATGACTGTATATAATAGAAACAGACCGTGGGGTATAGAAGGAAAACTTTTTTTTACTATAGCTTAAGGTCAAACCATAGTTGGAATATAAATTGAAAAGCCCAGTTTATAAAGCCAAAAATAATGACTGTGGTGCAATAATAATTGAACTTCTGACAAAAAGAAAGCTATTTCAGAAGAGAAATATGGGGAAAGCTGAATTTTTAATGTGAAACAATGTGTATAGAAACTGTTAAATATAATTCTTAATATTTTAATGTTCAAAGACTAATATTTTTGTGTGTTTTTTCATTCAGTGGTACAATTGACAGCTAAACATACTGAAATTGTTGTGGAGGTATTTACTTCTTACTAATTAATAGTGTTTTGGTCCATTTATTTTATCATATGGGTTCTCATAATTTTAATCAAACTGTTTTTGATGTATTTGAGTTAACAATAGTGCAACAAATGTCACAGAAATGAATAACTCTATCCTTAGACAAAGAAGCAACAAATTCAATATTCCAATTTCTTTAACAGTGATTTTGATTGTGATTTTTCTCTCTCTCTGTATCTAATTTGTAAAGATGGTATCGAGGGGCCTCATGCTAGTTATAGGGAAATAGTGTCTAGTCAAGGGCAGCTTAACCACAAATTGCAGAGACCCGAGTTTATTAAGCTAGGGGATGGAGAACTATGCTGAGAGGGCACTAATGACTTCAAGGAGATGCTCAGACCAGAGTGGAGGGACCATTGTAGAGGCAGGCCAAGGGACTGAATCAATTCTACATGAGGTCCTAATCATGGGGAGATAACTATTTGAATGAAGAAGAGGAAATAAAATAGTAAAAATTTAAAAGAGGGCTTAAGGGAATGTTCTTTCAAAGGGTGCTGTGAATTCCTAAGAAGTCTTAAAATCTCACAAAGTCTGATTTTTTTTTCATGTATGTTTGGGTAGTTTTAAACTTTGGATAACTTTGGATAAGCGAAATTAAGCTAAGCACTGAAACTTGTAGTTTTGATATGGAATGAAGAATTCTCATTCATTGTATTTGATTAAGAGCTCAGTCTACTGGCATTACATGTAAAACTTGGCAATAAACCAGGTTCTCAGACAAATCACTACCTCTTTTCACTACAATTTTGAAAAATCACCACTTCTCTTGAGTGCAGTTTCCTCAAATGCAAAATGGAGTAATGGAGTAAGGGAGAAGAGCAGATCTGGATGTAGAGAATAAGTGAATCATTTTAGAGCTCTAAAACCCAATGACTGTAGAAACAGTAGACAGAATTGTTCCCTGCATCAATTCTCACTTAGTTTGAATAGTACTAGGCAAACCAACGTTTCCCATTTATAAAACTGGGACAGTATCTATTTGTACCATAGGTGTTAGCATCAGTAATGTACATTAAAGTCTTCAGCACCTAGCACGTGCTAAAAAATGATGGCTATGATTAGTATTCACATTTTCTTATTGTTAATGTATAGAATCTTCAGAGGACTATAAAATATTTGTATTTTGTAAATTATGTAGCAGTCATAGAAGAATTAATCCTTTGTGGGGGAAAATATTTCTCCATTGTATATTAAATACTCAGACACATTTCTCCAAGTTTCATTTGGGTGAATGTTCACAAGACCCTTTCACACAAGCATACAGATACCCAACAAGCACATAAAAATATGTCAAATCAAACTTCAGAAAAATCTTAGCTATATATGTACACACACAGTGTATGTAGCATCTGCACTACACATATTATTTGTACTGGCTGCAAAGCTGGTCTCCAAGTATTTTTGTAAATAAGGTTTTACTGGAACATAAGCAAGCTTCTTTGCTTATGTTTTGTCTGTGGTTGCTTCTGCACTACAATAGCAGAGTTGAATAGATGCAATAGAGACTGTGGCCCACAAATCCTAAACTATTTACCTTTCTGGTTCTTTACAGAAAAATTTGCTGATCATTGATATACACATATGTATATGTATAGTATATGTCTTTATATATCCTATATATATAGATGGATAGAGGTATACAGATCTATAGATACATATTTAAACATAAATACATATGTTGGCATATACACACACGTAAAACACAGAGAAAAGGTAATAATTACTATTTATTATTTACCTAGTTCCAAGAATCATGTATGTATAAACTTATATAATTCTCATAACATATCTATGAGGTATTTAAAATGATATCCTTTGGTAGAGAGAAGAAACTGAGGCTGTGGAAGGTGAAGTGACGTATCTGAGATTGCACAGCCCATAAGCAGCATAGTGGTTTCTGAAACCTAGGCAGTGTGACCTAAGTTTCCAGCTTGCTTAAACCAAATGATGCTGCAGTCAGGGCCTGAATGAACTCCCTGTGGAAAGAGGGCCATGGGAATTTGCTTCTTAGCTGTGAGTAGGACTCATGGTGGAGGAAGGGGTGTTTTGCAGTCCAAGTCATTCATGAAGGAGTGTGTGTGTGTGTGTGTATGTCTGTGTGTGTGCACGCATGCTAGGGAGTGTGCTGGAATCATTTAGAACTCCAGAAGGCCATCTTTTGTTTGCTCTAAGAGGAAAGTACGTTTCAAGCTTCCCTGTGGTTGGCTTGAGTTCACTCCAGAATACAAACATGAAAGCATCTGTGATCACACGGAAGCTGTTAGTCTATTAATGTGATACTGTAAATGGCAGGAAGCTAATGACTTTTTATAAGAATTAAAGGCAATTCTGAGAGTTATGTACTCATATTTTGAAAAAAAATTTTGGAATTTCTGCCAGCATGTAACATTACTTATATGTCATCCTTTTGGTAATTTATACAGTGAGTATAGAAGTTAAACATCTTACCCTCTCCCAAAAACAAACTTTCAATAGAAATCTTAAATTTTTAGTTATCCATGGACAACTGTGTGTGTCTCAAAAATAAGCATTTGTATTTATGATGAAATATTAAGTAGGAATTTAAAGTGAACTAATATTTTGTTAATTGTGTGAAGATATAAAAGATTTGTACATAGTATCCGGATAGGGCTAATTAAGTTTTATAAATTCCTGACAGTGTCCCTATTTTCGGTGCACATATCTGGTATTTTGCGCAGTTCATTGGGTAAACAACTTTTAAAACTTTGTGAGTGAGGTAAACTCTGTAAGTGTCCTATCGGTGGTTTACTAATCAATTATCAAGACTCATCAGTAAGTATCTTATAGCAATAGTTGCAACTTAAAAGAATGATAACAGCTTTGTTACAAATGCAGTTAGAGAATGGAGGAGATTAGAGTTTACAAAGCTGTCTTTTGTAGATCTTGAAATTTAAGCTGTTTTCTGGTATAAAGTCATACTCAGAGTGAGTACTTAAACATGTTCATATTCTTGCAGTTGGTAAAAATTTCCCAATAAAATGGCATATTTAAAAAGGTAAGCTTTTAGTTGAGTGAGCAAAAATAAGTCTAAATTGCTCCTTGGATCAATCTTTTTAGGATGTTGAATGAGGCTTTATATGTATGGAGACTGCATCTGAACAAAAGCATAATTGTATTTGAAGCTCATGTTGGGAATGTAAAGCACAATAATTATTGCTTTCCAGTGCCTGACATTTATATGTAGACATGCTGTCTGTCCTGAAACCTTATTTGATATACCAAAGTTTATATCTTCTGTTCACCTCCAGGACTGTTTCTAATACAAAGACAGCCTCTCTATGTGGTGTTTGATTTTGTTCTTAATGCCACTAATGACAAATGCACTTTAACAGTGGCAAATAACTATTGCTGGGGAGTTATTTATAATCCTAGAAATATAATAATATAACAAATACTTTTGCAGTGTTATATCCATACATAAGTATGTCTCAAGCTTCAATTTCAAAGGGATAAAGGAAAATCAAGTAGAGAAGAAATAAAAGGCAGCTGTAAATAATGGTAAGCTGTTGAACATTTAGGAAATATAAATTTATCTGAATCTCAAATGTATGAGAAAAAGCAACTACCCAACACTCCATGGCTGAATAAACAAGGTGGGAACTGGCTCTTCCCAAACTATATTTTAATCTTTTTCAGTTTTTCTGCTGTCTCTTCATACAATTAGTGGTCAATAGTTATTAATTTATTTGGCATTTATCATGTCAATACTAATTCATGCATATTTAATAAGCCTTAATTACAACTGGGAGAAATTTTCTAATATGATGGGCTAATTCTAAGGCAGTATTTATTGAGAGAAAATAAATATTTTCACATGAATCCCATTGCAGTTTACTGATTAATATACTCTTACTCTAGGATACACAGAGTGATATTGAAATCTACACTAAAGGAAATACTGACCAATGAAAATTGGTCAGTGTTTATGTTAGTATTTAATGCATCCCTCTTGGAAGCAATATACAAGAACAAATTACCCAGTCATCTGGTTTCCTCATGAACTATCTTTCTATTTTGTACATCATAGTTGGATACCTTACAAGTCAAGTCAGACTTCTGTTAGTGAGAATAAAGGGCTGAAATGTACCCAAATTCTCTTCTTGATCACTGTTACCTGAACTCTCTCCTCCTTTTGAATCCCTTCTTCCCTCACTTGCCTTTACCTCTTGCTTCTCTTCCATGTTTGAATCTCAGTGCTTGACCTCATTTAAGTTTGAAATTTTATTTAGGGTCTTAGGCTGAGCTCTGTAGAGTCAGGTTATGTAAATTGATTTTAAAAGATACCAGAGCCCCCATTTTTCTGGGATTGTTATATGAAGCTTGGTAAAATTAATATCTTTTACTGTGTTTGGTACAATTATTTACATGCTCTGTTATTTCTATGAGTGGACTCCATTTTTAATGCCTGGGAAGAATTGTTTAAAACTCATCTTTCCATGGCCATGTTTTTTAGGCTGTGTTATATATTTCCACCTCTACTGTTACTAATAAAACTTGTGATTTCTATTTGTTGTTTTACACAGATAATAGTGGGCTTCATATATGAAAGTGCAGTCTATTTAAAATCAGAAAGTTATGCTTTAAATATTGTAGGTGTCAGACAATAAGATGGACCTGAATTTTGTAATTGATTGCTTTATTACTCAGGAAAGACAGAAATATTTACAAACTGACTACCTGGTCTTTAAAAACAAATTTGTAGAATGTCATGTAGCTATGTGAAAATGTACATTTATTGCTAAATATGCTATCAGATTATAAACATTTTGAGAGTAGGGACTATGTCTTTTTTTACATTTTCATTAGCCAGATCTACCACATAGCACATGCTCTGTAAATTTCTTAAGGGAAATGAACAACTTTCAATATTATTTTTGATGTCAGAGTAAAACATATAAATTTGGTCAATTTTTAACATATTCCCTTATTTTATTATTTGAAAACTTTGAATTTTTCCTGATTTCAAAATATTTTAACATTATAACAAATCTACCTCCAAATTGTAGATAATACTATGTAATAATGTTAATAACAGTAGCTTTAGTTAAGAGTGTAACAGCAAACAAACCTATTATTTTAACATTTAAGTAGACTTAATCCAGTAGTCTCAAATCAGAAACTATTTTTTCTATGTACTAGTTAGGTAATCAATCACATATTGCATATGAGTTTGAGTAGCTATTATGTTTTCCTTTAAAGACAATTAAGTAATGACTAAATAGGGCTAAGTGCTTCCCGGTTATATAGTAAGTAACAAATACAAAATTACTATATAGACTTTTCTGATTTCAGTCTCTGCTCTTATCATGAGGACTGCCTTTATACTTAGAAAACATGGTGCTTTTTATTTAACAGCAGAAGAGAGAGAAACAGTTCAATAATGTACACTGTAGGAAACGGGAGCGACAAAGCCTTTTCAATTTGCTGGAAGTTGCGTAAGAGTAAAACATACTCCAGTAAATTAGGCTTTTACTGTCACAGGTTTAGTTTTTCATTTAGGAAGGGAAAAAGATCAAACTCCAACTCTCTTCCTGTTTCATATACTCTGACAGCTTTAAATAAAGCAAAGTAGTTTTCTGATTATTACCTTCCGTCATAATAATATTTCTCTCATCCTTCTCTGGCACATATAACATATCCTTTGCTGTTGCCAATGTGTCATAGCATTTTCCCTTCTTATTTAGCTTGCTTGGTTATAAACCAACTGTATCAAGTAGATATAATTTTGTGATGAGACTTTTCTAGCACCCCAACCTGCCATTTGAGTGGAAACACCAAGTAAACAGAATTTAATTTTCTGAAGTGTTTTTCTTAGACTTTGTGGAAATCCAGATTTGCATTTTCTTTCATTTTCCACTGAGTTCTGTGCTCACAAGATAAGTGATTCTTCCTGGAAACTGAAGTTTATCTAGACCACAGGAGTGCACTGGTTTATGAAAACTGATAAAAGAGAATCTACGGGCAAAAAAAAGTCGAAGGACTTTTTTCAAAAGTGATCTTTAGCTTATTGAATGGATTTGCCAAGTTGCTTTCAAAACCAGCTCTAAAAGTAAATTTTCTTATTTATGAATCACTCACTATTTGTCAAAGAAAACAGGGCAGAAAAAACTAAAGAATTAGGAATCCACTGCCAATTATACAGCAATTAAAAATGAGGACACGTTTATCTAAAATTATAGTGGAAGTCAACATGAAAACATGATTGCTATGCCTAATGGCAGAGAAGTCAGCTTGAGACCGTGAGATTTTTGATGCCCGTGAATCACTGGCTTATTCTGGCCTGGCTGTGTTTGAAAACCATGGAAGTTGTTACAGTTTAAATAAGATCTTTGTTCACAAAGAATTTATAGTCTAGTGAGAAGGATCAATTTCATGAATGCTGATTCTGCATGTGGGGAGTGTACTGGTTTGGAAATGAGATTCAATAGTATAGTCAGTGTTTTTGGTTAGTCAGAAAAATATTTCAGAAAACAGCTTTTGATCTGTGGCCTACTGAAGGGAAATAGCCTCAATCCTACAGCAAAAACTGGCAACTTTGTGGGGTACAAAAAGCATAAGTTTGGCTTCTGGAAATTTGATTCATCTCTTAAGTAGCCATGGGACCTGGGGGAAGATACATAGCTTCCCTGAGCTTTATTTTTCATCTTAAAATAAGACTAATAATCTTCTACTTCATAGAATTGTCAGGGAAACCAAGTGAGATATAGTTGGAAAATGCTTAGCACAAATCTTTAGCATGGTTTCCCTAACCAACTTTGAGAATTTGGCTGTATTTTCAGTTTGTACCCATAAAGGTGTCAAGCCACCTAGATCCACACCTGCCTCTGAAATAGAACACCTAGGGTATTGGAAAATCAGCCTGCATTGTGAAGGTGGATATTGGGAGACGCTGGGAGCAAAGGCTTCCAGAATATGATTGACACTAATAAAGACAGCCTGGGGGTGGAGTTTCTCAGCTTATAGGCAATAAATCTGCAAGACTGGGAACATGAAAAACTTAAATAACAAATGGGTGAAAAGGAAGGAAAACGAAGGTCAACAAGAAAAGGGATCTAGAGGCAGAGAACTCCTTTGAATAGTAATTTTCTTGAGATCAGAGATCAATGTTCTGCAATTTAAAAATTCACTTGTAATTTTTTAATGAAGGTATGAATGGGGAATCCTCATTTCCTGTGTACTAGCAATGGGGTTTTCTGCACAGATGTGTCCCACACACTGGCATGCTGGCAAGGTGGCTTAGGAAGAGGACTGCATGTGACTTTCTCATGCCCACTGTATTTATCAGTGCCTGACCTGAATCTGAAGAAGAGATGATAGCCTTTTTGAAATCCAGGCAGCCAGTAATTTTTCCCTTGATCCATCAGAAAATATTAGAAAACCAGAGGTCAGTGGTTCATGTAGAGTGAGAGGGGATAGGAGAAGTGATCTTAGAGTGTGGTACTTCTGCTTCTGGCTAGAAGATGTCTCTGGGATGACATGGGAGTAGGAAAACTCAGTAGCTTGGAGGTAATAGCCTCTACTCATCACTGGTAATAAGAAGGTCCAAAAGCAAGTTAATTTATGGAATAATTTTTTATCTATATGGGTTTTTATAGAAAAAACAGGATTGTGTCAAGAGTTTCCCTTCTTCAAGATTTCTCCCTGCTGTCTGGTTAGGCTCTTGCCTAAAATATCCAACCAACAAAAGTTAGATCTTAGGCACCTAGGTGCTTTCCTTTGGTTTTGGCAAGGTTCCTTTTAAGATTTCTGTTTATTTTTACTAAGTGCCCAACAGCTGTTGGATAGTGACAACTTTCATCCAGGAATTTATTTCTGAGAAGTCATCTTTTCCTGTAGCTCCAGGAGTAAGGCGATTCCCTGCCTGGGGCAAGTTCGCTCTGAATCTGATGAAACTGAAGGAGGACAAGGGGAAGGGCAGATTGAGAGGAAGGGTTTTCATTGCTCACAGCTCGCCGGAGTTTACTAGCCAGCCCCTTACTCTATTAGTGCTCTGTGACCACAGTGCACGCTCACTCTGCCGCCTGCCCCTTCTGGGAGGAACTCCATGGGTGGGTCCCTGGTGACTGGTGGGCACCAGACCAGTTGCGTACCAGGAATGGAGGGGAGGAGAGAATGGCCATTTTCTTTCCACCCCTTGTTCCAGCTCTATCAGAGGCTCTGCTGTGGTGAACATCCATTGATTCGCAAATAGGCTAAGGCCAGGGGGGATATTCTGGAAATTCTGGGTGGAAACTTCCATTTACCCCACAGTTCCACTGAATCAGAAAATGGTAGTGCTAAAGGGCAGAGCAAAAGGTCATCTACTCTAACCGTTTACTTCTGTGCAGCCCATGGGGAGACCAAATGTAATACTCATGTTCCTTCTGCTTATTCCTCTGAGTTTGGTTGGATTCCATTTCCTCCCTCTTCCCATCAGCTGCAAATTCTATAGTACATTTGTTTCATTGATAACACTGATAACTGCTGCCGTAATATCATCCAGTTACTGTAATATCATCTGATTTTGTGATTGAAATAGCAGATGTTACTACTAACTGATTTATTTCTACAGATGCATTTGGCCTTTGTCTTATTCTCTCTACTTTGGTTTTCCTGATGTCTTGAGATTAACTTGCTATTCAAGGGGTAGTGTGTCCTATATATATATATATAGATGATACTCAGGGACTGGGAGGGAAACAGGGACCCTAGACTCCTGGACCTCATAGCCTCCCTTTTTGGTTCCTTTCAAGAAAATTTGCTTATGACAATAACTGTTTCCATTGGATAAAAACAAACATGGAAATGGGAGTCAACTTCAGTTTTATTTTCTAAGAAAAAGCTCACCCAGACTTAAGTTTCCTAGGTTATACTGAAAGTGAGCTGCCACTCATGTCCCTACCGCTTCTCTTGCAACTTTTACTGAGATCCAGAAAGACCAGCTGAGCTCTGTTTGCCCCTGATACTTAGACAACTTGCCCAGATTTCAACATGGTACAGTGTAGCATCAAATACACTGCAGATGGCAATGCTTCTGTTGACCAAGTGTGAGACTCGCCCATCATTCCAGGGGAACTTAAATCCTAATATATATATATATATATATATATATATATATATGTGTGTGTGTGTGTGTGTGTGTGTGTGTGTGTGTAAAACATTTATATAATTGTATGTGTATAAAAGCTGTATTTTAAAATATATATTTATAAAATTTTTGTGGTTTGGTCAGTGGAATAACCACAAATAGCATAACCCAAAGGCATTCAGAAAGCAGACAGGCTGTTATTGTGATTCTCCTCCATCATCTAATATTTCCAGAGTTTAAAATACGCCTGTATGTACCTGTGTGTGTGTGTGTGTGTGTATGTGTGTGTGTGTGCATGCATGAGAGAGAGAGATTGACTCTTCATAGTCTACTTTGTAATTTAAAAATTAGCGTCTTCCCAGTGATTCAGTGGAGAGATTGCTTATTAAGTCTGCAGATGGGGCTATGCTGGGCAAGCTGATATAAGCTATAAAGCTTGTTAAATTTAGAGCTGCACAGAGCAATGGAGAAGTAGATGAGACTGTCACTAAGTGTGGCAATCAGGCTAGTTCACAAATGTGAAATAAAAGAACGTGGCTTTGTAGGGAGAGGGCTAGGAAAATTTTAATGGAAAAATACAATGAATTTTCAGAAAAGGAGATTTTAGGAAAATACTTTAAAGTGAAAATCAAGAAGAGGAGCAAGGAAAACCTTTATCTCTTTTAGACATAGGGCTGGAATAAAACTAATGAAAATTACTAAGAATTTTTGAATAATAAGAGATCAACTAAAAACAGATGACTACACTACATCTTGCGGTGGGAAGACAGGAGCCAACTAAATTGGAACAATTTGCTTGATTTGCTTTTAAAAATTAGGTTAATTTGTATTTAGGCATATGTCTTGCTTGTCTGCAATATAACCCCCTCTAAACATTTCTTGTATTGTAAACAAAGTAATCTTTTTTATAATCTAAAATTATATCTACAAATTAGCTTCAAAAATAAGATTCATATAGCCTTCACCTAAATTTCCCAAATCTTAACATTTTACCACATTTATTCATCATTCTTTCCTTCCTTCCCCTTTTTTCTCCCTCTTTTATATTTATACATTTTGTGGGAAAATGTTTGACAGTAAATTCCTAACATGATAAATCTTTACCTCTAAACACCTCAGTGTGTATTTTGAAGAAATGAGAAATTATTTTACATAACCAGAGTATAATGATCAGAATCAGAAATTAACAATAATGTACTATTACCTAATCTATACACTTTGATCAAATTTTCCAACTTTTCCATGAATATCTTTATAGTACAATAAATACTATAAAAATTATTTTTTTCTGGTTCAGAATCAAATCCACGATCACAAGTAATATTTAGTTTTCATTAGAGTAATCTTTTTAAAAACCAAATCTGTTAATATCACTACCTGGCTAAATATCCTATGATGAGTTTGTATTTTTCCTAAGATCAAAATAAAATATTCATGGCTGAGGCTGATAATCAGCCAGCACGCAGCACTAAAACCACATTGATTTGTGTCTCTTCTGATTCTCTTGAGTTTATTCAGCTTGACTAGTGCCTATGCCAGATGGTTGTTAACTATTTTCAGTATTACTCCTGACCACTTCTTACAGGATCTTGCTTTCATTTCCAGGTTCCTATTTTGCATTTCTCTCCCCAGCTGTCTTTACTTCAGTCACACTTGTCATGAAATGTGAAGGGGTTTATGTTTTAGGCTACTTGAAAGCTATCAATTTAGATTTCCACTGTTTCATAGATGCTGGCAGAAGACACAAGATTGCTGAGTCAGAGACAGAGATAATACTGGGCACAGTACAGCAGGCAGATTCGTGTTCACATTGATTCTTCCTGACTCCCAGGTCCCATGAGGGAGGTAGGGATGTAGGCCAGGTGGATGACAGACACATAGTGAGTCTGTGTCACTGAGAACCCTGAACTTACAGGAAACAGTCTTATACGTAGCTGCTAGCAAACTTGTTCAACCTTTGACCTGATACTTTCATTATCCTGGTCAGGAGATAAATAATGCTCTTTTGCCCCACAGAGAGAGAGAGAGAGAGAAACTCTCTCTCTTCCAAGATAGTTGCTATGTAAACATCTTTGCAAAGATAGCCCAGCTCAAGAATGATATAAGACGTCCATAAATGCCTTAGAGAACCATTTTCAATAGCACTGGCCATCTTTGTTTCTCGGGCTATGATCTCTCCAGGCGCCATTGCATATGCTGTTTTTGATTAATGTCTGTTTCTCATAATAGATACAATTTCATAAATGTCAGGGACTGCTGTGTTGCTTGACTTGAATCTCTAAGATCTAGCATGGTAACTGATACATGGTAGACACTCAATAAATATTTGTGGAGTGGAAAAAGTATGTGGCAGACATGTAGTGTTTACATAAGCAAAGCCTAAGGTTTTGCAGTTTCTTAGCATTTTCCAGAATTTTCTAAGTATTTGATTTTGTGAAATTACCTGCACATGAGAGTTTGGTCTATTTCTTACATTTATACCTGATTTCATGTGTGTGTGTGTATCTGTGTAAATAACTGCACAGATTAGGATCTCCAGTATAAAGATGAAGTACTAGTGAGAGAGGACATTCCTCTTTTGTTTTGACTAAAGCAAGAATGGTTCTGATATTTCATTAAGAATGATCCTCCGCAAGATAACCTTAAAGAAGTTTCTTTCTACTCTTAGTTGGCTAAGAGTTTTAAGAATGTGTATTGAGTTTTATTAACCAGTTCTTTTCAGTATTTCTCTTTAAACTTATTGGTGAGTGAATAGAATAATTATTACATTCCAGCAAAAAATTATATGGTTATATATCGTTAAGGAAGACTTTTGACTCAATTAAAAGTACACTAAATGATAAAGACAAACATTGTCTCATGTTGCAAGAAGCCTGGAGTTAAGTTGTTTGAAAATGCTCATAAATGTTAGAACTCAGGCACAAGTCTGAGATTCTCCTGGCATTCCCCTTATGATCCTCAGATGAATCTAGCAACTCTTAGCACCATATTCTCATACAAAAGCCAAAACCTCATCATGTACACAACTTTTAAATGAAGCACATACTCAAAAAAGTCAACTTGAAATTTGCTTCACTTTAATACATATTATTAATCCATGTGCCAATATGTTAAACAACATAGGAAAACCAGTATATCTAAAACATTAAGATATCAATGGTAATCCTATGTTTGAATATCCATCTATTGAAGATTAGGTTTACATACCATAAAATTCAATTACATTTTTAACACTGTTAGAGAATCTCTATATATCTTTAAATCATTAATTAAAAAATCTAAATTTTCTTTTTATAAAGATGTATAACACACTATAAACCCATAATCTAGACATCTTAAATATAATAATATACATTGTATGATAATTTTTAGGCCCTAGATAAATTTATTTCTCTATATCTTTGAAACATGAATTGATATGTAGCTTAATATTTACAGGTTGAAATTATATCCACTGAAATATTTTGTATTTGAATTTATAACTTAATTTTACAAAGCAGTTTTTGTGATGGGCATGGATACATGTATCACACATTAATCCTACATTTTGAACATTTAATCTATGAAACATTTTAAATATTGCACCTGAAAATCATTGTTTTCTACAATGAATAGATGTTATTTTGAATCATAGAATACTATTCTAAAAACCACCTTTGCGTGATTTCACTCATCTGTGGGGTATAAGAACAAAGCAAAAACTGAAGGAACAAAACAGCAGCAGACTCACAGAACCCAAGAATGGACTAACAGGTACCAAAGGGAAAGAGAATAGGGAGGATGGGTGGTAAGAGAGAGAGAAGGAGGAAAAGGGGGCATTAAAAAAAAAATAATGTGGGGGGGGATATGGGGCAGGCTGTACAACACAGAGAAGACAAGTAGTGATTCTATAGCATCTTACTACACTGATGGACAGTGACTGTAATGGAGTATGTGGTGGGGACTTCATAATAGGGGGAGTCTAGTAACCAACCATAATGTTGCTCATGTAATTGTACATTAACGATACCAAAATAAAACAAAATAAAAAAAAACACCTTTGCCTTTACTGGAAATATAATTGGATCAATTCCAGCTGGCTATTTTAGGTATGGCTTATTTTAAAAATGCACAACACTTGACAATATAGCCAACCCATTGTTACAGATGTATGTAAAAAACCTGATACTTTTTTTGTAAATAAAGAATTAAGGGACAATTAAATGAAGGTAATAAAAACCTAGTATAAATTATAAAAATTATATTTAATAATTTGAATAAAGATTAATAAAACCTAATAAATATCCCTGAAACATACTAATAAATATAATTAAACTTAATATTATTGACGCTTATGTAACCTTTATCAGATCTGATATTTTCACTCTGCTTGTATGGAAGTTTAGATGATCCAAGGCTTTACATTACAATAAAACTACTTATTAGATAAATGAAAAAAACAAGTTTAGATAAGACTTGAAAATAAATCAAATTGTTTAAGAAATAATGGTGTTATTAACTAAAAAAGGTGAATTAAGTAGCAACTGACACATACATGAATTAAAAATTATTGAACTGGAAAAAACAACACAGAGAAAAGGATATAGGTAATACTAACTAAAAGATACTGAAGATAGAATGAGTAGGTTTGTCATAATTGAGGAAGAGAAAATGTTAAAGGCAATATCAAATAAATAATGATTGACAATTTCCTTGAAATAGTCAAAGAAATGAATTCATAGGAAACTCGAAGTATAAAAAGAAAGATAATAAAAATCTACATCTGGAATTTTGTAGTGACTTTTTGGAGCATCACAGATAAAGAGAAAATCTTAATAGTGGAAGGAACAGATTACCTACTGAAGTAATGATAATTAAACTAGCACCAGCTTGATTTTAAAACAGCAATGGAAGCTAGTATACAATAGAATTATAACTTTGAAAATCAGGAGCTTGTTTTTTGTCCTTATTAAATTTAACTTTCAAGAATGAGGGTGAAGATATTTTAAACAAAAACAATTTATCAATGCAGATTCACTTAAAAGAACCTTAAAAAAAAGTGAACATCTAGAAGAAAAGAGAGTCCAGGAAAAAAGTCTGGTGCAAGAAGGAATAATGTACAAGTAAAACTGGAAATGTGTAGATGAATATAAAGTAACATTATTCCTAGAATGTAATGATGTCAGGCAATAAAATTGCACTTCGCAGATTTCCAATTACAGGGAGCATAACTGACCACGAGCTCTAGTTTTTGCATTCTGAAATTCATTGCTATATTTGCTCCAAGGTCACCTTACCCATGGGCTGTTCCTAACCAGTGATTCAGTGCACAGAGATGTACGGCAGGTCTGTTCCTCAGAAATATAGGATTACTTTGATGGAGATCTTTGGCTTGAAGGTTCTTATCCTTTAGAAAGCTACAAGCCAAGCTTCCTCCTTTTCTCTTTCACTCAGGATAAAATTTGCTTCATGGTCTGACGGTTCTCCAAGCCTCTCTACCATTTTCTGTAACAAAAGTTTCCCCTAATAAAATCCTGCCTGTTTAATCTATCATGGTGCCTGCTCCTTGAGGACTTGGATTAACCCAATAATTTCCTAATTTGTGGGGATAACAACAAAGCAATTAAAGGGAAGCTGAGTCAAAAAAAACCCAAAAACCGGAAAACAAGAACAAAAGGATGAGTCATATAGAAAACAAATAGCAAAATTATAGGCATAAATCTAACCACATCAATAATTGGACTAAAATTAAGTAGACTAACTCTCCATCAAAAAAGTGAAGATTATCAAATTGGATAACAGAAAAATCCAATCATGTGCTTTCTGCAAGAGACATGCTTTAGATTAAAAGGTACACAAAACTTGAAGATGGTGAAAAAACATACATGACATAAGCAGTAAGTATAAGAGAACTGGAATGACTATTAATACTGAATAAAATAAAATTTAATGTAAGGCATATTACTAGAGACAAACATTTCATAATGCTATAAGTCACTATATTAGGAAGATATAACATTATAACTGTGTATGCATCTGATAACAGCCCTCACTACACAAAGCCATAATTGACAGAACTGAAAGTAGAAATAAACAATTCAATGATTATATGTACACCTAATCATGAAATGCAAAACCTTTTTTGTTCACTTAGATTTTTAAATACGAAAGAACTATACCATTACTGATAGGTTCAAATTCCCTCTCCAATACCATTGACCTTTTTCCCTCCTCAGAGACCAACCACTTCCAATGAAGAATTTGGTGTATATCCGTTTAGTTCATGGTTTTCCTACACGTAAATGTAGCCTAAAACCTTAGACTTCTTGTCTTTTAATAGTGCATGTAAATGCCATACTGAACATGCCTTGTTGCAGCCATTTATTTTACATAGATCTGCCCCCCTGCTGATATATATAGATGAATTTCATTCATATAAATATATTGAATAAATGTACCACATTTTATTTGTCCACTGATGAAAAATGATCTTTATTGTCATTAAATCATTGTTACCTAGTAGTAGTTAAAAAAGTTTTAACAAAATGATAAGTACTTACGTTTTATTGGAAAGGCACTCTAATCCCTTAGCAAACATATTATACAAGCATATCTTTTTAATAACCTTCTGAAGATTGCTGACAAATGATGAGTTCTGCTCTCTCCCCCAACCCTGCAGAGTACTATGAGATCTCCCTGAATGTCAGAGGGCTTCTCTTCCCCTGAAAACCCAAGAAAAGAGGGCTTTTTTAGGAAGTGCCCTCATATATTAAAGAAAACCTATGATCTCAATATTAAGCAACTGGAGATGTGTTGTTTGCCTGGCTTCTGGGTGGTAAACGGCTCCCTCTTCCCTGCCTCCAATGAAATTATTAGTAAATGACCAAGTTTTATTTAAAATTCTAAGTCTATGGTCTTACTGTGTTGTAACATCATTGCTTGATCAGCTGCCATATATTTTCTTTTTTTTTTTTGTATTTTTTTGTATTTTTATTTTTTTTATTTTGGTATCATTCATCTACAATTACATGAAGAACATTAAGTTTACTAGGCTCCCCCCTTCACCAAGTCCCCCCCACATACCCCTTCACAGTCACTGTCCATCTGCATAGTAAGATGCTATAAAATCACTACTTGTCTTCTCTGTGTTGCACAGCCCTCCCCGTGCCCCCTACGCACTATACATGCTAATCATAATGCCCTTTTTCTTTTTCCCCACCCTTATCCCTCCCTTCCCTCCATCCTCCCCAGTCCCTTTCCCTTTGATAACTATTAGTCCATTCTTGAGTTCTGTGATTCTGCTGCTGTTTTGTTCCTTCAGTTTTCCTTTGTTCTTATACTCCACGTATGAGTGAAAACATTTGGTATTTGTCTTTCTCCACCTGACTTATTTCACTGAGCATAATACCCTGTAGCTACCATTCACATTGTTGCGAATGGTAGAATCTGTTTTTTTCTTATGGCTGAGTAATATTCCATTGTGTATATGTACCACCTCTTCTTTATCCGTTCATCTACTGATGGACATTTTACGTTGCTTCCATATCTTGGCTATTGTAAATAGTGCAGCGATAAACATAGGGGTGCATCTGTCTTTTCTCAAACTGGAGTGCTGCATTCTTAGGGTAAATTCCTAGAAGTGGAATTCCTGGGTCAAATGGTATTTCTATTTTGAGCCTTTTGAAGAACCTCCATATTGCTTTCCACAATGGTTGAACTAATTTACATTCCCACCACAGTGTAGGAGGGTTCCCCTTTCTCCACAACCTCGCCAACATTTGTTGTTGTTTGTCTGTTTTTGATGGCGATCCTTACTGGTGTGAGGTGATATCCCATTGTGGTTTTAATTTGCATTTCTCTGATGACAAGCGATGTGGAGCATCTTTTCATGTGTCTGTTGGCCATCTGGATTTTGTCTTTAGAGAACTGTCTATTCAGCTCTTCTGCCCATTTTTTAATTGGATTATTTGCTTTTTGTTTGTTGAGGTGTGTGAGCTCTTTATATATTTTGGATGTCCATCCTTTATCGGATCTGTCATTTATGAATATGTTCTCCCACACTGTAGGATACCTTTTGTTCTATTGATGGTGTCCTTTGCTGTACAGAAGCTTTTAAGCTTGATATGGTCCCACTTGTTCATTTTTGCCTTTGTTTCCCTTGCCTGGAGAGATATGTTCATGAAGAAGTCACTCATGTTTACGTCCATGAGATTTTTGCCTATGTTTTTTTCTAAGAGTTTTATGGTTTCATGACTTACATTCAGGTCTTTGATCCATTTGGACTTTACTTTTGTGTATGGGGTTAGACAGTGATCCAGTTTCATTCTCTTACATGTAGCTGTCCATTTTTGCCAGCACCATCTGTTGAAGAGACTGTCATTTCCCCATTGTAAGTCCATGGCTCCTTTATCAAATATTAATTGGCCATATATATTTGGGTTAATGTCTGGAATCTCTGTTCTGTTCCACTGGTCTGTGGCTCTGTTCTTGTGCCAGTACCAAAAATTGTCTTGATTACTATGGCTTTGAAGTAGAGCTTAAAGTTGGGGACTGAGATCCCCCCCACTTTATTCTTCCTTCTCAGGATTGCTTTGGCTATCTGGGGTCTTTGTCAGTTCCATATGAATTTTTGAACTATTTGTTCCAGTTCATTGAAGAATGCTATTGGTAATTTGATAGGGATTGCATCAAATCTGTATATTGCTTTGGGCAGGATGGCCATTTTGACAATATTAGTTCTTCCTAGCCAGGAGGATGGGATGAGTTTCCATTTGTTAGTGACCTCTTTAATTTCTCTTAAGAGTGTCTTATAGTTTTCAAGGTATAGGTCTTTCACTTCCTTGGTTAGGTTTATTTCTAGGTATTTTATTCTTTTTGATGCTATTGTGAATGGAATTGTTTTCCTGATTTCTCTTTCTATTAGTTCACTGTTAGTGTACAGGAAAGCTACAGATTTCTGTGTGTTAATTTTGTATTCTGCAACTTTGCTGAATTCCGATATTAGTTCTAGTAGTTTTGCAGTGGAGACTTTAGGGTTTTTTATGTACAATATCATGCAATCTGCAAATAGTGACAGTTTGACTTCTTCTTTACCAATCTGGGTTCCTTGTATTTCTTTGTTTGGTCTGATTGCTGTGGCGAAGACCTCCAGTATAACGTTTTATAACAGTGGGGAGAGTGGGCATCCTGTCTTGTTCCCGATCTCAGAGGAAAAGGTTTCAGCCTCTCGCTGTTCAGTATGATGTTAGCTGTGGGTTTATCATATATGGCCTTTACTATGTTGAGGCACTTTCCCTCTATGCCCATTTTATTGAGAGTTTTTATCATGAATGGATGTTGAATTTTGTCAAATGCTTTTTCAGCATCTATGGAGATGATCATGTGGTTTTTGTCCTTTTTGTTGATGTGGTGGATGATGTTGATGGATTTTCGAATGTTGTACCATCCTTGCATCCCTGGGATGAATCCCACTTGGTCATGGTGTATGATCCTCTTGATGTATTTTTGAATTCAGTTTGCTAGTATTTTGTTGAGTATTTTTGCATCTATGTTCATCAGGGATATTGGTCCACAGTTTTCTTTTTTGGTGGGGTCTTTGCCTGGTTTTGGTATTAGGGTGATGTTGACTTCATAGAATGAGTTTGGGAGTATTCCCTCCTCTTCTATGTTTTGGAAAACTTTAAGGAGAATGGGTGTTATGTCTTCTCTGTATGTCTGATAAAATTCTGAGGTAAATCCATCTGGCCCGGGGGTTTTGTTCTTCGGTAATTTTTTGATTACCGATTCAATTTCGTTGCTGGTAATTGGTCTGTTTAGATTTTCTGTTTCTTTCTGGGTCAGTCTTGGAAGGTTGTATTTTTCTAGGAAGTTGTCCACTTCTCCTAGGTTTTCCAGTTTGTTAGCATATAAGTTTTCATAGTATTCTCTAATAATTCTTTGTATTTCTGTGGGGTCCGTCGTGATTTTTCCATTTCTCATTTCTGATTCTGTTGATATGTGTAGACTGTCTTTTTCTCTTAATAAGTCTAGCTAGAGGCTTATCTATTTTGTTTATTTTCTTGAAGAACCAGCTCTTGGTTTCATTGATTTTTTCTATTGTTTTATTCTTTTCAATTTTATGTATTTATTTTTTCTCTGATCTTTATTATGTCCCTCCATCTGCTGACCTCAGGCCTCATTTGTTCTTCTTTTTCCAATTTCGATAATTGTGACATTAGATTATCCATTTGGGATTCTTGTTCCTTCTATAAATATGCCTGGATTGCTATATAGTTTCCTCTTAAGACTACTTTTGCTGCATCCCACAGAAGTTGGGACTTTGTGTTGTTGTTGTCATTTGTTTCCATATATGGCTGAATCTACATTTTAATTTGGTCATTGACCCATTGATTATTTAGGAGCATGTTGTTAAGCCTCCATGTGTTTGCGAGCCTTTTTGCTTTCTTTGTACAATTTATTTCTAGTTTTATACCTTTGTGGTCTGAAAAGTTGGTTGGTAGGATTTCAATCTTTTGGAATTCACTGAGATTCTTTTTGTGGGCTAGTATGTGGTCTATTCTGGAGACTGTTCCATGTGCACTTGAGAAGAATGTGTATCCTGTTGCTTTTGGGTGTAGAGTTCTATAGATGTCTATGAGGTCCATCTGTTCTAGTGTGTTGTTCAGTGCCTCTGTGTCCTTACTTATTTTCTGTCTGGTGGATCTGTCCTTTGGAGCGAGTGGTGTGTTGAAGTCTCCCAAAATGAATGCATTGTATTCTATTTCTTCCTTTAATTCTGTTAGTATTTGTTTCACATATGTTGGTGCCCCTCTTTTGGGTGCATATATATTTATAATGGTTATATCCTCTTGTCAGACTGAGCCCTTTATCATTATGTAATGTCTTTCTTTATCTCTTGTTACTTTCTTTATTTTGAAGTCTATTTTGTCTGATACTAGTATTGCAACACCTGCTTTTTTCTCTCTGTTGTTTGCATGAAATATCTTTCTCCATCCCTTGACTTTTAATCTATGCATGTCTTTGGGTTTGAGGTGAGTCTCTTGTAAGCAGCAGATGGATGGGTCTTGCTTATTTATCCATTCTATTACTCTGTGTCTTTTGATTGGTGCATTCAGTCCATTTACATTTAGCGTGATTATTGAAAGATATGTACTTATTGCCATTGCTGGCTTTAGATTTGTGGTTACCAAAGGTTCAAGGTTAGCTTGTTTACTACCTTACTGTCTGACCTCACTCGTTTATTAAGCTGTTATAAACACAGTCTGATGATTATTTATTTCCCTTCTTTTTCCTCTTCTTACATTCTTCATATGTTGGGTGTTTTGTTCTGTGCTCTTTTTAGGAGTGTTCCTATCTAGAGCAGTACCACTATGATACCCTGTAGATGTGGTTTGTGGGAGGCAAATTCCCTCAACTTTTGCTTGTCTGGGAATTGTTTAATCTATCCTTCATATTTAAATGATAATCATGCTGGATACAGTATCCTTGGTTCAAGGCCCTTCTGTTTCATTGCATTAAATATATCATGACATTCTCTTCTGGCCTGTAAGGTTTCTGTTGAGAAGTCTGATGATAGCCTGATGGGTTTTCCTTTGTAGGTGACCTTTTTACTCTCTCTGGCTGCCTTTAATACTCTGTCCCTGTCCTTGATCTTTGCCATTTTAATTATTATGTGTCTTGGTGTTGTCCTCTTTGGATCCCATCTCTCAGGAGTTCTGTGTGCCTCCATATTCTTAGCAACTATTTCCTCCCCCAGTTTGGGGAAGTTCTCCCCAATTGTTTCTTCAAAGACACTCTCTACCCCTTTTTTTATCTCTTCTTCCTCTGGTACCCCTATAATGCAGATATTGTTCCTTTTGGATTGGTCACACAGTTCTCTTAATATTGTTTTATTCCTGGAGATTCTTTTATCTCTCTCTGCATCAGCTTCTATGTGTCCCTGTTCTCTGGTTTCTATTCCATCAATGGCCTCTTGCATCTTATCCATTCTGCTTATAAATCCTTCCAGAGTTTGTTTCACTTCTGTAATCTCCCTCCAGATGTCTGTAATCTCCCTCCAGACTTCATCCCATAACTCTTGCATATTTCTCTGCAGCTCTGTCAGTATGTTTATGATTTTTATTTTGAATTCTTTTTCAGGGAAACTGGTTAGGTCTGCCTCTGAAGATCCTTTCTCAGGTTTTGTTTGAAGTATTTTGGACTGGTCCAAATTTTTTTGCCTTTTCATGGTGATAGCAGTGGCTGTAGGCAGGTTGCGGGTGTGTCAGCTGGGTAAAGAAAGTCCTTTCCTGCTTGCTGGATGCCTTGCCCTTCTCCGCTGCCTGTGATGGTTACCTGCACTCCTGGAGCAGCCAGCATGTTAGTCCCGTAGCTGCTGTGGGTGGAGTGTTTGTCAGAGCAGCGCAGAGTCTGGCAGGGAGTGGCAGGCACGCCAGGTGCACTCCTCCGTGTTAGCGGCGACCCTGCCGGGCAGCTCTGTGTCAGCAGCAGCCTTTGGATCTGGCCCGGGTGGCTGTGCCTTGGACTGGGATTCTGGTCGGCTGCTGAGAGCACGCCTGCTCCCTCTGGCTCTGCTTCCGGTGCTCTTGGGCCTCTACCTGGTTCCTCTGGCTCCCCTGCCACCAGTGCATGCAAGCTGTGCCCGGGCTGTTTGATTGCGCAGCTGCGGGCTCGCACAAGCCTCTCCTGGTCTCCTCTGGTGCCATTGGTGCACAGATATGCTCTCGGTCCCTTCTGGTGCCTCTGCCCCCAGCGCGCGCTGCCACTCTCCCGCTACTGGGCCGGTGTGTTGGGGTCCGCACCAGTTGGAGGAACAACTGGCAGGCTGCTTAATGCCATGAGGGGTTTCAGAGCTGCACTGCCTCCCCAGGGTTTAGGGCAACTAAGTTTTCCCGAGATTCCCAGCTGCTGGCTATGTGTACCGCAACAACTTCATCCAGCTATGGGGTCCCTGTCTCTTTAAGACTTGCAGAAAGCACTCGCTTTTCTTTTGTCTCAGGGGCACTGGTTACGGGGACCTGCCCACAGGTTTTGCTTCTCCATTTCTCTAATATCCAGCACCCCGTGCACCTTGTGTCTGCGTTCCAGGTTCGGATTTCTCGAGCTGGTTGTTTAGCAGTCCTGGGCTTTCACTCCCTCCCCATTCTGACTCCTTTCTTCCTACCTGGTTTTGGGGTGGGGGAGCCTTCAGGTCCCACCTGGCTCCAGCTTGTATCTTATCCTCTTCCTGTGATTCTGAGTTCTTGCAGATATAGATGTATCCTGGCTGTTGTACTGTATCCACTGGTGTCTCTTTTAGGAATAGTTGTATTTATTGTGTTTTCATAAGTATATATGTTTTGGGGAAGAGATTTCCTCTGAACTACTCACGCTGCCATCTTCCCGTGATTCCCCTGCCATATATTTTTAATGTGAAAACCAATACTTTGTTGCTACAGAAATTATGCATTACACATATTTTCATGTGTCTCTTTGGGCAGAAAATCTGTGTGAGAAACTGTAGAAGTTTTGCAGGAAAAATACATAGATGCTGAGTTGGTGGGTCATAGGCTTGAGCATTTTTGGTTTTCTAGATATTGCCCAGTTATTTCTATAGAGTGGTTATTCTGTCTTACTTCTGAATAAAAGTTCTCTTTTCCCACTACTCTCACCGGCAGTTGGTATTGCCAATCGGTTTGGTGAAACTGGCATCTCCTTTTTGTTTTCATTTATATTTACATGATTATCTGTGACATTGTTGTATGTTCTTGGTTCATTGATCTTTTTTCACAGTCCTTTACAAATAGCACATTATTTCAATTCCTATAATTTTAAAACAGATTTTGATATTAGTAGAAGCCTATGTAATTTTTTAAAAAATGGAACACTGCCTCAATATCCTATTTTTTACTTAACTCTTTGCAGTATCTTATCTTTATAAAATTTTGTAAGTTTTTGAAGGGTAAGAAATGTTTGTGAGGCACCATCTGTATCCTATATATGGGTTAATTTCTACTGCATCTTTCCTAGCATTTACCACAGTATGATACATACAGCAGGTAAATGAATAAATAAATAAGTAGCAGATTTCTGCTTCAGTCTGTCAGTGGGTTAGTGACAGATATTACACTGTGGCCTTGCCTGGCACATTAATCCATGACATCTTGTTGCACTAGCAACTGGCTCCTGCTCTATGGATCCTTTCCTAGCTTCATTAGAGTTCCTAGAAGGAGTGCTATGAAAGCTGGTCCCTGAGGTTCTGATTAGTTTATACTAGTTTTTCTTAGCCTCAGAGTTGAGAGAGTATCATTGATGAACTAGGTCAGTGAGGGACAATTTCTGGGTGGTGCATAGCACTGGGTATGGGCTCCTTGTACTTTGCTTATTGTACAGATTTGAAGATGATGAATAATAGAAATGATGAGAAATCTAGACATGAAACACCACCAATAAATGAACATTATAAAGAATTATCATTTTATATTTACTTTGCTCTTTTTTTTACTACTGGATTTAATCTTTTAGTGTTGAATGTTATCATTTTTTTCAACTGCTAGAATGTTTGCTCAAGGATACACAAATGAACCAGTAACTCACTTTTAATGAAATGTAGAGATTTGTCTTTGAGTCCATTTTTCTCCAATGCAAATCCATTTAGAAAGGTTTAGCATGCTTAAAGTAGCTAATTAAAAAATGTTGAATAGCTCTGAACTTGACACATTGATTCTGGATCATCTTATTAATAGGACAGCCATCTGGCATCACCAACACTTTCAAAATACTACAGAGACCCAATGGATTAAGCCTTGGTTATTCTAGAGTGTATAGCTCTGTGTTGTATGTTTTCTTCTTGTCTCCTAAGACTGTTTTATGAACAAAGGCAGTATTGGCTGGATTTACTTCTTTTTTTTTTTTGAGAGGGCATCTCTCATATTTATTGATCAAATGGTTGTTAACAACAATAAAATTCAGTATAGGGGGGTCAACGCTCAATGTACAATCATCTCAAGCCTAATTCTCGTCAGTCTCCAATCTTCTGAAGCATAACGAACAAGTTCTTACATGGTGAATGAATTCTTACATAGTGAATAAATTCTTACATGGTGAACAGTACAAGGGCAGTCATCACAGAAACTTTCGGTTTTGATCATGCAATATGACCTATAAACAATCAGGTCAAATATGAATATTCGTTTGATTTTTGTACTTGATCTATATGTTGATCCCACATTTCTCCTACTATTATTATTATTTTTATTTTTAATAAAATGCTGAAGTGGTAGGTAGATGCAAGATAAAGGTAGAAAACATAGTTTAGTGCTGTAAGAAGGCAAATGTAGATGATCAGATGATCAGGTGTGTGCCTATGGACTAAGTATTAATCCAGGCTAGACAAGGGCATCAAGACATCCACGGATGCAGAAGATTTCTCTCAAAGCAGGGGGGGTGAGGTTCTGAGCCTCACCTCTGTTGATCCCCAAATTCTCACCTGATGGCCCCCCTGCGACTGTGCCTGTCTTAGGTTGTTCCTCCCTTGAGGAATCTTACCCGTCTCTGGCTAACCAGTCATCTTCCGGGGCCATACAGGGAAATGTAAAGTTGGTAAGTGAGAGAGAAGCCATATTGTTTGCAAAGGTTAGCTTTTCACTTCTTTGCAGATTTATGCCCTGTGGCTTCTATGCCCAGCACTTGTCTCGAGGTATCTTTACCACCTGGAGGAATTATGATACTCGGTAAATTCGATATGAGGCACGAATTCTATTTAAGGGTTGTAATTAGGAAGGAAGAAGAAAAGCTATAGATGTAGCATACGAAGGAAACTTGGGAGGATTGATTATTTCTTTGACATATCTTCTTGTATAGTACCTTAAGTATGTATAGGTTTTAAACTACTAACTAATTTGCACACATATATTAACATAATAGGAATACGGTGACATAAACAAAGCAAATCTATAATTACCATCCATCTCCAGTGAAGCCAAGAAAACCATTTAGGCACCCTAGGCATTTGTGAAAATTTATCTATGATATGATGGATATTTTCCAACTGTACTTGAACCATCAGACAAATTAAAGCAGCCCATTTCTGGGATCTGTTCACATCCCATATGTTCTTTTAACCATAGATAGTCTATAGTCATGAGATTTTGGAGTGCTACAACTTGCACCCCTCCCAACTCCTGGTTGAGTTCCAACAGTACAGATCCGGTCAAATTCGTTGTCTCACTGTATGCACATGCCAGCCTAGACATCTCCCTCCTCATTCTTATGGCAAGTCCAGGAGATGGTGGGCTGGATGCAGCCACAACCGCAGCATCGTCCGGATCCCTGTGGAGGCTTTTTGATGATCATCCCCTGGCACAAGTCCTCCAGAGAGTGCTGATGCCGGAAGCTCCTCCTCATATCGTATCTTAGTTCATTTTCTGGGTATCCAAGCTAGGCCTTGATCTCCTGCATAGAAACAAACAGACCCTTTGCCCACACTTTGACATGCCATCTATACCACTGTGCAGAACTCATTGGAGGTCAGCACACAGTAACTGCTTTTTTTTTTTTTTTTTTAAATTGAGAGAAAGGAATATTATCAGAAAAGAGTACCTCCATAGCTGATCATCTGACACCCTTTAAGTGATCAACATTAAGGATATTTAAAGCATGCGTTGATCTTTGATTTACCAATAGTTTTATCCTGTTAAGGAGTAATCCCCCTTTTCTTTCTTTCTTTCTTTTTTTTTTTTAATTTTTAATCTACACTTACCTGAAGAATACTATGTTTACTATGCTCTCCCCTATATCAGGTCCCCCCTAACAACCACATTACGGTTACTGTCCATCAGCTTAGCAAAATGTTGTAGAGTCACTACTTGTCCTCTCTGTGTTGTGCAGCCCACCCTCCCCTTGCTCCCTCCCCCCCATGCATGCTAATCTTAATAACCCCCTTTTTCTTCCCCCCCCTTATCCCTCCCTGCCCACCCATCCTCCCCAGTTCCTTTCCCTTTGGTACCTGTTAGTCCATTTTTGGTGGATTTACTTCTTAACATTAGTATTCATGTTTGGTGAGCTGGAGGCACTGAGTTATTTTGACCTGACCATTTAATTCCATTTTAAAGGATTTTCATAGCTGTAAGGACTTTTTATTTAAAATAGAGCAAGGAAGATGTTGCAATAATTTATTTTTCTTTTTGCCCTAGGCGGTTGTCTCTTTGGGAGTAGAGTTTTGTACAATTGTGCAAAATTACTGAGGAGGACCCCATAATTTTCCTAGACTAGGTGAAGTCCCTGCTAGTGGAAAAATGACTTTCATGCAGAACAATGGAAAAGTAAAAGTAGGATCCAAGGGGAGTCTAGAAGAAATCTCATTCTGGATTTCTGAAATGCAGCATGAAGTGGTCAGACAGTGCTGTGGTTTCCACAGGTACTCAAGTCCCTAAGATGTCGTTATAGAGGAGATCCCTTCCTTTCTCTCAATTACAAAATAAGGATGAGATACAGAAATTATTTCAAATAAATGCTACAAAAAGACTTTCTAGAAGGATGTAAAGATGGCAATAAGTCATCCTCAGGAATATTATCCAGAGTTTGGAGCTCTTCTCACCTCATTTCCATATCCAAAGAGCAGTGAGAGTTTGAATCACCTCTTTGCTTCAAACTCACTGGCTCCCTACGTGTAAAGGATTTTGGATTCCTGTTTAAGTTGTGGTCAAAGGAAGTTAAAAAAGAAAAAGTACAAAAATCTATACCAAGATTCTTCTTATACAAATAACCTTAATTACACTAAGAACTCAAGTCTCTGGCCACTAACATTTTAATAATTGTTTTAATTTAATAAACAATTTAAATTTGTCCCTGTACACAAATTTTACAAAGTATACAAGCACTACAATTTATGAAGTTGTTTTATTTAAGAGGCTGATTAGTGTAATTTGTTTTCCAGTATCAGCTTTCCAATAGAACATGCTTTACAATCCAATCCAAGGATCATTTATATCCAATCCTTCCTCATTCCTAAAAGGTTTCCATTCTGCACATTCTGGTGTCTAGAATATATTCTTTTGGGGAGGAAAAATAATGAAAACTCTACTTAATATATATGTAATCTAGTGTTTTAATTTTAGTTAACACTTCAGAATTTCTAAAACACTTAACATGCATTATTTTTATGGAATCCTTACACTGTCTCTATTTGTTGGGGTTTATTCAACATTTCATACAGAAGAACTTTTTTGCAAGGTCACATGACTAGAAAATGTATGATTCAGGGAGAAAACAAAACACATTTTCTGGCTCTTGTATTATTTTGGGGAAAGATTCTAGAATTCTTGTACATTCAGTGAGAAAGAGTATCTTTTGGAAACATTTTCTGCATTTCCTCCCTCTCTTTACTGAAGTTTGGGGAGGCATCTGCAGATTCATAGATAAGAAGGTATTAAAAGGGCCTAACACATTTTAAGAAATGCATATTGATTTTTGTGATAGAAAAACTTTCTACTGTGAACAACCATTTTTCTCTCTGTAGCTCAGCAAGTGAAATGAAGACTTGGATTCTTTTGCTGAATATTATGCCTAAAAACAGCTTCAGGGCAGATTACAGGTGTGTAAGGAAGAGCACATTTCAAATCTCAAAATTATGATGTTTGCCACTATTGGAATGAAAAATACACAAAGAAAACTATGATTCTAACACTGCAATCATTATTGATATACACTATGTGTACTTTTGTGTGTTATGTTGCCTGTCATGAAAATGAAAACCCAAAGGAATTAAAAAGCCCAGAGGAAACTTATGTTCCTTTCCTATTGCTGTGTAACAATTACCACAAACTTAAAACCACCACATTTTGTTAGTTTCTATAGATCAGAAATCCCTGTGTGAAATAGCCGGGATCCCTACGCAGGGATTCATGAGGCTGGCATCAAGGTGGTGGTTGGCATTGTGGTCCTATTTGTGCTTCAGAGTGTTCCTCCTAGCTCGTTTAGGTTATTAACAGAATTCCGTTCCTAAAATGACCAGGACCCTAGTTTTCTCGCTAGCTGTTGGCTAGGGTTGCTCAGCTCTCAGAGGCCCCTCTCAGGTGTTAAGGGCATGGACCCATCCAAAGATAATTCATGATGTGGCTATCCAGCAGAAGCTTTCTTATGCCTGATGCTTTCAGTCTCTTTTGAAGTCCTTGTCTGTTTAGGTCAAGCCCACCCAAGATAATCTCCCTTTTGATTCACTTGAAGTCAACTGATTAAGGACTTGAATTTTTATCTGCAGAGTCCTTTTTGCCATATGATGCGCCATAATTATGGGAGTAATATCCCATCACATTGACAGGTTCTGATGATGTTCAGGAGGAGGGGTTATACAAGGGGGGTACAGGGAGTACCTTGTGGGCCATTTTAGAAAGCTGCCTATCACAGATCAGTAGGTTCAAATGGACACACTAGAAAGAATGTTCCCTCTGTTTTAAATTTTTGTTCTTGAAAAATGATGCCATTCTTCTGGTAGCAGAATTTTGAGCTTTCTTTAGGAATTTCTTTTTGCCCTGTATCAGTCATGCAGTGTTATTCCCTTCCTCCCTTCATTTCAAGCTACAACAAATGAGTTATTCCTGGCCAATCAGCATATTCTTTTACCTTACTAATGATTTTTTTATATATAGGCACATGCCAAGAGAAGCCCGATTAGTGGTTTCTGGAAATTTGGTTGGAATTTTTGGAAATTAGAAGCTCGCTCTCTCCACTGAGAGTGTTAGTTGTAGGATGAGATAGTGCTGGATGTCTGTGAGCTGCCATGCTAGAGAAATGTCTGAGAGTAAATTCTCCACTGAAAAAACCAAAGCCAAAGATGACTCGGGTGTCCTGATGGCACTGTGGAGGCCTTTCAGGTCTGAAGTCAGGTTCGCTTTTGCATTTTCTAATTATGTGAACCATTATTATAAATAATACTGCAAACACCACTACCATTATTTTTACTGTATTATTCAGAGTAAGTCTATTTCTTCAATCACAACTCAGCATTTCTAAGATTTCATATTCCTAACATTTTCTTGGGAAAGGGAAATCAAGTGAGACTGCAATGTATTTGTTGATCTAAAAACTGTATTCTCCAAGAGACATCATGAACTTAAATTGGGAATGACTGAGCAGAGCACTTATTTGGTGCACCTTCGCCTTCTAGAACTTTCTCCCCAAATATCTAAAATGAAGAATACTTAGTAAACAATAAAGAATGAAGCATTGATTAGTGTTCAGATAAGTGGATTAGTAGAGAGTTCTCTAGAGAAGTAGAATTCATATATATATATGTATAAATGAGAGAGGGATTTTTATTTTGAGGAACTGGTTAATGTGGTTGTGGGGGCTGGCAAGTCTGAAATTTGTGGGGCAGGTCTGAGGCCCAGGGAATTAAATAATTGATCCATGGTTACCCATTTTTAAGTGTTTAAATTGGGAAGAAATACACTTAGCATTCAGTGTATCTGATCTCAGTTATGTTTTTCTTTTCACACTGCCTCTTTCAAATATTTTCCATTTTTCCATTCTGATACATTTTTTTCTTGATTTTTTTATAGTGTTTGTCTCTCCAGAAGTGATGGAGGTATTTTATATGTAGTTTGGATTAGATGTCATATATTCCCTATAGTGTAGGTGCTCAAAATATGCGTTTTGCTGAAAAATATATTTTGGTAACAAATGTTCCATGCCAGCCCTACTGCTAATATCACAGAACTTACTGGGGACAGAGTCAACAGCAGAGTTGATTGCTTTTAAACATTCTGTTCTTACATTCATTAAAGAATTTAATCAAATTGTGGTGACATTTTCTCCTCAATATCTCTTTTCTCATATTAACTTATGGGCCTGTGTGCCCTCTAAGAGTGTCTTTTCTGTCTTAGAAATTTTTGTGTTCTTAATATATAGAATCTGACACCTAGTAGGTGCTTAATATATGGCTGTTGAAGGAAGGAAAGAAGAAAAGGAGGGAGGATTCTTAATGCTCACTCAAGAACCTAAGTATGTTTTTGCAAAAATTGTATCCTAGTACACTATAGTTTTTTCTTTTTGATAATTTTCCTACTGTGGTAAAGATGCATAAAATAAAATTTACCCTTTCAGCCATTGTAGACTGTACATTTCAGTGGTAGCTTGTACATTCACACTGTTATGTAACCATCACCACTCTTCATTTCCAGAACTTTTTAAGCATCCCACTGAAATTCTGTATTCATAGAACAAATTCTGAGTTCATTTCTCCTTCCCTTCAGCTCCTCATAAACATTGTTCTACTTTTTGTCTCTACTAATTTCACCATTCTGGGTACTTCATATAAGTGGAATCATGTAATATTTATCCTTTTGTATCTGGCTTATTTCATTTTTAGCTTAATATTATTAATATAATAATATTTTATGTCTTAAGATTATTAGCATAATATTGTCAAGGTTCATCCATGTTGTAGAGTTTATCCAAACTTCACTCCTTTTTACAGCTGAATAATATTTCATTGTATGTATCTATAACACATTTTGTTTATTCATCTGTCAGTGGACATTTGTGATGTTTCTACCTTTTGGAATTGTAAATAATCCTGCTTTCAATTCTTTTGTGTTGTTGTGGAGGAACAATCTTACACTCTTCAAGATTTTTCTGGCTGGTCTAAGAATCAAATTGACAGGAGACAGATTAACTTGAAAAAAATCAAACAAAGGAAAGGTTTAATACCATGTATACCTCTTGTATACATGGGAGAGACCCAGGAAAGCTGAGTAACTCCTGGAAATGGCTGAGGTCATCACCTTACATACCATCTTCAGCTAGAGACAGAAGATGGTGGTCGTGGGGAGTCAGTTATGGGAAGTGACCAGGAAAAGCCCAGTAAACAAGAGTAAGGTTGTTATACAGATTTAAGACCTTGCCTTTTCCATTGATAAGATATTGCAGCAAATTAGTTGTCTCCCTCTTTCTGGTACCATAAAGGAACTCCTAACAAATGGAGATTTCCCTCATACATGTAAAGGTCTCTTATAAAATGGTAACTTCTGTGGTTTTAGAGCTTCTCTTGTGTCTGCAATTTTTAAAAAAGAACCATCTTAAAATAATCAGTATGCCAAATAGGCATATCATGGGGTGGCAAAATTTGATCCTCGATCGATGGTATATATACCCAGAAGTAGAATTTCTGGATCATGCTGTGATTCTGTGTTTAATTTCTTAGGAAACACTATGCCGTTTTTTGTAGTGGCTGCATCCACATAGGTTTCAACTTTTCCACATCCTTGCAAACAGTGTTTTCTATGGTTTTTTTGGTAAGAGCCACCTTAATGGGTATACAGTGGTATCATATTTGTTTTATAATTTATTCACTTTGTAACATGTCAAACTTTGTAATAATATCACTAAATATTCCTAAATGAGCCAATTATCATTTATGGCATAATATTCCACCATATAGTTACACATAATGTATTTAAGTAATCATTAATTGCTTTATGTGTATGATATGCAAACTGCAGATTCTATTCTGATTTTTTCTAATATGAAATCTGATTTTGCAAGAAAGCCCACAGTTCTATTCTTTTTTGATCCAAGGAATGAGTAGTGTATGTGTGTGGGTATGTCAGTGGTGACAGTCCATCGTTGGCAGGTGTAGGGTGGGTGGTGGTGGTAACAATTTTAACCACTTGCTTCAATCTTCTTTAAAATCCTCATATTCAGGGATTAAATACACATTTTATGATAAAAGTAATTATCTTTCATACAAAATTTCCATAGTCTTTCCTTTTAAGTTATAAATGTTTAGTTTGGTCCTTTCTTGGAATGGGTTCCTTGGGAAACAGACTCTGAGATTTGTACTTAGGATATTTATAGGTAAGTACTGTCAGTAACAGCATCTGTGAGTGAATGTGGGGCAGACCTTCAAATCTGAAGAAGGCAGTGCCGAGGAATGCAGATTACACAATGGCTCACATGTGCGTTAATATGCAATACAAAGATCTGCATACACCTGTGTCTGCTCCTCTATGTCTGTCTTCATGTCTCTTTCTCAGACTTCCCTGTCCCAGGTTTCCTAGCTTTCCCCCTTCCATGCTGGGCCCAACCAGCCAAGTCCCTTGTCATTGCTCATGAAACCATATATATCATTACCTTGGGCCACACAAAGCAGATGACTGGGTGCACCCCTGAGGCTCTGCCCACTGAGAGGAAGTTCTTTTTCTGTTGTTTGAACTTTTCTCTGACTATCTCAGAGGGTCATCTCTGAGATGCAGCAGCTGTCAAATTTTAGCTCACACCCCCACACTGAGATAATCTATCCACAAATGAAGAATTTCCGGTATTTCTAATTCACCTAATACAGGCTATCACTTTCTTCATGCTTCCAAGGTTATCTGAGCTGCATGTCCGCACTGTCTCATAAGGTCCTTGCCAGGTATTAACTCCTGTCTCTCAGGAGACTGTTCCCATAGCCATAGACTCTACCTTATCCAACTTAGTGTTCTACACCCTGTTGATTCTGTTACATAATGCCTTTATACAGACCAGCCTTTTGTCATTTTTTGGTAGAACAGTGCTGGGATCAACTCAGAGGTCTCCATTTGAAGTCTTCCTTATCAGTCCGCAGAGCCTTGATGCTGTCAAAGCCTTGGCCTTTAGAGGCCAGCCTCAGTAACACTCTGTCCTGTCTGGGATGCTGTGTGCATCTGAGACTGATCTCTATTTGCAGAAAATTCAACCCCACTTACCTCTAGGCCTGAGGGGTGCCCACCTTCTCATTTATTCCAGGCCCCACTCTCCTCCCTCACCTCACTGAGGGACTAAAGTGGAGATTATATATCTATATCTAATGTTGAAAGATCAAAGCAGTTTCTCATGCTTAAAGTCTCAGTGAGTTGCCAGAATATTAAAAAAAAAAAAAAAAAAAAATGAAATCGTAATATTAAAAAGACGAAAAGCTAAAGTTTGTTAACAACTGTATAAGCTTTATTTGCCTTTGAAATATTTTGTTATTGAAAACGATTGCATGGCCTGAGAAATTGAATTATTCCATATATTTTTATAAGTGGAAAAATCTCTAACCAACAAATGATTAAAGTTGTTACTGATTATTTGTTTTCTTAATTTATCCACCTAAGCAGAATGGTAACAAAGCTTTTTTCAGCTGATTAAATGCACTTAGTTAACAAACCAAAATTTATTCTTAAAAATTAAACTAGAATCTAGACAAGATTATGTTTCTCCCAGAAAAACAAGTTTCACTGTAAAAGTTTAAATGGACAAACGTGTGACCACTTTTGAGAAAGGTTGTAATAGATTTTTTTTGACAACCACCAGGTCTTCTTGTTTAATTTATATGCTGTATGTTTTAAAAAAAAAAAAAAATGGGGGATGAAAGGAAAGGAGCGACACATAGCAGCAATTAACCGGAGAGTTCCGCTTTATTAGGGAAAAGTGCTAGGTTATATAGGAAGGGGCATGAATTGATTGAGGTGTCACTTCTACGGAGCTGGTGGCTGTTGGCTAGGTGCTGGGATTGGGAGGGGAGCGAGAGGTGATTGGGCTTCAGGTGGCGCCGGCGGAAACCAAGGACCCCGAAGAGAAGCCAGAAGTTTGCCATCTTACTAGTAGTAGTCCTTCAGAGGACTCTTCATATTTTTTAATGCAAATGATCTTAGAGCTTTTAATAGAATTTGCATAGCAGCTTATATCTACTATTAAAGAGTAAAACATTCTTGAAGCTTTCAGAGAAGACCTGTAGACTTAAGCACTTTCTCTGCTTTTTTTGTAGATGGTAAAAGCAAGACTGCTTCTATGATTTCAAGCTTTTTGAAAAACAAGTTAATCATGAAGCTGTGATTCTCTTTGAAATTGCTATATAAACCCTTGGCTCTGACAAGAGAAATTCTCTAACAAGAAACAAAGAACTGTAAGAATCCCCCACATGATAGAAACTCTGGAGGAGTAGCAATAATGAAAAAGATTCTTGGGATTTAGAGGACTGCGGCTGACTTTTCACTGGGCCTCATCATTTATATTCCTTGCAGCCCTCTGACTTACTCTGGCTGTTTTATGTTGACTTACTGTTGAGTGCATCTTGGTCTGTCCATTAGCATAAAGGTGTCCAGAGTTAATGATGAGTAAACAATATACATTTTATGTGTTTTACAGGTAATTACCTTTCTTTTGCATCTTAGATGGAACAGCCTGATTGTGCTCACAACAGGTATTTGAACTCATTGTAAAAATGGCTTTGGTCATTATTTCATGCACTTATAAATTTGCCCCCTGAGAATCTTGCTAAAAGACCTCTGCATTTAGATTCATGGCAGTGCTTCTGGGCATTCTCCTGCTTGAGAGAAACATAAATACCTGCCACAGTGCCACTGGCAATTTTGGAAAAGTAATGATCACCTTGTTCATATCACTCTTGAGTTCTACTGTTTAATTCTCTGTTCAGAAGCAATTGCATACTGAAGACACAGATAATCCTTTAGTATGAAAAGCTACTTCCTGACTAGGCTGCCCCATTCAGTAGATCCCATTTGCATGGAAAGACTTAAGTCCTTGGCTTTCTCTGATTGTGCTTCTCTGTTGGGAAAGCAGTAGAGTAGTGTGGGTAAGAGCAGTGATTTTGACTTTATGTAAAACTGGGTCAAATCCTGACTTCACTACCTTTAAACTGTATGGTCAATCAAGCCCCTTAAACATTTTGAGCTTCATCTTCCTCATTTCAGTGCTATCTTGCAAGTTAAATGACCAGCACTTAGACACAGATGGCTACAAAGTAAACTTTTCTATGTCCTGATTAAAACTCATTTTTAATTTTCCTCTGCAAAATTGTTCTATAGCTGTGTCACAGGTGTTTTAAATTCTATACTAGAAATTAATCCCTATAGCTTCAAATAGGTGTTCAGTATGGTCAATGTCCCTCAAATAGGAAAACTTATGCAAAGCATGCATGAGACAAATTAGGGTCTTCTTCTATAAGTGTTCCTCATAGTTGTGATGGGTTATTTTGTGACACCCATATTCTCTGACTAGGGTGCTGTTGCAGTTAAGAGCATGTATTTGAATGAGTGCTGGTTTGAGAAAGGAATGCTCGATACCAATTATGGAATGGATTTTTCATTCCATGAAGCCAGTTGGTTGAACCTAGGGCCCAGTCCTCATAAGGGCAACAATCTGGTTACTAATAGAACCATTGCTTTCTGAAAGCTGTCACCTTTGTTATAAGTTGAATTGCACAGAGAAGTGAACAGAGTTCATGAGTTCATGGAGGCCACAGAAGGATTTTGACCACGCTCTCTTTATTATTCACTAGCAACTACTGAGTTTTGGAAGCTTGGAATATGATGTGGTTTCTCAGACTGGGTAAAACCAGATGAATTGTCAGATAAAAGGATTAAATATTTTCTTTTTGATATTTTTTCATTTTCATTTTTTCCATTTCTAGATGAAATCCTTTAATCATATAGAAGAAACTGAAGTTTTTTCATACAAGAAAATAGAAGTATCTAAAACAATTACTGTCTTGTATTTTGTTTATTCTGACCAAAAAGCCAAAACTAAAAACTAAAAAACAAGCCCCCCAAATAACCAATAAATACAAGTATTTACTGAATTGCAGCTCTCTAGGTTTAAAAGGCAATGGCTCTCTACAGACAGGCTTCCTAGCCCATTGCCAAGATGTCTCAATCTCTCAGGGACGTTAAATGGTTTCATCCATGAGTTCCTGCTTATTGTACATATGCATATGACTTAAAGCAGAGGTTTGCAGGTAAGGAGTGATTAGCACCTATTCGTTGTTGCTCTTGTTACCGGTACTCTTCTTGAATCCTCACAATATGAGGTAGATATGATTATTAGCTCCATTTTACCCAAGTGAGCCCTGAGACTTAGAGGTTAAATAACTTAGGGTTCAGGAACTCTTACTGAGTAAATGGGCAAGCTCAAATGTAATGCTGAATCTTTATTATGACAAAGTACATACTCTTCCCTCTTATACTACAACAGCCTCAAGAACCAGCATTTGGGCTGGTGAATTTGTCTTAGTTCAGGGTCTGGTCCTCAGTTTTGTATGTTCAAAAATATAATCTGTCAGCACACCGAGAATGGGCTTACTAACTAGTTTCACAGAGACCAATGCATAAGCCATAAAACTAATTTTTTAATTTGCTTCTTGCATGAGAAGCATGATCTGGTCTTTTTCTATGGAAAGTTACAAAAGCCCAATGCAAGCTAGCTTATGCAAAACAAAATAAAACAAGACGAAAATTGCCAGCTTCTGTAACTGAAAACAGTCTATCTTCAGAGATAGCTGGATATTTAAATATCTGAATAGCATAGATACTAACTTATATCTTTGCCTTATTTAACCTCCATGTTGGCTTTTTTCTTAGGCAAGTAAATAGGGCAAAGTTGGCTATAGAACTCCAGGCTTGCATTTTAACAGTTTAGCAACTCTTATATAATAAGCATGACTCATTCCAAATGTTTACAAAGGGTTCTAGCAAAAGTCCTGGGGCTGATTGTTATTGATCTAGATTTGATCACCAAACATCACTAAATTAATCACAATAACTGATTTATCTAGGCCTCAGTCATGTTCCTAGTCTTATATCTGGAGGGTTGAATGATCCTTCCACCAAGGATTGAAGGAAATAAAAATGTCCTCACCAAAAGAAGGCTGAATGAGTGCCAATTAGGCAAAAATTAGGTGTCCATATAGTATGTCACACAATCTGAAATTTGTAGCATGAGGAGAGGGCATTTCCTCAGATGACAAGTTATACATGAAAAGCTTAATTAAAACCAGAAGTTATTTGGTGAATATGGGTTTACAGATCCATAGATGATTTGAGGTTAAGTTGTGTTGATCTCTGATAACTGAAAAACTCTGTACTGAGGTCTTTCCTGCATTAGGTTTCAGGAAAGTGGAGTCTGTGGTCTAGGAGAGAGCTTCTGCCTTACTTGCATTACTGCCAGGACTACTTGCCAACTTTTGTCCCATTGTTCTACCAATTTCTATGCTTTATGCTAACTGTATTAGGGTTCTCCAATGAAACAGACCAATTAGAGATGTATCTCTCTGTATAAATATACAGATATTTATAAAAAAAATACCATAAGGAATTGGCAAAGGAATTTATGGAGGCTGAGAAGTTCCTAGATCTCTAGGGTGAGTTAACAAGCTAGGGACCCAGGAAAGCCAATGGTTTTGTTCCAGTTCAAGTTCAAAAACTCAAGAACCAGGAGAATCAATGGTGTAGTTCCAGTCTGAAAGCTAGCAGACCTGGAAGTAGGCAATGTTACTGTTCAAGTCCAAAGGCAGGAAAAAGCCGATGTCCCAGTTTGTAAGCAGTCAGGCAGGAGGCCTACTCCCTTACCTGGGGAAGGGTCAGACTTTTTGTTATTTTCAAGACTTCAACTGATTGAATGAAGCTTGATCACATTTGGGAGGGAATTCTGCTTTACTCACTCTGCCAATTTAAATGTTCGTCTCGTCTAAAAACATCCTCAGAGGAAACCAAGGATTATGTTTGAGGAGAAATCTGGATATCTTATGGCTCTCAAATTGATACATAAAATGAACCATCACACTAATCCCCTTTCCATGGACACAAAAAAATTGAGCAGGCTTCCACTTACTAAATGATAATGGTATGTCATAGCTCTTTCTAAGACTAAAGAACAAGTTAACTCGTTTGAAATTTTGAATCTGTCAGCTCTTTAATACAAATTTTACAAGTGAGCTCTTGGTTTACTTTCATATACGGCTCTCTGGAGTTCCTAATATTTAATTCATAGGGTGCATTCCTTATTTTCAAGATTCTGGGAGTTCTCATGGTTAAAACTGTAATTAGTTTGTGCTAAATTAGATGATTAATGTTTGGGTTGTGGGGATAGATGTACACTGGAGAAGTCTGAGAGAGTACCTGTACTCAAGGGCTTTAAGTCCTGTTAGTAGACAAAATGGCTGCAAGTGAAATTATTGGTAAAAATGATAAAGTAGTACCCACTTTTTACATAGTTAAAATTCTCATAGAAATCGTTGACTTAATAATGATGTTAATATTCTTAAGTTATTTTTTAATACCATTTGTGAGAAGTGGTACATTGAAAAATGTTTTTAAACAGAACTATTTTTTCATTAATCCCATAATATTTTTTTAGGAATATAATAAAATTGTTATTTATTCATTTTTATGTGAAAAAATAATGGTTACCTCTTAGGGGGGAGGAAGGAGGTATCAGTTTGAGAAGGGGAACTTGAATGGAATTCAGAGATATTTATTTTTTTATTATTTTATTACATAGCTTTTATGCCATGTTTTTATGCTGAAATATGTACTTTTAAACAGCTTTATTAAGTTATAGTTGACATACAATAAATAGCACACATTTAGCATTTTGTTAAGTGTTGACATATGTATAAACCTAGTAAAACTGCAGCCACAGTAAAGATAATGAACATACCACACCAGTAGTTTCCTTCTGTCCCTTTTAATCACTCCCTTCTCCCACTCTCTGCCCCTCATATCCTCAGGCAACCACTAATCTGCTTTCTGTCACTATAGATTAGATTTTTTAAAATTTTATATAGATGGTCATACGTATGTATATACATTTGTTCTTTATATGAGTTGGTCTGACTTTCTACATTCAGGATAACTTTGGAAATTCATACATGTTATAATACATTTCAGTAGTTCATTCCTGTCTATTGCAACATGGATATAAATAGTATTCCAGCATGGATATAAAACAATTGATTTATCCAATCACCTGTTGATGGATATTTAGGTTGTTTCCAGTTTTGGCTGTTAAAAATCTGATATGAATATTGGTGTATAAATCTTTTTGTAAAAGTATGCTTCCTTTTCTCTTGGATGAATACCTAGGAGTGGAAAGTCAGGCTCATATAGTTGAAATATGTTTCAATTTGTAAAGAAAAAAAAGCTGCTACACTGTTTTTCGTAGTGACTTTACATTTTTACATTCTTATCAGCAGTATATGAGACTTCCAGTTGTTCTATATACTGAAACACTTGGTAATGTCTGTCTTTTTAACTTCAGACATTCTAATAGGGAGATAGAACTTCACTGTGATTTAAAGTATATTTCCCTACTAACTAATAATGTTGAGGATATTTTCATATGCTTATATGACATTCATACACACATTTCTTTGTTCAAATCTTTTGTCCATTTTAAACATTGGATTGTTTTTTATTGAGTTTTGAGAGTTCTTCACATATTTTGGATACAAAGTCCTTTGTCAGATATATAACTTGCAAATACCTTTCCATGTCTATGGCTTGCCTTTTTTATTTTTTAACAAGGTCTTTCAAGGAGTAATTCTTAATTTTTATAAAGTAGTGTATTTAAATATTAATTATGAGATAACTTACATTTTAGCAATATTGAGTCTTTTGTTACATGAACATGGTGTATCTCTCCATTGATTTAGGTATTTAATTTTTCTGAGCAATATTTGAAGTTTTATTTTTACACCTATTTTGTCAGATATGTCTTAAAGTATTTTATAATTTTGATGATCTTTTAAACTGTATAAAGAACTTCAATGTCAGACTCCTTGTTGCTAGTAATAAAAAAAATTGATTTCTGTATATTCATCTTGTGTAACTGATTTATTAATTCTAGTAGCTTTTTTGTGGATTCCGCTGGATTCTCTACAAAAGTAATGTATTATCTGTGAATAGACAGTTTCTCTTTCTAATATGGCTGTGTTTTTTATTTTTCTTGACTTAGATTACCATGTAGAACTAGTACAATTTTTTTTTTTTTTTTTATGATACAGGCTTTTTATAAAGCTTAAAAACAAGCAAATGTAAACTATATAATATATAGGAATACATATATATATTTTTTTTTGAGAGGGCATCTCTCATATTTATTGATCAAATGGTTGTTAACAACAATAAAATTCAGTATGGGGGGGTCAACGCTCAATGTACAATCATTAATCCATCTCAAGCCTAATTCTCGTCAGTCTCCAATCTTCTGAAGCATAACGAACAAGTTCTTACATGGTGAATGAATTCTTACATAGTGAATAAATTCTTACATGGTGAACAGTACAAGGGCAGTCATCACAGAAACTTTCGGTTTTGATCATGCAATATGACCTATAAACCATCAGGTCAAATATGAATATTCGTTTGATTTTTGTACTTGATTTATATGTTGATCCCACATTTCTCCTATTATTATTATTATTTTTATTTTTAATAAAATGCTGAAGTGGTAGGTAGATGCAAGATAAAGGTAGAAAACATAGTTTAGTGCTGTAAGAAGGCAAATGTAGATGATCAGATGATCAGGTGTGTGCCTATGGACTAAGTATTAATCCAGGCTAGACAAGGGCAGCAAGACATCCACGGATGCAGAAGATTTCTCTCAAAGCGGGGGGTGAGGTTCTGAGCCTCACCTCTGTTGATCCCCAAATTCTCACCTGATGGCCCCCCTGCGACTGTGCCTGTCTTAGGTTGTTCCTCCCTTGAGGAATCTTACCCGTCTCTGGCTAACCAGTCATCTTCCGGGGCCATACAGGGAAATGTAAAGTTGGTAAGTGAGAGAGAAGCCATATTGTTTGCAAAGGTTAGCTTTTCACTTCTTTGCAGATTTATGCCCTGTGGCTTCTATGCCCAGCACTTGTCTCGAGGTATCTTTACCACCTGGAGGAATTATGATACTCGGTAAATTCGATATGAGGCACTAATTCTATTTAAGGTTTGTAATTAGGAAGGAAGAAGAAAAGCTATAGATGTAGCATATGAAGGAAACTTGGGAGGATTGATTATTTCTTTGACATATCTTCTTGTATAGTACCTTAAGTATGTATAGGTTTTAAACTACGAACTAATTTGCACACACATATTAACATAATAGGAATACGGTGACATAAACAAAGCAAATCTATAATTACCAGCCATCTCCAGTGAAGCCAAGAAAACCATTTAGGCACCCTAGGCATTTGTGAAAATTTATCTATGATATGATGGATATTGTCCAACTGTACTTGAACCATCAGACAAATTAAAGCAGCCCATTTCTGGGATCTGTTCACATCCCATATGTTCTTTTAACCATAGATAGTCTATAGTCATGAGATTTTGGGGTGCTACAACTTGCACCCCTCCCAACTCCTGGTTGAGTTCCAACAGTACAGATCCGGTGAAATTCGTTGTCTCACTGTATGCACATGCCAGCCTAGACATCTCCCTCCTCCTTCTTATGGCAAGTCCAGGAGACGGTGGGCTGGATGCAGCCACAACCGCAGCATCGTCCGGATCCCTGTGGAGGCTTTTTGATGATCATCCCCTGGCACAAGTCCTCCAGAGAGTGCTGATGCCGGAAGCTCCTCCTCATATCGTATCTTAGTTCATTTTCTGGGTATCCAAGCTAGGCCTTGATCTTCTGCGTAGAAACAAACAGACCCTTTGCCCACACTTTGACATGCCATCTATACCACTGTGCAGAACTCATTGGAGGTCAGCACACAGTAACTGCTTTTTTTTTTTTTTAATTAAGAGAAAGGAATATTATCAGAAAAGAGTACCTCCATAGCTGATCATCTGACACCCTTTAAGTGATCAACATTAAGGATATTTAAAGCATGCGTTGATCTTTGATTTACCAATAGTTTTATCCTGTTAAGGAGTAATCCCCCTTTTCTTTCTTTCTTTCTTTTTTTTAAAAAATTTTTAATCTACACTTACCTGAAGAATACTATGTTTACTATGCTCTCCCCTATATCAGGTCCCCCCTAACAACCACATTACGGTTAGAACTAGTACAATTTTTTAAACTGCTTTATTGAGGTATGACTGACATAGAAAAAATGATAGATATTAAGGTATACAACTTGATGTGTTTGGAGATAAATATATACCGTGAAACCATTCTCACTATCAATGCCACAGGCTCATCCATTACCTCTGAAAGTTTCCTCCTCTTTGTTGTTTTATTTCCTTTTGTGATAAGAACATGTCACATAAAATCTACCACTTTAGCACATTTTTAAGTGTACAATACAGTGTTGTTAATCATAGGTACTATGCAGTTGTACTCCAGAACTTATTTATTTTGTGTAACTAAAACTTTATGCCTTTTGACCAACACCTTCCCAGTTTTCCCCCACTCCAGCTGCTGACAACCACCATTCTATTCTCTGTGTCTATGAGTTTGATTATGTTAGATTCTACATGTAAGTGAGATCATGAAGTATTTGTCTTTCTGTGTCTGGCTTGTTCTACTTGGCACAATGTCCTCCAGGTCCATCTATGTTGTCACAAGTGGGAGGCTTTCCTTCTTTTTGTAAGGCTAAATAATATTCCATTGTATGTATATACCACACTTCCTTTATCCATTGATGGACATTTAGTTGTTGTTTTTTCTCTCCATATCTTGGCTATTGTGAATAATGCTGTAATGAACATGGGAATGAGATATCTCTTTGAGATCCAGATTTCATTTCCTTTGGCTATATGTCCAGAAGTGGGATTGCTGGGTCTTACGGTAGTTCTATTTTTAATTTTCTGAGGCACCTCCACACTGTTTTTCATAGTGGTTGTATCAATTTACATTCCCTCTAACAGTGTACAAGGGTTCCCTTTTCTCTACATCCTCATCAATATTGTTGTCTTTTGTTTTTTTGATAATATCCATCCTAATAGGTATGAAGTAATTTCTCATTCTGCTTCTAATTTGCATTTCCCTGACAATTAGTGATACTGAGCATATTTTCATATACCTATTGGAAATTTTATGTTTCTTTGGTAAAATGTTTGTTCAGATCCATACTCCATTTTTAAATTGTTTTTTGTTTTTCTATTGTGTTTCATGAGTTCTTTATATATTTTGGATTTTAACCTCTTACTAGATATATGATCTACAAATATTTTCTTCCATTCTGTAGGTTGTCTTCTTATTTTATTGATGTTTTTCCTTTGCTGCAGAAGCTTTTTAGTTTGATATAGCCCCATTTTTCTGGGGCTATTACTTTCTATCTCTCTATATCAAAGAGAGAAAGTCTACTTGGGGAATTTTTCAAAAATTATTTAATCAATCTGGGAAGGAAATAGACACTCAAATCATGGAAGCACAGAGAGCCCCTAATAAAAGGAACTCCAGGAAGGCAACATGAAGACATAATCATTAAAATGACAAAGATTAAGGATAAGGAGAGAGTACTGAAGCAGCCTGAGAGAGAAAGAAAGATTGCTTTTAAAGGAAATCCTTTCAGGCTATCAGCAGACTTCTCAGCAGAAACTTTACAGGCCAGAAGGGAGTGGCATAAAATATTTAATGTGTTGAAACAGAGGGACCTTCAACAAAGGATCCTCTACCCAACAAGATTATCATTTAAATTTGAAGCAGAGGTTAAGCAATTCCTAGATAAATTAAGACTCAATGAATTTATAAGCAGTAAACCAGCATTACAGGATATGTTAAAGGTACTGCTGTAGATGGAAATGTTCCTCAGGCTAAATAGTTTTCACTAGTGAAAATGAACTCAGAGTAAAGATACTAGACCAATCAATTATCAAGCAAGTTATAAACTAAAACAAAACAAAAATAATAATACACAAAATCAGTCAAGGTGTACACAAGAAGTGCAGATTATGACATCTAATACACTAAGTGTGGAAGAGGAAGAAGAAAAAAGCAATTTTAGATTGCATTTGAAATACAGCAATCATAAACTCAGTATAGACTGTTATAGAGCTATCATTGAACATTATGATAATCATGAACCTAAAGCCTGTAAAGATACACAAAATATTAAAAAAGAGGAATCCAACCACAACACTAAAGAATACCATCAAAGAGCAAGAAAAGAGCTTAAGAGTAAAAGAAAGCAACAGGGAGAAACTATAAAAATAGCCACAGATCAATTAATAAAATGGCAATAAGTACATACCTGTCAATAATTACCTTAAATGTAAATGCAACAATCAAAAAACATAGAGTGGCAGAATAGATAAAGAAACAAGATCTGTCTATATGCTGCCTGTAAGAGACTCATTTCAAACCTAAAGACATACACAGACTAAAAGAGAAGGGATAGAAAAAGGTATTTCATGCAAAAAAATAGGGAGAAAAAGCAGGATTAGCAGATTTATATCAGAAAAAATATATTTCAAAACAAAGAAAGTAACAAGAGGCAAAGAAGGACATTACATAATGATAAAGGGATCAGTCCAACAAGAAGACATAACAATTTATAAATATCTATACATCCAGTATAGGAGCACCTAAATATGTAAAACAAATATTAAGAGAATTAAAGAAGCCAATAGATTACAGCACATTCATTTTAGGAGACTTTAAAAGACCACTCACATCAATAAAAAGATCGACCAGACAGAAAATAAATAAGGAAACAGAGGCACTGAGCAATACAGAAAATCAGTTGGACTTAACAAATATCTACAGAACATTCCATCCTAAAGCAGCAGAATAAATATTTTTCTCAAGTGTACATGGAACAGTCTCCAGAATGGATCACATATTAGGCCACAAAAGAGCCTCAATAAATGCAAAAAGATTGATATTGTTTCAAGCAACTTCTTGGACCACAATGATATGAACTAGAAATACATTACACAAGGAAAACAAAAAAACCTATAAACACATGGAGGCTGAAAACATGCTTCTAAATAATCAATGGATCAGTGAACAAACTAAAACAGAAATCAAGCAATACACAGAGACAAATGAAAACAAAATTTCAACAGTCCAAGATTTGTGGGATGCTGCAAAAGTGGTACTGAGAGGGAAGTACATAGAAACACAGGACTACTTCAAGAAATAAGAACAATCTCAAACAGTCTAAATTCACAAAGAAACAAGAAAAAGAAGAACAAATGAAATACAAAGTTAGTAGAAGGAGGAATATAATAAAGATCAGAGAAGAAATAAGTAAAATAGAGAAGAATAAAACAATAGAAAATAAGACAATGAAACCAAGAGCTGGTTCTTTGAGAAAATGAGCAAAATAGATAAACCCCTACCTAGACTTATCACTAAAAAAGGGATAAGACACAAATAAACAAAATCTGAAACAAAGAAGGAATAGTGACAATGGATATCACAAAAATATAAATAATTAGAGAATACATGAAAGATTATATGCCAGTAAATTGGACAACCTAGAAGAAATGGAAAACTTCCTAGAAAAATGAAACCTTCCAAGACTGACTCTGGAAGAAACAGAAAATCTGAACAGACCAATGATCAGCAATGAAATCAAAGTGATAACCAAAAAATTCGCAACAAAAAAAATATCCAGAAGAGATGGCTTCACAGATGAATTCTACCAAACATTTAAATAGCTAATACACATCCTTCTCAAAGTATTTCAAAAAGTAGAAAGAGGAGGAAATACTTCCAAACTCATTCTATAAGGCCAGCATCACTCTGACATGAAAACAAGGCAAAGACACAACAGAAAAAGAAAATTATAGACCTATATCCTTTATAAACATAGATGCGAAAATCTTCAACAAAATCTTAGCAAACCAAAATCAAATATGCATCAAACAGATCATCTATCAGAACCAAGCAGGATTTATTCCAGGGATGCAAGGATGGTATAATATTCATAAATATCATACACCACATTAACAAAAAGGATAAAAAACACATGATCATCTCAATAGATGGTAAAAAAGCACTGACAAAATTCAGCATTCATTGATGATAAAAATTTTCAACAAAATGGTTACAGAGTATATGTACCTCAACATGATAAAGACCATATACAACGAACCCATAGCTAACATCATACTGAATGGTGAAAAGTTGAAAGCTTTTCCTCTAAGATTAGGAACAAGATAGAGGTGTGCATTCTCACTGCTTTTATTCAACACAGTACTAGCCACAGCAGTCAGATAAGATAAAGAGATAAAAAGCATCCACATCAGTAAGGAAAACGTTAAACTCTCACTATTTGCAGATGACATGATATTATAAATAGAAAACCCTAAACACTCTGCTAAAAATCTGTTAGAACTAATTGGATTCAGCAAAGTTGTGGGATACAAAATTAATACACAAATCAGCTGCATTTTTATATGCTAACAATGAGATAATGGAAAGAGAAATCAGGAAAACAATTCTATTTACCATTGCACCAAAAAGAATAAAATACCTAGGAATAAACCTAACCAAGGAGGTGAATGACCTGTTCTCTGAAAACTATAAGATACTCATGAGAGAAATTAAAGAAGACACCATTAAATAGAAATCTATCCCATGCTCATGGATAGGAAGAATTAATAGAGTCAAAATGGTCATGCTGCCTAAAGCAATTTATAGATTCAATGAAATCCCTATCAAAATAACAACAGTATTTTTCAAAAAACTAGAACAAATAGTTATGAAATTCATATGGAACCACAAAAGACCTTGAATAGCCAAAGTAATTCTAAGAAGAATAAAGCTGGGGGGATTATGCTCCCTGACTTCAATCTCTACCACAAAGCTACAATAATCAAAATGGTATAGTACTGGCCAAAGACCAGATTCAGATCAATGGACCAGAATAGAGAGCCCAGATATAAACCCACACATATATTTTCAATTAATAAATGATAAAGTAGCCATGAATATACAGTGGGGAAAAGATAGCCTCTTCAATAACTGGTGTTGGGAAAACTGGGCAGCTACATGCAAAAGAATGAAACTCTATTACTATCAAACTCTATACACAAAAGTAAATTCAAAATGCACCAAAGACCTGGATATAAGATATGAAACCATAAAACTCTTAGAAGAAAACATAGGCAAAAATCTCTTGAATGTAAGTTTGAGCAATTTTTTCCTGGACACATATCTTCAGGCAAGGGAAACAAAATAAAAAATGAGCAAGTGGGATTATATCAAACTAAATAGCTTCTGTACAGCAAAGGACACCATTAGCAGAAGAAAAAGGCAACCCACAGTATTGGAGAATATATTTGTAAATTATTTATCCAATAAAGAGCTCATACACCTCAACACTAAAAAACCAAATAACCTGATTAAAAAATGGGTGGGGGACTTAAACAGAAATTCCTCCAAAAAAGAAATATGCATGGCCAACAGTCACATGAAGAGATGCTCCACATTACTCTTCATCAGGGAAATGCAAGCAAAAACCACAATGAGATATCACCTCACACCTGTTAGAATGGCCACGACTGAAAAGACAAGAAATAACAAATGTTGGCAAGGATGTGGAGAAATGGGAACCCTCTTACACTGTTGGGGTGGGAATGTAAATTGGTACAACTGCTGTGGAAAACAGTGTAGCAGTTTCTTAAAAAGCTAACAATAGCCATGCCATTCAACTCAGTAATTCCACTTATGGGAATTTATCTGAAGGAAACAAATTCCCTGATTCAAAAAGATATATGGACCCCTATGTTTATCACCACAAGTTTTACGATAGCCAAGATATGGAAACAGCCTAAGTGTCAATCCATAGATGAATGGATAAGATGTGGTACATATTGACAAGAGAATATTATTCAGCCATTAAAAGAATGAAGTCCTGCCATTTATTATAACATGGATGGATCTAGAGGGTATTATGCTCAGTTAAACAAGCCAGGTGGAGAAAGACCAATACCATATGATTTCACTTATTTGTGGAATATAAATACAAAGTGAAACAGAATGAACAAGACAGCAGTAGACTCAGATACTGAGAAGTGAGGAGTGGTTTACATGGGGGAGGGTTTGGAGTTGGTGGGTGGGGCAGGCAAAGATGATAATGGGGCACAAAAATTCTCAATCATAATATAAGTTGGTCATGGGAATTGTAGTACAGCATGGAGAATATAGTCAATGATTCAGTGACATTTTGTATGTTGACAGTAACCACACTAGAGGGTATAAGGATATAATAATATGGATAACTGCTGAACCACTATGTTGTGTATTTGAAACCAATGAAAGATTGTATATCAACAATAGCTCAATAAAAACAAAGGTTATTTAGCCAATGGGAATGCATTGAAATGTTTCAATAAGAAAATGAAAATATTGCTCTTTTGAAGTGCTTTCTTAGAGACTAGTTTTTGCACCTTTTTAAGTGATGTACCTACATTCAATTATAGAATGCATTAGTAAAGAAAAGTAATTAAAGAAGAAAAAATGTTTTGGTCCAAAAATATATGTGCAACTGGGAAATTTAGCATATTGACAAAGTTGTGGTTTGGTATTGACTTCTTGGTTTTTAAGGATTATTAATAAAATGAAGTAAAAATAGCATTGCTGTCCTTTGACAAAGACATACATTTAAACTGAATGGCAAAATATAGTGCAAACTCCAAGGTGAACTTTGGAAGCACAGGATAAGATGTTAGAATGAATTGATGTTCCTAACTTGTTAGTATTTTCAGCCCAATATCTTCATAAACAATACCTCTTGTTCTGTGATGCTGGGATTTTTTAATTGAAAACGTGGGTTATGCATCTTGAATGGCTTACAAGAAATAAAGGAAGCAATGACCTATAGGATGCATTCTAAATTTCCTGCTGATAATATCAAGCAAATGGAAAAGCCCATGTAGAAAACATAAAAACCTATCTTTTTCAGGCAGAAATATAGTAAGTTCTAGAATGCATTCAGAACGTTATGAATAAGGCATCATAAAGCATCCAGCAATTTATGTCAAGAAGAAAAATTAACCTTGGAAAATAAATTCCTCTAGACACTGTCTTTATAACCACACTCATTGCATAACTTGAATTTCCTAAATCACTGCTGGCTTGATAAGGTTAACTTATCAGAGAGGAACCCACCAGAAATAAATATATAATAACTGAGAAATGAGATTATTAATGCTTGGGGGAATATAGGAAATGGGTAAAGGCTGGTAGGCCTCTGTGAATATCCTTCTTTACTGCTCTGTTTCCAGATGTGGGTAGTAACAAGTGTGCTAACCATGTCAGTTTTCACTGACCTGGCTGAAATTTCACAATGTAAGAGCTTTGTCTTGTGAAGATAGAGATACTGCTGTGGTTAGAAGAACCAGGGGTTTCCCATCTGTCAGACGAAAAAGCATAGCTGCTATCTTTCTCATGTTTACAAGATGCTTTAGAAAAGGAGATGTCAGGGCCAAATGAGAGGAAAATAATCCTCCTTGGACTGCAGACACCTTTTCTTTGTTTAGTTTTGTGATGAATGGTAAACTTGTTGCACATGGTTGCTTCTTAGAAATGTATTAGCAGTAGGTGCTGATAAAGTAATTGGTAGAAATTCTGTATCCTGGCATCCCTTTTAAAATTCATATTAACAGCATATAAAACTGGACTTATTCGTCAAATTTTTAGTTTAGCTTTGTTCAGTTTTTTAAGTAATTACTTAAGTCCCACAATTTAAAAATGCCTTTTTTGGTTAATTGATTATTATATTTACTTTCTGGATTGGATATATGCAGTTCTTCCTCTCTAGGCCATACAGCTGCATGTTATGACTCTTCATGAGAAACTAGATGTAGGAGCAGGTAATGATTATAACTGAGGGAAATACCAACTGGGAGATGGTGTTGGGGTTTGAGGGTGTGAGTTAACTGCCCAAGTAAAGTGGCAGGGGAAGGGGCAGTCTGAAGATGAAAAAGGATGAACCCATGATTCAAACCATCATGGAAATGGGGGTGAATCAGAGTAGGAGTCAAGAAATCAAAGTGAGTCAAATCAGATGGATCTTCCAAGGCCACCACATAGCAAGGGTATGAACAAGGACATTTTTGAGGGATGTGTCTTGTAAATCAAGTTGGTAGCTTTTCACAACCAATCTGTGAACTGCTATTTTTTGTACCTGGAGGAATTTAAAAGTATCCCATGTCTTTTTGACATCACCTAATGCAGTAACTGGGAATCCAGGCCCACCCCCTCCAAGTCCTCCATCCGTTCTGTTCCTGGATGGCTCATGTCCCTTTTGTTTTTCTGGGTCACAGGTGTGGTCTATATAGCCACTTAGAGGCTCCTTTTAGCAGAAACTGCTTCAGATTCATGCTCTCCACCCTGCCAAGCCTGGCCAGCTGTTTTGGCTATCCTCTGCAGCTACTGTGCTTCATCTCTGCCCTTCTTGACCTATGATAATAACTAATTAGTAGGGCTTCCAAGAATTGCCTGGCTCTTAGATCTCATGCCATTTGACTATTCTTTGACCCATATTCTTAGATATAGATGTTAGAATCAGTTTGGTAAGTTACATAAATATCCTATGTAGTTTTCATAGAAATGATCTTGACCAAAACTAGGGCCAACCAAGTGAAACAAGTGAGGTATTTATCTCATGAGCACAATATATGAGGGTGTCCCAAAATGCAGCAATCAAGATAAATAATGTTTTAGAAATAAAAGTTAATGCAAAAAGTACCTGAATACCAAAAATATCAAAATTTGTGACAAAGACAAGATCAGTAGTCAAGCCATATTAGAAGCAGAAGCAAAATGGAAAAGGCAGGATTTATCCTGTCTTTCATTCTTTATTGGAAATTATTATAATTCATTAATCACTGACTTTTTACATTAATTTTGTTTTTCAAAAACTATTGCATTAAAATATTATTTATCTTGATTACCAAATGTTTTAGTGTGTTTTGAAGTTCTGCACCTAAGAAAAGGCCCTCACTCTAGTGGTGGCCCTAGGAAATACATTTATACTTTTATATAGGGAAAATTAGTATCTTTTGTGGTTTTGAGTTTCTCAATGATGAGTATGTTGTTTATTCAGGGTTTCCTTTATGTCCTGCAATAAATATTTTATATTTCTTCCATGAAGAACTTGCACAGTTAAAAAAATTATTTCTAGTAATAGATGATAGTTTTGTCCTTTTAAGTGGGCCTTTTTGTTATGTTTAAAAACGGTTATTTTTTAGCTCATTCCTGTATCTGTGCATCCTTGCTTTCATTTAATAAACACATTTTGATGCCTTCTATGTGTCAGATACTGTTCTAAGTACTTTGATAAAACAGTAAGCAACCTAGTAAGGGAAACCCAAAAATAATCAAGTAAGTCAACAAAAAGGAAAGGTCATGCAATAAAAAGGCATTGAAAAAACTAAAACAGGATTGATTGACAGAAGTGGCTAGGAGTGGGGCTAAAATTGGGCAGTCTGAATAAGTTACATATAAGTTGAGACCTGAATTTCAAAAAGGAGGCACATATTTAAAGGTTTAACAGATATGTGATAAGCTCTAGAGGATAGCTGAATAATATTTCCATCTTGAAGGAATGGAGTTGAGATATTTTGGCCCTTTACTTCCTTAAGTTTACCCCTTTTCTTTAGAACCTGAAGCTGCTTTCTAATTCTTCTTTTCTCTCATTTTACTTATTCATTAATGTATTCACTGAACCAAAAGCATTTATCAAGACTTTGCACCCTTCTCACTTTTTGCACTAAAGGCATCTTTGAAAATTAAATTATTGATATGCTAGCAATGAAGCACTGGAAACTGAATTTTCAAAAGTATCATTACAATAGCACCAAAAAATGAAATACATAGGTATAAATCTTACAAAATATGTTCAGGATCTGTATGCAAGAAAATACTGATGAAAGAAACCAAGGAGAGATATACCATATTCATGGACTAGAAGTCCCAATTTTGTTCAGATCTTAATTCTTTCTAAATTGATCTATAGTTTAATACAGTGACATTCAAAATGTCTTTCAGATTTGTACCTGCAGTACTTTTTATGAAAATTATCAAGCTGATTTTATTATTTATATGAAAAGATAAAGGAACTAGAATAGACGATTTTGAAAAAGAGCAAAGTTTGAAGACACAAAAAGATGCTCAACTTCTTTATTAGGGAAATATAAATTATAACCACAATGAGATCACACTACACATTTAGTAGAACACTTTAGATTAAAAACAAAGAAAATAACTGACAATGTTAACTCTTGGCGAGAATGCAGAACAACTCTCAAACTGCTAGTGGGGTGTAACATTATATAGCCATTCTGGGAAACAGTTCAGGGGTTTCTTAAACAGTTCAATATTCCCTTACTATATCATTCAGTAATTCAACTCTAGGTGCATACACAAAAGCACATATGTGAATGTTTATAAGAGCTATTTTCATAATTGCTCCAAACAGGAAACAACCCAAATGCTCTTCAACTGGGGACTGGTTAAACAAACAGTGGTATATACATGCAATGGACTATTTCTTAAGCAATGAAAAAGAGACAAACTGCACAAAACAAACTAGATGAATCTCAAATTCTTTAGGGAAAGAAGCCAGACTAAATGGCTACTTGCTATATGATTTCACTAATTTAACATTCTGAAAAGGTAAAACTATAAAAACAGAAAACATATCAGTGGTTTCCAGGGGCTGGCATGAGGGAAGGGATTATTGCAATGAAGCATGGGAATATTTTCTGGAATGAAATTGTTCTATGTTTTCATTGTTGTTCTGGTTACATGACTATATATATGTATGTGAAAACTTGAAGGGTCAGTTTTCCATATGAAAATTATGCTTTAATTTGAAAAAATGACAATGAAAGCAACTTACAGAGGTACTGGAATATAGGGTTTTGTTTTTGTTTTGATGTATAGCAACTTAGCATAATACCTTTGGTGATGTTCTATTAAACCTCATTACATTATTTTTTTCCTGTCTGAAATACAAAGGTTTGGAAGCCAGTAGTTTAGAACAGTGCATCTCCAAATGTAGTTTCTAGACCTGCATCTGGATCAGCATCACTATAGAAATGTAAATTGACCAGCCACCCCCACTGAATCAGAGACCTTGAGGGTAGGACTCAGCAATCCATTTTAAGTCTGCCCCATGAATCTGATGCACAGTGATGTGTGAAAGCCAACATCACTGGTCCTTTGCATTCATTATAAGGAGTCACTGCAGTATGTGTTTAGGAGTGAAATGAAGCTATTTTTGAATTCTGGATCTTTCACTGTGTGAGGTATTTAATCCTTTGAGGTTTGATTTTTCTCATCTCTAAAATGGGAATTTTAATATCTACTAAAATTGTTGTAAAGTTTAAATAGACTAATATCAGTAAAATGTTTAGCACAGAGTCTGAGACATGGCAACAACAGAGCAAAAGCTCAATGAAGGGTAGTTTTAAATGTTATCTGGTTCACAGTCTTGGGGTTTTTTTAATTTTTTTTTTTTGGTTTGGTTTTTAACGTATATACACAATCAAATTCATCTTAAGCTGTCATTTCAAACTGCTATCTGGATTTTGCCATTGCATTTATCCCGGAAAGGGCTCAAAATTCCTAATTGGATGTTTTCCTTTTCCTTATTTTTTTGTCCATGTATTTTATATATTTGTTCTTTTTTTTTAGATAAAACACTACTTGAGGAGAGAGATTGTCTGGTACTTTGGAGGCAGAATATATTTCCATTTTGCCAAAAGAGTATCTTTTATTGCATATTTATATGTTAGTCATCACTTGGGCAAAAATTATATGAAAAATTAAATGAAAAATTAACTGACTAACCTAAGGCAGAATATTCAGTAGCAGTTGTGAATACCAAACCTTGTTCTCTTGATTCACAATCTATTTCCATAATCATGTTAGAAGCTTAAAATATAGTGTGAATATGTGAATGTGTGTGTGTGTGTGTGTGTGTGTGTGTGTGTATGTGTGTGTTGAGGGAAGGGGAGTTGATTGAAAAAGAAAAGAGAACAATGGGAAGGATGTATAAGCATCAAATATGAGCATGCAAAGTTAAAAAGTGCTATGTCTCAATTTGTGAAACATAGGGAATTAATAATTTGGTATCAGTTTATCAAGTTGGAAACACTGATTTCCAGGGAAAATGATTTTTCTTTTTTCACACAGAGTTGAGTAGTACTTGACATTATCCTTAATTTTCTGTTTCCCGCAGGTGGCAAATGTTTGCTTAATTATTCATGTGGCTCAGTAATGTGGCTTTTTAAATAGGAGAGACCTGCCAGGATGTTTCTCCTTGTCCCTTTCATTCATCACTCAGTGTCTTGGAGATTTAGTCCCTGTCCCTTGATTAGAAAGGTATGGGGAATACCAAATTTATTTCCTTTTGATCATGATTGCTTGTATACCTGATTCAATTTAATTTGAAAATTAAAGTGGAATCTTTTGCACAAATGACTAGATTTCACCTTCCTTGTCCTGCCTTACATAGAAACCACTATAAGGCAATAATAATAATAATAATAATAATAATAATAATAATAATAATAATAATAATAAAGAAATACTAGTATAGGGGTCTTACTTGACATAGTATTAGCAAAGTGTAAGGCTTTCTTGAGAAGAATATTTTCAGAGGGGGTAGTTGAATTGTCTTCCACATTGGGCAGAAATAGTGAAGCAATTTCTTTTGCAAGAAAGCTCAGTATACCACTTGGGTATTTGTTTTTCCTTTTCCAGTATGTTTCCAGAAAGAAACATAATAAGGAGGTATATGCTTCTCTAAGCCTCCTGACCCACAGTTGGTGTAATCTGATAGTATCCTTCTCATTTCTGTTTCACTGAGGTTTCCAATGCTTTATCATCATTGATGATTTGCCAGCTGTCTAAGAACCAGTTTTGGGAAACTTAGCATACATTTAAGAAACTTTATAAGAATATTCTTCCCATTTGATGGTGTAGCAGCCAAGGAGGAGAGCTGTTCAGACCTCCTATTGAAAAGCCGCTGTTGTGCTGGGGTGCTGGTAGTTAGTTGACAGCCTTCCTTTGCAGTTCCTTCAGGGTCCTCCTGGGTGTTCGTTCTAGCAAATATACTCTTTCTAAGCAAGTGCACAGCCAGTGACTGAGCATGGAGGGACTATCAGAACCTGGCCATTTCTACTCAACACGAGGTCATATTCCTCTACCAGGCAATCTTTGCTTCAGAGCACTCCAATGGTCAGCTGAGATTTAGACCAATCTGTTTGACAGTCTGAGGTGCTCTCTCCCAGTTTTCTTTATCTTTCAAGATGTTACCTCCCAATAAACCACTTGTGCTTCCAACTTCTCATCTTCTTTCAGAGAGATCAGCTGACGCAGGACTGATTGCTGTAAAAATTCAAACAATAAAATAGTGTTTATATTATACAATAAAATTCCTTTTCACTAGCACCTTTTCTATATTTTACTCTTTCCCCAAACTAAATACGTCTGCCCTTACATGCATAGTTATTTTATACAAGTAGGATCTTGGAGTCAAGTGTAGGTGTTAGAACACAGACTGGGCCCTGACTGGTAGATTAGCATAACTTGCTCACAAATTGTAGTTGTGTGATTGGAATAAGCCTCAGTTCCCTCATTTGCAAAAGTGTAAAATAAAACACCTCACATGACTATTAGCAAGAGTAAAGGAAGTGTTATACAAACAACTTTTAGAATATCTGCCAGAAATAAGTTCTTTATGAGTTTGCTTTCATCAGTAGTATTACAGTTCAGCAACTATCTTTTACACACTTAGCAGTATACTGTGGATACCATCTCATCTTCTACTTCTGTCTTTTGTATGGAACCACGTACTTTTCTTAAGTAGAGCAATGATTTTTGTTTGCCTTTTAAAAGCAGCTTTACTGAGATCTAACTGCCATATAATAAACTTCACTTATTTAAACTATACTTTTAGATGAGTTTTGATACACTTGTGAAACCATCACTGCAGTTGAGACAGTGAACAAATCCTTTACCACCAAAATCTCATGCCTCTTTATAATCCTTTACTCCCACTCTTATCCATTATCCCCTCCCAGGCAATAACTGATCTCCTTTTGGTCATTATAGTTTATTTTGCATTTTCTAGATGTTATGTAAGTTCAATAACATTGTATGTGCTATATTTTGCCTGTATATGATGCAATGTATGGACCAAAGTTCATATACAAATATCAATGATTCCACATTACTTGTTGACTAAGCTTTCTCTACTAAGTTGCCTTTGCCCCTATATCTATCTTCATGCAAATACCACATTGTTTTGGTTACAGTACCTATGTCATAAATTTTGAAATTGGAATGTGTTCACCTTAATTTTGTTCACCCTTTCCAAAGTTGTTTGGGCTTACAGAGATTACTTTCAATGGAGGACAAGGGAAGAATTTAGTTTGCTGCATTAAGTTCAGTTAAAATGTCACCTTTATAATAGATACCTAATGAAAGAAGCTATGCAGACATCAAATAAGTATGTTAAAAGATGCCTCACATCAAATGTCATCAGAGAAATGCAAATTAAAACAATGAGATACTACTCTACAACAAGCAGGATGACCAAAATCTGGAATCCTGGCAACATCAAATGCTGGTGAGGATGTGGAGAAATGGGAATTCTCATTGCTGGTGGGAATGCAAAATGGTACAGTCCCTTGTAAGACAGTTTGATGGTTTATTACAAAATGAAACTCATTCTAACAATAAGATACAGCAATCGTGCCTCTTGATGTTTACCCAGAGGAATTAAAAACTTCTATCCACACAAAAAACTGCACATGGATGTTAAAAGAGGCTTTATTCATAATTGCCAAAGCTTGCAAGCAACCAAGGTGACTGGATAAATAAACTGTGGTCCATCCAGACAAAAGAATAGTGTCTAGTACTAAAAAGAAAAGAACTGTCAAGCCATGAAACAACATGGGGAAATTTAAATGCACATGACTAAGTGAAAGAAGCCAATCTGAAAGGCTACATGCTATGTGATTCCCACCATATGACATTCTGGAAAAGGCTAAACTATGGAGGCAATAAAAAGATTAAGGTTTGCCAGGGGTTTTGAGGATGGGGAAGAGGGATGAATAGGAAGTGCACAGAGGATTTTTTTAGGGCATTAAAAATATTCTGTAATACTTTTGTGGTTATATGTCATTTTACATTTGTCCAAAGTTTACAACACCAAGAATGAACAAACCTTAAGGTAAACTGTGGGCTTTAGGTGTTATGATTTGTCAGTGTAGCTTCATCAGTGACAACAAATGTACCACTGTGGTGGGGGATGCTGATTATGGGGAAAGCTGTGCATGCGTGAGAGCAGAGGGTATATGGAAAATCTCTGTACCTTCCTCTTAATTTGTTGTGAACTTAAAACTTCTCTTTAAAAATAGCCTTAAAAAGTGTCACTTTTGCTGGGAGTATTGCCTGGATTTTGGTCATGGCACCATGGAGCAGAATTGATTCATTACAGTGGCATTTGTGATGGTAGCAGGTTTTTCTTTGGCCACTAGCCTAGAAAACACTTGTTGAGAGAATTTGTTGACACACATAATGCAGTCAGTAGTCACTGACTCAAATCTTAGCAAAGCATCGGAGACCTCCACCTTCTGGAACACCTCCTGTCTCATGGAAGAGTGGGGAGTTCACACATTTATTGCAGTCACCTTCAGCAGCACCTTTAGCAAAGAAGATGTTGCTGAGTCTTTGATACGTGGACTTGCTGTGCTGCATCTCAGAGCTTGACCTGGGAAGGCATTATTACCTCTGTTGCTGACTGCTTCCACTGCCCAAAAGCCAAACTGCTGCAAATAAACTCAACCCCAGGCAGATTCCCAGGCAGTGTGGAGGACAGTAAGTTCTCCCCGAGCTCCCTGTGAGCTTTGGTAACGGAGGGTGCAAGTGGGGTGGGTAAATCGGAAAAGGAGATTGCTGGCAAGAATATGTGAGTCCCTACTGATGGTGCAGTCCTTAGAAAAGACAGCTGGAGGTAGTTGGGGCTGGTGAAGGGTTAGCCTTCAGCTTTTCGGGAGAATGTTCTTCAGTTCATTGTCCATTCCATTTAGGAAGAGGGGATCAAGGATAACCTTAGAGGCTGACCACTGGAATGCCTAGTTTCAGGTAAGGCTGAAACTAGTCAAAGCATCTGGACTGGCAAGGACATCTTAGAACAGATGACTGATTCCTTAAATAAGGAATGAGCAGGTGAGAAACAAGAACAGACTATAATGTGCATATGTATCTGGTGGAAGAGGTTCATGGATAAACATGGATTAACACAGTCATTGGAATTGATATATTTTGGTCAGGGAAAAATAAGCTTGATAAATAAGGAATTTAAAGGACCTTTTATCTAACACCCTCAAAAACAGATAATCATATTCAAGTTAATTCTACAAACACCTAAACCTGGCAGGAGCTGGGATACAGAGATGAGTAGTATGTCTTGGACCTTGCCTTTAAGGAGCTGTATAAAAAGGTGGGGTGCCTTTTTTGTTCCTGTTCCTCATGCAGCCGTGTAAAATAACACCTGTGGATTAGGAATCTTGAATTCACCAGGGACTCATTACTGGGGCTGGCCTTTATTGGAGAGTTAGAGAAGAAGCTCATTATGAAAATCCAGGCAAGTGCTCTGAGAACTCCTTTGCCTTCCTCCCCATCTAATGGCTTCCCTGGAAGTTGACAGAGCATAAAAGCTATTACAAGTATGCTCCTTAATGTAGCTCTCAGAGAAAACTTTTTTTTGTTTACTGTGGGTAATTGTTCCTTTTTTGTTTTTGTTGCATTTAGTGCCTCTTGTTTCCCAGCTTTAATGAGCTGCCAGTTTTCATTCTTAGGAAGAAAAGGGAGAGATAAATATGTAAACAAAGAGAGATAAGTAAACAAGTAAACAAGCGAAATGCTTAACATGTTGATTAGAGGTCCTAGTTGATCAATGTGTTTGTGGATCAGAATTAGATGTGCATTATGTTTCTCAGATTTTGAAATAAAACTTGTTTTATTTATCACAGGTAATTAAATATTTCAAGGGACTGCTTAAAATTGGGTGTATTCACAGAGGACTATCCCATCCTACTGAAGGGGGGTAATTATACAGCTCCGAGTATTTACGAAGGTCACTTGGTATGGTTTAGACAATTTGCTGCTTCCCCTCACTCAATTCCACTCAAATTTGGCTTAACAAAATTTCTGAAGGAAAACCTGTAGTTTTCTTTTAAAATTAATATAAGTAAATATTGTTTCCTGCAATAGTTAACTCTCCTATACAGATTCATTATTGCAAAAAGCTCTCACCTTAGACTTATGAGAGACATGATGTGTTAGCTAGAGAAACTGCAACAATTTGACAAAGGACACACATTAAGCCTGTGTCATGTGAAAAATTAGCTGCAGTCTACAGATTCCCATCCTTAAGGCCTAGTTTTGCAATGAATGAAATCAGTATGTCTATCAAAATGCCTTTTCTGCATCATAACTCCTGGTGTTATTACCCTCGTTTTGCCAGAAAGGAAATTGAAGCTTAGAGCAATTAAATAAGTTGCCCAAGAATCCTGTTCACTTAAACGTAGTGAGAACTTCAGACCCATGACTTACTGCTCTGAATGTCCTGTGTCCTCCCCCACTCACCCTTCCCGTATACCTAGCTGTTTGCTAAATCTCAGGAACTCTGCATAGGGTAGATTTTATGTAAAGCCATTGTTGCTTTCAATGAAGGACTCTGCTGTGTGTTCCCTGGATAATATCCATCTCTTAAAAATATCCATCAATCAGTTCAACATGACCATGACAGTTATTGAATCTTTCAAGCAAGCAAGGTCATGGCCTTTTCAAGAGTGTCTACATCTACCTCATTCTTGTTTCTGAGGGCTAATGTATTCATAATATTTAATTTATTAAGGTCAGTCCAAACCCCACAAATATTGTAGAGGGAATATTAATATTCTTTCTACCTCAGTTACAGATAAGTAAATTCAAATACAAATAGTCTAATACCAGATTATGTTTAATATTTATTTAGGCTTAATATATTTTAAAATCATTCTACTATAGAAATAGAATGTACATGTGATTTGTTTCAATCTGAAATACCTATTCTTATGTATTATGTCATTGTCAATTTACAGTTATGACAGCACATTAAATTTAGAGTAATCAATAATATTTCTTATTTTAGTTTTTAGGATATACACCTGAGTGTTGAAGCAAGTTGTCTCTGTTTTTTTTATGTTTATTTTGTCCTCATTTGAATTAGAATCTTGGTCAATCACAAATTTTCTCTATTTAGTCTTTCCACCTCAAATATGAAAATACCAGTAAAAATCTGCCACTAATTAAGCTAATTCTTATAATTGATGCTGATATGATTTGGGGGAGAATATAGGGCACTATGTGCATAAAAATAGCAACAAAATGAAGAAAGTAGGTCAAGTTTCTTTACAACAAAAGTATAATGGGTATGATTGTTCATTATTGGCAATTTATATTTTGAAGTGCTAGAAGTAGAAAAGACTAGATGCCAAGTGTCAGTTGTGTTCAAATCCACTTTTTCTCTTAATGTAGAATCTCCTTTTATCAACTGTTCCTTCTTTCTCATTCTTTCTATATACAAACACATATGTATCTTCCATAATTGAAAATTAATTCAAATAGAAATCCAATTATATATTGTTTACTATGTGTTTGCTCTGATAATAATGATCAAGTTAAGTAATATTTTTGATGCCTTACTCTGTCTCATTCAAAGGAACTCAAAGTAGTGTGTATGTGAATCCACAACAATGAAGGTCAACTAATTGCATTTTTTATTACTCGGTTATGAATGCAGATGATGTATTTGTATTTTCTATATGCTTGCAATTTAGAAGAGTCTTTCAAATGTTCAGTTTGACATTCAAATTACAAAAAAATTCAGGTTTATATATATATATAAATTCAGTGCAGAATCATCAGATTTCTCTTGCCAGGAAGGGGCAGCTCAGTACAGAAAAAAAAGTGCTTAGAATCATTTATTAGCTATTTGGTCTGATTTTCTCACATGGGAAATGGAACTAATGAAACCTACATGCAGGTTTTTTGTGACGATTAAAAATAAAATGTTAAGTCAACAATACTTAGTAAGAGCTTGCAATACACTAAACACAATGCAAACCAATTAACAGTATCTGGCATAGAGGAGGCATATGGTAAATAGGAAACTTTATTAATAACAAGTGTTGCCCTTATGATTAAATATTTTATGGCTTTTGGTTTGTCTGTTTTCAGTAGTGCACTGGTCCTTTAAATAAAGTCTGTCCGATAACCTTATTTCTTTGGGGGTTTGACCCTGTAGACTCATAAAAATTTACATGGTACTTTCAATTCTTGGCAAAATCTACTCTCTTCCAGGGAGAGTCTTGAAATCATGTTCTTGTTCAAATGCCCATAACTTAAAATAAGTCACACTGACTCTAATGAAAACCGAACAGCTCAAATCAGCCCCTGCCCTTTGGGTTTTAAAAATTTTGATATTTCAGATTTTTTAACTTGTAGGAGGAACTGTAAGTGTGTTGCAGTATATGAACATCTTTTTTCTTATCAAGCATTACATTTATGATTTAAAGAGTAGAAAAAGGAGGTGAGTTGTTGGGGAAATCCTGAGGTGTAGAGCTGATCCAGGTGAATTGAGAGGATACATCAGGGGCCTGAATGATTGCAAACTGGTTGCAAGATTGATTTAAGCTTTGCTTAAAACGACTGTCTCTATCTATGGCAACTTAAAGACAATAATGAAAAGAAAGAAAATGATATCCCGGTCTATTATATTGCAGTTCTTTATTCCTGGGTAGCAAAGATGCCTACTTGGTGTAGTGTGCTCAACAAACATAATTAAAGTTGGGCAGTATGCATGCCCTAAGGATGATTTAGTCACTGGAGGATGAAATGGATCAAATCTACTCATGAAACTTGTTGGATTATTAGGTCCTTACACTGTACACAGTTTGGTACATTGAGCTATAGAATGTCTCCCTCTCTAAGCTCCTTGAGGACAGGGTATTGTATACATTTTTATATTCTCCATTGTTTTCTGAGAGCTATGCTCTCACCAAGAGCAAGGTCTCCATAACTACTTGTTAACCAACAGTCTGCCAGTTTGATGTTAAAACCTAATTATCTGACATGGCTTTCATTTGCTGTTCTCCAGCTTCCTTGACTCATTGCTCAGGAAGAAAGCATCTTGACACTGCCTCTTGACACCTTGTGGGTCAAAGTCCCACAGGCATTGCCGCTCTGCCCTCACCACTGTGCCTGGGTCACAGCCCAACTTCACGGCAGGGTGTTCTGTACCTGCGAGCAGCTGAATCTGATTCCTTTCCAATACCCTAACTATATTTCTGCTCTGCGTGCTTGCTGCTAATTAACCAAAGGCAAAGAGCTGTGGCCATGCTGCCTCTCATGTCAAATCCATTTATATATTCTTTCTCACACAACTTGCAAACTAGAGGATGAGAGGCAACTCCCAGCAGGTGTCTGTAGTATAGGGAAAAATATATATATCTTGGATGGTATAGTTGCAGTATGGGCCCGTTAAATTAGCATGTTCGAACACATCAGTTAAAAGCATGGGACCTGGAGTTGTGAGGTGGGTTTCAATTCTACCTCTGCTCTTTGTGTGACTTTGGGTACTTACTTATCTGCCCCTCTTCCCTTTAATCTTTTTTACTGATTAAAAAAACTTACACAAAATGCTTAAGCTCTTTGAACCTCAATTTCCTTGCCAACAAATTAAAAAGAGCAGCATCTAACCTAGAGATTTGTTTTAAACATTAAATGAAATAATCCACGTAAAGTAGTTACATCCTGTCTAGTGCATAGTTTGCTCTCAATAAATGTGTTTCCTACTATTTCTGCTGCTCCCCTTTTTTCTGAATCATGGTAGTATTATAATCCATTGTATGGCCCTTTAATGTCACCAGTATATAGACCATTTTACAACTCAACATCAGCTTCTCTGCCTCACTGCCATAAGACCTGAAATGAATTTCCCTCTCTTCCCCTCTCCCTCCCTTTGTCTCTTTCTCCCTAATTCTTTCTGGTTGCTCTAAGTCTTGTAGGCCCTATGAATTTTAGGTTTAAGGTAATCAGGAGCTCTATTTCCTTATTGCTTTTGCCTTACTTTTTGTTCACTACTTATAATGTCCTTTCTTTCTGAATTTTTGAATTGGAAATTGTACCCTTAAACTTGATGGAAAATAATTCCACTACAATTCAGAAGCTGCCATTAGTGTGAAGCTCTGGTAAGTACAGAAACTATACAATCTTATAAATCAAAAGAGCTCACCTTTCTGTTCTAATTTATACTTATTTTGGGATAGTTCTTAGATTCTGCAAAGTTTCTGAAGTCTTCAATGATTAATCATCTGATGCACTGAATTGTTGAAAGAGACCATGCCCATTTTCCACTAAAAATATGTTGATGCCAGTACTCCCCATTCACAGCATCCCACTCAGAAGTAGGGTTGAGTGAGGCACAGCTGTGTGCATGAGCACTGCTTTTTTTATAGGGCGACTGTGAAACTAGCTCTGGAATGGGAACCATCTGAGTTTGAGTGCCAAATCACTTGAACTTGAGTGAGATTTATTTGAGAGATGCCGGGAATGCCTGCTGTCCAACTGCTGGACACCTTTGGGGAAGCAGAGCTCATGAGCAGCTTTTTCCACTGTTTTTATGAGTCATTAGTCCCTTCTTGCTCAAATGGCCAGGCAGCTCATGAACATTCATTGGACAATGCTATATATGCCTCCCAAAATTAATTATGATTCTGAAATTAGTAACTAATTATTAAGTCTAATAAAGAATTCATTATCAGGTCTAACAATGACTAATTAACAGATTGAATGACAAGTTAAGAGTTCTTAATAAAACAAATCAAATTGGAGATAGAAATCATGTCAGTAATGTGGGGAAATAATATAAGATGCACTGAAAGCCAGATACAAAGGTTTAGGGTTGCTATGATAGGAAACAAGGATCCATGGAAGGCTTTTGTAAGTCCAGGGACAGGAAATTCTGGGGCAAAATACCTCTAAAAATCAAAACCAATCAAAGGGAGAAATAAAGTTTAAAACCCATTTTATTACTTACAAACTGCAGTCCAGAGCTGTTTTTCTCCTCTGCTCCAGAAGAAGCAAGCAAGCAAGCCAGCCAGCCCCTCCCTTTAAACTCTCAGGTTTAGACACACCCTGGATTGCCCAGGTAATTACCCACTGATATGGAGATGAACTTCTCTCCACCCCTGAGGATATGCAAATGCACTAAAGCCAGGCGAGATATTCTGGAAATGTTACAATTTTACTTACAGCTTTTGAGTCGGAAAATTGAACTACTATGGAAAAAGTGAAGGTTCCTGTGGCCAGGTTTCTCACCTGGCCCTGGCTGGCTTGCTCACTGCACACATGTGGGCAATACATTATTACTGACTCTACAAGAAGAGCTCCACCCAGTGCTTTGGGCTGCATGGCTGCAGGAGAGCAGAGGCTGGAGTGCTGGTAGCCCTGAGGACAGAGACTGAGATGGCTGCTGGGGCAGAGATGCCCAGAGGCAGAAACCAGCTTGCTGCATTCAGACTTGCTCTGAGGTGGATGGGATTCTAGTGATTGACCCGCCACAGTGGGAATAAAGTTGGGTATAAACCCTTTCACCCTAAGAATGTTCCACTGTCATTTTTTCAGTCTCACTGAATCCATAGTGAAACCCATTGGCAAGAAAAGTATGAAGGCAGGGTTTGGGAGTTACTACTGGTCCAGCAGCAGGAATGGGTTTGGCAGGAGATGGGGGAGAGTGAGTGGAGACTGTTTTAGACCCTTGTCTTGCCAATGGGTTTCAGCCCCAGGCAAGTTCGCTATGGATTCAGTGTGACCAAAGAAATCAACAGCAAAACGTTCTTGGGGTGAAAGGGTTATACCCAGCTTTATTTCCAGGTGGTACGTCAGTCACTAAAACCCCATTCACTCAGAGTGAGTCTGCATGCAGCAAGCCAAGCCCTGCCTCTGGGTCTCTCTGGGCCCCTCTGTCCACACAGCCGTTCCACACAACCATCCTCCAGGCCTCTCTGCACAGTCATCCCACATAGCCGTCCTCTGGGCCTCTGTCCCCGGCGCTGCTACCACTCCAGCCTCTGCTCCGCTCTCCTGTAGCCTTGTAGCCTTGCCACGTGTCATGCCCAAAGCACTGGGCAGAGCTCTTTTTATAGAGTCAACAGCCATGTATTGCCCACAGGTGTGCAGTGAGCTAGTCAACCAGGGTCAGGTGAGAATCCTGGCCACAGGAACTCTCATTTTATCCACAACCCTGAACTAAAAGTAGCAATGGCAGAATTGGAAAATCATTGAAAGGAAGTACTGGCCAGACAACTGGAATACAGAAATTAAGGAGGGACTGCAATCAGCTGCCTTTTTAGGATGTAACATGCTGGGTTTAGCAAGGTAGTGAGGGGTAACAAAAGAGCATGTCCAGTGAAAAGGAGAGGAGGCTGTTTCAGGTTGAGTCACTACAGGGGAGGCAATGCCCTGGAGGAATATTTAGAAAGAGAGAGAAGGAATCCCAAAGATAAACTCCAACAATTTCTACAGGGGTTGTTGTGTTTGGGTTTTTTTTTTTGTATGTTTTTGGGTTTCTGGAGTCAGATAGACCTGGGCTTTAATCTTGTTCCTCTCTGTTACTGTTTCTACATTTCTTTCAGTGTTAATTTTCTTACCTATAAACTGGGTAGGGGATTATAACCACTACCTATTGTATTACAGTATTTATACAGAAAATGGAACCTGATAAAAATATTAAGTGGTTAGTCCCTTGTGGATGGAAGTAAGTATTGGGCAATGTTGAAACCAGGAGCTGAAAGTGGGAAGGCAGGAAATTTCCTCTTGTTCTCTATAATGTCTGGAACTTTAAAAATAATATGGTCTGCTTTTTGAGTACCACATTTAAGTGACTGTTTAGGTGAAAAGATTCTGACTTTTTATCCTGGACATAGAGACTTTTAAAATTTCTTGGAGATTCCTAGTGGACCCTGTAAGGGAAAGTAGGCCATAATGATGTGCTAGTAATAAAATGCATCATTAATTTGTCCTCCTTGATGGGGGTTGTTTATTGAGATCAGTGCAAGTTTCACTGAGTCATCACAGCCCTGGGTATGGCTCTTCTTTAAAGGGAAGCCACAAGCTTAATCGTCCACCAAAGGATTTAAAAGTTACAACTCCTAAGACCTGACAAAATACTCTTCTGCCCCACTGACTGACGTTAAATGCAAATAATAATTCTGCATTACTTCTCCAGGACATCACATGAATAACTAGTTAATGAATGTCAAGAATGTAAAAAGTAATGACTAAACATTAAATAAATGCTAAACATTATTGTTATTTATATTTTGCCACCATGGCTCTGTCTCATTCAGTGGCCTAGGCCGTCCATCTTTTTCCACAGCTGCAAAAATACACTTGGTAATTATGAGAGTTAATCAAGCCCCAAACTGGATTATGGTGGTGGCAGACATTCTTAATTACAGGCAATGGAAAGCGAAGGTCATTGCTGGTTTGAATCCAGTGTAGGTCAGTGCAGCGGAAAAGCCATTAACAGCTGAATTTGATTTTGTTCTCTGAACAGAACAAATTGCCACCTCAGCCCAATTTCTTAGTAAACAGGTGTCTCACGTCCAAGCTAACAATCACAAAAAAGACCAACTGGCCCCTTGCTGGAAGGTGACTCCAGTGTGCAAGCCACATTTGCACACCATTGTTCCATATGAAGGAAAAGCAACTCTCCCCCTCCCCCTCCTCCCCAAACACACATTCTCAACCATAGGTCTGTGTAGCCACAGACTATTTATCACCCTGTTGATGCACATTTGAGATCTTTGCGTACAGACAGGAAGCTTTTGCATTTACTAACTTTATATGAGAAATACAAAGGCTTGGGTTTTTTTCACCTGCCATCTTCAATTCACACCAATGAGCAAGAAGTATTATGGCTTTCCCCACCCCACTTCTTTCTGACTGGTGAATGATAAAGTACAAACTATAAGCAATCATAGATATGGAGTATACTTGGAAAGGGAGCTATATAAGCCCATTTGGTATTTCAAGTGCTGTAGGGATCCCAGAAACTTTTGCCATGTCAAGATTGTCTTCTCTCTTCATTTTGTCCACAGTGTTATCTTTTATTCTGGAGACAGGCCAACTGTCAAGGACTAGCCAAACATGATGGCATTCTCTCATCTGCTACCACCTAGAACAGCTCTGTGTTTGATCATGACTGGACCCAGTGACTGAAGTTCAAGGCCCACTGACCTGCAAAACTGGAGAAGGAAGTTCTGTACCACTAGCTTTAATTCTCTGGTCAGGAATCACTGTTGGTATTGTTATTCTTAAAGCAAACATCTTATCTCTCTAAATGCTGAAAAACTTGTAGAGTTTCAGAATAGGACAGAATTCAACTTCCCTATGTTTTGGATGAGACAACTGAAACCCATAATCACTCAGCTATTTAGTGGAAGAGCCAGCATTCAAACTGGGGTCTCGGAACCCCACCAGTGTGCTCTTTATGCTTCTGTGACCAATCCTTGGAGTGACTGCATCTAATGTTGTCTCAATGCTTTCAAAGCACTTAACAGTGAGGCCAGGCTTGACAATAATAACTCATGGGGAGCCTTGTTTAGGGTTTGAGATGAAGCCATGTCCCCTTTCCTGTGCTTTCTGGTGTTTCCCTTGTTTACATTAAAAATTTTGCAATGAAAAAATTCTATGACCAGAGCTGTTCAGAAAAATTTGGTTGGTGGTGCAGTTATGCAAGAAGAAGATCTAATAAATAGCATGTGAAATTGCAATACACTGTCCTTACTTGGGTGATGACATTGGGCAGAAACTTCTCTCCACCACAACTATTGGGATACATTGAGTATCCTATAATATGTAAAATAACCTAAAATCCTTTAACACAAGACCCCAACAGTGGTGTTTCTGCTTTAGTAATTCAGCTTAATAGTTCTTTGAATTATGCACATATATTAAAAATGACACCAGAATAATGGAGGAGAAAGGCAAGCATTTACATTGTTCTTTTTAAAAACATGGATTAACTTCACATACACATATTCAATATTTCAGCAGGGCATCATCATTAAATTTTCTGATTTTATGGTTATGTCAAATTGCTTCCATAATGTTTAATTTCCCATATTATTATCTGATGTTGGCTTTTAAAGAAATTACAGCAGTTACTTGAGCGGCTGATACAAGTAGATGGCCATATAGTACAATAGAATGTAATTGCCTTTCCTACAAACCCTAATTATAAAATACGTATTTGAAGAAAGTTGCAGTGAAGGAATTGACAGATAACTGCTTGTATCAAGTCCATGCTCTCTTAGATTGGACTAGTAGGGGACTATGATAATAAAATCATGAGGCCAGAGATAAATTATATCAAGAAAGATCCAGCAGAGGTTGAAACGGTGGAATTGATAGGGGGTGCCTTTTAGATAGACCCGTCAGAAAAGGACTCTCTGATAAGGTGTCATTTGAAAGAGGTATTAATAAAGGGAGCAAGAGAGCTACATTGCTGTCGGGTAGAAGAACATGTCCAGCTTAGTAGATAATAAATAATGTTTATTTTTTTAACTACTAAGAGGCTTCCTAACTCCTAAGTTTATTAATCAGAGTTCTCTATGGCAAGTGACAGAAAGGGTATTTAGTAAAAGCATATTGGATAGTTCACAGATGCTCAGAGCACTGGAAAACTTGATGCAACTTATACATCCAGGAAAAAGTGGTCAGATGAAAAACAGAGAGCCATGATACCAAGAACTAGAACTCCAGCCTCTGGACCCCTATATGGGTGTAGGGAGCCTGGACTTTGCAGCAACTGTTGTAGCCATCAGACAATATTTTCTGGTCTTCACTTCTTTGTATCACCTTCTTGCTAGTGAAAATCCAGTACCACTAAGTTTGATTAGCAGAGCCTACTTTATGTGCTCAGGTCCTCATTGTAAAGAGTGCAGGATAGTGAATGGTTAACATTTTCAGCTTTTTTGGATGGGGAATTCCAAACACAGGAAGGGCTTTTTCTGCTGGGTAGTCATAAGGAATTACAAATTTTCCTACAAAAGGTGTTTCCTACAAATCATTATTTAACAAAAATCACCTTGTCTTATATTGTCCTTAGCCTCAAAATGATTAATAGCACTTTGCTGTTTATAAATACCTGTTTATTTAAAATATTAAATATCCACAGTAACCACTTATGTTTGCATAAAGTTCAATACTCCTATGATCTAAGTCTTAATGAGACAGAAACAAAATTTCACTTTAGCTAAAAGGATTTGGATTACATATGAGAATAGGTATGTATAGTTTATCCTTGAAATGTATTATTAAGTTGTTGTTGGATAAATATGAAAAGTGCATCAGAAGAGATGCAATTTGCATATGTAAATAGGTTGAATATACATAAATGATGACACTACCTTGTGAGGACATCTACAACACAATCAGCATTAACTTCTAAATCTCAACTGTTCCAGTACCCAAACCATCTTATGGGGTCTCAGTCTATTCCCAAATATTAAATCTCCCTCAGAACGTCAGGTATCTCCAGCATGGTTGTATCACAAGTGCTCTAGAATAGGACTCCTCATGGTCATGCCGATTCCTGACGTGTCTAGTTGCCCCACCACTGCCTTTGATACTGGAGTCTTGTAGGTACAAATACTTTCTTCTGTTGCCCTCTTTTAATTCTCAACTGGATGTCAAAGCTGCTCTGAATAAGCTCAGAGTCTTATAACATCTTTTATGAACATAATTGTAAGTTTCTCTCTAATACTCTTTTTATAGAGGTTTAAAGCTAGTTAATCAGTTCAAATAAGGGAAGAACACAATGTCTATCACTTCCATTTTGTTGATCAACACACTTTTCCTAGGGTATTTATCTTACTAGTATCATCACCATAATCAGCAATACAGTGTCCCCTTGCTCCTTTAATCAAAAAATTAAAACCCTTCTCTCACATCTGTGGACATAGACATCTGCAGGTGACATTGCACAAAAAGCAGTGGAGTTTAGCTTCTGCTAAGACACGCTGATACTCCTAGACTAATAAATAGTTGAAAATGGATTTGAGATGATTAGCTGTACAAATTGGGTGTGTTTGGTTCATACTATGACTCATCTTTCGTTCTAGATAATGCAGAAACTCAGGTGTCCAAACTACCCACGTTCTATGTTCCTGTGGTTATTTTCAAATCCAAATGGGAAGTAATGGGCTCTTGACTTACTTAAATGAAATCTGTTAAAATGTGCCATTAACAACAGGAATGTACCAGCCTGGCTCAGTTCATATCAGAAACAGATCAATAAAGAAGAAAAGTCTGCATTTTCCTACCTGAGCAGATTGGCCTGATTCTGAGCAATTAGTAGCTTGAGGAAAAATAGAATAACAAATTCATGACCGTGTATAGCTGAATATTTTGTATTTATATGAGCAGATTATTCAAAGAGATCAACTTACTTTTAAAAACACTTAGAAATTTTTTCTTCATAACAACTTTTTATGGGGAAGAAAGATTCGTACCACCATTTATATAGAAGAAGAGGTTGAATTGCTGAGAAAGGGTGGCAAAATAAGAGGTGGTTGCATTATTCCTATACTGTAAATCTCTGACCTAAAACCCTTCTTGAAGTCTATGTGATAATGATATTAAAAATATGAATCTTTGTTTATATATACTCCTATCCTTCATATGTTAGTATTTTGATGAGACCTTATGTATGTACTTTCCATCTTGATTCCTTATTAAGTCCTTTGAAAGCTGCTGTTCCTTATCTAAAGTTCTTATTCGTATGAATCTTGAATTTAGTGTTTTATTCAGTGTGAAGACATATTGGGGTTTACAAGAACACAAATTCATATATATGGAATTTAATGTGTAATAGTTCTTAGACTCTAAGAATATCGTATTTTCAGTATTTCTGTAAGAATGTTGTAAACCTCTTTTTATATTGCTCCTAGAGAGTGTCAGCTTAATTGACAATTTACTGTTTGCTTTGAACTAGAAGAGGCATCATCCTTTATGCTCTGTGGAAGGTCGTTGATATATATTTTAAGCTCCATTTATAAAACTGAACTGGTGTGGAATTTCTGTTTTTTCAGCTAATAAATAGGACTTTGTCTTTCCAAAATAATTATACAAATTATACAGATTTAAAGACACAAATTTTTCTTTGAGTCAGAAGGTTCTTGCTCCTCAAATCTAAAACAACAAAAAGAGTTTAAATAATGCTTTTCTCCCCCAGTATAAGTTGCACATCTCAGAGGAGCTATAATGCTTTAAAGATACTGTATTTTCACAACAATATTCCTCTGATGTAAGTGGAGAAATATTTTAATATTACTTTTATTATAATTAGCAAATATGACTTAGATTTTATTATACTAGAAAAGTATGGAGCAGAGATATTTAAGATTGTATAAGCCTCAAAGCCACTTATATGCTAGATGGAGTAGACTTATTCACTAAAAAGTAATAAAGCAAAATATGTTAAGTATCTTGAATGAAGCTCATGTTATAGAAGTACCTTTACTTACAAACTTTAAAAATAGGAAATATCTGAGAGGAACACATTATTGGCCAGAGCAAAAGCATATGAGACCAGCACACCAACAACAAATGTTATTGATAGCTTCTTGAATAAATCAATTTAGCCTTAAAAGTTGATGGGATTTCAAATAGCCTTTCAGATCCTAATGATTGTTAGTATGTGAAAATCCCAAAATAATTGAGCAAAGAATTCCAAAGACTGAGAGGTAGTTGGAGAATATGGGATTTAAGATACTTTAATGGAAAAGTTATACATAATAGTAAGCAGCAGGAGAAAGGAATGATGTGAGCAAAGAAATAAAGATAGAAAGTTGATTGGCCATTTGGAGAATACTAAGTCAACCTGGTAGGATTAAGTGTAGAATTTGTTCAGATATTTAATATATTGCAAATTGAGAAAGGTAGATCAAGGAAAGATGAAAGTTTGAATGTAGAGAGTGATGTATGCAAAAAAAATGTGTTAAATATATGAGATCTATTGCTGAGAGCAGGGTAAATTCAAGAGGACTAGTTTTGGGTGAGAAGGGAAGAGAACTATGCTTATTAAGCATCTACTATATTCTAATTATTGTATGTGCTTAGCATATGGTTCTTTGACTTCAGAAACTACTGTCTGGCAGGATGTCATAAACTCATGGACAAGGGTAGGATTAAATGTGACTGGAACGAAATGTTTTAAATTGACAGGGCTTGAAGCCTGATTTTAAGGGGCAAAAGGGAGATGGATGGGTTCAGAATATCTCAAAGTCTTTGAACTGAGTTTTAAGGCACAGACATTCAGGTGTATTGGAGGAAGCAGGAAAATAGCAGATGACAAAGAAAAAGAGCTTGAACTGAAGAATCAGGATATGCAGAGTTATAGAAATCCAGGGATGACACAGTTTTAATTCTAAAGGGGACACTTTCACAAAAGAGGCCTGTTTGTAATTCAGGTGCCCCAGCTTCTAGTACTGTCATCTATCCAGCTACTGATCTTAACAGTTAGGGTTGAAATAAACCTATGTAGCTTTTACCAGTAAACGTAGCTCCTTGGATTTAAAAAAATGGTGTGTCATGATTATTCTGTTTGACAGATTCTGATTTTTAACTATCCAGAAAAAAAATCATTAAATAATTACTATAAAACAGCACAACGTTAATAATCTTAGGCACTTAAGTCTTCATTAACCTCATTAGCTGATGCTTTCTCCCAAGAACCTATTTTTAATTCTTTTTTTCCATTTGCCTAATGTCTTGCTTCCTGGAAAAGAGAGCTGATGAAAAACCAAGGAGGCAGATTGAGAAAAAAAAGAAAACCAAAAAATCTTGTTATTTGGATAACATGAGATAATGGTGTCTTGGTTACTGCCTGTTATGTCCCCAGCTGTGTCATTAAATCTGAAATCACCAACTCCAAATAATGCACATAGTTACAACAGTGGAGAGCTAAGTCATCATTTCTGGGAAATTGGAGGATAGTGTCCTCAGTGAGTCTTCTCTTCAAATTTCACTATTCAAGGAAAATAATTTCTTGTTTCAATTGTAGGAAAGATGCTTTTCATATTGAAGCCTCATTCAAAGATGCAAAACCATTGGATAATTGCTTAAATAATCTTATTTAAGTTGATGAAAAAGGCATCTTTATTTTTGTTCTTAGATCCAATGTAAGTCAAAATGGGTGTATTTTTTGCCACTGATCAAATGGGTAGGAGCTAAAAATGGTGGGAATTTTATTAAAAGAAGAGATAACACATTTCAGGGTAGTTTTATCATCAGATTTATTGTCTTATGGTAGGAAATTAACTAAATGGCTCCCTCAAAGCATTATAATTTATTATGGAATGAAGACCGTTCAGAAAGTGAGCCAATGGGAAAGTAAAGCTATATTTATCTCATTAATTGAACATAACATCACATATTGAAAAATACCTGATGTATTTATATATTAGTCATTGTGTTTCTTGTGCACATAGCACGTGGATACACAGATTTAGCATGTGCCATTCAGAAATACATATTTACCATTGCATTTGCATGAATATTTCCAGTAGGTTTTCTGCACCTTTGTCTGTGATAGCAAAGCCAAGCCACAGATTTGGTGTGCATATTGACCTGCAGTCTGACTCCCACACAAGCTTGAAGGAAGAATTTGTTGTGGGCAAACCAACTGCATGCGTGGGTCACATATGACAACATTTATGACAATTACCGTTTTGTGCTTTCTTCTGAATAAAAGTATTTACTTTGTTTAATTTCCAAATAATATTTAAGAGGGTTATTTCCATATTTGTTCAACAAAAACATGGGATAATAGAGAATGAGAAACACCTCTGGGATATTATCTTTTTTGATATGTGTGAATCAAACTGGGTTTTAAAACAATACATGGCCTATAGGTGGCACTGAATAAATATTTATTCAATACTTGGCTGTAAAATGACTTAAGCCTACTGAATTCAGTGAAATACTGCTTTCAGTGATGGTGTTTGGTGTTCTTCCAATGTACTTATTTTACTATTGTACTGCAGACTATGAATAAGGACATATGGTAGAAAAAAAGTAATGGGACTGTTTTGGGGGAGTAAAGGTATAGTATGTAATTCTATTTGAGTTTATACATTGAGGTTTGGGGAGGAATATTTATAAAAAGAAAGAGTAGGAAAACTCCAAGTTTGGGAGATACAGAGTTTATGAGAGCATTAACATTTGTGGTTGAATTTATGCATTAGAACATTGGTTTATAGACTACTTAGCTGTTGCTGATCTATAATAAAGATAAAACTTTGTTACTTAGGATGACTTAGGGCTAAGGGGGTTTGGAGCTGGGCTTTCTTAGCATCAACCTTCCTTTATGACAGCATGGAGTGAATCTGAAGTACAAGGTTTGAAAACAACTGCACTAGAAATAAGTAGGCTCCAAGGTACACAAATATTTGTTGACTGAATGAATGAAAGTATGAGTGTGAATAGACATATATTTGGTGAGATGATTAAGAAGATAAAGATGATGATGGTTGTGACAAAACACTTACTGAATCCTTCCTGTGTGCTACATATTGTTCTAAGTGGTTTTATTTAATGCTCACAATGAACCAATAAGGAAGATACCATTATTATCTCCATTTTACAGATGAGGAAACTGAATCACAGAGAGATTAAACAAATTGCCCAAGATTGCAGAGCTAGTAAGTGATCATCCTCATTAATAAATTTTATTAATATTAATATAATGAATAGATAATTGATTAATGCAGCAAATTGAATTAAACAAGTACTTATGTCTTTTGTATCTGTATATCTATATTTGTATCTACATCTGTATCTGCTGTGTACCGAATATGTGAAACATGTAGTAGAAATCAATGAGAGATAAACATAGTTCTTTCTTTGAGGCACATATAGTTTTGTTAGAAGATGCACTTACACATAATACAACCCAATTCTACATTTATTTAAGTGGTTTGTTTAGGAAATGAAGGCAATGAGAAGTCAGAGATTATTTGGTAAGATTCTGTAGACTGGAATGATTATTAAAGGCTTTGTTTAGAAGATAGGACATAACATAAAAAATGTAGGATGGCTAATAAGGATAAGAGAATGTTCTAGGATGGTTGAAAAATGAAGAAAGATGTGAATTATAAATACCATATATGCAGGTACTAAATGTAGAGATATATCTAAAATTAGGGTTTGGGCTTGGCAACTGAAAAGTTAGATTGGAATGATGATACAGTTTCTGGAGGATGTCTTAGTCTTCTCAGGCTGCTGGAACAAAATACCATGAATAGCGTGGCTTAAAAGATAAACATTTCTCACAGTTATGGAGGCTGAGAAGTCAGTAACATGCTGGACTATTTGGTATCAGGTAAGAGCCTCCTTCCTGGCCTGTTGATGGCCATCTTCTCATTGTGGCCTCAAGTGGCAGAAAGAGAAACAAGCAGTTTCCTGTCTTTTCCTATAAGGGCACTAATCCCATTATAAAGGCCCCATCCTTGTGATCTAATTACCTCCCAAAGGCCCCATCTCCAAATACTATTTCACAGGGGACATGAATTTTGGGAGAAACACAAATAGAGGATCTTGAATACAGGATATAGAGTCTGTGTTCTATTTTGAAATTAATTCTGAATGTTTTTGAGAAAACAAAGTAGTAGGTGGGAAGTAGTAGTAGTAGTAGTGCTATAGCAGGATTAGCATACTGTTTGATTCAAGACAAATTAGTACAGGGATTGAATAGATCCTGTAAGAAGTAAGGAAATGTGTTAAGAAGGTATTGCAATAATTCAGGAATGGGTTAATAAGTACCCAACTTGGAGTCATGGCAATGGAATAAAAATCAGGGGAGAGAGAATCAGGAATATGGTTGATGGCTAAATTCAGTCACTTTCATTTGGCCACAGGTTGAAATGCTCCTAGTAATTTCTGCTGAATACTTTCTGAAGTGCAAAAACCAACTTTGAAATGTAGTGAAATAGAGTGGCTGCTGGCACCAGATTGTTTAGCCTGTTGCAGCTGTAAATCACCATATATACCTTACAACAGAAAATGCTCCAGTGTAAGACATAACTTGTATAAAACTGAGACAGATGAGATCTGGCACTCTTAAAAAATAAATGTAAATAATTTAATGGTAAGATTTTGGCACAAAAACATTAATTATAAGACTAACAATTCACCTGCATAGATCATTTGCTATGTCCATGTCTTAATTATGCTGCCACAGATTAACACTTACTTTGAAAAGCTGACTATAACAACTAGGAACAACAAATTCTGGTGAGGATGGAGAGAAAGGGGAACCCTCCTCCACTGTTGGTGTGAATGTAAATTAGTTCAACCATTGTGGAAGGCAGTATGGAGGTTCCTCAAAAAACTCAAAATAGAAATACCATTTAACCCAAAAATTCCACTCCTAGGAATTTACCCTAAGAATGCAGGATCCCAGTTTCAAAAAGACATAGGCACCCCTATGTTTACTGCAGCACTATTTACAATAGCCAAGAAATGGAAGCAACCTAAGTGTCCATCAGTAGATGAATGGAAAAAGATGTGCTACATATACACAGTTGAGTATTATTCAGCCATAAGAAGAAAACAAATCCTGCCATTTGCAACAACATGGATGGAGCTAGAGGGTATTATGCTCAGTGAAATAAGCCAAGCAGAGAAAGACAAGTACCAAATGGAACATAAGAACAAAGCAAAAACTGAAGGAACAAAACAGCAGCAGGTTCACAGAACCCAAGAACAGACTAACAGTTACCAAATGGAAAGGGACTGGGGAGGATGGGTGGGAAGGGAGGGATAAGGGGGAAAATGGGGCATTATGATTAGCACACATAATGTAGGGGGGTGGGGACATGGGTAAGGCTGTATATACAGAGAAGACAAGTAGTGATTCTATAGCATCTTATTACATTGAGGGACAGTGACTGTAATGGGATATGTGGTGGGGACTTGATAATGGAAATCTAGTAACCACAGTGTTGCTCATGTGATTATATATTAATGATACCAAAAGAGAAAAAAAAAGAAAAGCAAAAAAAAAGCACAAACTAGAAATATAAGCATTTTTCACTGAGATTAGTTGAGGCTAGAAGGCCAAGAGCAACTTGACTTAGAAGTTTGAATACTCCACAGATGAAGAAAAGTATCTCAGCATAGCGTATATTTTCACTGTCAATTAAAACATACGATTGTAAGATTTACTATAGCCTGTTCAAAGGCCCAGCTTATTTAGAAAAAAATCCATCTTAAAGCTAAGATTGCATTTTAATGAAACAAACAATAACAGCCCATCTTGGAAGCAAAGCAGGCAGTTTTAATTGATATGCTCCCAGATCAAAAAGTGGCTATCCTGGGAAAGAATCAGAGTAGTAGATTTCTTGTGTTAAGCTAACTTTGAAGAATAACTCACTGATAAGAAACTTAGTATCTCTTCAAAAATAAACATTTTGGTGCCATCTGGCAGGTCTGCATCCCTAGCCTTTTGTGTCTCAACCACCTATAAATCCCCTAGACAACGCACCACCCCAGGCTTTCTTGTCCCTCCTAGTGTGAACCAGAAGCTCTGTCCTCTCACTTTATTTCTAAATAAAAGCCTCTCACTGGCTTTCCTAAAAAAAGAAAAAAAGAAAAGAAAGAAAAGAAAAGAAAAGAAAAGAAAGAAAAGAAAAAAGCTGACTGTAACATTTTACATGTGTCAAAGATATATTACTCTTCAATTTTATGGATTTTATACATGAAATCATTTTAAACATTAGTGGCAAATTGCTGTGATTAGATAACTATACTGCCATAAATTTTAACCAGAAAAAAATGTTTACTGGTAATTCTGAGGTGTTACAACCATTCCATTTTACTTGATGTGAATATCATAGGGCAGCAGAAGGTAGCAAACTTTTCCAGGGAAAGTATCTTTCTATTCTGAAATTTGGCAAGTGCTATAAATATATAGGTGTCAAAGTGTATGCTATACAGTTTGAACTGTAGTATTTAACAAATATCTTTCTTGCCCTCAGTAGCAGCACATATTTAAACTCTGACTCTAATAACCCAAATCAATATAATTTCTGAATAGTTTATGATGAAAATTAAGGGATGGCATTTGTCCTATGGGATAAACTAATCAGTAAGAGGGTAGTGAGTTGCTTTAAGTCTATGGACCTGTGGATGTGCTCAGCATTTTATAATTCCTGTCAACATGCTTTATGTCCCTTCATGAACAGCTTTGGTACATCGTCATAGCCAGCTCATAGCGCTGGTAAGGAATGAAAGGGAGTGGGGCCTTCTCCACGATGTTTCCTCTGCAAGGGCTGAAGGTCAGGAGGTAAAGGGCTAGTTATTGTACCTCAAGGTAACTTTCATCTCAACATGCTTGAGTGTGGAGAGGAAAGCTCTGCCCTCTCTAGTGAGTGTGCAATTTTTCCTTAATTTATCTTCCTCTTTCCTGGTTTATGCCTTCATTTTAGTGAAGCTCAGCCTCCTGTAGATTCCTGAGAAAGAGGAGTAAACTTCCAAAGTCCTGCATATCCAAAATGGTTTTTATCTTGACACTTAATTTTGAGTCTGGCTGGGTATATAGCTTTTCCCTGACTTATGATGGGTTTAATCCTGATAAAACCATCATTAAATTGAAAATATTGTAAGTTGAAAATGCATTTAATACACCTAAGCTACTGAACGTCATAGCTTGGTCTAGTCTCTTTGAAACGTGCTCAGGATACCTTCATGAGCTTACGGTTGTGTACAGTCATATAGCAAAAAGCCTGATATATAATAAAGTGTTGACTGTCTTATGTGGTTTGTTGAAAATTGTACTGAAAATGAAAAGCAGAATGCCTGAATGGGTACAGAACGGCTGTAAGTGTGGCAGTTGTTTACCCCATAATCACTTGGCTGACTGGGAGCTGTGGCTGGCTGCTTGCTGCCCAGCCTCATGAGAGGATCCTACTGCACATCACTAGCCCAAGAAAAGATCCACATTCAAAATCTGAAGTATGGTTTCCACTGAATTTGTATTACTTCATACCATTGTAAAGTTGAAAAGTCATAAATTGAACCATTAAGTTGGGGACTGTAAGAAAGGAACCTCCTTTCTTCAGTGGTTTAAAGTTATTGCTGTATATCTTTAAGGTTCCTCATGTTAATGTTGCTTGTATGTGATCTGTTTTTTATTGGTCTCTTTCTCACCAGAGCCCTGAGATTTTAGGATAATATGCCTTATGGCAGGATATTTTTATTCATTGTTGTGAGTTTTTTTCAATCTGGAAAAACACATCCATTTAATTCTGGAATATTTTCTTGAAACATTTCTTAATGCTTTTTCTCTCTTCATTTTCTGTGTTCTTATTTCTGTAATTTCTGTTATTCATATATTAGATATCCTGAACTAGTTGTTCATGTCATTGTTCTAGTTTTTGCTCTCTTAAGCTTCTCTTTCTGAAAGATTTACTCAATTTTATCTTTTGATACTTTTACTGAGTTTTTCACTTCTGTAATCAAAAGTTTAATTTCAAAGAGCTGTTTTTTTTTTTTTTTTTGGAATGCTTCTATCAGCACTGGCACCATTTTTGTCTTTATGGATGCAATAGATTATTTTTATCTCTGAGTATAGTAGTGATTTTTATGTGTTCTTCTCCTTGTGTAGTCCTTATTTCCTCCAAGATGTTATCTTTTTCATTAGAGTCATGACTCAGATGTTCATATTTTTGTCTGCTGCTCCCATTTAAGAGTAGGGGCCCCAAAAGTCTAAGGATGAAGTTAGGGCCTGTGTACCATGAGCTTTACTGTAGGGCGATATGTCTGGGCTTTTGTTGGGTAACTTCTATTATTCCTCTTCACTGGTCAGACTCTTTGAAGACTGTTCAAACATTCTAGATGTAGGTAAAAGGTCTAGTAACTGCTGCTGTTCTAGATCTGAGTAGGGAGAGTTGATAAAAGTGTAAGAATTCAGTAAGTATTTAGTACTTTATCTCTCTCTGTTGCCTTCTGCAGTATTTCTACCCTCAATTGTTTATCATTTATTCCCCCCACATCACTTTTCTCCACCCCTGCCAAATCCAGAGGCTCTGGCTTTTTTAACTTCTCCAATAAATAAAGCTTCAGTCTTTTGCTGGGGATAAAAAAGAGGAACTGAAGAACTACTGCTCCAAGCAATCTTCCTTACTGTAGGACACTCTCTTTATCATCATTTCCAAAGTGAACTACTGGCATCGATGCCTGAGACTTTTGAGGATTCTGTTGAATAAGGAAGGTTTATTTTTGGCATTCTCCACTACTGCTTTAGGATTCTGTTTCTCAGATAGTTTATGTGATTATCCCTGATTTTGCTGCTTTTGCCTCCTGTTTTTCCATTTTCTGTTCTTATGTCTTAAAGTCTCTATTCTCTTATTTTTCCATCTTCTACTCTTATGTCTTAAAGTCTCTATTCTAGTGGGGTTTGAGGAGAAAGCAAAAGTAGGTATGTGATGTGTGCTCACTTCTCCATTCTAATGCCTAGAAGTGTCAACATTTATTTATCATTTATTTTCCTCATATTATGGATATTTCTGTATGCTACCTTAAATTAATTTTTTTAAAGAAGTAAAAAATACTAAAAGAAAATGATTACGCTGCTTAGAGTTTTACTTGTGTCTAAACTCTTCATTGTATAATAGAGAACCTTTCGGTTTACTGTTGAATTATGAAAATGTGAATTGTTATTAATTTAATTCTTTGAAACTCATCTTATTTCCATGTTCTCGAGGCTCACTCCAATATCTCCTTTGATGTATCCCCAATGGCAACTTTTCCTACTTCACCATTAATTCTGAAACTGACTTTCCTAACATCTATGTCTTAGTGCCCAGTGGCATCTCATCATTTTTAGTCAGGCAAATTGACTTTCCTCTTGGAAGAAATCCAGAGAGTGCAGCCTGAAAGTATTCTAGATTTGGCTATGCCAAATATGTTTCACCTTGAGATATTAGTTGTTCTGAAACAGAAGGAACTTGGTTGTATTAGGAAATGACAAGAATTTAATTCATTTTTGAAAAGCTCTTTTATGTGTGTTTTCACAAACAGCCAAAGAAGTCTGGTCATTCTTTTTGCATTCCAGGTGCTGAAGTGGTGCACAAAGGTTTTAAATGAATGACATGTGTCTTATGGGCAGTGAAGTGTGTATTGTGCTGAGGTGTCTCAGGGCTGGTCAGGAGTTAGGAAACTTCCTAGAGAAATGTTCTATATTTAAAGGAAAAAAAATATTTCTGAGGAGTTAATCTTAAACCAATTCTCTGCTGGTTTTGTCTGAACTCAGAGAATATACAAAAAAAAGGTGTTTTTAAGCAGAAAGCACCACACAATTCTTATTATTTGCTTACATTTATTTTCTGTGCTGAACTTTGAAACATGTTCTCTTTTAACCACATCACTTAAAAAATGTGTTTAGTAAAGGGAATGAAAAAGTATTTTATTGAAGTGTAGGGTTTAGTCAGGTTTTTTAAGTGCATTTTTAAGATACTGTGGTTGTCCAGACTCCTGTTAGTATCTACATAAATGTGGACTTGGATGAGTTAGGAGAAGCAGGAAACAAGTATCTTGGCTTTTAGATGCCCCTCATCTGAAATAGGAGTTTTTGGATAAAAGGAATTTAGTGGGCAAATTTTTATCCACAAGCATCGAATAATGAATCAAGATAAATTGTAAGCATTTAAGATTTTGCTAAATACATCTGGGCAGAGGTACTGAGGTAGGCAATCACCACCAGAGGGTATCATGAAGGGATGAAATGACAAATATCGTACACATAAAAATCAAGACTCTTACCTACCTCACATGCTGATTAAATGCTAGCAGTACAAAAAACAATATTTCACTTTTATGGAATCTAATATGTGCCTCATCAGAAAATACTATGTAATTTATATGATTATTAAATGTTATTGGAAAAAATTAATGGGCAAGGGGTTACGTTGGAAATAATTATAGATGAATTAAGAAGATGAAAAAATAATCTACTTAGGTTCACAATTCTGTATGATGTAACTGTTCAACAAATTTGCTGTGTTATGATTGACTAGAGGGGCTCTTTTGTGGGGGTCAGCTTTATTGAGGTGTAGTTTCCATAATTAAATTCATTGAAGTATACCATTCAATGATTTTTAAAGAATGTGTACAGTTGTGTAGCCACCACAATCATCATATAGAATATTTCCATTATCCTTCATAACTGTCTTTAGTCAATCCTCTATCCTTCAAATTTTGGCCATCACTCATCTGCTTTCCATATCTACTGTCTGCCTTCTTAAGAATTTCATATGGATGGGACTATAGAGTATGAAGTTTTTTGTGTCTGACTTCTTTCATGCAATATACTTCTGTTGAGATTCACCTATGGCTTGAATGGATATACTGCAATTCACAAGTTGATAGACATTTGAGTTCTTTCCATTTTTGGCACTAGTGAATACATTTGTTATAAACTAGTCCTTGTGTGGACATGTATTTTCATTTATCTTGGGTAAATCCTAGAAGTGAAATTGCTGGGTCACATAATAAATGTATACTAAATGAACAAAAAATGGTCAAACATTTTTCCAAAACAGCTAAAATCTAAAATGTCTGTTTTGCTTTTCCAGTGGCATTATGTGAGAGTTTCATTTGCTTCCCATCCTCACCAAAACTTGGTATTTCTCAGTGCTTTAATGTAACCATTCTAGCAAACGTCTGTTGGTACTTAAGTTTTAATATTAATCTTGTAGTTATTAGCACCCTTCGTGTGCTTACTAGCCACGTAAATCTTTTCTCTAGTGAAGTGTCTGTTCAAGTATCTTACCCATTTTTTTGACAGTTTATCTTATTGTTGAGTTTAAGAATTCCTTATTCTAAATACAAGCCCTTTATAAGACACATGTTTATGTTTCCCCTAATTTGTCTTGACTTTCCATTTTCTTATCAGTGTCATTTGAAGAATAAAATATTTCAATTTTGATAAAGTTTAATATATTTATATTTTTCCCTTTAGAGTTTATGCAATTTGTGTCCTATTTCAGAAATCTTTGTGTAACTCAAGGTCACTAATGTGGTTTTTTCCCCTAAAAGTTTTATAGTTTTATATTCTACATGACCCATTTTGAGTTAATTTTTGCTTATGGTGTGAGGTAATGGTTGAAACATATACATATTGCATATGAATATCCCAACTTAGTGGGAAAAGGAAAAATATTTTAACCAAATGAATAGCTCATAGGTGTTTAGGAGGATCAGGATAATGAGTTCTTCTAGCAAGGCCCATCCCCTGTGAAAAAACAAATGAGGAAGCACAAAGCAGTGTGTCAGAGCCTGGTGCTTCAGTCACACCAAAGGATGTAAGGCTGGATGCATACCTCTCTGATGACATAGGTTCCATTTTCCTTAATGTGTCTATCTGCTTACCCCTTGATTAGAATATGGCTTAACTGTATGAGCTTGAGGATATAATTTAACTATTTGTACCTAAATTTCCCCATCAGTAATGGGGATCAAAATAATATCTGCCTCGTAAGTGTTCTTAAAGGGATTAAACAAGGCAATGCACACAAAGCACTCAAATATTAGACATTATTATGTGCACCTGTTCCTTCCCAGTGAAGGTCCTAAGCAGCAGCTCACTTAAACATGAACAGTATTCATAAGCTCATTCAATATTATGTTCATACCTCTTCTGTTCCCTTAGAAAAACAGTATTAGCACAAACATCCAGTTACTTTCTTGTGATTAACAATTCTGGAAAGGGTCCTTCTAACTTAATAGTTTACAAAGCCATCAAAACTGATTAACTGAGAATGACTGAGCTCACATCATGAATTATGTTCAGATTACTAAGCGGTTCACTTAAATATAAACACAGTTAAAAATGATATCCAGATAAATTTACATCCCTCCCCCATGTTTATTACCAATTAATTTTCCAGGGGTTTTGAAAAACACCCTGCCACCACTGTTAAAGATATTTTCCTTCTAATTTTCATCCATATTCCGTTTCTCGCTGTCCTTGTTCACTGCTATCCATTGATCCTCTTCTGTATTCCATGCTGGGCCTATAGCTGCTGATGTAGTCAGCTTCACGGCAGTCTTGTCGCACTCTTGATTTAAGACTGATAATGCAGATCACAGACATTTCTAAGACCCTGACTGTATTTCTATGTGCCTAACAATTCTCTTCTCATTTGCTTTTACAGGTAGTTAGTCAGCTTCCCCCATTTTTGCAAATTTGTTGATGGTAGCTGCCTATTATAAAATGTCTCTTTTACATATCGCTGGGCAGTGCGAGGCTTTACAGAACTTCCTGGACAGGATTAGTTACACCCCTCCCTCCCTCCTCCCTTCCCTCCACCCCTCCCTCCCTCCTCCCTCCTCCCTCCTCCCTCCTCCCTCCTCCCTCCTCCCTCCCTCCCTTCCCTCCACCCCTCCCTCCTCTCTTCCTCCCTCCTCCCTCCCTCCCTCCTCCCTTCCCTCCTCCCTCCTCCTTCCCTCCCTCCTCCCTTCCCTCCACCCCTCCCTCCTCCCTTCCTCCCCCCTCCCTCCTCCCTTCCTCCCCGCTCCCTCCTCCATCAACCAATCTCCTGAGCTTGGCCTGTTGTTGGAGCCATGCCTGCATCCCACTTCTTTGGTCCATTTTGGCAACTTTTGTCTTTTGTCCTGGGCCTTACATGGGGACTGAGCCAGCCAATATGGCTTCTAGATTTTGTGATCATGTCAACTGTCAGAGGAGCCCATCTGTTTCTGGGACTATACTGAAATACTGAGTTTGTCTTCTTAAGTCTGATTAACAATTTTCTCATTGAAAGTTACAAGTTGGCCATTTAACAATTATTTTACTTTCCTTCTCTAGGTCAGTTCCTTGTCTCTTTTTCCTCATCTGATCTTGTAAGGAAATAATCTGAGGTACTTAGTTTAAGTGAGTTGTTCTAGGTCACGTTAGCTTAAAATTATAAAGCCTTTTCAGAGCACCAAGTTCTGATGCCAAGATCATATTGCTTTCTGCTCTGTTTCAATAAAATTAAAAGACATTATTGATCATTTATTTTGTCTTTTGTACTACTCTCTTAATTCTTATTCCATTTCTTGCCCATCAACAGAAAAAAAAAAAATATGTGGACAAGAGGAGAGTTTTGGTTACCATGTAGCTTGTCTCCAAAGATGGTCCCTGCAATTTCTCCACTTCCTGCACAGTATGGTTCCCCCACTCCTCACTGGAAGAAATAGAGTACTCTCCCCTCCCTTTGAATCTGCACTGCTCTTGTAACTGCTTTAACAAACAGAATGCTCTGGCACTTCTGAACCCAGGCCTGAAAGGGACTAACAGCTTCCATTCTCTCCTTCTGGAGCATTCATTCTTGTGATGACCTTTTGAAAACCCAGTTGGCACACTCTAAGCAGCATAAGACCTGAGGTGCTTTGGTCTATAGCCCAAGAGAAGCTCCCAGTTGACAGCCAGTACCATCTGCCAGCCTGAGAGTGAGCTATCTTGGATGTTCCAGTATAGTCCAGCCCCCAGACTCTGCAGACCCAGCCCCAAGGCTTTCAAACAGAACTGTCCGTCTGATTCCAATCAACCTGCAGAAATATGGGAGATATTAACATGGCCAGTATTAAAAGCTACTAAATTTTGAGATGTTTATTGAACAGCAATGGATAGCTGAAAATGTTATCTCTGTAACAAGGCTTATATCTTCTGTCTTTATTTTGAATAATGAAAGCAACTTGTGAAAAGTAATGAATTCCATGACTTCCTGGACAGACTGGCTTATTATATTAAAGTAACAATGATCTCTGCTACAATAAAGTATTTCTAAAAAGTACTTTTAATGACCAGAAATCTGTGAGTACTTTTAATGGGCAGTTATCCTGAGCAGAGTCAAATGAAAATGACAGTGGAGTTTAAAAAGGCTCATTAATTTGGGAAGAGTACATGATCTAAAAGCAAAGGAACTTGGATCAGTTTGGTAAATATATCCTCTTGTGCTTTTTTAAAAAGCATACTCATGGTTTGACATTTGAGGCTTAATTTTGAGCTAAAGTATCTAAAGAAAGTAGTTTTTTATGGACTAAGACACAGAAGAGGAGCAGAGTACTAGGGATTAGGAAACATCAGAAGGTATTTTCTCCTGGGAGACTCTGCAGCTAACGCTTAACATTAGGGAAATAGAAAAGCAATATTATTTCAGAAATATGTTTTTCTAAAAACTTATGATGTATATATTTTCCAAATCAGAAACTGGGACATCTAGTTGACAAACATATATGAAATTATGGAGCCAGAAGGATGGAATCATTAGGGAAAAATATCATAAATGCACAGCCACAGAGATGATAGTGTAGGTGATAATAAAAAATAATTGTATAAAAGTAAATAGTGATTATTATGTGTCAAGTATTATCCTAAGTATCAGGCATTAACTCCTTCACTACTTACAAAAACACTATGACATCCTATGTTAATCCTTATTGTCCAAATGGGGAAATTGAGGCACAACCTTCTTGGTGGCAGAGCAAGCTGTGAGGTCAGTCTTATTCTAGAGTTCATACTCTTTACCACTATACTATGCTACTTGTAAGTAGAGTGTACAGGTTAAGTATAAAATGAGGAAAGCTGCATGTATTAAGTAATGAGAAGGAGTGATCATGGCTGATACAAGCTGATCATATGTAAAATATTTTTAGAGCTTTATTAAACAGAAACTAAGAAACCACCTGCCTGATTCTTATCTCCTCTGGAGACACTGATGGCAAACTTGAAGTTGCTATTCAGTAAGAAGTCCCCATTGCGAGCTCCCTGTTTACCTAGGGATGCTCAGCAAGGAAAATGGTGAAAGAGAATTGCCACCACTCCTAAAGAACTGGCTTAAAGTAGGTTCACATTCATGACCCCATCAGCTCAAGATCCTGTGGGGAACATTAGCCTGGTTTGCAATGGCAAGACTTTCTTTGTGAAAGTCCAATACTTCCCTCTGTTGTATGCATTTAATGTGCATCAAAGATGAGGAACAGATGAGGCAGTAATCTGGGTGCCTCATAACAAATTTCAGTGTACCCTGGTTGTTAAGGACAACACAAAGATCTTCTTGACTATTTCTGTGCACATGACAGCAGGTTGCTAGTATACACCAAGACAAAAAGGAGAATACAGGCTACTGTAAATGCCACCTAATACAGCAACTGGCTCGATATTTTAGGCAGAAATTAATTTTTTTGAGTGTTGGAAATACATGTCACTCCTTCACGCTGAGGACACTATGCCATTAGCCAGTCTTAATACAGTGAGCCTTACTGAGTACTCCCCCAAGAACTTGAACATAAGGAAGTTAACACTACTATTCAAAGTCAAGTATAGGATCAACACAGGGAAGATCTGAACAAGCAAATCCAAACTCATCTGAAATAAAACAGGATTGTTCCCAGGCCAACCAACCTTACATTAACAAGAAAGAAAGAATATATTAAAATATCAATGGAAGAGATTCTCTCTCTCTCTCTCTCTCTCTCTCTCTCTCTCTCTCTCTCTTTTTTCTGATTGAAAGGGAGTTAGTCACCTTGGAGGCATAGAAAAAAATGGAGAGTTAAGTAAAGTTGGACATAGCTGTATGTACAATAAGGAAGGGATTTTCAAATATTGCAGTAGGAGTATCTCTGAGCCAATGACAAGCCATCTTTGGTTTGGTGTAAGGATTGTAGTAGGTGAATGTGCAGTGTTTCTGATCCTCATTCACAACATTATCCCTGACGGTAACTCTACGTGGGACTTTATTAGACTGGGGGCATAACCCTCCTTGTTATGACTCTGTTACAGGTATGTAAACATCTGGTAATGATTTGACTTTCTGTTTAAGTCTGCCAAGAAAGGTTTTAAAATTTGGACCCAGAGGCCAAATTCACACCAAAAAACATTTTCTTATGTAACTAAAATAAGTGTTTTTAAATAGTTGCAAACATAAAAATTGTGCAAGTAATTTGTAATTGATCTTGGTTCCTCTTTGAAAATAGAAATTTTTTATAAGATTAGATTCAAATTTGTAGATGGTAGGATGGTAGCAAATGAATAGAGATAAATAGCAGCTGCTTTCTGTAAATAGGACATTTATATTTTACTTTACTAGAATCTTCACTACTCCTTGTAGATACTCCTTGGATTATTATTACTCCAGCTATTTCACCAACTTAACTGCCAGCTCCTCTAGGATTTTTGAGTTTTTATCTCCTGAGCCTAGAAGGAAATTCTCCGATTATATAAGAATAAATTGGTATCTGTGATAATTCCTCATTCTAATGAAGAAACTGATGTATGTCCAGCTTCCTCTGCAGTTTGGCTGTGAACACTGACCTGAATCTTACTGTCCACAGAATTTTGTATTTCTCATTGTTAAATTATGAATTGTCATCCTTGTCACCACTTAGGTCTTAGATAGATTTCATTTAATGAGATTACACCTCTAAATTTGTCTGTGAGAATAGAAAGAGAAAGGCTAACATATCTAGGAAAAGCATCAAATCCCAGAACATGGAGAATAAGATGCTCTAAGAGGAAGGTCACTTTCTTTTTTTTTTTTGCACTTTATTTATTTATTTATTTTTACAATAGTTTTTTTTTTGTATCATTAATGTACAGTTAGGTGAGCAACATTATGGTTACTAGACTCCCCCTATTATCACCACATACCCCATTACAGTCACTGTCCATCAGCATAGTAAGATGCTATAGAATCACTACTTGTCTTCTCTGTGCTATACCATCTTCCCCATGGCCCCCCTATATTATGTTCGCTGATTGTAATGCCCCTTTTTCCCCCTTATCCCTCCCTTCCCACCCATCTTCCCCAGTCCCTTTCCCTTTGGTAACTGCTAGTCCATTCTTGGGTTCTCTGAGTCTGCTGCTGTTTTGTTCCTTCCATTTTTGCTTTATTCTTATACTCCACAGATGAGTGAAACCATTTGATACTTGTCTTTTTCCACCTGGCTTATTTTACTGAGCATAATGCCCTCTAGCTCCATCCATATTGTTGCAAATGGTAGGATTTGTTTTCTTCTTATGGCTGAACAATATTCCATTGTGTATAGTGCCACATCTTCTTTACACATTCATCTAATGATGGACACGTAGGTTGCCTCCATTTCTTGACTATTGTAAATACTGCTACGATAAACGTAGGGTGCATCTATCATTTTCAAACTGGGATCCTGCATTCTTGGGGTAAATTCCTAGGAGTGGAATTCCTGGGTCAAATGGTACTTCTATTTTGAGATTTTTGATGAACCTCCATACTTCTTTCCACAATGGTTGAACTAATTTACATTACCACCAGCAGTGTAGGAGGTTTTCCCTTTCTCCACATCCTCACCAACATTTGTTGTTTGTCTTGTGGATGTTGGCCATCCTTTCTGGTGTGAGGTGATATCTCATTGTGGTTTTAACTTGTATTTCTCTGATGATTAGGGATGCAGAGCATCTTTGGATGTGCATGTTGGCCATCTGAATTTCTTCTTTGGAGAAGTGTCTATTCAGCTCCTCTGCCCATGTTTTATTGGCTTATTTGCTTATTGTTTGTTGAGGTGCGTGAGCTCTTTATATAATTTGGATGTCAACCGCTTATCGGATATGTCATTTATGAATATGTTCTCTCATTCTTTAGGATGTCTTTTTGTTCTACTGATGGTATCCTTTGCTGTACAGAAGCTTTTAGTTTGATATATAGTCCCACTTGTTCACTTCTGCTCTGCTTCCCTTGCCCAGGGAGATACTTTCATGAAGAAGTTGCTCATGTTTATGTCCAAGAGATTTTTGCCTATGTTTTTTCTAAGATTTTTATGATTTCATGACTTACATTCAGGTATTTGATCCATTTTGAATTTACTTTTGTGTTTGGGGTTAGACAGTAATCCAGTTTCATTCTCTTACATGTAGCTGTCCAGTTTTGTCAATACCATCTGTGAAGAGGCTGTCATTTCCCCATTGTATATCCATGGCTTCTTTATCATATATTAATTCACCATATATGCTTGGGTTTATATCTGTGCTCTCTTCTCTGTTCCATTAGTCTTTGGGTCTGTTCTTGTGCCAGTACCAAATTGTGTTGATTACTGTGGCTTTGTAGTAGAGCTTGAAGTTAGGGAGTGTTATTCCCCTGCTTTATTCTTCCTTCTTAGGATTGCTTTGGCAATTCAGGGTCTTCTGTGTTTCCATATGAATTTTGCAACTATTTACTCTAGTTCATTAAAGAATGCTGTTGGTATTTGCATAAAGATTGCATTGAACCTGTAGATTGCTTTAGGTATGATGGCCATTTTGACAATATTAATTCTTCCTATCCATTAGCACAGGATGCATTTCCATTTAATGGTGTCTTCTTTAATTTTTCTCATGAGTGTCTTTTAGTTTTCAGAGTATAGGTCTTTCATTTCCTTGGTTAGGTTTATTCCCAAGTATTTTATTCTTTTTGATGCAATTGTGAATGGAACTGTTTTCCTGATTTCTGTTTCTGTTAGTTCATCATTAGTGTATAGGAATGCAACTGATTTCTGTCTATTAATTTTGTATCCTGCAACTTTGCTGAATTCACATATTAGATCTAGTAGTTTTGGAGTGGATTCTTTATGTTTTTTTATGTACAATATCATAAAATCTGCAAACAGGGACAGTTTGACTTCTTCTTTACCAATCTTGATGCCTTATTATTTCTTTGTGTTCTCTGATTGCTGTGGCTAGGACCTCCAGAACTATGTTGGATAAAAGAGGGAGTGTGGGCATCCTTGTCTTGTTCCTGATCTTAAACAAAAAGCTTTCAGCTTCTCACTGTTAAGTACAATGTTGGCTATGGGTTTGTCATATATGGCCTTTATTTTATGTGGGGGTACTTGCCCTCTATACCCATTTTGTTGAGAATTTTTATCATGAATGGATGTTGAATTTTATTGAATGCTTTTTCTGCATCTATGGAGATGATCATGTGATTTTTGCCCTTCTTTTTGTTGACATGGTGGATGATGTTGATTTTTGAATATTGTACCATCCTTGCATTCCTAGGATGAATCCCACCTGATCATGATGGATGATCTGTTTGATGTATTTTTGAATTCGGTTTGCTAGTATTTTGTTGAGTATTTTTGTATCTATGTTCATCAGGGATCTTGGTCTGCAACTTTCTTTTTTTGTGGTGTCTTTTCCTGGTTTTGGTATTAGAGTGATGTTGACCTTGTAAAATGTGTTTGGGTGCATTCCCTCCTCTTCTACCTTTTGAAAAACTTTAAAGAGAATGGGTATTAAGTCTTCACTAAATGTTTGATAAAATTCAGCAGTGAAACCATTTGGTCCAGAGATTTTGTTCTTAGGTAGTTTTTTGATTAATAATTCAATTTCCTTGCTGGTAATTGGTCTATTAAGATTTTCTGTTTCTTCCTGGGTCAGCCTTGGAAAGTTGACTTTTCTAGAAAGTTGTCAATTTCTTCTAGGTTAACCAGTTTGGTATCATATAATTTTTCATAGTATTCTCTAATAATTCTTTGTATTTCTGTAGTGTCAGTAGTGATTTTTCCTTTCTCATTTTTGATTCTGTTTATGTGTGTAGACTCTCTTTTTTTCTTGATAAGTCTGGCTAGGGGTTAATCTATTTTGTTTATTTTCTCAAAGAACAAGCTCCTGTTTTCATTGATTCTCTCTATTGTTTTATTCTTCTCAATTTTATTTATTTCTGCTCTAAGCTTTATTATGTCCCTCCTTCTACTGACTTTGGGCCTCATTTGTTCTTTCTTTTCTAGTTTCATTAATTGTGAGTTTAGACTGTTCATTTGAGATTGTTCTTCTTTCCTGAGGTAGGCCTGTATTGCAATATACTTCCCTCTTAGCATGGCCTTTGCTGCATTCCACATATTTTGCAGTGTTGAATTATTGTTGTCATTTGTCTCCATATATTGCTTGATCTCTGTTTTTATTTGGTCATTGATTCATTGATTAATTAGGAGCATGCTATTAAGCCTTCATGTGTTTGTGGATTTTTTCATTTTCTTTGTGTAAGTTATTTCTAGTTTCATACCTTTGTGATCTGAGAAGCTGGTTGGTACAATATCAATCTTTTTGAATTTACTGATGCTCTTTTGTGACCTAGTATATGATCTATTCTGGAAAATGTTCCATGTGCACTTGAGAAGAATGTGTATCCTGTTGTTTTGGATGGAATGTACTGTAGATGTCCGTTAGGTCCATCTGTTCTAATACATTGTTCAGTGCCTCTGTCTCTTTGCTTATCTTCTGTCTGGTTGATCTGTCCTTTGGAGTGAGTGGTGTGTTCAAGTCTCCTAAAATGAATGCATTGCATTCTATTTCCTCCCATAATTCTGTTAGTATTTGTTTCACATATGTAGGTCATCCTCTGTTGGGTGCATAAATATTTACACTAGGTATGTCCTCTTGTTGGACTGACCCCTTTATCAATATGTAATATCCTTCTTTGTCTCTTGTTACTTTCTTTGTTTTGAAGTCTATTTTGTCTGATACAAGTACTGCAACTCCTGCTTTTTTCTCCTTATTAGCTGCATGAAATATCTTTTTCCATCCCTTTACTTTAAATCTGGGTGTGTCTTTGGGTTTGAAGTGAGTCTCTTGTAGGCAGCGTATAGATGGTTCTTATTTTTTTGTCCATTCAGTGACTCTGTGTCTTTTGATTGGTTCATTCAGGCCATTTACATTTAGGGTGATTACCAATAGGTATGTACTTATTGCCATTGCAGGCTTTAGTTTCATGGTTACCAAATTTCAAGGGTAATTCCTTTACTATCTAACAGTCTAATTTAACTCACCTCATGTGCTATTATAAACATAACCTAAAGGGTTTTTTTTATTCCATATTCTTCCTCCTCCATTCTTTGTATGTTGTGTATCATATTCTGTACTCTTTGTCTATTCCTTGATTGACTTTTGGGGTAGTTGATTTGATTTTTCATCTGCTTAGTAATTAATTTTTTTACTCTGCTATGATTTTATTTCTCCTGGTGTCATCTATTTAGCCCAAGGAATACTTCCATCTATAGCAGTCCCTCCAAAATGCACTGTAGGAGTGGTTTGTGGCAAGTAAATTCTCTCAGTTTTCACCTATTTGAAAATTGTTTAATCCCACATTCAAATTTAAATGATAACTTTTCTGGGTAGAGTATTCTTGGTTCAAGGCCCTTCTGCTTCATTGCATTAAATATACCATGCCACTCCCTTCTGGCCTGTAAGGTTTCTGTTGAGAAATCTGATGATAGTCTGATGGGTTTTCTTTTGTATGTCATCTTTTTTTCTCCCTAGCTGCTTTTTAAAGTCTGTCTTCATCCTTGATCTTTGCCATTTTAATTATTATATGTTTTGATGTTGTCTTCCTTGGGTCCCTTGTGTTGGGGGATCTGTGCACCTCAATGGCTTAAGAGACTAACTCCTTCCCCAGATTGGGAAGTTTTCAGCAATTACCTCCTCGTTGATACTTTCTATCCCTTTCTCTCTCTCTTCTTCTTCTGGTATCCCTATAATGCAAATATTGTTCCGTTTGGATTAGTCACATATATCTCTCAATGTTCTTTCATTCTTAGAGATCCTTTTTTCTCTCTGGGCCTCAGCTTCTTTGTATTACTCTTCTCTAATTCCTATGCCATCTCTTCTTCTACTATATCCAGTCTGCTTTTAAATCCCCCCATTGCATGTTTTATTTCAGATATGGAATTTCTTAACTATTGAATCTCCATCTTAAATTCATTCCTGATTTCTTGAACATTTTTCTGTACCTTCATGAGTATGTTTATGATTTTTATTTTGAACTGTCTTTCAGGAAGATTGATGAGTTCAGTTTCATTTGGCCCTTTTTCTGGGGCTTGTGAAATTTTGATCTGAACCAGGATCTTTTGACATTTCATATTTCTATGAGGTGCTCTCTAGTGCCCAGAATATCTGGAGGTGTTTAGAACCTAGAGTGAGGTTGAGGGTCAGAGAGGAGTGGCACTGGTGCCTGGGGGTAGGAAAGAGCTGTTTCCTGATTCCTGGCTGCAGTTCCTATCAGAACCAGTTGGCCAAGCACACAGGTGTAAGCCTCTGTGCTTTGCGTCTATAGCTGTTGTATGCAGGGCCTCCCTCTGGCTGGCCTGATACCAGTGCCATGACTTCCGGTTTGCGAGCTGGTTCAGGCAGGCTGGGAGGAAGGTGCAGCAGGCTGTGTGTCACAGTGGCAGCCCTTGGAGCTGAGTAGCCAGCCTGGGGAATGGAGAACCTGAAGCTCTTCAGAGTTCCCAACCTGCTGGGCAGAGTGCACCCAGACAACCTTGTCCAACTATCCCTTCTCCTGTGCAGCAAGCTCTGTGCAAACCCTGCCCCTTCAGCAGCCCCTTAACTGGTAGGAAGCCTCTCAGACCATCTGCCTTTCCCTTTGTCCTGGAGCAGCCAGATGTGGATCCCCATCCTTCACAAGCACCCAGAATCGCAGTCTCTCAAGCACTCCACCTGTCCCAGCTGCCCAGCCCCACCAACCTCCAGAGCACCACATGGTGTAGGTCTGTGTTCCAAAGCAGACCTCCAGGACTGGGTGTTCAGCAGTCCCAGGCTTCCACCCCCTCTCTGCTCCATTTCTCTTCCTCCCGCCTGTGAGCTGTGGTGGGAAAAGGGCTTGGGTCCTGCCAGATCAAGGTTTTCATACCCTGTTTCATGAGGTCTCCTCTATTTACTAGGTCTGTATGCAGTCTGGTGCAGCCTTCTTTCCTGTTGCTGTTTTAGGGTTAGTTGTATTAACTATATTTTCATACTATATGTGGTTTTGAGAGGAGTTCTCTGTCTCACCTCTCACGCTGCCATCTTGAATCCTTACCTCTGATTTTTTGAACAGGGAAAGAACATTGAACCAAGTCACTGGAAATCTGGTTCTGTGTAGTTTGGTCATTGGCTCTGTGGCCATGAACCAATACCATAATTTACATTGGCTTTAACTTATTCATAAATGATGTAAATGAATGAAAATATCTCTGATTTTCTATCCTGGTCTGGCATTATATAACTCAGCCACACTTACTCTAACCTTCTTGAGGTCATATGTACATTGATTGTCTATCTGGTTTTGGTGTGACTTAAATCCTGTATGTGAAGGATTTCATGAAGCACAAATTTCTGTATTGCTGCCATATTAGCATCTATATTTATATGCAAACACAGAAGATTAGATTTTGGGTGTATTTCAGTAACATTTGGATATCTGATGATTTTTATAAATTGTTTTTAATCATTATCACAGAATTTGAATAAAAACAACAAAATAAGCATATCAGAATGTGTTGAACAAAAATAGCAGGCAGCTGGGGACAGAGATACACTATGCAAAATAAGCCTGCATATATCACACTTTACATATCTATAACTGTGAGAAGCCAAAATAGGCTGGATGTGGAAGGAGCCATGTTGTGGTGTGTGCTAAGAGGGGCAGCAATATTGGCAGTTAATGGAGTGTCAATGGGAGGAAAGCTGTCTCAATGGCTTATTTATATTGTACAAAAGGACAAACAGCCAGGAAACCTAGTTTTCTTTTTGCCAAATCAAGTTATCTAGGAGAGTAAGTCATTCATTTACTTTGGATATGCCACATATGTTCCTGTTTATTCAAGAGCCAACCAGATAACACTAGGATAGAGTCGTCTTCATTTACGTACAAGTTAAATCTAGCAAGCAGCAGAAATGTTTTCTATATAATTACTTTAAGGGTTATGGATGAAGGTGATACATTTGACCAGCAAATTGATATGAACTAAAACGAGTGGAAAAGAGACTCTAAAAGTATAGGATATCTATACCGAATGTATAATAATTTTCAGGAGGGAATAGCAGAGGAACCTAGGGAAACATAAAAGTCTTTTAACTCAAATGAGACATGAATTTGGGAGGTGGTGGGGTGGTTGCAGCCACAGAAGGAAGAATGAAGCAAGAAAAAAAGCATCTGTTAAACACAGAGGCATGAGGTATCCACATATACAGGCACTTATTTTCTATATATTCAGCAGAATTGAAAGGAATGGAATATAGAATATAGAAGAATGAATAGGAAGGAATTATGGTTCCTTCCTTTGCAATAAAAGTGAAGAAAACAAAGCATATACCACTGTTTTAAGTCTTAAATAATGTAATAATGTAACTATCATAGAAGAATGTAAAAGAGCTATCCTTATGGGACACAGGAATAGTGGTCTCACTCTCCTCTTTCTTCCTCTCCCTTCTCTGCCAGGGCTCCCCATTGGCCGAACTTAACTGACAAGGTAGAGGTCAAGGAGCCTGGTAATGTTGTCCATAAGCCATCTGGGCAGAGGTCAGGGTGCAAAGTAGATGTGGAAAGACAGGCAGAGACGATCTCTTTCCTAAAAGGAGAATTTAACTTGACTTGAAAGATGAGTATGTTGAGTGCAAAAGATCAGGATAAGCAAATGTATATGGAATGAAAAAAATAACTAAAAGTCTACTAAAACAGAAATTATGTGGTATGGAGAGGCCAAAATTGGCTGGATATGGCTATGGATGGAGCCATGCTGTGGTGTGTCCTGAGAGGGGCAGGGTCTAGATTTCCTAGAAGTAGCAGCACCTGGTACTTCTTCAACAGAGGTGTGCCAAGACACTAAAAATGAAAGAGGAAAGGGCAAGTCTGAGAGACTTATATCTATCTAGATATCAAAAATAAATAAATGAAATAATGTTCATAAAAATTTACTTTTGAATAGCCATTCAGGTAAAATGAAAAATACTAATGGTCAAATGAATAAAATGTAAATATATTGGACTAAAAATGTAAATATCTGCAAGTTTTTGTTTACAGAATCATACTTTCTTTGATTTGCCAGACTGCAAGCAGGCAAGCCTATAAACATTTTAATCTAGAATAATTATATTATGCTGAAGTATGAGCCTAAGAATGAAAACAATGTGATAGCAGAAATAATCGTGCCAAAATAGTCATCAGCCTTCTGGAGATCTGTTCTTGGACTGCTATCAGCAAGGGCGCCAGATTTGGCATGGATAAGCTACTCACACATCTTTCTATGGTTTGAATACTTGTAGGACAGTTATATGAGATTTATGTAGTCCTTCATCCTGATTTGATTTCAAATACACAGAAATTGTAGTATTTTGTATCTATATGAGAGATTTCAAATGAAGATAAGCATATGTAATAAGAAACATTGGCATTTATGCTATAGTGTAGAAAAAAATAAAAATATGATAGAGCTTAAAATGAACACTGCTTGAGTCATACCCATTCATTTAAGCACGTCTGACCTGCTGTCAATATAGTAATTCAGGGGGTAAAAGTAGCAATAAATACTTAGTGATTGCTAATACAGAATGGGTTATTTGAGAGATATATTACTGATTATGTTCAATGACATTTTAATATTACATTTTATAGTAAAGCCTGGTTTGCATGGCAAGATGTTAACCATAAATTTTCTAACTGCATTTCCACACATTTAAAATGTGGAGACAATTGATGCTAACAGAGATGACCCTGAAGTGTATGCTAAGTTTAAAAAGTAAAAATATGGAAGATATTACATTCTGAATATGTATACTTTGTGCTTTATCTTTCCTGATACTTTGAAAATTACCAGCGCAGTTAAGAGTATTGTAATGACTAATCAGCATAAAGAGTAGAAGTGTAATTCTTGTTCAAACCTTACCTAACAAACACAATTGGCTATTCCTACTTTTAGGGTTTAATACTTATACAGGAACTTCCAGAAACTATGTGCCTCAGGGGCATGAACATTTACAAAAAAACTCTGAAAAATATTAATATAATGCTACTCACATTCATTCACTCAGATTTTTGAGTATCTAGCAACTGTAAGTTAGAGTGTTAAAACATACAAATATGTTTTCAGCACTCATGGAGATTGCAAGCTAGCAGGTCTCACTTTTAATAAATAAACATAAATTATTAATTTACTGTTGTAATAAGTGCTGCAATGATCAGTATGGATGCTAAGAAAAAATAGCAATGGCAGACCTGTTTAGATTAGATAGGATAGAGGATGTTAAGCTCTGTTAGCATTAGCTTCATAATTAACAGTTCCCTTTTTAGTAGAAATCAACACTTAAAACAAGGAACATGGCACTAGCTATAGAGCAAGTAAACAACCACTAATCAGCATCTCCTTCCCAATCATCTTTTTTTATGTCATACTAAAGCATCAAATTTCATCTCAAAGGACTTCCTGTGGCCACAGTAACCAGTGAAAGGAAAGAATAGGGAAGGTGGTTGGTGTGAGGGGAATCTAACCTTTCACAATGACCCCTAAGAAATTATAACCTCCTACATGTTCTCTTTATCAAGAGTTTGAGGCTGAAAAGAAAATGGGTCTTAAGTCATCCTATCCCATGGTTATTAAAGATAAATGCAGTCTGCTAAAAATGTATGTCTTTAATGATTGATTCCACCTCTGTTGTTTGTCTTGTTAGAGAAGGAAGGAAAATAGACAAATGGTAGCCTGGGTGTGTGGCAAGAGTTCTACACCCAAGTTGACTGGGTCAAGACCAGGAAAGGAAGTGTAAGGGACTCAGGGGTTTAGAAAGATGCAAAATTTCATTGCCAAAAAGTAAATGAGGCCAAAATAAAAGGCTTGGGACTCATTAGCAGTGTACTAAAGCATCATCTTGTTCACAACACTCAGTTATCAAAATTGTGATTGGATTATTTAGAAGCTTGAAAAATTAGTAATGCTTTGTTGCATTATGCATGTATGTATGTTTGTGTGTCTAATGCACACAAAGACACACATGCAATTTGAAATAATGTATTCAAAAGTGGAAATTATAGAAATCAAAGGAAAAACAAATCAAAGAGGAAACATCCAAATAGCTTCAGGCAAGGGAAATGCTATCAAATAAGCGACTACTCCCACCAGCAGCTGGGTAATAAAACAGCACAGGTCAGAAAGAGGTCACCCAAGACACTGCCTGGCTGGCCTGAGCCTTGATCCTCCCACAGGCCCCATCTCATTCTGGGCTTAGGTTTTCCTGCAAATCATGGTAATTGGGAATCAGCTCACACAGCTGTGAACCACAGCTCACAAATATGGAGGGACAAATCTGAAGTTGACCATCTCTGCTAGAGAGAGAAGGGAAGTGACTTGTTTATGTACCATTTTATCATACTGTAGTCCTGGTTTATGTTCCATTAAGGGTGGAGTGATGTGGTTTTAAAGCCAGTAGAGAATTGTCCTGTTATTAGAATTAGGGAATTTGGATTCAATTCTAAGTTAAAAATCATGAAATGTTAGTGCTACAAGGAAATGAGATATAATTGAATCCAATTTCCTCCTTTTATAGGTGAGAGTCCTTTGACCTATAGATGTTAAACAATTTGCTTAGTTAATGGAAGCATCTTGACCAGCATCACCAGTAGCCTGCATTGCTGTTTCTATACTGTTATTTCTGCTCTTGGGAAAAATAACCTTGGTAACTTGTGGCTCATACCAATCAACTCTAGCAATCTCTTTTTCTCTGTGCCCATTCTTTATGATCAAGGCTTTCCTTCATCCACTGAGAGCTCAGTCATAGGGTTTATCATTTTTGTTTGGCCATCCTCATTTCTGTTCTATGTTAATGCAATTTGCTAAATTCAGACTTTCCATCTTTTACTCTATTTATCTTCAGTTTATTTCAGCATCCAACTCCCCTGATCTCATCCTGAATCATTTTGTTGCCCAGAGTACATCACATCTTAAGTCACAAAGTCTAACATGCTAAGCTCTGATTATAACTCCTGTTCTTTAGGATCATCCATAACCATCCCACCTACAGTAACATACAGGGTAAGCTGTTAAGCAGATAGAACCCAAATCCAAAGGCTCTTCCTCATGTAGCAGTTTGGAAGCAGATGGCTCTATTCTACAAGGTTATCAAGAGACCAAATTCCTTCTATCTTATAATTCTTCCACATTTAGGGTGCTGTCTTTGTTCACATATTTGAAGTTGGTTTACTACTATCATACGTACTTTCCAGCTCTTGGAAAGAAGAGAGAATGAAGCACTAGCAGCTTTCTGATTGATGCATGTAAACCAAAAGTTGCACATATTCCTTACAGCCACATCCTATTGTCTACACCTTGGTCATATGGTCATACTTAGTGTCTTAGTCCATTTGGGATGCTATAGCAAAATACCATAGATTGGGTGGCTTATAAACAACAGAATTTTATTTCTCAGATTTCAGGAGGCTGGAAAGTTCAAGATCCTATTCCCAGTAGATTTGGTGTCTGGTGAGAACCTACTTCCTGGTTCACAGATAGCTTTTTTCTTGCTGTGTTCTTACGTGGTGGAAGGGACCAGGGAGCTCTCTGGGATTTCTTTTATGCGGGTACTAACACCATTCATGCAGGTTCCATCCTCACATGCTAAACACCTGTCAAAGGCTCCAACTCCAAAAAACATCACAGTGGGGATAATGTTTCAACCTACAATTTAAAAAAATTTTTTTTTAGTATCACTAATCTACACTCACATGAGGAAAATTATGTTTACTAGAATCCCCCCATCACCAAGTTCCTCCCACATAACCCATTCCAGTCATTGTCCATCAGCATAGTAAGATGCTGTAGAATCACTACTTGTCTTCTCTGTGTTGTACAGCCCTCCCAGTGCCTCCCCCCACATTATACATCCTAATCGTAAGGCCCGCTTTTTTTCCCCCACCTTATCCCTCCCTTTCCATCCACCCTCTCTTCTCCCTTTCCCTTTGATAACTGTTAGTCCATTCTTGGGTTCTGTGAGTGTGCTGTTGTTTTGTTCCTTCAGTTTTTGCTTTGTTCTTATACTCCACAAATGAGTGAAATCATTTGGTATTTCTCTTTCTCCGCTTGGCTTATTTCACTGAGCATAATACCCTCTAGCTCCATCCATGTTGTTGCAAATGGTAGGATTTGTTTTCTTCTTATTGCTGAATAATATTCCATTGTGTATAGGTACCACATCTTCTTTATCCATTCATCTACTGATGGACACTTAGGTTGCTTCCATTTCTTGGCTATTGTGAATACTGCTGCGATAAACATAGGGGTGCATATGTCTTTTTCAAATTGGGCTGCTGCATTCTTAGGGTAAATTACTAGAAGTGGAATTCCTGGGTCAAATGGTATTTCTATTTTTAGTTTTTTGAGGAACCTCCATACTGCTTTCCACAATGGTTGAACTAACTTACATTCCCACCAGCAGTGTAGGAGGGTTCCTCTTTCTCTACATCCTCATCAGAATTTGTTGTTGTTTGTCTTTTGGATGGTGGCCATCCTTACTGGTGTGAGTGATATCTCATTGTGGTTTTAATTTGCATTTCTCTGATAATTAGCGATGTGGAGCATCTTTTCATGTGTCTGTTGGCCATCTGAATTTCTTGTTTGGAAAACTGTCTGTTCAGCTCCTCTGCCCATTTTTTAATTGGATTATTTGCTTTTTGTTTGTTGAGGTATGTGAGCTCTTTATATATTTTGGATGTCAACCCTTTATTGGATCTTTCATTTATGAATATATTCTCCCATACTGTACAATGCCTTTTTGTTCTATTGGTGGTGTCCTTGGCTGTAAAGAAGCTTTTCAGCTTGATATAGTCCCACTTGTTCATTTTTGCTTTTGTTTCCTTTGCCCAGGGATATATGTTCATGAAAAACTTGCTCATGTTTATGTCAAAGAGATTTTTGCCTATGTTTTTTTCTAAGAGTTTTATGGTTTCATTACTTACATTCAGGTCTTTGATCCATTTTGACTTTACATTTGTGTATGGAGTTAGACAGTGATCCAATTTCATTCTCTTACATGTAGCTGTCCAGTTTTACCAACACCAGCTGTTGAGGAGGCTGTCATTTCCCCATTGTATGTCCGTAGCTCCTTTATTGTATATTAATTGACCATATATGTTTGGGTTAATATCTGGACTCTCTATTCTGTTCCACTGGTCTGTGGCTCTGTTCTTGTGCCAGTACCAAATTGTCTTGATTACTATGGCTTTGTAGTAGAGCTTGAAGTTGGGGAGTGAGATGCCCCCCCACTTTATTCTTCCTTCTTAGGATTGCTTTGGCTATTCAGGGTCTTTTGTGGTTCCATATGAATTTTAAAACTATTTGTTCCAGTTTGTTGAAGAATATTGTAGGTATTTTTATAAGGATTGCATTGAATCTGTAGATTGCTTTAGGCAGGATGGCCATTTTGACAATATTAATTCTTCCTAGCCAAGAACATGGGATTAGTTCCATTTGTTAGTGTCCTCTTTAATTTCTCTTAAGAGTATCTTGTAGTTTTCAGGGTATAGGTCTTTTACTTCCTTGATTAGGTTTATTCCTAGGTATTTTGTTCTTCTTGATGCCATTAGGAATGGAATTGTTTTCCTCATTTCTCTTTCTGCTAGTTCATCATTAGTGCATAGGAAAGCAACAGATTTCTGTGTATTAATTTTGTATCCTGCAACTTTGCTGAGTTTGGATATTAGTTCTAGTAGTTTTGGAGTGAAGTCTTTAGGGTTTTTTATGTACAATATCATGTCATCTGCAAATAGTGATAGTTTGACTACTTCTTTACCAATCTGCATGCCCCTTGTATTTCTTTGTTTTGTCTAATTGCTGTGGCTAGGACCTTCAGTACTATGTTGAATAACAGTGGGGAAAGTGGGCATCCCTGTCTGGTTCCTAATCTTAGAGAAAAAGCTGTCAGCTTCTCGCTGTTAAATATGATGTTGGCTCTGGGTTTGTCATATATGGCCTTTATTATGTTGAGGTACTTTCCCTCTATTGCCCATTTTGTTGAGTTTTTATCATGAATGGATGTTGAATTTTGTCAAATGCTTTTTCAGAATCTATGGGGATGATCATGTGGTTTTTGTCCCTCTTTTTGTTGATGTAGTGGATGATGTTGATGGATTTTCAAATGTTGTACCATCCTTGCATCCCTGGGATGAATCCCACTTGGTCATGGTGTATGATCCTCTTGATGTATTTTTGAATTCAGTTTGCTAATACTTTGTTGAGTATTTTTCATCTATGTTCATCAGGGATATTGGTCTGTAGTTTTCTTTTTTCGTGGGGTCTTTGCCTGGTTTTGGTATTAGGGTGATGTTGGCCTCATAGAATGAGTATGGAAGTATTACCTCCTCTTCCATTTTTTGGAAAAATTTAAGGAGAATGGGTATTATGTCTTCTCTATATGTCTGACAAATTTTAGAGGTGAATCCATACAGCCTGGGGTTTTGCTCTTGGGTAGTTTTTTGATTACCAATTCAAGTTCATTGCTGGTAACTGGTCTGTTTAGATTTTCTGTTTCTTCCTTGGTCAGTCTTAGAAGGTTGTATTGTTCTAGGAATTTGTCCTTTTCTTCTAGGTTTTCTAGCTTGTTAGTATATAGATTCTCATAGTATTCTCTAATAATTCTTTGTATTTCTGTGGGGTCTGTCATGATTTTTCCATTATCATTTCTGATTCTGTTGATGTGTGTGGATTCTCTTGTTCTCTTAATAAGTCTGGCTAGAGGCTTATCTATTTTATTTTCTCAAAGAACCAGTTCTTGGTTTCATTGATTTTTTCTACTGTTGTATTCTTCTCAATTTTATTTATTTCTTCTCTGATCTTTATTATGTCCCTCCTTCAGCTGACTTTGGGATTCTTTGTTCTTCTTCTTCCAGTTTCAGTAATTGTGAGTTTAGTCTATTCATTTGGGATTGTTCTTCCTTCTTTAAATAGACCTGGATTGCTATATGCTTTCCTCTTAGAACTGCCTTCACTGTGTCCCACAGAAGTTGGGGCTTTGTGCTGTTGTTGTCATTTGTCTCCATATATTACTTGATCTCTATTTTAATTTGGTCATTGATCCATTCATTATTTAGGAACATGTCATTAAGCCTCCATGTGTTTGTGAGCCTTTTTGCTTTCTTTGTACAGTTTATTTCTAGTTTTATGCCTTTGTGATCTGAGAAGTTGGTGGGTAGAATTTCAATCTTTTTAAATTTACTGAGGCTTTTTTTGTGGCCTAGCATGTGGTCTATTCTGGAAAATGTTCCATGTGCACTTGAGAAGAATGTGTATCCTGCTGCTTTTGGGTGTAGAGTTCTGTAGATGTCTGTTAAGTCCATGTGTTCCAGAGTGTTGTTCAGTACCTCTGTGTCCTTACTTATTTTCTGTCTGGTGTGTCTGTCCTTTGGAGTGAGTGGTGTTTTGAAGTCTCCTAGAATGAATGTATTTATTCTATTTCCTGCTTTAATTCTGTTAGTATTTGTCTCACATATGTTAGTGCTCCTGTATTGGGTGCATATACATTTATAATAGTTATACCATCTGGTTGGACTGACCCCTTTGTCATTGTATACTGTCCTTCTTTATCTCTTGTTACTTTCTTTGTTTTGAAGTCTATTTTGTCTGATACCAGTAGTGCAACACCTGCTTTTTTCTCCCTATTGTTTGCATGAAATATATATTTCCATCCCTTGACTTTTAGTCTGTGTATGTATTTGGGTTTGAGGTGAGTCTCTTGTAAGCAGCATATAGATGGGTCTTGCATTTTTATCCATTCTGTGACTCTGTGTCTTTTGATTGGTGCATTCAGTCCATTTATGGTTAGGGCGATGATTGAAAGATATGTACTTATTGCCATTGCAGTCTTCAGATTCGTGATTACCAAAGGTTCAAGTGTTGCTTCTTTACTATCTAACCATCTAACTTAACTCTCTTATTAAGCTATTATAAACACATTCTGATGATTCTTTATTTCTCTCTATTCTTATTCATCCTCTACCAATCTTTATATGTTAGGTATTTTATTCTGTACTCTTTTGTGTTTCCTTTTACTGCTTTTTTGATTATTTTATTTTACTTTTTGCCTTTAGTTAGTATTTGCTTGGCCTGCTTTCTTTTTTGCACTTTTATTTTCTCTGGTGGTATCTATTTAGTCTTAGGAGTGCTTCCATCTAGAAGAGTCATTTTAAAATATCCTGTCAAGGTGGTTTTTGGGAAGGAAATTCCCTCAACTTTTGCTTATCTGGGAATCGTTTAATCTCTCCTTCATATTTAAATGATAATCATGCTGAATGCAGTATTCTTGGTTCTAGGCCCTTCTGTTTCAATGCCATTCTCTTCTGGCCTGTAAGGTTTCTGTTGAGAAGTCTGATGGTAGGTTGATGGGTTTTCCTTTGTAGGTGACTTTTTTCTCTTTCTGGCTGCTTTTAGTACTCTGTCCTTGTCTTTGATCTTCTCCATTTTAATTATTATATGTCTTGGTGGTGTCCTCCTTGGGTTCCTTGTGTTTGGAGTTCTGTGGGCTTCCAAGGTCTGAGAGACTATTTCCTCCCCAAGTTGGGGAAGTTTTCAGCAATTATTTCTTCAGAGACATTTTCTGTCTCTTTTTCTCTTCTTCTTCTGGTACTTCTATAATGCGAATATTGTTCCATTTGGTTTGGTCACACAGTTCTCTTAATATTCTTTCATTCCTAGAGATCCTTTTATCTCTCTCTGCCACAGCTTCTCTGTATTCCTGTTCTCTGATTTCTATTCCATTAATGGTCTCCTGCACCTCATCCAGTCTGCTCTTAAGTCATTCCAGAGATTGTTTTATTTCTGTATTCTCCCTCCTGACTTGATCCCTTAGCTCTTGCATACTTTTCTGCAGGTCCATCAGCATGGTTTTAACCTTTATTTTGAATTCTTTTTCAGGAAAATTGGTTAAATCTTTCTCCCTAGGTCCTCTCTCAGGGGTTGTCTGAGTAATTCTGGACTGGACCAAATTCTTCTGCCTTTTCATGGTGATAGAGGTAGTCGTAGGCAGGTAGTGCATGTGTTATCTGGGAGAACAGAGTCCCTTTCTGCTTGCTGGTTGCCTTGCCCTTCTCCACTGCCTGTGCTGGTTACCCACATACTGGGAGCAGGCTCTGGTTAATTTCCTGAGCTGCAGTCAGCAGGGTAGCCCAGAGCCCTGCAGGGAGAGGCAGGCATGCCGGGTTTGCTCTCCTGTGAGAATGGCGCCCCTTTGTGCTTTGTCCTGGCTTCTGCTAGTGCTGGGCAGCTGCATGCCTGCAGAGGCCTTCGGATCTGGCTCTAGTGACTGCACACCAGGAGGTGACTCTGTGCAGTTGCTGTGGGTGCAGCTGCTCTCCATCTTCTCTGCCACTACAGGCATGTGCAACTGCTCTCCGGCTTCTTGGCCGCTGTGCAAAGAGCCACTCTTTGTCTACTCTGCTTCTGTGCTGGTGCCATGCCAGTTGCTTATCACCATGAGGGGTTTCAGGGCTGTGTTGCCACACAGGGGTTGGGGCACCTGAAGTTCCTCAGGATTCTCAGCCTGCTGGGTTGAGTGTGCTGGGATGCTTCCGTCCAGCTGTGAGGCCCCTGTCCCTCTAAGATTTTCAAAAAGCACTCATTTTCTTTTGTCCCAGGGTAGCCAGCTGCAGGGACCCCCTTGCAGATTTTACTTTTCTGTTTCCCTAATATCCAGCACACCATGCAATATGTGTCTGCGCTCCCAGTGTGGATTCCCAGAGCTGGTTATTTAGCAGTCTTGCACTTCCACTCCCTTCCAGCTCTGACTCCTTTCCTCCTGCTGGGGAGCTGGGGTGGGGAGAGCTCTTGGGTCCTGCTGGACCATGGCTTGTATCTTACCCTCTTCATGAGATACTGAGTTCTCGCAGATGTAGATGCAGCTTGGCTGTTGTAGTGTATTCACTGGTCTCTCTTTTAGGAATAGTTGTATTTGTTTTATTTTCAAAAATATATATGGTTTTGGGAGATTTCTGCTGCCCTAGTCATGCTGCCATCTTGGCTCCTCTTCCCCAACCTACAAATTTTGAAGGAATGTAAATATTCAGTGTACAGTAGCTATAGAAGGAAATGTAGTTCGTAGCTGAGCAATCTTGTGTGTACCCCAAAATTGGGATGTTCTGTTTCTGAAAGGAAAAATATGGTATGGCTTGGGCAATACAATTAACTATTTCTGCTACCACTCTGACTCTACTTCTGTTCACTGACTTCATTGGAATCCGCAGTTCCTTGTTCCAACTTCTACATCCAAGTTAGTCCCTTACTGGACTTACTTCCTTTCTCCCAAATAAGGATCCAATGGTACAAAAGCTTAATACATATGAGCAATTCTTTAAAAAACTTATCTCATTTGCCTTCTGCATTTCTACCCTCTACCCTAATTTATTATTGTGTGACTCTAGAGTAGTCTAGTGATTCTGGAGAAAAATCACACACTGCTTCCCTTATGTGTTGAATACTTTGGTGATTTCTAATCCAAAAGGAAAAACTGAATTTAAACTCCAACTGAGTCCACTAAACTGTAAGACTGTCTAGAACAAGAGTTTATCTTTTTTTTATGTTCATTACCTAGTTGTCTGGCTGTGAATCAATTTTAAAAATTGTTTTTTACATGACAATATGAATACTAGTAGATTTCCAACCTTACATATTTATTAACATTTTACCTTAGCCTTTTATCTTTTCTGTTTATAGGTGACATTGTCCTATTTGTAGGCTAACATCATCATTACAGTTTCAATATATGTGCTAATGATTATGCATTGGACAATATTTATGTGATGATAATGATAATCACTTTGTTAAAGTGGTAGTGAGCATAGACTTTGTGCTAGATTACTTGGTTTGACTAAGTCTACAACTCTTGCTGGCTGTGCACCTGTAAGCAAGCTATTTAATTTCTCTATGCCTCAATTTTTCTGTGCCCAGCTTTAAAAAAGCTTACATTATTTTAATTATTAAGAACATAAAATAGTATGAATAACTTTTAGCCTTTCAAAATAACATGTTTCATAAGATTAGATCAGGAAGACATTTTCAAGATATTCTTTTTACTTGTATTTTCTATAGTTCCTAAGAAACCAGCAGAAACTTCAATTAGGCATTAGTGAGTTACCAACTTGAAGACCCTTTTTTCTGAGGGTCAAATATGACAAAGGATTAAGGAATATTGAAAACACTGATTAAAATATGGAGAATCTCAGCTGAGAAAAAAACAAAAAGTCACAATTATTTTATAACTTAAGGATGAGGTTTTGTATTACATGTCTGTGTTTTATATAAAAATATTGTAATAACAATGGAGATTCCAAATACTAAGTGGAATTAGTACAGAATTAGTACAAAACACAAAATTCTAAGTGGAATTACTTAGTATTTGGTACTCTTAAAGTAATCAAATATATTTTTCTTCATTCCAATTCATTCTGTTCACATAACTATGAAATTTATACATTTTCTCATTTTTTTAAATTTAAGATTTTATCAAGAACGTTTTTCTATTGTACAAAGGAGGAAATCTTTGCAAATACAGAAGTCTTTGAAAAACCACAGCCTTGCTATTATTAAAAACAAAGAAATTTCTTGTACTCAGTTTTGTTTAAGCAGTCCTGGCACAATGGTGTCTGCTGCCTGTGACCATTTAGGCCAGCTGGTTACAGAATCATGTTTCTAGGTACAGGCTGACTGGAGGAGTTCTAGTTCTTTCAGGGCCTGGGAGCCTCACACAGATCCACAACTGACTCCCTCTCTGGCCACTCAGAAGGCTTAAGTTCTCACAGGACAGTGCTGTGCTGGGTTTCCCAAGGGAACAATGCAGAGAGGATAGGTAGGTGTTTGCTGTGTGGTGACAAAATGCAATAAACTCCCTCTTTGAGAACAGAATATGAAATCACAATGCTGAATCTACCTTTAAGAAGAGATTTAGCATAAATTCTGGGAAAATTATAAGGTAATCAATTAGACTTACCGTTTATCCCGGTCAGCAGCAGGGAATTGCCTCTGAATGTTTACCATAGTTGAAATAGGATTAATTGGATAAACAGCACAGGTCTGAGGTCAGAGTACAAATTACTATTCTCTTTCTAATGCAGCTTCACACTGTGCTCTTTCGTTTGCTCACAACAAAGGTCTGAGGAGACAGGAGCTTAATCAAATATATTTAGTGTCTGTCCTTTTTTTTTAATATAAAAATACAGATCCCAACCTCTCTGTTTATATGGACTTCACGTTTCAGGAAGTAGTTTAAGAAAATGACACCAAGTCACAAACCAAGAATAGTTTGGGAGGTGGTTATGAATTCATAACTTTATTGTTACACTTTTATAGGTGACTATGTAATATACTTAGTCATTTGTTTGCTTCCCCTTTCACCTCTCCTTCTTTATCTGGTGGTTTCTTTGTATCAAATTCTAGGAAAAGTTGGCAAATTCTACTATTTGAAACAGTATGCTCTTTTTGCATCTCCTATGCTATGGCTTTCAAAATTCTTCTGAGAATCTGACAAGGGTTTAACATCCAAAGTATATAAAGAACTCACACATCAACACCCAAAAGGCAAATACCCCTATTAAAAAATGGGCAGACGTTATGAACAGACACTTCTACAAAGAAGAAATTCAGATGGCCAGCAGGCACATGAAAAGATATTCCATGTAGCTAACTAACAGGGAAATGCAAATTAAAACCATAATGAGATATTACCTCACACCAGTTAGAATGGCCAAAACAGAAAAGACTAGGAACAACAAATGCTGGCAAGGATGTGGAGAAAGGAGAACCCTCCTACACTGCTGGTGGGAATGTAAACTAGTTCAACCATTGTGGAAAGCAGTATGGAGGTTCCTCAGAAAACTAAAAATAGAAATACCATTTGACCCAGGAATTCCACTCCTAGGAATTTACCCTAAAAATGCAGTATCCCAGTTTCAAAAAGATATATGAACCCCTATGTTTATTACAGCACTATTTACAATAGCCAAGTGTCTGTCAGTAGATGAATGGATAAAGAGGATGTGGTACATATACACAATAGAATATTATTCAGCCATAAGAAGAAAACAAATCCTACCATTTGCAACAACATGGGTGGAGTTAGAGGGTATTATGCTCAGTGAAATAAGTCAGCAGAAAAAGACAAGTATCAAATGATTTCACTCATCTGTGGAGTATAAGAACAAAAACTTAAGGAACAAAACAGCAGCAGATTCACAGAACCCAAGAATGGACTAACAGTTGCTAAAGGGAAAGGAACTGGGGAAGGTGGGTGGGAAGGGAGGGAGAAGGGGATTAAGGGGCATTACGATAAGCACACATAGTGTGGGTGGGGGGCAGAGGGAATGCAGTATAGCACAGAGAGCACAAGTAGTGACTCTATAGCATCTTACTATGCTGATGGACAATGACTATAATGGGGTATGTGGTGGGGACTTGATAATGGGGGGAATCTAGTAACCACAGTGTTGCTCATGTAATTGTATATTAATGATACCAAAATAAAAAAAAGTTTTGAAAAATGTATTATGTTAAATAGTTTCTAAGATGAAAAAAAAATGCTTATGAGAGTTTCTAATCCAAACTCAAACTGGATTTTTGTTTATCTTTGACACTGTAGGAAAAATACAATCTGTTCTTTGGAGGGCCAAATACATAATCTGAAAGAGTATCAGAATGGGAGGCCATTGCAGTCTCAGGTGCTGGGTATTGATAGCTTGAGGAAATAGAGTGTTTTTGTCTTGTTTTAATCGGGTGAGAGTCTTTAAAAAAAAATATGGACTTCTTTCAGGCCCTATCTCTAGGAACCTATGCTAGTTAGTATAGTTGCTTTAAAATAAAAAATGAAACAAAGTACAAGGTCTCTTTTCTGCACCTATATAAATATACAAATAGAGATATATTATTTAAATAATTCATTCAACTAATAATGGAGAAATATTTCCATTTCATTAGAAATGGAAATAGTGCTGTTATATGGAACTTAGAGCTTTCTTTTATAAAATGTCTCCTGTGGCCAGTAACAAGATAACCAAACATCCATATTTTCAAAGAGATTGAAAGGATGAGGTTCCAAGTACTTCACACTGAAATTCAGTAGTGCACAATGTAACAGTGCCTAAGAAAAAGAATGCAAAAATTGAGAAGTATCTTCAAGTTGTCCTTGGTCTTTCAGGAAAATGTGGTAAGATTCCTTTGAAAGCATTTGATATAGCTCCTTACAATGTTGTAAATATGAATCAAATTGATCTGGAAAATAGCAGTGCTGCAAGAACTAAAAAATAGCTTTAAAATACCAGTAAAAATAGAGATGTTATATAAGTGGGCTTGAGAGGCTCCCAATCAGGGAAGATAAAATACAGAGAGAAAGCGCCTAGGATGATTAGGAGGATGAAGGCAGAGATTGATGATATTATTAAGGGTGTCAGCTTGAAGAGTCTTGCTAAGAAAGCTTTGGAACAAGTTGGGATGTAAATAAATAAAATACAAGCACGGCAAGCTCAGAGAGACCTCCAGGTGATTCTAATAAAAACTTACTTAACATACCACCAAGTAAAACTAAATTAGGAAAGGGACAATGAAGGAAATAAAAAAGGAAAAGCTGCTTATTTACAGACACAGAAATGACCTGAACATGCAAATGCCTGTTGCCATTCTCTTCCACTGCTCTCTTCCTTAGCCCCTCACTACAACCATGCAGTGACGCCCTCCTCTGCCTTCCAGTGTCACGTAAGGAAACCTGCTAGCCTTGCTCCCAAGAGCTCTCAAAGATTTTTCATAACTTCCTGTTGGCCTTGTGTCTGGTGGCCTTTCTGAGCCTTCCTTGCTTAGATTTTATTTATATCCCAATTGTTCCAGAGCTTTCTTAGACTACTCACACGGATATACTTTATAATGTCATAGGAGGATAGGGCTGGAAAATAACTGAATTGAATATAGATAGTCCCTGAGAGAAAGACTGCTTTCTCCTCAAACTGTCAGGAACTCAAGAGAGGCTATAATGCTGTGTCTAGGGATTTAGATGACCAGGCAGCAATAACAGAGCCCCAGCATGGCAAGCAAGGAGCACAGATTCAAGTGAGCATAGATGTGACAGAGCCTCCTGCTCTGAAGAGGCCAAACAAAAGAGAAGAGAAGTGTTTCATGGGTAATCCTGTGAGGTGATGACAGAACCCCACAGGATGTTTCAGCAGACATCTATGAGGACAGATGGCATCAGGCACTGGACACCACAGTACTGTGTCTTGAGATGGTGTGAAGCCTCTGTAAATTGAATGGTATTTCTAGAAAACTCTGATCCCGGAGCCTGTGATCTTAATCATTGATGACAATGGGTACCACTGTGATATGAGCCATCATTACCCAAGGCCATGGTGGGAGCTCCGAGGCCCCCTCTTCTTCTGCTCGTCCAGAGTTGAAGCAATACCCATCCTTCAGATGCTGCTTGGGCTATGATTAAAATTAGGCAACCCATTTTCATAGCTTAGTTAATACCATGATTGTGGTGTAGAATGGGAAAAAAAAGGCTCTGGTTTCAAATGAACAGCAAAACCTGGCATAAAAGGTAAACTAGAAGGGAGGCAGCAAGGAAGAAATGACTGCTTGGGTATATAAACTCAGATAATCCTCAGAACAACTCTGAGAAGTAAAAATTATAATCTGTGTTACAGAGAAGGAAACTGAAGCTTATTGATTTTAAATTACTTGCTTAACTGGGAAGGGACAGGATGGCTATCTGATTCTGACTCCAAACAGTTTTCTTTCTCTGTTATGTTTCACTATTACTAAAAATTTTTCTGATTTTGGTACTGTATGGATTAAGTAGGTTATTGTAGTTTAGATTGAGGATACATTAAGCATTTATTAAACTATTTCTGTGGGGAGAGAAGTATATTTCTATTTCTATATTGCTTATTTAAAAACTAAATTCTGTGACACAGACCATTTTAAACTTGAGGATGGCCCAATTTGACATTAGAGTGAAAAAATGCTTGAATTGTGATAATATTTTTACCTCTGAATTTTAAGGGTGTGAAATATATTCTGCACTACATACAAAATGTTTATTCATTTAGTCAACAATATTAGCAGCATCAGCAGTTTGGGGAAAGCTGAAATATGAGGTAAATATGCATTCTTGTGATTTGCTTTTTTGGACCATGTTATGCTGCTGATGATTTCAATTTATTAGAAAATTGTTTGTATTTCAAGGAAATGAGAAACGATGTTTCAAATGGGAAAATGGTAAGGACATTTACTTGAAGAACTTGAAAATTAAAGAAATTGAAGTTTTTCACATCCTGCATTGAAGTAAAAAAAAGTTATTTACTGTTAAGTGGAATAGAAAACAGCTGTCTTGAGAAGTTTGTTTTTAATATTAGTGCTACAATATAAAAAGCCTGGCTTCAAACTCCAGGAGCTGATATTTCACTGAGAAACACAATGTGATAATATATTTCAGATATATCTCAAGTATAGATTTTTATTTATTTTTTATTAAAGTATCATTGATATACAACCTTATGAAAGTTGCACATGAACAACATTGTGGTTTCAACATTCACACATGTTATCAAGCCCTCACCAGCAGCTTCTACTGCAGTCACTCTCTGTCACCATAGTAAGGCACTATAGAGTCGTTACATATCTTCTCTGAGCTGTACTGTCTTCTCTGTGACCTACCTATATTGTGATTGCTAATTGTAGTGTCCCTTAATCCGATTCTCCCTCCATACCCTTCCACCCACCCCCACCTCTTAACTGTGGTAACCGTTTGTTCCTTCATGGAGTTTGGGAGTCTGCTGCTATTTTGTTCGCTTCAGTTTTGTTTTGTTGTTATATTCTACAAATGAGTGAAATCATTTGATATTTGTCTTTCTCCTCCTGGCTTATTTCATTGAGCATAATACCCTCTAGCTCCATCCATATTGTTGCAAAGGGTAGGATTTGTTTTCTTCTTATGGCTGAGTAATATTCCATTGTGTATATTTACCACATCTTTTTTTTTCCTCTTACCTTTTTAATCTATAGCATAGAGGAGTGTAATATTATGTCCATTTTATATATGAAAAAAGTGAGGGTAAAACAGGTATATTTTCTTGCCCAGATACATACACCTCATATGTTGTATACATAACAATAAGTGATAACACTGGGATTCAGATCCAGGCCCATATGTCTTCAAGGCCCAAGTACTTTTCTTTTTTTAGAGAGGGTATCTCTCATATTTATTGATCAAATGGTTGTTAACAGTTAACAACAATAAAATTCTGTACAGGGGGCTCAATTCACAATCATTAGTCCACCCCAAGACTAATTCTCATCAGTCTCTAATCTGCTGAGGCACAACAAACAAGTTCTTACATGGTGAACAAATTCTTACATAGTGAATAAGTTCTTACATGCTGAACAGTACAAGGGCAGTCATCACAGAAACTTTCAGTTTTGATCATGCATTATGAACTATAAACAATCAGGTCAAATATGAATATTCATTTTATTTTTATACTTGATTTATATGTGAATCCCACATTTATCCCTTATTATTATTATTATTTTTAATAAAATGCTGAAGTGGTAGGTAGATGCAAGATAAAGGTAGAAAAGGTAGAAAACATAGTTTAGTGCTGTAAGAGGACAAATGTAGATGATCAGGTGTGTGCCTGTAGACTATGTGATAATCCAAGCTAGACAAGGGCAACAAAACATCCATGGATGCAGAAGATTTCTCTCAGAACAGGGAGGGGGGGGTGAGGTTCTAAGCCTCACCTCTGTTGATCCCCAATTTCTCACCTGATGGCCCCCCTGCGACTGTGCCTGCCTTAGGTTGTTCCTCCCTTGAGGAACCTTACCCGTCTCTGGCTAACCAGTCATCTTCCGGGGCCATACAGGGAAATGTAAAGTTGGTAAGTGAGAGAGAAGCAATATTGTTTGAAAAGGTTAGCTTTTTACTTTTTTGCAGATTTATGTCCTGTGGCTTCTGTGCCCAGAATTTGTCTTGAGGTATCTTTACCACTTGGAACAATTATGATACTCGGTAATTTTGATATGAGGCACAAATTCTACTTAAGGGTTGTAATTAGGAAGGAAGAAGAGAAGCTATAGAAGTAGCAGACGGAAGAAAACATGGGAAGATTGATTATTTCTTTGACATATCTTCTTTTAGTGTAACATAAGCATGTATAGGTTTTAAACTACTAATTAAATTGCTCACACACATTAACATAATAGGAATACAATTAGATAACCAAAGCAGACCTACAATTACCAGCCATATCCAGTGAAACCAAGAAAACCAGTTAGGCACCCTAAGCATTTGTGAAAACTTACCTTTGATATGATGGATATTGTCTAACTGAATTTAAAATAGTTTGAGAAAAATCAAACAATTTAAAACAACACACTCCTGGGAACTGTTCACATCCCATATGTTCTTTTAACCATAGATAGTCTATAGTCGTAAGATTTTCGAGCGCTACAACTTGCACCCCTCCCAACTCCTGGTTGAGTTCCAACAGTACAGATCCAGTCAAATTCATTGTCTCACTGTATGCACATGCCAGCCTAGACATCTCCCTCCTCATTCCAGTGGCAAGTCCAGGAAACTGTGGGATGGACGCATCACCCGGATCCCTGTGGAGGCTTTTTGATGATCATCCCCTGGCACGAGTCCTCCAGAGAGTGCTGATGCCGGAAGCTCCTCCTCAGATCGTATCTTAGTTCATTTTCTGGGTAGCCAAGCTAGGCCTTGATCTTCTGCATAGAAACAAACAGACCCTTTGCCCACACTTTGACTTGCCCTCTATACCACTGTGTAGAACTCATTGGAGGTCAGCACACAGGAACTGCTTTTTTTATTATTTTTTTTAATTTTTATTAAGAGAAAGGAATATTATCAGAAAAGAGTACCTCCATAGCCGATCATCTGACCCCCTTTAACTGATCAAAATTAAGGATATTTAAAGCATGCGTTAATCTTTAATTTACCAATAGTTTTATCCTATCAAGGAGTAATCCCCATTTTCATTCTTTCTTTCTTTTTTTTCCTTGTTTTTTCTTTTTTTTAAGCTTTAATCTACACTTACATGAAGAATACTATGTTTACTATGCTCTCCCCTATACCAAGTCCCCCTAAAAACCACATTACAGTCACTGTCTATCAGCATAGCAAAATGTTGTAGAATCACTACTTGTCTTCTCTGTGTTGTACAGCCCTCCCTCCCCTATCTCCCACCCCCTCATTCAGGCTAATCTTAATACCCCCTTTCTTCTTACCCCCCTTATCCCTCCCTGCCCACCCATCCTCCCCAGTTCCTTTCCCTTTGGTACCTGTTAGTCCATTTTTGGATTCTGTAATTCCGCTGCTGTTTTGTTCCTTCAGTTTTTCCTTTGTTCTTATACTCCTCAGATGAGTGAAATCATTTGGTATTTCTCTTTCTCCGCTTGGCTTATTTCACTGAGCACAATTACTCTCCAGCTCCATCCATGTTGCTGCAAATGGTAGGATTTTCCCTCTTCTTATGGCTGAGTACTATTCCATTGTGTATATGTACCACATCTTCTTTATCCATTCATTCACCAATGGACATTTAGGTTGCTGCCAATTTTTGGCTATTGTAAATAGTGCTGCGATAAACATAGGGGTGCATCTGTCTTTCTCAAACTTGATTGCTGCGTTCTTAGGGTAAATTCCTAGGAGTGGAATACTTGGGTCAAATGGTAGGTCTGTTTTGAGCATTTTGATGAACCTCCATACTGCTTTCCACATAGTTGGACTAATTTACATTCCCACCAGCAGTGTAGGAGGGTTCCCCTTTCTCCACAGCCTCGCCAACATTTGTTGTTGTTTGTCTTTTGGATGGCAGCCTTCCTTACTGGTGTGAGGTGATACCTCATTGTAGTTTTAATTTGCATTTCTCTGATAATTAGCGATGTGGAGCATCTTTTCATGTGTCTCTTGGCCATCTGTATTTCTTTTTTAGAGAACTGTCTGTTCAGTTCCTCTGCCCATTTTTTAATTGGGTTATTTGTTTTTTGTTTGTTGAGGCGTGTGAGCTCTTTATATATTCTGGACGTCAAGCCTTTATCGGATGTGTCATTTTCAAATATATTCTCCCATACTATAGGGTTCCTTTTTGTTCTTTTGATGGTGTCTTTCTCCATACAGAAGCTTTTCAGCTTAATGTAGTCCCACTTGCTCATTTTTGCTGTTGTTTTCCTTGCCCGGGGAGATATGTTCAAGAAGAGGTCACTCATGTTTATGTCTAAGAGGTTTTTGCCTATGTTTTTTTCCAAGAGTTTAATGGTTTCATGACTTACATTCAGGTCTTTGATCCATTTTGAGTTTACCTTTGTATATGGGGTTAGACAATGGTCCAGTTTCATTCTCCTACATGTAGCTGTCCAGTTTTGCCAGCACCATCTGTTGAAGAGACTGTCATTTTGCCATTGTATGTCCATGGCTCCTTTATCAAATATTAATTGACCATATATGTTTGGGTTAATGTCTGGAGTCTCTAATCTGTTCCACTGGTCTGTGGCTCTGTTCTTGTGCCAGTACCAAATTGTCTTGATTACTATGGCCTTGTAGTAGAGCCTGAAGTTGGGGAATGAGATCCCCCCTAGTTTATTCTTCTTTTACAGGATTGCTTTGGCTATTCGGGGTCTTTGGTGTTTCCATATGAATTTTTGAATTATTTGTTCCAATTCATTGAAGAATGTTGCTGGTAATTTGATAGGGATTGCATCAAATCTGTATATTGCTTTGGGCAGGATGGCCATTTTGACGATAGTAATTCTTCCTAGCCATGAGCATGGGATGAGTTTCCATTTATTAGTGTCCCCTTTAATTTCTCTTAAGAGTGACTTATAGTTTTCAGGGTATAGGTCTTTCACTTCTTTGGTTAGGTTTATTCCTAGGTATTTTATTCTTTTTGATGCAATTGTGAATGGAATTGTTTTCCTGTTTTCTCTTTCTATTGGTTCATTGTTATTGTATAGGAAAGCTACCGATTTCTGTGTGTTAATTTTGTATCCTGAAACTTAGCTGAATTCTGATATCAGTTCTAGTAATTTTGGAGTGGAGTCTTTAGGGTTTTTTATGTACAGTATCATATCATATGCAAATAGTGACAGTTTAACTTCTTCTTTACCAATCTGGATTCCTTGTATTTCTTTATTTTGTCTGATTACCGTGGCTAGGACCTCCAGTACTATGTTAAATAACAGTGGGGAGAGTGGGCATCCCTGTCTGGTTCCCGATCTCAGTGGAAATGCTTTCAGCTTCTCCCTGTTCAGTATAATGTTGGCTGTGGGTTTATCACATATGGCCTTTATTATGTTGAGGTACTTGCCCTCTATTCCCATTTTGCTGAGAGTTTTTATCATGAGTGGATGTTGAATTTTGTCAAATGACTTTTCAGCATCGATGGAGATGGTCATGTGGTTTTTGTCTTTTTGTTGATGTGGTGGATGATGTTGATGGATTTTCAAATGTTGTACATCCTTGCATCCCTGGGATGAATCCCAGTTGGTCATGGTGTATGATCCTTTTGATATACTTTTGAATTCGATTTGCTAATATTTTATTGAGTATTTTTGCATCTACATTCATCATGGATATTGGTCTGTAATTTTCTTTTTTGGTGGTGCCTTTGTGTGGTTTTTGGTATTAGGGTGATGTTGGCTTCATAGAATGAGTTTGGGAGTATTCCCTCCTCTTCTATTTTTTGGAACACTTTAAGGAGAATGGGTATAATGTCTTCTCCACATAATTCTCTGACGAAATTCCGAGGTAAATCCGTCTGGCCCGGGGGTTTCGTTTTTGGGTAGTTTTTTGATTACCGTTTCAATTTCTTTGCTTGTAATTGGTTTGTTTAACTTTTGTGTTTCTTCTTTGGTCAGTCTTGTAAGGTTGTATTTTTCTAGGAAGTTGTCCATTTCTTCTAGGTTTTCCAGCTTGTTGGCATATAGGTTTTCATAGTAGTCTTTAATAATTCTTTGTATTTCTGTGGAGTCTGTCATGATTTTTCCATTCTCATTTCTGATTCTGTTGATTTGTGTTGATTCTCTTTTTCTCTTAATAAGTTTGGCTAGAGGCTTATCTATTTTGTTTATTTTCTCAAAGAACCAGCTCTTGGTTTCGTTGATTTTTGCTATTACTTTATTCTTCTCAATTTTGTTTATTTCTTCTCTGATCTTTATTATGTCCCTCCTTCTGCTCACTTGAGGCCTCATTTGTTCTTCTTTTTCCCTTTTTGATAATTGTGATGTTAGACTATTCATTTGGGATTGTTCTTCCTTCTTCCAGTGTGCCTGGATCGCTATATACTTCCCTCTTAAACTGCTTTCACTGCGTCCCACAGAAGTTGGGGCTTTGTGTTGTTGTTGTCATTTATTTCAATATATTCCTTGATCACAATTTTGATCTGTTCTTTGATCCATTGATTATTTAGGAGCATGTTGTTAAGCCTCCATGTGTTTGTGAGCCTTTTTGTTTTCTTTGTAGAATTTATTTCTAGTTTTATACCTTTGTGGTCTGACAAATTTTTGGTAGAATTTCAATATTTTGGAATTTACTGAGGCTCTTTTTGTGCGCTAGTATGTGGTCTACTCTGGAGAATGTTCCATATGCACTTGAGAAGAATGTATATCCTGTTGCTTTTGGTTGTAGAGTTTTATAGATGTCTATTAGGTCCATCTGTTCTACTGTCTTGTTCAGTGCTTCTGTGTCCTTACTTATTTTCTGCCCAGTGGATCTATCCTTTGGGGTGAGTGGTGTGTTGAAGTCTCCTAAAATGAATGCATTGCAGTCTATTTCCCTCTTTAGTTCTGTTAGTATTTGTTTCACATATGCTGGTGTTCCTGTGTTGGGTGCATATATGTTTAGAATGGTTATATCCTCTTGTTGGACTGAGCCCTTTATCATTATGTAGTGTCCTTCTTTATCTCTTGTTACTTTCTTTGTTTTGAAGTCTATTTTGTCTGATATTAGTACTGCAACCCTGCGTTCTTCTCTCTGTTGTTTGCCTGAAATATGTTTTTCCATCCCTTGACTTTTAGTCTGTGCCTGTCTTTGGGTTTGAGGTGAGTTTCTTGTAAGCAGCATATAGATGGGTCTTGTGTTTTTATCCATTCTATTAGTCTGTGTCTTTTGATTGGTGCATTAAGTCCATTTACATTTATGGTGACTATTGAAAGATATGTACTTATTGCCATTGCAGGCTTTAGATTCGTGGTTACCAAAGGTTCAAGGTTAGCTTCTTTACTATCTTACTGCCTAACTTCGCTTGCTTATTGAGCTGTTATGTACACTGTCTGGAGATTCTTTTCTTCTCTCCCTTCTTATTACTCCTCCTCCATTCTTCATATGTTGGGTGTTTTGTTCTGTGCTCTTTTTAGAAGTGCTCCCATCTAGAGCAGTCCATGTAAGATACCCTATAGAGGTGGTTTGTGGGAAGAAAATTCCCTCAGCTTTTGCTTCTCTGGGAATTTTTTAATCCCACCATCATATTTAAATGATAGTCATGCTGGATACAGTATCCTTTGTTCAAGGCCCTTCTGTTTCATTGTGTTAAATATATTATGCCATTCTCTTCTGGCCTGTAGGGTTTCTGTTGAGAAGTCTGATGATAGCCTGATGGCTTTTCCTTTATAGGTGACCTTTTTCTCTCTAGCTGCCTTTAAAACTCTTTCCTTGTCCTTTATCTTTGCCATTTTAATTATTATGTGTCTTGGTGTTGTCCTCCTTGGATCCTTTCTGTTGGGGGTTCTTTATATTTCCATGGTCTGTTTGATTATTTCCTCCCCCAATTTGGGGAAGTTTTCAGCAATTATTTCTTCAAAGACACTTTCCATGCCGTTGCTTCTCTCTTCTTCTTCTGATACCACTATAATTCAGATATTGTTCCTTTTGGATCGGTCACACAGTTCTCTCAATATTGTTTCATTCCTGGAGATCCTTTTTTCTCTCTCTATGTCAGCTTCTATGTGTTCCTGTTCTCTGGTTTCTATTCCTTCAATGGCCTCTTGCAACTTATCCATTCTGCTTATAAATTCTTCCAGAATTTGTTTCACTTCGTAATCTCCTTTGTGGCATCTGTGATCTCCTTCCTGACTTCATCCCATTGCTTTTGCATTTTTCTCTGCATCTCCGTCAGCATGTTTATTATTTTTATTTTGAATTCTTTTTCAGGAAGACTGGTTAGGTCTGTCTCCTTCTCAGGTGTTGCCTCTGTGATCTTGGTTTGCCTGTATTTGCCTTTTCATGGTGATAGAAATAGTTTGCAGAGCTAGAACAAGTGATGGCTGGAAGAACTTCCCTTCTTGTTGGTTTGTGGCCTTCCTCTCCTGGGAAAACAGCGACCTCTAGTGGCTTGTGCTGGGCAGCTGTGCCCAGACAGGGCTTCACCTTTCTGCCCAGCTGCTACGGGTCCCACGGGGCGTGGCCTGGCTCGGGCTGCTGCTCCAAAATGGTGGGACCCCATTGGAGGGGGAGTCGCCAGGAGGCTATTTATTTCCGTAAGTGGCCTCCGTGCTCCTTGCTGCCCAGGGTGTTAGAGTGCCCAGAGATCCCAGACTCCCTACCTCTGGACTAAGTTTCCTGCCCTGTCCCTTTAAGACTTCCAAAAAGCACTTGCCAAAATAAAATAACAAAAAAATTTTTTTAAAAATTTAAAAAAAGAAAATAAAAACACTGCTCGCTTTTCTTTGTCCTCAGGTGCCAGCCTCAGTCACCTGCTCACCGGTCTTTCTGCCCTGTTTCCCTAGTATTGGGGTTTGTGTCCCTTTAAGACTCCCAAAAAGCACTCACCAAAAAAAAAAAAAAAAAAAGGCCGATCGCTTTTGTTTGTTCTCTGGCGATGGCCTCCAGTACCTGCTCACCGGTCTTGCTGGCCTGTTTCCCTAGTATCCAGGACCCCACGCATGCATTGTGTCTGCGCTCTGGTCTGGATGGCTGGGGCTGGGTGTTCAGCAGTCCTGGGCTCCCTCTCCTTCCCCGCTCTGACTCCTCTCCTCCCGACTGCAGCTGGGGGATGGGTGCTCAGGTCCCGCGGGGTTGGGGCTTGTATCTTACCCACTTCATGAGGTGCTGGGTTCTCGCAGGTGTGGATGTGGTCTGGATATTGTCCTGTGTCCTCTGGTCTCTATTCTAGGAAGAGTTGTCTTTGTTATATTTTCATAGATATATGTGGCTTTGGGAGGAGATTTCCACTGCTCTACTCTCACTGCCATCTTGAGTCTGCCCCCCAACATCTTCTTTATCCATTCATCTACTGATGGACACTTTAAGTTGATTCCATATCTTGGCTATTGTAAATAATGCTGCCGTAAACATAGGGGTACGTATGTCGTTTGAAACATAGATCTTGTTTCCTTTGTGTGAATTCCTAGGACTGGAATTACTGGGTCAAATGATATTTATATTTTTAGTTTTCTGAAGGACTTCCATATTGCTTTCCACAAATTGAACTAATTTACATTCCTACCAACAGTGTAGAAGGGTTCCCATTTCTCTGCATCCTTGCTAGCATTTGTTGTTTCTTGTCTGTTGGGTGTTGGTCATCTTAACTGCTATGAAGTGAAATATCATTTTGGTTTTAATTTGAATTTTCTGATTATTAGCTATGTGAAGAATATTTCCACGTGTCTGTTGACCACTCAAATTTCTTCTTTGGAGAAGTGTCTGTTCAGGTCCTCTGCCCATTTTTTCATTGAGTTATTTGTTTTTAGTGTGTTGAGGCATGTGAGTTATTTATATATTTTTTATGTTAACTCCTTATCAGATGTGTTAATTATGAATATATTCTCCCATGTTATAGGATGCCTTTTGATCTTCTGATCGTGTCCTTTGTTGTAAAGAAGGTTTTTAGTTTGATGTAGGATCAATTGTTCAAGTGGCTGGAAACTCAGTCTCTCCAAGTATTCCACCCATCTTTGCTTTCCAACCCCATTAGTCTCCAGAGCACCATGTAATATGGGTTTGTGCTCCCAGAGAAGATCTCCAGGGCTGGGTGTTCATCAGTCCTGGGCTTCTCCTCCATTCCTGCTCCATTTCTCTTCCTCTTGCTTGTGTACTGGGGTGAGGGGAGGACTTCATTCCTGCTGGATCATGGCTTTGCTACTTTATCCTTTTCTGAAGTCTTCTCTTTTCCTCCAGATGTTGGCAGTCTGTTCTGCAGTGTTCAGGTCACTTTTTCAGCATTAGTTGTATTTTCTGTATTTTTGTGTTTTATATTACCCTGGGAGGATGTTATGCCTCACTTCTCATGCTGCCATCCTTTTCTCTGTGCACCCCTTTATTTTTGCCATGAATTTTGATCTTTCTAGTTGCTCTGGATCATGATTTATAAGGGATGTCAGTCCACCAGTAGGGGTCCTTAGTCACCTTCCTGTCCATTCGGCCACAAACTACCAGTAAGGAAAATGAATTGAAGAAAAGTGGTTTGCTCAAATATCAACTCTGTGTCCTCTGTTTGTACTTTTAAACCTAGAACTATGTACCTGAAATATAGCTTTATTGTTTTCATTCCACACTATTCAGTAATAATCAGATTCACTGTAATACCTAGCACAAAGTATTTAATTTTAATTTAAAAATAAATTTTAATTATAAAATTATCATGTACTTACTGTAAATAAATCATACCATTCAGAAAGTGAATATAGTTTAAATAAGTGTCCCTCTTACAAGTTAAGTTTCCCTTCCAGATTTTATATGCATGTATAAATATATATAAGGATAAATATAAATATGTGTACATATACATACACACACACATATATTTTTTTCACAAATGGGATTGTATACTAAACAACAACTTTATTTTAAAAACTTTTCAAAAGTGGATGTATTCCTTACCAGCACAAAGATATTCACTTTATTGTTTTTGTTTAGATGGTGACACAACATTCCATTTTGTGATATTTTTAAACATGTCCACAAATTCCTTGATAAATTCCTCTCATCAAAAAAAGATGAAATGTCATTCCCCTCATCATGAATATAAATTGGTCTTAGTGAATTGCTTTCAATGTATTGAATGTGGAAGAAGTTTAAGTTGTTTCCCTTTATAATAATGTTAGGGTGAGGGAGAGATTGAGGATTAGGGTTACCATGAGGTGTAGATGACATCAATGGTGACAGTGAGGGGTTAGGTTCAGAGCCAGGGCTAGGACTGGGGTTAGGTTTTTAGTAAGGTATACAGGGAGGATAGGATTATGGTAAGAGTTAGGGTCTGGGTTTAATGTTAGGGTGAGGGTGAGATTGAGGTTTAGGGTTACAGTGAGGTGTGGGTGATGTCGATGGTGACAGTGAGGGTTAGGTTCTGGGGTCAGGGCTAGGGTTAAGATTCAGTATTTGGTAAGGTGTATGGGGAGGAGAGGTATATGCTTAGAGTTATGGTTTGGGTTTAATGTGAGGGTAAGCCTGAGATTGTGGTTTAGGGTTATGGTGCAGTGTGTGTGTGGCTGATGGTGACAGTGAAGGGTGGGTTTCAGGTCCCAGAGCTAGGGTTAGAATTTGGCTTTTATAAGGTATGGGGAGGAGAGGGTTGCAGTTAGAGTTAGGGTACCCCTCTGATGTTAGGTTGATGGTGAGATTGAGGTTCAGTGTTACAGTGATGTATGGGTGATGGTGAGGGGTCAGGTCTGGGGGCCAGGGCTAGGGTAAGGGTTAAGAGTTCAGTAAGGTTTATGGGGAGGATGTGGTTATGGTTAGATTTAGGGACTGGCTCTGATATGAGGGTTACTGTGAGATTGAGCTTCAGGGTTTCTCTGAGGAGTGGGTAAAGTTGGTACAGACCATGAGCAGTCAGGTCCAGGGGCCAGGGCAACGGTTAGGATTAGGTATTTGGTACGGTTTGTGGGGAATATACGATTACAGTTAGAGTTAGGGTCCTGCACTGATGTGAGGTCAAGGGTGAGACTGAGTTTCAGGGTTACTGTGAGGCATGGGTGACATTGGTGGTGTTGGTAGGGGGGCAGTTCCAAGGGCCAAGGCTAGGGTTAGGGTTAGGTGTTCAGTAGGGCTTATCAGGAGGATATTGTTATAGTTAATTTTATGGTCTGGCTACGATATGAGGACATGTGTTAGATTGAGCTTCAGGGTTACTGTGAGGGGTGGGTGACATTGATGCTGACGATGAGCATTCAGTTCCAGGGGCCAGGGCTATGATTAGGGTTAGGTGTTCAGTAAGGTGTACAGCAAGGATAAGTTCATAGTTATAGTTAGGTTCTGGCTCTGATGTGAGGGTGTGGGCGAGATTGGGCTTCATTGATAAGGTGAGGTGTGGGTGAAGTCATTGGTGACAGTAAGGGGTCAGGTTGAAGGGCAGGGCTAGGGTTAGGTTTGGGTGTTCGTTAAGGTGTACGGGGAGGATAGGGTTACGTTTGGTGTTAGGATCCAGCTCTGATGTGAGGGCAAGGGCAAGATTGAGCTTTAGGTTTATGTTGAGGTGTAGGTGACATTGAAGGTGATGGTGAGTGGTCCAGTCCAAGGGCCAGAGCTAGGGTTAGGGTTAGGGATTCAGTACGGTGTGCAGTGAGTATATGGTAATGGTTGAGTTAGGGTATGCCTCTGATGTGAGATTAAGGGGGAGATTGAGCTTCAGGTTTAAGGTGATGCATGGGGGATGTTGATGGTGATGGTGAGGTTTCAGGTCCAAGGGCCAAGGCTAGGGTTAGGGTTAGGTTTATGAGGAGGATATGTTTACAGTTAGAATTAGTGTCCGGCTCTGATGGGAGGGTGAGGGCGAGATTGAGCTTCAGTGTTATGGTGAGACATGGGTGATGTCGATGCTGGTGGTGAGGGGTCAGATCCAGGGGCCAGGTCTAGGATATGGTTAGGTCTTCTGTATGGTGTACAGGGAAGATATGGTTATGTTTAGTTAGGGTCCAGCTCTCTTGTGACTGCAAGGGCGAGATAGAATTTCAGGAATGCATTGTATCATGGGTGATGTCGATGCTGACTTTGAGGGTTCATGTCCCAGGGCTAGTTCTAGGATTAGTGTTAGGTGTTTGTTATGGTGTACAGTGAGGATAGGATTATAGTTTGAATTAGCATCTGCCTCTGATATGAGGTCAGTGGTGAGATAGACCTTCAGCATTATGGTGAGGCATGGGTGATGTTGATGGTGATGGTGAAAGGTCCAGTCCAGGGGCCATAGGTAGGGTTAGAGTTAGGTTTTTGGTAAGGTTTATGGGTAGTATATGGTTATGGTTAGTTTTAGGATCTGGCTCTGATATGAGGGCAAATGTGAGATTGAGCTTCAGGGTTATGGTGAGGTGTAGGTGACATCAATGCTGACAGTGAGTGATCAGGTCCAGGGGCCATGGCTAGGGTTAAGCTTAGGTGTTCAGTAAGGTGTACATGTAGGATTGGCTTAAGGTTAGAGTTTGGGTCTGGCTCTGATATGAGGGCAAGCATGAGATTCAGCTTCAGTGTTAAGGTGAGATGTGGGTGATATTAATCATGATGGAGGGGCCTCTTCCAGGGTCCAAGGCTAGTGTTAGGATTAGGTGTTTATCAAGGTGTTTGGGGAGTATGGGGTTATGGTTAGAGTTAGGGTCTGGCTCTGATGTGAAGATGAGGGTGAGATTTGGCTTCAGGGTTAAGGTGGGGCATGGGTGAAGTCTATGGTGAAGGAGAGGGGTCTTGTATTGGGGCCAGGGCTAGGGTTATGGTTAGATGTTTTGTTAGGTGTGCAGGGAGGATTGGGTTATGGTTGGAGTTAGGGTATGCCTCTCATGTGAGGTCAAGGTTGAGATTGAGCTTCAGGGTTACCGTGAAGAGTGTATGATGTTGATGCTGATGGTGAGCAGTCGGGTCCTGGGGCCAGGGCTAGGGTTAGGGTTAGGTGTTCAGTAAGGTATATGGCAATGATAAGATTATAGTTAGAGTTAGGTTCTAGCTTTGATGTTAGGGCAAGAGCAATATTGAACTTCATGGTTACGGTGAGGCATGGGTGATGTCGATGGTGATGGTGAGGAGTTAGGTTCATGGGCCAGTTCTAGGCTAAGGGCTAGGTGTTCGTTATTGTGTACTTGTATGATAGGGTTACCATTAGAGTTAAGGTCCGGTTCTGATATGATGGCGAAGATGAGATTTATGGTGATTGGTGGGTGATGTGAATGGTGACAGTGAGGGGTCAGGTCCAGAGGCCAGGGCTTAGGTTAGGGTTTGGTGTTTGGTAGGTTGTGCAATGAGGTTAGGGTAATGGTTAGAGTTAGGGTCTATATCTGATGTGGGGGCTAGTGCAAGATAGAGCTTCAGTGTTATGGTGTGGCATGGATGACATAAATGGTGATGTGGAGGGTTCAGGTTCAGGGTGGAGAGCTAGTGTTAGATTCAGGTGTTCGGTAAGATGTACGGTGAAGATAGGGTTATGTTTAGAGCTGGGTCTGGTTCTGATGTGGGCGAAAGGCAATATTGAACTTCAGTGTTACGCTGATGTGTGGGTGACATCTATGTTGACGGTGAGGGGTACATTCCAGGGGCCAGGGCTTGGGTTAAGTTTAGGGTTTGGTAAGGTGTATGGGGTGGTTTGGGTTACAGTTAGAGTTAGGGTCCAGCTCTGATGTGAGGGCAGGGGTGAGATAGAACTTCAGGGTTATGGTGCAGCGTGCATGATGTCTATGATGACAGTGAGGGGTCAGGTCAAGGTGCTGGGGCTAGTGTTAGGATTATGTATATGGTAAGGTGTATGGGGAGGATAGGGTTATGGGTGGGAGAGGGTGAGATAAAGCTTCAGGGTTACGTTGTGGCATGGGTGATGTCAATGGTGACAGTGAGGGTTCAGTTCCAGAGACCAGGGTTAGGGTTAGGGTTAGGTGTTCGGTAAGGTGTCCGACAAGGATAGGGTTACAGTTAGATTTAGGGTCTGGTTCTGATGTGGGGGCAAGGGCGTGATTGAACTTCATGGTTTATGGTAAAGTGTGGGTGCTGTCAATGTTGTCAGTGAGGGGTCAGGTCCAGTGGCCAGGGCTACAGTTAGGTTTAAGTGTTTGACTAGGTGCATGGGAAAATAGGATTACAGTTAGTTAGGGTCTGGCTCTGATCTGAGGGTGAGGGCGAGATTGGGCTTCAGGTTTAAGGTGAACCATGGATGAAGTCATCAGTGATGGTGAGGGGTAAGTTCTAGGGGCCCAGGCTATGGTTAGGTTTAGGTGTTTTTTAAGGTGTATGGGGACGATAGTGTTACTGTTTGAGTTAGGGTCCTGCTCTGATATGTGTGCAATGGTGATATTAAGGTTCAGTATAATGGTGAGGCCATGGTGACATCATTGGTAATGGTGAAAGGGCAGGTCCAGGTTCCAGGGCAAGGATTAGGGTTAGGTGTTCAGTAAGGTGTATGAGCAGGACAGGGTTGCATTGAGAGTTAGGGTCCCGCTCTTTCATGAGGGTAGGGGTGAAATTGAGGTTCAGGTTAATGGTGATGCATGGGTGACATCGATCATGACACTGAAGGATCAGGGCTTGATTTAGGGTTAGGTTTTCGGTAAAGTGTACAGGGAGAATAGGATTATGGTTTGAGTTAGGATTTAGCTGTGATGTGATGGTGAGGGCAAGATTGAGGTTCAGAATAACAGTAATGCATGGTTGACATCGATGGTGATGGTGAGGGTTAGGTCCAAGGATCACACCTAGGGTTAGGGTTTAGTGTTAAGTAAGGTTTATGGGGAGGATATGGTTATGGTTAGTTTTAGAATTTGGCTGTGATATGAGGATGAGTGTGAGATTGAGCTTCCGGGTTTCTGTGAGTTATAGGTGACATTGAAGCTGATGATAAGTGGTCAGGTCCATGGTTCAGACCTAGGGGTAGGGTTAGGTGTTTGGTAAGGTGTAGGGGAAGGATAGGGTTATGCTTAGAGTGAGGGTCAAGCTCTGATGTGACTGTCAGTACTTGATTGGGCTTCAGTTTTAAGGTGAGGCATGGGTGAATTCGATGGTGACAGTGCAGGGTCAGGCCTTGGGGCCAGGGCTAGGGTTAGGTTTAGGTGATTGTTTAGGTGTACAGGGAGGATAGGTTTATGGTTAGAGTTGGTTAAGTACCTGAGGTGAGATCAAGGGTGAAATTGAGGTTCAGGGTTACCGTGAGTCATGGGTTACATCAATTGTGACAGTGAGGAGTCTGGTCCAGGTGCCAGGGCCAGGGTAAGGGTTAGGTGTTCTGTATGGTGAACGGGAATGATAGGGTTATAGTTTGAGTTAGGATCCAGCTCCTGTGTGTGGGCAATGGCTATATTGTGGTTCAGTGTTACAGTGATGCCTATTTGACATTGATGATGATGTTGAGAGTGCAGGTTCAGGTAGGGAGGTAACGTTATGGTTGGGTGTTCAGTAACGTAGTTGGGGAGAAAGTATGGTTAGAGTTAGGGTCCTGTTCTGATAGACGGTGAAGCTGAGATTGAACTTCAGGGTTATGATGATGCATGGGTGACATCGATGGTGATATTGAGGGGTCAGATCCAGGATCCAGGTCTAGGGTTAGGGTTAGGTGTTCTCTATGGTGTACTGGGAGGATATGGTTATGTTTAGTGTTAGGATCCAACTCTGTTGTGACTCTGAGGGCAAGATAGAGCTTCAGGGATACGGTGCAGCATGGGTGATATCAATGCTGATGTTGAGGGTTCATGTCCAAGTGAGAGTTCTAGGATTAGTGTTAGGTGTTTGTTAAAGTATGCAGTGAGGATACGGTGATAGTTTAAATTAATGTCTGCCTCTGTTATGAGGTCAATGGTGAGATAGACCTTCAGCATTATAGTGAGGCGTGGTTGACATTGATAGTGATGATGAAAGGTTGGACCATGGTCCATGGGTAGGGATAGGCTTAGGTGTTCATAAGGTTTACAGGTAGTATATGGTTCCAGTTGGTTTTAGGATCTGACCCTTATATGAGGGCAAGTGTGAGATTGAGCTTCAGGGTTACAGTGAAGCATGGGTGATGTCATGCTGACAGTGAGCGGTCTGGTCCAGGGGCCATGGCTAGTGTTAGGGTTAGGTGTTTGGTAATGTGTACATGTAGGATTGGGTTATGGTTGAGTTTGGGTCTGTTTCTGATATGAGGGTGAGTACAAGATTTGGTTTCAGTGTTAAGGTGACATGGGTGATATTGATCATGACAGTGAGGGGTTTGTTCCAGGGGCCAGAGCTAGGGTTAGGATTATGTGTTTGTCAAGGTGTATGGGGAGGGGAGGGTTATGATTAATGTTAGGGTCCAGTTCTGATGTGAGGGTGAGGGCGAGACTTGGCTTCAGGGTTAAGGTGAGGCAAGGGTAAAGTTGATGGTGAAAGTGAGGGTTCATGTCTTAGGGCCAGGGTTAGGGTTATGGTTAGGTGTTTTCTTAGGTGTGCAGGGAGATTTGGGTTATGGTTTGAGTTAGGGTATGCCTCTCATGTGAGGTCAAGGTCGAGATTGAGCTTCAGTGTTACCTTGAGGAGTGGGTGATGTCAATGCTGATGGTGAACAGCCGGGTCCAGAGTCCAGGGCTAGGTTTAGGGTTAGGTGTTTGGTAAGGTGTAGTGGGAGGATAGGGTTACATTTAGAGTTAGGTTACATCTCTGATGTTAGGGCAAGGGCGAGGTTGAGCTTCAGGGTTATGGTGAGACATAGTTGATGTCGATACTGACAATGAGGGATCAGGTCCAGGTGTCATGCTAGGATTAGGTTTATGTGTTCATTAAGGTGTATAGGGATGATAGGGTTGTGAGATTTGGCTTCAGTGTTAAGGTGAGATGTGGGTGAAATTGTGTGGGTCCATCCCTAATGTGAGGGTGAGGGAGATATTGAGGTTCAGGTTTATCATGAGGCTTTGGTGACGTTGATGGTGATAGTGCAGTGTCAGGTCCAGGGGCCCCATCTAGTGTTAGGTTTAGGTGTTCGGTAAGGTTTACAGGTGGATCTGGTTATGGTTAGTTTTAGGTTTCTTCTCTGATATGTGGGCTACTGTGAGATTGAACTTCAGGGTTACTTTGAGGTGTGGGTGACATCGATGCTGACAGTGAGCAGTCAGGTCCTGGTGCCAGGGCTAGGGTTAGATTTAGGTGTCCAGTAAGATGTATGGAAATGATAGGATTACTGTTAGAATTAGGATCCGCCTCTGATGTGAGGATGTGGGCTAAATTCAGCTTCAGGGATATGGTGAGGTATGGGTGATGTCAATTGTGATGGTGATTGGTCATGTCCAAGAGCCAGGGCTAGGATTAGGGCTAGATATTCAGTAAGGTGTACGGGAAGTATAGGGTTATGGTTGTAGTTAGGGTAAGTGAGTAATGTGAGTGCGAAGGCGATATTGAACTTCAGGTTTGGGGTGATGCATGGGTGATGTCTATGTTGATGTTGAGGATTTAGGTATAGAGGCCAGGGCTTAGGTTAGGGTTAGGGGATTGTTAAGGTATATGTGGAAGTTTGAGTTACAGTTAGATTTAGGGTCCAGCTCTGATGTGAGGGTGAGGGAAAGATAGAGCTTCCAGATTATGGTGTGACATGGGTGATGTAAATGGTGATGGTGAGGGATCAGGTCCAGGGTCAGGGCTCAGATTACCGTTCGGTGCTCTGTAAGGTGGATGGGGAGGACAGGTTTACATTTAGAGTTAGGGTCTCACACTGATGTGAGGGCAAGGGCAAGATTGAGCTTCAGGAATATGGTGAGGTATTGGTGATGTTGATGGCGACTGTGAGGGGTCAGGTTGAGGGGTCATGACGAGGGTTAAGCTCAGGTGTTTGGTAAGATATACAAGGAAGATAAAGTTATGTTTTGAGTTAGGGTCCACATCTAATGTGAGGGTGAGGGAGAGTTTGAGGTTCAGGGTTATGGTGATGCTTGGATGACAATGATGGTGAAGGTGAGGGGTCATGGCCAGAGTTCAGAACTATGGTTAAGTTTAGATGTTCCTTAATGTATACAGGGATGATAGAGATATGGTAGAGTTAGGATTCGGTTTTGATATGTGGGTGAAGGCTAGATTGATCTTCAGGGCAATGGTTATGCTTGGGTGATGTCTATCGTGACAGTGAGTGGTCACATTGATTGTCTGGTGTTAGGACTAGTGTTAGGTGTTTGGGAAGGTGTACGGAAAATATAGGGCTATGATTAGGGTTAGGATCTGGTTCCGATGTGTTGGTGAGGGCGAGATTGAGCTTCAGGGTTACAGTGAAGTGTGGGTGATGTTGATGGTGACTGTGAGGGTTCCAGTCCAGGGGCAAGGGCTAGGGTTCAAGTTAGGTGTTCAGTATGGTGTGGGGGGTGCACATGGTTATGTTTTGAGTTGGGTACATCTGTGAAGTGAGGGCGAGGGTGAGAGTGACATTCAGTATTATGGGGATGCATGGGTGACCCTGAGGTGTCAGGTCCAGGGCCCAGGGCTAGGGATATGTTTAGGTGTTTGGCAAGGTTTATGGGAAGGATATGGTTATGGTTAGTTTTAGGGTCCAGCTCTGATATGAGGTAAATGTGAGATTGAGCTTGGAGGTTACTGTGAGGCGTAGGTGATGTTGATGCTGATGGAGAGCAGTCAGGTCCAAGGGCCACTGCTGGTGTTAGGATTAGATGTTAGTTAAGATGTGAGTGAAGTACAGGGTGATGTTTAGAGTTAGGGTTGGTCTCTGATGTGAGGTCAAGTTCGAGATTGAGTTTCAGACTTACCATGAGGCATGGGTGACATCAATGGTGATGGTGAGGTGTCAGGTCCTGTGGCCAGGGCTAGGCTTAGAGTTAGGTGTTTGGTAAAGTGTCTGCAAGGATAGGGTTATGGTTAGAATTAGGGTCTGGTTCTGATGTGAGGGCAAAGGCAAGATTGAACTTCAGGATTACGGTGATGGGTGGGTGAAGTCAATGGTGACGGTGAGGGGTCAGGTCCGGGGTTAAGAGATTAAGTTAGGGTTAGGTGTTTGGTAAGTTGTATGGGGAGCTTAGAATTTCAGTTTGAGTTAGGGTCTGGATCTGATGTGAGGGAGAGGATGAGATAGAGCTTCAGGGTTACAGTATGGTGGGGGTGATGTCGATGGTGACATTGAGACTTCAGATCCAGGTGAGAGCTAGCATTAGGGTTTGGTGATTGGTAAGGTATATGGGTAGGATAGAGTTACACTTAGAGTTAGGGTCCGGCTCTGATATGAGGGCCATGGAGAGATAGAGTTTCAGTGTTACGGTGATGCATGGGTGACTGTGAGGGTTCAGGGCCATGGACCAGAGCTAGGCTTAGGGTTAGGTGTTCAGTAGGCATTGGGGGAGGATAGGGTTACTGTTAGAGTTAGGGTCTGATTCTGATGTGTAAAGACGAGATTGAACTTCATGGTTAATTTAAGGTGATGTGTGGGGGATGTCAATGATGATGGTGAGGTTTCAGGTCAAGGGTACAGGCCTTGAGTTATGGTTAGGTGTTTCATAAGGTGTACAGGGTACATTGGGAAATGGTTAGAGTTTGTGTTCGGCTCTGATGTGAGGGTGAGATGAGATAGTGCATTAAGTTATGGTGAAGCGTGGGTGATGTCGTTGGTGACTATGAGGTGTCAGATCCAGGTCCTTGGACTAGGGTTAGGGTTAGATGTTCAGTAAAGAGTATGGGGTGGATAGGGCTATTGTTAGAGTTAGGGTCCGGCTCTGATATCATGTGAGTGTGAGATTTAACTTCAGTGTTACTGTGAGGCCTAGTTGATGTCAATGGTAATGTTCAGGGGTCAGGCCCAGGGGCCAGGGTTAGGGTTAGGTTTAGGTGTTTGGTAAGGTGTCTGGCGAGGATAGGGTTATGTTTAGAGTTACAGTCTGGTTCTGATGTGAGGGCAAAGGCGAGACTGAACTTCAGAGTTATGGTGATGATGGGGTGACATTGATGATGACACTGTGGGGTTAGGTCCAGTCCCGGTGTTCAGGATTAGGTTAGGTTTAGGTGTTTGGTAAGTTGTACAGGGAGTTTAAGGTTACAGTTTGAGTTAGGGTCTGGATTTGATGTGAGGGTGAAGGTGCAATAGAGCTTCAGAGTTACGGTACAGCTGGGGTGACGTCAATGGTGATGTTGAGGGTTCAGGTCCAGGGGAGAGAGCTAGCATTAAGGTTAGGTGTTTGGTAAGGTATACGGGTAGGATAGAGTTACATTTAGAGTTTGGGTATGGCTCTGATGTGAGGGTGTGGGCAAGATTGTGCTTCAGGGTTAAGGTGAGATGTGGGTGAAGTTGATGGTGATGGTGAGGGGTCAGTGCCAGGTACCAGGTGGTAGTGTTAGCATTAGGTGTTCATTGAGGTGTATAGGGAGGATAATATTATGTTTAGAGTTAGGTTCTGGTTCTGATGTGAGGGCTAAGGTGAGATTGAACTTTAGAGTTAACTTAAGGTGATGCATGGGTGATATCAATGATGACAGTGAGGGGTCAGGTCGAGGGGCCAGTGTTTGGTTTATGATTAGGTGTTTCATAAGGTGTAAGGGGAGCATTGGGAAATGGTTAGTGTTAGGGTCTGGCTTTGATGTGATGGTGAGAGCGAGATAGAGCTTCAGGGTAATGGCAAAGCATTGGTGACCTCGATCATGACTGTGAGGTGTGAGGTCCAGGTGCCTGGGCTAGAGATAGGGTTAGATGTTCAGTAAGGTGTATGGGGAGGATAGGGCTATGATAAGAGTTAGGGTCTGGTCCTAATGTGATGTTTACGGTGAGATTGATGTTCAAGGTTATGGTGATGTGTAGGTGATGTCAATGATTATGGTGAGTGTTCTGGTCCTGGGTCCAGGGCGAGGGTTATTGTTATGACTTTGGAAAGGTTTACATGGAGGTTATGGTTATGGTTAGTTTTAGGATCCAGTTCTGATATGTGGGCAAGTGTGAGATTGAGCTTCAGGGTTACTGTGAGGCCTAGTTGATGTTGATGGTGATGTTCAGGAGTCAAGGCTAGGGTTAAGTTTAGGTGTTCAGTAAGGTGTACAGGTAAGATTGGGTTAGAGTTAGATTTAGTATCTGGCTGTGATGTGAGGTCTTGTGTGGACAGAACTTCAATGTTATGGTGAGGTAAGGGTGACGTCAAAGGTGATGGTGAAAGATCCGATCCAGGGCCAATGGCTAAGGTTATGGTTAGGTGTTTGGTAAGATGTATGGGTAGCATAGAGGGAGGGTTAGAGTTTGGGTCCAGCTCTGATGTGAGGGTGAGGACTAGATTATGCTTCAGGTTTAAGGTGAGATGTGTTTGAAGTGGATGGTGATGGTGAGGGGTGAGGTCCAGGGTCCAGGTTAGGGTTATTGTTAGATATATGGTAAGTTTTACGGGGAGGATAGGGTACTGTTACAGTTCTGTTCCAGCTCTAATGTGAGAGTGGGGTAATGGGTTTCAAGGTTAAGGTGAAGCGTGGTTGAAGTCATTGGTGATGGTGAGGGATAAGTTAGAGGGGCTAGGACTAGAGTTAGGGAGGCAGAGGTGTTCTGTAAGGGGTATGGGGTGGAAAGGGTTACGGTTTGAGTTAGAGTCTGGCTTTGATTTGCAGGCGATGGGGAGATTGAGGTTCAGTGTTTCAGTGATGCATGGGTGATCTGAGGGCTCAGGTCCAGGGTCCAGGGCTAGGGTTAGGGTTAGGAGTTCGGTAAGGTTTACAGGGAGGATATGGTTACCATTAGTTTAAGGGTGTGGCTCTGATATGAGGGCGAGTTTGAGACTGAGCTTCAGGGTTACTGTGAGGTGTGGGGTCATCGATACTGATGGTGAGCAGTCAGTTCCACTGTCCATGACTAGGGTTAGTGTTAGGTGTTAGTTAAGGTATGAGGGGAGGACAGGCTTACATTTAGAGTTAGAGTCCTTCTCTCAAGTGAGGTCAGGAGTGGGATTGAGTTTCAGGGTTATCATGAGGCATGGGTAACATCAATGGTGATGGTGAGGTTTCAGGTCTAGGGGTCAGGACTAGGATTTCTCTTAGGTGTTCATTAAGGTGTCCTGAGAGGTAAGTATTATGATTATGGTTAGGGTCCAGTTATGAGGGCAAAGGTGAGATTGAACTTCAGGGTTACTGTGATGCATGGGTGACATCGGTGGTGACCTTGAGGGGTCAGTTCCAGGGGTGAGGGTTTAGTTAGGGTTAGGTGTTTGGTAAGTTGTATGGGGAGGTTAGGGTTATGGTTTGAGTTAGGGTCTGGATCTGATGTGAGGGCGAGGACGAGATAGAGCTTCAGGATTATAGTATGGCATGGGTGATGTCAATGGTGATGTTGAGGCTTCAGATCCAGAGGAGAGAGCTAGCATTAGGGTTATGTGATTGGTAAGGTATACGGGTAGGATACAGTTACAGTAACAGATTGAGTATGGCTCTAATGTGAGGACGAGGTTAAGATTGGGCTTCAGGGTGAATGTGGGACATTGGTACAGTTAATGGTGACAGTGAGTGGTCAGGTCTAGGGGCCAGGTCTAGGGTTATGGTTAGGTATTTGGTATGGTTTATGGTGAGGATAGGGTTAAAGTTTGAGATAAGATCAATCTCTGATGTGAGGGAGATGGCGAGATTGAAGTTAGATGTTACAGTGATGTGTGGGTTACGTTGATGGTGACAGTGATGGTTAAAGTCCAAGGGCAAGGGCTAGGGTTACAGTTAGGTCTTCCATGAGTTATACAGGGAGGATAGGGTTATGATTAGATTTAGTGTCCATCTCTAGTATGATGTCAAGGGAAAGATTGAGTTTCAGGCTTACCATGATGCATGGGTGATGTTGATGCTGTTGGTGAGGGTTCTGATCCAGGTGCCAGGGTTAGAGAAGGGTTTTGGTGTTTGGCATGGTGTTCATGTTAGGATAGGGTTATGATGTCAGTTAGGCTCTGGGTCTGATGTGAGGATGATTGCAAGATTGAGATTTGGTGTTATAGTGCTGTGTGGGTTATGTTGATGGTGGTGGTGAGTGGTCTGTTTCATGGGTCAGGACTACAGTTAGTGGTAGGTGTTTGGTAAGATTTATGGGGAGAATATGGTTTTGCTTAGTTTTAGGGTCTGGCTCTGATATGAGGGCGATTGTAAGATTGAGTTTCAGGGTTACTGTGAGGTGTTGGTTACCTAGATACTGACAGTGAGCGACCAGTTCTAGGGGCCAGGACTAGGATTATGTTTAGGTGTTCGGTAATGTATACGGGGAGGATAGAGTTACGTTTAGAGTTAGGTTCTGGCTCTGATGTTAGGGTGAAGGCGAGATTGAACTTCAGGGTTACAGTGAGGCATAGCTGATGATGCTGACAGTGAGGAGTCAGGTTCAGGGGCCAAGGCTATGGTTAGGATTAGGTGTTCGGTAAGGTGTATGGGGAGCATAGGGTTATGGTTATAGTTAGGGTCCGGCTCTGATGTGAACACAAGGGCAAGATTGGACTTCAGGGTTAAGGTGAGTCATGGGTGAAGTCCATGGAGACAGTGAGGAGTAAGTTCTAGGGATCAGGGCTAGGGTTAGGATTAGGTGTTCTATAAGGTTTATGTTGAGTAAAGGGTTTTGGTTTAAGTTATAGTCCAGCTTAGATGTGAGGGCGATGGCAAGATAGATGTTCAGTGTTATGGTGATGCATAGGTGACTGTTAGGGATCAGGGCCAGGGGCCAGGTCTAGGATTAGGGTTAGGTGTTCAGTAAGGTTTGTGGGAAGGATATGGCTTCTGTTAGTTTAGGGGTCCCGTTCTGATATGAGAGACAGTGTGAGATTGAGCTTCAGTGTTACTGTGAGGCATGGGTGGTGACGATGCTGATGGTGAGTGGTCAGGTCCAGAAGCCAGGGCTCGGGTTAGGATTAAGTGTTTGATAAGGTGTATGGGGAGGATAGATTTATGAGTAGAGTTTGGTTCCAGCTCTAATGTGAGGGCAAGGATGAGATTGGGCTTAAGGTTTAAGGTGAGACATGGGTTAAGTTGGTGGTGACGGTGAGTGGTCAGGTCCAGGGGTCAGGTCTAGTGTTTGGGTTAGGTGTATAGTATGGTGTACAGGGCCAATAAGGTTACTGGCTGGATTAGGGTCTGGCTCTGATGTGAGGGCAATGGTGAGATTGTGGTTCAATTTTATGGGGATCCGTGGGTGACGTCAATGGTGACAGTGAGGGGTAAGGAATAGGGGCCAGAGCTAGAGTTAGGGTAAGTTCTTTCATAAATTATAGAGGGAGGACAGAGTTATCGTTAGAGTTTGTGTCTGGCTGTGATATGTGGGCGAGGACATGATTGAGCTTCAGGGTTACATTGATATGTAGGTGACATCGATGGTGATGTTGAGGAGTCCGTTTCAGGGACCATACCTATGGTTAGGGTTAGGGTTTGATGTTCAGTAAGGTGTACGGGGAAGGTACCATTATGGTTTGTGTTAGGGTCCTGCTCTTATGTGAGGTCGAGGGTGGGATAGAGCTTCAGTGGTATGGTGAGGTGTGGGTGACATCAATGATGATTCCAAAATGTCAGATCGAGGCGCCATGGCTAGGATTAGGGTTAGGCATTTGGTTAGGTGTACGTGTAGTATAGGATTACGGTTAAAGTTTGGTTCTGGCTCTGATGTGAGGGTGATGGCAAGATTGGGATTCAGGGTTAAGGGGAGATGTCGGTGAAGTTGATGGTGATGGTGAGGGGTCAGGTCCAGGGGCCAGGGTTTGCGTTATGGTTAGGTGTTTTATAAGGTCTCTGGGGAGCATTAGGTTAAGGTTACTGTTAGTGTCTGGCTCTGATGTGAGGGCGGGAGTGATATTGGGCTTAAGGGTTAAAGTGAGACATGGGTGAAGTTGATGGTGATGGTGACTGGTCAGGTCCATGGGCCAGGTCTTGAGTTAGGGTTAGATGTTCAGTAAGGTGTATGGGGAGGACAGGGTTACTATAAGAGTTAGGTAATGGCTCTGATGAGAGGGCTAGGGTGAAATTGAGGTTCAAGGTTATGGTGATGCGTGGGTGACATTGATGGTGACAGTGAAGTGTGAGGTCTAGGGGCCAGAGCTCAGGTTTAGGTGTTCATTAAGGTATATGGGGAGGATATTGTCACATTTTGAGTTAGGGTCTGGCTCTTACATGGGGCCGAGTGCAAGGTAGAGCTTCAGAGTTATGGTGATGTGTGGGTTACATCGATGGTGATGGTGAGGTGTATGGTCCAGTGGCTAGGACTAGGGTTAGGGGTAGGTGTTTTGTAATTTGTACGGGGAAGATAGGGTTACAGTTAGAGTTAGGCTTCAGCTCTGATGTGAGGTGGAGAGTGGAATTGAGGTTCAAGGTTGCTGTGAGGCATGGTAGATGTCGATGCTGACAGTCATGGGTCTGGTCCAGAGGCCAGGGCTAGAGTTAGGGTTAGGTGTTTGGTATGGTGTATGGAGAATATAGGGCTATGGTTTGAGTTAGGGTCTGACTCTGTTGTGAGGGTGATGGCAAGATTGAGTTTCAGGATTATAGTGATGCATGGGTGATGGTGAGTGTTCAGGTCCATGGGCCAGGGCTAGGGTTTGGGTTAGGAGTTTTGTAAGGTTTACAGGGAGGTTATGGTTATGGTTAGTTTTAGGGTACATCTTTGATATGAGTGCAAGAGTGAGATTTAGAATCAGGGTTACTGTGATGCGTGGGTGACATTTGAGCTGACGGTGACCAGTCAGGTGGGGCCAGGGCTGTTAGTGTTAGGTGTTTGGTAAAGTGTATGGGGAGGACAAGGTTACATTTAGTGATAGGGTTCAGCACTGATGTGAGGGCAATGGCGTGTCTGAGTTTCAGGGTTACAGTGATGCTTGGGTGACATTGATTGTGACGTTGAGGTTTGAGGTCTGGGGGAACAACCGAGCATAAAGTTTAGGGAATTGGTAAGGTATATGGTAGGAAAGAGATATGGTTAGAGTTTGGGTCCAGCTCTGATGTGAGGGCAAGAGAATGATTGGGCTTCAGGGTTAAGGTGAGACATGGTTGAAGTTGATGTATACGGGAGCTGTCAGGTCCAGGGGCCAGGTCTAGGGTTAGGGATAGGTGTTCTTTATGGTGTATGGGGAGGATAGGATTACTGTTTGAGTTAGGGTCCAACTCTGATGTGAGGGCAATGGCAAGTTTGAAGTTCAGTGTTACGATGATGTGTGGGTGACGTAGATAGTGATAGTGAGTGGTCTGTTCCAGGGATCAGGACTGTGGTTAGTGGTAGGTGACCAGTAAGGTTTACGGGGAGGATATGGTTATGGTTAGTTTTAGCTTTGGCTCTGATGTTAGGACGAGGGTGAGACTGGGCTTCAGAGTTATGGTGAGGCATAGTTGATGTCAATGCTGAGCAAGAGAAGTCAGGTCTGAGTCCAGGTCTAGGGTTACGGTTAGGTGTTGGGTAAGGTATGGAGAGGATATGGTTATGGTTTAAGTTAGGGTCTGGCTCCGATGTGTGCCCAAGGTGAGTTTGGGCTTCAAGGATAAGATGAGGAGTGGGTGAAGTCGATGGTGACGGTGAGGGCTCAGACCTAGGGGCCATGGTCAGGATTAGTGTTAGGGGCTTGGTAAGGTGTCCTGGGATGATTTGGTTACAGTTGGACTTTGTGTCCAGCTTTGAGGTGAGTTCTAGGGTGAGACAGAGCTTCAGCATTATGCTGATGTGTGGGTGACATCAATGATCATGGTGAAAGGTCAGGTCCAGGGGCCATGGCTAGGTTTGGGTTTAGGTGTTCGGTAAGGTATACAGTTAGGATAGAGTTATGGTTAGAGTTTGGTCCAGCTCTGATGGTAGGGCAAGGGCGAGACTGGGCTTCAGGGTTAAGGTGACACATGGGTGAAGTTGATGGTGACAGTGAGGGGTGAGGTCCAGGGGCCAGGTCTAGGATTAGGGTTAGGTCTTCGATAAAGTGTTCAGGGAGAACAGAGTTATGTTTAGAGTTAGTTTCCATCTCTGATGTAAAGATGAGTGTGAGATTGAGATTCAGGGTTTTGGTGATGCATGGGTGACATCATTGGTGATGGTGAGGGGTGAGGTGCATGGGCTAGGGCTAGGGTTAGGGTTAGGTGTTTGTTAAAGTATACGGGGCAGATATTGTCACTTTTTGAGTAAGGGTCAGGTCTAATGTGAAGGTGTGGGTGAGATTGGGTTTAAGGGTTAAGGTGAGACATTGGTGAAGATGAAGGTAATGGTGATTGGTCTGGTCCAGGGACCAGGGTCAGGGTTAGGTGTTCCTTAAGATGTCTTGCGAGGATAGGATTACAGTGAGAGTTAGATTCCGGCTCTGTTGTGAGGGTGAGGGCTATATTGGGCTTGAGGTTTAAGGTGATGTGTGGGTGATGTCATTGGTGATGGTGAGGGATAAGTTTTAGGGACCAGGGCTAGGGTTAGGGTTAGGTGTTCTGTAAGTTATATGGGGAGGAAAGGATTATGGTTTGAGTTATTGTCCAGGTCAGATGTGAGCATGATGATGAAGTTGCTGTTCAGCATTTCAGTGATGCATGGGTGACTGTGAGGCTCAGGTCCAGGGGCAAGGTCTAGGGTTAGGGTTGGTAGTTTGGAAAGGTTTATGGGGAAGGTATGGTTACTTTTAGTTTCAGGGTCCAGCTCTGATGTGAGGTCAAGGAAGAGATTGAGTTTCAGGGTTACCATGAGGAATGGGTGGCATCAAAGGTGATGTTGAGTGTGAGGTCCAGAGGTCAGGGCTAGGCTTACATTTAGGTATTCGGTAAGGTGTCTGGAAAGGATAGGGATACGCTTCAAGTCAGGGTATATTTCAGGTGTGAGGGTGAAGATGAGATTGAACTTCAGGGTTATGGTGATGCATGGGTAACATTGATGGTGACAGTGAGGGGACATGTCCAGAGGTGAGACAGGATTAGGATTAGGTGTTTGGTAAGTTTTACGGGGAGGTTAGGGTTATGGTTTGAGTTAGGGCCCAGATCTGATGTCAGGGAAAAGGCAAGATAGAGCTTCAGGGTTACAGTACCACATGGGTGGCAGTGATGGTGACGTTGAGGTTTCAGGTCCAGGGGGAGAGCTAGCATTAGGGTTAGGTTTTCGGTAAATATACAATTAGGATATATTTTCGGTTATGGTTAGGGTTAGGTGTTCGGTAAGGTGTGTGTGGAAGATAGGGTCATGGTCAGAATTAGAATCTGGCTTTGATGTGAGGGCAAGGGCGAGATTGTGCTTCATGTTTAAGGTGATGCATGGATGATGACGGTGACATTAAGGGGTCAGGTCCAGGGGCCAGTGCTAGGGTTAGGGCAAGTTGTTCCATAAGGCATACGAGGAGTTGGCATTACCTATAGAGTTAGGGTCCAGCTCTGATGTGAGAACGAGGGCAAGATTGTAATTCAAGGATAAGATGAAGTGTGGGTGATGTCAGTTGTGATGGTGAGGTTTCAGGTCCAGTGTCCAGCACTAGGGTTAGGGTTGGGGTTCACTAAGATGTATCGGATGTATAGGGTTATGATTAGAGTTAGAATCTGGCTCTGATGTGAGGGTGATGGCGAGATTGAGGTTGAGGTTTACAGTGAGGCATGGGGAACGTCAATGTTGATGGTGAAGGTCAGGCATGGGGCCAGTGCTAGGGTAAGGGTTGGTGTTCAGTAAGGTGTACAGGGAGGATAGTGTTATGGTTAAAGGTTAGGATCTGGCTCTGATGTGAGGGCAAGGAGGAAATTGAGCTTCAGATTTAAGGTGATCCGTGGGTGATGTCAATGATGACAGTAAGGGGTCAGGTCCCAGGGCCAGGACTAGAGTTAGGGTTAGGTGTTCGGAAATGTGTGCTGGTAGTAAAGGTTAACAGAGTTAGGATACAGCTCTGATGTGAGGGTGAGGACGAGATTGAACTTCAGGGTTACAGTGAAGCATGATTGAAGTCGATGGTGATGGTGAGGATTCAGTTACAGGGACCAGGGCTAGGGTTAGGGTTAGGTGTTCATTTAGATGTACGTGGAGGTTAGGTTTATGATTAAGGTTAGGATAATTCCCTGATGTGAGAGCAAGGGTGAGATAGACCTTCACGATTTTGGTTAGGCTTGGGTGATGTTGATGGTGACAGTAAGGCGTCACATCGAAGGACCTGGACTGGGTTTAGGGTTATGTTTTTGGAATGGTGTACAGGGAGGATAGGGTTATGCTTAGAGTTAGGGTCTGGCTCTGATGTGAGGAAGAGGGCAAGATTTAAATTCATTGTTAAAGTGATCATTGGGTGATGTCAATGGTGGCAGTGAGGTGTCAGGTCCAGGGAAGAGGGCTAGGGTTAGTGTTACATGTTTGGTAAAGTTTATGGGGAATATAGGGTTACAATTAGAGTTAGGATCCTACCCTGATGTGAGGGTGAAGATGAGATTGAACTTCACGGTTACGGTGAGGCCTGGGTGACATCGATGGTGACATTGACACTTCAGGTCCAGGGAATAGTGCTAGGGTTATGTGTTTGGTAAAGTGTATGTGGAAGATAGGGTTCTGGTTAGAGTTAGGATCTGGCTCTGATGTGAGGGTGAGGATGAGATTGAACTTCAGGGTTACAGTTAAGCATGGGTGATGTTGATGATGACAGTGAGGGTTCAGGTACAGGGACCAGGGCTAGGGTTCAGGTTAGGTGTTTGTTTAGATGTACATGGAGGATAGGATAATGGTTAGAGTTAGGATAACTCTGATGTGAGAATGAGTGCAAGATAGACCTTCACAATTTTGGTTATGCTTGGGTGATGTTGATGGTGATGGTTAGGCATCATGTCGAAGGACCTGGACTGTGTTTATTGTTAGGTTTTCGGAATGGTGCTCAGGGAGGATAGGGTTATAGTTAGAGTTGGAGTCCGGCTGTGATGTGAGGACGAGGGCAAGATTTAAAGTCAGGGTTAAGGTGAACGCTGAGTGATGTGGAAGCTGATGGTGAGGGTCAGGTCCAGGGAAAAGGGCTGGATTTAGTTTACATGTTCGGTAAGGTTTATGGGGAGGATAGGGTTATGATTAGAGTTACAGTCCTTCTCTGATGTGAGGGTGAAGACGAGATTGAACTTCAGAATTATGGTGAAGACTGGGTGACGTCAATGGTGACATTGAGGGTTCAGGTCCAGGAGATAGGGCTAGGATTAGGGTTAGGTGTTCGGTAAGGTGTATGTGGAAGATAGGTTTACGGTTAGAGTTATGATCTGGGTCTAATGTGAGGGCAAGGGCGAGATTGTGTTTCATGTTTAATGTGATGCATGGATGATGTTGATGGTGAAGTTAAGGGGTCATGTCCAGGGGCCAGTGCTAGGGTTAGGGTTAGTTGTTCCATAAGGCATATGGTGAGTTTACATTAGCATTATAGTTAGGGCCCAGCTCTGATGTGAAGATGAGGGCAAGATTGTAATTCAGGGTTAAGTTGAAGCATGGGTAATGTCAATTGTGATGGTGAGGTTTCAGGTCCAGGGACAAGTGCTAGGGTAAGGGTTGGTGTTCGCTAAAGTGTATGGGAAGTATAGGGTTACAATTAGAGTTAGAAGCTGGCTCTGATGTGAGAGTGAGGGCGAGATTGAAGTTGAGGTTTACAGTGAGGTGAGGGGGACATCAATGGTGATGGTGCAGGTTCAGGTCAGGAGCCAGCACTAGGGTAAGGGTTAGGTGTTCATTAAGGTGAATGGGGAGGATAGGGTTATGGTTAGGGGTAGGATCCAGCTCTGATGTGGGGGCAAGGAGTAGATTGAGCTTCAGATTTCAGGTGTTGCATGGGTGATGTCAATGATGACGGTAAATGGTCAGGTACCAGCGCAAGGACTAGGGTTAGGGTTCGGTGTTCAGAAATGTGTATGGGAAGTAAAGGTTAATAGTTAGAGTCCGAATACGTCTCTTATGTGAGGGTGAGTATGAGATTGAACTTCCAGGTTACAGTGAAGCATGGCGATGTCAATGGTGATGGTGAGGGTTCAGGTACAGGGACCAGGGCTAGGGTTATGGTTAGGTGTTCATTTAGATGTACATGGAGGATAGGTTTATGATTAGAGTTAGGTTAAAGCTCTGATGTGAGAGCAAGGGGGAGAGAGACCTTCATCATTTTGGTTAGGCTTAGGTGATGGTGATGGTGATGATGAGGCATCACATCGAAGGATCTGGAATAGGTTTAGGGTTAGGTTTTCAGAATGGTGTACAGGGAGAATAGGGTTATTGTTAGAGTTAGGGTCTGGCTGTGATGTGAGGATGAGGTCAAGATTTAAATTCAGTATTAAGGTGAAACTTGTGTGATGTCAATGGTATCTGTGTGGGGTCAGGCCCAGGGACAAGGGCTAGGGTTAGTGTTTCATGTTTGGTAAGATTTATGGAGTTATGACAGAGTTAGGGTCCTTCCCTGATGTGAGGGTGAAGACAAGATTGAACTTCAAGTTTACGGTGAAGCCTGGGTGATGTCGATGGTGACGTTGAGGGTTCAGGTCCAGGATATATAGTGCTAGGGTTAGGGTTAGGTGTTTGGTAAGGTGTACATGGAAGATACTGTTCTTGTTAGAGTTAGGATCTGGCTCTGATGTGAGGACAATGACGAGATTGTACTTCATGTTTAAGGTGATGCATGGATGATGTCGATGGTGACGTTAAGGGGTCAGGTCCAGGGGCCAGTGCTAGGGTTAGGGTTAGTTGTTCCATAAAGCATAGGGGGAGTGTACATTACCCTTAGAGTTAGGGTCCCACTCTGATATGAGGACAAAGTCATGACTGTAATTCAGGGTTAAGGTGAAGCGTGTTTGATGTCAATGGTAACGGTAAGGGATCAGGTCCAGGGACAAGGGCTAGGGATAGTGTTACATGTTCAGTAAGGTTTATGGGGAGGATAGGGTTTCTATTAGTGTTAGGGTCCATCTCTGATGTGAGGGTGAAGACGAGATTGAACTTTAGGGTTATGGTGAGCCATGGGTGACATTGATGGTGAAGTTGAGGGTTCAGGTCCAGGGGCCAGTGCTAAGGTTAGGGTATGTTGTTCCATAAGGCCTATGGGAGTTTACATTACACATAGATTTAGGGTCACTCTCTGATCTGAGGAAGAGGGAAGGATTGTAATTCAGGGTTAAGGTGAAACTTGGGTGACATCAATTGTGTTGGTGAGGGTAGAGGTCCTGGGATGAACGATAGGTTTAGGGTTGGTGTTCGCTAAAGTGTACAGGAAGTATCAGGTTATGATTAGTGTTAGAGTTTGCCTCTGATGTGAGGGTGAGTGTGAGACTGAGGTTGAGCTTTACAGTGAGGCATTGCAGATGTCGTTGGTGATGATGAGGGGTCAGGCCAGGGGCCAGTCCTCCAGGAAGGGTTAAGTGTTCTTTAAGGTGTATGGGGGTGATAGGGCTATGGTTAGAGTTAGGGTCCTTCTCTGATGTGAGGGTGAAAACACGATTGAACTTCTAGGTTATGGTGAACTGTGGGTGATGTCAATGGTGATGTTGAGGATTCAGGTCCAGGAGATAGGGCTAGGTTTAGGGTTAAGTGTTCAGTAAGGTGTTCGTGGAAGATAGGTTTCTGTTTAGAGTTAGAATCTGGCTCTGATGTGAGGGTGAGGGTAAGATTGTGCTTCATGTTTAAGGTGATGCATGGATGATGTTCATGGTGATGTTAAGGGGTCATGTCCAGGGGCCAGTGCTAGGGTTAGGGTTAGTTGTTCCATAAGGCCTACAGGGAGTTTACATTACCCTTAGATTTAGGGTCTGGCTCTGATGTGAAGACGAGGGCAAGATTGTAATTCAGGATTAAGGTGAAGCATGGGTGACGTCAGTTGTGATGGTGAATTTTTAGGTCCAGGGACCAACGCTAGGGATTGGGTTGGTGTTTGCTAAAGTGTATGGGATGCATAGGGTTATGATTAGAGTTAGAATATGGCTCTGATGTGAGGGTGATGGTGCAATTGAGGTTTTGGTTTACAGTGAGGCATGTGGGACCTTGATGGTGATGTTGACAGGTCAGGCCAGTGGCCAGCGCTAGGGTAAGTGTTAGGTGTTTGGTAAGGTGTATGGGGAGAATAGGATTATGGTATGGTTAGGATCCAGCTCTGATGTGAGGGCGAGGAGGAGACTGAGCTTCAGATTTATGGTGATGCATGGGTGATGTCCATGATGATCGTGAGCTTTCATGTCCCAGAGCCAGGAATAGGGTTAGGATTCATAAATGTGTAAGTTAAGTAAAGGTTAATGGTTAGAGTTAGGATACAGCTCTGATGTGAGGGTGAGGATGACATTGAACTTCAGGGTTACAGTGAAGCATGTTTGATGTCGATGGTGAAGATGAGTATTTAGGTACAGGGACCAGGGCTAGGGTTAAGGTTAGGTGTTCATTTAGATTTACGTGAAAGATAGGTTTACCATTAGAGTTAGGATAAATCTCTAATGTGAGAGCGCGTGAGAGAGACCTTCACGATTTTGGTTAGGCTTGGGTGATGCTGATGGTGATGGTGAGGTGTCTCGTTGAGGGACTTGGACTGGGTTTAGGGTTAGGTTTTCGGAAATGTGCACAGGTAGGATGCGTTATGGTTAGAGTTAGTGTCCAGCTCTGATGTGAGGACAAGGGCAAGATTTAAATTCAGTATTAAGGTGAACCTTGGGTGATGTCAATGGTGATGGTGAGGGTTCAGTTCCAGGGACAAGGGCTAGTGTTTGGGTTATGTGTTCGGTAAGATTTATGGGGAGGAAAGGGTTATGATTAGAGTCAGGGTCCTTCTCTGATGTGAGGCTGAAGATGAGATAGTACTTCAGGGTTACATTGAAGCCTGGGTGACATTGATAGTGACTTTGAGGGTTCAGGTCCAGGAGATAACGGTAGGGTTAGGGTTAGGTGTTCGGTAAGATGTAAGTGGAAGATAGGGTTATGGTTAGAGTTAGGATCTGGCTCTGATATGAGGTCAATGGCGAGATTCTGCTTCATGTTTAAGGTGATGCGTGTATGACGTTGATGGTGATGTTAAAGGGTCAGGTCCAGGGGCCAGTGCTAGGGATGGGGTTTGTTGATCCATAAGGCACATGGGAAGTTTACATTATTCTTAGAGAGTTAGAGTCCAGCCTTATGTGAGGATGACAGCAAGATTGTAATTCAGGGTTAATGTGAAGCAAGGGTGAGGTCAATTGTGATAGTGAGGGGTCAGATCCAGGAACTAATGCTAGGGTTAGGGTTGGTGTTTGCTAAGGTATATGGGAAGTATGGGATTATGATTACAGTTAGAATCTGGCTCTGATGTGAGGGTGAGGGTGAGATTGAGGTTGAGCTTTACAGTTAGGCATGGGGGACATCAATGGTGAAGGTGAGTGGTCATTCCAGGGGCCAGTGCTAGGGTATGGCTTAGGTGTTCAGTAAGTTGTACAGGGAGGTTAGGGTTACAGTTAGGGTTAGGATCTGGCTCTGATGTGAAGGCAAGGAGAAAAATTGAGCTTCATATTTCAGGTGATGCATGGGTGATGTCAATGATGACCAAAGTGGTCAGGTCCCAGGGAAATGATTAGGATTAGGGTTAGGTGTTTGGAAATGTGTAGGGGAAGTAAAGGTAATGGTTTGAGTTAGGATATGGCTCTGATGTGAGGGTGAGGACGAGATTGAACTTCAGGTTTACAGTGAAGCATGGGTGACATCAATGGTGATGGTGAGGGTTCAGGTACAGGGACCACGGCTAGGTTTAGGATTAGTTTTTTGTTTAGATGTACGTGGAGGATAGGTTTGCAGTCAGAGTTAGGATAAAGGTCTTATGTGAGAGCAACATCGAGAGAGACATTCATGATTTTGGTTAGGCTTGGTTGATGTTGATGGTGATGGTTGGGCATCACGTCAAAGGACCTGGACGAAGTTTAGGGCCACATTTTCAGATGGGTGTACAGGGAGGATAGGGTTATGGTTAGAGTTAGGGTTTAGCTGTGATGTGAGCATGATGGCAAGATTTAAATTCAGGTTTAAGTTGAACCTTGAGTGATGTCAGTGGTGACACTGAGGGGTCAGGTCCAGGGATAAGGGCTAGGCTTAGTATTACGTGTTTGGTAATGTTTTTGGGGAGGATAGGGCTATGATTACAGGTAGGGTCCTTCTCTGACATGAGGGTGAAGATGCAGTGGAACTTCATGGTTATAGTGAAGCCTGGGTGACATCAATGTTGGGGTTTGGTATTTTGTACGAGGAAGATAGGATTATGGATAGTATTAGGATCTGGTTCTGATGTGAGGTATATGGAGAGATTCTGCTTCACGTTTAAGGTGATGCATGGAAATGTCGATGGTGACATTAAGTGGTAAGGTCCAGGGGCCAGTGCTAGGGTTAGGGTTAGTTGTTCCATAAGGCATAGGGGGAGTTTACATTACCCTTAGAGTTAGGGTCTGGCTCTGATGTGAGGACGAGTTCAAGATTGTAATTCAGGGTTAAGGTGAAGCATGGGTGATGTCAATTGTGATGGTGAGGGTTCAGATACAGGGACCAGTGCTAGGGTTATGGTTGGTGTTTGCTAATGTGTATAGGAAGTATAGGGTTATGATTACATTGATAATCTGGCAATGATGTGATGGTGAAAGCAAGATTGGGGTTGAGGATTACAGTGAGGCGTGGTGTACCTCGATGGTGACGGTGAGTAGTCAGGCCAGGGGCCAGCACTAAGGTAAGGGTTAGGTGTTTGGTAAGGTGTAGGGGAAGGATAGTGTTATGGTTAGGGTTAGGTACCAGCTTTGATGTGAGGGTGAGGAGGAGACTGAACTTCAGATTTCAGGTGATGTCAATGATGACAGTAAGACATCAGGTCTCAGGGCTAGGAGTAAGGTTATGGTTAGGTGTTCGGAAATGTGTATGGGAAGTAACCATTAATGGTTAGAGTTATGATATGGTTCTGATGAGAGGGTGATGAAGAGATTAAACTTCAGGGTTATGGTGAAGCACTGGTGATGTCAATGGTGATGGTGAGGGTTCATGTACAACGACCAGGCTAGGGTTAGAGTTATGTGTTGGTTCAGATATACATGGAGGAGAAGTTGATGATTAGATGTAGGATAAAATGCTGATGTGACAGCCAGGGTGAGGTAGACCTTCATGATTTTGGTTATTCTTGGTGATGTTAATGATGATGTTGAGGTGTCACTTTGAAGGACCTTTACTGGGTTTAGGGTTATGTTTTTGGTATGGTATGGAGGGAGGATAGGATTGTGGTTAGAGTTAGGGCCCTGCTGTGATGGAAGGACTAGGGTAAGATTTAAATTCAGGGTTACGGTGAACCTTGGGTGATGTCAATGATGATGGTGAGGAGTCAGGTCCATGGATAAGGGCAAAGTTAGTGTTATGTGTTTGGTAAAGTTTATGGGGAAGATAGTGTTACAATTATAATTAGGGTTCTTCTCTGATGTGAGGGTGAAGAAGAGATTGAACTTCATGGTTACGGTGAAGCATGGGTGACATCGATGGTGATGGTGAGGGTTCACTTACAGGGAGCAGGGCTAGGGTTTGGGTTAGGTGTTAGTTCAGGTGTACGTGGAGGAGAGGTTGACTGTTAGAGGTAGGATAAAATTCTGATGTGAGAGTGAGGTCGAGATAGACCTTCACAATTTTGGTTAGGCTTGGTTGATGTTGATGGTGATGGTTAGGCATCATGCCAAAGGACCTGGACTGGGATTAGGATTACGTTTTCAACATGATGTACAGGGAGGATAGGGTTATGGTTAGAGTTAGGGTCCAGCTGTGATGTGAGGATGAGGGCAAGATTTAAATTCAGGGTTATGGTGAACTTTGTGTGATGCCAATGATGATGGTGTGGGGTCAGTTCCAGGGACAAGGGCTACAGTTAATGTAATGTAACGTGTTTGGTACAGTTTATGGGGAGGATAGGGTTACGATTAGAGTTAGGGTCCTTCTCTGACATGAGGGTGAAGACAAGATTGAACTTCAGGGTTATGGTGAAGAATGGGTGATGTCAATGGTGACGTTGAGGGTTCAGGACCAGTATAGAGGCCTAGGGTTAGGGTTAGGTGTTCAGTAAGTTGTACGTGGAAGATAGGGTTATGGTTAGAGTTAGTATCTGGCTCTGATGAGAGAGCATGGGTGAAATTGTGCATCATGTTTAAGTTGATGCACTGATGATGTCAACGGTGTCCTTTAGGGGTCAGAACCAGGGGCCAGTGGTAGGTTCAGGGTTAGTTGTTCCATAAGGGATACGGGGAGTTTACATTACACTTAGAGTTAGGGTCTGCTCTAATATGCTGGTGAAGGCAAGATTGTAATTCAGTGTTAAGGTTAAGCATGGGTGATGTCAGTTGTGATGGTGAGGGTTCAGGTCCAGGGACCAATGTTAGGACTAGGGTTGCTGTTCACAAAGGTGTACAGGAAATATAGTGCTACAATTATATTTAGAATCTGGCTCTGAGGTTAGTGTGAGGGCGATATTGAGTTTGAGGTTCACAGTGAGGCGTGGGGCACATCAGTGGTGATGGTGAGGGGTCAGGTCAGGGGTCAGTGCTAGGTTATGGATTAGGTGTTCGGTAAGGTGTACGGGGAGGATAGCATTACCATTAGGTTTGGGATCCAGACCTGATATGAGGGCAAGGAGGAGATTGTGCTTCAGATTTCAGGTGACACTTGGGTGATGTCAATGATGGCAGTAAGGAGTCAGGTCCCAGGGCCAGGATTAGGGTTAGGGTTAGGTGTTTGGAAATGTGTATGGAAAGTAATGGTTAATGGTTAGACTTAGGATACAGCTCTGATATGAGGGTGAATACGAGTTTGAACTTCAGGGTTATGGTGAAGCATGGGTGACATCGATGTGTAGGTGATGGCTCAGGTAAAGGAAGCAGGGCTAAGGATTTGGTTAGGTGTTGGTTCAGATAAACGTGGAGGAGAGGTAGATGGTTAGATGTATGATAAATTTCTGTTGTGACAGCGAGGGTGTAGTAGACCTTCACGATTTTGGTTAGGCTTAGGTGATGTTGATGGTGATGGTGAGTCATCATGTATAATGACCTGGACAGGGTTTAGGGTTAGGTTTTCAGAATGGTGTGCAAGGAGGATAGTGTTATGGTTAGAGTTAGGTCCTGGATGTGATGTTAGGAATGAGGGCAAGATTTAAATTCATGGTTATGGTGAACCTTAGGTAATGTCAATGGTGATGGTGAGGGGACAGGTCCAGGGACAAGGGCTAGGGTTAGTGTTATGTGTTCCTTAAGGTTTATGGGGAAGATGGGGTTACGATTAGAGTTGGGGTCCTTCTCTGACATGTGGGTGAAGACGAGATTGAACTTCAGTGTTACAGATAAGCTTGGTTGACATCGATGTTGATGTTGAGTGGTCAGGTCCATAATATAGGGCTTGGGTTAGGGTTAGGTGTTCGGTAAACTGTACGTGGAAGATACGGTTATGGTTAGGGTTAGTATCTGGCTCTGATGTGTGGGTGATGGCTAGATTGTTCTACATGCTTAGGTTGATGTGCAGGAGATGACGATGGTGTCATTAATGGGTCAGTTCCATGGGCCAGTGGTAGGGTTTGGGTTAGTTTTTCCATAAGGCATACGGGGATTTTACATTATTCTTAGAGTTAGGGTCCCACTCTGATGTGAGGATGAGGGCAAGATTGTAATTCAGGGTTAAGGTGACGCGTTGGTGATGTCAATTGTGATGGTGAGGGTTCAGTTCCAGGAACCAGCACTAGGGTTAGGGTTGGTGTTTGCTAAGGTGTACAGGAAGTATAGTGTTATGATTACATTTAGAATCTGGCTCTGATATGAGGGTGAGGGCGAGGAGGAGATTGAGCTTCAGATTTCAGGAGATGTTTAGGTAATGTCAAAGATGATGGTAAGGGTCAGGTACCAGGGCCAGGACTAGGGCTAGGCTTAGGTGTTCGGAAATAAAGGTTAACAGTTAGAGTTAGGAATCATCTCTAATGAGAAGGTGAGGATGAGACTGAGCTTCAGGATTATGGTTAAGCATGGGTGACATCAATAGTGATGGTGTGGATTCAGGTACAGGGACCAGGGCTAGGGTTAGTTAGGTATTGGTTTAGATGTACATGGAGGAGAGGTTGACGGTTAGAGGTAGGATTAAATTCTGATGTGAGAGTGAGAATGACGGTGAAATAGACCTTCACAATTTTGGTTAAGCTTGGGTTATGATGGTGACAGTGAGGCGTCATGTAGAATAACCTGGACTGGCTTTAGGGTTATGTTTTTGGAATGGTATACAGGGAGGATAGGATTATGGTTATAGTTATGGTCCTTCTATGATGTGATGATGAGGGCGAGATTTAAATTCAGGGTTACAGTGAAGTTTGGGTGATGTCAATGGTGATGGTGAGTGGTCAAGTCCCTGGACAAGGGCTAGGGTTAGTGTTCGTATTTGATATGGTTTATGGGGAGGTAGGGTTATGATTAGAGTTGGAGTCCTTCTGTGATATGAGGGTGAATAGGAGATTGAATTTCTGGGTTACGCTTAAGCCTTGGTGATGTCGCTGGTGACGTTGAGGTTTCAGGTCCAGGATATCAATCTAGGGTTAGGGTTAGGTGTTCAGTATGTTGTACGTGGAAGATGAGGTTATGGTTAGAGTTAGTTTCTGCCTCTTAAGTGAGGGCAAGTGCGAGATTGTACTTCATGTTTCAGTTGATGCACGGATAATGTTGATGGTGTGGTTAAGGGGTCAAGTCCAATGGCCAGTGCTAGCTAGGGTCAGAGTTAGTTGTTCCATAAGGCATACGGGGAGTTTACATTACACTTAGAGTTAGGGTCCTGCTCTGATGTGAGGACGAGGGCAAGATTGTAATTCAGGGTTAAGGTGAAGCATGGGTGATGTCAATGGTGATGGTGAGGGTTCAGGTCCTGGGACAAGACCTATGGTTTGGGTTGGTGTTCTCTAATGTGTATGGGAAGTATAGGGTTATGATTACATTGAGAATCGGGCTCTGATGTGAGGGTGGGGGCGAGGTTGAGGTTGAGGGTTACAGTGAGGTGTGGGTGACATTGATGGTGACAGTGAGGGGTCAGATTAGGGTCCAGTGCTAGGGTAGGGGTTAGGTATTCAGTAAGGTGTACAGGGAGGATAGGGTTAGAGTTAGGGTTTAGATCCTTCTCTGATGTTATGGCAAGGAAGAGTTTGAGCTTCAGATTTCACATGATGCATGGGTGATGTCAATGATGACCGTAAGGCATCAGGTCCCAGGGCCAGGACTAGGGATAGGGTTAAGTGTTTGGAAATGTGTCCAGGAAGTAAAGCTTAATGGTTAGATTTAGGATACAGCTCTGATGTGAGGGTGAGGGCGACATTGAACTTCTGGGTTGTGGTGAAGCATGGGTGACATCGATGGTGATGGTGTGGGTTCTGGTACAGGGATTAGCACTTGGGTTAGGGTTATGTGTTGGTTCAGATATACATGGAGGAGTGGTTGATGCTTAAAGGTAGGATAAAATTCCGATGTGGGATTGAGGATGAAGTAGAGATTCAGGTTGACTGTGAGTCATGAGTGATGGTGAAGGTTCCATTCTACGTTTCAGGGTTGTGTTAGGTTAAGGTGTTTGGTATTTTGAATGGTGAAGAAAGGGTTACATTTTGAGTTAGGGTGCAGCTCTGATGTGAGGGCAATGGGGAGATTGAGGTTCAATGTTATAGTGATGTGTGGGTGATGGTTAGGGTCTAGGTCCAGGGGCCAGGTCTATGGTTGGGATACATGTACAGTAAAGTTTATGTTGAGATGTTTATGGTTAGTTTAATGGTCCTGCTCTGATATGAGGGTGAGTGTGAGATTGAGCCTCAAGGTTACTGTGATGTGTGGGTGATGGTTGGTGAAGCTGACTTTGAGTGGTAAGGTGCAGGGGCCAGAGTGAGGGTGTGGTTTAAGTGTTCAGTAACGTTTACTGGGTGTATATGGTTATGGTTAGTTTTAGGGTCCTGCTGTGATATGAGGCCGAGGCTGAGTTTCAGTGTTATGGTGAGGCATGGGTGATGTCAATCGTGACAGTAAGGGTTCAGGTGCAGTGGAAAGGGCTAGGCTTAGGGTTAGTTGTTCAGTAAGGTTTATAGTGAGTATATGATTACTTTTAGATTTATGATCTGCTTCTGATGTGAAGAGGACAGAGAAACTTTACTTCAGGGTTACAGTGAAGTGTGGGTGACATTGATGTTAATGGTGAGGGGTCAAGTCCAAGGCCAAGGCTAAGGTTAGGGTTAGGTGTTAAGTAATAATTACAAAGAGGATAGCATTATGTTTTGGGTTTGGATCCAGCTCTGATGTGAGGCCGAGACCGAGATTGAGGTTCAGGGTTACAGTAGTGCTTGGGTGTGGTCAATGGTGTCATTTTGGGATCAGGCACAAGGGAGGGCTAAGGTTACAGTTATGTGTTTGTTAAGATTTATGGGGAGGTTAATGTTATGGTTGGATATAGAGTATGGCTCTAATATGAGGGTGAGTGTGAGATTGAGCTTCAGGGTACCTGTGAGGCATGGGTGACATCAGTGCTCACTGTGAACAGTCATGTCTGGGGCAAGGCTGGGATTTGGGTTAGGTGTTCCGAAAGGTGTATGGTGAAGATAGGGTTACGGTTAGAGCTAGGGTCCACTTACGATGTCGGGGCAAAGGGAGATATCAAACTTCAGGTTTACTATGAAGCGTGGGTGAGGTTGATCATGTTGTTTAGGGGTCAGGCCCAGGGACCAGGGCTAGGGTTAGGGTTAAGTGCATGGAAAGGTTTAGGGGGAGATTATGGTTACCTTTAGAGTTAGGGTCAAGCTCTGATGTGAAGGCTAGTTTGAGGTAGAGACTTAAGATTTCTGTGAGGTGTAGGTGATGCTGACTGTGATGGTGAGGGTTCAGGACCAGGGTTGAGAGCTAGGGTTAGGATTATGTGTTCATTAAGGTGTATATGGACAGTACAGTTACAGTTAGAATTACATACGGCTCTGATGTGAGGTCAAGTGTGAGATACAGTTTCAGCATTACAACAAGCAATGGGTGATGTTGAGGGTGATGGTGAAAGATCAGGTCTAGGAGCCATGGCTAGGTCTCGGGTTAGGTCTTTCGTATGGTGTATGGGGAGGATAGGGTTACATTTAGAGTTACTGTATGGCTCTGATATATGAGTGCAGGATTGTGGTTTAGGAACAAGAGAGGCATAAGTGATGTTGACGGTGATGGTGAGGGGTTTAGTCTATGGGCCAGGACTAGTGTTAGGGTTAGGTGTTCAGTATGGTGTATGGAGATGAAAGGGTTACATTTTGAGAGTACAGCTCTGATGTGAGGGTGATGGTGAGATAGTGGTTCAGTGTTATGATGATGTGTTGGTGACAGTGAGGGTTTAGGTCCAGTTGCCAGGGCTCTGGTTAAGTTTAGGTGTTCATTAAGGTTTGCATGGAGGTTATGGGTACGGTTTGTCTTAGGGTCCACATGTGATATGAGGGCAAGTGCAGCATGGAGCTTCAGCATTACTGTGCAGCATTGGTGAAGTCGATCGTGACTGCTTGGGGTCAGATTCAGTGGAAAGGGCTTGGGTTAAGGTTATGTGTTCGGTAAGGTGTATGGTGAGGATAGGTTTATGGTTAGATTTAGTATCTGCTTCTGCTGTGAGGAGGACAGGGTGATTTTACTTCTGGGTTACAGTGAAGCATGGGTGATGTCAATGTTGACAGTGAGGGGTCAAAAAGCCAGGGCCTAGGGATAGGGTTAGGGTTATGTGTTAGGTAATGTTTACGAATAGGATACCATTATGTTTGGGGTTAGGATCCCACTCTGATGTGAGGGCGAGGCCAAGGTTGAGGATCAGGGTTACAGTTATGCTTGGATGAGGTCAATGGTGTCATTTAGGGCACAGGACAAAGGGCCAAACAAGAGTTAGGGTTAGGTGCTTGGTAAGGTTTATGGGGAGTTTATTGTTATGGTTAGAGATAGAGTCCGGCTCTGATTTGAGGGTGAGAGTGAGATTGAGCTTCAGGGTTTCTGTGAGGTGTGGGTGACATCAGTGCTCACCGTAAGCGGTCAGGTCTGCAGCAAGGGGTAGGGGTAGGTTTTGGTGTTCAGAAAGGTTTACAGTGAGGATAGGGTTATGGTTAGAGCTAAGGTCTTGTTCTGATGTGACGGCAGGAGAGAGATTAAACTTCAGGTTTACATTGAAGCATGGGTGAGGTTGATGGTGTCGTTTACAGTTCAGGCCCAGGGGCCTGGCTTAGGGTTAGGCTTAGGTGTACGGAAAGGTTTAAGGGGAGATTATGGTTACGTTTAGAGTTAGGGTCCATCTCTGATGTGAAGGTGAGTTCGAAGTAGAGCCTTAAGCTTATAGTGATGTGTGGGTGATGCCAACTGTGATGTTGAGGGTTCAGAACCAGGGTCAAGGGCTAAGGTTAGGGTTAGGTGTTTGGTAAGGTGTATTGGGAGGAATAGGATTAAAGTTAAATTTGAATTCTGGCTCTGATATGAGGTTGAGGGTGAGACAGAGCTTCAGCATTATGGTAAGCAGTAGGCGACGTCGAGGATGACGGTGAAAGTTCAGGTCTAGGTGCCATGGCTAGCTTTAGGGTTAGGTCTTTGGTATGGTGTACGGGGAGTATGGGATTATGGTTAGAGTTACTGCCTGGCTCTGATGTGTGGGTGAGGGTGGAATTATGGTACGGAATCAAATGATGCATGTGTGAAGTCCATGGTGACTGTAAGGGGTAAGGTTTTGGGTCCATTGGTAGGTTTTGGTTTAGGTATTCGTTAAGGTATGCAGATGACAGAGTTTCAGTTAGAGTCATGATCCAGCTTTGATGTGAGATAGAGGATGAGATAGAGGTTCAGGTTGACCATGAGGCATGAGTGATGCTTATTGTGATGGTGAGGGGTCCAGTTCAAGGGCCAGGGTTATTTTAGTGTAACGTGCTTGGTATGGAGTATGGGAAAGAAAGGGTAACATTTTGAATTAGGGTGTGACTCTGATGTGAGGGTGATGGTGAGATTGAGGTTCAGTGATGTGTGGGTGATGGTGAGGGTTTATGTCCAGGCGCCAGTGCTAGGGTTAGGGTTACAAGTATTGTAAGGTTTACAGGGAGGATATGTTTACAGTTAGTTTTAGGGTCCAGCTCTAATATGAGGGTGAGTGTGAGATTGAGTGTCAAGTTTACTGTAATGAGTGGGTGATTGTGAAGCTGACAGTTAGTGGACAGGTCCCCATGTCAGGGCTAGGGTTAGGTTTAGGTGTTCAGTAAGGTTTTGGGGCAGAATATGGTTACATTTAGTTTTAGGGTCCAGCTGTGATATGAGGGCAATGGCAAGACAGAGCTTCAGGGTGACAGTGCCATGTTGGTGATGTTGATCATGACCGTGAGTGGTCAGGTCCAGTGAAAAGGGCTATGGTGAGGGTTAGGTGTTCTGTAATGTGTACGGTAAGGATAGGGTTATGGTTAGATTTAGGATATGCTTCTGATGTGAGGACGACAGAGAGATTTTACTTCAGGGTTACAGTGAAGCATGGGTGATGTTGATGTTGACGATGAGGGATCAAGTCCAGGGGCCAGGGCTAGGGTTATGGTTAGGTGTTACGTAATGTTTAAAAATAGTATAGCATTATGTTTAGGGTTAGGATCCAGCTCTGATGTGAGGGCGAGCCCGAGATTGATTTTCAGGGGTATAATTATGCTTAGGTGAGGTAAATGGTGTCATTTAGGGGTCAGGCCCCAGGGCCAGGGCTAGGGTAAGATGTAGGTGTTTGGTAAGTTTTATGAGTAGGTTATTGTTATGGATAGAGATAGAGTCTATCTCTAATATGAGGGCATGCATGAGATTGAGCTTCAGTGTGTCTGTGAGACGTGGGAGACATCAGTGCTCACCATGAGTGGTCAGGTCTGGGGCAAGAGGTAGGTTTAGGGTTAGGTATTCGGAAATGTATATGTTGAGGATAGGGTTATGGTTAGAGCAAGGGACCAACTCTGATGTGCAGATTAGTTTGAGGTAGAGCCTTAAACTTATAGTGAGGAGTGGGTGATTCCAACAGTGACGTTGAGTGTTCAGGAGCAGGTTTCAGGGATGGTGTTAAGGTTAGGTATTTGGTGTGCTGAATGCAGAAGAAAGGGTTGCATTTTGAGTTATGTTGCTACTCTGATGTGAGGGCAATGGTGAAATTTAAGTTCAGTGTTACAGTGATGCATGGGTGATATTGAGGGTTTAGTATCAGGGGCCATGGCTAGGGTTAAGGATAGGTGTATGGTATGGGGAGGATAGGGTTACAGTTAGAATTAGGGCCCAGCTCTGATGTGAAGTCAAGGGTGAGATAGAGCTGCAGCATTACAGTAAGCAGTGGGTTATGTCGAGGGTGATGGTGAAAGAAAAGGTCCAGGCCCATGGCTTAGCTTAAGGTCACAGATTTGGTGTAGGGTATGGGGAGGATGGGATTATGGTCACAATTTCTGTATGGCTCTGATGTGCATGTGAGGGCCATATTGTGGTTCAGGATCAAGTGAGGTGTGAGTTAAGACGATGGTGACAGTGAGGGTAAAGGTCAACAGGCAAGGGCTATTGTTAGGGTTACATGTTCAGTATGGTGTATGGGGAAGAAAGGGTTACATTTTCAGTTAGGGTGCTGCTCTGTGTGAGGGTGATGGCATGTTTGAGGTTCAGTTTTATGGTGATGTGTGGGTGACAGTGAGGGTTTAGTTCTAGGGGCCAGGACTAGGGTTAGGGTTATAAGTATGGTAAGGTTTATGGTCAGAATATGTTTACAGTTAGTTTCAGTGTCCAGCCCTGTTATGAAGGTGAGTGTGAGATTGAGCTTCAAGGTTACTGTGATCCATGGGTAATGGTGAAGCTGATGGTGAGCAGTTAGGTCCAGGGGCCAGTCATAGTATTAGGCTTAGGTGTTCAGTAAGGTTTATGGGGAGGATATGGTTACCGTTAGATTTTGGGTCCAGCTGTGATATGAGTGTGAGGGAGAGATAGAGCTTCTGGGTTACAGTGTGGCATGGGTGATGTCAACTGTGATGGTGAGAGTTCAGGTCTAGTGGAAAGAGCTAAGGTTATGGTTACGTGTTCTTTAAGGTGTATGGTGAGGATAGGGTTACTGTTAGATTTGGGATCTGCTTCTGATGTGAGGACTACAAAGAGATTTTACTTCTGGGTTACAGTGAAGCACGGGTGACGTTGATGTTGACAGTGAGGGGTCAAGTCCAGGGGCCAGGGCTAGGGTTAGAGTTATATGTTAGGTAATGTTTACAAATAGGATACCATTATGTTCAGTGTTAGGATTCAGATTTGATATGAGGGCAAGGCCAAGATTGAGGTTCAGGCTTACAGTTATGCTTGGGTTTGGTCCATGGTGTTGTTTAGGGTACAGGACAAAGGCCAAAGCAATGGTTAGGGTTAGTTGCTTGGTAAAGTTTACAGCTAGTTTATTGTTATGGGTAGAGATAGAGTCCGGCTCTGATTTGAGGACGAGTGTGAGATTGAGTTTCAGGGTGCCTGTGATGCATGTGTGATGTCAGTGCTCACTGTGAGTGGTCAGGTCTGTTGCAAGTGCTTGGGTTAGGGTTAGGAGTTCGGAAAGGTGTATGGTGAGGATAGTATTATGGTTAGAGCTAGGGTCTGGTTCTGATGTGAGGGCAAGTTAGAGATTAAACTTCAGGGTTACAGTGAAGCATGGGTGAAGTCAAAGATGTTGTTTAGGGGTCAGGCCCAGGGGCCAGGGTTAGGATTAGGGTTAGGTGTTAGGTAATGTTTATGAATTAGATCTCATTATGTTTGGTGTTAGCATTCAGCTTTGATGTGAGGGCAAGGCTGAGATTGAGGTTCAGTGTTACGGTTATGCTTTGGTGAGGTTGATGGTGTCATTTAGGGGTCAGGCCCAAGGGCCAAAGCTAAGGTTAGGGTTTGGTGTTTGGTAAAGTTTACAGGGAGATTATTGTTACAGTTAGATATAGAGTCTGGCTCTGATATGAGGGTGAATGTGAGATAGAGCTTTAGGGTGCTGGTGAGGCATGGGTGATGTCAGTGTTCATGGTGATTGGTCAAGTCTGGAGCAAGGGCTAGGGGTAGGTTTAGGTGTTCAGAAAGTTGTATGGTGAGGATAGGGTTACAGTTAGAGCTAGGGTCCGGTTCTGATGTTAGGGCAAGGGAGAGATTAAACATCAGGGTTGCAGTGAAGCGTGTGTGAGGTCGATGTTGTCATTTGGGGTCAGTCCCAGGGTCTAGGGATAGGGTTAGGTTTAGGTGAATGGAAAGGTTTAAGGGGAGATTATGGTTACATTTAGATTTAGGGTCCAGCTCCGATGTGAAGGAGGGTGTGAACTAGGGCCTTAAGCTTATGGTGAGGTGTGGGTGATGACAACTGTGATGTTGAGGGTTCAGGAACTGGGTCGAGGGCTAGGGTTAGGGTTAGGTGTTTGGTAAGTTGTACAGGGTGAATAGGGTTACATTTCGAATTAGGATCCAGCTCTAATGTGAGGTCGAGTGTGACATAGAGCTTCAGTGTTATGGTAAGCAGTGGGTGACATCAAGGGTGATGGTGAATAATCAGGTCCCTGCACCATGGTTATGTTTAGGGTTTGTTATTTGGTATGCTGTATGGGGAGGATAGGGTTATGGTTAGAGTTTCTGTATGACTCTGATGTGTGGGTGAGGGCAAGATTGTGGTTCAGGATCAGTGAGGCGTGGGTGAAGTCGATGGTTACCATGAGGGTAAGGTCTAAGGTCCAGTATTAGTGTTAGGATTAGCTGTTCAGTAGGATGTGCAGAATGACAGGGTTTCAGTTAGATTTACGATCTGGCTCTGATGTGAGATCGAAGACAAGATAGAGATTCAGGTTGACCGTGAGGCATAAGGGATGTTGATGGTGACCATGAGGGTTCCGGTCCATGGACCAGAGCTAGGGTTATGGTTGTTGTTTGGTATGGTGTATGGGAAAGAAAGGGTTACAATTTGAGTAATGGTCCAGCTCTAATGTGAGGTCGATGGCGAGATTGAGGTTCAGTGTTATGATGATGTTGTGGGTGATGGTGAGAGTTCTGGTTCAGGTACCAGGTCAAGGGTTAGGGTTACAACTACCTTAAGGTTAAGGGGGAACATATGTTTACATTTAGTTTTAGGGTCTGGCTCTGTTATGTGGGTGAGTGTGAGATTGAGCTCGAGGGTTATTGTGATGCATCAGTGACAGTGAATCTGATGGTGAGCAGTCAGGTCCAGGGGTCAGGGCTAGGGTTATTTTTAGGTGTTCAATAAGGTTTTTGGGGAGGATATGGTCATGGTGAATTTTAGGCCATGATATGAGGGCAAGGGCAAGACAGAGCTTCAGGTTACAGTGTGGCATGGATGATGTTGATCGTTATGGTGAGGGGTCATGTCCAGTGAAAAGGGCTAGGGTTAGGTTTAGATGTTTGGTAAGGTCTGTGGTGAGGATAGGGTTATAGTTAGATTTAGGATCCGCTTCCGAAGTGAGGACGACAGAGAGATTTTACCTCAGTGTTACAGTGAAGTGTGGGTCACATTGATGTTGATGGTGAGGAGTCAAGTCCAGGGGGCAGGGCTAGTGTTAGGGACATGTGTTAGGTAATGTTTACGAACAGAATAGTGTTGTATTTGGTGTTAGGATCCAGCTCTGATGTGAGGGTGAGGCCGAGATTGAGGTTCAGGTGTACCATTATGCTTGGTTGAGGTTGATGGTGTTGTTTAGTGGTGAGGCCCAAGGGCCAAAGCTAGGGTTAGGATTAGGTGTTTGGTAAGGTTTATGGGGAGGTTATAGATATGGTTAGAGATAGAGTTTGGCTCTGATATGACAGTGAGTGTGAGATTGAGCTTCAGGGTGCCTGTGAGTCATGGGTGAGGTCAGTGCTCACTGTGAGTGGTCAGGTCTGGGGAAAGGTCTGGGTAAGGGATAGGTGTTCAGTAAGGTGTATGGCAAGGATGGGTTTACTTTTAGAATTAGGGACTGTCTCTGATGTGGGGTTGAGAGTGAGATAGAGCTTCAGCATTAGGGTAAGCAGTGGGTGACTTCAAGGGTGATGGTGAAAGATCAGGTCCAGGCGCCATGGCTAGGTTTAGGGTTAGATCTTTGGTATCGTATATAGGGAGGATAGGGTAATGGTTACAGTTACTGTATGGCTCTGATATGTGGATGCAGTTGGGATTGTGGTTCAGGGTCAAGTGAGGCATGGGTGAAGTCCATGGTGACAATGAGGGGTAAGGTCTAGGTTCCAATGTTTGGGTTAGGGTTAGGTGTTCAGTAAGAGGGTTTTAGTTAGAATAATGAACTGGCTATGATGTGAGATCGAGGGCAAGATAGAGATTCAGGTTGACCGTGAGGCATGAGTGATGTTGATGGAGACTGTGAGAGTTATGGTTCATGGGCCAGGGCTAGGGTTAGGGTTAGGTGTTTGCTATGGTGTATGGGGAAGAAAGGGTTACATTTTGAGTTAGGTTGCTGTTCTAATGTAAGGTCGATGGCAAGATTGAGGTTCAGTGTTACAGTGATTTGTGGATCACTGAGTGTTCAGGACCAGGAAACAGGTGGTCAAGGGTTAGGGTTACCAGTATGGTAAGGTTTAGGGGAAGATATTTTTACGGTTAGTTTTAGGGTGTGGCTCTGATATGAAGGTGAGAGTCAGATTGAGCTTCAGGGTTACTGTGATATGTGAATGATGTTAAACTGACAGTGAGCGGTCAGGTCTAGGGGTCAGAGCTAGAGTTCAGTTTAGGTTTTCAATAAGGTTTTTAGGGAGGATATGATTGCAGTTAGTTTTATGGTCCAGCTGTGATATGAGGGCTGGGCGAGTTGGTGCAGCATCGGTGACGTCGATTGTACCAGTGAGGGATCAGGTGCAGAGGAAATGGTTAGGGTAAGGTTTAGGTGTTTGGTAAGGTGTATGGTTTGGATAGGGTTATGATTAGATTTAGGATCCACTTCTGATGTGAGGATGATAGAAAGAAAGATTTTTACTTCAGGGTTACAGTGAAGGCTGGTTGACCTCAATGTTAACCGTGAGGGGTCATGTCCAGGCTCCAGAGCTAGGGTTAAGGTTATGTGTTAGGTAATGTTTACTAATAGGATAGCGATATGTTTGGTGTTAGGATCCGGATCTGATGTGGGGGCGAGGCTGAGATAGAGAGGTTCAGGGTTATGGTTATGCTTGGGTGAGGTCGATGGTGTCGATTAGTGGTGAAGCCCAAGGGCCAAAGTTAGGGTAAGGGTTAGGTGTTTCATAAGGTTTACAGGGAGGCTGTTGTTATGGTTACATATAAAGTCTGGCTCTGTTATGAGGGAGAGTGTGAGATCGAGCTTCAGGCATGGGTGACATCAGCGCTCTCCATGAGTGGTCTGGTCTGGGGCAAGCAATAGGGTTAGGGCTAGGTGTTTGGGAAGGTGGACAGTGCTTGGGTTAGGGTTAGATGTATGGAAAAGATTAAGGGGAGATTATGGTTACGTTTAGAGGTAGGGCCCAGCTCTGATGTTCAGGTGAGTTCAAGATAGGGCCTTAAGCTTATGGTGAGGTGTGGGTGACATTGATTGTGATGTTGAGGGTTCAGGATGAGGGTCGAGGACTAGGGTTTGGGTTAGGTGTTTGGAAAGTTGTATGGTGAGGATAGGGTTATGGTGAGAGCTAGGGTCTGGTACTGATGTGAGGGCAAGGGAGAGATTAAACTTCAGGTTTACAGTGAAGCATGGGTGAGCTTGAAGTTGTTGTATAGGGGTCAGGCCCAGGGGCCAGGGCTAGGATTAGGGTTAGGTGTTTGGAAAGGTTTAAGGGGAGATTATGGTTATGTTTAGAGTTAGGGTCTGGCTATGATGTGAAAGTGAGTTCAAGATAGAGCCTTAAGCTTATGGTGTGGCATGGGTTACTTCAATTGTGAGGTGGGAGGTTCAGGACCAGAGGCAGAGGCTAGGGTTAGGGTTAGGTGTTCGAGAAGGTGTACAGAGAGGATAGGATTACAGTTAGAATTATGGTCCTCGTCTGATATGAGGCCTTGGGTGAGACAGAGCTTCAGCATTATGGTAAGGAGTGGATGACTTTGAGGGGGATGATAATAGATCAGGTCCAGGTGCCATGGCTAGCTTCATGGTTAGGTCTTTGTGTGGTGTTGGGGGATGATATGGTTACGGTTAGAGTTACTGTATGGCTCTGATGTGTTGGTGAGTGCGAGATTGCAGTTCAGGATCAAGTGAGGTGTGGGTGATGTCAATGAGTAAGTTGTTAGGGGAGGTTATTATTATGGTTAGAGTTAGAGTCTGGGTTTAATGTTAGGGTGAGGGCGAGATTGAGGTTTAGTGTTAGGGTTAGGTGTGGGTGACATCAATGGTGATGGTGAGGGGTGAGTTTCAGCAACAAGTTTTAGGTTTAGAGTTAGGTTTTGGTATGGTGTGCAGGGTTTATAGGGTTGTTAGGTTTTGGTATGGTGTGCAGGGTTTATAGGGTTGTGGTTAGAGTTAGGGCACAGGTTTAGTGTTAGAGGGAAGGCGAGATTGAGGTTTAGGGTTCCGGTTAGGTGTGTGTGAGTTCAATGGTGATGGTGAGGGGTTAGGTTCAGCAGCCAGAGCTAGGATTAGGGATGGGTTTTTTGATAAAGTGTACAGGGAGGATAGTGTTACGGTTAGAGTCAGGTTGCGGGTTTTATGTAATGGTGATGGTGATTTTGGGGTTTAGGATTATGGTGAGGTGTGCATGACGTCAGTGGTAAGGGGTCAGTTTTAGGGGATGGCTAGGGTTTGGGTTAGATTTTTGGTAAGGTTTATGTGGAAGATAGGGTCATGCTTAGATTATGGCCTGGGTTATGTTAGAGTGAGGGTGAGATGGAGGTTGAGGGTTAAGGCTGGTTGTGGGTGACCTCAATGGTGATGGTGTGGAGTTAGTTTCACTGTCCAGAGCTATGGTTATTGTCATTGTTTTGAAGGTGTATGGGGAGGGTATGTTTACGGTTAGAGTCAGGGTGTGGATTTAGTTTAAGGTTGAGTGCTACATTGCGGTATATGCTTACGGTGAGGTGTGGGACACATCGATAGTGATGATGAAGGGTTAGGTTTAGGTTTGAGCATTAAGGTTACGGTTATAGTTTTGATCAGGTCTAGGGGGTTGATAGAGTTACAGTTAGAATTCAGGTCTGAGTATAATGTTAAGTGTGTTATTGAGGTTTAGGGTTATTGTGAGTTGTGGGTGATATTGATGATGTGGGTGAGGTGTTAGGAACAGGCTGCAGGATTAGGGTTTGTGCTAGTAATTTGGTAAGCTTTAGGGTGATGATAGGGTTAGATTTTTGATATTTTAGGGTAAGGGCAAATTTGAGGTTTAGGGATATAATGAGGTAAGGATAGCCTTGAGAGTGAGACTAAGGGGATTCCATTGGTGGCCCAGTTTAGGGTTAGCATTAGATTTTTGTTAAGGTGTATGGGTAGGATAGGATTAAGTTAGTGTTAAGTTCCAGTTCTGATAGGGTGAGGGTGAGATTGTTATTTAGTGTTATGTTGAGGTGTGGGTGACCTTGCTGGTCTGGGTGAAGGGTTAGGTTCAGGGGTCAGCGTTAAGGTTAGGGAAAGGTTTTTATTATGGAGTATGGGAATGATAGGGTTATGGTTTCAATTAGTGTCCATGTTTTATGTTAGGGTGAGGGCGAGATTAAGGTTTACTATTATGGTGAGGTATGGGTGATGTCGCTGGTGACCATGAGGGTTTAGGTCTGGAGGCCAGGGCTAAGGTGAGGGTTAGGTTTTTGGTAAGGTGTACAGGGTTGATAGGGTTATGGTTACAGTTAGGGACTGAGTATAATGTTTGGTTAAGTGCGATATTGAGGTTTAGGTTTATGTTGAGGTGTGGGTGATACTGATGGTGAGGGATTAGGATCAGGCCAAGGTGTCACGGTTAGGATTATGAATTTGGTAAGGTGTATAGTGATGATAGGGTTACTGTTTGAGTTTGGTTCTGGGTTTAATATTAGTATAAGTGTGAGATTGAGATTTAGGGTTATGATATGCTGGGGATGGCGTTGATGGTGAGATTGAGGGACTTGGGTCAGGGCCCTGGTTTATGGTTAGCATTAGATTTTTGTTAAGGTGCATGGGTAGCATAAGGTTATGGTTAAAGTTATGATCCAGGTTTAATGATAGGATAATGGTGAGTTTATGGTTTAGGATTATTTGGAATGTGGGTGATGTTGATCATCTAGGTGAGAGTTTAGGGTCAGGGGTCACTGTTAGGCTTATGGACAGGTTTTTATTAAGGAGGATAGAGTTACAGTTACAGTTATGATCCAGGTTTAATGTTAAGGTGAGGACAAAATTGTGGTTTAGGGTTATGTTAGTGTATGAATGACATTGATGGTGAGGGTGAGGGGTAAGTGTAAGCTGCCCAGGTTAGGTTCATTGTTAGGTTTTTGGTGAGGTGCACTGGGCAGATATGATTGTGTTGGACTTACGGTCTGTGATTAATGTTATGGTAAGTGCAAGATTTAGGTTTAGGTTTATGTTGATGTGTGGTTGATGTATATGGTGAGTGTGACCAGTTCGAGTTAGGGGACAAGTTTAGGGTTAGATTTTTAGGTCTTGGTTAATGTGTATGGGAAATATAAGGTTACTGTTAGAGTTAGGGTAAGTGTGAGATTGAAGTTTAGGGTTATTGTGACATGACGGTGACATTGATGGTGAGGAGGAGCAGTTTCTCATCATGGGCCAGGTTTGGCCTTAGGTTTTTGGTAAGGTGTATGGAGAGGATAAGGTTACTGTTCGAGTTAGATTCTGGGTTTAATGCTAGTGTAAGTTTGAGACTGAGGTTTAGGGTTATGTTGATGTGTGGGTGATGTTGATAGTGAGGGTGAGGGGTTACAGTTAGGGGTCAGGGTTAGGGATACCATTACATTTTTGGTATGGTTTACAGGGAGGATAGGGTTATGGTTAGAGTTAGGATCTGGGATTAATGTTAGGATGAGGCCGGGATTGTGGTTTAATGTTATGTTGAGGTGTGGGTGATGTTTACAATCTGGGTGAGGTTTTTAGAATGTGAGTAGTAGAAGGATTAGGGTTGGGACTATGATTAGGTTTAGAATGAAGTTTTGATGTTGATTAGTATTATTATTTGGATTTATGCTATGGGTTATTGTGATAGTTAACCGTGATGTTTCCTTGTGAGTAAAGTTGAGGGTGAGGGTCAGGGGCCAGACTAATGGATATGGTTAGGCTTAAGGTAAGTGATACATGTAGGGTGAAGATATGATTATGGCAAGAGTTACATTTAGGGTTCAGTGTCATGGTTTGGTTTAGGTTTAGAGTTTGCTGTATGCTTATTTGTGGGTTAAGGTTTGGGTTCACGTGTAAGGATTTAGATTCAGGTTAAGGGTTTAAGGCTGCGTGTTCAAGCCTTTGGTTTTCAGGACCATGGGTTCGTGTTCAGGGCCCAGGTCACTGATTAGGATTAGGTTTAGAGTGAGGGTTAGGATTAGGTTTAGTGTTAGGCCTAGGTTGAAGTTCTGGTATTGGTTTGGTTAAGGTGAAGGTTTGGGTTGGTTGAGGTTTAAGTTTTGCTTCAGGCTAGCAGTGAGTTGTCAGTGAGGATTTGGGTTCAGTTTTAGGGTAAGGGATAGCAATAGATTTAGAGTAAGGAGTAAGGAGAGGCTACAGTTACAGTTAAGATTAAATTTAGGTTATAATGTCAGAACTTGGGTATGTTTACATTTAGACCTATGGGTAGGTGTGTGTTAAAGTGAGGGTGTGGACAGGGGGTTGGTGTACTAGTAGGCTTCTTGTTTGGCTTAGATGTAGGCTTAGTTTTAGGGTGAAGTGAAGGTCATGCTGAGAATTAATATTGGGATTTTTGGTGAGGATTAGTATTAGAGTTAATATTAAAGTTACAGCTCTGGGTGATGATAAGGATGAGGACTAGGGTTTAGGCATACGTTTAGGGTTAGGGTTAATTTTAGTGTTAGTTGTAGGGTGAGGATATGTTTATGGTTAGAGTTAGGTTGAGGGTTCAGTGTTAAGATTATTTTTAGTTTTAGGTGAAGGATCACTGCTGGCTGTGAGTGAAGGTGAGGCTTTAGGGTTCATGGCCAGGGTTAGGGCTATGGTTAGGTTTAGCTTTAAATATAGGTTGAGGATATGGCTACATTTAAAGTTAATGTAAGGGTTAGGATTAGGTTTAGTTTTTGAGCTATTGTTGGGTGTGGGTGAAGGTGAGGATGAGGGTTCAATTTTAGTGGTCATATTTAGGGTTTGGGTTATATTTAGGGAGAAGTGTTGACAAGGATATGTTAATAGTAATAGTTAAAGTTAGAGTTTAAAACATGGGTGACATCTAGATTTATGTTCAGGTTTACCTTTAGGTTTGGGTGAATGTGAGGGGGAGGATGGGGCATAGTTGTATGAATAGGGTTAAGGTTAACGTTAGGTGTAAGTTTAGGTGTAGGGTAAGGTATGGTAACAGTGAGAATTAGGTTTTAGGTTTACAATGAGGGTTATCATTAGAGTTACATTTTGGATTACAGTTCCATGTGAGTGGGGGTGAGGGCTAGGGTTTAGATGGAGGATTAGGGTTAGGATTAAGTTAGTATTAGTTGTAGGTGAGTAAATGGTTATGCTTAGAGTTAGGTTATCGGTTCAATGTAAGGCTTAGGTTTAGTTTTAGGATGGATACCGTTAGGTGTGAGTGAAGGTTAGACTGAGGGTTTAGGTTTAGTTGCCAGAGTCAGGTTTAGGGTTAAGCATAGGGTGAGGCTATGATGACAGTGAAAATTACGGTTAGGTTTTAATGATAGGGTTAGGGCTAGGTTTATGTTGTGGATTACAGTTAAGTGTGGGTGTGGGTGAGGGTGCGTGGGTAGTTGGATTTGTATGTTAAGTTTAAGGTAAGTTTTAGCATGTGTGTAGGATGTATCTTTGGTTAGTGTTAGAGTTAGGACTTGAGTTGATGGTGAGGGATAGCTTGAGTTAGGTTTAGAATTACATTTTAGTGTTAGGTTGAGGGTGAGAGTTACAGGTTAGGCATAGTGTGAGGGTTAGGATTAAGTTACTCATAGGCTGTAGGGTGCACCTATGTATACTTTTAGAGTTAGGTTTAGGGTTCAGTGTTAGGATTGTTGTTAGTGAAATGGTTAGGGCAACTGTTAGCTATGAGTAAAGTTGAAGGTGAATGTGAGGGTTTAGGGTTGGTGGCCCAGGTTAGGGGTAGGGGTAGGGTTATTTTTAGTGTCAGTGTATGGTGAGGATATATTTACATTTAGATTTAATGAAAGGGTTAGTGTTAGGTTTAGTTTTTGTGTAATGTTTAGGTGTGGGTGAAGGTGGAGTGGAGGGTGAGGTTTTAGGAGTAGCTGTAGGGGTAAGATTAGGGTCAGTTTTAGGTGTATAGGTAATACATCATTACAGTGAGAATAAGGGTTTTGTTTCAGTGTTAGGATTAGTGTTATGTTTAGGATTAGGATTACTGTTAGGTGTGACTGAAAGTTAGGTTGAGGGTAAGGGTTTAGGATTAGTATTTAGATTATGGTTAGGGTTATATTGATGGTTAAGTGTATATTAAGGATATGGGTATGGTTAGACTTCATGTGAGGGCTTAATGTTAGGGTTATTTTTAGGCTAAGCCTTATGGATAGGTGTGGGTGATCATGAGGGTGAGGATGAGGATATAGGGGGATGGGTAGGGCATGGGTTAGTGTTATTTGTAGGTTTTGCTTTATGACGAAGTTATGGTTAGACTGAGAATTAGAATTTGGGTGTTCGGTGAGTGTAATCATTAGAGTTTGGTTTAGGGTTAATATTCCATGTGAGTGATGCTGAGGGAGAGAATTGGGGGTCAGAATTGGGTTACAGGTTAGGGTTAAGGTTAGCATTAGGCATAAGGTGAGGATATGGCTTCATTTCAAGTTATGTTTAGGTTGAATTGTTAGGGTTAAGGTTAGGCTCAGGGTCATCATTAAGTGTGAGTGAAGATGAAGGTGAGGGTGAGGGTTTTAGGGTTCATGGCCAGGGTTAGAATTAGGGTAGGATTAAGTTTATGTTTAGGATATGCTTGCAGTTAGAGTTGATTTTAGAGTTTAATATTAGGATAAGTGTTAAGTTTATGTTTATAGTTATGATTAAGTGTGAGTGAAAGTGAAATTGAGGGTGAAGAGGTTAGCAAAAAGGGGTAAGTTTCAAGTGTAGGGGGAGGATATGGTTACACTTTGAGTTAGTATTAGGGTTAGGATAACAGTGAATGCATAGGTTTGGGTTAGTTTTAGAAAAAAATCCACTATCACAGGTACAATTAGATCTCAACTCACCCAGCCTCCAGCTCAGTCTTATAGGGAATGAGACTCATTTGAAAGGAAACATTCCATTTTTATGGATACTAATGTCCCACATGGAAGTCATGTGCATAAAGGTGCAACTAACAAGAGTACCATGCACCTAAAGAGGAGAGCGAAGGAACTAAATGATGATTTTGCTGCAGTCCTTTATCATAATGCAGCCTGTGCTTGCATAGGACATGTATGATTCTTTGGATGCCTAAGGGTCCAGATCAGGTGTCAGGGTGAGTAATAGTTTGGGTTCAGGGTTTAGGGTTAGGGTTTAGATTCTCATTTAGGGATTCAGGTTTAAGTTCAGGGGTTTGGGGTCAGGGTTAGAGTTGGGGTTTGGGTTCAGGTTCAAGGGTTAGGGCTGTGGGTTCAGGCCTTTGGGGTTTCAGGTCCTGGGATTCAAGTTCAGGGCCCAGGTCAGGGGTAAGGATTAAGTATAGGATGAGGGTTAAGAATAGGTTTAGTGTTAGGATTAGGCTGGAGTTATGGTTTGGTTTGGTTAGGGTGACTTATTAGGGCTAGTTTGAGGTTTAAGTTTAGCTTCAGGCTAAAATTGAGGTGTAAGTGATGGTTTGGGTTTGGGTTAGGGTTATGGTTTTGTTTAGGTATAGGTGTAGATATAGGATGAATTTATGGTTACAGTGAAAATGAGGATTGGGGTTTACTCTTATCATTAGAGTTACACTTTGGGTTACATTTTTATGTGAGTGAGGTTGAGGGTTAGGGTTTAGTTGTGGGATTGGGATTAGGGTCAAGGTTAGTGTTAGTTGTAGGTTAGTTTTGGAGTTAGGATTAGTAATTGGGTGAGGCTATGTTTGCAGTTAGGATTGGATTTAAGTTATGATGTCAGGATTTGGATATGTTTACAGTTAGGCTCATGGTTAAGTGTGTGTGAAGGTGAGGGTTATGATGAGGGGGTTAGGTGTATGGGTCAGGTTATTGTTTGGATTAGGTGTTTAGGTTTAGGGTGAAGTGACAGTCATGCTGAGAATTAGGATTTGGATTTATGGTGAATGTAAGGATGAGAGTTAATATTAAGGTTATAGTTCCAGGTGATTCACAGTGAGTTTGATAGCTAGGGGTTAGGTGTAGAGTTTGGGTTAGGGTAAAGTTTAGTGTTAGGTGTAACATGAGGATATGGTTATGGTTGGAGTGAGGCTGAAGGCTCAGGTTGAGGGGTTCTTGTTAGGGGTATGGTTAGGATCACCATTAGCTGTGAGTGAAGTTGGGGCTTTAGGGTCATGGCCTGGGTTATGGTAATGGTTAAGTATAGGCTGAGGATATGGTTACATGTAGATTTAAAGTTAGTTTAGTGTTAGAGTTACGGTTAGGTTTAGGTTTGGGGTTACGTTTGGGTGTGGTTGAAGGTTAGGGTGAGGGTAAGGATTTTGGAGTAGGAATAGAGGTAAGGCTAAGGTTTAGATCTAGGGAAGATGTGGTTATGGTTGCAGTCAGGTTTAGTATTCAGAGTTTGGTTTAGATTCAGTTTTAGGATTAGTATTACAATTAGGTTTGAGTGAATATGAGGTTCAGTGTAAGGGTTTAGGGTTAGTTTTGTTAAGAGTTAGGATTATATTGAGGGAGAAGTATATGGTAAAGATATGATAATGGCATGAATTAATATTTGGGTTAAAAGTTATGGTAAACACTACATTTAGGTTTAGGTTTATGGTTAGGTTAGGGTGAACATGAAGGTGAACATGGAGGTGTAGGTGTATGGGCAATCTTATGGTTATGTTTAGGTATAGGTGTAGATATAGGATAAGTTTATGGTTACAGTGAGAATGAGGATTGGAGTTTACTCTTATCATTAGAATTACGTTTTGGGTAATGTTTTTGTGTGAGTGAGGGTGAGGGTTAGGATTTATTTGTAGGATTAGGGTTAGGGTTAAGGTTAGTGTTCGTTGTAGGTGAGTACACGGTTGCGCTTAGAGTTCCATTAAGGGTTCAGTGGTAGGCTTAGGTTTAGCTTTAGGATTATGTATACTGTTAGGTATGAATGAGGGTTTAGATTTAGTGGCCAGGGTTGGAGTTAGGGTTAGGTTTGTGGTTAAATGTAGGGTGAGACTATAGTGATGGTGAGAGTCAGGGTTAGGGGGTTAGGGTTTAATGACACTTTTAGGGCTAGGTTTATGTTTCCAGTTACTGATAGGTTTGAGTGAGGGTGAGTGTAAGGGTTGGGGAGAAGTGTGTTGGGTAGGTTACGTTTAGGATTAGGTGTAGTGTTAGGTGTAGGATGAAGCTACTGTTGGGTTTTGAGTTAGGAGTTCAGTTTATGGTGAGGGTTAGCAGTAGAGTTAGTTTTAGAGTTATGTTTTCATGGGATTGAGGGATAGGTTGAGGATTACCTCTTATGCATAGGATTAAGGTTAGTTTTAAGGCTCTCACTTAGTTTAGGATATGCCTATTGATACTGTTAGATTGAAGGTTAGAGTTAAGTGTTACAGTTATCTTTAGAAAATTGTTATGGTGACCATTAGCTTTAGGTGAAAGTTAAGATGAGGCTTTAGGGTTCATGGTGAGGCTAAAGGTTAGGGTCCTGAGTAGGTTGAGGATATGATTGCATTTAGAATTAATTTGCGGTTTTAATGTTAGGGTTAAGGTTAGGTTTTGGGTTATGGTGAACTTTACTATGAAGAGTAGGGTAAGGCTAAAGTTTGGATTAGTTTTAAGTGTACAGGGAAGACATGGTTTAAGTTAAAGTTATGGTTTGGTTTCAATGTTGGGGTTAGGATTAGGTTCAGTGTTAGATTTACTGTTAGATGTGACTGATGGTGAGTTTGAGGGTGAAGGTTAGGGTTAGAGGTTAGTGGTTAGTGGTTATGTTAGAATTATTGCCAGATTTAAGGTTACGTTTGTGGTGCGGATTTGGTTAAGTTTAGAGTTCATGAAAGGGCTTACTATTAGGGTTAGGGTTTACTTTAGGCTAATTGTTAAGGTTTGGCGTGGTTGAATGTGAGGGTGAGGGTTTAGGGGTATGGGTAGCATTAGTGTAAGTTTAGTTGTAGGATTAGCATTAGGATGAAGTTATGGTAAGTATGAGAATTAGCATTTGGGTATACAGTGAGGGCAATCGTTAGAGTTTGGTTTAGGTTTATGGTTCCATTTGAGTGAGACGGAGGGAGAGAATATTGGGTTAGGAGTGGGTTCAGGGTTAGGCTTAAGGTTCCTGATAGGCATGAGGTGAGGATATGGTTTTGTTTTGTGTTAGGTTTTGGTTGAAGTGTAAAGGTTAGGATAAGGCTTAGGGTCACAATTAAGTGTGAGTGAAGATGAGGGTGAGAGTGTAGTTTTAGGGTTCATGGCCAGGTTTAAGTTAAGGTAAGATTTAAGTGTATGATGAGAATATGGTTACGATTAGAGTTCATATGAGGGTTTAATTTTAGGTTTGGTCTGGTTTTGTTTTGGATTACAGTTAAGTTGTGGAGTAACGTCAGGATGAGGGTTGAGGTGTAAGTATTGGTGGCAGCAGTTGTGTTAGATTTAGATTTAGGTGTAGGGGAAGTCATGGTTACAGTTAGAGTTAGGGTTTGGGTTAGGGTTACTATCAGGGTAAAGTCTATGTATAGGTTTAGAAGAAGCTCAATCACAAGTTCAAAAAGAGCTCAATTCACCAGACCTCTAGTTCAGTCCTGTTGTGACAGAGACTCATTTGACAGGAAAGATTCCCTTTCTTTTGATACAAGTGTCCCACAAGGAATTAATGTGCATAAATTTAGAACTGAAAAGACAGCCATGTACCTAAAGAGAGCTTAGGAACTAAATGATGTTTCACTGCAGTCCTTTAGCATATGCAGCTGGGGCTAGAATGAGACATTATTTCTTTGGATGCCTTATTGTCCGGGTCAGGGATTAGGGTGAGAGTCAACAGTTAGGGCTCAGGATTTAGGGTTAGAGTTCATATTCTCATTCAGAACTTCAGGTTTAGGTTCAGGGATTCAGACTTAGGGTTAGGTGTCAGGGTCAGAATTGAGTTCATGTGTAAGGGTTTGGGTTCACGTTCAGATATTAGGGCTTTGGGTTCAGGCCTTTGGGGTTTCAGGTCCAGGGGTTCAGCTTCAGGGCCAGGTCAGGAGTAAAGATTATGTTTAGTGTGAGGATTAAGAACATGTTTAGCAGTAGGCTTAGGGTGTAGTTATGGTTTCGGTTTGGTTAGGATGAGAGGTTTGGGCTACATTGAGGGTTATGTTTAGCTTCAGGCTGACAGTGAGACGTGAGTGAAGTTCAGGGTTCAGGGCTAAGGTTAGGGATCGGGATAGGTTTAGAATTAGGAGTAGGGAGAGGGTATGGCTATGGTTAGGATAAGAGTTAGGTTATAATGTTAAGATTTCAGTAGGTTTAAATTTTGGTTTTCTGTTAGGTGTGTATGAAGATGAAAGTGTGGATGAGGGGGTAGGTGTATGGGTAGCATTGTTTGGGTTTTGTGTAGGGTTAGGTTTAGGATGTAGTGAAGGTCAGGGTGAGAAGTAAGATCGGAATTTACAGTGAGGGTTAGGATTATAGTTAAGGTTAAGGTTATAATTCTGGGTGATTGTTGATGAGGATGCAGGCTGGGAGTTTGGCATAGCTTTAGGATTAGTGTTAAGATTAGTGTTAGATGTAGGCTGAGGACATGGTTACTATTAGATTTAGCTTTAGGGTACAGTATTAGGGTTATTGTCATGGTGAGGGTAAGGATCACCATTAGCTGTGAATGTTGGTGAAGGTGAAGGTGAGGCCTTTGGGTTCTTGGCCAGGGTTATGTTTATGGTTATGATTAGGTTTAAGAGTAGGGTGATGATATGATTACATTTAGAGTTAATGTTAGGCTTTAATGTTAGGGCTAGGGTTAGGTTTAGGCTTTTGTTTATAGTTAGGTGTTTTGAAGGTGACAGTGATGGTGATTGTTTCAGAGTATGAGTAGAGGTAAGGTTAGAGTTAGCTTTAGGTATGGGGTAAGACATTGTTACGTTTGCAGTCAGGTTTAGTATTCAGTGTTAGATTTGGGTTAGGTTTAGGATTAGGGTTACCATTAGGTGTGTGTGAATATGAGGTTCAGGGTGAGGGATTCGGATAATGGTCATGTTTTGGTTATGATTATATTTAAGGACAAGTGTATGGTGAGCATATGTTAATGATCAGATTTAAAGTTAGGGTTTAAACTTCAGGTGATAACTATGTTTAGGTTTAGGGTTTTTGTTTTGTGTGGGTGCATGTGAGGGTGAGGCCAGGTTGTAGGGGTACAGGTATGATTAGGGTTATGGTTAATGTAGATTTAGGTATAGGTTGAAGTTATGGTTACAGTGAGTATTAGGATCAGAGTTTATGATGAGGGTTATCATTAGAGTTACATTTTAGGTTATGGTTCCATGTGACTGAGGATGAGGGCAAAGGTTTAGGTAAAGGGTTAGCGTTACAGTTAAGGTTTGTGTTAGGTGTAGATGGGAATACAGTTACGCTTAGAGTTAGGTTGGGGGTTCAGTGTGAGGCGTAGGTTTAGAATTAGGGATATCATTAAGGTTTATTGAAGATTAGAATGAGGATTTAAGGTTAGTAGCCAGGTTTAGGGTTAAGGCTAGGTTTAGGGTTAAGCATAGGTTGATACGATGATAATGGTAAGAATTAAAGATAGGGTTTAATTATAGGATTACGGCTAGGTTAAGATATCCCATTATGATTAGGTGTTGATGAGGGTGTTGGTGAGTGTGGGGTAGTAGTTGGATGAGTAGGTTTGGATTAAGTGTAGTGTTAGGTATAGGGTATGGTGTAGGATGAAGCTATGGTTAGGGTTAGAGGTAGGACTTAAGTTTATGGTGAGTTTAGCATTAGAGTTAGTTTCACAATTACATTTCCATGGGAGTGATGTTGAGGGTTATGAGTTAAGTGTAAGTGTATTGTTATGGCTGAAGTTCTCTTTTGGTGTAGAGTGAACCTATGGATTACTGTTATTGTTAGGTTTAAAGTTCAGTGTTAGGGTTATGTTAGTGATATGGTCAGGGTACCCGTTAGCTGTGAGTGAAGGAGAAGGTGTGACTTTGGGTTTCATGGCCATGGTTTGGTTTAGGATTATGGCTAGAGTTAAGTGTAAGGTGAGTATATGGTTACATTTAGAGTTAATGTGAAAGTTTAACGTTAGGATTAGTGTTAGGGTTAGGGTTATGTTTAGGTGTGGTTGAAGGTGGTTTTGAGCGTGTGGGTTTAGGAGTAAGGTTGTTAATTTTAGGTGTATAGGGAAGAAATGGTTACTGTTAGAGTAAGGGTTTGGCTTCAGTGTTAGGGTGAGGTTTAGGTTTGGGATTAGGATTACCATTAGGTGTGACTGAAGGTGATTATGAGGCTGAGGGTTTAGGCTTAGTGCTCAGGTTAGGTTTAAGATTAGATTAAGGTTTAAGTGTGTGGTGAGATTATGATTAGATTAGAGTTCATGTGATGGCATAATGTTAGTGTTATGGTTAGGTTTAGGGTACAGGCTATGTATATGCTTGGGTGAATGTGAGGGTTAGGGTACCGATGTTGGAATACATGTGCAGTTAGGGTTAGTTTAGTTCCAGGGTTAGTTTTAGGATGAATTTATGTTTAGGGTGAGAATTAGGATTTGGGTGTACAGTAAAGGTTATCATTAGAGTTTCTTTTAGGGTTATAGTTCCATGTGAGTGAGGAGTTAGGAGTGGGTTCAGGGTTATGGTTAAGGTAAGCATTAAGCATGAGGTGAAGGTATGGTTTCATTTGTGTTAGGTGTAGGTTGAAGTACTAGGGTTAGGCTTAGGCTTATTGTCACCATTCAGTGTGAGTGAACATGAGAGTGGGGGGTTAGGATTCGTGGTCAGGGTTAGGATTAGTATGAATGTTAGGGATATGTGTATGGTGAGGTTATGGTTATGGTTATAGTTAAAGTGAAGGCTTAATGTTAGCATTAACATTAGGTTTACATTTAGGTTTATGGTACGGATGGGTGAACTTGAGAGTGAGAGTGATGGTATAGGGGTACAGGTAGGGTTAAGGTTAGGTTTACTTGTAGTGTTAGTTTTAGGATGAATTAATGGTTAGAGTGACAGGATTTGTGTGTACAGTGAGGGTTACCATTAGAGTTAGGATTAGGGTTATGGTTTTCTGTGAGTGAGCCTGAGGGAGATGAAAAGGGGTTAAGAGTGGGTTAGGGTTAAAGTTAGCATGAGGCAAGGGGTGAGAATATGGATTCATTTCAAGTTAGGTATAGATTGAAGTGTTTGGGTTAGGTTTAGGCTTATTGTAGCCATTAGTGCAGGTGAAGATGAGGGTGAGGGTGAGGGTGAGGGTTTAGGGTTTGTGGCCATGGTTATGGTTAGCATTAAGGGTATGGTTATGTTTACAGGGGTGGTATGAATACACTGAGAGTTAGGTTTAAACCTAACTCTGAACCCTAAACATAACTCTAACTGTATCTATACCATCATCTGACAACTAACTAGAAGCTTTTGAGTAACCCTAAGACGTTCACTAACACCCAACCCTCAGCCTCATCCTCATTCCCATAGAAACATAACTCTAACACTACCTCAAATGCTTACCCCACACTAAACTCAAATCCTATCTCTAACCCTAAGCACAGCTTTATTCTACATGACACCCTACACTCAACCCTAAGCCTAAAATACCCATTCAACTACTACCACTCCCTCACCCTCACCTTTAGTCACACCAGATTACCCTAACCATATCCCTAAAAATAACACTTACATTGAACCCTAAACCTACTACCAGTATCCATATGTGCACCCTACACCCAACGAGAACTTTAACCTTAACCCTAAACTTATATGCCAACCCAGAATTCTTACCCTGATGTTCACTCCCATGGAAATGTAACTCGAAAACTAACACTAATGTTAATCCTCACCCTAAACTGAAATAATAACTCTAACACTAACCATAGCTTCATCTTACATCTAACCCAACAATTAACCCTAACCCTAACCTCCTCATCCCTTCCAGGTATCCCCCCACCCTCACCCTCACCCTCACCCACACCTAACCATAACATGAAACCTAAACCTAGCATTCACACTAATTTAAAACCTTAATATTAACTCTTACCATTATCATATCCTCACCATACACTTGTCCCTAAATAGAACCCTAACCCTAATCATGACCACTAACTCTAAACCATCACCCTGAATCTCATATTCACTCACACCTAATTGTTACCTTAAACCTAAACCTAACCCAACCCTAATATTAAATCCTCACATTAACTCTAACAATAACCATATCCTCACTGAACTCTTAACTGTAATTGTAGGGTAACAATTAGAGTTAAGTTTAGAGTTTCATTTCCATGGGTGTCAGGGTAAGTTTGGGAATTAAGGGTAAGGCCTAGGGTTACGTTCAGGATTACTCTTCTCATTGGGTGTAGGGTGAGTATGTGGATATGGTTAAAATTATATTTATGGTTCAGTGTTCATGGTATTGTGAGGGATATTGTTAGGATTCATGTTCAGGTTTAGGCTTAGGGGTCAGTGTAGGGTTAAGTGTAGTGCCAGGATATGGTTATGGTTAGAGTTAATATTAGGGTTTAATGTTAGTTTTAAGGTTAGTTTTGGTTTTTAGGTTACTCTTAGGTATGGGTGACTGTGTTGGTGAGGGTTTAAGAGAAGGGGTAACAGGTAAGGTTAGGTTTTGTTTTAAGTTTAGTGGAAAGACATAGTTACGGTTAGTTAGGTTTAGGTTTCAGTCTTATGATTAGGATTAGTTTTATGATTTAGGTTTCCATATTTTGTGAGTGAAGGTAAGGTTGAATATGAGGGTTTAGCGTTAGTGGGCAGGTTATGGTTAGTGTTACATTTAGGGTTAAGTGTACTGTGAGGATATCATTACAATTAGAGTAAATGTGAGGGTTTAATGTTATGATTATGGTTAAGTTTAGGTTTGGCATTATTTTATGTGTGGGTGAATGTGAGGGTGAGTATGAGGATATAGGGGTATGGGTAGGGTTAGGATCAGGGTTAGTTGTAGGATTAGCTTTAGGATAAAGTTATGATTAGGGTGACAACTAGGATTTGGGTGTACAGTAAGGTTTATCATTAGAGATTGGTTTAGGGTTATGGTTCCATGTGTGTGAGGCTGAGGGGGAGGATTAGGGGTTAGGCGTGCATTCAGGGTTAGGGTTAAGGTAAGCTTTAGGCATGCAGTGAGGATATGATTTCATTTCATATTAGGTTTAGGTTGAGGTGTTAGGGTAAGGCTTAGGACACCATTAAGTGTGAGTGAAGATAAGGGTGAGGTTAAGGGCTTAGGGTTCATGGCCATTGTTAGGATTAGTGTTATTGGTAGGGGTAAGTGTAGGGAAAGTATATGGTTATGGTTAGTGTGAATGTTAGGTTTTAATGGTAGGGATAGTGTTATGTTTATGTAATAGGTATGGTTAAGTGTGTGTCTAAGTAAGGTGAGGGTGAGGTGTTAGGAATAGTGCTAATGGTAGGGCTTGAGTAAGTTTTAGGTATAGTGTAAAGATATGGTTACAGATATAGTTAAGGGTAGGGTTACAGTGAGGTCACAGACTAGGGTTCGGTTTAGAAGAACCACAAGCACAAGTACAAAAAAGAACTCAATTCACCGGGCTTCCAGCTCAATCCTGTAGGATTCATTTGACCAGAAATATTTCCTTTCTTTCCGTATTAGTGTCCTACAGGAAAGTCATGTACATAAAGGTGAGAATAACAGAAGAGCCATGCATGTAACAGGAGAGCTAAGCAAGTAAAGGTAATTCTGCTATAGTCCCTTAGCACAGGCAACCAGGGCTTGATCATGACATGGTTCTTTCTTTGGAATTCTAAGGGTCCAACTCAGGGTCAGGGTGAAATCAGTAGTTAGGTTTGAGGGTTAGGGTTCTCATTTGTTTTCAGGGGTTTGAGCTCATGGTAAGGGATCAGGGTTGGGGTTGGGGTTCAGGCTCACATGTAAGGGTTTCCTTTTTGATTTATGTGTTTGGGTTCCACTTCAGGGCTTTGGGGTTTTAGGTCCGGGGTTTAGGGTTTGGAGAACAGTTCAGGGGTAAGGATTAGCTTTAGGGATTGATATAGGGTGAAGTTTTGGTTTCAGTTTGGTTAGAGTGAGGAGTTTGCATTAGGTTGAGGGTCAAGTTTAGGTTTAGGCTAATAGTGAGGTATGAGTGAGGGTGTTAGGGTCAGGGACTAGGTTTAGGGATAGAGTTAAGTTTAGTGTTATGTGTAGGGTGTGGATATGTTTATGGTTAGAGTTATGTTTAGGGTTTAACGTTAGTATTGGTGGTAGCTTTAGGTTTAGGGTAGGGGTTAGGTGTGGGGGACAGTGAGGTTGAGGGTGAGGGTGAATGGGTAGAATTACTGGTAGATTTAGTCTTAGGGTTTGGTGTATGGTTAGATATTGGTTGAAATTATGGTTAAGGTGAGAATTCAGATTTTGATTTATTTTGAGGGTTATTATTGGAGTTAGGTTTAGTTTTATGGTTCCCTGTGAGTGAGGGTGATGATGATGGTGAGGATGAGGTTTAGGCCTAAATTTAGGATTAGGATTAAGGTTAGAATTAGGTAACCATGACAATAATGTTACCATTAGTGTTAGATTTATAGTTCATTGCTAACATTAGCATTCGGTTTCATTTTAGGGTTACCGTTAGGTGTTAGGAATGTGAGGTTGAGGGCGAAGTGAAAGTTTTAGTGGCCAGGTTTAGGTTTAGTGTTAGCTTTAGTATTTAGTGTAGTATGAAGATATGTTTATAGTTAGAGTTAGGTTTAGTGTTCCATGTTACAGTTTGGGCTAGTTTTATTTATATATTTTTTTAAGAATTTATCATTTTATTTAACTTTCCTTTTTTTTGAGAGGGCATCTCTCATATTTATTGATCAAATGATTGTTAACAACAATGAAATTCTGTACAGGGGACTCAATGCACAGTCATTAATCAACCCTAAGCCTTTATCTCAACAGTCTCTAATCTTCTGAAGAATAAAAAATAAGTTCTTACATGTTGAAAAAGGTCTTACATAGTGAATAAGTTCTTACTTGGTGAACAGTGCAAGGGCAGTCATATCACAGAAACTTTTGGTTTTGATCACGTATCATGAACTATAAACAATCAAGTCAGATATGATTATTCGTTTGATTTTTATACATGATTTATATGTGAATCCCACATTTCTCCCTTATTGTTATTATTATTTTTAAATAAAATGCTCAAGTGGTAGGTAGATGCAAGATAAAGGTAGAAAATGTAATTTAGTGCTGTAAGAGGGCAAATGTAGATGATCAGGTGTGTGCCTATAGACTAAGTATTAATCCAAGCTAGACAAGGGCAATAAAACATCCATGGATGTAGATTTCTCTCAAAACAGGTGGTGTGAGGTTCTAAGCCTCACCTCTCTTGATCTCCAATTTCTCACCTGATGGCCCCCCTGCGACTGTGCCTGTCTTAGGTTGTTCCTCCCTTGAGGAACCTTACCCGTCTCTGACTAACCAGTCATCTTCCGGGGCCATACAGGGAAATGTAAAGTTGGTAAGTGAGAGAGAAGCAATATTTTTTGAAAAGGTTATCTTTTTACTTTTTTGCAGATTTATGCCCTGTGGTTTCTGTGCCCAGCATTTGTCTTGAGGTATCTTTACCACTTGGAACAATTATGATACTTGGTAATTTTGATATGAGGCACAAATTCTACTTAAGGGTTGTAATTAGGAAGGAAGAAGAGAAGCTATAGAAGTAGCAGACGGAAGAAAACATGGGAAGATTGATTATTTCTTTGACATATCTTCTTGTAGTGTAACATAAGCATGTATAGGTTTTAAACTACTAATTAAATTGCTCACACACATTAACATAATAGGAATACAATTAGATAACCAAAGCAGACCTACAATTACCAGCCATATCCAGTGAAACCAAGAAAACCAGTTAGGCACCCTAAGCATTTTTGAAAACTTACCTTTGATATGATGGATATTGTCTAACTCAATTTGAATATTTTGAGAAAAATCAGAAAAATTAAAACAACACATTCCTGGGAACTCTTTACATCCCATATGTTCTTTTAACAGTAGATAGTGTATAGTCGCAAGATTTTGGAGCACTGCAACTTGCACTTGTCCTAATTCTTGGTTGAGTTCCAACAGTATAGATCCAGTCAAATTTGTTGTTTTCCTGTATGCACAGGCCAGCTTAGATATCTCCTTCTTTATTCCAAAGGCAAGTCCAGGAACCGGTGGGATGAATGCAGTTACAACTGCAACAGCACCAGGATCTTTGCTGAAGTTTTTTGATGATCATGTTCTGGAATGACACTTCTAGAGAATATTGATGTTGAAAGTTCTTCTTCATACCGTATCTTAATTCATTTTCTGGGTAGCCAAATTAGGCTTTGATCCTCTGTTAGTCCATTCTTGGGTTCTGTGATTCTGCTGCTGTTTTGTTCCCTCAGTTCTTCCTTTGTTCTTATACTCCACAGATGAGTGAAATCATTTGGTATTTCTCTTTCCCTGCTTGGCTTATTTCACTGAGCATAATACCCTCTAGCTCCATCCATGTTGTTGCAAATGGTAGGGTTTGTTTTCTTCTTAAGGCTGAATAATATTCCATTGTGTATATCTACCACATCTTCTTTATCCATTCATCTACTGATGGACACTTAGGTTGCTTCCAATTCTTGGCTATTGCAAATAGTGCTGTGGTAAACATAGGGGTGAATCTTTCTTTTTCAAACTTGAGTGCTGCATTCTTAGGGTAAATACCTAAGAGTGGAATTCCTGGGTCAAATGGTAAGTCTATTTTGAGCGTTTTGAGGAACCTCCATACTGCTTTACACAATGGTTGAACTAATTTACATTCCCACCAGCAGTGTAGGAGGGTTCCCCTTTCTCCACAGCCTCGCCAACATTTGTTGTTGTTTGTCTTTTGGATGGTAGCCATCCTTACTGGTGTGAGGTGATACCTCATTTTAATTTGCATTTTTCTGATAATTAGCGATGTGGAGCATCTTTTCATGTGTCTTGGCCATCTGAATTTCTTTTTTGGAGAACTGTCTATTCAGTTTCTCTGCCCATTTTTTCATTGGATTTTTTTTTGTTGTTGAGGTGGGTGAGCTATTTATATATTTTGGACATCAAGCCTTATCAGATCTGTCATTTAAAAATATATTCTCCCACACTGTAGGGTACCATTTTGTTCTATCGATGGTGTCTTTTGCTGTACAGAAGCTTTTCAACTTAATATAGTCCCACTTGTTCATTTTTGCTGTTGTTTTCCTTTTGCAGAGAGATATGTTCAAGAAGAGGTCCCTCATGTTTATGTCTAAGACGTTTTTGCCTATGTTTTTTTCTAAGATTTTTATGGTTTCATGACAAATTCAGGACTGCGATCCATTTTGATTTTACTTTTGTATATGGGGTTAGACAGTGGTCCAGTTTCATTCTCCTACATGCAGCTGTCCAGTTTTGCCAGCACCATCTGTTGAAGACACTGGCATTTCCCCATTGTATGTCCATGGCTCCCTTATCAAATATTAATTGACCATATATGTTTGGGTTAATGTCTGGAGTGTATAATCTGTTCCACTGGTCAGTGGTTCTGTTCTTGTGCCAGTACCAAATTGTCTTGATTACTATGGCTTTGTAGTAGAGCTTGAAGTGAGATCCCCCCTACTTTATTCTTCTTTCTCAGGATTGCTTTGGCTATTCGGGGTCTTTGGTGTTTCCATATGAATTTCTGAACTATTTGTTCCAGTTCATTGAAGAATGTTGCTGGTAATTTGATAGGGATTGCATCAAATCTGTATATTGCTTTGGGCAGGATGGCCATTTTGATGATATTAATTCTTCCTAGCCATGAGCATGGGATGAGTTTCCATTTGTTAGTGTTCCCTTTAATTTCTCTTAAGAGTAACTTGTAGTTTTTAGGGTATAGGTCTTTCACTTCTTTTGTTAGGTTTATTCCTAGGTATTTTATTCTTTTTGATGCAATTGTGAATGGAGTTATTTTCCTGATTTCTCTTTCTATTGGTTCATTGACAGTATATAGGAAAGCCACAGATTTCTGTGTGTTAATTTAGTATCCTACAACTTTGGTGTATTCCGATAGCAGTTCTAGTAGTTTGTAGTGGAATCTTTAGGGTTTTTTATGTACAATATCATGTCATCTGCAAATAATGACAGTTTAACTTCTTCTTTACCAATCTGGATTCCTTGTATTCCTTTGTTTTGTCTGATTGCCATGGCTAGGACCTCCAGTACTATGTTAAATAACAGTGGGGAGAGTGGGCATCCCTGTCTTGTTCCCGATCTCAGAGGGAAAGCTTTCAGCTTCTTGCTGTTCAGTATGATGTTGGCTGTGGGTTTATCATATATGGGCTCTTTATGTTGAGGTACTAGCCCTCTATACACATTTTGCTGAGAGTTTTTATCATGAATGGATGTTGAATTTTGTCAAATGCTTTTTCAGCATCTATGGAGATGATCATGTAGTTTTTGTCTTTCTTTTTGTTGATGTGGTGGATGATGTTGATGGCTTTCCTAATGTTTTACCATCCTTGCATCCCTGGGATGAATCCCACTTGGTCATGGTGTATGATCCTTTTGATATACTTCTGAATTCAGCTTGCTAATATTTTATTAAGTATTTTTGCATCTACGTCCATCAGGGATATTGGTCTGTAATCTTTTTTGGTGGGGTCTTTTCCTGATTTTGTTATTAGGGTGATGTTGGCTTCGTAGAATGAGTTTGGGAGTATTCCCTCCTCTTCTATTTTTTGGAAAACTTTAAGGAGAATAGGTATTATGTCTTCTCTGTATGTCTGATAAAATTCTGAGGTAAATCTGCCTCATCTGGGTGTTTTGTTCTTGGGTAGTTTTTTGATTACCGCTTCAGTTTCTTTGCTCGTAATTGGTTTGTTTACCTTTTGTGTTTCTTCCTTGGTCAGTCTTGAAAGGTTGTATTTTTCTAGGAAGTTGTCCATTTCTTCTAGGTTTTCCAGCTTGTTATCATATATGTTTTCATAGTAGTCTTTAATAATTCTTTGTATTTCTGTGGAGTCTGTCGTGATTTTTCCATTCTCATTTCTGATTCTGTTGATTTGTGTTGATTCCCTTTTTCTCTGAATAGGTTTGGCTAGCGGCTTATCTATTTTGTTTATCTTCTCTAAGAAGCAGCTCTTGGTTTCATTGATTTTTTCTATTGTTTTAGTCTTCTCAAATTTGTTTATTTCTTCTCTAATCTTTATTATATCCCTCCTTCTGCTGACTTTAGGCCTCATTTGTTCTTCTTTTTCCAGTTTTGATGATTGTGATGTTAGACTATTCATTTGGGATTGTTCTTTGTTCTTCAAGTGTGCCTGGATCGCTATATACTTTCCTCTTAAGACTGCTTTCACTGTGTCCCACAGAAGTTGGGGATTTGTGCTGTTGTTGTCATTTGTCTCCATATATTCCTTGATCTCTATTTTAATTTGTTTGTTGAAGCATTGATTATTTAGGAGCATGTTGTTAAGCCTCCATGTGTTTGTGAGCCTTTTTGTTTTCTTTGTAGAATTTATTTCTAGTTTTATACCTTTGTGGTCTGAAAAGTTGGTTGGCAGAATTTCAATATTTTGGAATTTACTGAGGCTCTTTTTGTGTTCTAGTATGTGGTCTACTCTGGAGACTGTTCCATGTGCACTTGAGAAGAATGTATATCCTGTTTCTTTTGGATGTAGAGTTCCATAGATGTATATTAGGTCCATCTGTTCTACTGTGTTGTTCAGTGCCTACGTGTCCTTACTTATTTTCTGCCCAGTGGATCTATCCTTTGGGGTGAGTGGCATGTTGAAGTCTCCTAAAATGAATGCATTGCAGTCTATGTCCCCCTTTAGTTCTTTTAGTATTTGTTTCACATATGCTGGTGCTCCTGTGTTGGGTGCATATATATTTAGAATGGTTATATCCTCTTGTTGGACTGAGCCCTTTATCATTATGTAGTGTCCTTCTTTATCTCTTGTTACTTTCTTTGTTTTGAAGTCTATTTTGTCTGATCTTAGTACTGCAACTCCTGCTTTCTTCTCTGCTGTTTGCCTGAAATATGTTTTTCCATCCCTTGACTTTTAGTCTGTGCATGTGTTTGGTTTTGAGGTGAGTTTCTTGTAAGCAGCATATAGATTGGTCTTGCTTTTTTATCCATTCTATTACTCTGTGTCTTTTGATTGGTGCATTAAGTCCATTTACATTTAGGGTGACTATTGAGAGATATGTACTCATTGCCATTGCAGGCTTTAGATTCATGGTTACCAAAGCTTCAAAGTTAGCCTCTTTAGTATCTTACTGCCTAACTTAGCTCACTTATTGAGCTGTTATATACACTGTCTGGAGATTCTTTTCTTCTCTCCCTTCTTATTCCTCCTCCTCCATTCTTCATATGTTGGGTGTTTTGTTCTGTGCTCTTTTTAGGAGTGCTCCCATCTACAGCTGTCCCTTTAAGATGCCATATAGAGGTGGTTTGTGGGAGGCATATTCCCTCATCTTTGCTTGTCTGGGAATTGTTTAACCCTTCCATCAAATTTAAATGATAATCATGCTGGATACAGTATCCTTGGTTCAAGGCCCTTCTGTTTCATTGCATTAAATATATCATGCCATTGTCCTCTGGCCTGTGAGGTTTCTGTCGAGAAGTCTGATGATAGCCTGATTGGTTTTCCTTTATAAGTGACCTTTTTCTCTCTAGCTACCTTTAAAACTCTTTCCTTGTCCTTGATCTTTGCCATTTTAATTATTATGTGTCTTGGTGTTGTCCTCCTTGTGTCCTTTCTGTTGGGGGTTCTGTGTATTTCCGTGGTCTGTTTGATTATTTCCTCCCCCAGTTTGGCGAAGTTTCCAGCAATTATTTCTTCAAAGACACTTTCTATCCCTTTTTCTCTATCTTCTTCTTCTGGTACCCCTATAATACAGATATTGTTCCTTTTGAATTGGTCACACAGTTCTCTTAATATTGTTTCATTCCTGGAGATCCTTTTATCTCTGTCTGTGTCAGCTTCTATGCGTTCCTGTTCTCTGGTTTCTATTCCATCAGTGGCCTCTTGCATGTTATCCATTCTGTTCATAAATCCTTCTGGAGTTTGTTCCACTTCTGTAATCTCTTTCTGGGCATCTGTAATCTCTCTACAGATTTCAACACTTAGCTCTTGTATATTTCTCTGCATCGCCGTCAGTATGTTTATGATTTTTATTTTGAATTCTTTTTTAGGAAGACTGGTTAGGTCTGTGCCCTTCTCTGGTGTTGTCTCTGTGATCTTTGTCTGCCTGTAATTTTGCCTTTTCATGGCAATAGAGATAATTTGCAAAGCTGGCATGAGTGACAGCTGGAAGAACTTTCCTTCTTGTTGGTTTGTGGCCTTCCTCTCCTGGGAGAACAGCAACCTCTAGTGGCTTGTGCTGGGCAGCTGTGCACAGAGAGGGCTTCTAATTCCTGTCCAGCTCCTATGGAGTTTATCTCCGCTGTTGCTATGGGCGTGGCTTGCCTTGGCCTGCTGCTGTGATATGGTGGAGCTGCGTTGGAGGGCGAGTGGCTTGGAGGCTATTTATCTCTGTGAGGGGCCTCTGTGCTCCCTGCTGCCCAGGGCGTTACAGTGCACAGAAATCCCCAAATTCCCTGCTGCCAGACTAAGTGTCCCGGTATGCTTCCATCCAGGTTGGGGGTCCCTGTCCGTTTGAGACTTCCAAAAGCACCCCTTTGCACGGCGCTCGATTCTCGCAGCTGTGGATGTGTTCTAGATGTTGTCCTGTGTCCTCTGGTCTCTATTCTTGGAAGAGTTGTCTTTGTTATATTTTCATAAATATATGTGGTTTTGGGAGGAGATTTATGCTGCTGTACTCATTCCACCATCTTGGCTCCACGTCCCCATGTGTTCTTTTAACAGTAGATATTCTATAGTCACACGATTTTAGAGTACTGCAACTTGCACTTCTCCTAATTCTTGGTTGAGTTGTGACAGTATAGATTCAGTCAAATTTGTTGTTTTACTGTATGCACAGGCCAGCTTAGATATCTCCTTCTTCATTCCAAAGCAAGTCCAGGAACCAGTGGGATGAATGCAGCTACAACTGCAGCAATGCCGGGATCTTTGTTGAAGTTTTTTGATGTTCATCTTCTGGAATGACTCTTCCAGAGGATGTTGATGTTGGAAGTTCTTCTTCATATCGTATCTTTATTCGTTTTCTGTGTAGCCAAATTAGGCTTTGATCCTCTGTATAAACACAAACAAACCCTTTGCCCACACTTTGATATGCCCTTTATACCATTGTGAATAACCTATTGGAGATCACCACACAGGAACTGCTTTCTTTTTTAAGAGGAAGGAATATTATCAGAAAAATCTACTTCCATAACAGATCATCTGACACCCTTTGAAAGATCAAAATTAAGGATATGTAAACCATGCATTAATCATTGATTTGCCATTAGTTTTATCCTATCAGGGAGTAATCCCCCTTTTCTTTCTCTATTTTTTTCTGTTATCATTAATCTACAATTGCATGAAGAATATTATGTTTACTAGGCTCTCCCCTATACCATGTCTCCCCCACAAACCCCATTGCAGTCACTGTCTATCAGCATAGCAAAATGCTGTAGAATCACTACTTGTCTTCTCTGTGTTGCCCAGCCATCCCCTTTCTCCCACCCCCCCAATATGCATGCCAGTCATAATACCCCATTTCTTCTCCCCTGCCTTATGCCTCCCTACCCATCCGTCCTTCCCAGTCCCTTTCGCTTTGGTACCTATTAGTCCATCCTTGGGTTCTGTGATTCTGCTGCTATTTTGTTTCCTCAGTTTTTCCTTTGTTCTTATACTCCACAGATGAGTGAAATCATTTGGTATTCTCTTTCTCTGCTTTGCTTATTTCTCTGAGCATAATACCCTCTAGCTCCATCCATGTTTTTGCAAATAGTAGGATCATTTTTTTCTTATGGCTGCGTAATATTCCATTGTGTATATGTACCACATCTTTATCCATTCATCTACTGATGGACATTTAGGTTGCTTCCATATCTTGGCTATTGTAAACAGTGCAGCTTTTGTTTTCCTTGCCCTGGGAGATATGTTCAACATAGGGGCGCATCTGTCTTTTTCAAACTGGAGTGCTGCATTCTTAGGGTAAATACCTATAAGTGGAATGCCTAGGTCAAATGGTATTTCTATTTTGAGCATTCTGAAGAACCTCCATACTGCTTTCCACAATGGTTGAACTAACTTACATTCCCAATAGCAATGCAGGAGGGTACCTCTTTCTCCACAACCTCACCAACATTTGTTGTTGTTTGTCTTTTGGATGGTAGCCATCCTTACTGGTGTGAGCTGATACCTCATTGTACTTTTAATTTGCATTTCTCTGACAGTTAGAGATGTGGAGCATATTTTCATTTGTCTGTTAGCCATCTGAACTTCTTTTTTGCAGAACTGTCTGTTCAGTTCCTCTGCCCTTTTTTTAATTGAATTATTTGTTTTTTGTTTGTTGAGATGGGTGAGCTCTTTATATATTTTGGATGTCAAGCCTTTACCAGATCTGTAATTTACAAATATATTCTCCATACTGTAGGGTACCTTTTTGTTCTATTGATGGTGTCTTTTTCTGTACAGAAGCTTTTCAGCTTAATATAGTCCCACTTGTTCATTTTTGCTTTTGTTTTCCTTGCCCTGGGAGATATGTTCAAGAATTGGTCACTCATGTTTATGTCTAAGAGATTTTTGCCTGTGTTTTTTTCTAAGAGTTTTATGGTTTCATGACTTACATTCAGGTCTTTGATCCATTTCAAATTTTCTTTTGTGTATCGGGTTAGACAGTGGTCCAGTTTCATTCTCTTACATGTAGCTGTACAGTTTTGCCAGCACCATCTGTTGAAGAGATTGTCATTTCCCCATTCTATGTCCATGGCTCCTTTATCAAATATTAATTGACCATATATGTTTGTATTGATGTCCTAAGTCTCTAATCTGTTCCACTTGTCTGAGGCTCTGTTCTTGTGCCAGTACTAAATTGTCTGGATTCCTATGGTTTTGTAGTAGAGCTTGAAGTTGGGGAGTGAGATCCCTCCCCCCCACTTTATTCTTCCTTCTCAGGATTGCTTTGGCTATTCGGGGTCTTTGGTGTTTCCACATGAATTTTTGAACTATTTGTTCCAGTTCGTTGAAGAATGTTGCTGGTAATTTGATAGGGATTGCATCAAATCTGTATATTTCCTTGGGCAGGATTGCCATTTTGATGATATTAATTCTTCCTAGCCTAGAGCATGGGGTGAGTTTCCATTTGTTAGTGTCCTTTTTAATTTCTCTTAAGAGTGTCTTGTAGTTTTCAGGGTATAGGTCTTTCACTTCTTTGGTTAGATTTATTCCTAGGTATTTTATTGTTTTTGATGCAATTGTGAATGGAGTTGTTTTCCTGATTACTCTTTCTATTGGTTCATTGACAGTGTATAGGAAAGCCACAGATTTCTGTGTGTTAATTTAGTATCCTGCAAATTTGCTGTATTCTGATATCAGTTCTAGTAGTTTTGGAGTGGAGTCTTTAGGGTTTTTTATGTACAGTATCATATCATCTGCAAATAGTGACAGTTTAACTTCTTCTTTACCAATCTGGATTCCTTGTATTTCTTTGTTTTGTCTGATTGCCATGGCTAGGGCCTCCAGTACTATGTTCAATAACAGTGGGGAGAGTGGGCATCCCTGTCTGGTTCCCGATCTCAGAGGAAATGCTTTCAGCTTCTTGCTGTTCAGTATAATGCTGGCTGTGGGTTTATCATATATGGCCTTTATTATGTTGAGGTACTTGCCTTCTATTCCCATTTTGCTGAGAGTTTTTATCATGAATGGATGTTGAATTTTGTCAAATGCTTTTTCAGCATCTATGGAGATGATCATGTGGTTTTTGTCTTTCTTTTTGTTGATGTGGTGGATGATGTTGATGGCTTTCCTAATGTTTTACCATCCTTGCATCCCTGGGATGAATCCCACTTGGTCATGGTGTATGATCCTTTTGATATACTTCTGAATTCAGCTTGCTAATATTTTATTAAGTATTTTTGCATCTACGTCCATCAGGGATATTGGTCTGTAATCTTCTTTTTTGGTGGGGTCTTTTCCTGATTTTGTTATTAGGGTGATGTTGGCTTCGTAGAATGAGTTTGGGAGTATTCCCTCCTCTTCTATTTTTTGGAAAACTTTAAGGAGAATAGGTATTATGTCTTCTCTGTATGTCTGATAAAATTCTGAGGTAAATCTGCCTCGTCTGGGTGTTTTGTTCTTGGGTAGTTTTTTGATTACCGCTTCAGTTTCTTTGCTCGTAATTGGTTTGTTTACCTTTTGTGTTTCTTCCTTGGTCAGTCTTGAAAGGTTGTATTTTTCTAGGAAGTTGTCCATTTCTTCTAGGTTTTCCAGCTTGTTATCATATATGTTTTCATAGTAGTCTTTAATAATTCTTTGTATTTCTGTGGAGTCTGTCGTGATTTTTCCATTCTCATTTCTGATTCTGTTGATTTGTATTGATTCCCTTTTTCTCTGAATAGGTTTGGCTAGAGGCTTATCTATTTTGTTTATCTTCTCTAAGAAGCAGCTCTTGGTTTCATTGATTTTTTCTATTGTTTTATTCTTCTCAAATTTGTTTATTTCTTCTCTAATCTTTATTATATCCCTCCTTCTGCTGACTTTAGGCCTCATTTGTTCTTCTTTTTCCAGTTTTGATGATTGTGATGTTAGACTATTCATTTGGGATTGTTCTTCGTTATTCAAGTGTGCCTGGATCGCTATATACTTTCCTCTTCAGACTGCTTTCACTGTGTCCCACAGAAGTTGGGGATTTGTGCTGTTGTTGTCATTTGTTTCCATATATTCCTTGATCTCTATTTTAATTTGTTTGTTGATCCATTGATTATTTAGGACGGTGTTGTTAAGCCTCCATGTGTTTGTGAACCTTTTTGTTTTCTTTGTAGAATTTATTCTAGTTTTATACCTTTGTGGTCTGAAAAGTTGGTTGGTAGAATTTCAATATTTTGGAATTTACTGAGGCTCATTTTGTGAGCTACTATGTGGTCTATTCTGGAGAATGTTCTATGTGCACTTGAGAAGAATGTATATCCTGTTTCTTTTGGATGTAGAGTTCTATAGATGTATATTAGGTCCATCTGTTCTAGTGTATTTTTCATTGCCTCCATGTATTTACTTATTTTCTTCCCAGTGGATCTATCCTTTGGGGTGAGTGGCATGTTGAAGTCTCCTAAAATGAATGCATTGCTGTCTATGTCCCCCTTTAGTTCTTTTAGTATTTGTTTCACATATGCTGGTGCTCCTGTGTTGGGTGCATATATATTTAGAATGGTTATATCTTCTTGTTGGACTGAGCCCATTATCATTATGTAGTGTCCTTCTTTATCTCTTGTTACTTTCTTTGTTTTCAAGTCTATTTTGTCTGATCTTAGTACTGCAACCCCTGCTTTCTTCTCTCTGTTTGCCTAAAATATGTTTTTCCATCCCTTGACTTTTTGTCTGTGCATGTGTTTGGGTTTAAGGTGAGTTTCTTGTAAGCAGCATATAGATGGGTCTTGCTTTTTTGTCCATTCTGTTACTCTGTGTCTTTTGATTGGTGCCTTCAGACCATTTATATTTAGGATGACTATTGAAAGACATGTACTTATTGCTATTGCAGGCTTTAGATTTGTGGTTACCAAAGGTTCAAAGTTAGCTTCTTTAGTATATTACTGACTAACTTAGCTTGCTTATTGAGCTATTATATACACTTTCTGAAGATTCTTTTCTTCTCTCCCTTCTTATTACTCCTCCTCCATTCTTTATATGTTGGGTGGTTTATTGTGTGCTCTTTCGTGTTTCCTTTAACTGCTTTTAGTGGGTTGTTGATTTTATTTTTTGCCTTTAGTTAGTGTTTGGTTTGTCTGCTTCCTTGGCTTTGATTTTATTTTCTCTGGTGACATCTTTTTTGTCTCAGGAGTGCTCCCATCTAGAACAGTCTCTCTAAAATAGCCTGTAGAGGTGGTTTGTGGGAGGCAAATTCCCTCAACTTTTGCTTGTCTGTGATTTGATTAATCCCTCCTTCACATTTAAATGATAATCATGCTGGATACATATCCTTGGTTCAAGGCCCCTCTGTTTCATTGCATTAAATATATCATGCCATTCTCTTCTGGCCTGTAAGGTTTCTGTCGAGAAGTCTTATGATAGCCTGATGGGTTTTCCTTTATAGGTGACCTTTTTCTCTCTAGCTGTCTTTAAATCTCTTTCCTTGTCCTTGATCTTTGTCATTTTATTATGTGTCTTGGTGTTGTCCTCCTTGTGTCCTTTCTGTTGGGAGTTCTGTGTATTTTGTGGTCTGTTTGAATATTTCCTCCCCCAGTTTGGGATAGTTTTCAGCAATTATTTCTTCAAAGACACTTTCTATCCCTTTTTATCTCTCTTCTTCTTCTGGTACCCCTATAGTACAGATATTGTTCCTTTTGGATTGGTCACACAGTTCTCTTAATATTGTTTCATTCCTGGAAATCCTTTTAACTCTGTCTGCGTCGGCTTCTATGCTTTCCTGTTCTCTGGTTTCTATTCCATCAATGGCCTCTTTCATGTTATCCATTCTGTTCATAAATCCTTCCAGAGTTTGTTTCACTTCAGTAATCTCCTTCCTGGCATCTGTAATCTCGCTCCGAACTTCATCCCTTAGCTCTTGTATATTTCTCTGCATCTCCATCAGCATGCTTATGATTTTTATTTTGAATTCTTTTTCAGGAAGACTGGTTTCGTCTGTCTCCTTCTCTGGTGTTGTCTCTGTGATCTTTGTCTGCCTGTAATTTTGCTTTTTGATGGTGATAGAGATAGTTTGCAGAGCTGTTGCGTGTGACGGCTGGAAGAACTTTCCTTCTTGTTGGTTTGTGGCTTTCCTTTCCTGGGAGAACAGCGACTTCTAGTGGCTTGTGCTGGGCAGCTGCACCCAGAAAAGGCTTCTGATTCCTGCCCGACTTTTATGGACTTTATCTCCTCTGTTGCTGTGGGTGTGGCCTGCCTCGGGCCGCTTCTCCAATATGGTGGAGCCGCATTGGAAGGGGATTGGCTGGGAGGCTATTTATCTCCATGAGTAACCTCCGTGCTCCCTGCTGCCCAGGGGATTAGAGTGCCCAGAGATCCCCAAATTCCCTGCTTTTGGGCTAAGTGTCCCGGGATGCTTCTGTCTGGTTTTATGGTCCCTGTCCCTTTAAGTCTTCAAAAAAGCACTCACTTTTCTTTGTCCCAGGTACAACGTCTGCAGGGACCCTCTCACAGGTCTTACTGTCCTTTTTCCCTAGTTTCCAGCACCTCACGCATGCACTGTGTCTGCCCTCTGTTGCAGACGGCTGGGGCTAGGTATTTAGCAGTCCTTTGCTTCCTCTCCCTCCCCACTCTTACTCCTCTCCTCCCACCAGGAGCTGAGGTGTGGGGTGCTCAGGTTCCACTGGGCCAGGGCTTGTATCTTTCACCCTTCATGAGGCACTGGATTTTTGCAGGTGTGGATGTGTTCTGGCTATTGTCCTGTGTCTTCTGGTCTCTTCTTTAGGAAGAGTTTTCTTTGTTGTATTTTCGAAAATATATGTGGTTTTGGGAGATTTCCGCTGCTCTACTCACACTACCATCTTGGGTCCCCTAGGAGCTAGTTTTAGTTTTAAGGTTATGGTTAGGTGTGGTTGAAGATGAAGGTGAGGGAAATGGTTTAGGTGTTTCTGGGGCCTTAGGCTTCAGGTTAGGTGTAGGGTTATGTTTAGGAAGAAGTTGTGGTTATGGTTACAGTTAGAATTTAAGTTTAGGGTGAGTGTTAACACTAGAGTTAGGCTTTGATTTATGGTTTTGTTTGAGTCATGATGAGAGTGAGGGTTAGTTGTTAGGCATAGGGTTGGCATTAAGGTTAAGGTTAGAATTAGTTGTAGGGTGAGGATACTTTTATGGTTAGGGGTAGGTTTAGAGTTTAGTATTAGGGATAGGATTAGGATTAGTTTTATGTTCACCATTATGTGTGAGTGAAGGTGAGGATGAAGATGAAAGTTAGGAAAAGTTAGGATTATGTTTAGGTTTAGAATTGAGTGCAGGGTGAATATATGGTTATGTTTAGTGTTAATTTTAGGGGTAAATGGTGTTAGTGTTAGGTTTAGGTTTAGGGTTTCTGTTTAGTGTGGGTGAACTTGAGGGGTGAGGGTGAGGGGTTAGGAGTAGGGGTAGTGGTAGGATTAGGGTTTATTTTAGTTTTATGGGGAGGATATGGTTATGGTTAAAGTTGGGTTTAGGGTTTAGAGTTTACCATTAGGGTTATGGTTAGAAGAACCACAATCACAAATACAAAAACAGCACAATTCATTGTACTTCTAGCCCAGTCATGTAGGAACAGAGATTTATTCAATAGGAAATATTTCCTTTCTATAAATGCTAGTGTCCCACAAGGAAATCATATGCATAAAGGTAGGACTAACAAGAGAGCTCTATACCTAAGGAGCAGATCTAAGGAACTAAATGATGGTTCTCCTGCAGTCCTTTAGCATATGCAACCTGGGCTTAAACAGGACATAGTTGATTCTTTAGATGCCTAAGGGTCCAGGTCAGGGGTCAGGGTGAGAGTCAGCAGTTAGTGTTCAGGGTTTGGGTTTGGATTCACATTCAGAGGTGAAATTTGAATGCATCCCAGGTCATCATAAATTCTTGAACATGTTTGCCTTAATCTAGCATTGGGCAAAGCAGGATCAATGTAACACATCATTCCTCATCACAAAATTATGTCTGGTCTTGTTTTGAAGGATGGTCTTGGAGATTCAACAGTTTCAAAAAGTAGATGACATATAGCAGCTGAAAAAAGAATTTTGCAAGGCCAGAATTTATTTGGTCACTTTTCCAAGTATAAAAACCATTTAGCTCTGAAAAGCATCCATGGAGAAATTTGTTTAAAGTGCATTCTAGAAAGGGATTGCAATTTTCCCAAGTTCTCAGTCAGCATGGGTAGGTTGTTAACAAAATTTTCATAACCCTAAGCCTCTAATAATCAGCATTTTCTAATAAATCCCAGGATTAGTGAGCTTCATAAATGGTGCCTGGATTTGGGAACGTGACTCTGAATGGTTTCATTATTTGGTCTTTTTGTTATTCTAGTCAATCACTAACAAACACTAATGAAAAAAACAAAAACAAAAGAAAAAACATGTGTTTTTCTCTTGTTGACCTATGGTATAGTTTTGAACACACTGAAGCAAGGGAATGGTTTGAAGACACTGAAGAAAAGAAAATTTAAATCGTTTGAGATAATGAATTGATTTTGGTGTTGATTTGGATGTGGATAAATGAGCAAAAATAAAGTTTGAAAGTGGAGTTCAAATAGACTCCCATTTATAAAAAAAATTTTATTTTATTTTAATCTACTTGTTGAATAAGCTGACATGAACCTATGCCATTACTAGCGGATATGATTAGTGAGTGTATATGTGTTATTTCTGCTTTCCTTTTAAGTGCATGTTCCTGATTACAGCAAGTGTCCTTGTTTAATTTAGTTATCCTAAGAAGCCCTAGCTTCCCAGATCACCCCCCATTTCCAACAGTGTGATTCCTATAGGTTCTTCATACCTATTACTTTTTTTCAATTTATTTAAAGTTAACTCCATTTCTCCCACCCTCCACCCCACCTTTGGCAACCAACAGTCTATTTATTGTATCTATGAGCTTAACTTAATTGACCTACAAACTGCAAATTCCAGGAGTATATTTGGCTTTAGTCATGGACTCAGGCATGACATGGAACACAAATGACATCATCAGTGTTACTGATGGTTTCATTCCATCACTTGGAGGTGATCAATAAACAATATTCAGGAGTTCAATAATCCCACCTATTTGCTTAATAGCTGCCCCAGGTGGCACTGTGTGAGCAGGTACCAAGACAGAGTTTTCAGTGCAAGCTGTTTGTTAAAAATTGTCACTTGTTCAAGTGTGAAGGGGAAACAGAATGGAGCAGAAGGAGGTCAAACTGAAATTCAGTTCTGACAAAACATCAACCAACCTGGTGAGGAAATTTGGAGTGACATCATCTTTCAGAGTTGTCTCATATCAGGTCCAAATGACTGGGCCTCTGTGCCCTCACTACATTCAATCCCTGGGCTCATGTGCCCTAGGAATGGTGCAACCTTTGGCACTGTGGATCTCTGTGACTCGGGAGCTTCATCAGCCCAGAGGGAGCTGAAAGCTGGTGATGACTGGCTGCACCTTGTACAGGTGGGCAGAATGTTGTGCCATTATGGGAGGTCTTCATGTCTATTATAGCTTGCACATTGTGCTGCTCAGCTCTACTTTTTACATTTACATCTGGCAGATAGTTTAGCAGGAGGTACTATATCTCCTGCCACTGAAGTTGGTCTTGAGGTCATGATTAATACTTCTCTCTTCTCTAGTATTCATCCTAAATTATTCTTAATCTTAGCTGCTATCTGTGTTTATTTTAGTGGCCTACTTGTATTCATGACCTCGATCCTCAATCCAAGGGGTCTGGATCCTTTGTTGGTAGGCTGTTCTTAGTCAAACTGTGATTCATGCCTTACAAAGCCTCATCCAATCCTATTGGGAGCTAAAAATCAGAGATTTTTAGAGTCTCCTGCTTCAGGCCAAAATGAATAAGCCTTTATAACCCAATCTTGCTCAATTACTGGTTGCAGGCTGCCTAGGAAGTGTACAACCTCAGGTGGAGTTGAGTTTAAAAACTTAGGTATACTCTGAGAAAACTAACTTTTTGCTGACCATACTCTTAACTCTAGTGCAAAAGTTTTTCCTTTTAATAGGATCTGAGCAGTGCAACTTCAGGTCTACCATCACAAATCCATGAGAGAGGCAATCTTTTCCAAAAGCTATGGCAGTCAGAATAGTTCAACATGGTATGGTGGTGGGAGTATGATCTCTGATTGGCCTCCTTGTTAAACTTGCTGATTTCTTACCCAGTCACTCTACTCAGGGTGTACAGGCTTCCCCCATTGGTCAGGCCCAAGTCATATGACCACCACTGCAGTCAGGAAGAAGAGGACTGGTTGTCCCATCCAGCATGTGGAATCAGTGAACTGATAGAAAACATAACTTCAGTTATGAGACTAAAGGGGAAAGAATTCTGGGCAGCCAAACATGACTGACATCCAATACTTCTGGTAATCAGAATGGACTTTAGAGACAGCTAGAAAACATTTTTACAGAAGTGAGCCAGTATTAAAGCCAAAGGCTGTAAGAATTCCTGGGATCAACATTTTTTAGGTCTTGCAGTTCACACCTGCAAGTGTGAACAAACCTAAGAGAAACAGTTTCCTTTTAGCAAGTACAGAGGCCAAAGCTGCAGTGGTGGAAACTACACACAAACCCCACAAACCTCATCTACAGGAACTTAATCTCCATGTGTGGTGATTAAAAATAAAACTGAAGGGTATAGCAATAAAGTTGCTTGGCAGGAAACTCTCAGAATTTCATTTTGATGTGTATTTTTCTTATGTGGAATGATGGTCAAAGTCTATCTAGAAAAACAGAAACCTTACCAAGTATTTAAATTAGAAATTATATGTGCAGGAATCCATTAAATGCGATGGAAGATTTAAATTGAAATCCATTAAATATGAGGCAGTGCACAGGTTAGCAGCAACAAGAAGCCATGACCACCACTACTAGGCTACAATAGGGAAGGCAGCATCTTCAGAGGAGCCGAGGGTCTTGGGGTTACCCAGTTAACCTCTTCAGACCTGTAGGAGATGCAGTTAGTACCAGAGACACTGCCCAAGGTTGAAAGGAAGAAAACAGAAATATCCTAGCTTTTCCTTTTGCTAGCTTTCCAGCTTCTTCATTGCCTCTGTATGCCACTGGGCCACAAGCCCACCAACTGTAGTCAATCAGCTAATACAATGCAGCTTATTGTAATCAATCCCCTATTCATGTGTAACAGGAAAGAAGAAGGAGTGCATCAGAATTCAAGTCCTAGGAATACACTTGCAACCTGGATGAAAACACTCTTACTAGACTAAATGCCTTAATTTAGAGGACAAGCAAATGAAAGGTACTTCAGACACTGAAAAAGATATTCCATCCTTTCTAGAGAGATCATCCTTCAGAGTCCCCTAAACCAGTACATCGGTCATAATATTTCTCCAAGTTTCATCTGCAACACAAAAAGCTCTTTTCACTTTTTACTAGATTTATAATCTGAGAAATCTATTAGCACTATTGACTTCCTTATCTCACTGGGGTTGAGGAAAGCAAGCACTAGAAGAATTTGGAAGTACAGTATAGTATAAGCAAAATTTACAAGCTACTGTCATTTACTGAAGGGCAACTGTTCTTTAACTGGAAGTGAATGCTACAGATTACACTTAATTGTTTCTTAGAAGTTGCATGCATTTTAATTTATGAAATTGTAACATAAAAGATGAGATGGAAATAAAGCTCATTAAAGCTGAATTCTATAAGGGGAATAGTTGACCATTCTTTACCCATACCAACACTATATACTATTGGCCATTGAGGATCTACTAGGTCTTTGTATATATCAATAGCCAGAAAAGTTCTTTAGCTTGGGACATTATGAAGAAACTAAAGGGATATGCTGACATGGCTTAGAGTCATGCACTGTCATGAAAATTACATATAGTTGAGCCTTGAACAATGCAGGTTTGAACTGCACAGGTTCATCTATATGCAGATTTTCTTTCAGTAAATGTATAGGAAAAGTTTTTGGAGATCAGTGACAATTTGAGAAAACATCTTTTCTCTAGCTTACTGTATTGTAAGAATACAGTATTAATACATATAACATACAAAATATGTGTTCATTGACTGTTTATCTTATTGTAAGGCTTTCAGTCAACAGTAGGGTATTAGTAAAATTTTCAGGGAGTCAGAAATTATATGTGGGTTTCAGCTGTACAGGGGTTTGGTACCCCTAGGCTCTGCATGTTTTTAAGGGTCAGCTGTATCGTTTTCTATTTATATTTATATAAAATTGGTCTGGATCTTGGTTTCTAGCTTTTGTTCTCTTATGTAATTATTACTACCTCCAAATAATGTGAGCTAGCTCTGTTTGGATCTTCTGTAAAACATTTATCATTAATCCATTTGATGATAGAATTTCTATTTCTTAAACAAGGCTCTTATAACTTAGATTGTTTTAATACTGTGGTTTCACTGAGTATCCTTTAAATATAGTAGAATACATTGATTTTTGAGTGTTGAAACAACCTGACATTCCTAGGATAACTCCAGATAGTCATAAAATATTACTCTTTTTATGTATTTGTAGGTTTGGTTTCTTCATATTTTTTGAGCATCTTTTTCATTTATGTTAACTAAAAATATTAGTTTTTAATTGTTTTGTCCTGTGAAATCTTTGTCAGGTTTCTATAAAAATACTGCTGTATACTGCATAGCTCCTTTCTGTGTCATTGTCAGAAAATTGTTCCTGGGCAAAGAGCTGGGGTACAAATGGGACTCCACATGTGATTTTACCTGCTTTTAAAAAATTCAGTATTTCATTGTGTTTTGTTCAATGTCTGAAAATATTTGCTTTATTTTTCTACTTTCATAGTTGATTATGGTGGGAAGACTAGTCTGGAATATGGTAGTCACAGAAGGAAGTAGGTAATCTCACAGGATATTCTGATATATGATAGGCTGTTATTCTTTTTTGAATAATATATAGGTTCTTCATACATATTTACCAGCTTAGATTTAGTACTATTGTGTTCACATATTTATTCAATTAATGTATAAGAAGTCAAGGGCTGATTATATGTCACCAACAATACCCACTACTGAAGGTAAGGAGAAAAGCAAAAGAGCCATGCTATTTGACTTCATATGGCCTAGTTAAATGTTAGAACTGGCTTGTAGCATTAAAAAATGTTTATATCTTACTGGATTTAATTGCATTTATAGATTAATTTTGGGGAAAATACCTTTACAAAGTTTTTTCTTCTGTTCCACAGAGAGAATTTCAAATTGCTTTTCCTACTTGAAAAAAGTTCATAAATTCTGTTACTTAAATATAGCACTTGCATATTTCTTATTTAGTTAAACCTCGATATTTTATGGTTTTTGTTGTTATTGTCAATGTGCTATTTCTTTCTTCCCATTACACTGTGGTGGATTTGCTGGTATGAAGGAAAGCTCTTTCTTTCTGCATGAATCACTTAATGATCTCTCTATAAAAACTTAATAGTTTTTTCTTTCGGATTTACCAGGTGGAGCTCATGGTAACTTTATTTCCATGATATAAGCTCTGCAAAATACTGTTTATTGCTGAGAATTAACATAGTGTCTGTATTAATATAATTTGAGGAGACTGTACATGCATTTTCTCTGCAGGGATTGGTATTCAGTGTAGTGTGGCCATAAGGGATTTAAAACTCTTTTGGAAAGATCAGCCACTTCCTGCTTAGAGTCAGGATTGAAAATAGAATCCCATCTATGCAGCCTCATGTCCTATCTTGTGAAACATGAGTAAACATACTCCTGGCATGGGTTCTTAGGACAGGCCTGTTTAACCATGTAAAGCTCCATGGTTAACAAGTTAGATAATTTTCATTGGCTGTGACACAACATGAGAAGCCACACTTCACCATAAAATATATATATTTCATATATCTATCTGCAAACTCAAACTAGCCTTAGTAACATGTATTTTAAATATTTAAATGTTTATAAATACTAAGTCTGATTATCATATTTTTCCAAATAAACAATATAGTTGAAATGATCAGTAATTGGATGAAAATCATTATTGTATAGTATTCCATTATCTCAAGACACTGTACTTTTTATTTTTAAAATGGATTTTCATATATTCCATTCTTTTTAATTTGAAATTAAAGTATAAGTAACACATAACACAACACTTTTAGATGTGTGACATGATGGTTGACAGTGGTAAACATTGTGAAATGATCACCACAAAAAGTCTAGTTAACATATGCTCCACACAGTTATGAAAGCTTTCTTTCTCTTTTTCTTTCTTTCTTTCTTTCTCTTTTTCTTTCTTTCTTTCTTTCTCTTTTTCTTTCTTTCTTTCTTTCTTTCTTTCTCTTTTTCTTTCTTTCTTTCTTTCTTTCTTTCTTTCTTTCTTTCTTTCTTTCTTTCTTTCTTTCTTTCTTTCTTTCTTTCTTTCTTTCTTTTCTCTCACTTCTCTCTCTTCTCTCTCTTTCTTTCTTTTTCTTTAAAAATCTTTACAGATCTTTTATTTTGTATTATTAATGTACAGTTACATGGGCAACATTTGGGTTACTAGACTCCCCCTATTATCAAGTCCCCAACACATATCCCATTTCAGTCACTGTCCATCAGCAAAGTAAGATGCTATAGAATCACTACTTGTCTTCTCTGAGCTATACTGCCTTCCCCGTGTCTCCCCCACTACATTATGTGTGCTAATATGTGCTAATAGTAATGTCCCTTTTCTCCCTTATCCCTCCCTTCCCACCCATCCTCCCCTGTCCCTTTCCCTTTAGTAACTGTTAGTCCATTCTTGGGTTCTGTGAGTCAGCTGCTGTTTTGTTCCTTCAGTTTTTGCTTTGTTGTTATACTCCACAGATAAGTGAAATCATTTGATACTTGTCTTTCTCCACCTGGCTTATTTTGCTGAGCATAATATGCTCTAGCTCCATCCATGTTGTTGCAAATAGTAGAATTTGTTTTTTTCTTTTGACTGAATAATATTCCATTTTGTATATGTGCCACATCTTCCTTATCCATTCACTACTGATGGACATTTAGGTTGTTTCCATTTCTTGGCTATTGTAAACAGTGCTGCAATAAACATAGGGGTGTATATGTCTTTTTCAAACTGGGCTGCTGCATTCTTAGGGTAAAGTCCTAGAAGTGGAATTCCTGGGTCAAATGGTATTTCTATTTTGATGTTTTGGAGGAACCTTCACACTGCTTTCCACAATGTTTGAACTAATTTACATTCCCAGAAGCAGTGAAGGAGTGTTCGCCTTTCTCCACATCATCACCAACATTTGTTGTTGTTTGTCTTTTGGATGTTGGCCATCTTAATTTGTGTGAGGTAATATCTCATTGTGGTTTTAATTTTCACTTCTCTGATGATTATGGATGTGGAGCATCTTTTCATGTGCCTGTTGGCCATCTGAATTTCTTCTTCAGAGAAATGTCTGTTCAGCTCCTCTGCCTATTTCTTATTTGGCTTATGTGCTTTTTGTTTGTTGAGGTGCATGAACTCTTTATATAATTTAGATGTCAACCCCTTATTGGATATGTCATTTATGAATATATTCTCCCATACTATAGGATGTCTTTTTGTTCTACTGATGGTGTCCTTTGCTGTACAGAAGCTTTTTAGTTTGATATAATCACAGTTGTTCATTTTTGCTTCTGTTTCCCTTGCTTGGGGAAATATTTTCATGAAGAAGTTGCTCATGTTTATGTCCAAGAGATTTTTGCCTATGTTTTTTTCTGAGAGTTTTATGGTTTCATGACTTACATTCAAGTCTTTGATCCATTTTGAGTTTACTTTTGTGTATGGGGTTAGACAATAATCCAGTTTCATTCTCTTACATGTAGCAGTTCAATTTTGCCAACACCAGCTGTTGAAGAGGCTGTCATTTCCCTATTGTATATCCATGGCTCCTTCATCATATATTAATTGACCAATATGGTTGGGTTTATATCTGGGCTCTCTAGTCTGTTCCACTGATCTATGGGTCTGTTCTTTTTGCCAGTACCAAATTGTCTTGATTACTGTGGCTCTGTAGTAGAGCTTGAAGTCAGAGAGCATAATTTTCCCCTGCTTTATTCTTCCTTCTCAGGATTGCTGTGGCTATTTGGGCTCTTTTGTGGTTCCACATGAATTTTAGATTTATTTGCTCTAGTTCATTGAAGAATGCTGTTGGTATTTTGATAGAGATTGCATTGAATCTATATGTGATCTATTCTTAAAAATGTTCCATGTGCACTTGAGAAGAATGTGTATCCTGTTGCTTTTGGATGGAGTGTTCTGTAGATGTCCATTAGGTCAATCTGTTCTAATACGTTGTTCAGTGCCTCTGCCTCTTTGCTTATTTTCTATCTGGTTGATCTGTCCTTTGTAGTGAGTGGTGTGTTGAAGTCTCCTAAAATGAATGCATTGCATTCTACTTTCTCCTTTAGTTTGGTTTGTATTTGTTTCACATATGTAGGTGGTCCTGTGTTGGTTTCATAGATATTTTTAGTAGTTATATCATCTTTTTAGATTGAGCCCTTTATCATTATGTAATGTCCTTCTTTGCCTCTTATTATTTTCTTTGTTTTGAAGTCTATTTTGTCTGATACAAGTACTGCAACTCCTCTTTTTTCTCCCTATTTGTTGCATGAAATATCTTTTTCCATCCCTTTACTTTCAGTTTGTGTATGTCTTTGGGTTTGAAGTGAGTTTCTTGTAGGCAGCATATAGAAAGTCTTGTTTTGTTTATCCATTCAGTGACTCGATGTGTTTTGATTGGGGCATTCAGACCATTTACATTTAGGGTGATTATTGATAGGTATGTACTTATTCTCAATGCAGGCTTTAGATTTGTGGTTACCATAGGTTCAAGGGTAATTCCCTTACTATCTAACAGTCTAGTTTAACTCACTGGGTATGTTCTAAAAACACAACCTAATGGTTCTTTTTTTTTCCTCCTTTTTCTTCCTCCTCCATTCTTTTATGTTAGGTATCACATTCTGTACTCTTTTTTATCTATCCCCTGATTAACTTTGGGGGTAGTTGATTTGGTTTTGCATCTGCTTAGTAATTAATTGTTCTACTTTGCTGTGGTTTTGTTTTCCCTGGTGACATCTATTTAGCCTTAGGAATACATCCATCTATAGCAGTCCGTCCAAAATGCACTATAGAGGTGGTTTGTGGGAGGTAAATTCTCTCAGCTTTTGCTTATCTGAAAATTGTTTAATCCCTCCTTCAAATTTAAATGGTAATCTTGCTGGGCAGAATATTCTTGGTTCAATGCCCTTCCTCATTGCATTAAATATAACCTGCCACTCCCTTCTGAAGTGCAAGCTTTCTGTTGAAAAATCTGATGATAGCCTGATGGGTTTTCCTTTGTATGTGATCTTTTTTCTCTATCTAGCTGTTTTTAAAAGTCTATCTTCATCCTTGAATCTGCATCTTAAATTCATTCCTGAGTTCTTGAATACTTTTCTGTACCTCCATGAGCATGTTGATGATTTTTATTTTGAACTTTCTTTTGGGAAGATTTGTGAGTTCAGGTTTATTTGGCCCTTTTCCTGGGGTTTGTGAGATTTTTGGTTTGAACCAGCCTCCTTTGACATTTCATATTTCTATATATAGTACTTTATTGCCCAGGAGCTCTAGTCTCAAGATGATCAACCCCTAGAGTAAGGTTGGAGGGTCATAGGGGAGTGGTGCCAGTACCTGGGGGGAGGAAAGAGCTGTTTCCTGATTCCTGGCTGCTGTGCCTGTTTCCATTGTCAGAGCCAGTGGCCCAAGCACACAGGTGTAAGTGTCTGTGCTTTGCATCTCTAGCTGTTGTAGGCAGGGCCTCCTTCTGACTGCCCTGACTCCAGTGCAGTGACTGCTGGTTTGCAAGCCTGTCCTGGCAGTCCAGGAGGGTGGTGCAGCATGCTGCATGTCACAGTGGGGTCCTCAGAGATGAATAGCCAGCCAGGAGGATGGAGTGCCTGAACCTCTTCAAAGGTCCCAACCTGCTGGGCAAAGTGCGCCCAGACAACTTTGTCCACCTATCCCTTCTCCCACTCAGCAATCTCCATGCAAACCCCACCTCTTCAGTGGCTGCCTCACTGCTAGGAACCCTCTCAGACTACCCACCTTTCCTTTTTCCCAGAGCAGCCAGATGTGGATCCCTGTCCTCCACAAAGGGCTGGAATATCAGTCTCAATCACTCCACCTGTCCCAGCTCCCCAACCCCAACAACCTCCAGAGCAACACATAATATATGTTTGTGTTCCAAAGCAGACTTCCAGGGCTGGGTGTTCAGCAGTTCGAGGCTTCCAGCCCCTCCCTGCTCTGTTTCTCTTCTACCATTGGTGATCTGGGGGTGGTGGAAGGGCTTGGGCCCCACAGGGTCAAGGCTTCTGTATGTCACCCTGTTTTGTGTGGTCTGCTCTGTTTGTGAGATCTGTATGTAGTCCAGTGAAACCTTCTTTCCTTTTGCTGTTTTAGGGTTGCTTGTATTAACTATATTTTGGTACTATGTGTGGTTTTGGGAGAAGTTCTCTGTCTCACCTCTCACGCTGCCTTCTTGAATCCTTTTTTTAAAGTAATTTTATGATCTGCTTTCATAGCAACTTTAAATATGCAATGCATTATTATTGATTGTAGTCATCATGCTATACATTACATCCCCATTACTTATTTATTTTATTACTAGAAATTTGTACCATCTGTCCCCTTCACCTACTTTACTCACTCCTTAACCTTCCTCCACTTTGGCTACTATTAGTCTGTTCTATATAAGTTTTATTTGGTTTGGTTTTTTGTTTGTTCTGTTTTTGGATTGCACCTATACATCAAATCATATATATTTGTCTCTTTCTGACTTATTTCACTAAGCATAATACTCTCAAAGTCTATCAATGTTATCTCAAGTGGTCAGATTTCATTAATTTTTATGATTGAGTAGTATTCTACTGCATATATGTGCTACATCTTCTTTATACATTTATTACTGGACACTTAGGTGTTTCAATTTTTTGGCTATTATAAATAATACTATGGTGAACATGGGGGTGCAAATATCTTTTTGAAACAGTGTCTTCATTTTCTTCAGAGAAATACCCAGAAGGGAAATTGCTGAGTCATGTGGTATTTCTATTTTTACTTTTGGAGGAAATTCCGTACTGTTTTATATAGTGGCTGCACCAATTTACACTCCAACCCACAGTGCAAAAGGGCTTTCATTCCTTTAAGTCCTCATCAACACATTTCTTGTCTTTTTGATACTAGCCACTCTGACAGGTATAAGGTAATGCCTCACAGGGGTTTTGATTTCCATTTCCCTAATGATTAATAATATTGAACATCTTTTCATGTGCCTGCTGGCCATCTGTATGTCTTCTTTGGGAAAATGTTTATTCAGGTGCTCTGCTCATTTTTAAATCGGACTGTTTGTTTGTTTTGCTACAGTGTTGTGTAATTCATTTTTTGCTACTGAGTTGTGTAAGCTGTTTATATGCCCTGAATATTAACACTTTATCAGGTATGCCATTTGCAAATACTTACTCAGTTAATAGGTAGCTTTTTTATTTTCTTGATGCTGTCCTTCCTCTTTCAGAATCTTCTTAGTTTGATGCAGTTCCATTTGTTTATTTTTTGCTTTTATTGCTTTTGCAGTCAGGTCCAAAGATTCATTGCCAAGACTGATGCCAAGGGGCTTACTTACTTTATGTTTTCTTCTAGGAGTTTTATGGTTTCAGGTCTTACATTCAAGTCTTTACTTCATTGTGAGTTAGTTTTGTGTAAGGTAGTTACACTAAGATCCAGTTTCATTCTTTTGCATGTGGCTGTCCAGTTTTCCCAATGCCATCTATTGAAGGGACTGTCCTTTCCCCATTGTGTATTCTTGTCTCCTTTGTTGTAAATTAGTTGGCCATATCACATAGGTTTATTTTGGGGCTTTCAGTTCTGTTCTGTTATCTATGTATCTGCTTTTATGCCACTATAAAGTATTTTCATCACTATAGCTTTGTAATATAGCTTGAAATCAAGGAGTATGATGCCTCCAGTGTTATGGTTCTTTCTCAAGATTGCTCTGGATATTTAGTATCTTTTGTGGTTCCATACAAATTTTGTTTGTTCTATTTCTGTGAGAAATGCTACTGGAATTTTGATAAGGATTGTATTAAATCTGTAGATCGTTTTTGGTAGTATGGACATTTTTAACATTACTAATTTTTCCAGTCCATGACTGTGGAATATATTTTCATATGTTTGTTATATCTTCTTGTTGGATTGACCCCTTTATCATTATGTAATGTTCTTCCTTGTCTCTTGTTACTTTCTGTGTTTTGAAATGTATTTTGTCTGATACCAGTGCTGCAACTCCTGCTTTTTTTTCTTAGTTGCATGAAATATCTTTTTCCATCCCTTCACTTTTAGTCTGTGTATGTCTTTGGGTTTTAGGTGATTCTCTTGTAGGCATCATATAGATGTGTCTTGTTTTTTTATCCATTCAGGGACCCTGTGTGTTTCAATTGGTGCATTCAGTCCATTTATATTTAGGGTGATTATCAATAGGTATGTATTTATTCCCATTGCAGGCTTTATATTTGTGGTTACCTAAGGTTCAAGGGAATTCCCTTACTATCTAACAGTCTAATTTAACTCACCTCATACGCTATTTCAAACACAACCTCAAGGTTCTTTTTTTCTCCTTTTTCTTCCTCCTCTATTCTTTCTTTGTTAGTTATCATATTCTGTACTCTTTGTCTATCCCTTGATTGACTTTGGGGGTAGTTGATTTGGTTTTGCATCTGCTTAGTAATTTATTGTTCTACTTTGCTGTGTTTTTATTTCCCCTGGTGACATCTATTTAGCCTAGGAATACTTCTGTCTATAGGAGTCCATCCAAAATGCACTATAGAGGTGGTTTGTGGGAGGTAAATTCTCTCAGCTTTTGCTTATCTGAAAATTGTTTAATCCTTCCTTCAAATTTAAATGGTAGCCTTGCTGGGTTGAATATTCTTGGTTCAATGCCCTTCTGCTTCATTGCATTAAATATAACCTGCCACTCCCTTCTGGCATGTAAGGTTTCTGTTGAAAAATCTGATGATAGCCTGATGTGTTTTCCTTTGTATGTAATCTTTTTTTCTCCCTCTAGCTGCTTTTTAAAGTCTGTCCTAATCCTTGATCTTTGCTGTTTTAATTATTATATGTCTTGATGTTGTCTTCCTTGGGTCCCTTGTGTTGGGAGATCTGTGCACCTCCATGGTTTGAAAGACTATCTCCTTCCCTAGATTGGGGAAGTTTTCAGCAATTACCTCCTCAGTGATGCTTTCTGTCTCTTTTCCTCTCTCTTCTTCTTCTGGTACCCCTATAATGCAAATATTGTCATGTTTGCATTGGTCACACAGTTCTCTCAATATTCTTTCATTCTTAGAGATCCTTTTTTCTCTCTGTGCCTCAGCTTCTTTGTATTTCTCTTCTGTAATTTCTGTCCATTTACCATCTCTTCTACTACATCCAAACAGCTTTTAAATCCCTCCATTGTGTGTTTCATTTCAGATATGGAATTTCTTAATGATTGAATCTCCATCTTAAATTTGTTTCTGAGTTCTTGAATATTTTTCTGAACCCCCATAAGCATGCTTATGATTTTTATTTTGAACTCTCTTTCAGGAAGATTGGTGAATTCAGTTTTATTTGACCCTTTTCCTGGGGTTTGTGAGATTTTGGTCTAACCATGTTCTTTTGACATTTCATATTTCTGTGTGGTGCCCACTAGTGCCCAGAAGCTCCAGTCTCTGGAGCTGCTCAGTCTCTAGAGTGAGGTTGGGGGTCATAGGGGAGCAGAGCTGGTGCCTGAAGGAAGGAAAGACTGTTTCCTGATTCCCAGCTGTAGTGCATGTCACCAGTATCAGAGCCAGTGGTCCGAGCACACAGGTATAAGCCTCTATGCTTTGCATCTCTTGCTGTTGTAAGAAGGGCCTCCCTCTGGCTGGCTTGACACCTGTGCAGTGACTGCCAGTTTGCGAGCTGGTGCCAGCAAGCCAGGAGAAGGTGCAGCAGCCTGCATGTCACAGTGGGGGCCTTAGAGCTGAGTAGCCAGCCAAGGGGATGGACACCTGAATCTCCTCAAAGTTCCCCACCTGCTGGGCACAGCATGCCTTGACAACCTTGTCCACCTATCCCTTCTCCCATGCAGCAATCTCCATGCAAACCCCACCCCTTCTGCAGCCCTCTTACTGCTAGGAAGTCTCTCAGACCACCTGTCTTTCATCTGTCCCACAGCAGCAGGAATGTGAATCTCTGTCTTTCACAAATGGCCAGAATCTCAGTCTCTCAAGCACTCCCCCTATCCCAGCTCTCCAACCCCACCAACCTCCAGAGCACCACACAATGTAGGTTTGTGCTCCAAAGCAGACCTCCAAGGCTGGGTGTTCAGCAGTCTTAGATTTTCAACCCCATCCTGCTCCATTTCTCTTCCTCCCGCCAGTGAGCTGGGGTTAGTTAGGGCTTGGATCCCACCAGATCAAGGCTTTGGTATGTTACCCTGCTTCATGAGGTCTTCTCTGTTTGTGAGGTCTTTATGCAGTCTAGTGCATCCTTCCCTCCTGTTGCTGTTCCAGGGTTAGTTGTAGTAAGTATATTTTCATACTATATGTGGTTTTGGGAGGAGTTCTCTGTCTCACCTCTCATGCTGCCATCTTAGAAGCTCTGTTTTTCAGAAATAGGTATTTAAGCAAAGAATAGCAAATAATGTTAAGATGGGTTAGAATCTTTAGATAAGAAAAGCACATTAGGAGGAGAAAGAACTGGGTGAACTACTTTCTCTACTTTGAAATGATGAATAGTGTTGAGCAAGTGATACTTGTTTTCTTCTCCAGGGGAGGAGTCCCATTGCGTGGAGGATAACAAAGAACTTAGCAATGTACGTCATCAAAGCAACAGTCCCTGTTGTTATCCTACTGTGTGGTTTGCAGATGGCAGGGTAATAAAGACATGACTCCCATAAGCACTCAGTAGAACATTTAACTTACTAAGAGAAAAGGCAAAGCATGACCAGTTTTGACTGGAAATTCCCCCCAGGGACAGTGGATCCCACATGCAGCTGATGCAGGAAGATATTCTGCACCCATCCCTCTGTGCTATAGGCAAAGGAGTCTATTCCCTGTCTGTCCACTGAGAACAGACACACTAATGGGGTGGACAAGATATCATATGACACACATGCATAAGCAGGCCCAGAGAGTACACACTGAGCATAGAATAGGGAAAGACATTTCCAAGCAGAGTCATGCCCAGGACAGTCTGTGAAGGCTCTTTATCTCTTTGTAAGGAAATGCTCCAGGCCCAGTGCCACTGTTATGCAGCTGTATAAGGGGAGACGACCTGTACATGACTGCTTTTCCCAACACGTAGAAATTTGTATGATAGATAAATGGAGAAAATATTTTAGGCAAAAGGAACAGCATATGGGAAGTCACAGAAGAGTGAAATAAAAGAACATATTCATTTGGGGATCTGTACATGGAATTATTTACTTCCCACATGTAAAAGATATAGTTGTCTTAGGAATTATTTTAAAAAATGCCAAGGTAGAAGGACAAGACAAAAGCTAATATGCATATTATTTTGACTTATATAGTTGCTAATATTCAGCTGAATTTTTGGTTATCTGGTAGTCAAAGCAAAGAGGACAATGTAATGTAATAAGTTATGTGCTATTCACTCTCTTCCCAGTGGAAATTACTATTTATTAAGAGGAAAAAACCCTTTGCTTAAGGAATGAAGAGGGATGTCTCTTTTTTCATGTATGTATTGATCTGATTTAATTTTTTGGTTCTCCCAGTGTGATTGGTGGGAATGTGAATTATGTAGCTCTATTTCCTCTCACCATAGCTAGTAGGCATGTGATACAAGTTAATCATATAATTTCTTTCAGGAATTTGGTTTCTAAAACATGCAAGATATTAAACCGATCATTAATGCCAATTAAGTCCATGTCAGAATCAGAATATGACTCTTCAAGGGTGCATGCGGTTGAGAGCCCCAGAATCACCTTTCTTGAGATTTGACTTCTTAACTTCTTCAATTCTGTGACCTTTCCACTGTGCTTATCATAAGTACTCCACTCTTCTAACTCCTTTAATTATCTAGAGTTAGTTTCTCACACTTTAAACACAATGACATGAATCTTATGGGTCAGAGATAAATGACTTTATTTCTTATGATACAGAAACATCATCAGTTTCATATCTGTGACAGTTCACCTTGCCTTCCAAATTCCACAAAGACAAGCCAGAAATGCCTAAGTAGATGCTTCAGACAGACTGGGTGTTACAGCTGTTACCCTGAGTTTAGGGAGCCTGATGCTTTTATGAAAGGCAGTAAACAAACTTGTCTCTTCTCTGAGACACACTGTCTTCCAAGACTGTTTACTACCTTGGAGATAATGTGATGTTGTTCTTCAGCAACAAGAAGGCGGGGGGACAAGCAGGACCAGCCTGTTATCCCCCGGGCTGAGCAAGAGGGCAAGTGTCGGCGCTAACTCCACTGAGATCTTGGACATCCTCCCCTGAGATCTGGGGGAAAACAAAACCACACCAAGCCAGGAGATGTGTCAGCCTCAAGGGCACAGCAAAACTCAGCTTTATTCCATCAGAGGCTTAGTTATATAGGGGAAGATAAGGAAGTAACAGAAACCAATGGGAATTGATTATCTCATCTGTCACTAGGGTCTTTAGGCAGGTTTCAGGTTAGGTGGGGAGGTGGAGTTAGGGCCAAGAGCGCGTGTGTGGGAAGCTAGTTAGGCCACGAACGCGGAAGTAATGAGGGAGGATGGAAACCTCCAGTCTGTGGCCATCACAGGCCTAAAAGAGGCAAAAGGTCCCAACAATGTGAGTTCAGTTTTATACCACCACAATAGACCAAATTTCACAGCAAAGGAAGTCAAATGAATTTTTTGGTTTCTTAGTGCATATAAATGTTTCATTTATACTAGACTGTAGTCTATTGAGTGTACAATAACAATATGTCTAAAAAACATACATACCTTAATTTAAAAAGTCTTTATTGCTAAAAAATGCTAACCATCATGTGATTTTTCAGTGACTCATAATATTCTTGCTGATGGAGGATCTTTGCCTTGATATTGATGACTATTGACTGATCAGGTGGTTTGATGAAAGTTAGAGTGGCTGTGGCAGTTTCTTAAAATAACACAAAATGAAATTTGTTGCATCAATTGGCTCTTCCTTTCACAAATGATTCCTCTGTGACATGTAGTACTATTGACAGCATTTTTCCCACAGTAAAACTTCCTACAAAATTAGAGTCAATCCTCCCAACCTCTGCTACTACTTTATCAACTAAGTTTATGTAATATGCTAAATCCTTTCTTATTTTTTCAACAAACTTCAGAGCATCTTTACCAGAAGTATATTTCATCTCAAGAAACCACTTTCTTTGCTCATCCATAAGAAGTAACTCCTCATCTGTTAAATTTTTACCATGAGATGGTGGCAATTCAGTCACATATTCAGGCTCTACTTATAATTGTAGTTCTCTTGCTATTCCCAGCACATCTGCAGTGAGTTTCTCCACTGAAGTCTTCAATCCTTCAGAGTCATCCATGAGGCTTGGAGTCAGTGTCTCCCAAACTCCTGGAACATTGATATTTTGACCTCTTTCCATGAATGTTCATAATGGCATCTAGAATGATGAATCATCTCCAGAAGGTTTTGCCCAAGTCCACTGGGGAATCACTGTCTATGGCAGCTATAGCCTTATGAATTGTATTCTTAAATAATAAGGCCTGAAAGTTGAAATTACTCCTTCATCCATGGACTGCATAATGGATGTTATGCTAGCAGGCACAAAAACAACATTTATCTCACTGTACATCTTCATCAAAACTCTTGGGTGACCAGGGACATTGTCAATGAGCAGCCGTATTTTGAAAAGAATATTTTCTTCTGAGCAAGGTCTCACAGTGGGCTTAAAATATTCAGTAAACCATCTTTTAAACAGATGTGCTGTCATCCAGGCTTTGTTGTTCCACTTACAAAGCCCAGGCAGAGAAGATTTAGCATAATTCTTAAAAAGTCCTGGGAATTTCAGAGTTGTAAATGAGCACTGGCTTCAACTTAAGGTCACGCCAAGAAAAGAGTCACCCTTTGAAATTTTGAAGCTGGACATTGACTTCTCTCCAGCTATGAAAATTCTATATGGTGTCTTCTTCTGGTATAGGAATGCTTCTTCTACATTGAAAATCTGTTGTTTTAGTGTAACTACTCTTATGAACTACTTGAGCTACATCTTCTAGGTAACTTGCTGTAGCTTCTGCATCAGCACTTGCTGCTTCCCATTGCATTTTGATGTTATTGAGATGATGCATTTTCTTCAACCTCCTGAACCAACCTCTGCCAGCTTCCAAGTTTTCTTCTGAAGCTTCCTCACCTCTCCCAGCCTTCAAAGAATTGTAGAGAGATATGGCCTTGCTCTGGATTAGGCTTTGGCTTAAGGTAACATGGCTGGTTTGATCTTATTCAGATCACAAAGCTTTCTCCATATCAATAATCAGGCTGTTTCACTCTCTCATCACCTTTGTGTTCACTGGAGGAGCACTTCAAATTTTCTTCAAGAACATTGCCTTTGCAGTCACAAGTTGGCTGACTGTTTGGCAAAGGAGGCCTAGCTTTGGGCTTATGTTGGCTTTCAACATGCCTTCCTCACTGAGCTTAATCATTTCTAGTTTTTGATTTAAAGTGTGAGACATGTGACTGTTCCTTTCACTTAAACACTTTGAGACAATTGTAGGGTTTATTAATTGGCCTAATTTCAATATGTTGTGTCAGGGACCATGGAGGCCTGAGGAGAGAGAGAGAGATGAGGGAATGGCTGGCCGGTGGAATGGTCATAACACACATAAAATTTGCTGTCTTGTATAGGCATGCTTTGTAGCACCATAAAACAATTACAATAGTAGCATCAAAGATTACTGATCATGGATCACCATAAAAAGTATAACAACAAAAATGTTTGAAATATTTCAACAATTATCAAACATGACACAGAGACATAAAGTGGGCAAATGCTGTTGGAAAAATGGTGCTGATAAACTTGCTCAGTGCAGGGTTACCATAGATCTTCAGTTATTAAAAAAAAACAATATCTGCAAAAGGCAATAAAGCAAGGTATGCCTTTATACAAACATCTTTGAAGAAATACCCAGATAAAAAGTCAAGTAGGTAGATGGACAGTGATTGTAATGGGGTTTGTGGAGGGGATTTGGTAAAGGGGAGAGCCTAGTAAACATAATGTTCTTCATGTAATTGTAAATTAATGATAACAACAACAATAAAAAGTCAGGTAGGTCGTCTGTTCATATTATGTGCAAAAGCATGAAAGGCTCATAAAGAATGAATTCTCTGTACAGTGTTGTTAGGACTTATAGATTGAGGTGATTAGTGGCCACTTATACACTCACACCTTTTTAAAAATACTATTTGCATTTTCCCCAATATTATGCTATTCTTACTTGGCTGATATTGTCTCTCAGATGCAATGATGCATTCAATGAAAATTTTCCTCTAGGTTTGCTGTTATTATTATTATTATTATTACTATTTTTGCTCAGCAACATTGTAATAAGGTATGAAAATATTGGGTAACAGATATTAAATGGAAGATGGGTCAGCAGTTTATAAGCAGAGTTTAAATGGCTATAATTATATTTTGAAAATACTAATAAATTTAAGTTATAACATCCAACTATTCATTTATTGGGAAGTAATTTCATCTAAGACAGTTGTTAATATAAATAAATCTTTAAGACAGAACCAATTCTCAAGAAATTAATAACTAGACTGGAATATATGTATACAAAAATCAAAATACAATGTAGTGCTGAGTTCCATTTAAGGAGAATACAAAGTGTGTCCTTGAAGAATTTAGTGGAGAAGGTTTGTGACAGGGGAATATCAGGAAGGAACAGTTGAAAAATGTGTGAGATTTTTTTTATTTTGGTATCATTGATCTACAATTACATGAGCAATATTATGTTTACTAGACTCCCCCCATCATCAACTCTCTCCCACATACCCCATTAGAGTCACTGTCCATCAGCATAGTAAGATGCTACAGAATCACTACCTGTCTTCTCTGTGTTGTACGGCCTTCCCCGTGCTCTGCCACATTATGTCTCCTAATCGTAATGCCCGCTTTTTTCCCCCTTATCCCTCCCTTCCCACCCATCCTCGCCAGTCCCTCTCCCTTTTGGTAACTTTTAGTTCATTCTTGGGTTCTGTGAGTCTGCTGATGTATTGTTCTTTCAGTTTTTTTCTTTGTTCCTATACCCCACAGATGAGTGAAATCATCTGATACTTGTCTTTTTCCACCTGGTTTACTTCACTGAGCATAATACCCTCTAGCCCTATCCATGTTGTTGCAAATGGTAGGATCTGTTTTCTTCTTATGGTTGAATAATATTCCATTGATATATGTACCACATTTTCTGTACAGCAAAGGGCACCATCAATAGAACAAAAAGGTATCCTACAGTATGGGAGAATATATTCATAAATGACATATCTGATAGAGGGTTGACATCCAAAATCTATAAAGAGCTCATGCACCTCAACAAACAAAAAGCAAATAATCCATTAAAAAATGGGCAAAGTATCTGAACAGACACTTCTCCAAAGAAGAAATTCAGATGGCCATCAGGCACATGTAAAGATGCTCCACATTGCTAATTATCAGAGAAATGCAAATTAAAACCACAATGAGATATCACCTCACACCAATAAGGATTGCCACCATCCAAAAGATAAACAACAACAAATGTTGGTGAGGATTTGGAGAAAGGGGGACCCTCCTACACTGCTGGTGGGAAGGTAAATTAGTTCAACCATTGTGGAAAGCAATATGGAGGTTCCTCAAAAAACTCGAAATAGAAATACCATTTGATCCAGGAATTCCACTCCTGGGAATGTGTGGAATTTTTATACCTAGAAATTGAATATGGGTAGAAAAAGAGGACAGTGTCCAGTTTATAGGAAAGACTGAGGCAGGGAAACACAGTGTGTGTGTGTGGTGAAGAGCAAGTTGTTATGGTTTGGCTCTAGAAGAATAGAGTGAAGGTGGTAAAGGTGCTGGAAGACTTTGAATGTCAAATATAAAACCTAAGGTAGTAACAGTACAATCAGTGGGAGAGCCATGGCTGTTGAACATAAAGGGAGAAAACATAAGAATGTAAAACCTCAGTGAGAACATAGCAAAATTTAAGATAAAAAATTAATCAGAGTGAGTCTTTATGGTGTCTTACCATCTCCCCTCTCCCAGTGGGAGCCGCAAACCTGAGAAGCAGTGGCCTGCCTGCCTCAGCCCCCTCCATTTGTCCTAACTATTGAGGACAAAAATATTTGTCCTAACCCTTCCTTCTTCTCTGGATTGGTGCATGTGGAAGAGGACTCTGGGCATCAGGCAGTCACCTATTTTGTACCAGTTCAGGCACAGGCCTCTCTTACCCTCTTTTTTGTTCCTGGCAGCAAATGTAGTACCAGCTCAGAAGTGACAGCAGGCCTCTGCCCAAGCATAGGGCCCTAGTAAATGTCTTTGTTTCATTCCTTTGTGGTATGCTTTCCCCCATCTCTCTAATTTATATACAATAGGAATAAATTGAGCTGCTCAGTGATCTCCTGGGGCATGCAGCGAAGGGACAGGTATCAAGGCCTGGGTAGGAGGGTGATTGCCAAGTCAGGGTGAACTGTTTGTATTCTCCAAAAGGTGGATCCAGCAATATTTGCTGCCTGGAGGAGGCCCTGTAATTTCCTCTGGCCTGAACTTACCCTTCTTGATTCTTTAGTCTTTTTGAAGGCAGAGGCAACAGAAGATAAGAATTTGTTCATAGGACTTTTTTTTTTGAATAAAGAAGGAAAACTTGTCCTCTGGGTTTGCTGAGAAGATTCCACCTTACACCCAATACACTGTTTTCATCTTGTGCTATGGTAATATAAGAAAAAAACCTAAAACAATTGAATAAGCTGGTATTATAATAGTAATATTGTTGGCTGTTATTTGCTTTTGAACCTGATGTGATTTGTTGATTATTCCAATGTCAGTTTAGTCCTTTGTAATTATTGAATATTATGTTTCCCTTTTTACTGCAGAAAAGTACACAAAATAAAAACTTGAAAGAACAAAGTGATTGTATAAGATGAAATTGTGTACAAAAAGACTTATTGCAGAATAATGCAATTGACTCTGTTTAAGATAAATGCATTTAACTATATTTAAGATAATGAAATTGTCTCATAAAATTACATTATACTACAATAATATATATTAATTTACTTTACAATAATACATTTTCAGTACATAGGTGTAACAGATATTCAACAAAATATAAATGTGCAGTTAAAACTAAGCTTACAGTTTCATTGTCAGAGGTTTCAGAGGCTCTCAGATACGGTGCCTCATAAAACATTTTAGCAGGCTGGATAAACCAAATGTGTGAGTGAGTGTGTGTGTATGTATGTGTATGTGTGTACAGTTTTCTAAACTGAATAAATAATGATAAAATGCAGCATACATTAGCAGTACACGCAGAGAAATCAAATCTTTGGTTGATAGTGTATCACTTCATCAGTTATGATCTTCCAAAATGTATACTGAGGAGCATTCTTTTCATATACTGAATAAGAGATTCAGTACAGTTTTATTAGAACTTACTATATGCAAGAATCTGTGCTAATTTTTCCTTATATTCATTAATTGACAGTTTCTTTTCTTTCATCTGTCCACAAATAAGACCTATTCTTAGCACTGAGATGCAGATGTAAAGAGATACTAGATAAGTCTCCTCATGAAGCCAATATTTTAATGGGAGTTGTAATTGGTAGGCTGATTTGCCAGTCTTTAGTACCATTTTTTTTTTGAGAGGGCACCTCTCATATTCATTGATCAAGTAGTTGTTTACAACAATAAAATTCTGTGTAGGGGACTCAATGCACAATCATTAATCAACCCCAAGCCTCTGAAGAAAGAAAGGGTAGAAAGTAGAACACAAGAAGGTAGGTTACTTTTTTTAGGTAGTGTGGCAGGGAAAGTCTTTCTGAGGTGAGGAACTAATATTTGAGCAGAGACTTGCATGAAGCGAGGGAGCAAGCCATGTGATGTACTGGAATCAAAGACTTCATGCCAGAGGCTGATGGAACAAATGAGGAGAGAGTGTTGAGATGTGAATTCATAAAGATAAATGATCAGATAGTAGCTCTACTAGTCGGGGAGGGGGGAAGGATTCAGCAATATGGGTAACTGTTGAACCAATGTGTTGTATACCACATCTTCTTTATCCATTCATCTATTGTTAGACATTTAGGTTACTTCCACATTTTGGCTATTGTAAATAAAGCTGTGAAAAACATAGGAGTGTATGTATCTTTTCAGATTAGTGATTTTGTTTTCTTTGGGTAAATTCTTTGAAGTGGAGTTACTGGGTTGATTGGTATTTCTACTTATAGTTTTTTGAAAAACTCCACTCTGCTTTCCATAGTGGGTGCTCCAATTTACCTTCTTTACAATAGTGGATGAGGGTTAAGATGGAGATACTAGATGGTCATGTCAAGAATATGTTCAGTAGATGGTGAGGAAAAAAGCCTAATTGGAGTGGATTGATGAGAGAATGGCAATGTAGGAAAAAAGGACAGAAATTTAAAAACAAAAAACAAACAATAACCAATGCTCCTTCTAGGACATTTCCTATAAATATCAACAAAAAATGTAATAACTAGAAAGGATGTGGGTTCAGGAAAGATACATTGCAGCATAATATATAGGTATGCAGCATGTTCTTTTGTAGCCTTTTACTTTAAATAATTTTTACAACAATCTTATGAGTCATGACCAGTAAAGAGAGGAAAAAGCTTTCCTTGAAAAAATATATAACTAAAACTTGTGGGATTGGAATAATTGTCAAACTTTATTGTGATAAGTATTACAGACATCTAAAGTTTTAACTAAAGTATTAAAAAAATTTGCACGTGCAATTAAATTATAGGTCTGTCCTGTGCTAAATACTAACTTTCATATAAAACTCATCTTGGGGGAAATTTTCATTGACCTAGAAAATACCTTTTAATTATACTATATGGATATATTTATATGTGATAAAGGTATAGAACAATGCATAATTGATATATAGATAGATTTCCTCTATTACCATCATAAATCAAAGATGGTAATCTGATTAAACAGAGGCTAATGGTCAAAGAAATAATAACCACCATTTTTGTTTACTGTCAATAGTAAACAGAGCTTACTCTACAATACTAAAACTATTCACTTAATTTATCTATAAATCACAGGCAAAGTGGAGGGTATGGATTTATGCATATGATTTCTCACTCTAGAGAGTTAATATTAATAAAAGGAACATAATCATTCAGATACCAAACAAATTCTGTGACATCACAGGTATAAAAATTATGGCTGCAAAGCCTTGAATAATAACAACACCCATAGATGACACTTATGTACAGATATCCAGGATCCTTGGAATTTTAAGAAGAGTATAATAAGAAGTGAAGTCATGAACTTGGGCCTTTGTCATGTATAGATATATTTCAGTACAGCCTTTGGGAAAGAGCATTATGGGATCGAAGCTGTCAGAGGAGATTGAGTACTGTCTAATGAGCAAAACTCCACTAAAGCTGACACAGATTAAATATCTAGCAAAAATACTCTTCTACAACCTGAGTCATAAATAACAGAAGTAGGTAATATAAAGAAGTTAAATGTAAACTGAAATTGGCTTATAGCAACTAGAACTTCACTATCATCAAATATTCATGGAGTAGCTACTTAAATGAAGTATGATGGTTTGCAAATAATGAAATTGCACTGTACTTTCTCTAGGTGAAATGACAATCCATTTAAGCTTCTAAAAGCCCAAAATATATCAACAAAAGAAGTAAGGCCTATAGTAGAGGTCAGAAGATAATCCAGTATATTGTCATGAGGCTAAAGCTTGAATATAGACTGGTACTAATATCTATCTTTCTCAATGTCCTTTCCTCTCCTCTGGAAAAAATATCAGCTTCTGAGGAATTATGCTTCTCCATGTGAGATTTAAGATGGGGCTTCTACTCAGTGAACTATGCCCTTCCTTATTACCTCCAAATATTAGGAGAGTAAATTTGATCCAGTTATTATTCTGATCACAGTGACTGAGCTAGTTGCTCAGTAATCCAGCATCCCTTGTCTGCTTTCTTTCTTTTTTTAATTTTATTTTGGTATCATTAATCTACAATTACATGAAGGACATTATGTTCACTAGGCTTCCCCTTCACCAAGTCCCCCCCACATACCCATTCACAGTCACTGTCCATTAGCATAGTAAGATGCTGTAAAATCACTACTTGTCTTCTCTGTGTTGCACAGCCCTCCCCATGCCCCCCCCCAACTTTACATGTTAATAGTAATGCCCCCTTTCTTTTTTCCCACCCTTTTCCATACCTTCCCACCCGTCTTCCCCAGTCCCTTTCCCTTTGTTAACTGTTAGTCCATTCTTGGGTTCTGTGCTTCTGCTGCTGTTCTGTTCCTTCAGTTTTCTTTTGTTCTTATACTCCACATATGAGTGAAATCATTTGGTACTTGTCTTTCTCCTCCTGGCTTATTTCACTAAGCATAATACCCTCTAGCTCCATCCATGTTGTTGCAAATGGTAGGATCTGTTTTTTCTTATAGCTGAGTAATATTCCATTGTGTATATGAACAAACTCGTCTTTATCCATTCATCTACTGATGGACACTTAGGTTGCTTCCATATCTTGGCTATCGTAAATAGTGCAGTGATAAACATAGGGGTGCATCTGTCTTTTTCAAACTGGAGTGCTGCATTCTTAGGGTAAATTCCTAGAAGTGGAATTCTTAGGTCAAATGGTATTTCTATTTTGAGCATTTTGAGGAACCTCCATACTGCTTTCCACAATGGTTGAACTAATCTACATTCCCACCAGCAGTGTAGGAGGGTTCCTCTTTCTCCACAACCTCGCCAACATTTGTTGTTGTTTGTCTTTTGGATGGTAGCCATCCTTACTGGTGTGAGATGATATCTCATTGTGGTTTTAATTTGCATTTCTCTGATGACAAGTGATGTGGAGCATCTTTTCATGTGTCTGTTGGCCATCTGAAATTCTTCTTTAGAAAACTGTCTATTCAGCTCCTCTGCCCATTTTTTAATTGGATTATTTGCTTTTTGTTTGTTGAGGTGCGTGAGCTCTTTATGTATTTTGGATGTCAACCCTTTGTCGAATCTGTCATTTATGAATATATTCTCCCATACTGCAGGATACCTTTTTGTTCTATTGATGGTGTCCTTTGCTGTACAGAAGCTTTTCAGTTTGATACAGTCCCATTTGTTCATTTTTGCTTTTGTTTCCCTTGCCCGGGGAGATATGTTCAAGAAGAGGTCACTCATGTTTATGTCTAAGAGATTTTTTCCTATGTTTTTTTTAAGAGTTTTATGGTTTCATGACTTACATTCAAGTCTTTGATCCATTTCGAATTTACTTTAGTGTATGGGGTTAGACAATGGTCCAGTTTCATTCTCCTACATGTAGCTGTCCAGTTTTGCCAGCACCATCTGTTGAAGAGACTGTCATTTTGTCATTGTATGTCCATGGCCACTTTATCAAATAGTAGTTGATCATATATGTTTGGGTTAATGTTTGGAGTCTCTATTCTGTTCCATTGGTCTGTGGCTCTGTTCTTGTGCCAGTACCAAATTGTCTTGATTACTATGGCTTTGTAGTAGAGCTTGAAGTTGGGGAGTGAGATCCCCCCCAGTTTTTCCTCCTTCTCAGAATTGCTTTAGCTATTCGGGGTCTTTGGTGTTTCCACATGAATTTTTGAACTATTTGTTCCAGTTCATTGAAAAATGCTGTTGGTAGTTTGATAGGGATTGCATAGAATCTGTATATTGCTTTGGGCAGGATGGCCATTTTGACGATATTAATTCTTCCTAGCCAGGAGCATGGGATGAGTTTCCATTTGTTAGTGACCTCTTTAATTTCTACTAAGAGTGTCTTGTAGTTTTCAGGGTGTAGGTATTTCACTTCCTTGGTTAGGTTTATTCCTAGGTATTTTATTCTTTTTGATGCTATTGTGAATGGAATTGTCTTCCTGATTTCTCTATTAGTTTATTGTTAGTGTGTAGGAAAGGCACAGATTTCTGTGTGTTAATTTTGTATCCTGCAACTTTGCTGAATTCCGATATTAGCTTTAGTGGTTTTGGAGTGGAGTCTTTAGAGTTTTTTATATACAATATCATGTCATCTGCAAATAGTGACAGTTTAACTTCTTCTTTACCAATATGGCTTCCTTGTGTTTCTTTATTTTGTCTAATTGCCATGGCTAGGGCCTCCTGTACTATGTTGAATAACAGTGGGGAGAGTGGGCATTCCTGTCTTGTTCCTGATCTCAGAGGAAAAGCTTTCAGCTTCTCGCTGTTCAGTATAATGTTGGCTGTGGGTTTATCATATATGGCCTTTATTATGTTGAGGTACCTGCCCTCTATTCCCATTTTGCTGAGAGTTTTTATCACGAATGGATGTTGAATTTTATCGAATGCTTTTTCAGCATCTATGGAGATGATCATGTGGTTTTTGTCTTTCTTTTTGTTGATGTGGTGGATGATGTTGATGGATTTTTGAATGTTGTACCATCCTTGCATCCCTGGGATGAATCCCACTTGGTCATGGTGTATGATCCTTTTGATGTATTTTTGAATTCGGTTTGCTAATATTTTGTTGAATATTTTTGCATCTACGTTCATCAGGGATATTGGTCTGTAGTTTTCTTTTTTCGTGGGGTCTTTGCCTAGTTTTGGTATTAGGGTGATGTTAGCTTCATAGAATGAGTTTGGGAGTATTCCCTCCTCTCCTATTTTTTGGAAAACTTTAAGGAGAATGGGTATTATGTCTTCTCTCTTTGTCTGATAAAATTCTGAAGTAAATCCATCTTGCCTGGGGGTTTTTTTCTTTGGTAGTTTTTTCATTACCACTTCAATTTTGTTGCTGGTAATTGATCTGTTTAGATTTTCTGTTTCTTTCTGGGTCAGTCTTGGAAGGTTGTATTTTTCTGGGAAGTTGTCCATTTCTCCTAGGTTTCCCAGCTTGTTAGCATATAGGTTTTCATAGTACTCTCTAATAATTCTTTGTATTTCTGTGGGGTCCATCGTGATTTTTCCTTTCTCGTTTCTGATTCTGTTGATGTGTGTTGACTCTCTTTTCCTCCTTATAAGTCTGGCCAGAGGCTTATCTATTTTGTTTATTTTCTTGAAGAATCAGCTCTTGGTTTCATTGATTTTTGCTATTTCATTCTTCTCAATTTTATTTATTTCTTCTCTGATCTTTACTATGTCCCTCTTTCTGTTGACCTTAGGCCTCATTTGTTCTTCTTTTTCCAATTTCAATAATTGTGACATTAGACCATTCATTTGGGATTGTTCTTCCTTCTTCAAGTGTGCCTGGATCGCTATATACTTTCCTCTTAAGACTGCTTTTGCTGTATCCTACAGAAGCTGGGGCTTTGTGTTGTTGTTGTCTTTTGTTTCCATATATTGCTGGATCTCCATTTTGATTTGGTCATTGATCCATTGATTATTTAGGAGCATGTTGTTAAGCCTCCATGTGTTTGTGTGCCTTTTTGCTTTCCTTGTACAGTTTATTTCTAGTTTTATACTTTTGTGGTCTGAAAAGTTGGTTGGTAGGATTTCAATCGTTTTGAATTTACTGAGGCTCTTTTTGTGGCCTAGTATGTGGTCTATTCTGAGAATGTTCCATGTGCACTTGAGAAGAATGTGTATCCTGTTTTTTTTTTTTTTGGATGTAGTATTCTATAGATGTTTATTAGGTCCATCTGTTCTAGTGTGTTGTTCAGTGCCTCTGTGTCCTTACTTGTTTTCTGTCTGGTGGATCTGTCCTTTGGAGTGAGTGGTGTGTTGAAGTCTCCCAGAATGAATGCATTGCATTCTATTTCCTCCTTTAATTCTGTTAGTATTTGTTTCACATATGTTGATGCTCCTGTATTGGGTGCATATATATTTATAATGATTATATCCTCTTGTTGGACTGAGCCCTTTATCATTATGTAATGTCCTTCTTTATATTTTGTTACTTTATTTTGAAGTCTATTTTGTCTGATACTACTATTGCAACACCTGTTTTTTTTCTCTGTTGTTTGCATGAAATAACTTTTTCCATCCCTTGACTTTAATTCTGTGCATGTCTTTGGGTTTGAGGTGAGTCTCTTGTAAGCAGCATATGGATGGGTCTTGCTATTTTATCCATTCTATTACTCTGTGTCTTTTGATTGGTGCATTCAGTCCATTTACATTTAGGGTGATTATTGAAAGGTATATACTTATTGCCATTGGAGGCTTTAAGTTTGTGGTTACGAAAGGTTCAAGGTTAGCTTCTTTACTATCTTACTGTCTAACTTAACTTGCTTCTTGAGCTATTATAAACACAGTCTGATGATTCTTTATTTCTCTCCCTTCTTATTCCTCCTTCTGCATTCTTCATATGTTGGGTGTTTTGTTCTGTGCTCTTTTTAGGAGTGCGCCCATCTAAAGCAGTCCCTGTAAGATGCCCTGTAGAGGTGGTTTGTGGGAGGAAAATTCCTTCAACTTTTGCTTGTCTGGGAATTGTTTAATCCCTCCTTCATATTTAAATGATAATCGTGCTGGATACAGTATTCTTGATTTGAGGCCCTTTGGTTTCTGTTGAGAAGTCTCATGTTAGCCTGATGGGTTTTTCCTTTGTAGGTGACCTTTTTTTCTCTCTGGCTGCCTTTAATACTCTGTCCTTGTCTTTGATCTTTGCCATTTAATTATTATGTGTCTTGGTGTTGCCCTCCTTGGGTCCCTTGTCATGGGAGTTCTGTGTACCTCTGTGTTCTGAGAGGCCATTTCCTTCCCTAGTTAGGGGAAGTTTTCAGCAATTATTTCTTCAAAGACACTTTCTATCCCTCTTTCTGTCTGTCCTTCTTCTGGTACTCCTATAATGTGGATATTGTTCCATTTCGATTGGTCAGTCAGTTCTCTTAATATTCTTTCATTCTTGGAGATCCTTTTATTTCTCTCTGCATCAGCTTCTCTGCATTCCTGTTCTCTGTTTTCTAGTCCATTAATGGTCTCTTGCATCTCGTCCATTCTGCTTTGAAGTCCTTCCAGAGATTGTTTTATTTCTGTATTCTCCCTCCTTAGTTCTTGCATATTTCTCTGCAAGTCCATCAGCATGTTTATGACTTTTGTTTTGATTTCTTTTTCAGAAGACTGGTTAAATCTATCTCCCCAGGTTCCTTCTCAGGGGAAGATGTCAAAGATGTCAAAGCTGTCTGCGTTAGTCTTGTGTGGATCACATTTTTTTGCCTTTTCATGTTGATAGGTCCAGTGGTATGCTATTGACGTGTCTGTCAGCTGGGAGAGCCTAGACTTTTTCCACCAGCTCCTGGCCTTTCTTTACTGGGACAACTGCGACTCCTAGTGGCTTGTGTTGGGCAATTGCATGTAGACTGGTCTCTGTATCTTGTCCCGCCAGTATGGAGGAAGCTCCCTTGCTGTGGGCGTGCCCAGCCTCAGAGTGCTGCTCTGCTATGGTGGGGCCTCGGAGGGGTAATGGATGGGGGCTGTTTGGCTGTTTACCTCTGTGAGGTGTCTCAGAGCTGTTGCCCAGGGGGTTAGTGTGCCCGGAGTTCCGTGGAATTTCCAGCTGCTGGACTGTGACCCAGGATGCTTCCGTCCAGCTGTGAGGTCCCTGTCCCTTTAAGACTTTCAAAAAGCTCTTGCTTTTCTTTGTCCCAGAGGCACAGGCTGCAGGACCCACTCACAGGTCTTACTGTCCTGCTTCCCTAATTTCCAGCACCCCATGCATGCACTGTGTGTCTGCACTCTGGTGCGGATGGCTAGGGCTGGGTGTTTAGCAGTCCTGGGCTCCCTCTCCCTCCCCGCTCCAACTCCTCTCCTCCCGCCAGGAGCTGGAGTGAGGGGCCTTGGGTCCCGCTGGGCTCTGGCTTGTATCTTACCCCTTTTACCAGGTTCTGGGTTCTCATAGGTGTGGATGTAGTCTGGCTGTTGTCCTGTGTCTTCTGGTCTCTCTTTTAGGGATAATTGTATTTGTTGTGTTTTCAAAAATATATATGTTTTTGGGAGGAGATTCCCACTGTCCTACTCATGCTGCCATCTTGTCTCCACCTCCACCTCCCTTGTCTGCTTTCTGTCCCCAACCTTCTAGTTCATGATCTTTGCAGGCTAGTGCTGCTATTTCCCTGGATCTTTGCCAACCTGAATTATTCTTATCATTTAGGTCTCAGGATAAAAGCTACCTTCCTTTTGTTACTTTTGCTGTATTCCCAGCACCTAGGAAAACATCTGGCTCAAGTAGCAATTACACACATTTATTGGACTAATAATTGAATGAATGCATATAATTCTCAACTACACGCAGCATAGCATCTGGTATGACCTTTTCACTTGGATATATGAATGAAAGGGTGAATGATTAAATAAAGAACTGTTGATTGAGGTCATTTGAATCTTATCCTTTTCTCTATTTACATATCTGTCATAACCCTGAAGAGCAGAAACTATGTTCAGTGATAGTAGTGAGAGGCTTGTAGTCTGAAGTTCAGGAAATGTCTGTCAGCTTCCTGGAGGAAAATCTAAAGATAGCCCAGAGCTTTGGTGTTACTGATTCTGCAAACTTGTAGGTTGTTGAGGCAGAAATGATCTATGTCCCTAAGTTTAAATATCTTGTTATCTAAAATGTTATTTTTTTAAGGACTCTCTTTAGTTTTGAATTAAGAGATGAGATCTCAAAAAAAAAAGAAAAAACTTGTCTTACAAGAGTATTTATTTATTATAATTATTTATAACCTCCATAAGATTTCCTGACATCCTTACTATCTGTGCTGCTTCCAAAGAGTTTGATAAAAATGAAAAATGAGAACAATCGTAAGTTTTGGAATATATACACATGACTTATGAGTCCTCTAGATATGCAGAGGGCACACCAGTATCCAGGTATTTGTGTCTTACCCCTCACTCTAAGGTGCATCCCTTTCATTGGCCACCAGTGGGCCTTGTGCATGCTCCTCTCCTGCACTGCTCGCTCATTGTTTCTCTGTTAGGGGGTGTCGTTCTGACCTGAAACTGCAGCTGGGCCCATTCTCTGCTGCCACCTGCCATCTGCACATTGAGAAAACAACCCACACACCCTCAGGGTACTCACTGCTCTTCTTGCCCAATGACCAAGAATGGTGCCTCTTCATTTCCATCAATTTTAATATGGGAAGACTTTGGCATTAAGATCTCTGAAGCCCACCCAAGTTTGTTATTGTTACTAAGAATATTTTCATTGTTTAGAAATCACAAGATAGAGGAAGAAGCATGTGCTTTGGGACATATTGGCATTTTAATCCTTAGTTTAAAGGCCTGCAGTACGTGCTGAAATTTTGCAGGGTTCTCAGAAGTTTTCTACTGATAAAGACCAAATTTTCTCAATGAGATACAGAAGAAAGTTAACAAGACATTGAAATATAAAGTATCTTTATATATCTGGTGACTTATTTCTCTCTCTTCCTATGCCCTTTGAAAAGGAACTTATGACAAGAGGCAACCTTCTTAATCTCTGAAAGCTGGTGGTCAGTGCACAGTGCTCAGTAATCATTCATACAGACATTGCCCATCAGGGAATTTGGAATGTCACTTTCAAGATTTTTTAAATTTTAATTATCCCTAATACTCTTTGCATATATCTCTATGATTAAAGATAACAGTAAAAGTAAATGCTGAGATAGTATTTACTATAGTGCTGTTCCATTGTTCTAAGTGTTTTGCATGGATTTATAATAATATCCTCCCAATAACTCAATGACATTATGTACTGTTATTGTTTACACTAGCAGGTGGTAAACCCAAAAATAACAGTTCAAGTAACTTGCCCCAGATCATCCAGCTAGAAGGTGGGGTAGCTAGAATTCGAACCCAGACAGTTGGGATTTAAAGCCACTGTTCTCTCCTCTAATCTCTATACAAATCCAGCCTCTCAAAAGTTGGCCCTGGCAGTGACTCTAATGGGGTATGTTGGGGGGACTTGATATTAGGGGGAGTCTAGTGACCATAATGTTGTTCAAGTAATTATACATTAATGATAGCAAAAAAAAAAAAAAAGTTGGCCCTGGCGACTAGTGAAAAATGAAAGGAAAAATTTTAGACACCTTCATTTCTGCCTTCTGAATGTATAGTCTGAATGTAAGGGAGGCCACGTGTTCTCTCAGGAATCAAGGACACTGGAAAAAGCATTTGATGGAGAATAAAAGTGCCAAGATTTACTCTTGCTGTTTCTGCTAAGTTGTCTTCCCACCTGTACCATCAGAGAGTAAGTTATTAACCTGTGAAGTGAGAAGGCGGGACTAGAGTTGCAGTGTTCAAACTGCCTCCTGTCTGCCTTGGGATTCTGCAAAAGTGTAGCAGGGTCAGCATCTGTAATAAGGGAGAGCCAAGAATGGAAAGTTCCCTCTGGGCACTGTGTTCCTTCCTTTTGCCTTCTACAGTGTTTTACCTTATTGAGTTGGTTCAAAGTGGATCTTGTAGAATCTAGGATGCAATTTTGAAGCCACTTCCTTCCTTGCACTCTCTCTGGCCTTACTCTTTTGTATTATTAATTTAACAATCTTATCACCTACCAGAGAGAGCTAAGGGTAGCTTCAAAATGATAAGCATTTTCATGGATATTTGGAGAGAAACAGTTTTCTTGCCCTCTAGTTAAAATTCTTTGACTCAAGTGATGACATTTTAGGTCAAATGAGGTTGGAAGATATTTCTACAGCAGCCAAGAAATGCCTTCTAAATTATAGCCATAAATAGCCACTCATTATAACTGTGCTTGTTACAAAGCTGTGTGCATACACACATGCATGCATACATGAACATACAATGCCAATAATCTTCAGCTAAGTATTCTGCTGTTTATTATTCATATTTGGAAGGATACACACACATGCACAGTTTTTTTTTCTAGTGGTTCATGGTGGTCCTGCCTCCCTCTTTGCATAATGTTCAGCAGGTGGACCCACCATAACTAACTTCAGGTACAAAGCATATAGGTAAAGACTCTAGGCTCTAACACAAAAGTCAACTCAATTATACAACAAATATTTATGAAGCACTCGGTATTCTAGATGCCATGGGGGCTTCAAAGAAGCACAAGATACCTATGTGCTCTGGGATCTTAGCACACAAGAAAGATTAGCAGACAGCAAATAATTAAGTGTTAAATTGTCTGACACAGACTGTTAATTGTAGCAGGAATTTCAGAGAAGAGGAAGAGAAATGAGAGCTAGTAAAGTCAAATGAGTCTTTGGGGAAGATTTAAACTGTAAGAGTGGGTGTCATTTCAGTTGGCATAAAGGAGTTGGGGAAGTTCTTGTTCTGGATCTGTTTATCACAGTAACTTTAATGACTTTATGTGCACCACAAGGGGTATAAGTTGAAGGGCAACCAGAAAGTTTTTCCTGTTCCATCACATAGGAAAAATTTCCTACTATTAGATATGATAAAACATTTATCTTTTAACATGCAAATATTTCAGGGGATTTTAATTTAACATTAAGACAGGTTGCCTTTCATTTATACCACAGGTGAAACAGTTAAGGTAATTTCTTCCCACTAAGAACTGTATGTAGTGTTAGTAGGACTCGCTGCTACATGTCGTGATGTCTCCTGTGTAAAGGCCCACCAAGAGATTTGTTTTTATGCCCCAAACCTCAGCAATGGGAAACACCTGATTCTCTTAGATAAACTGATTTTACCTCCTCATTCCTCATGAGAGAGGGGTAACATATATCTGATTAGTTTAGTAGTAGAAACTTTGATGTGTGTTTCTCCCTTCTAACTTTCCTGGAAGTCTTGACTTCCCAAGCATCAGATTCCTCTTACTCATTTCAAGGTTTACCATCTTTTGGTGTATAAAAGTAAATGGAAAATTCATCCCATTATTCCTGTAAGTTATCCAGGTATTAGCTATTGCTCAGCATCTTGTCCTCCTCAGGATCAATTTTGAGGCATCCCTGCAAAACCTGATAGTTATCCCCTATTGGCTTCCTCTTCTTCCTCAATTCTAGAACCTTTGATTTTTTAGGAAGAGTAGATGTCTACCTGCAATAAAGACTACTTTCCCAGATTTCTTTGCTGCATGTATATTCATGTGATGAAATCCTAGACAATGAGATGCTTACAACTTACAGTATGCTTTCCTAAAGGAAGCTGGCATGCCCTTTTTTATTGCTTCTTTCCCCCTGTTACAATGTAACTGTAACATCAGGGTTTCTAGCAGCCATTGTGGACAATGAGATGACCCTAGGAATGCCGGTCACCAATGGAGAGCAATATGAAAATAATACCTATCTCAGAAGATGGAGGTAAAAGAATAATGATAAAAATGCATAAAATGTATTTAGACAGGACTAGTCACATACAAATTACTCAATAAATATTTATTGATTTCAGTTTAGATTGAATTCTGATTTCGAGGAAGGGCTGTGTGCTTGTGTGCATGTTTTCCAACACTTAGGCCTTTGATATCAGAAGAATATAACATCAGTGCCACAGCTTGCACTCCAAAGGAACCAGACTTGGAAAGACCACTTGCACTGTGCTATGCTGCTGTCCAACCTAGGCTGTCATGGCAGAGGCCCCATGGCATTCTACTAGATCACCTGTCGGATTTGGAGAAACATGCTGCAGAGGAATGGAAGGCAGATATGGAGAGACACCAACCTCTGCTGCTGGGAGAGCTAAGTCAAGTGACAAAGACCTGAAATAACACAGAGCTTAAAAGAATCATCCATTTCTCTTTCATTTGAGGCTCAGTGTCAACACTGTTGAAGTCCTGATGAGATGTTTTGGACAAGCTGCTTTCTCCTTAGTCTCTGCAGCAGAGGTGTCATTCTTGCAGTTAAGTATGTTTTCTTTGGCTTGAATTGTTAATTTAATTTTCTATTTTTAAAACATACTTTCATAAGTTTCCTTAAATCATTGGTAGACCAAGGTGGGGCATAATAATAATAATGGACTTAGAACTGAGAAACTGGGAGATTTCACTGGGGGAGAGGACAGGAGGAGGCCTCTCTGGAAGCGGAAGTCCTGGTGCCCTGTTAGTGGGACAGGACGGGGTGTCCTGGGGGCAGCCTGGGAACACCAGTCCTGAGTCACTGCAGGGACCAGGGTCCTCAGTAAGCTCTGCCCTTCTCACTATTGTTGCTCTTGTTTGGACTCTTGAAGTATGTCAGAATTTTTTTTTAATTAGTGTTACTATGGTACAATATCTGTGGCAGATTTTTAACCTTCGCAGCTTGCCAGCATGGTACAGATGTGCAGAGATGTTTTAAAGGAAAGAATAGGTTGTCCTAATCCCCTATTGTGAGGTCAGTTCATTTGTATGGACTTGAGGATGAATAGCGATGCATCCTTTAACAAGCTTTCTTCCAAAATCAATGTGCAATGTGGGAGTTCTAGTAAGCAGTTAAGGACCAAGAAAAATAATAATGAAATAAAAAACCTGAAAGAGAAAGCATAAATGTGAAGCAGTCATCAGCTAATAGAAATCATTGTGTTTACTTACTCCCTTATGAAGCATAAGACAAGCCAACTCTCTTCTTATGTGCTCAGCAATGTGCTGAGTGTTTCCCAATTTTATTCCCTGTAAAATAAAATGGAAACTAAGGAGATTCTGAAAATGAAAAGAATTTGTGGGTGGAGATAGGTGAGGAATATACAATCCCCATATGATGTGGCTTAGTGAAGGTGACCTAGTTTGATCCTATTCTTTTCACACATGTTCAAGGCTTTTTTCTTTTTAATATCCATTGGCTTCCTTTGTATTAGGTCAGGGTGCCAGAAACCAGTTTAAGATAGATTAAGAATATAAAGATCGTTATTATAAGAAATCAAGGATAATTAAGGGTGATTAAGAGCAGAAATGAAGCTGGACTTCAAGAAAAAAATGGAAAGCAGAGAAAGGAAAGCCATCAGGGTCAGTGCAGAGCCCCAAGTGTTGACTGCTTCCCTGTGTACTTGTGCTCTGAACTCACCCTGTACATCACACAGAGGAACAGGCCACCCCAGGGCTCACATGTTTCTGTGTTAAAGTTCCATGCACTTGTGGGTGACTGCCTCGTTGGCCGAACTGGGAATCTTAGAGGAGAGAAGCTGAACAGTTTGAATCAGGATCCACCTTTGACCCAAACAGCAGTGGACAGGGTGAGGGATCTTAGGGTCATGCAGTAAAATAAGCTGTCAGGGGCCCAATTTGCTATATTCATGGGGGCTCTTATCAGAGAAGGTGATTTGCCCATGGTTCCAGGCCCTTCATAAGGTAAATTATATTTAGTGTCAGACCCAAAGAAACTGCTTAAGCCCTGGTTGTTCTTATGAAACAAAATGATAAATAAAAATGGAATGGGTTTTCATTTGACTTTTTGTATTAACTTGAAATAACATCTTCAAATCCTACTATTCCAAGTTAACATAAAGGAACAGTAACCTTCTATTAATCTAGTATATTCAGTTTGGAGAATAAATTCTGAATAAAAAGTTGATATGCCTGTGTTTGAAAATTTCACTCTATGTAAATTTTTTTATTTTTTATTTTTTTATTTTGGTATCATTAATGTACAATTACTTGAACATTATGGTTAACAGACTCCCCTTTTATCAAGTCGCCACCACATACCACATTACAGTTACTGTCCATCATTGTAGTAAGATGCTATAGAGTCTCTACTAGTCTTCTCTGTGCTATACTGCCTTCCTTGTGTGCCCCCCTACTTACGTCTACTAATCGTAATGCTGTTTATACCCCTTCTCCCTCCCTTCCCATCTACCCTCCCCAGTTCCTTTCCCTTTGGCAACTGTTAGTCCATTCTTGGGTTCTGTGAGTCTGCTGCTGTTTTGTTCCTTCATCTTTTTCTTTGTTCTTATACTCCACAGATGAGTGAAATCATTTGATACTTGTCTTTCTCTGCCTGGCTTATTTCACTGAGCATAATACCCTCTAGCTCCATCCATGTGGTTGCAAATGGTAGGATTTTTTTTCTTCTTATGTCTGAATAATATTCCATTCTGTATAAATACCATATCTTCTTTATCCATTCATCTACTGATGGAGACTTAGGTTGTTTCCATTTCTTGGCTATTGTAAATAGTGCTGTGATAAATATATTGGTGCCATATGTCTTTTTCAAACTGGGCTGCTGCGTTCTTAGGGTAAATTTCTGGGAGTGGAATTCCTGGGTGAAATATATTTCTAGTTTGACTTTTTTGATGAACCTCCATACTGCTTTCCACAATGGTTGAACTAATTTACATTCCCACCAGCAGTGTAGGAGGGTTCCCCTTTCTCCACAGCCTTGCCAACATTTGTTGTTGTTTGTCTTTTGGATGGCAGCCATCTTTACTGGTGTGAGGTGATACCTCATTGTAGTTTTAATTTGCATTTCTCTAATAATTAGCGATGTGGAGCATCTTTTCATGTGTCTGTTGGCCATCTGTATTTCTTTTTTAGAGAACTGTCTGTTCAGTTCCTCTGCCCATTTTTTAATTGGGTTATTTGTTTTTTGTTTGTTGAGGCATGTGAGCTCTTTATATATTCTGGACATCAAGCCTTTATCGGATCTGTCATTTTCAAATATATTCTCCCATAATGTATGGTTCCTTTTTGTTCTATTGATGGTGTCTTTCGCTGTACAGAAGCTTTCCAGTTTAATGTAGTCCCACTTGCTCATTTTTGCTGTTGTTTTCCTTGCCCGGGGAGATATGTTCTAGAAGAGGTCACTCATGTTTATGTCTAAGAGGTTTTTACCTATGTTTTTTTCCAGGAGTTTAATGGTTTCATGACTTACATTCAGGTCTTTGATCCATTTTGAGTTTACCTTTGTATATGGGGTTAGACAATGGTCCAGTTTCATTCTCCTACATGTAGCTGTCCAGTTTTGCCAGAACCATCTGTTGAAGAGACTGTCATTTTGTCATTGTATGTCCATGGCTCCTTTATCAAATATTAATTGACCATATATGTTTGGGTTAATTTCTGGAGTCTCTAATCTGTTCCACTGGTCTGTGGCTCTGTTCTTGTGCCAGTACCAAATTGTCTTGATTACTATGGCTTTGTAGTAGAGCTTGAAGTTGGGGAGTGAGATCCCCCCTACTTTATACTTCTTTTTCAGGATTGCTTTGGCTATTCGGGGTCTTTGGTGTTTCCATATGAATTTTTGAATTGTTTGTTTCAGTTCATTGAAGAATGTTGCTGGTAATTTGATAGGAAGTGCATCAAATCTGTATATTGCTTTGGGCCGGATGGCCATTTTGATGATATTAATTCTTCCTAGCCATGAGCATGGGATGAGTTTCCATTTGTTAGTGTCCCCTTTAATTTCTCTTAAGAGTGACTTGTAGTTTTCAGGTTATAGGTCTTTCACTTCTTTGGTTAGGTTTATTCCTAGGTATTTTATTCTTATTGATGCAATCGTGAATGGAATTGTTTTCCTGATGTCTCTTTCTATTGGTTCATTGTTAGTGTATAGGAAAGCTACAGATTTCTGTGTGTTAATTTGTATCCTGCAACTTTGCTGTATTCTGATATCAGTTCTAGTAGTTTAGGAGTGGAGTCTTTAGGGTTTTTTGTGTACAATATCATATCATCTGCAAATAGTGACAGTTTAACTTCTTCTTCACCAATCTGGATTCCTTGTATTTCTTTGTTTTGTCTGATTGCCATGGCTAGGACCTCCAGTACTATGTTAAATAACAGTGGGGAGAGTGGGCATCCCTGTCTTGTTCCCGATCTCAGAGGAAATGCTTTCAGCTTCTCGCTGTTCAGTATAATGCTGGCTGTGGGTTTATCATATATGGCCTTTATTATGTTGAGGTACTTGCCCTCTATTCCCATTTTGCTGAGAGTTTTTATCATAAATGGATGTTGCATTTTGTCAAATGCTTTTTCAGCATCTATGGAGATGATCATGTGGTTTTTGTCTTTCATTCTGTTGATGTGGTGGATGATGTTGATGGCTTTTCTAATGTTTTACCATCCTTGCATCCCTGGGATGAATCCCAGTTGGTCATGGAGTATGATCCTTTTGATATACTGTTGAATTCTGTTTGCTAATATTTTATTGAGTCTTTGTTCATCTACATTCGTCAGGGATATTGATCTGTAATTTTCTTTTTTGGTGGGGTCTTTGCCTGGTTTTGGTATTAGGGTGATATTGGCTTCATAGAATGAGTTTGGGAGTATTCCCTCCTCTTCTATTTTTTGGAACACTTTAAGGAGAATGGGTATTATGTCTTCTCTGTGTGTCTGATAAAATTCCAAGGTAAATCCATCCGGCCCCAGGGTTTTGTTCTTGGGTTGTTTTTTGATTACCATTTCAATTTCTTTGCTCATAATTGGTTTGTTTAACTTTTGTGTTACTTCCTTGTCAGTCTTGGGAGGTTGTATTTTTCTAGGAAGTTGTCCATTTCTTCTAGGTTTTCCAGCTTGTTGGCATATAGGTTTTCATAGTAGTCTTTAATAATTCTTTGTATTTCTGTGGAGTCTGTCGTGATTATTCTGTGTTCATTTCTGATGCTGTTGATTTGTGTTGATTCTCTTTTTCTCTTAATAAGTTTGGCTAGAGGCTTATCTATTTTGTTTGTTTTCTCAAAGAAGCAGCTCTTGGTTTTATTGATTTTTGCTATTGTTTTGTTCTTCTCAGTTTTGTTTGTTTCTTCTGTGATCTTTATTATGTCTCTCCTGCTGAATTTAGGCCTCATTTGTTCTTCTTTTTCAAATTTCGATAATTGTGATGTTAGACTATTCATTTGGGATTATTCTTCCTTCTTCAAGTGTGCCTGGATCACTGTATACTTTCCTCTTAAGACTGCTTTCACTGCGCCCCACAGAAGTTGTGGCTTTGTGTTGTTGTTTTCCTTTGTTTCCATATATTCCTTAATCTCTATTTTAATTTCTTCGTTGATCCATTGATTATTTAGAAGCATGTTGTTAAGCCTCCATGTGTTTGTGAGCCTTTTTGTTTTCTTTGTAGAATTTATTTCTAGTTTTATACCTTTGTGGTCTGAAAAATTGGTTGGTAGAATTTCAGTATTTTGGAATTTACTGAGGCTCTTTTTGTGAGCTAGTATGTGGTGTATTCTGGAGAATGTTCCAAGTGCATTTGAGAAGAATGTATATCCTGTTGCTTTTGGATGTAGAGTTCTATAGATGTATATTAGGTCCATCTGTTCTAGTGTGTTGTTCAGTGCCTGTGTGTCCTTACTTATTTTCTGCCTAGTGAATCTATCCTTTGGGGTGAGTGGTGTGTTGAAGTCTCCTCAAATGAATGCATTGCAGTCTTTTTCCCTCTTTAGTTCTGTTAGTATTTGCTTCACATATGCTGGTGCTCCTGTGTTGGGCGCATATATATTTAGAATGGTTATATCCTCTTGTTGGACTGAGCCCTTTATCATTATGTAGTGTCCTTCTTTATCTCTTGTTACTTTCTTTGTTTTGAAGTCTATTTTGTCTGATATTAGTACTGCAACCCCTGCTTTCTTCTCACTATTGTTTGCCTGAAATATGTTTTTCCATCCCTTGACTTTTAGTCTGTGCCTGTCTTTGGGCTTGAGGTGAGTTTGAGTTTCTTGTAAGCAGCATATAGATTGGTCTTGCTTTTTTATCCATTCTATTACTCTGTGTCTTTTGATTGGTGCATTAAGTCCATTTACATTTAGGGTGACTATTGAGAGATATGTACTTATTGCCATTGCAGGCTTTAGATTCGTGGTTACCAAAGGTTCAAGGTTAGCTTCTTTAGTATCTTACTGCCTAACTTAGCTCGCTTATTGAGCTGTTATATACACTGTCTGGAGATTCTTTTCTTCTCTCCTTTCTTATTTCTCCTCCTCCATTCTTCATATGTTGTGTGTTTTGTTCTGTGTTCTTTTTAGGAGTGCTCCCATCTAGAGCAGTCCCTGTAAGATGCCCTGTAGAGGTGGTTTGTGGGAAGCAAATTCCCTCAGCTTTTGCTTGTCTGGGAATTGTTTAATCCTGCCATCATATTTAAATGATAGTCAAGCTGGATACAGTATCCTTGGTTCAAGGCCCTTCTGTTTCATTGCATTAAATATATCATGCCATTCTCTTCTGGCCTGTAGGGTTTCTGTCGAGAAGTGTGATGTTGTTTTCCTTTATAGGTGACCTTTTTCTCTCTAGCTGCCTTTAAAACTCTTTCTTTGTCCTTGATCCTTGCCATTTTAATTACTATGTGTCTTGGTGTTGTCCTCCTTGTATCCTTTCTGTTGGGGGTTCTGTGTATTTCCATGGTCTGTTTGATTATTTCCTCCCCCAGTTTGGAGAAGTATTCAGCAATTATTTCTTCAAAGAGACTTTCTATCCCTTTTCCTCTTTGTTCTTCTTCTGGTACCCCTATAATACGAATATTATTCCTTTTGGATTGGTCACATACTTCTCTTAGTGTTGTTTCGTTCCTGGAGATCCTTTTATCTCTCTCTATGTCAGCTTCTATATGTTCCTGTTCTCTGGTTTCTATTCCTTCAATGGCCTCTTGCATCTTATTCATTCTGCTTGTAAATCCTTCCAGGGATTGTTTCACTTCTGTGATCTCCTTCCTGACATCTGTGATCTCCCTCCAGACTTCATCCCATTGCTCTTGCATTTTTCTCTGCATCTCATCCAATTGCTCTTGCATTTTTCTCTGCATCTCTGTCAGCATGTTCATGATTTTTCTTTGAATTCTTTTTCAGGAAGACTGGTTAGGTCTGTCTCCTTCTCAGGTGTTCTCTCTGTGATCTTTGTCTGCCTGTAGTTTTGCCTTTTCATGCTGATAGAGATAGTTTGCAGAGCTGGTATGAGTGACATCTGGGAGAGCTTTCCTTCTTGTTTGTTTGTGGCCTTCCTCTCCTGGGAAAATAGTGACCTCTAGTGGCTTATGCTTGGCAGCTGTGCGCAGACAGGGCTTCAGCTACCTGCCCGGTCAGTTTGGAGTTTATCTCTACTCTTCCTGTGGGCGTGGCCTGGCTGGGGCTGCTCCTCCAAAATGGTGGAGCCCCATTGGAGGGGGAGCAGCCAGGAGGCTCTTTATCTCCGTAAGGGGCCTCTGTGCTCCCTGTTGCCCAGGGGGTTACAGTGCCCAGAGATCCCAGATTCCCTGCCTCTGGGCTAAGTGTCCTGTCCTGCCCCTTTACGACTTCCAAAAAGCACTCTCCAAACCAAAACAACAACAGCAACAATGAAAGAGAAGGAAAAAACAAAACAAAACAAAATAAAATAAAACAAAATAAAATAAAATAAAATAAAATAAAATAAAATAAAGTAAAATAAATAATTTTAAAAAAAGGGGAAAAATGTGTGATTTTCTTTGTCCTCAGGTGCCGATCTCAGGCACCCACTCACCGGTCTTGCTGCCCTGTTTCCCTAGTATTGTGGTCCCTGTCTCTTTAAGGCTTTCAAAAAGCACTCACCAAAAAAAAAGGAAAAAACATGCGTTTTTTCTTTGTCCTCAGGCGCTGGTCTCAGGCACCCACTCACCGGTCTTGCTGCCCTGTTTCCTAGTATTGTGGTCCCTGTCCCTTTAAGGCTTCCAAAAAGCACTCGCCAAAAAAAAGGGAAAAAACGCGCGATTTTCTTTGTCCTCAGGCGCCAGTATCAGGCACCCGCTCATCAGTCTTGCTGCCCTGTTTCCCTCGTATTGGGGTCCCTGTCCCTTTAAGGCTTCCAAAAAGCACTCGCCAAAAAAAAAACCACTCCCATTTCTTTGTTCTCCGGTGTCAGCCTCAGGCACCCACTCACCAGTCCTGCCACCCTGTTTCCCTAGTATCCAGGACCCCATGCATGCACTGTGTCTGCACTCTGGCCTGGAATCCTGGGGCTGGGTGTTCAGCAGTCCTGGGCTCTCTCTCCCTCCCTGCTGACTCCTCTCCACCCACCAGGGGCTGGGGAGAGGGGTGCTCGGGTCCCGCCGGACCGGGGCTTGTATCTTACCTCCTTCATGAGGTGCTGGGTTCTTGCAGGTGTGGATGTGGTCTGGATGTTGTCCTGTGTCCTCTGGTCTCTATTTTAGGAAGAGTTGTCTTTGTTATATTTTCATAGATATAAGTGGTTTTGGGAGGAGATTTCTGCTGCTCTACTCACGCCACCATCCTGGCTCTGCCTCTATTCCTAGGTATTTTATTCTTTTTGATGCAGTAGTAAATGGAATTGTTTTCCAGATTTCTCTTTCTGCTAGTTCATCATTAGTATATAGGAATGCAACAGATTTCTTTTCATTAATTTTGTATCCTGCAACTTTGCTGAATGCAGATATTAGATCTAATAGTTTTGGAGTGGATTCTTTATGGTTTTTAAAGTACAATTTCATGTCATCTGTATGTACTTGCCCTCTATACCCATTTTGTTGAGAGTTTTTATCATGAGTCGATGTTGAATTTGTCAAATGCTTTTTCAGCATCTGTGGAGATGATCATGTAGTTTTTCTCCTTCTTTTTGTTGATATGGTGAATGATGTTGATGGATTTTTGAATATTGTACCATCCTTCCAACCCTGGGATGAATCCACTTGATCATGATGGATGACCTTTTTGATGTATTTTTGAATTCAGTTTGCTAATGTTTTGTTGAGTGTTTTTAATCTATGTTCATCAGGGATATTGGTCTATAATTTTCTTTTTTTGTGATGTCTTTGCCTGGTTTAGGTATTAAGGTGATGTTGGCCTCATAGAATGAGTTTTGGAGTATTCCCTCCTCTTCTACTTTTTAGAAAACTTTAAGGAGGATGGGTATTAGGTCTTCATTAAATGTTTGATAAAATTCAGCAGTGAAACCATCTAGTCCTGCACTTCTGTTCTTAAGTAATTTTTTGATTACCAGTTCAATATCTTTGCTGGTAATTGGTCTATTCAGATCTTCTTTGTCATCCTGGGTCAGCCTTGGAAGGTTGTATTTTTCTAGAAAGTTGTACATTTCTTCTAGGTTATCCAGTTTGTTCCCATATAATTTTTCATAGTATTTTCTCATAATTCTTTGTATTTCTGTAGTGTCCATATTGATTTTTCCTTTCTCATTTCTGATTCTGTTTATGTGTGTAGATTCTTTTATTTTCTTGATAAGTCTGGCCAGGGGTTTATCTATTTTCTTTATTTTCTTGAAGAACCAGCTCTTGCTTTCATTGATTCTTTCTATTATTTTATTATTCTTAATTTTATTTATTTCTGCTCTAATCTGTATTATGTCCCTTCTTCTACTGACTTTAGGTCTCATTTGTTCTTCCTTTTCTAGTTTTATTAATAGTGAGTTTAGACTGTTCGTTTCGGATTGTTCTTCTTTCCTGAGGTAGGACTGTATTGCAATATATTTTCCTCTTAGCTTTGCTGCGTCCCACAAATTTTTTGCTGTTGAAATATTGTTATCATTTGTCTCCATGTATTGCTTGGTCTCTGTTTTTATTTGGCCACTGATTTATTGATTATTTAGAAGCATGTTATTAAGCCTCCATGTCTTTGTGGGCTTTTTTGTTTTATTTGTGTAATTTATTTATAGTTTCATACCTCTGTGATATGAGGAGCTAGTTGGTACAATTTCAATCTTTTTGAATTTTCTGAGGCTCTTTTTGTGGCCTAGTACATGATCTATCCTTGATAATGTTCCATGTGCACTTGAGAGGAATGCATATCCTGTTGCTTTTGGATGGAGTGTTCTGTAGATGTCCATTAGGTCAATCTCTTCTATTAGGTTATTCAGTGCCTCTGTCTCTTCACTTATTTTCTTTCTGGTTGATCTTTCCTTTGGAGTAACTGGTGTGTTGAAGTCTCCTAAAATGAATGCATTGCATTCTATTTCCCCCTTTAATTCTGTTTGTATTTGTTTCACTTATGTAGGTGATCCTGTGTTGGGTGCATAGATATTTATAATAGTTATATCCTCTTGTTGGACTGACCCTTTTATCATTATGTAATGTCTTTCTTTGTCTGTTTTTACTTTCCTTGTTTTGAAGTCTATTTTGTCTGATACAAGTACTAGAACTCCTACCTTTTTCTCCCTATTAGTTGCATGAAATATCTTTTTCCATCCCTTTACTTTCAGTCTGTGTATGTCTTTGGGTTTGAAGTGAGTCTCTTGTAGGCAGCATATAGATGGGTCATTTTTTTATCCATTCAGTTACTCTAGGTGTTTTGATTGGTGCATTCAGACCATTTATATTTAGGTGATTATCAATAGGTATGTGCTTAATGCCATTGGAGTCTTTAGATTTGTGTTTAAAAAAGGTTCAAGGTTAATTCCCTTACCATCTAACAGTCTAATTTAACTCACTTCATATGCTATTACAAACACAACTTAAAGATTGTTTTGCTTCCCCTCCTTTTTCTTTCTCCTCCATTCTTTGTATGTTATGGATCATATTCTTATTCTTTGTCTATCCCTTGGGTGACATCTATTTAGCCTTAGGAATGTTTCCGTCTATAGGAGTCCCTCCAAAATGCACTGCAGAAGTGGTTTGTGGGAGGTAAATTCTCTCAGCTTTTGTTTATCTGAAAATTGTTTAATCCCTCCTTCAAATGTAAACAATAACCTTGCTGGGTAGAGTATTCTTGGTTCAAGGCCTTTCTGCTCCATTGCATTAAATGTATCATGCCATTCTCTTCTGGCCTGTAAGGTTTCTGTTGAGAACTCTGATGATAGCCTGATGGGTTTTCCTTTGTATGTGATCATTTTTCTCTCTCTAGCTGCTTTTGAAAGTTTCTCTTTATAATTCATGTTTGCCATTTTAATTATTATATGTCTTGATGTTGTCTTCCTTGGGTCCCTTGTGTTGGGAGATCTGTGCATCTCCATAGCTTGAGAGACTATCTCCTTCCCCAGATTGGGGAAGGTTTCATCAATTACCTCCTCAATGACACTTTCTATCCCTTTTTCTCTCTTCTTCTTCTGGTACCCCTATAATGCAAATATTGTTCCATTTGGATTGGTCACAGAGTTCTTTCAATATTCTTTCATTCTTAGAGATTCTTTTTTCTCTCTCTGCCTCAGCTTCTTTGTATCCTCTTCTCTAAGTTCTTTTCCATTTCCTGTCTCTTCTGCTACATCTAATCTGCTTTTAAATCCCTCCATTGTGTGTTCCATTTCAGATATGGAATTTCTTAATGATTGAATCTGTGACTTAAATTCGTTCCTGAATTCTTGAATATTTTTCTGTACCTCCTTTGGTATGTTAATAATTTTTATTTTGAACTCTCTTTTAGGAAGATTGGTGAGGTCAGTGTTATGTGGCTCTTTTTCTGAGGTTTGTAAGATTTGGGTCTTAACCATGTTCTTTTGATGTTTTATATTTCTGTGTGGTGCCCACTAGTGTTCAGAAGCTCCAGTTTCTGGAGCTGCTCAGCCCCTAGAGTGAGGTTTGGGGGTGTAGGGGAGTGGAGCTGGTGCTTTGGGGGAGGAAAGACTGTTCCCTGATTCCCGGCTGCAGCGCCTGTCTCCAATGTCAGAGCCAGTGGGCCGAGCACACAGGTGTCAGCCTCTATGCTTTGCTTCTCTAGCTGTTGTAGGCGGGGCCTCCCTCTGGCTGGCCTGATGCCAGCACAGTGACTGCCAGTTTAGGAACCGGTTCCGGGAGGCCAGGAGGGAGGCACAGCAGGCTGCATGTCACATTGGGGGGCCTTGGAGCTGAGTAGGCAGCCAAGGGGATGGAGCGCCTGAATCTCCTCAAAGTTCCCAACCAGCTGGGCCAAGCATGCCCAGAGAACCTTGTCCAGTTCTCCCTTCTCCCATGAAGCAAGCTCCGTGCAAACCCCACCCCTTCAGCAGCCCTCTCGCAGCTAGGAAGCCTCTCAGACCACCTGCCTTTCCTCTGTCACAGAGCAGCTGGATGTGGATCCCCTACTGCACAAACGGCTGAAATCTCAGACTCTCAAGCACTCTGCCTGTTCGAGCTCTCCAACGTCCAGAGCACCACACAATATATGTTTCTGCTCACAAAGCAGTTCTCCAGGGCTAGGTGTTTCAGTCCCAAGCTTCCACCCGCTCCTTGCTCCATTTCTCTTCCTCCCACCGGTGAGCTGGGGTGAGGGAAGGGCCTGGGTCCCACTGGATTAAGGCTTTCATACATTACCCTGTTTCATGAGGTCTGCTCTGTTCACGAGGTCTGTATGCCATCTGGTTCAGCCTTCTTTCTTGTTGCTGTTTTAGGGTTAGTTGTATTAATTTTTTGTACTATTTGTGGTTTTTGGGAGGAATTCTCTATCTCACCTCTCATGCTGCCATCTTGAATATCTCCCACTCTATGTAAATTTAAAGTAAATGGATAACTGGAGACACACAATTTATTTCATATATATATGTATATAAAGCAGTAAGGTCTGTGAGTCGTGTGTTTATAACTCATCACTGATACCCTGATACCCAGGGACAGGTAAAGGATCTCCTATAACCATTTCCCGGTTGTGAAACAACTACTCAGACCACCCTGAAATAATAGAAAAGCCGGCAGACATCATCTAGGCAGCTTGTGGGTGTATTTACAAAAAGAATGCAATGATCAGCCTATATTTGCAGAATATACATCTTGCAAAAGAATTCCTCAGCAGTCCTTACCTGCGTGTGGTGCAGAAGGCTCAGTCGGTCTCTACTGAGATTAGTTAAAATGAGGAAAGCAACTGCAGAGCTAGCATTTCCATTCCTGGTCAGGTCAACTCAGGCTTCTAGGGTCTGGAAGAATGGCACCCAGATCAGGGTGCACAGAACCTGCATCTTCATGCAGGAAGAGAGCAAGTCTTGAGCAAGCAACTGCTTAGTTTTCAGGAAAAAAAAAATTCATTTCTTATTTTTGTCATCCACAGATCATTCCTGCATGTGAGACTCCCGGTTATCAAGACTGAAACAGTTTCCATTAACCAAGAATTTTTTTTTAAATAGGGAGTTTCTGATGGGGGTGGTCTAAGATAATTGTACACAGGATGACTAAGCTACTGCAGAGATATCACTTTAAATTTGGGCAAATTACTGTGCATCAAAAAATATGAAGTAATATATGCCCATCTCTCTAACCCTCAAATAAATGAAAATATATCAATTCAAAAAATCAACTTGGGGATTTTTAGGGAGCATATGAATTTAAAAAATAATGAACTAGGTGATATGAGATTGTTTCGGAATAATAGAAGGTACTAAAGGATTCACATGAAGCAAACCTTTGTCCTTTGGACTCCCTGCAACTGACAGACACCACTTAGTTTTTGCAACTCTGAGCTGTGTATTAGAATTAAAACCATTTTAAACTACTGAGGTGTGATTGAAATACAAAAAGCTATACACACTTAATATATATGATTTATTGAGTCTGGAGCACTAACTTTTTTAAATTGACTCGTTTAAGGAAGACAGCATGTTTGTTTTTGAAATACTGCTTTTTGGATTTTGTTTTGTTTTGCATTCAATTAATTTCTAATAGAAATGCACATGAAGTGTTAAAAGTTGCATGGAAATAGGATTTTACTGGCTCTTAGACCAGTGAAATTATATTCAAGATTCATTAGACTGACATGACACAAGGCAAGGAAAGGATAAAAATTCATTCAAGGATATCATCAGTAACAGTGTGGTGACGTGGTCAGGAATAATTCTAAAGTTATTGCTTGGGGTATGTGTGGTGGTGGTGGGAAGGATATATGTTTTCTCAACCTAGATGCAAATGAGAATAGATTTTTTTCATATCTCTGTATTGACTTAATATCTTGACAATCCTGCTTCTGAGTCAGAGTAGCAAAATAGATTTTATTTATTTTATATATTCCCTTTGGAAACTAAACTTATGGTATGACATTTGTCATAACATATTAAGAATTTTTTGTACAAGATATTCTGAAACCTTTATATTTCTTCTAAGATACGGAGAGAGCTCTTAAATGGAAAAAATGACTAAACTCGTTTCATTTATGTTCAGAATTTAGTTTGAAATCTCTCTGCCATAACATTTTGTACCCTCTCTCTCCTCACTTCTACATAGTTCCCTTTCCTTTCCTTAACTCATACATTATTTAGAAACCTATAAAGCTCAGATGAACAAATGCCTAGCTTTAAATGCAATGGAGATTTCCTTTTTTTCCCCTAATTTTATACATACGCATATCCTATCATCAGGAAATTATTTCATCTTATTGGTTGCTTCCAAAACTTATAGTATTCTTACATCCCAATTTGTTGTTGGTTCAGCATGGTCCCTGGAATGAGAATGATTTGTGTTCTAATTCCAGATATTGATTGACCATGTGTTACTTTGGGAACAGCAGCAGACTTGTTTCCTTAGCAGGATAATGAGAAAATTACCGACCTCCTCTCAAGAGAGGTCTGGCAAATAGAGAATTACAAAATGCTTTGCATTAAAAGTGCTTTAACTTTTCTTGGCATAGCAGTGTTCATTTGTGGACTGTTTGGTGGGAGACTTTAACCAGGAAGTACATGTGACTCTGCTTTATGGACTGCAAACCTCTGTACATTCAAGAGGATCTCACCAAAGAGTTCTAGAAGTACAAAAATTCCCTGACAGAGCCTGACCGTGTGTCCATTAATGGGGACAGCTAAGAGCTCCCATGCCATATTTTCCAGATGGATTCATTCCAATACCTGATGCTTAGCCACTCTGAATCCTTGCCTTTTCACTTTTCGGCAATCTCTGAACTGGGTCATTAGGGGGAAAAGTAGAGAGCAGTGTAATCGAGATTAGATGGGACAATCAGCACCACAAAAGGAATCTCGATACTGCTGGCAGCATGGCAGGCCAACACCAAGGGCTGTTCCAGCCTTAGCAAAAACTTTAAAAATAAAGTAAATGGCATATCAAACAACATTTTATTTGTTATTGTCTCAGCAACCCAAGGCAGAACTCTATTCTGACAGCCACATTTTCACAGGGCAGCATGCATTCGAGTTGTATTTGTTTCCTGACAGTTCAGGGGGCGTTGAGTTCCATAGGCCAGAACGCTCGCCTTTGGCTCACTGCTTCTCCCTGGTGCATCTTCACAGCCATTTCCTCACAGCTTAAGGTTTCCAAGCACACTGGGAGTTTGTGTTAGGAAATATTTAGTTGCACTAAAATCTAAGAACATACAAGGTACCCCAGGCAGAATGGAGCAGATTTAATTTTATTCTTAAGAAATAGCTACCTACCCTATTTTAAAACCACACACACAAAGCTAGAGAATTGCCATATGCCTTCCAAGTCTAGTGAAGGGTACAACGTTAGTATACTTAGCTCCTTCACGCTCACTGTAATGCTATATATAATTAAATTATGGCCTCCATTCCAGCATCAGGTTTAGCCATCATTTGTATGAGACAAAGTCCTGTGAATAAAATAAAAATTATATTCTGTCCTCTGATCCATACTGATGTCAGATATTTCTCAGATTTGATTAAAATTTACACAAGGTACATGTCTGTATGGGACATGGAATTGACCAAAGTTGATAATTGTTTAATTGAGTGATAGGTAGGTGGGGGGGTTCCTTATGATATTCTCCACTTGTATATTTGCTTGAAGAATTCTATAATCAAAAAATTAAAATAAAAATCTGTTTTGCCTTCTCAGAAGAATTATAAATGAAAATCAGAGGAAATAATATGTAAAAGTATTTTGTGAGCAGTAAGGCACTGGAACAAGTATATCTCCAGGGTACCTATGGAATCAAACATGAAGGTGATGTATTCTAGAGGAATCTGCATTTTAATTAGCGCTTTATACTTCCCATCTCAGATAATATTTCTACACTATGGAATTTGAAAACTACGTATTTTATGAACTGTTGATATTATTAAGATCTTTGAATGGATGGAGAAATTTCTTCTAATGGGACTAGGACTTGTTTCCTAAAAGCCCAGAGGCCTCTATGCTAATCCTTCCTCCCTCTATAATTGTTTATTTATTTGAACCCTGTTTCCTAAGTGTTGGTTAAGCCTCAAGCCCCTGCTGTCTGCTGTCCCTGCCTTGGCTCCGCTGGATGACCAAACCTGAAGCAGGATTTTTCCATTGCTTTTTTAGCCCTCTTGCTTATATATCAAAATCTTTGGCCTCAATCTCACACCACATGACTCTGTATAGAAGCCATACCTTTTGCCCAGATGCTACCAGGTACCCCCTATGTTAACTCACTCAGTCCTCAACTATTTGTTGACCACCTCTTTTGTGATACCACTCCTCCAAGTGCTAGGGAGCAATACAGTTAAAAATTCCTTTCCTAGTGAAATTTTTCTCTGTAGATTTTGTCTTTGAATAAGTAAATAATGCAGCTTCAGAGAGTGATAAGTGCCAAGAATGAAGTAAACTGGGGAAGGACAGATTTGGGTAGCAATTGTTAAGGAAGGTCTCTCTGAGAAGGAAGTATTTCAATAGAGACCCAAGATGAGAAGGAGAAGGTGGTAGAATTGGTGGAAGATACCAAGCAGTACATGCAAAGGCCCTGATTCACGAATGAATTTAGGGTCAAATAACCAGGAGGTTGCCATGGTCAAGAGTCAAAGTCCCAAGAAGTGAGGCTTCAGGATGAGGGCCAGTGGCTAGATACTATAGGGATTGGGAGGACGTGATACAGAGTTTGGATTTTAAAGACTTGATGCGGCTACTGTTAATGTTACTACCAGTCTGTCTAATCAGGTGTTGCTATGTCATCTGAGGCTGGGTAATCAAATAGAAGCTGCAGCTCATTTCATAACGCTCAAAGAAAGGGCATTCATAATAAGTAAATTGTTGCTATTTCCCATAATTCATGCCCAGAAGAAAAGAGAGAACACTTCCATTGTGTTCGCCATCACTGACTGATGCCTACTGTTCACTGAACATAATCCTTAAAACTGCCGGAAAGCAAAAAATGTTCCCCCATCCCCAGCTGTGCAAGCCTGTACTTACCATATTTGGACACTAGATGGTGACTGTATATCAGTACTGTGAAACAGGGAGTTTTCCATTTGACAAAATCATCAAGGAAACAGTTAACATATAAAAGACACAAAATAGATGTGCATTTAAAATTCCTTTGGTTGAAAATAGCAGCAATTGAAAAAGAGATAGAAAAGACATCATACCCTACAGCCTGCTTTTTGGTCAGTTTCATTTTCCTTGGGAGTATTTTTGGCTTCTTCAAGAATGTTCTTGTGCTATGGAATACTCATGTAAGAGAGAAACTCCACAGGTCAAGACTATGACTCTGGGGTTGAGTCCTCCTACTCCCCATTCACTCTGCCCCTCATTAGGTTCTCCCTGGGATATTTTCTTCTTGAGCTCTCAGGTTTTCTCTGGCTGATTTCATTCACTTCCACGGCTTCCAACTATGGAATATTTATTATTTATGCTAATGATGCTCTAGTTAATATCTTCAGCTGGTATTCTCCAGACCTAAAATTTTAGCTGCCTTTAGATAGAAGATAGATGGCCTTAGGTACATCAAACTCCGTGAACTTTAAAACCAAACTCATAATCCCTCCTTTGCCATTTCCTTCCCTTGGAATACTTTCCTTCCTAGCACAGTTAATGATGTTGCAACTTAATCAGTTGCCTTGGAGAAAAACCTCTGACTTATTGATTTCCACCTACTGCTCATTCTCCACATCCACTGTTCTTGAGGTACTATTGACTTCACCTCTGGAATATCTTGCAAGTACACTTATTCCTTTTTATTTTCTCACCTCTGTCATTGTTTCCATTCATGTAATAAATCTTTAACTGAAGCCTGTTTTCTTTTTTGCAATACATTGTTTACACAGCCTTTGGAAAAAATATCACCAAAATTTAGATCTGAGCTAGTCAGTTCCTTGCTTTAAATTCTTTTGCACAGAAAATAAAGTCCAAACCCCACATTCTACAATTCAAATCCTTTAAGTTATAGCTCCACCCAACTTCCCAGCCTCTTTCTGGTCTCTCTCCACCACGCAGTCATTTGAGCGTGAGCGTCCCCGGTTGGGCCATGGACTGTCATGACTGTACTTTTGCACATACTTCTTGTCCTAGAATTCCCCTTCCTTCCCCTTTGGCCTCCACTTTTCATCTTCCTTACAAAGGTGTAATAAAGCTAAGCTTTTCCTTCCATAAAACTTGAAGAAATGGGAGATTTCCTCCTTGGGACTCCCAGTGATCCTTGGACACATATCCACTGTAATGTCTGTCTTGTATCACTTTGTATGCCTGCATCATGCCACTGATCTGAGACTCGCTTTCCATCAGAAAGTATCTTTTGCTGTCTTTGCATCTCCAGTAACTTGCACAAGTCTTGGAATATCTCTGGTTCTCAATAACTTCTTCTAATGAATGTGCAAATGAACAAATCCTGATGCCCTCTGCATCTTTTCCAGGAGTCAGGAAATGCCTTTTCCTGTTCCTCTTTCTCTTCCACTTGTGCTCATTAATATTTTCACATGAAAAAAAAGAGAGAAAAGGATATCTGGAGACACTATCTTTCAGATGCAGAAGGCATCTGAAATGGGAAGCTTTCCAGAAATGGGAAGCTTTAGAAACCAGAGAAGAAGTAGGAGCAGAGGGCACAGGCAGAGTCCCCAAAGCCAAGGAGCTGAAAGGAGCCCCAAGTGCCACATCCACAGTCTCCTTCCCTCACTGCACACACACAATGGTGGCACTGACAGAGGGTGAGCCTTGTGAACTGACTGACTATGGGATTACCTGAGGTCCAGGAACTGAATGTATTGTTCAGCTCTCTCTTCTCAGTGATTGGCACTCAGCCTGAATAAGCTGATGCTTGGCATGTGACTGAATCTCCATTGTTTATTTTTTTAATGGCAGACTGCAGTCTTGAGTTAACATAATATCTAGAAAAGTTCATATTTTGGGAAGTAAAAGGAGCAAATATGAGTGATTGTGACTGTATCAAGTTATCTGTGATGACTGGGTGGAACCCATGGCTAGATTTTGCTTCATTGGGTAATTTGAATGTCTGGAAAGAAATATGTGCATGACATGCATACCTTCACTTGAAATGTATTGCTCAGTCTGGATGCTCACTGTGTTTCTTTATTGATTCAAACAAAAGGAACAGAAAAGTAAAAAGTTAGACTTTCTCTCTGGGCAGAAAAATATATTTCCTTGTCTAGTCACATAGGTACATTTATTTGACATGAGGTAATAGAAGCACAGGGATTTCACTCATTTAAATTTTATTAAAACAAACTTCAAGCTCTTTAGTACTGGTAGGAATTCTTTTCAGGGCTCAGATATTTCTTTAAACATGTGACCTATCTGCTGCCTAGAGATTCCTTCTGTAATGACATTTTTTTTGAACAGGAAGTTGGTTAAACATCATATGCACCCCACACCCTTGTGACTTCTGGGAAGAGTATAGTTCTATTACTCTCTATCAGCAGCTCTTTATCAAGGTGTGCTTCTTTGCAAACCCCATCTCAGAGTGTCTGTCAGAATAATAATCACATGTTTGCATAAGGTTTTATATTATTCAAAATAGGTACACTTTCACTCATTTTATCCTTTTAATAGTAAATTAAGTGGTACCAATGAACCCATTTTACTGGTGAGGAAACTGAGGATTAGAGATGTTTTTAAGCCAAGTTTGTACCAATAATAATATAAGTGATGAAATTAGGTTCAGGTTTTAGGTTTCAGATTCCCCATTTGTTTTTTACCCATATCACTGCTCAGCTGTCCTAAGATCAGTTCATTAGGTAAGGTGGCTTTTGGGTGAGAGCTAGTTTTATTAAGCACTCCTGGAAATGGCATCCTAATAACAGTATCCCTGGCTAATAACCTTTTCCTTCTTATTCATGAAATAGAGAAGCTCTTATAATTATTAGTCAGTCTCTGCTCTGTACTCAAGGCCCTTGAAAATGAACACATGGGCACTGGTGTTACTATTCTGGGGCAGAGCATTAATAATTAGTTATTACTTGGGGAAAAGGGCAATACTTCATCAAAAGACAAAGTGCAAGCTTTGATATCTTTTTGTGAAGATGCTGGAACACTTCTAGTACCTGCTTCTAATCTAAAGATTAGTTGGCAGCTTTGCTCTTTTTCTTGTGAAATATCTGTTCTTATGGGAAACCAGTATCAACACATACTGAGAATTTTTATGTCTTAGTAAAGGTCGTTCACTGATATTTGTAGTATTTCCCAGCACCTACCACATTATTATCAGGCAAATTCTAAATTTACTCAGAAATAATGTTATGAAAAGAATTCTTTAAATCGTAACATTGCACAATGGGATGAACATCCTTGCTACTGAGAAGTCTCCTATGACTCACTTTTTTATTGCTTTGAAGTGGCTTGGAGTGGACCTTGCCTCAGAGCTGGAATTTTAAGAGGAAAGCTTTAATGTCACCACTGTGATATTTCCAGACAATGTGCCCAGAATGGGCAAGACTTAGTTAGCATCAGAAAACCAAGGAGGAGGAGAGGCAGTTCTCATTTGGGGAAGGTAGAGGGATACATGTCACCTCAGGTACTCAAGACTGTCTGATCTCACACACACGGAAGAAATCAGCAACAAAAACCAAAAACCAAACACAAGAGCAACATCAACAAAAGTACTGCATGGATTCTGAGACAGCACACTCCAGATGGGGCCAGCAGCTTGAACAGGGGTGATGGAAAGGCTGAGAGGGAGGAGACAGGTGGCCTGTGAATATTCACACGTCCTCAGGAGTCAAGTAGCCTCCAGGAATTGTAGGCAGAGTGAAGAAGGAAGCTTTGCTTTGGATGGGACCCAGCCTTGGGGTTGCTGAAGCCAGTGCCTCGCCTAGCTTAGGCTCCTTAGGTTGCTCCCAAATGGAGCTTAAGGAGAGCAACTGAGGAGGGAGTTGCCAGATCCCCATGCTCTTCCGTGTGTGTCGGCGGGGTGGGGTGGCGGAGGTGGTGGTGCTGGCACGTGTTTAGGACTAGTCTGAGAAACAAATGGCTAATGTTTAGAGAAAGAAACAACCCCAGAACAGAAAGGCTTAGGTCATTACTGAAGCTCAGGCACAATTTGAACTACAGAGCAACCCAGGGAAGAAACAGAATGACCTCATTCCAAGTGAGAATTTTAATGCAGAAGCAATAGCTGTCCAAGCAGAGAGGACACGCAGTAAGAAGGAAGCTTCATAGCCTTACAGCCTGAGCTCATAGATCTGCAGGGGAGCTGTGATCGCTGGTAGGGCATGTTCATCTTCTCCTCCCAGTGCCACTTACACAGGAGTATTCAAAGATTATATTTGGATAGAGAGAGTACAGGCAAGGGATGCCTCCAGCAAAGATGTGAGCAGACCACCAGGTGCAAGCAGACTTGGGGGGACAGCCTCAAGGAGCCTCCTCAGAGACTGACCCCAGGGGATACTTGTGAGACATTTAAAGACAGAAGGACATTGTGGGCTTTCTGGCTACTTCAGTGTTGATGTTTGTCAGTTACTTTTTCTGTTAAAACTAATTTTGTGGGTTTTTGGTTTTTTTCTTTTCTTTTCTTTCTGGAAGTGTGCTTGCAAGGTCTACTTGGTTTGTATTGATTTGGCTATTCAAAGAAGAGGTTTTCCTGGATCTTTGTGGGTTTAAGGCAAGAGAAATTGGACAGGCTAAAGCAACCTAAGCTTTCACTGGTACTGTTTTTCTTTTTCTTTTTTTTCCTGGATGCTAGCTTTGACAGTAGGCTCGTATGTGTTAATCAGTAATCTAGTTCTGGATATGCATTAAATTAGGCAAAAGTATGGATTGCCCAAAAGGTATTGCTATGTTGTGTTACCATGAAATTAAAAAAAAAAACAAAAACAAGACACGTCTCTGTCATTCAGAGAGTTGGGGAAACAAAACATGAGCAATGACAAATTACAAAGAATTAAGAAATATAGACATTTAGGCTATTAGAAAGTCCCATTTCTTCTCTTTCCTTCTCTTATTTAAATTTTGTTGTGTCAAAATATACCACATGCCTATATACAGTCACTCAGGAAAGTTCTGGTAATTATGAACAGAGTAAAACAATAAAACTCTGAGAGGCTAGCTTCTTAAGTAAGTAAGATCTTGTAGATCTCTCGCAAGGAAGTAAGTTATTCTAAAATTAGTAAGATTGACAGCACCAGATGAGAACAGCAGAGAGTGAATATTGGGCTAAAATATTTTAGGACCATTTTATAGAAGAGGAAGAATTTAAACTGGGGCACAATGATGGATAAAATTTGGTTAGGAGAAAAATAAGGACAGGATGAATGAAAGTGTGGAGAAAGAAAAGCCAGTAGATAAATAGATCAGGACGTGGAGAGTGGAGGTTAATATTTGGAAATGAAATTGAAAGAGTTTGAAGCATACTTTTGGAGGGTCTTAATGACAGTTAGGAATTGGGATATGGCTCTTCTGAAGAAACAAGGATTTATTAATGTAGCCCTTTATTGCCATTTTAAAGAAAAATTTATCCTAAGCCTGGGAGGATATGGGCATGTTCACAGCACATTCATGGCGCAAAGGTGTGTGTGTTTACTACTGTAGAAACTCCACACCAACTGCCATCATCTGTGTGAAAAATACTAGAATAGCCATTTTACATTTACAAAGAGAACTAGAGTCATCTGAAAATATGGTGGATGGAGGCTGGCCAAAAGTGTTTTGAGATGGTGTCAGATGCCAGCATATCCTCATCAGCGCTATGACGTGACATGGTCCATGCCATAATCAGAAAGCAATGCCTGCTACATTTTAGAAAGTGCTTTTAAATGTCAATATAATTTTGAAGACAAATACACTTCACAGCAGAATTCCAGTTTGTCTGCTAGTTGATGCTTTTTGTAAGCTCTTAACAGATTTAACCTAATTAATACCTGAGGGCGAGGAAGGGAAGGCTCTACTTTCAATATTATTACATGTATTATTACAATATGTTTCATGTTGCATTTAAAAAAATATATTTAACCAAAACTAGTCTCTTCTTATATGATTATTAAATTACCTTGGGCTATGGATATTGGCTAGACAGCTAGGTCTATGATATTAGAATTCATCAGTGTCCTGAGTTATACCTGCTCTCAAAAGTGAAGTCTACATTTGTGCCCTTACAGTATATGTTTGTAAAATGTTACTTACAAATTAATCTTTAAGGTTAATTGAATGATATGCTATTGGGCATATTTTTAATACAGAATGCTGGCTTTTTCTTTCTTATTTAGAAAGTGCTTTTGTACCTTTCTCTTCCCCTCATAGGAAATATGCCTGCTTTGTTTGTAGTTTTCAGTCACTAATATTTCTTTGATGGGGATTAGATGTAAAAGGCCATGTCCTCAGAGGCAATGTGACTCAGAGAGTTGAGTACAAATTAATCCCACTTCTGCCCCTTGGTTCCTTATGGCTGCCACTGGGTTCTGAAACCCAACCAACAGTCTTGGTGATTCCATCTATGAAATACAGATTAGCAGGGAATCTTAGGCAATTTGTTTCCCTAACATTGCTTAAAACTTTACCTTCAATTTTTCCATCCCTCATGACTCTTTTTATATTGGCTCATCCTTCCAACACTATTATTTCATATTCTTTATTTCTCTGCTGTTTTAAAAATTCATACTTACTATATTTGTGTTGGGCCTCTTCTGACCTGTTCATTCTCTCTCTCTTTCACTGCTCAAGAGAGAGGTTGGTCTGTGGTCAGCCATCCTCCCAGTCTCTGCTCATGGCCTGACACTGATTGGGCACAGAGAGGGAGCCTGGGAAAAAGGGAAGTGTCTCTTCACTTAATTCCCCATGGCTCTTGGCTTCTGTGTTTACCTGCCAACATCTGTGGGCACCAGATGTCCTCTTTTCAGCATCTATATTGGTCAGATTTTCAGCAGAAAAGAGAAGTTGCATTCAAACTGAGACAGGAAAAAGAGGGAAATAGAGTTGGATGAGGAGCCATATGTTTCTGCATCATATGATAAGTACATTTAAAAACAGGCCAGATAAATAAATCTGTATTTGAGATGATAATTTATATAAAATAACCTGGAGAAGAAACAGCCACTGAGGAAACATGTACAAGATTCAACATGAAACCAAATGCCAGTGTTCAAAGGGATCATGATCTTTTATCTATTTCTGAAAAGTTTATCTTGCCCTTTTGCATCTCTTGAAAGCTAAGAATTTCCTTCAGCTCTCTCAATCCCTGAAGGACTAAGAAGACACTTATTTGGGGACTATGTGGTGATCATGCTGGGATTCACTTTAGCTTTTCCCAGTGTAACAAGACCAACTGTACCACCTATTGGTGGCTGCCCTTGCCTGGCTGCTGGACCAAACAGCACCTCATTCTAATCTTTAAGACATTTTAGGTGAGATCATGAGGAATTCAGGGCCAGGAACAAAGATGAATTAGGTGCTGAGAGGTCAGATACATATTTTAGAAGCAATAATATAGAGGAAATTAGAAATATAATAAGGAAATAAAGCCATGTCTAAATTATGATCAGTAAACATTACCTTAACTAAGCTGACAGATTTCAGCATACTGACAGTCACTGTGAGGTTACTTTTTTTTAAATTGAATTATAGTCGATATATTTCGTGTTAGTTGCTGTGAGGTCACCTTTTGAAGACTAGTTTTCCTTCTAACCATGTTAATTGGTAAATGTTATGGTTAGTACTAAAAGTTGGATTAAGAAAGTAGTGTTATCCCTGGAGGCCACAAGAAATTGCTGACATTTGGGATTAGCTCAGGGTTCAAGAAGCCCAAGGCTTCCCTCTCATCATTCATATCTTTCCCCTTCTTCCTAACTTTTGCATACTATTTGAGACAGAGACAGAAATAATTGGGAAGTACACGAAAGAATGAGCAATGTGGCTTTAAGTTTGACCTGAACAGAATTTCTCAAGTCTCATCCATTGTCATATTAATGTCATGAACCTTGACACATTTACGTATTGGTAACAGTGGACTGGAGTCAGGAGACCTGAGTTTTGGTCCTGACTTTGCCAGTTATTTAAGTGGTGAGTCTTGGACAGTTGTTTCATGTCTCAGTTTCCATCTGTTAACTAAGGAATTTGATCTAGATGCTTATTATTGCCATTATGTTCTATGATGTGAATGAAGGGTTTGCTAACATAGTTAGGGAAAGAAATCCAGCCACATTGCTTCTCCCGTTTGTCTCTGATTTTCTGTCATTCATTCAGGCAGAATACTTTTTGCCTCACAATATGGCAAGCAAAACAAGGTGAGAGGACAGGGCAGTGGGTGGACCTATCCTTTATTCCAACATAATGTGCCTGGAAAAGTGGGTCCCAACAGTCTATAACTAGTATGGATCTCATAGTTCACCTGGGCCATATTTTAAGATTCAGGTAAAGAGAAAGTGGCTGAGAAAGGTGAAGTGACTAGTTTAAGGTCAAGCAGTGGCAAATGGAAGGGTACTGTCTTAGTCCCTTCAGGCTGCGATAACAAAATACTACACACTGGGTGTTTATAAACAACAGGAAGCTGGAGCCAGGATGCTCGTGTTTTGCAGGGGAGGGGCCTCTTCTGGGTTGCAGACTCGCTGTCATGTGCTCACAGGGTCAAGGCCGTGAGGGATCCCCTAGGGTCTCTTTTATAAAAGCACTAATCCCGTTCATGAGGACTCTGCCCTCAGGACTTAATCACCTCTCAAAGACTCCACACCCTAATCCCATCACACATTAGGATTTCAACATATAAATTTAGGGGGACACAAACATTCAGCCTATAGTAAGAAGGAAATAAAATCCATGTCTTTTGACTATTAATGCTATGATGTCTTTCCTTACATCTTACTACGTTAATTTTCTTTCTCATATTGAAAACATTTGAAAACCTTTTCTATAGTACACTAAGAGCCAGGTGTGGAAGCAAGAAACACAAACCATAAATATGGAAACTTCATTAGCAGACAGATTTAACAAAACTTGCTAAAATATTAAATTTTGTACTATGAGGGAAGATTTTTACATTGTTACAGTTATTGAGAAATAGTTAATCACAAAGTAACTCAAGCTATTGCTATACAGATTTCATTATAGTCGTAATGTTGATTATTGCCATTTACTCATAGAAATCAAAATTATTATCACAATTCAAAATAATGAAAACTCATACAATCCTTAGAGTGTCTTAAAGTGTTATAAATAACATTTATAATTTGGCAATAGCAAAAACTTCAGTGTCTCCTTATAAAATTAGAGTATACCCTTCATTTCGTAGAAAGTTTCTACACAAACATCAGTGCTGAATAATTGCAAATATTTAGATATAAAGAAAAACCTTGCAAAACCAACATCACAGCTATGTTTTAAAACCAAGTCTCTTTTACTGTTCTTAAGGGAATTGTAAATGTTTAATTGCAGCTTACACAAAACGACTGTGTTGAAAGCAGCATGTCGTTCAAGCACTAAAATGCCTCCCCTCTTGTAATGCACGTGGTGCTTCAAATAACAGATCCTCTGAGAATAAAGCTGGTCTTGGACTCTGGACTTGCCAGTGCTGGACTGGAAGGAGTGACGGATGAAAAGGAGGATGCAGCAGAATAATTTAAAGTGTATTTTGTGTGTATGGGAGCACCAGAGCTTGAGCAAACAGAGGACTACTTCCCTCCCACTCCAGTTTTAAGATTCTGTTACCCTGAAGTGGAGTTGCTGCCTATCACCTTGTCCATTGCTAACTCAAGATTCTATGCTACTGGGCAAAGATCAACTCAGAGTAGAAAAGAATGTGTCCCAGGCAAGCCAAGTGTGAGACGACTTGATTGGAGGAGAAGAAATAATGACAGCTACTCCTTTTGAGCACATACTCTGTGTAAGGCACTATGAGGTAAAGTTATTATTCCCAACAAATTTATATGGATATTACTATCTCCCATTTTCTTAAAAAGACAGAAAAATTCGTTAAGGTTAGATAAATTGCCTAAACCCACAAAACTGCGAAATATGCAAGCTGGGAATCTGGCCACATCTATATGGTTCGAGAGCTCTTGGTTTTTCCTCTAGTCTGTGTACTACATGGTGCTGATCTAGAATATGTTATAAAGCTACTATATTATTCTTTCTTTGAGCAATTTTCTGAAACAGGGGTACCATTGGAATATAATCTTTCATAATGAGTTTTCCATCTCTTTCACATGGCACATTATAGTAAATACCTCATCTGTCTTACCATTGTGAAGCTTATTGAGAATTCATCACTGGGATAGCTATCACCTCCTCCCAAGACCAAAGCCCTTGAAATTAAATATGATCCCTTATGCTTTATGTACTTTAGAGAGAAAAATAACTTTCTTGTCCTAATAACCTTTAAAACTGCTTTTATACTTACAAGTGGAAACTTTGAGTAATTTCCTGTCTTTGGATCTATTGTGCAAGGTGAGGAGCCATTGGTCATTCCTGCCATGTTGTATGTCTTCAAGAGGCTTCTGTAATCCTCATAACATGAAGTATTCACTACTCCTTTTCCTCATCTGATACTCCTAGACATTTTCTAACAGGGATAGATGCACTGTATCACATACTAGTCTACATCTTTCAGCTATACCTCATGGGATTTCTAGTTAGAATTTCCCTTCTTTCTATGCAAACTTAAGGAAAACTTACCCAGAAATCCCACACACTCAGTTAGCAAAATCATAGATCATTTCTGTGTACTGACAGCGGTTGAACAAGTGCAGGAAAACAGATATAACCTTGCCAATTAGGGAAGGGACATATACACATGATCAGTGGGGTTTAGATAATGACTAAGTAGCCAAATTTTAAGGTCTGTTAAGAAACAGAAAAGAAACAACTTGATCTTGTCAAAAATGAGAAGGTACTTGTCACTTACAAAGAAAGAATTTGAGATGAAATATCAGGAATGTGGAGCTGAGAATAGGAGGTCATTCTCATCTGCCTGACCCCTTATTTTCTATTGTTCTGTCACTGAACCCTGGTTCAGGATAACTGGAGGCAGTGGAGGGTACTGAAAAGAAACCCTGCCATGAAATCTGAAATCATGGGTTTAGGTCTCAACTGTACCATGTATCTAATTTTGTGAAGCAAATTTCTGATTTTTTATGAGCCTAAATTTGCATAGCTGTTAAACAGAAATTACAACCCACTTTACCCACTTCACAGGCATTTTTGAAGATAAAGTGGAAAAACGCCTTGTTAATTTTAAGAGAGTATTAGAAGGACTGGCTGCATAATTTGTGGGGCCCAGTGAAAATTCAGATTCAGGGCCCTTTGTTCAAAGACTATTAAGAATTGTAAGATGGTGATAGCATAGCATTACACCGAAGACAGGGTCCTTATAAGCCTAGAGTCCTGGATGATTACCTAGAATTTATGTCCAAGAAGCCAGTCTTATTAATGGTAGTACAGGATGCCTCTCCTTGCTCCACTCGTTGTCTTACTGTTGCTGTACGAATTGAGTGTCCACCCTCATTGCTGTAGCAAGACTACTTTTTTTGTCTTTCTGATGTCCTGCTTGGTTGCAGAGCATTTCCCCTTAGAAACAAGTACTTAGGAATCGTACAAGTGAATAGGAAGCTTGACTTAGTTAAACTATTATCACTATATTTCTGGTACAGTAGGGGTTAAACAAGCTTGATCTTGACTTCTCTAATGATAGTTAATCATTGTTAATGGTTGAGTCTTTCCATGGGGAACTGAATTATGAGTTTTCACTCTGCAGCTTTTAGAACACAGTCTACTCTCCATTTAGGGCCTTCCTGTTTCTCTTTAGCAGATCAGCTGTCGTGTTAGGAGAGAATGTGGTAGTTGCCTGAAAAATTCCCATTCATCCTTCTCTCCAAGGACATTCGATCCTTCCTCAGGGAAATCATTAGTTATCCATTTGTGCCCCGGGATGCCAAGAGCACTAATAAAGTCTCTGGAAAATTGTGGTAGACACACAAGAAGATAAACAAGAAATGGAAAAAATCCAGTAAGTTGATTCCCCTGCAGGATGGTACTAAATTGTTTACTATAACTTGGGCTTCTTTTTAGTCTACTTTTAAATACAATTTTATAAGCTTCTTCAAGGTCAGGAAGTTTTTTTCTTGGCATACAGCAAAGAGAATATTCATTCATTTATTTAAATCTTTATTCCTTTGCATGGACTTACATTCCCTACTACTACTAGTTGTATTTTCTTCCTTAGTGTTACACATCCCAAATATTTGTAGACTTCTTTGGTCTTTCTCCATAACTATAAAGACCAGCTATACAAGTTCAATGGTTTTTTCTTTGTCTATCAATCAATCCTGCCACAATCATCACCACTGCTCATCTTGAAACACTTTCCTTTCACCTGCTCTATGTTGCTGAACTGATCCAAAGAGCATGAGAAACTTTTGGTTCTTATAGAAATCTATTCATAACTCCAGATATTATTTTGAAATTGTCCCTAACTAATTTTGGTCTTTTTTTTTTTTCTGCCAGGTTTATTGCTATGAAGTAGTATACTTGCTGGGTACCAGACAGGATTAGCTAGATGGTATTGGTCAGCAGTGCCCAAACCAAAAAGTTGAAACAAGTGAACCATGCATTGAATTTTACAATGAAGGGATCAATCTCACCAAACTCTTAATTTGTTCAGCCCGTGGTCTTGAGACAGTTTCTCTGGGTGTGGGAGTTGTTGAGATGCACTGCTTGGATCTTCTTTCAAAAAGGAATTTATTCTAAAGCTGTAAGGCATGCTGTTAGCTTAAAGCATTCAACTATAGCTCCTTTGGGATCTGCCATGGCATTTAGGCCAAAGTCACCATCTTCCCGGGTAGCTCTTGGCCACATGATTGAGCATGATAGGAGTACTAGGGTCTGGCCATTTCTGCCTAGTGCAGGGCTCCTCTTCCAGGCACTCTTGCTCCAGAGTGTCCTACTGGCTGGGCATAGGTTTTGTCAGACTTACATCACAGTGTGGGGCTCACCTGGCCCCACCTGTTTTCTTCCCTCTTCCTGGTCACAGGTGTCAGATCTGCTGAGTCTTTAGAAGGCTTTTCCTGTTCAGTCTGCTCTGTCCCACTTTATCCTCTGTGAGTATTATTACAAAGTAATCCATTCAGTTCTAGACAGAGAAGAAATCCTGTGTCTGTCTAGGCATGGACTACCTTAACCACCTGCTCTGTTTCAGGGACCACCCTCAGGAGGCTTATGAGTGCCTCACCTCAAACAGGGCTCTGCTTCTCTCACCATCCTTGGCTTCTCACCAAGGCAGAAAACATGAATCCTGTGGCTTCCTCAGCATTTGCCAAAGAGGAAGGTGTGCACCATCAAGATGTAGAGAATTAATTCTCCACAGTGTAAACTATGAGGGGCAGGAGCCAGGTGGGGATCAGCAAAGAAATTACTCCCTTATGCTTTTTGCCTGAATTGTTTGGGAACACAGCCATCCTACACATCTCTCTAAAGTCATTCGGGGAGAATGAGCAGTCAGTGGGTCTCCATGTAAAGCTGTGGCCAGGTTAGTAATGCACTCCCTTAAGTGTTCTCTCCCTCCTTTAGTGCTTTTTCTTTTTCTCTTGATTTGCTAGAATTGCTCTTCCTAATGTTAGCAATAAGCTTTTGATTCAGTATTTCTAAGGGAAAGTGGGCTGAGATAAGCATCACTGAATATTGGTATTATTCCACCTACCTGAGACTCTACAAATCACTACTTTATTCAGACCATCTTGATACGCAGCCTGGCATAACCTCTCTATTTGTTATAAAAGAGCAAAAAATATTCAACATTTTAGAAGCATTCTAGCAGAGAAGGATTCAAAGACATCTGCTTCTGACTTGCTATGTGTTTGTATAACTGATTCTCAATCTGTTTAGGCATAAGATATTGTTCTGTGGTTTATGATGTGTATTAGTAAATGTTTATAGTTATTTTAATGATAGATGGATTTTCTATTTTTATTTTATCCACACATTTGTATGGAGGATGGTGGGTCTTCAGTGTCCCACCTTAGATTTGAACATTTGCTGTTGCATTTAGGAGTTGTAGAGTGATAAAGCAACAAGATCAGAGTAGAGTTATATGGAGTTTAGTCTGGAGGTCTATGGAATTCCAGAGGGAAGAGTAGACATTGCATGTGAAAGACTGTGGACATCTGGACATTAATATTAAAGCAGATCCCAGTTGAGACAAGGAAGATCCCAAACAATTCTCTAACTTGGGAGTAAAGGAGGGAAGGAAGCTGGAGGAATTTGATGAGTGTACCCCAAGGAGTCGATGTAACTGTGCAAATCTCCACTCTTCATTCCTTCATAGTGAGATGAAGAGAACCGTATATTTATTTGAACATGTATGAAACATCTGCTATGTGACCATGCAAAGGATTCTTCATGCATGGTCCCATTAACCCTCTTAATCTGTATTGTATGCATGCTTCCTCACTTCTGTAGAGGAGGAAAGTTATATTCAAAGCGTTAAGTGCTCGATGATGCACACCTTCTATGTGGCCAAACCAGCATTTAAACCAGAGTTTTCTGACTCTAATACCTGTGCTGCCTGATATATATTGTCCTCATGTTTGAAGACTCAGTGATAGAGGCATTAGAGGACCATACAAGGCAGTCTATAACGAAGATGTCAGGACTGGCTAAAGATTTTCTTCTACCTTCTCTTTTTTCTTACAGATATGAGTAATATCTACCTTTGACATGTCAAAAAATGGTTAATATCCAGAGCCACCATGACGGCTGACAGTATGTTGATGGCAATATTTTCATGCTTTAGGACCAAGGAATATGAGCAACCCTGGTCTAAAATATGAGAAGAATTTTTTGTAGCAATGATGTATAATTTCCAAATGTAAAGCTCATTCCCTATCATGTCATATTTGCTGTCTTTTACATTGGATAATTTTTCCTGTATATTTATAATGGAGTTGTTTTAGCAACTTCTTCTCATGGTGTCTTTACTTTAGCTATCACATAACTCCACTGAACATAGGAAATAGTCTAAGAATGAGGAAAATTGTTTATAGGCTCGCCAGTGCAGCTGCAGGGGAGTTGAAGCAATTTCCTATGGCATCATTTTAAATGCTTTTACTAAAGTAAGAAAGCAGTTCATAGAATTAAATTGGACTCTTTATTCTGTCAGAAAAATTATGATCATTCTATAAAATAAAAGTTATATTCAGGCTGATACTAGCATGTTATTCTGCAGTGGGTGGGACTCATACTTTCAAAAGAGTGAGGGAGAAATGCCTGTTGGGGAGGGAGCCAAATTTTCTCACCCTTTGCTGAAACTCATTTTAAGCTTTCCTCTCATTCTTGGCTCTAACAATTTGCTACATTATTATTTAATCATGTTACCGATTCATCTTACTCTAAGCATAAAGATGAATCACAAAACTGATTAGAGGTGATTCCTTACTTTGCATGAATATTTGCTATACAACGACTTTGAAGAGTTTATTGAAAATAAAATTTTCTTGGTAAAGACATCTGTTTTGATATACACATCTGGGCATAGCAGCCATCCTTGACATACCAATGACAGGGGCATAAGAATTGGTGACTTCAGGGGCCACCAGGCAAGTACTAAACCCTGCAGTGGCTCTACTCATCTTGTCTTTGCTGCCGGATCCTATACTGGATCTTCTTCACCCCTGTAAGCCATTCTCCCTCACAGAGCTCAGGGGCCTCTTCACGTTTGTGTGTGTGCCAGTCTGTGTGGACAGAGTGTCTTGTCTCTCTGCCTCACTAGAGTATAAACTCAATGAGGGTCGGGTCTACTATTTTGCTGACTGTGGTATCCCTAGAGCCTAACTCAGTACCTGGCACATGGAAGATACTCTAGAGATCTGTTAAATCCATTAGTTTATTTGTTTACTCATTTGGTTACTTATTCATTGATTCATGTAACATGTATTGTGTGCCTTCTGTAGGACAGGTCTAGGCATTGGAATTAAATGAGGCATTAAAATATGTGTGCATGTATTTGTGCATATGGATTATCTACAGCTCCAGATACAGGTGCTTCTGAGGAATCTGTAGCATTTGTCCCAGAAGCCTTCATGTAGGAACAAGTCATTGATGGAGATGTCATCAATTTTATTCTGTGAGTAAGGGAGCCTTCTTTGCTGGCACAGCTGTGGGTAGTCTTTGGATTAGAGGGTTAAGTGTATTTTTAGCATCTGATTTTAAAATAGAAATTATTATTTTTTAGAAATAATTATTAAAATTTCACCTCTATTTTAGGTCTAACAGTAGCAGAGTCAACTAGCAATGTATGACTCTCCAAGGAGAGTCCCAAGTATGGTGCCAAAAGCAAAGGGTCACAGAAGTCAGAATTGGGCTACAGAGGATCTGCGGTGCGGTTTGGACAGGTCTAGGCTGAGCATCCATAGTGTCCACTCCACCAGGGCTCTTTGCATTGTCGGAAGTGGCAGAGCAGGGAATGAGAAGAAAACTGGCTTACCTCTATTAGTAACAGGGGCCCAGAGAAGTTTAATTTGGTTAATAAATGGAACATAGTCTTATTCTGATACCTCAAGAGAAATTTTTGCTAGACTGATCTGTTGGGACTTGCTGATTCATAAAATAGAGATTGTTTGCTTTTCTATTTCATAAAGTGAGGCTCACCTGTGATAGGTTACATGTTTACAGTAGTACTTTAGTAACTGAAATAATAAGAGCTCTCTTCTTTCTTCCTTGATATATCCACCTTGAGTTAGGAATTCACTGCCAGAGACAAACAGTTCGTAATGTATAGGATTAGATTTTCTCTCTATACCTCATTTTGATGGTGTTTGATGACATTTACCTTTGCTTAGCAGGCATCAGAATAACTGAACACTGACTGATTCAGACACAAGAGTGCTAGTGTAGACCTGTAAATAGTGGATGAATGTTCTTTGGAGCACAAGCCACTAAGGTAACAATTAATTATAGGCAAACTGTGTGTTTAACTGGGAAAGGCTATGCAATTTAGTATTTGCTAAACTAAAGAATATTGTCCAATGTGAAATTCTTTTTAAGTTTTCACCAGTGTTAACAGTCAACATGCCCGCCTCCTCTATTTGTTTAGTAACTTGTGCTTAGTATTATGTAGGAGAGAAAAAAAGTGGAAGGGTCAGACTTTATCCCTAAGAAACTAACAGTATAGGTATGGACAAACATTATGTTTAGCAAGGTCCTGTAAAACCAATAGCTATCGATTATTTGGTGGGTCCCTGCTTTGTGCCAGGCATTGTACTATACATTTTGCTCCTCTGATCTAATGTAATCCTTACCAGAGAATTGCAAAGTAGGAAATATCTTATTTTTGAAATGAGGAAACTGAGGCTCAGAGAGAGAAAATCATTTGGTTATGAGAAAACAACTTGTTAGTGTTTGATTAAAGATTCAAATCTGAACCAAAGCTGTCTTTTTACTGAACTATTAATAACTAAGCAGCTTGTTTAGAAGAGTGTCAGAAAGTTTAAAATCCAAATTGATCTGATACTAGAATAAGCATGCAAAAGCTGTTAGAAATGCATTTTTAAAAAGCTGTGTTTGAGGCAAAAAATCAATGAGGAACAGTGTGTTGATTAGGGCCAACATTACAATATTGACAAGTAATAGTGAGAAGCAGACACCCCCCACCTTTGTTTTGCTTTTCTTGTCTCTGCCAACTAGAATGATCTCCAGGCCACAGGAGGGTAAAACAAATATTGGTTATAGGAGAATTTAAATCTATATGGGTAACAATACTCTAAGACAGAACCTAATGGGTCTAAATGGCTCAGGTCTCCTTTTAGATGAAATGTGCCCTTGAAGAGTAGGACAGCCTCAAACAGATCGATATTCCTGATAGGCTCTCTCATAGCACCTGGTGTAGCAGTGTTTGTTATGATTTATAAATATGTATTTATTTGTGTGGTTATGCCAATGACTAATTTTTCACCTAGCCTCTAAGCTCTATGTTGGTTGGGCCTCCTGCTGTTCCTGTGGTGGCTGAGACAGTGTCTGGGTTGTAGTGGGGACTCAGCACATCTTCAAGACATGAGGGAGTTTACAGAGCCCTTATGGAATCAGTGAGAAATAAAGAGGATGATGATGATGACACTCTGATTTTGAAAAAGTTGTTGATGGCAAAGAGGAGGACACTTTCAATAAGAAATCACAAGCTGGTTGCTGTAGGATAAATAAAGCCGGCAAGAATCTATTGTCTGGTACAAAAAAAGTTTTTGAATCTGAACATTTTTAAGGTATATATATTTTATAGTTTATCATAATTTCTGTCTCCCTCTGCTGTGTTTCCCTTTTTCTTTGGTTAAGTCTTGGAAGCATTTGAGATTAGAGTCCAAAAAAGTTTTGATATTGATCCTATGCAAAGTTCTAGAATACATCATTGACAAGATGGATGGTTTTTAAAAACTTAGAAAGAAAAGAGTGATCTCTGAGAAACAGGACAAGTAATTTCCAACTAACTCCTTTATTTGATGGAATTTAACAGAAAAATGGAGTTAATTGGGACTGTGGAAAACTAATGGATTCTGTCAGCCACGTAATATATTCAACAAGTTTATCAATAATTGACAGCACTGGTGAATCATGTCCAAATGGAATTTTTCAGCATCTTTCTAAATAATATGCTTGTATGGCAATTCTTTAATTGATTAACTTTAGTTGGTATTTTCAGACTTTCTATTTCTGTAGTTGAGAATCTAGTACTTAACAGAATCAGGATAACATTCGTGATCTAATATATAGATTGGGGTAATGAGTTTCTCAAAACAGGATAAAGATAGAAGTTATCCTCCCACAAAAAGATGTTATTAAAAAACAAAACAAAACAATTCTCCTACATAAAATATGGATATGTTTAAAAATTTCTCTACATTATCACGATCATTTCTACTCCTACTCAGTTTTTCCCATTCAGTCTGTTTAAGAACAGTTAGAACATCTCAAGTTCCAAAGCAAAAGGGTGTATATTCCATTTTTTGTCACATTCATTTAAAAAGAGTATATGGAGGATAACATGCTAATGATCTCATCAGTATGTATTCTTCTCCCTCTACCTTAGGATGGATTTGATGACTCTATTGCTATTGAGAAAGACCTTCAACAAGGACCTGGTCTGTGTGATCTTGAAAAAATCATGTCTCTGAGCCTTTACCTCCTTGGGAAATATGGAGTTAATATTGCCTACCTTCAAGAGTTGTTGTGAGCATTATATGAGTTTAAATAAAATCTCTACCCTGTACTGGATGCTGAGTATGTTCAGCACTGTCTTAAGTTCATCAAATGCACTACTTTTTTGTATAACCCACAATAAATTTGATATTAGTAGGATATTTTGCTGTCCCCTCAAGGTTCTGGAAAAGTCAAATCTGTAAATCCAAAATCCTTCTAAGATTTTTCAAAGGAACTCATTTCCCAAGGGCTTACTCAGCCTATTGGATCTTCCTGATACCTTTGTTTGAACTATATTTTGAACTATGTTTTCCAGTTTCCTTTTCAGAGATCACTCAAACCAGTCATTTATGAGTTTAGGATATGGTACTGATGGATTTATAGTGTCCTAGTAAGGAGTTAAATAATGTGTGACACAAAATTTCACCTTTTTTGCTGGCTACTACTTCCTATTACTTCTCTGAACCACCCACTGCTTTTTGCTTGCTTGCTTCTTAGATTTCCCTGAGAATTTGAAATCGGTTGTCTTCTATCATGCAGAACTGTTTATCCTTTTTCAAAATTTCCATATCTGATATCCAGGATCTTGAGATCCCACTTTCTACATCATCATTTACCAAGGTAGATTTCTTTTTTAAAAAACAATCCTATATTTATCAATGTATTGCATTCAGGGAGTTAAAAATCAAACTGGCCTAAAGGGTGTATTTTGAATAAAATATAGTCTCCTGTCCCATTCTTCTTTATTCTCAAGTCTTGCTATTCTAATATATTGGCTTCAGTTCTTTTACATATTTCTTCTACTTTTTCTAGCATCTTTATAAATATTTATACTGTTATTGCTAATTCTGAATTTAATCAGTCGTAGTGATCTTAGATTTCCTAGTTTGCTAATTCAGGACTTAGTACTCTTAATACACCCCTCTCCATACACACATGCACATCGTTTAGCACATACTTAGTTAACTCAGTACTTAGTTTCCACATTATCAAATAGTTAAATATTATCTATTGCTGAGCTTAATACCATACTATGTTTCTTATTGCCTAAATTTACTCTATTATTTTATTGTTGTTATTATTGCTTATATTTCTCTATTTTCCATTTTTCCAAAAATCCTAGTAAAGGTGTCAAATGATTGTATTTCTTCAAATATTAAAATATAAGAAATAACAAACCTATTTTACTTATTTATTTATTTTATTTTTTATTTTTTTGGCATTTGTGAAAATTTATCTATGATATGATGGATATTGTCCAACTGAACTTGAACAGTCTGAGAGAAATCAGACAAATTAAAACAACCCATTCCTGGGAACTGTTCACATCCCATATGTTCTTTTAACAGTAGATAGTCTGTAGTTGTAAGATTTTGGAGCGCTACAACTTGCACTTCTCCTAATTCTTGGTTGAGTTCCAACACTATAGATCTAGTCCAATTTGTTGTTTTACTGTATGCACAGGCCAGCTTAGATATCTCCTTCTTCATTCCCATGGCAAGTCCAGGAACTGGTGGGATGAATGCAGCTACAACTGCAGCATCACGTGGTTCTTTGTTGAGGTTTTTTGATGATAATCTTCTGGTATGACTCTTCCAGAGAGTGCTGATGTTGGAAGTTCTTCTTCATATCGTATCTTAGTTCATTTTCTCAGTAGCCCAATTAGGCTTTGATCCTCTGTATAAACACAAACAGACCCTTTGCCCACACTTTGATATGCCCTTTATACCATTGTGTAGAACTCATTGGAGGTCACCACACAGGAACTGCTTTTTTTTTTTCTTTTTAAGAGAAAGGAATATTATCAGAAAAATGTACCTCCATAGCCGATCATCTGACACCCTTTAAGTGATCAAAATTAAGGATATTTAAAGCATGCATTAATCGTTGATTTACAGTTAGTTTTATCCTATCAGGGAGTAATCCCCCTTTTCTTTCTTTCTTTTCTTTTTGTTATCATTAATCTATACTTATATGAAGAACACTATGTCTACTAGGCTCTCCCCTATACCAGGTCCCCCCGACAAGCCCCCCTACAGTCACCGTCCATCAGCATAGCAAAATGCCACAGAATAGCCACTTGTCCTCTCTGTGATGTACAGCCCTACCCTTTCTCCCACCCCCCCATTACACATGCTAATCTTAATACCCCCATACTTCTTCCCCCCACTTTATCCCTCCATACCCACCCATCCTCCCCAGTCCCTTTCCCTTTGGTACCTGTTAGTCCATTCTTGGGCTCTGTGATTCCGCTGCTGTTTTGTTCCTTCAGTTTTTCCTTTGTTCTTATACTCCACAGATGAGTGAAATAATTTGGCATTTCTCTTTCTCCACTTGGCTTATTTCACTGAGCATAATACCCTCCAGCTCCATCCATGTTGCTGCAAATGGTAGGATTTGCCCTCCTCTTATGGCTGAGTAATATTCCATTGTGTATATGTACCACATCTTCTTTATCCATTCATCTACTGATGGACACAGGTTGCTTCCAATTCTTGGCTATTGTAAATAGTGCTGCTATAAACATAGGGGTGCATCTGTCTTTTTCAAACTTGATTGCTGCGTTCTTAGGGTAAATTTGTAGGAGTGGAATTCCTGGGTCAAATGGTAAGTCTATTTTGAGCATTTTGATGTACCTCCATGCTGCTTTCCACAATGGTTAAACTAATTTACATTCCCACCACCCTTTCTCCACAGCCTCGCCAACATTTGTTGTTGTTTGTCTTTTGGATGGTAGCCATCCTTACTGGTGTGAGGTGATATCTCATTGTAGTTTTAATTTGCATTTCTCTGATAATTAGTGATAAGGAGCATCTTTTCATGTGTCTGTTGGCCATCTGTATTTCTTTTTTGGTGAACTGTCTGTTCAGTTCCTCTGCCCATTTTTTAATTGTATTATTTGTTTTTTGTTTGTTGAGGCATGTGAGCTCTTTATATATTCTGGATGTCAAGCCTTTATTGGATCTGTCATTTACAAATATATTCTCCCATACTGTAGGGTTCCTTTTTGTTCTATTGATGGTGTCTTTTGCTGTACAGAAACTTTTCAGCTTAATATAGTCCCACTTGTTCATTTTTGCTGTTGTTTTCCTTGCCCAGGGAGGTATGTTCAAGAAGAGGTCACTCATGTTTATGTCTAAGAGGTTTTTGCCTATGATTTTTTCTAAGAGTTTTATGGTTTCATGACTTACAGTCAGGTCTTTGATCCATTTCAAATTTACTTCTGTGTATGGGGTTAGACAATGGTCCAGTTTTGCCAGCACCATCTGTTGAAGAGACTGTCATTTTGCCATTGTATGTCCATGGCTCCTTTATCAAATATTAATTGTCTGGGTTAATCTCTGGATTCTCTAGTCTGTTCCATTGGTCTATGGCTCTGTTCTTGTGCCAGTACCAAATTGTCTTGATTACTATGGCTTTGATGTAGAGCTTGAAGTTGGGGAGTGAGATCCCCCCAACTTTATTCTTTCTTCTCAGGATTGCTTTGGCTATTTGGGGTCTTTGGTGTTTCCATATGATTTTTTGAATTATTTGTTCCAGTTCATTGAAGAATGTTGCTGGTAATTTGATAGGGATTGCATCAAATCTGTATATTGCTTTGGGCAGGATGGCCATTTTGACGATATTAATTCTTCCTAGCCATGAGCATGGGATGAGTTTCCATTTGTTAGTGTCCCCTTTAATTTCTCTTAAGAGTGACTTGTAGTTTTCAGGTTATAGGTCTTTCACTTCTTTGGTTATGTTTATTCCTAAGTATTTTATTCTTTTTTTATGCAATTGTGAATGGAATTGTTTTCCTGATTTCTCTTTCTATTGGTTCATTGTTAGTATACAGGAAAGCTACAGATTTCTGTGTGTTAATTTTGTATCCTGCAAATTTGCTGTATTCCAGTATCAGTTCTAGTAGTTTTGCAGTAGAGCCTTTAGGGTTTTTTATGTACAATATCATGTCATCTGCAAATAGTGACAGTTTTACTTCTTCTTTATCAATCTGGATTCCTTGTATCTCTTTGTTTTGTCTGATTGCCATGGCTAGGACCTCCAGTACTATGTTAAATAACAGTGGGGAGAGTGGACATCCCTGTCTAGATCCCGATCCCGATCTCAGAGAAAAAGCTTTCAGCTTCTCACTGTTCAGTATAATGTTGGCTGTTGGTTTATGATAGACGACCTTTATTATGTTGAGGTACTTGCCCTCTATTCCCATTTTGCTGAGAGTTTTTATCATGAATGGATGTTGAATTTTGTCAAATGCTTTTTCAGCATCTATGGAGATGATCATGTGGTTTTTGTCTTTCTTTTTGTTGATGTGGTGGATGATGTTGATGGATTTTCGAATGTTGTACCATCCTTGCATCCCTGGGATGAATCCCATTTGGTCATGGTGTACGATCCTTTTGATGTATTTTTGAATTCAGTTTGCTAACATTTTGTTGAGTATTTTTGCATTTACGTTCATCAGGGATATTGGTCCGTAGTTTTCTTTTTTGCTGGGTCTTTGCCTGGTTTTGGTATTAGGGTGATGTTGGCTTCATAGAATGAGTTTGGGAGTATTCCCTCCTCTTCTATTTTTTGGAAAATTTAAGGAGAATGGGTATTATGTCTTCCCTGTATATCTGATAAAATTCCAAGGTAAATCCATCTGGCCTGGGTTTTTTTTTCTTTGGTAGTTTTTTGATTACCGCTTCAGTTTCGTTGGTGGTAATTGGTCTGTTTAGATTTTCGTTTCTTTCTGGGTCAGTCTTGGAAGGTTGTATTTTTCTGGGAAGTTGTCCATTTCTCCTAGGTTTCCCAGCTTGTTAGCATATAGGTTTTCATAGTATTCTCTAATAATTCTTTGTATTTCTGTGGGGTCCATCATGATTTCTCCTTTCTTGTTTCTGATTCTGTTGATTTGTGTTGACTGTCTTTTCCTCTTGTCTGGCTGGAGGCTTATCTATTTTTTTTATTTTCTTGAAGAAACAGCTCTTGGTTTCATTGATTTTTGCTATTGTTTTATTCTTCTCAATTTTATTTATTTCTTCTCTGATCTTTATTATGTCCCTCCTTGTGCTGATCTTAGGCCTTATTTGTTCTTCTTTTTCCAGTTTCGATAATTGTGACATTAGACCATTCATTTGGGATTGCTCTTCCTTTTTAAATATGCCTGTATTGCTATATACTTTCCTCTGAAGACTGCTTTTGCTGTATCCCACAGTAGTTGGGGCTTTGTGTTGTTGCTGTCATTTGTTTCCATATATTGCTGGATCTCCATTTTAATTTGGTCATTGATCCATTGATTATTTAGGAGCATGTTGTTAAGCCTCCATGTGTTTGTGAGCCTTTTTGCTTTCTTTGTACAATTTATTTCTAGTTTTATACCTTTGTGGTCTGAAAAGTTGGTTGGTAGGATTTCAGTCTTTTGAAATTTTCTGAGGTTGTTTTTTTGGCCTAGTATGTGGTCTATTTGGGAGAATGTTCCATGTGTACTTGAGAAGGATGTGTATCCTGTTGCTTTTGGATGTAGAGTTCTGTAGATGTCTATTAGGTCCATCTGGTCTACTGTGTTGTTCAGTGCCTCTGTGTCCTTACTTATTTTCTGTCTGGTGGATCTGTGCTTTCGAGTGAGTGGTGTGTTGAAGTCCCACAGAATGAATGCATTGCATTCTATTTCCTCCTTTAGTTCCGTTAGTATTTGTTTCATATATGTTGGTGCTCCTGTATTGGGTGCCTATATGTTTATAATGCTTATATCCTCTTGTTGGAATGAGCCCTTTATCATTATGTTATGTCCTTCTTTATCTTTTGTTACTTTCTTTATTTTGAAGTCTGTTTTGTCTGATACTAGTATTGCAACACCTGCTTTTTTCTCTCTGTTGTTTGCATGAAATATCTTTTTCCATCCCTTGACTTTAAGTCTGTGCTTGTCTTTGGGTTTGAGGTGAGTCTCTTGTAAGCAGCATATGGAAGGATCTTGCTTTTTTATCCATTCTATTACTCTGTGTCTTTTGATTGGTGCATTTAGTCCATTTACATTTAGGGTGATTATTGAAAGGTATGTACTTATTGCCATTGCAATATAGTTGTGAGTTGTGTATGTGAACTTATACATAAGAACAAACCTATTTTATTAAAAATAAATTCTATCTGAAAGCCCCCCTTCCATCCCTGCATCATCCTTCTTCAGTCTCACCTGGGTGTACTCTAGGCATCATGAACAGATGTCATCATGGAACTTCCTTCAGTCTTTTTTAGTGTTAATTCCATGACTGGGATTTCATGCATCCCTGTTTCTTGATTCATTCCTTTATTTTGCGGAAGTTCATCTTCCAGCATCTCTTAAAGAAAGGGTGCATCGCAGTTTATTTGAATCCTTGCTTATCTGGAAGTGTCTTTATTCTACCCTCACATTTGATTGATAATTGACTGGTACAGTGTACATTTATCATTTGATTGTAATAGTGGTGATACATCTTCCCTGTATATTTATGATTCCTTGTGAATTCTGTCTTTCTAAGGTGCAATCCAGAACACTTTTACCAACCCCCTTTACAACTATGGTGCAGTGATGTGATGTTAGCTTATTAGATAAACCAGTATAAGATTTCCATTCAGAAGTAAGTAGCTTGAGTTTTGTAGTAGGCAACAATGGTGCCGGTGAAGTTTCACAAGCATGTGTCTTTTAGGACAGTAGTGTCATGCTGGTGGAAGGAGTAGTTGCAGTGAATTCCAATGAATAGTTTGTGGAGGAATAAAATAAACTTTTCCCTGTCAGAGTGATTCTACAATGTGGTTCTGTTTCTTGGTACTGGAACCTTGAACTTGAACTCATTTCCCCATTTCTACCAATGATTCAGTGAGCTAGCTATACTATCTTCTAAAAAATTCATTTTTCTTAACCTACACTATACATTCTCTTGTTTGCAATTGAGATTGATATAGTTAGTATGGAATTCTAGACTAAGAATAATTTTGCAAAGAAAATTAGAGGTTTCACTTTACTATCATTAAGTATCTAGTGTTGCTGATGTCACATAATGTCTATTATAAGGTCTTGTGTGTGTGTGTGTGTGTGCGTGTGTGTGTGTGTGTGTGTGTGTGTGTGTGTGTTATCCTGTAAGCTTTCAGAATCTTCTCTTACCTCTTTGTAAAATATCTAATGATGTTCCTTATTCATTGTTCTGCACATTCCTGAGTACTCTCTTCCTGGAGCATTATTTATTTCAGCTCAGGAAAATCTAATATTATTTCTCAGATAATTTCATATTCAGGTTTCTGGAACTCCAGTTAGTGTTGGAAAGCAGGGTCCAATTGTCTCATTTGTTTGTTATGACTTTCTCTAGCTTCTCATTTTACATTTTAGTCTGCTTTCTTGGATTTCTGAACTTCAACTTCAATTCCTGCTTTTTATATAGAAAAAAAATCAGTTACAACATCTTTAATTTTCAGGAGCTCTTTTTCCTTTTATTGTAGGACAGTTTTTTTATTGTATCATTTTCTAGTTTTATAGAAAGTTTATATGCTGTGTTGATTTTCTTCTTTACTGCCATTTATCCTTTTTGTTTGTTTTGATCTTTCATTTTGACACATTCCTTAAATGTTCAGTAACTTTTGTCCATCCACTTACACTTAAAAGTTTGTCACTAAAATTCTAATCAGAAGATCACTTTAAGGGTGAATGGACTTGTCATCTGATGGCCTTCAGTATAAAACCATCTATTTCATTGATGGTCACCCAAAGGTCAGTATATGTAACTGTTTAATTACTCTAAACAAAATCCTAGCTTTCTTCCTGATGGGGATGGACTTCTTAGAGTCCTATAGTTGTGAGTTGTGTATGTGAACTTATACATAATTCCCCACCCTTCACTACCATGAATCTCCCCCTTTCCCCTGTGTGTTGTTCTACATTAGGAGCCTTACTAACTCCTTTTCTCCAGAGGGAAAACATACCCCATCTCTCACATAGCTCAGGTTGAGAGTAAGTTGCCTGGCTGGACAGAGGAAGAAAGAGAACCTGGGTGGGAAGATCTTTATATCTCCACTCACTGAGCATAGACCATTTCTGCTCATTCAGCCCAGCTCATTTCTGTTTTTCTGATGCTGAATAATTTCAAAGACTGAGTTTCCAGGTGTGTTGTTGGGTAAGTAGGCTGCTGCTTTTTTGGTACTTTCCGACTGATGCAGGCTTTAACTTCCTGTATTCTGATACATCAGGACCATTCCTCTATCTATTTTTATGTCTCAAATATTTGTTGATATAATTGTTCTCATTGTTGCCTCCTCTCATTCTCTACATTAATGGGTTAATAATATGCTAATTTATCAATTGCTATTTTGGTGTAATTTTGGGAGGGCTGCAAAGTAAGAACATGTAATCATGCATGTACTCAAGTAATCTCAGTATCTTCCAAATAATGACAAAACTTTTAATGAGGAATTCTGGTGTCAGCTAGTAAAATTTTAAAGTGATGAACTCATCACTGCGAAAGTAGTATATTGTCTCATTAACTGTTGATGGAATGAGAGATTCTTAGGGGTTAATTGTCCAGTCATATCTGCTTAATAGATGGCAGAGCACAAATTCAAATTCTGATCAGTCTGATTCTGAAGGCCATAGTGTAACTTGTAAACATTGCTTAGTACATTGGATACTTGCTGTATTGCAGGTTCTCAATGATGGCATCTATTGGTAATATGAACACAAAAATACAGTGTTCAGTGTTTGAGATAAATGTTATTTGTAGAGTGAGTGGAGAAGAAGAATCATCCTTATACATGACATCTAGAATAATTTAGGACTGACAACAATAGGTAATATTATTAACATTCTTTTTAACTTACTGTGACAGATAGAATAATTCCTTCCCTCTCAAACATGTCTATAGCCTTGTCCCTAGAAACTGTGAATATGCTGGGTTATATAGTAAGGGGAATTAAAGTCACAGAAGTAATTAAAGTTGCTAAGCAGTTGACCTTAAAACATCTGGGTGAGCTCAATGTAATTGTAAGGGTCCTTATAAATGGAAGAGGGAGACAGAGAGAAAGAATCAGAGGATTGTAGCATCAGAAGGACACCGCCTTGCAAATGAAGGAAGACAGCCATGAGCCAATAAATGTGGGTAGTCTCTGGAAGCTGGTAAAGGCAACACAGCTGGTTTTCCCTCAACATCTGCAGAGAAAACACAGCCCTGCCAACACTTTGATTTTAGCCTGGTAAGACTCATTTCAGATTTCTTATCTCTAGCACTGTAAAATAATAATTATTTTTTTGTTTTGAGCAATAAGCTTATGATAATTTGTTACAGCAGCAATAAAAAATGAATATATTTGCTAAATAAAACTGTGTGTGTGTGTGTGCTTGCATGCATGCTCGCACACATGAGGTTTACCAGGAGAAAAAAGATGGTAAATGCTTGTTTGAAAGGATGTGGGTGAAGGGATATGCTGTGGTCAAATAGTACACCCCAGATGTAGCTTGGAGATGAAGGTGTAATTGGAGCTGCAAAGGCACTCTTCATTGGTCAGGGTGGGAGGGAATCCATTTTCATCTTGGATATAGACAGAACATGAATCTTGTTACCCCAGGCAATTTTAAATACCTATAATTTTGCTCCATTATGTAGAGTGTAGACCAAATCACAGGATATCCGGGTTAGGGAAAACTGATTCCTGAGAGAAATAAGCAGAAGCCAGTCGTGGTGAAATGAGAGTTAGGACCTTGTGGTTTTCTCTGCAGAGTAGAAGTAACGTCTCTCTTTAGTATCACCCAATAAACATTATTCCTAAAATGGCCTCTGATCTATTCCAGGTATAAAGGCTGGAAGTCGGGTGGGCTGTGATCCTAGGGAGCACCAGCAGGGAAGTGAGGCAGAGAAGGGAAGGAATCCCTTTGGGAGTCAGTGCAGGATACACTTTTCAGTTGTCGTCCTGCGGAGGGCAGGCGTTGTGGTGTTTGTTAATCAACTTCCCTTTGTCAGTGGTTGATGGCTACTCCAAGGCCATGACTTTCCTGCCACCTCTAGACTCCCCTGTGCATGCGGTGAGCATTCTTTGGCATGTAGATAAAGTCATCTGTAAGGAGCTACAAATGCTTGAAGAAGTCCTCAACAGATATGGGAATGGTGGATGCCATGGATTTATATTCTTCTATCCTACCAATCATGACACAGACAGTAAGACATGTGTGGCATAAGAATCTATGAGATACCAGGAATTGTATCTGCCAGATCTAGAAGAAGAAAAATTAGACTGCTCACAATAGAAACTGTTTTTCTTGGCCACACTGATTAATAGTCACAAATTTCCTGAAGAAGTGGGATTAGAAATTGATATAAAAAACTGTGTTTGCATTGCATAGCATGGCAATATTAACTCTGCAGAAATCTAGATATAGAGATATAGGTACATGGACTCAAACCTGAGTACTGCTTCCAACATGCAGGTGCCCAAAGGAGACAAACAAAATGAATAGCACCAAATCTGTATCCAGCAATATTTATTTTTGTGTTGTGCATGTGTCCCACATTACATTTTACTTTCCTTTTCTAAAAACCCACAAAAAATCAAAGCCCCAGTAGGCACACTTCCCAAAGTACGAAATTGCAAGTGTGCAATATGGAATTGAGAATACAGGTCAAGGAATTGGTTTCACCCTTCTTCCTTCCCTGAAGGTAGAACAGCTGGGAGTATCATCTTCATGCACTTAAAGCTACCATTTAAAGTAATAGCATTGCCAGACTATACACATTCACAGCAGGCTTAACTAACCATGGCAGATGTAATGGCTCAGAAATGAACAATGTAAAAATAAGTCAAAAAACAAACATTTGGACATAATTTATATTTGAAGGCTATAGTCATTATATACCAATATTTGGCAAAACAGATGAAAAGCTTCATTTTTGTCATATTCTCTGATTTCTTAAGAAAGAAGCATTAAAAATAACAAGTGTTCTAGCTTTGGAACCAGAAAAGGGTTCATATTCTAATGCTTGTTAGTTTTGACCTTGACCAAATTAATTGTGTCTCAATTCTTTTTATCTGACAAGTAGAGATAATGCCTTTTGCAGGTAGTTTTAGTGAGGAGAAAGTGGATTAATATATAAAGTTTCTTTATTGTAGACTTTGAATTGAATGTTTCTTCTTGCTTCTCCTTATGCAGTCCTGATCTTTCTCAGAGTAGAAGGGGTATGTGCTTCGTTGTGATTAAGGCCAAGTTTGTTTACTGATGCTCTTTGGAGTTCTAGGTACTGTACCCACTACTGGTGATATCAAAAAAAATGGAACACATATCCTGTCTTTGAGGATTTAAAAACTTAGTTGATGTATCGCTAATAAATAATCTCAGAACATTGTGTTATATGCTAGAGAGGTATACACAAAATACTAAGGGAGCTTAGAGAATGGGGTAATTGATTCTACCAGGGAAATAGAATGGAAAAGAGGCCAAAGAGGGGAGTGATGCTTGAGTTGTGCTTTTAGGAATAAGTAAGATTCTTTAAAAGGGAAAGGAAAATACTCCAAGCTCCGTTACTACAGTTCTCTTAATTGTTTTTCACGTGTCTTTATATCAGCAGACTGAACAACCTATGGAACAAAATGGTTGTTATGGTTTTTGGAAGTTTACCTCTGCAAAGTATACCCTGAATCCCTGTAGAGAAAGCCAATTATTGGTAACTGTTATGTGGATGAATAACTGATCTTTTTGCTGAGTATCATTTTGCATTGATTTGGTTTATATAGAAGTGAACTAATTGAGAGGCCTAATTTCAAACAACTTTAACCACCTAGAATTAGCCATAGTACAAAATAGTAAAAAAACTGATAGCCTATAAATGCGGAAAAGACTATCACAGACAGATTCTATGAGCTTTATTTTATTTTATTTTATTTTATTTTGTATCATTATATTTTATTTTATTTTTGAGAGGGCATCTCTCATATTTATTGATCAAATGGTTGTTAACAATAAAATTCTGTATAGAGGACTCAATGCACAGTCATTAATCAACCCCAAGCCTATTTCTCAACAGTCTCTAATTTTCTGAAGCCTAACGAACTAGTTCTCACATGGTGAACAAGTTCTTACATAGTGAATAAGTTCTTACATGGTCAACAGTGCAAAGGCAGTCATACCACAGAAACTTTCAGTTTTGATCATGTATCATGAACTATAAACAATCAAGTCAGATATGATTATTTGTTTGATTTTTATACTTGATTTATATGTGAATCCCACATTTCTCCCTTATTTTATTATTATTTTTCTTAATAAAATGCTGAAGTGGTAGGTAGATGCAAGATAAAGGTAGAAAACATAATTTAGTCCTGTAAGAGGACAAACATAGATGATCAGGTCTGTGCCTATAGACTAAGTATTAATCCAAGCTAGACAAGGGCAACAAAACATCCACGGATGCAGAAGATTTCTCTCAAAACAGGGGTGGTGAGGTTCTAAGCCTCCCCTCTGTTGATCCCCAATTTCTCTCCCTGCAACTGTGCCTGTCTTAGGTTGTTCCTCCCTTGAAGAATCTTACCCGTCTCTGGCTAACCAGTCATCTTCTGGGGCCATACAGGGAAATGTAAAGTTGGTAAGTGAGAGAGAAGCAATATTGTTTGAAAAGGTGAGCTTTTTTTTACTTCTTTGCAGATTTATGCCCTGTGGCTTCTATGCCCAGCGTTTGTCTTGAGGTATCTTTACCACTTGGAAGCATTATGATACTCAGTAATTTTCGATATGAGGCACGAATTCTACTAAAGGGTTGTAATTAGGAAGGAAGAAGAAAAGCTATAGAAGTAACAGATGGAAGAAAACATGGAAAGATTGATTATTTCTTTGATATACCTTCCTGTAGAGTAACATAAGCATGTATAGGTTTTAAACTACTAACTAAATTGGGCACACATATTAACATAATAGGAATACAGCTATGTAACAAAAGAAGACCTACAATTACCAGCCATATCCAGTGAAACCAAGAAAACCAGTTAGACACCCTAGGCATTTGTGAAAACTTATCAATGATATGAATGGATATTGTCTAATTGAATTTGAATAGTTTGAGAAAAATCAGACAAATTAAAACAACACATTCCTGGGAACGGTTTACATCCCATATGTTCTTTTAACAGTAGTTAGTCTATAGTTGCATGATTTTGGAGCACTGCAACTTGCACTTCTCCTAATTCTTGGTTGAGTTCCAACAGTATAGATCCAGTCAAAGTTGCTGTTTTACTGTATGAACAGGCCAGCTTAGATATCTCCTTCTTCATTCCAATGGCAAGTCCAGGAACCAGTGGGATGAATGCAGCTACAACTGCGGCAGCGCCAGGATCTTTGTTGAAGTTTTTTGATGATCATCTTCTGTAATGACTCTTCCAGAAGATGTTGATGTTGGAAGTTCTTCTTCATATCGTATCTTAATTCGCTTTCTGTGTAGCCAAATTAGGCTTTGATCCTCTGTATAGACACAAACAAATCCTTTGTCCACACTTTGATATGCCCTTTATACCATTGTGAAGAACCTATTGGAGACCACCACACAGGAACTGCTTTTCTTTTTAAGAGAAAGGAATATTATCAGAAAAATGTACTCCCTTAGCTGATCATCTGACACCCTTTAAAAGATCAAAATTAAGGATATTTAAAGCATGCATTACTCATTGACTTGCAGTTAGTTTTATCCTGTCAGGGAGTAATCCGCATTTTCTTTCTCTCTCTTTTTTTTTTTGGTTATCATTAATCTACAATTTCATGAAGAATCTTATCTTTACTAGGCTCTCCTCTATACCAAGTCCCCCCTCACAAACCCCATTATGGTCACTGTCCATCAGCATAGCAAATGTTGTAGAATCACTACTTGTCTTCTCTGTGTTGCACAGCCCTCCCTTTCTCCCACCCCCCACATTATGCATGCTAATCATAATACCCCTTTTCTTCTTCCCCCTCTTATCCCTCCCTACCCACCCATCCTCCCCAGTCCCTTTCCCTTTGGTACCTGTTAGTCCATTCTTGGGTTCTTTGATTCTGCTGCTGTTTTGTTCCTTCAGTTTTTCCTTTGTTCTTATACTCCACAGATGAGTGAAATCATTTGGTATTTCTCTTTCTCTGCTTTGGTTATTTCACTGAGCATAATACCCTCTAGCTCCATCCATGTTGTTGCAAATGGTAGGATTTGTTTTCTTCTAATGGCTGAATAATATTCCATTGTGTATATGTACCACATCTTCTTTATCCATTCATCTACTGATGGACACTTAGGTTGCTTCCAATTCTTGGCTATTGTAAATAGTGCTGCTATAAACATAGGGGTGCATCTGTCTTTTTCAAACTGGAGTGCTTTATTCTTAGGCTAAATTTCCTAGGAGTGGAAATCCTGGGTCAAATGGTAAGTCTATTTTGAGCATTTTGAGGAACCTCCATACTGCTTTCCACAATTGTTGAACTAATTTACATTCCCACCAGCAGTGTAGGAGGATTCCCTTTTCTCCACAACCTCACCAATATTTGTTGTTGTTTGTCTTTTGGATGGTAGTCATCATTACTGGTGTAAGGTGATATATCATTGTGGTTTTAATTTGCATTTCTCTGATAATTAGTGATAAGGAGCATCTTTTCATGTGTCTGCTGGCCATTTGTATTTCTTTTTTAGAGAGCTGTCTGTTCAGTTCCCCTGCCCATTTTTTAATTGGGTTATTTGTTTTTTGTTTGTTGAGGTGGGTGAGCTCTTTATATATTTTGGATGTCAATCCTTTATCAGATCTGTCATTTACAAATATATTTTCCCATATGGTAGGGTACCTTTTTGTTCTATTGATGGTGTCTTTTGCTGTACAGAAGCTTTTCAGCTTAATATAGTTCCATTTGTTCATTTTTGCTTTTGTTTTCCTTGTCTGGGGAGATATGTTCAAGAAGAGGTCACTCATGTTTATGTCTAAGAGATTTTTGCCTGCTTTTTTCTAAGAGTTTTATGGTTTCATGACTTACATTCAGATCTTTGATCCATTTCGAATTTACTTTTGTATATGGGGTTAGACAGTGGTCCAGTTTCATTCTCTTACATGTAGCTGTCCAGTTTTGCCAGCACCATCTGTTGAAGAGACTGTCATTTCCCCATTGTATGTCCATGGCTCCTTTATCAAATATTAATTGACCATATATGTTTGGGTTAATGTCTGGAGTCTCTAATCTGTTCCACTGGTCTGTGGCTCTGTTCTTGTCCCAGTACCAAATTGTCTTGACTACTATGTCTTCGTAGTAGAGCTTGAAGTTGGGGCGTGAGATCCCTCCCACTTTATTCTTCTTTCTTAGGATTGCTTTGGCTATTCAGGGTCTTTGGTGTTTCCATATGAATTCTTGAACTATTTGTTCCAGTTTGTTGAATAATGTTGCTGGTAATTTGATAGGTATTGCATCAAATCTATATATTGCTTTGGGCAGGATGGCCATTTTGATGATATTAATTCTTCCTAGCCAAGAGCATGGGATGAGTTTCCATTTGTTAGTGTCCACTTTAATTTCTCTTAAGAGTGTCTTATAGTTTTCAGGGTATATGTCTTTCACTTCCTTGGTTAGGTTTATTCCTAGGTATTTTATTCTTTTTGATGCTATTGTGAATGGAGTTCTTTTCCTGATTTCTCTTTCTGTTGGTTCATTGTTAGTGTATAGGAAAGCCACAGATTTCTGTGTGTTAATTTTGCATCCTGCAACTTTGCTGTATTCCGATATCAGTTCTAGTAGTTTTGGAGTGGAGTCTTTAGGGTTTTTTATGTACAATATCATGTCATCTGCAAATAGTGACAGTTTAACTTCTTCTTTACCAATCTGGATTCCTTGTATTTCTTTGTTTTGTTTAATTGCTGTGGGTAGGACCTCCAGTACTATATTAAATAACAGTGGGGAGAGTGGGCATCCCTGTCTTATTCCCGATCGCAGAGGAAAAGCTTTCAGCTTCTTGCTGTTCAGTATGATGTTGGCTGTGGGTTTATCATATATGGCCTTTATTATGTTGAGGTACTTGCCCTCTATACCCATTTTGCTGAGATTTTTTATCATGAATGGATGTTGAATTTTGTCAAATGCTTTTTCAGCGTCTATGGAGATGATCATGTGGTTTTTGTCCTTCTTTTTGTTGATGTGGTGGATGATGTTGATGGATTTTTGAATGTTGCACCATCCTTGCATCTCTGGGATGATTCCCACTTTGTCATGGTGTATGATCCTTTTGATATATTTTTGAATTCTGTTTGCTAATATTTTATTGAGTATTTTTGCATCTACATTCATCAGGGATATTGGTCTGTAATTTTCTTTTTTGGTGGGGTCTTTGCCTGGTTTTGGTATTAGGGTGATGTTGGCTTCATAGAATGAGTTTGGGAGTATTCCCTCCTCTTCTATTTTTTGGAAATCTTTAAGGAGAATAGGTATTATGTCTTCTCTCTATGTCTGAACAAATTCCGAGGTAAATCCTTCTGGCCCGGGGGTTTTGTTCTTGGGTAGTTTTTTTTATTACAGTTTCAATTTCTTTGCTCGTAATTGTTTTGTGTAACTTTTGTGTTTCTTCCTTGGTCAGTCTTGGAAGGTTGTATTTTTCTAGGAAGTTGTCCATTTCTTCTAGGTTTTCCAGCTTGTTAGCATATCGGTTTTCATAGTAGTTTTAATAATTCTTTGTATTTATGTGGAGTCTGTTGTGATGTTTCCATTCTCATTTCTGATTCTGTTGATGTGTGTTGATTCTCTTTTTCTCTGAGTAAGTTTGGCTAGAGGCTTATCTATTTTGTTTATTATCTCAAAGAACCAGCTCTTGGTTTCATTGATTTTTGCTGTTGTTTTATTCTTCTCAATTTTGTTTATTTCTTCTCTGATCTTTATTATGTCCCTCCTTCCACTGACTTTAGGGCCTCATTTGTTCTTCTTTTTCCAGTTTTGGTAATTGTGATATTAGACTTTTCAATTGGGATTGTTCTTTCTTCTTCAAGTGTGCCTGGATCGCTATTTACTTTCCTCTTAAGACTGCTTTCACTGCGTCCCACAGAAGTTGGGGCTTTGTCTTGTTGTTGTCATTTGTTTCCATATATTCCTTGATCTCTATTTTAATTTGTTCGTTGATCTATTGATTATTTAGAAGTATGTTGTTAAGCCTCCATGTGTTTGTGAGCCTTTTTGTTTTCTTTGTAGAATTTATATCTACTTTAATACCTTTGTGGTCTGAAAGGTTGGTTGGTAGGATTTCAATTTTTGGAATTTACTGAGGCTCTTTTTGTGGCCTAATATGTGGTCTATTCGGGAGAATGTTCCATGTAAACTTGAGAAGAATGTATATCCTGTTGTTTTTGGATGTACAGTTCTGTAGATGTCTATTAGGTCCATCTGTTCTAGTGTGTTGTTCAGTGCCTCCATGTCCTTACTTATTTTCTGCCCAGTGGATCTACCCTTTGGGGTGAGTGGCGTGTTGAAGTCCCCTAAAATGAATGCATTGCAGTCTGTTTCCCCCTTTAGTTCTGTTAGTATTTGTTTCACATATGCTTGTGCTCCTGTGTTGGGTGCATATATATTTAGAATGGTTATATCCTCTTATAGGACTGAGCTCTTTATCATTATGTAATGTCCTTCTTTATCTCTTGTTTCTTTGTTTTGATGTCTATTTTGTCTGATACTAGTACTGCAGCCCTTTTTTCTCTCTGTTGTTTGGCTGAAATATGTTTTTCCATCCCTTGACTTTTAGTCTGTGCATGTCTTGGGGTTTGAGGTGAGTTTCTTGTAAGTAGTGTATAGATGGGTCTTGCTTTTTTATCCATTCTGTTACTCTGTGTCTTTTGATTGGTGCATTCAGTCCATTTACATTTAGGTTGACTATTGAAAGATATGTACTTATTGCCATTGCAGGGTTTACATTCGTGGTTACTAAAGGTTCAAGGTTAGCTCCTTTACTATCTGACTGCCTAACTTAGGTCACTTATTGAGCTGTTATATACACTGTCTGGAGATTCTTTTCTTCTCACGCTTCTTATTCCTCCTCCTCCTCCATTCTTTACATGTTGGTTGTTTTATTCTGTGCCCTTTAGTGTTTCCTTTAACTGCTTTTAGTGGGTAGTCGATTTTATTTTTTGCCTTTAGTTAGTATTTAGTTGGTCTGCTTTCTTTGCTGTGATTTTATTTTCTCTAGTGACATCTGTTTAGTCTTAGGAGTGCTCCCGTTTAGAATAGTCCCTCTAAAATACACTCTAGAGGTGGTTTGTGGGAAGCAAATTCCCTCAAGTTTTGCTTGTCTGGGAATTGTTTAATCCCTCCTTCATATTTAAATGATAATCTTGCTGGATACAGTATCCTTGGTTCACGGCCCTTCTGTTTCATTGCATTAAATATATCATGACATTCTCTTCTGGCCTGTAAGGTTTCTGTCGAGAAGTCTGATGATAGCCTGATGGGTTTTCCTTTAGAGGTGACCTTTTTCTCTCTAGCTGCCTTTAAAACTCTTTTCTTGTCCTTAATCTTTGCCATTTTAATTATTATGTGTCTTGGTGTTGTCCTCCTTGTGTCCTTTCTGTTGGGATTTCTGTGTATTTCTACGGTCTGTTCAATTATTTCCTTCCCCAGTTTGAGGAAGTTTTCAGCAATTATTTCTTCAAAGACACTTTCTATCCCTTTTTCTCTCTCTTCTTCTTCTGGTACCCCTATAATACGGATATTGTTCCTTTTGGATTGGTCACCCAGTTCTCTTAATATTGTTTCATTCCTGGAGATCATTTTATCTCTCTCTGTGTCAGCTTCTATGCACTCCTGTTCTCTGGTTTCTGTTCCATCAATGGCCTCTTTCATTTTATCCATTCTGCTTATAAATTCTTCCAGAGTTTGTTTCACTTCTGTAATCTCCTTCCTGGAGTCTGTAATCTTCCTCTGGACATCTGTAATCTCCCTCCAGTCTTCATCCCTTAGCTCTTATATATTTCTCTTCATCTCCATCAGCATGTTTATGATTTTTATTTTGAATTCTTTTTCAGGAAGACTGGTTAGGTCTGTCTCCTTCTCAGGTGTTGTCTCTGTTATCTTGGTCTACCTATAATTTTGCCTTTTCACCGTGATAGAGATAGTTTGCAGAGCTGGCACGAGTGATGGCTGGAAGAACTTCCCTTCTTGTTGTTTTGTGGCCTTCCTCTCCTGGGAGAACAGTGACCTCTAGTGGCTTGTGCTGGGCAGCTGTGTGCAGAAAGAGCTTCTGATTCTTGCCCGGCTGCTATGGAGTTTATCTCCACTGTTACTGTGGGCGTGGCCTGCCTCGGGCTGCTGCTCTGATATGTTGGAGCCACTTTGGGGGGTGAATGGCCGGGAGGCTATTTATCTCTGTGAGGGGCCTCCGTGCTCCTGCTGCCCAGGGGGTTAGAGTGCCCAAGTTCCCCAGATTCCCTGCTGATGGACCAAGTGTCCCAGGATGCTTCTGTCCGGCTTTGAGGTCCCTGTCCCTTTAAGACTTCCAAAAAGCACTTGCTTTTCTTTGTCCCAGTGCACCGGCTGCAGGGACCGGCTCACAGGTCTTACTGTCCTGTTTCCCTAGTTTCCAGCACCCCACGCATGCAGTGTGTCTGTGCTCTGGTGTGGATGGCCAGGGCTGGCTATTTAGCAGTCCTGGGCTCCCTCTCCCTCCCCACTCCGATTCCTCTTCTCCCACCCAGAGCTGGGGTGTGGGGCACTCAGGTCCTGCTGGGCCAGGGCTTGTATCTTACCCCCTTCGCAAGGCGCTGGGTTCTCACTGGTGTGGATGTGGTCTGGCTCTTGTCCTGTGTCTTCTGGTCTCTCTTTTAGGAAGAGTTGTCTTTGTTGTATTTTCAAAAATATATCTGGTTTTGGGAGGAAATTTCCACTGCTCTACTCATGCTGCTATCTTGGCTCCACCTCACCCCATGGGTTTTATTTTAAATTACACAAAGTATACTAGCAAATTACCAGTATGTAAAGATTGAAAGTGAAAAAAAAATTTTTTTGGCTAGGTATGCCGCACACATTTTAACTTATGCTTCCTCCTAAAATTTCAATAAAAGGACAATAAGTTCAATTTTTTTAAAGTTGTAAATCCATAACAGTAAGAAAAACAGCTGAGAAGGAAGCATAGCAGATGGATGAAAGCTGAACTCAACAGAACAAAGAAGCTGAAACCTACATTGGTAGGGGGTTTAGCTGAGTAGCAAAGCAGTCTGGACTACTTGGAGACAGGTGTTTTGGGAGTGAAAGTGTGAATAGTTCTGAAAAGCAGGAGGGTTATTGTTAGAAAGGCTATTCAAGAAATCGACCCCCAGATTTCTTCCTTCAGTCTATCCTGTTAGGTACCCACTGCTCCCTTCCCCTCAATGAAGACAGGTGGATTTTCTAGAGAGGTGGTCAGTGAGATTCTCAGTTTAGGATAGGACATTGGACATTTCAGAGGAGGAAGGTACAAATGTGTGTGTGGTAGAAAGATTAGAGGACTGATCTTTTTTTAAGCCTTGTAGAATTGTTTGTTCTAATAATATAAATAACTTTGTAAAAAATGATAAAAGGGTAGTCTCCTCTCTCCTCACTGAACAACTTGATGATTAAGAGATTCTCTCAGGCCCTCACATGAAATCATTTTACTTTTGTGTACCTTACCTATGAAAATTATGTAACCGATTATATTTGAGTATTACCTAAGTATCCTGGAGAGAAGGGAAGGATTTTTGTATGATAGACAGGAATTACATAAAGCAAAATCTTTACTGCTCATCATTTTATTTACTGGATATTTTTACAGTAAAATATCAAAGTCACCAAAATTCCATTTATTATAAACCCTGTCCTGATTCCAGATGTCAGAAGTCTTAGAAACAGAGATTTCAAATGTTTCATCCTGTCTTTGGTTTATGGTTTAATTTCCTGCAAATAACTGAATGATTTATGCTCAGTTTTCTAACAAATGTATCAAAGATTTGTTTCCTGTTCAGTCAAACACTAGACAATATTAGTTTAGTGCCTACAGTGAGCTGAGTGGTGAGTGGAATCCTCTGCAAATGATGGCATCTTTTCTCAGTGCCCCTGAGACCTCATATAGAGCATTTTCTTATTACCAAAGTGTTCCTGGGTCCCAGATGAACTTGATATATTGAACTTATGACTCAAAGCAATCTGGTATTTTTATTTATCCAAAGTTTTATTTCCAAATGAGTATTATTCTTTTCAAAGTATTCACCTTGGAAAATAAGATACTAAATACTGCATTGTATTATTTTAGAATTCTTCCCTTGAATTTCCATTGGAACCTAAAGCATGGTTTATATCTCTATCCTGAGACTAGACCAAGATCATTTGAAATTAAGTCTGGTGAACTACTTAGATAAAGTCAATAAGATCCATTTGAGGAAATAAAGATGAGCATGGGCAATAAAAAATGCCACTCAGTTTTGTGTGTGACTGCTGAACAGTTCTAATGAAACACATTTTTTCTCTAAATGATTATTTCAAAGAGATTATTCATTGGCTATGTACTTGTTAACAGATAAAATAGCTCATGGCTACACACTCACACTACTTACACTTTATTTGTTAGATATATTTTGACTTGATGCTTCTTTCTTTCTTTGTGCATCCTTGGTAACTTCATTTATCTTAATTTGTCAACTCCTGAGAGTTCATTATTCTGTAAAAAATTATGTAGTATCATAATAAATCAGGTAATTAAAATACTTTTTGGGGGTAGATGATGAATTTAATAATGGAGATAATGTACATGCATTCAGGGACTGCTGGAGTTTGCACAGAGCATAACACAAAACGACACAACTTAAAACTAGGTGGACAAGAACACAGAGTCTTGGGGATTATGCAGTGTTGGGGGTAGTTAGAGGCAGGTTAGCTGAAAGAGGATTCATAGCCTCATGGGATGTGGGCCTTTCAGATCCTTCAGTCAAATTCCCTCTTCTTACTGGGAAGCAAATGGAAGCCCAGGGGGATGATTTTCCTAATAGAAACAGAAGAGCAGAACTCCAATTCTATAATTTGGGGCTTAGTAGTAACAAGTGTTCTTTTATTTCCTTATGGTCTCTCAACTTTCTCCAAGCTTCAAGGTACCTTTGAAGTATGTGATTTTGTCTTCAATTCTTGCTTCCCTCAAATCTCATTCCTCTTCCTTTTTACCTTTCTGCTCCAAGGCTATGTGCTAAAAATTCCCCCTCACATTTCTTTCTGTTCAACTTGGAGTTCTTTTATATAAAAAAGGAAAGTTCTAAGCTGGCATAAGCATGCTATGAGGTGAGGTGAAAAAGCTAAAAGGAATTTGCCTTCAAACCTTTACTCAGAGAAACCATTACAAATGAAATTTCTAGGAATTCATTTTTTTGAGGGAGGAAGTCTTTTCAGTACCTTAATATAACAGAACTGTGCTGAAAATATTGAAAGGTAAGTAATCAGATCCTGTCTCTGCTACCAGGAGGATTCCTTGTGCTGCCTGGATCATGGTTCTTTATTGTCTGAGTAGTCTAACGGGTTAAGAAGACAATTGGAGGAAGCTGAGCACACTTAATTTATACTCCAGGCCTACATTTAGGCTTGGGAGAAAAGAAAAGATCCAAAGGCAGGAAGAGGTCAGCAAGTAAGAGGAGATGGGGAAGGGAAACTAAGCAAGTATGGCAGAATTTTGAGGAATGGGTGAGAAGATTTTTAAAGCTGCTTTCTGGCATTGGAAATGTGGAGAGAGCAGTGTGGTTCCAGGAGTAAGGAACCTACCCTGCCTGAGGTAAGTTCCCTGTGAATCCAGTGAGACTGAAGGAGGATAAGCGAAGGGCAGGTTGGGAGATAGGGTTTTTATTGCTCACAGCTCACTTGGGTTTGCTAGCCAGGCCCCGCTCGTCTGTCCCCTCTGGCTGTAGTGCGCACTCACTTCCCCTGCCCACCTCTTTCAGGAGGAGCTCCACGGAAGGGACCCTGGTGACTGGTGGGCACCAAACCAGCTGTGCACTGGGAATGGAAGGGAGGAGAGAACTGCTGTTTTTTCTCCACTCCTTGCTCTGTCTGCAGCCCTGCCATGGCCAATTGGTAAGCAAATAGGGAAATTCTGGGTGCAAACTTCTATTTACCCCACAGGCAGATATGGGTAAAAGGGATTTTTAAAACTCTCCTGTGAGTCATTAGATCCAATTCTTCCTTTGTTGCCTCGCCAAGAGACTTCAGTATAGACTTACTGCTTTTCTAGTGTTTGAGGAGTTGGAGTTTTGTTTCATTGAGTGGATTGTCGTGGTAAGATGGGCCTCAATGTCGGAACAAAAAAAAACCCTGTTTCATTTAGAAAATACAACTATCCATTTTTAGTACCTCCCTTTTTCCCCACAATACTTAGTCCAATTTTTCACAATCTGCATTAATGGGAAAAAATGACTGGACTGGCAGAAACCAAAATTATGAGATGGGATATAAATTTAATTAATGCTTATAAACAGCTGAGAGGAGGAAATGGCAACCAATATGCTAAGTGCTTTTACTGTCTTCTCTTTTTTGAAATGTTATAAAGATTAACTATGGCAAATGAAATCTATTGACTTGCTGGCTGGTTAATAAATCCAGTTCCTGACCTATGAGATTAAATTTTCCAATAGCACTTTTAAAACATGTCATTAGTATCTTACCCCAAATACTTTATTTATAATGTAAGTGAAGACAAGTCCTAAATGCACTTATTATACAACTTTAATAAGTGTCTGGGTTAATGTTGGAAATATATAAAGGACTCTTTTCACTCTTCTTGGCAACCCCCCTTCCACCATAACTCACACCTCTCATCTGCTGGTCTGGAGTGTGACACTAATCTAGATGACTGTTTCATTGCAGCCCCTTTTTTTCAATCACAATAAAAACAGAAGTGGCAGGATATTATAGACAAAATGGATAGTGCTAAAAAAATTACAGTTTAACTTCTCATTTATCAGTGTAATTGAAAGTTACTAGTGGGGTGTGTGGTGCCAGTGTTTCTATCAGGGCATGAGTAATCTATTTATGCAGCATGATTCATTCTTCTGAGGTTCTAATGAGGACTGCCTAATTCAGGTTTTAATCAAACCTGACAAATCATCATTGAAGTTGGCAATGGCTTGTTCACAGGTGCCGTTTTCCTGCTTCTTTGACACAACTGAAATTCATCTCCCTTGCTGCGTGTTACTCTCAGGCTTTTCTTACTTTAATAATGAGAAAAAGAGAACTGGTTTCCTTCAACAGCAAAATGCCAAATGTTTCTGGTTCCTTTTTTTTTTTTTTGGACTACTTGGTGTCATTAGTAGCAGCTACTTTTATTTATTTATTTTATATTGGAATTTTTTAAATTTAAGGATTATTGATATACAATATGTCTTGCCAATGGATTTTGGCCCCGGGCAAGTTAGGTATGGATTCAATGTGACCAAAGAAATTGACAGCAAAACGTTCTTTGGGGTGAAAGGGTTTATAACCTGGCTTGTTCTCCTGGCAGTAGGTCGAGCACTAGTGTCTTTGCCTCCGCCCAGAGCACTGGGCTGAGCTCTGTGTATAGCGCAATAACAGCTATTGTCTAAAGGTATGGAAAAGTTAAGCCTAGCAACAGGCCAGTTACATCATCAGGTGGTTTAAGTTCAGTGAGGATCCTGGCCATAGGAACCCCAACTTCCCCACAAATATTACCTTACTTTCATATGTACAACCTAGTGGTTTGACATTGATATACATTCTGAAGTGATCACTATACTGAGTCCAGTCATCATCTCTCGCCAAAGTTAACACCATATGATTGTCCATATTGCTCTGTACATTACAGCTGTACATTACACCCAATGACTCATTTTATAGTTGGAAGTTGGTACTTCTTGATGCCATTCACCTATTTTGCCCACCTTCCTACCCTGCTCTTCTCTCCTCTGACAACCATCAGTCTTTTCTCTGTATCTGTGAGTCTGGTTTTGTTTCTTCATTTGTTCGTCTTTTAGGTTTCACATAAAAGTGAAATCATATGCCATTTGTCTTTCTCTGCCTGACTTATGTCACTAGCATAATACCCTCTAGGTTCATCCACGTTGTTGCAAATGGTGGGATCCCATTCTGTTTTATGGGCAATATTCCATTGTATATGTATACCATGTCTATCCATTAATCTTTTAATGCACACTTAGGTTGCTTCTGTATTTTGGCTTTATAAATAATGCTGCAGTGAAATAGGGGTACATGTATCTTTTTCAATTACTGTTTTTGTTTTCTGTGGAGAAATACTCAGAAATACAGTTGCTGGATTCTACGTAAGTATGATGCCAGCTGTGGGTCTGTGCCTTATGCCCCTCCCCCTACCTACACACCCACCCTAGAGCCTCTCCTATGGAACCACCAGTCACTTCTCAGTGTTAGAGTCTACTGCTATGGGCTTCCTTCACTTATATTCTAGTTGCCCTTTAAACCATGCTTTTTTTTTTTCTCCTATGCTGCAGGGTGAGCAGATCTGTGTTCAGTCTCTCTGTGATACCCTTCCCTCACCAGCACCTTTGACCCTGAAAAAATTTCCATAAGTTCCCCCACCATCTGGCAGACTCTATTTTTAGTAAATCACTTCCTTCACTTATATTCCAGTTTCCCTTTGAACCATAACTTTTAAATTCTCCTGTGCTGCAGGGTAGGCAGATCTGTATTCAGTCTCTGGGTGACACCCTTCCCTACTGCAGGTATTGTAGTAGGGGTCCTGTCATCACTGTGTCTCCAACCCTCTCACTGCTCTCTCTGTCCTTCGTTGTGTAGAAAGAGTTCATTCAGCCTGTGTTCTTTAGGAGGAATTGTTCTATGTGTGATTGTATATTCAGTGTGTCTGTGGGAGGAGATGTGTTCAGGCTCTTCTTATGCTGCCATCTTGGAATGGTCCTCTTTCTCCCTCTCTCTCATTCTCATTGCTTGTTTATTTGTATTTTGAGATTCCTCCCAATCATGGGTCATCACACTGGGGTCAGGGTTTTGCATGAGAGCCTATCTCTGCATCTCCTATTCATCTTAGTGTGTTTCTATTACTCTATGTTGGGAGCAGGTGTTAAGAGACTTCTCATGTAATTTTCAGAAGGAATTGTTCCATATGTAGCTGTATATTTGTTATGTCCATGGGATAATGTGAATTCAGGATCTTCCCATGCCACCATCTTATACTGTCTCCAAATATTGGCAATGTTGAAGAAGAGAAAAGTGATTTTTTTTTTACAAATTTATCCTGTTTTATGAAGTACATGCATTCCTTGAGTAGCTTCACAGTCCAAATCTTGCTCTTATAGAATAATACACTTGCTTCAGATGAGAACTATCTATTAATGACTTACAGGGGAAGAGCCTGAGAGCTGATATCTCATCTGAAAACCAAAACTGGCCTCTTTCCAGGAAAGGGTATACAATACACGGGGAATTCACAACACAAAAATAAATGGTGGTCAAATGTGTAGATTTTAACATTGTAAAAATGAATGTCAAGGCCTGTAATCTTCACTCAATAGCATGTGATAATGAAAGGTGCATAATCAGTTAACTCAATGCCCCAGAATAGGATTATGACCTCTAAAAAGACCAATGTGTATTCTGCTCACTTAAATTCCTTTTTCAAAACATCTTTATAATTACATGCAGCCTTCAGTTTCTAACTCCCCTGAACATACATTATTTCATTTTCCTCCACAATAAACTTTTGAAGCAGTGATATACTTAACAACATTCCACTTTATAGCTAAACAAAATCAGAGAGGGTAGTTCCTTTGCCCAATGTCACAGAGTTGGAAATAATGGAATCTAAGATCAAACTCAGTTACACCAGCTCTATCCTTTCTACTCTCTCTTTCTACACTCTCTATCTACTTTCTACGCTCACATACTTTCTACTGCTTCCTGGTACCTCATTAATGTAAGAGGAGCCCAGCCTCTGAAAGAATTCTTAATGTACCTAAGATGATTTTTCTCATGAACTGCAATTTAGGAATCTTGTTTAGGTCACCTGTAATTTTTTGGTAGGTTGTGTAAATAAGACAACCCCTAAAGCTTTATTTGTAATTTTAAGGCATTTGCTATTTATCAAGCCTGTCTTTCATGAATAGAATCTCTCATATGTAGGCACTTTTGATTTATGGGGTACTAAGTCCTAACTGTGGGTACGAAACACACTATTGTGAAATTGAATGTTATTTTGCCCTGAGCATAATGGCAAATCCAAGTCTCATTCTTTAGCTACAGCTTGTAGCAATATTTAGCTGGGATGAACCTAAGAAAGCACACAGATTAACAATTATTTAAAGCAAAAGAAACTGAGGACCAGTGAGGTTAAGTAATTTATTCAAGGGCAACAATTAGTTGTTAGCAGAATCACTCTTTAGATCTTCTGAGTTAACGATCATTGCCTCAGAGGATGCATTTAGAAAATTATTTGCCAAAATTGTACTCTAGGTATTTCTGAAGGTGGTATTGCTCAGAATTAGGGCAGGGGACTCTTCTGGAAGGACTTGCTTCCTAAGCGTTAGAGGTCAAGCATCAGAGCTAGTCAGGCGTTAAGCCAGGCTACACCCTCATCTTCTGCATTTGGCTTGTCCTTACCTGTTAAAAAGCATTACCCAGAAAAATTCTTGTTTTATTTAGGAAAACTTGCCTTCATTTCTATCAAGGGGTCAGGTAGGATCTTAATAACTTAGCTCTTAGTAAGCCAATGCCGGATGCAGGAGAAAATCCACTGGCCATGCTTTAGAGTTGAATAGCATGTGGAGGAGGTAGGCTGGGTACACTCAGGCCGACATTTGTAAAGTTTGGAGCAAAGGCCCAGTGATTTGCTAACTTTTCCTGATGGTATCACTCATTGTCATGACTTTGGGAGAATGCTGAAACGGGGAGGGGATTGCGAATGATTGAATCAAAGAAGTCATTTAAGACTGCACATTTTTAAGAGTGAGTCAAGAAAGTAAGCTGAGCACAAGATCTTATCTACCTTGTGCATTCGAAACTTAGTGAAATTAGAGACTGATTTTTTTAACCCATAAGTGCTTTGAAAATCACAAAAGGAGCACCAACAGAGAAGAGCACATTTAGAAGAATTTCTGCAAGATTAAAAGCAGATGGGATTTAACTGGCAGAAAAACAAGAGTAGAAATAGCCCCCAAATGTCACAGAGATGTATTGCCAGAAAGGAAATTTTTAGAGAAACTTCAACCTTAGAGTTAGGTGTACAGATCAAAAACAGGCAATAATGCCATCTTTAGGTTAATTTCTTAATTATGTTGCATTTTTTTCTTTAAATCTTCATGCTTCCCTTTTATGCAGCTTCTAGCCTTAGAATGTGCTCCAGGATGAGGTGTTAAGGATGTCTCACCTATTAGCAGTTTCTGCATGTAGACGTAATTCTTATATTGGATACTGAGGATGAACAGAGAAGCAAAGTGGGCCCTGACATATCTGTGGACCTTTATAATAGACAGATAAGAAAAAAAGCAGGCAGCTTGTTTTAGAAGTCAAATATACCAATGCTTTTCACTTTCTCAGAACTCATTTTGTTAAATGTAGGAGTACTTAGCCTGCCTTTGTCACACAACCGTGCACAATAAGGGGAGCTTATCAAGAGGCTCACCCCATCTATTTACAGAGAATGTACAGTCAGCAGCCTCCCCCTCTGGAATACAGGAAATGAAACAAAATGATAAAGAAAACTCACATTGGGTCCTTATGTTTGAATCTAGGACTTTGCTTACAAATAGGAATAGAAATAAAGACTCAGCAAACATTTGAGATAAATCCACAGTATAGAGAGGAGGACCATGTGAACAATCAAGGCCAACTCAAGTGAAAACAGAGATAAGTCTGGAATAGATTATGACCTCACAAACTTATTTTTTAGTAATTTCAGAGGTTGGAAATAATTTAAAATTCATAAAAAAGACCAAGACACTATGACACATGAATAACGAACAAACAAAAGTGATTTCTATTAATCAAAGAACATATACAACAAAAATAATGAATTGAAAGGCTAAAAATTTGGATGACTTGCTGAAGAACAAATTATTGGTCTGAAAGTTAAATTTGAAATTTAAGGTAAGACAAGAAAAAATAAAGGCAGGAAATATTCAAAGAGATTGTAGAAGAAAATTTCCATGAGTTATAAAAAGACTCAAGTCCTTAGTTTGTGAAAGTTCGTCATATACTAAGCTGGAGGAAATAAAAGTAAACATCTAGAGAAACCCCCTTTAAATTTTTGGACTCTAAAAACAAAGATAAAAATTCTAAAATATTCCAGGGAATACAGCAAAAAAGTTACTTATTCAGCAGTTACTGATAGTTGTCCTTTCCTCAACTTTATTTTTGTTAGAAGAATTTTGCTTTTTTCAGGTGACAGGCTCTGTGTTTCTTTAGGGAAGGTAAAACTCTCTATCAACGGGAGAATTGTGATGTTTTTATTCCCCTTGTAAGGATTGGTCTGAGTACGAAATGTAATTCAGTCTGGTTCAGTCTGTCTCTGGAAGGTGTATCTTCTTAGGTAAAGAGAGAAAGAAAAGGAAAAAATAATACAATAATTCCTGTGCTGTAAGATGTTGCCAAGAGTGCATGTGATTTCTGGAACTGTGGCAGCCATGCTGTGGCCATAAGTATGTTTGGTCAATACACTTAAGATAGCATTAAAAAAATAGGTGGCATCAATTCCAATTTACAACCCTGTCTACTAGAAGACATTAAAAAATACCTTCAAAACAATAAATGATCTCTTAACATAGAGTTCTCTATTTGTCAACCTGTAGTCAGCTGTGAAGACAAGTACTCATTTTTACAGAGGCAAGACTTCAAAAATGCTAATCATGCATACTCTATGGAATAAAAAAGTGGAGACATGGTACTAACAACATAAAAAAGGCATGCATTACAAAAAAATAAATATAAATTAAGTATCACCAGAAAAAGTGAAGAAAGTTAGAAATAAAATGGAAAAAAAACCCAACTCCTATTAGATATTGTCATCTCAAAGATTTACTTTTGAGGCAAAATTTTAATAGTATAGGATTGTATTTCATTCTCAGTAAAAATACATCAATAAAGCCCTTCAGTATCAATGCAAGAACTTCACTGTCAAGAAAGAGAGTGATGAAACTATGTTTAACCTATGATAGTGACAGAAACAGATTATGTTAAAAATAAAATATAATCTACTTACGATCTTTTTACAGAAGATACACCTAAACAAAATGACAAAGTTGTATTAAATACAATGGGTTGGAACAAAAATATACTTACTACATACTAACAAAAATGAAGCTAATATCAAGGTTCAAAAAGTAGACTTTAGTTCTAATGTATTAAATGAGCAAAAGATATTTTATATTGAAAAAAAGTAATGAGATGCTTTAATTTTTATTAACCTATAGGTTCTCATCATCATAGTTTCAAGGGATATAAAGCAAAATATAGTGAGAGAAATATAGAAGGTACACATTCTTTACAAATACCCATGAAGCATTTATAAAAATTGAGCATGCTATTATGCTACAAGGATAATCTCTAATTCTACATAGAAGAATTTATACAAAACACATTTTCTAACATAAGCAGTAAAAATAGAAATTAGGCATGCAAGTATATTTTGAATAATTATATTCATTTCATATTCAAAATAAAATTTTGAAATTGGAAATTAATGGAAATGCTAAAATATATTGTTGCAGACTTTCTGAAAAATAACAAGGATGGAATCACATATAAAATCTAGCTAACACAATCTTCTGAGAAAGCATAGTCTTATGAATTATGTCTTCAATATTGTAAAACTAGCCTTCTAAACCTAAGGAAAAGAAGCATTAAGAAAGATAAAGGAGAGACCAATCAACTAGAGACATGAAAGCAAAAATCAGTAACATTAGGTATAAAAAATAAGGTATGAATATAGGTGGAGATTTAAAACTTAGAAGACTATGTGTGATACAAATAAGATTGGAATTTGAGTCATGAAATAAAAAATGCATATTTTTATAAAATATTATATCCTAAAGCCAAGGAGAGGTAGAATACCCAAGCAAAACAGAAAATTGAGAAAAGTAGTGAAAAATCTCATCTTTAAAAAAGCATCAAGCCCAAAGATTTTACAGTGGTTACACCAAATCTTTAAATACATTATTTAAAATATTCCTGAGCATTAAATAGATAGAAAGCTACTATATTATTCAGGGATGATGTAATAGCAAACATTCCAACAATATCAGTGGTTTGATGTAGAAAAATTTGTCAGTCAAATTAAATCTGCTGAAGGCATAGATGACTTTCAGGCAGCCCTTCTCAACATGGTGCATTAGACATCAGAGCTGCTCATATTTTGTGCCTTAAATATTTCAGTCCATAGCTTCCATGCACACTGGGGAAGAGCAAATATGGAGAACTAGAGGAGAATGATGCCTTGTTCTGAGATTAGTTCATGTGTAAGTACAAACTGTATAGCAGTGCATATACATAACAAATAAAATAAAATAAAATAAATTTAGATCAATCATCCTTATTAACAGCAATGAAACTACTCTAAGCAAAACCTTGACTGATCAAATAAGCTTTGTAACAAATAGAGTTTATTCAGGAATGGAATAATTTTTAGTCTTTAGGCAATCCAGTAAAAGACTTAATGTATTAAAATGAGAGGTTTATGATAGAATGCTCAGTTATAAACAAAGAAATATCTTTTAACTTATAAAGGATTCATGGGAGATTTGAAAGCTATGCTATCAAAACCAAAAACACTGGAAATGTTAGCAGTATTATAACTAAAATAGGAAACCATGAAAGGAAGTATGCCTTCAACACCACTGTAGGTATCTTATAAAGAGCTCCATTCAATGCAATACATCTTGGAAACAAAATAATATTGGAGAATACAGAAAAAAAAAATCTTACGTTTTAGAAATAACATGAAGGACTATGTGGAGACTATAAAAGTCAATTAACTATATATTGGAATAAATAAATAAAAGATAAACAGAATGACACAAATTTAAACGGAGAAACATGCTTTCAAACTAGAAATTAAATATACATTGGGAAAATTGTTATACTCACTACTCACACACACACATCTAACCACACATGTTCATACAGAGACACACACAATTACCTGAATGAAAACACCTATAAAACTTTAGAATTTTATAGTAAGATATTATATGAGTCTTAAATGGTGAGATGGCCCGTGGTCCTAAATGTGAGGACTTTGTTTTGCAAAATATCCACTTATTCAATGTTATCTATAAAATTTATATAATCTCAATAAAAATTCTAATGAATTTTCTAAAAATAGAAAATAACAGACTAGACTGATGCTAAGCTTATCTGGAAGAGTAAATGCACAAGAAGAGACAGTAACTTTTCAGGAAAAAATTAGGGGGCACTTTTGGGGCTGGATGTTAAGGCCATAATAATTAAAATAAACTGGTGATAGGGCTTGAGTGCACATGTAATTTAAGAAATAGAGAAATAAAAGGATGAATTTAAATTATTGGGAAAAGAATAGAGTATTGTATTAATTTATCATTCATTTAGTAATATAAGTAAAGCTGGAATCTTTTCCTTGCCATGTCCAAAACAATTCTAGAGAGGCTAAACATCAAACACTTAAAAATTATAAGAGTAATACTTTATACATTTTTATACTTTTAAAAGATTACTTTTAGAAACTTTTAACAAGAAAGGCCTTAAAGGTGTAAAACTCAAAAAGCCAGTAGAGGAAAGACTTTACAAATGTGACCATATGACATTGGTGACTAAAAACCTATTCCTAGTATAAAAAAATCCACAGAGAGTGAAAAGACTGAAAATCCAGGGCCAAACTTTTGTAAACATTTAGCAAAGGATTAATAAGCATAATGTATAAGAAACACCTTTAAATCATTAAGAAAGACAACTAGCAGAAAAACTGAAGAGGAATATGAACAGCAATTCAGACAATAAGAAGTACAAGTGGCTCAATATAATTATTAGAAGAGCCTCAATCTAATGAATACTGAAACCATATGTTTTTAGTAGACAAAGTGTAATATGTGGAGTTAACAGGAGTGTGTGAAAATGGGCATTTTCATTCTCTGTTAATTGGAAATACTTTTTGATGGGAAGATTGATAGTATCAAAATTTCAAAACCACATACTTCAACTGAATGATTTCACTTCTAATATGTGCAGAGTTATCTGTTGCAGTTATAATCATGATTATGAAATCGTTAAAATAAACTCAAGTGCACATGAAGAGAGAAATAAATATAACCAAACTATACTGAAGAAGAGCTTGCAACAGACAAAAAGTTTGTTATGCTGAAATGAAAAAGTCTTAAAGTAATTTATGTGTTTTAAGGAAATAGAGGGAAGCAGCACAATAGCATGTCTGATGTTATTCATGTTAAAAGTCTACATGTATGAAGATGAGCCCAGGTGACTGTGTCTGTGGCATCTTTATCTATTTTCTGTTTCTTTATCGTATCCATGAATACACAGAAAATGCCTGGATGGAGTATATCAAACTTACTAACTTGCCTTTGAAGAGGTAAATAGGATTCATGGTTTTGCAAAAAGGAATTTGTATTTTGGGGGACTTTTATTAATTTTAAAAATGTTACAGATTAAAAAATAACATTGACTACTCTATTGCCAGTGTCCAAAGAATGTGACACATGGAATAGGTGTTCAATAATTAAATGTTGAATAAATCAAAGAAACAAAATGTTTTAAAATGGCTTAGTCAATATGCTTTTACATGCATATGTTAATAAATATCACCTAACAGTGGAAAATATTAAATGCAAGAAATAAAATCCCTTTCACACCTGCCCTTTAACCAATATTCTTGGCTAAGGGCTATCACAAGAGTTTATTTACTCAAAAATGTAGATTTACTTGAGGCTCTATTTTTTTCAATTTTTTATTATTGCAAACAAGGCTTTGATGACTATTTTTAGATTGAGATTCTAACTATTATTAGAATATGCATAGGGTTAATTTTTAGCAGATTAATTACTGGATCATAAGATATATATATTTAAAATTTGAGGTTTATTGCCAAACTGTTCTCTAGAATGGCACTCTAATGGTATAGGAAAATGTTATCAATATCATCTGTGGAGTCATCAAGTTTTTAAATGTAAAATACCCTGTTGCTATTTTAATTAGGATTGTATAAAATATATTAAGAAAATTATGGAGCATTCAAATCTCACAATACTGAACATCTCTATTCAGAAACCCAATATATCTTTAATTTTTCTTCATTCCCCCCAGTGTTTTTAGAGTAGTTTTCTACTATATTTTTAAATATATTACCATCTATTTATTGCTATCACAAAGGATTATTTTTCTTTTCATGTTTCCTAAGAATTTCTTTGTATATTTGATGTTACTGATTTTTATATGTTAATTTTCTAACCTGTTGGTTTACTACATTTTATTTCCTAATATTGTTGATTCTGTTTTCTACTTGTGTAATACTATCACCATCAAACAATGATCTCTTTTCCACTTTTTTTTGCCAGTGTTTATCTCACTTCCTTTGCTAATTTAATTAGCTATGACTTTGCTATCCAAGCAAGCATTGCAACAGTGACTAAATAGCACCAAGTGTCTTAACATTCTGAAGGCCTGTCTTTGCCTTTGTTTTTGTTGCTCCCAAGTCCCTATACCATACTAGCAATGGCCATTATAGTAAAGATTCAAAGTGATCACCCCCTGGGGCATGGATATAATTAACATAAGGAGTATGTTGTTACCATACAACCTTAAATGTACTTCAAGAAGTGAGAATTAAAGGAATGGTTCAAGCAGATCAAAGATGGGGACATTAAGTGGATGGCCTTTAGCAAGTTGAGTAAAAGGGTAGAAAAATGGAGAACACTTAACTCTGGAGTTCATGTGTTCTTTAAAATAATTACCCAGGTTTGTTTTTATACTTTGGTTTCTAAAATCTGAGCCATTCCTATTACCATCTTTGCATCCTGGAGAGAAAATGGGTCTAAAGAATATAATTCTATCATAGAGAAGAACATTCTAAAGTTCTAGACTGGAATGTTGATTCGAAATATTAGTTTGACAGTGAAACATTTTAGTTTAAGAAATATTTCACTGCAGGTAAAGAGAGCATGTTGCTCTTCTGTTAGCTCATTCCCAGTGGCACTCAACATTCTAAAAGATTAGGGTGTCTTGTATCCATCTTCTCCACTGTTACCTGACCATTTTATTTTGCCCTAAAGTTATAAGGGAAGATACAGGAAAAGGAAACAGTCATGTTTGGGTCTTGGGGTGTTTTAGAGAGGGTGGAATATATATCCCTTAAGAATGCATCCTCATGAAATTGTACAATTACTTAAAGATGGTAAGATGTAATGTTTAAATTTCATATCATATTTTTGGGATTATTTTAAAGAATTGGATAATGTTCTTTATTTTGTTCTTCAGGATAAAGTCACAAACCAGTCTTAGAATAGGTTTAAATGAAGCCTGCTAACTACATTCTGCCATAAACATTATTATGCCTCAAATTTATTCCTTAGCTGTGGGTGTGTGGAAAAATGATTAGTAATAATTATAATGGATGCATCTTTATCCATTTTTGTTAGCAACTAATTTATCTTTCCAAATGTCTCTTAATTTTTCAAAATTGTGTTTTGAATATAAACCTGTGTCAGTTCATTACCTAGGACTTTCACTCAAGACTTCTACCTATCCCAGATGTAGATGTTTGGGGAGAATTAACAATAAAGGAATAGAAGAGGGGCACCAAAATTCTTCACTGTGAATTTCATGTGTGCCTCTTAAGTCTTGTCCATCATCAGTTGGAACTCACTAAGTCCCTTAGCACTAGGGATCCTAATGATGCTTCCTGCTGAGATCTCTTCTGCTTTCAAAGCTGCTGCAACAGCTCTGTGAGTGAGGGTCATCAAGTTACTTTCTCCTGGGCAGCTCTACCTTTCTTCAGGCACTGCTGACGCTCTGCATGGTGATCCCTATGCTGGTGCTAACTTCTTTGGAGACTGCAGTGCACCAAGGACACCTTGTTTTCCATGCAAATCGTGTTCTTTTCCCTCTTGTTTTCTTTAATTTAAACTTTGTTACTGATACCAAACAGAGCTCTTTGTTCCATGTATTAATTTCCTCTTGCTTCTGTAACAAACTAAGTACCTTATAACAGCAAAAATTTATCATCTTACAGTTTTGTAAATTAGAAGTTTGACCCAGGTCTCACTGGATTTAAATTAAGGTTCTGTCAGGACCATGTTTCTTTCTTGAGACTCAGGGGAAGAATCTGTTCCTTTGCATGTTTTAGCACCTGCAGGTCATCCGCATTTCTTGACCTGAGACTCCTTCTTCCATCTCCAGAGCCTGCAACACTGTGTCTGTAATCATTCTTCTGTAGTTACTACCTCTGACCACAGCAAGGAAATGTTCTTCACCTTTCAGGACTCATGTGATTGGATTTGGTTCACCTGGATAATCCAGGTCAACCTCCCCATCTCACAGTCTTTAATCTTGATCATATCTGCCAAGTCCTTTTTGCCAAATTCATAGAGTTCAAGGATTAGGACATGGACATCTTTAGAGGCCCGTTGTTCTGCTAACCACATCCCCCAACAGCACATAGCGTTTTCCATATAAACAGCTCCTTTCATTGTGTTTTTGAAGTCATCCCCAGCCTTTGTAGAATTCAGGCATTAATCCATTAATTATACCTGAGGTTAAAACTTTACTCTGGTCTTCTAATTCTCCTTGAATACAATTCTGGCCCTTGCCTATTTGCACTAAGATCCACTTCCTGTCTATGAGGTTTCCTATCTTGTCTATATATGCTATATGTTGCCAATATTATGTATTTAGGCATCCAGGTATGGTTAGCTTATGGGAGGAACTGGTGGAATACTAGATGGTTGCAGGAGTACAAAAACCAGGATATTTGATAAGTTCTTCTGACTTGGGCTGCAGTTTCTGGAAGTGCCTCGGTCTTCAGGGTAGCATGTTCTTTCTGAACAGGTATCCTTTGTAGACCTAGCTCCTGCCAGGCAAGCCCTGCTGTGGTCTGGCTCTCGTGGATGTCCCAAGTTTCTGATTCCTGGTAGTACTCCCTCCTAGACGCTCTCCAGCCCTAGAGGTGGTGGTGGCTTTCTGCTCTTTCTAATCATTCACTTACTTCGCCATGCCCTGCTTGGCTTTTCATCTCTTTTATCACCTGTATAACCCCTTCCCTAGAGTAAGTTCCCTGTGGTTAAAATACTGTTTCCTGTTTCCTTACTGACCACTGACTGCTACATATACAAAGTACACTCCTGTACGGACATTTAGCCAGCTCACCTGATATACTCAGACAGCACTCCTGGGCAGAGTATGGCATCTCCTCGGTCTCAGCCTCCATTGTGTGCAAACACAATTAGTAATTGAAAAGTTCTTGGTGCTTAATAAATTGAGTGAAGACTCTTACTTGGATTGGTTAGGTATTAGCAGGGAGACTCTGCAATCATTATGTTCTAAAAAGGATAAACTTGAGTTTTAACTCTACTCCCTAGCTATAACTGTGTAATGTTCCTATAACCAAGTCTTTTGAGAGTCACCTTTCTACAGTATGAGGGGAAATGTGTATAGCAATAACAACATGCCATTTATTATTAAAAAATGCCAACCAGATGAGTGTCATTTCATGCCATTTAATTTTTCTTTTGGTAAGTGACTACCTCTGCTTTTAGTTTATTCTGCTCTTAGAACATAAATACAATTGGCTTTTATTTTCTGGTTAAAAGGAATTGTTGGATAAGCCACTAGAGGTTCATGAGTAGAGATCAGAAGAAAAAAGAGAGGTGGAGATAGATTTGGATCATCTATCCATCAAACTGCAACATAAAAGTTATAGTCTATGTGCCGGCACATAGACTATACTGTGGATGGGCCACCAGAGTTAAGCGAATGTATGTAGGGCCCCTGAGCCAGAGGAGGGTTTATTTCATGGACATTCACTGAGGGCGAGAGTGTTGAGAAGGAACTTTGAGAAATGCTGAAATTTAGGGGGTAAAAGGAAAAAGAAGAGAAGTATCAAAGGAAAGAGGGAGAAGTCAGAGGCACAACTGACTTCTGAATAGTGCACGGTCCATGTCTCTCCCGCTGCAGGGCGTCTGGACCCATCTTCGTGATGAAAACTTTCCAACTGAAAGCAGTGGTGGTCCTCTTCCTGATGCAAAGTCACTGTGTGTGTGTGTGTGTATGTGTGTGTGTGTGTGTGTGTGTGTCTCACACACACACGTGCATTAGTACTTGTTACTCTTCACAGTTTCATTGTCAATTCCTATCAGTTTACTAAAGCTAAATGATCTTTGACAAATCACTATTTACCCACAGAAGTGCCTTCTCCCTCTTAAACTTCTGATAGAAAACTTTATTCCTTTCCCTTTCTGTGTAGGGCACTTGGATTTTCAGCCTTTATTTTCCTCTGAGGAATTACATCTAACCTTCGAAATTTTATGAGAATATTTTGTAGTCATTCAATAGCCATATCTACACTGTATCATTGAAAGAACATAGATGTTTAAAATGGTTATCCTTACTTTAAAGTTTAAAACTGTCCTATCAGCAACCATCATCATAATTTGATACACTGTGTCTGAGCTTTTTGGTCCAAAAGTATTTCAAAAACTGTGTCCTTAGGGACATTTTCCTTCCAAAAGGATGGAGTAATTAGTTCCTAAGAAATGACACAGCCACACATTGTCAATGTAATTAAGTGTGCTGCTGCCAAACTCAGGCAAGCCTACATTTCTGTCATCCTGCCTGATGCCAGAGCCAACATATTTTTTGCTTATTATTTTATAATCACCACTTACAGAAGCTCAAGGAAACTTCTTGAATCCCAGGAAACCATAAAATACTACTGCCTACCATTCTGGCAATTTCCCCATTATTAAAACATAGTCATTTAGTTCACCCCTACCACTTGTCCTTTGCATCAATGTACCAATTACATAGGAATTATTCTGCCTTCTAAAGTCATCTGAAGAGAGTCTTCTATGGCTCTGTCCTGAAATCTGTGGTGATGTATAATAATGTGGATCATTTAAGTGAAAACCAAATTTGATCAGCATTTCTTGTTTTTAGGCCAAGACCTATGCAAATGGTGAATAGATTTGACATACTTATCCTTGACTCCTGGTAATCCACCTTTAGTCATCTTTGTTGTGGAATGGGGTAGTTATTATTTTTGGCTGCACATGACAGTGTTTCCCTCATTCTCTCTCTCCTGGTATCAGATTTCACCCTCAGGGTTACTGGATGAGGTGGGGGTATGACCAAGCATAGTGACCCTGCTCCTTGGATACAATGATTGCACTGTGATGAAAACTTGGCCCAAGTATGTGGGATTGCCAAATAAAATAAACAATTTCCACTAACATTTGAATTTTAGATGAACAATGAATAGAGGTCTAGTTTATGGCATTTTTTTCACTTCTGTAGATATCAAATGTTGAATGGGATGTATTCATACTGATAGTTTGTGCTAAAGTAATATTTGTGGTTTATCTGAAATTTTCACTGGGTGTCCTATATTTTTGTTTGTTAAGTCTGGCAACCCTAAAAGTAGGAATGGAACACTCTCTTGCTTTATTTATTTATTATTACTATTATTTGTGTATGTGTATGTGTGTGTGTTATTTATTTATTTGCTTTTGCTTAGTGTTTTATGAACACTAGGAGAGAGAGTTTATTTCTGTTTTGGAAGATGGGGGAGGATTACATACAAACCCATCTGATAAATGAGAGGAAAGAGTCTTTTCTTGAGGAATGTGAGCCCAGTAAAGAGAAGTGGATATTTGAGTGGCAGAAAAGAGACTGATCTCTGAGTCCTAGCTCCCATCTCCTGGCCATAGTTTTTCAGTTCTTTCTTTTATATGGTGCACTAATTACAGCATCCTTCCCAGGCATGTCAGCCAGTAAGTCCTGGCATGAGCAAGTGTGAGGGTGGTGCTGTCACTTTTAATATTTGTCTTTTTCATACTCCTTCAGAGTATGTGGCACTTTCATCCTGCCCCCTCAGCTTCCTTGGCTTTCTCCAAAGAATGAGCATTGCAGGTGGCTCTCGTGTTTGTTGCTGGCCAGTGGATACCTTCTTAATTAAGCCCCACAAAGACCTTCTTGGGCAGAGTTCTTCATGGCTAAGAGAAGTTGGAATACTCTTACTGCATGGAGAGCAATGCAATATTAGGAAATGTTCTTTCTTCCTATTTATTTCCTGTAAGGCAAATATTCTTTATTCAGGAAAACAGTGGTATCCAAATTTAACAGACAATAGCTTGCAGACATATAAGAAACAGAAAAGTGAGCACTTTGCTTCATGAATATATGAAGTGATTTTAAATCAGATATAAACTGAAATTGTCAATAGGGGTCCTCTAGGCAAGAAAGGAATCTTAAAGGGGCCTTAAAAAAAGAGTGTAGGAGAAGGAGCCAAGAGGTTGGCACAAGTAGAGCAGTGGAAATATCCTCCCAAAACCATATACATTTTTGAAAATACAGCAAATACAACTATTCCTAAAAGAGAGACCATCAGATACAGTATGACAGTCAGACTACATCTACATCTGCAAGAACCCAGTGCCTCACAAAGGGGGTAAAATACAAGCAGTGGCCAGTGGGACCCGAGTACCCCCTACCCCAGCTCCCTGGTGAGAGGAAAGGAGTTGGAGTGGGGAGAGAGAGGGAGCCCAGGATTGCTGAATACCCAGCCCTAGGCATCCACACTGGGAGCACAGACACAAAGTGTGTGGGGTGCTGGATAATAGGGAAAAGGGACAGTAAAATATGCCAGCGGGTCCCCACAGCAGGCACCACTGGGACAGAAGAAAAGTGAGTGCTTCTTGAAAGTCTTAAAGGGACAGGGGCCTCACAGCTGGACGGAAGCATCCCGGTGCACACAGCCCAGCAGCTGGGAATCCCAGGAAACTCTGGGCGCTCTAACCCCCTGGGCAGCAGTGCAGCTTTGAGGCCCCTCACAGTGATAAACAGCCTCCTGCCCGTTCCCCCTCTGGAAAGGCCCCACCATAGCAGAGTAGCAGCCTGAGGCCAGCCATGCACAGAGCAGCCAGGCAGAGCTTCCTCCACAGCAGCCGGGCAAGAATCAGAGACACCGTTTGTGTGCAGCTGCCTAGCACAAGCTGCTAGGGGTCACCATTCTCCCAGGACAGGAAGGCGAGGAGCAAGTGGGAAGGGACTTTGTTCTCCCATCTGACACACATGCCAACTGCTCACGACTACCTCTATAACCATGAAAAGGCAGAAGAATTTGATCCAAACCAGAATCACACAGACATCCTTCCCTGAGAGGGAAGCTGGGGAGATAGGCCTAACCAATCTTCCTGAAAAAGAATTCAAAATAAAGGTCATAACCATACTGATGGAGCTACAGAGAAAAATGCAACAGCTAACCAACAAAGTAGGGAGGGAGACTACAGAAATAAAACAATGTCTGGAAGGACTTAAAAGTGGAATGGACAAGATGCAAAAGGCCATTAATGGAATAGAAACCAGAGAACAGGAACACATAGAAGCTCATGCAGAGATAAAAGTATCTCCAGAAATGAAACAATATTAAGAGAACTGTGTGACCAATCCAAAAGGAACAATATCCGCATTATAGGGGTACCAGAAGAAGAAGAGAGAGAAAAAGGGAGAGAAAGTGTATTTGAAGAAATAATTGCTGAAAACTTCCCCAAAAAGTGGGGGGAGAAAATAGTCGCACAGACCATGGAAGCACGCAGAAATCCCAACAGAAGGGACCCACGAAAGACAACACCAAGACACATAATAATTAAAATGGCAAAGATCAAGGACAAGGACAGAGTTTTAAAGGCAGCTAGAGAGAGGAAAAAGGTCACCTACAAAGGAAAACCCATCAGGCAATCATCAGACTTCTCAACAGAAATCTTACAGGCCAGAAGAGAATGGCATGATATATTCAATGCAATGAAACAAAAGGACCTTGAAGCAAGGATACTGTATCCAGCACATTTAAATATGAAGGAGGGATTAAACAATTCCCAGACAAGCAAAAGTTGAGGGAATTTGCCTCCCACAAACCACCTCTACAAGGTATTTTAGAGGGACTGTTCTAAATGGGAGCACTCCTAAGGCTAAATAGATGTCACCAGAGAAAATAAAATCACAGCAAAGAAAGCAGACCAACCAAATACCAACTAATGGCAAAAAATAAAATCAACTACTCACAAAAGCAGGCAAAGGAAACACAAATGAGCACAGAATAAAACACCCAACATATAAATAATGGAGGAGGAGGAATAACAAGGGAGGGAAATAGAGAAACTTTGCCTGTGTTTATAACAGCTCAATAAGCTAGTTGGGTTAGACAGTAAGATAGTAAAGAAGCTAACCTTGAATCTTTGGTAAACATGAATCTAAAGCCTGCAATGGCAATAAATACATATCTTTCAGTAATCAACCTAAATGTAAATGGACTGAATGGACCAATCAAATGACACAGAGTAGTAGAATGGATAAAAAAGCAAGACCCGTCTATATGCTGCTTACAAGAGATTCACATCAAACCCAAAGACATGCACAGACTAAAAGTCAAGGGATGGAAAAACATATTTCATGCAAACAACAGGGAGAAAAAAGCAGGTGTTGCAGTACTAGTATCAGACAAATAGACTTCAAAACAAAAAAAGTAACAAGACATAAAGGAGGACATTACATAATGATAAAGGGGTCAGTCCAACAAGAGGATATAATGATTATAAATATATATGCACCCAACACAGGAGCACCAGCATATGTGAAACAAATACTAACAGAATTAAAGGAGAAAATATAATGCAATGCAATTATTTTAGGAGACTTGAGCGCACCACTCACTCCAAAGGACAGATCCACCAGACAGAAAATAAGTAAGGATACAGAGGCACTGCACAACACACTAGAACAGATGGACCTAATAGACATCTACAGAACTCTACATCCAAAAGCAGCAGGATACACATTCTTCTCAAATGCACATGGAATATTTTCCAGAATAGACCACATACTAGGCCACAGAAAGAGCCTCAGTAAATTCAAAAAGATTGAAATCCTACTAACCAACTTTTTGGACCACAAATGTATAAAACTAGAAATAAATTGTAAAAAGAAAGGAAAAAGGCTCACAAATACATGGAGGCTTAACAACATGCTCCTAAATAATCAATGGATCAATGAACAAATTAAAATAGAGATCAAGGAATATATGGAAACAAATGAACACAAGAACACAAAGCCCCAACTTCTGTGGGACGCAGCAAAAGCAGTCTTAAGAGGAAAGTATATAACAATCCAGGCATATTTAAAGAAGGAAGAACAATTCCAAATGAATAGTCTAAAGTCAAAATTATTGAAATTGGGAAAAGAACAAATGAGGCCTGAGGTCAGCAGAAGGAGGGACATAATAAAGATCAGAGAAGAAAGAAATAAATTTGAGAAGAATAAAACAATAGAAAAAAACAATGAAACCAAGAGCTTGTTCTTTGAGAAAATAAACAAAATAGATAAGCCTCTAGCCAGACTTATTAAGAGAAAAAGAGAATCAACACACATCAACAAATCAAAAATGAGAAAGGAAAAATCACAATGGACCCCACAGAAATACAAAGAATTATTAGAGAATACTATGAAAACCTATATGCTAACAAGCAGGAAAACCTAGAGGAAATGGACAACTTCCTAGAAAAATAAAACCTTCCATGACTAACCAAGGAAGAAACGGAAAACCTAAACAGACCAATTACCAGCAACGAGATTGAAGCCATAATCAAAAAATACCCAAGAACAAAACTTCTGGGACACCTGTATTTACCTCAGAATTTTATCATACATACAGAGAAGATATAATACCCATTCTCCTTAAGATTTCCAAAAAATAGAAGAGGAGGGAATATTCCCAAACACATTCTATGAAACCAATATCACCCTAATACCAAAACCAGGCAAAGACTCCATCAAAAAAGAAAACTACAGACCAATATCCCTGATGCACGTGGATGCAAAAATACTCAACAGAATATTAGGAAACCGAATTCAAAAATACATCAAAAGGATCATACACCATTACCAAGTGGGATTCATCCAAGGGATGAAAGGACGGTGCAACATTCAGAGATCCATCAACATCATCCACCATAGAAACAAAAAGAAGGACGAAAACCATATGATCATCTCCATAGATACTGATAGAGCATTCAACAAAATCCATTCATGATAAAAACTCTCAACAAAATGTGCATAGAGGGCACGTACCTCAACATAATAAAGGCCATATAAGGTAAACCCACAGTCAACATCATACTTAACAGCGAGAAGCTGAAAGCTTTTCCTCTGATATTGGGAACAAGACAGGGATGCCCACTCTCCCCACTGTTATTCAACATAGTACTGGAGGTCCTAACCACAGCAATTAGACAAAACAAAGAAGTACAAGGAATCCAGAATGGTAAAGAAGAAGTCAAACTGCTACTATTGCAGATGACATGATATTGTACATAAAAATCCCTAAAGATTCCACTCCAAAATTACTAGAACTAATATCGGAATTCAACAAAGTTGCAGGATACAAAATTAATACACAGAAATCTGTGGCTTTCCTATACACTAACAATGAACTAACAGAAAGAGAAGTAGGAAAACAATTCCATTCACAATTGCCTGAAAAAGAATAAAATACCTAGGAATAAACCTCACCAAGGAAGTGAAAGACCAATTCCCTGAAAACTACAAGACACTCTTAAGAGAAATTAAAGAAGACACTAACAAATGGAAACTCATCCCATGCTATTGGCTAGGAAGAATTTATATTATCAAAATGGCCATCCTGCCCAAAGCAATATACAGATTTAATGATATCCCTATCAAATTACCAACAGCATTCTTCAACTAACTGGAACAAATAGTTCAAAAATTCATATGGAAACACCAAAGACCCCGAATAGCCAAAGAAATCCTGAGAAGGAAGAATAAAGTGTGGGGGGATCTCACTCCCCAACTTCAAGCTCTACTACAAAGCCACCATAATCAAGACAATTTGGTAGTGGCACAGGAACAGAGCCACAGACCAGTGGAACAGAATAGAGACTCCAGACATTAACCCAAACATATATGGTCAATTAATATATATATGATAAAGTGGCTATGGACATACAATGGGGAAAACAGCCTCTTCAACAGTTGGTTCTGGCAAAACTGGACTGCTAAATATAAGAGAATGAAACTGGACCATTGTCTAACCCCATACACAAAAGTAAATTCAAAATGGATCAAAGACCTGAATGTAAGTCATAAAACCATAAAACTCTTAGAAAAAAACATAGGCAAAAATCTCTTGGACATAAACATAAGTGACTTCTTCATGAACATATCTCCCCAGGCAAGGGAAACAAAAGCAAAAATGAACAAGTGAGACTATATACAGCTGAAAAGGTTCTGTACAGCAAAGGACACCATCAACAGAACAAAAAGGGATGATACAGTATGGGAGGATATATTCATAAATGACAGATCTCATAAAGGGTTTCATCCAAAATATATAAAGAGCTTACGCACCTCAACAAACAAAAAGCAAATAAGCCAATTAAAAAATGGACAGAGGAACTGAACAGACACTTCTGCAAAGAAGAAATTTAGATGGCCAGCAGACACATGAAAAAATGCTCCACATCACTTGTCATCAGAGAAATGAAAATTAATGCCACAATGAGATATCACCACACACTAGTTAGAATGGCCACCATCCAAAAGACAAATAACAACAAATATTGGCGAGGATGTGGAGAAAGTGGAACCCTCCTACACTGTTGGTGGGAATGTAAACTAGTTCAGCCATTGTGGAAGCAGTATGGAGAAAATAGAAATACCATTTGACCCAGGAATTCCACTTCTAGGAATTTACCCTAAGAATTCAGCTGCCCAGTTTGAAAAAGACAGATGCACCCCTATGTTTATCGCAGCACTATTTACAATAGCCAAGAAATGGAAGCAACCTACGTGTCCACCAGTAGATGAATGGATAAAGAAGCTGTGTTACATATACACATGGAATATTATTCAGCCATAAGAATAAAACAAATCCTACCATTTGCAACAACATGGATGGAGCTAGAGGGTATTATGCTCAGGGAAATAAGCCAGGGGGAGAAAGACAAGTACCAAATGATTTCACTCATTTGTGGAGTCTAACAACAAAGCAAAAACTGAAGGAAGAAAACAGCAGCAGAATCACAGAACCCAAGAATGGACTAAGTTACCAAAGGGAAAGGGATGGGGGAGGATGGGTGGGAAGGGAGGGAGAAGGGGGTGAAGAAGAAAGGGGGCCTTATGATTAGAATTATAATGTGGGTGGGCACTGGGAGGGCTGTGCAACACAGACAAGACAAGAAGTGATTCTACAGCATCTTACTCTGCTGATGGACAGTAACTGTGTTGGGGTTTGTGTGGGGGACTTGGTGAAGGGGGACCCTAGTAAACATAATGTTCTTCATGTAATTGTAGATTAATGATAACAAAAAAAATAGAGTGTAGGAAATGAAGATGAGTGAGAAAAGTGCAAAAATATTATATACCTTCTTGTAGGTTTTGAGCTACTTCTAGATTGACTGCTAGGTCCTCCATGAGCAAGGAGGTGTACATTGTAAGGCTATAGCACATGGGCTTTCCCATCTCTTTGAAGATCATGCCAATTAATTCAGCTTCATGGAACATTAGTCATAAAAATGTGAAAGCAGTGTTCTCACTTTCTTTTTTTAAATTTATTTATTTACTTTATTATGTTTTTTATTTTGCTATCATTAATGTACAATTACATGAACATTATGGTTACTAGACTCCCCCTATTACCAATTCCTCACCACATACCCATTTACAGTCACTGTAATAAGCATAGTAAGAAGCAATAGAATCAGTACTCGTCTTCTCTGTGCTATACTGCCTTCCCTGTGTTCGCCCCCTCCTACATTATACATGATAATCGTGATGCGCGTTTTTCCCCTTATCCCTCCCTTCCCATCCATCCTCCCCAATCCATTTCCCTTTGGTAACTGTTAGTTCATTCTTGGATTCTGTGAGTCTGCTGCTGTTTTGTTCCTTCAGTTTTTGCTTTGTTCTTATACTCCACAGATGAGTGAAATCATTTGATACTTGTTTGTCTCCCCCTTGCTTATTTCACTGAGCATAATACCTTCTAGCTCTATCCATGTTGTTGCAAATGGTAAGGATTTGTTTTCTTCTATTTTTTTCTTCTGATGGTGTCCTTTGCTGTACAGAAGCTTTTCAGCTGTATATAGTCCCACTTGTTCATTTTTGCTTTTGTTTCCCTTGCCTAGGGAGATATGTTCATGAAGAAATTGCTCATGTTTATTTCCAAGAGATTTTTGCCTATGGTTTTCTAAGAGTTTTATGGTTTCATGACTTAATCCAGGTATTTCATTCATTTTGAATTTACTTTTGTGTATGGGGTTGACAATAATCCAGTTTCATTCTCTTACATATAGCTGTCCAGTTTTGCCAACATCAGCTGCTGAAGAGGCTGTCATTTCTCCATTGTATATCCATGGCTCCTTTATGATACATTAATTGACCTTGTATGGTTGGGTTTATATTTGGGATCTCTAGTCTGTTTCATTGGTCTATAGGTCAGTTCTTTTGCCAGTACTAAATTGTCTTCATTACTGTGGCTTTGTAGTAGAGCTTGAAGTCAAGGTGCGTAATTTCCCTGGATTTATTCTTCCTTCTCAGGATTGCTTTGGCAATTTGGTGTCTTTAGTGGTTCCATATAAATTTTAGAACTGTTTGCTCTAGTTAACTGAAGAATACTGTTGGTATTTTGATAGGTATTGCATTGACTTTGTATATTGCTTTAGGCAGGATCGCCATTTTGACAACATGAATTGTTCCTATCCATGAGCATGGGATGCATTCCCATTTATTGGCATTTTGTTTAGTTTCTCTCATGAGTGTCTTGTAGTTCTCAGAGTATAGGTCCTTCACTTCCTTGGTTAGGTTTATTCCTAGGTATTTTATTCTTTTTGATGCAATTGTGAATGGAATTGTTTTCCTGATTTCTCTTTCTGCTAGTTTATAATTAGTGTACAGGAATGCAACAGATTTCTGTGTATTAATTTTGTATAATGCAACTTTGCTGAAGTCAAATATTAGATCCATTAGTTTCAGAGTGGATTCCTTAGGGTTCTTATGTACAATATCATGTCATCTTCAAACAGGGACAGTTTGACTTATTCCTTGCCAACATGGATGCCTTTTATTTCTTTGTGTTGTCTGATTGCCATGACTAGGACCTCCAGAACTATGTTGAATAAAAGTGGGGAGAGTGGGCATCCTTGTCTTTTTCCTGATCTGAAAGGAAAAGCTTTCAGCTTCTGTCTGTTAAGTATAATGTTGTCTGTGGGTTTATCATGTATGGCCTTTATAATGTTGAGGTACTTGCCCTGTGTGCCTATTTTGTTGAAAGTTTTTATCATGAATGGATGTGGAATTTCATCGAATGCTTTTTCATATTCTATGGAGATGATCATGTGGTTTTCCCTTCTTTTTGTTGATGTGGTGGATGATGTTGATGGATTTTCGAATGTTGTACTATCCTCACATCCCTGGGGTGAATCTCACTTTATCATGATGCATGATCTTTTTGATTTATTTTTGAATTCAGTTTGCAAATATTCTGTTGAGTATTTTTGCATCTATGTTCATCAGAGATATTGGTCTGTAATTTTCTTTTTTGTGGTGTCTTTGTCTGGTTTTGATATTAGAGTGATGCTGGCCTCATAGAATGATTTTGGAAGTATTCCCTCCTCTTCTATTTTTTGGAAAACTTTAAGAGAAATGGGTATTAGATTTTTGCTAAATGTTTGATAAAATTCAGTGGTGAAGCCATCTGGTCCAGCATTTTTCCTTTGGTAGGTTTTTGATTACCAGTTCAATTTTGTTGCTGATATTTGGTCTGTTCATATTTTCTGTTTCTTCCTGAGTCAGCCTTGGAAGGTTGTATTTTTCTAGAAAGTTGTCCATTTCTTCTACATTATCCAGTTTTTTGCCAAATAATTTTTCATAGTATTCTCTCATCCTTTTTTGTGTTTCTCTGGTGCCCATAGTGATTTTTTCCTTTGTCATTAGTGATTTTGTTTATGTGTGTAGACTCTCTTTTTTTCTTGATAATTCTGGCTAGTGGTTTATCTATTTTGTTTATTTTCTCAAAGAATTGGCTCTTGCTTTCATTGATTCTTTCTATCATTTTATTCTCAATTTTTTAAATTTCTGTTTTAATCTTTATTATGTCCCCCCTTCTACTGACTTTGGCTCTCATTTGTGCTTTCTTTTCTAGTTTCTTTAATTGTGAGTTTAGACTGTTCATTTGCGATTGTTCTTCTTTCCTGAAGTAAGCCTGCATTGCAGTATACTTCCTATCACAGCCTTTGCTGTGTCCCACAGATTTTGTGGTGTTGAATTATTGTTGTCATTTGTCTCCATATATTGCTTGATCTCTGTTTTTATTTGGTCATTGATCCATTGATTATTTAGGAGCATGTTTTAAGCCTCCATGTGTTTGTGGGATTTTTTTTTCTTTGTGTAATTTATTTCTAGTTTCATACCTTTGTAATCTGAGAAGCTGGTTGGTACAGTATCAATCTTTTTGAATTTACTGAGGCTCTTTTTGTGGCCTAGTATATGATCTATTCTTGAAAATATTCCATGTGTACCCTGTTGCTTTTGGATGAAGTGTTCTCTATATATCTGTTAGTTCTATCTGTTGTAATATGTTATTCAGTGCCTCTGTCTCTTTACTTATTTTCTTTCTGGTTGATCTGTTCTTTGGAGTGAGTGGTATGTTGAAGTCTCCTAAAATGAATGCAATTCATTCTATTTCCCCCTTTAATTCTGTTAGTATTTGTTTCACATATGTAGGTGTTCCTGTATTGGGTGCATAGATATTTATGATGGTTATATCTTCTTGTTGGACTGACCCTTTTATCATTATGTAATGTCCTTCTTGGTCTCTTGTTACTCTCTTTGTTTTGAAGTCTATTTTGTCTGATACTAGTACTGCAACTCCTGCTTTTCTCTCCCTATTTGTTCCATGAAATATGTTTTTCCATCCCTTTACTTTCAGTCTGTGTGTATCTTTGGGTTTGAAGTGAATCTCTTGTAAGCAGCATATAAATAGGTTTTGTTTTTTTATCCATTCAGTGACTCTGTCTTTTGATTGGTGCATTCAGACCATTTGCATTTAGGGTGATTTTCTATAGGTATGAATTTATTGCCACTATGGGCTTTAGATTTGTTTTTACCAAAGGGTCAAGGGTAATTGAACCTATCTAACAGTCTAATTTAACTCACTACATATGCTGTTACAAACACAACCTAAAGATTTTTTTTTCTCCTTTTTCTTCCTTCTCTATTCTTTATGTTAGGTGTCATATTCTGTACTCTTTTTCTATCCCTTGATTCAATTTGGGGGTCATTGATTTGATTTTACACCTGCTTAATAATTAATTGTTCTACTTTGCTGTGGTGTTATTTCTTCTGGTGACATCTATTTAGCCTTAGGAATACTTCCATCTTTACAAGTCCCTGCAAAATGCACTGTAGAGGTGCTTTGTGGGAGGCAAATTCTCTCAGCTTTGCTTATCTGAAAATCATTTAATCCCTCCTTCAAATTTAAATGATAACCTTGCCAGGTAGAGTACTCTTGGCTTGAGTCCCTTCTGCTTCATTGCATTAAATATATTATGCCACTCCCTTCTGGCCTGTAAGATTTCTGTTGAGAAATCTGATAGCCTGATGGGTTTTCCTTTATATGTGATCTTTTTTCTCTCTCTAGCTGCTTTTGAAAGTTTGTCTTTAACCTTGAATTTTTCCATTTTAATTATTCTATGTCTTGATGTTGTCTTCCTTGCGTCCCTTGTGTTGGGAGATCTGTGCACCTCCATGGCTTGAGAGACTAACTCCTTCTCCAGACTGGGGAAGTTTTCAAGCAATAACCACCTCAATGACACTTTCTGTCTCTTTTTCTCTCTCTTACTCTTCTGGTACCCCTATAATGTGGATATTGTTCTGTTTGGATTGGTCTCATAGTTGTCTCCATATTCTTTCATTCTTAGAGATCCTCTTTTCTCTCTGTGCCTCAGCTTCTTAGTATTCCTCTTCTCTAATTTCTATTCCATTTACCCTCTTTTACTACATCTAATATGCTTTTAAATCCCTCCATTTTATGTTTCATTTCAAATATGGAATTTTTTAATGATTGAATCTCCATCTTAAATTCATCTGTGAATTATAGAATATTTTTCTGTACCTCCTGGGTGTGTTTATGATTTTTATTTTAAAATCTCTTTCAGGAAGATTGGTGCAGTTTCATTTGGCCCTGTTTCTGGGGTTTGTAAGATTTTGTTCTGAACCAGATTCCTTTGATGTTTCATAATTCTATGTGGTGCTCTCTAGTCCCCAGAAGCCCTATTCTCTGGAGCTTCCCAGCCCCTAGAGTGAGGTCAGGGGTCATAGGGGAGCAGCTCTGTTGCCTATGGGGAGGAAATATCTGCTTCCTGATTCCTGTCTGTGGTGCCTGTTTCCAGTGTCAGAGCCAGTGGGCCGAGCACACAGGTGTAAGCCTCTGTGCTTTGCATCTCTAGCTGTTGTAGGTGGGGCCTCCCTCTTGCTGGCCTGACTCCAGCGCAGTGACTGCTGGTTTGTGAGTCAGGTTGGCAGGCCAGGAGGAAGGTGCAGCAGGCTCATGTCACAGTGGATGGCCTCAGAGATGAGTAGGCATCCAGGGAGCTGGAGCACCTGAAGCCCCTCAGAGTTCCCAACCTGCTGGGCAGAGTGCATCCAGACGTCCTTGTCCACCTATCCTCTCTCCTGCATAGCAAGCTGTGTGCAAACCCCGCCCCTTCAGACAGCCTTCTTGCTGCTAGGAAGCTTCTCAGACCACCTGCCTTACCTTTGTCCCAGAGCAGCCAGATATGGATCCCTCTCCTCCACAAATGGCTGGAATCTCAGTCTCTCAAGCACTCTGCCTGTCCCAGCTCCCAAACCCCAGCAACCTCCAGAGCACTACACAGTGTAGGTGTTCCAAAGCAGATCTCCAGGGCTGAATGTTCAGCAGTTCTAGGCTTCCACAACCTGCCCGCTCTGTTTCTTCTCCTCCCACCCGTGAGCTGGGGTGAGAAAGGGCTTGGGTCCCGCCAGGTCAAGACTTCCATACATTACCCTGTTTCGTGATGTCTGCTCTGTTCGTGAGAGGTCTGTATGCAGTCTGGTGCAGCCTTCTTTGCTGTTGTTGTTTTAGGGCTAGTTGTATTAACTATATTTTCAGACTATATATGGTTTTGGGAGGAATTCTCTGTCTCACCTCTCATGAAGCCATCTTGAATTCCTTGAAAGCAGTGCTCTTATGAGGCTATAAATTACCCATAAGACTTATTTTAAAATACTTATCATTGCCTTTTAGAGGAAGCAGGCATAACAGGATAAATTATTTGGCTAGGCTAAGGCCATGTATCAGGAATCCTGACATTTAACACAGCTAACCCATTTGGCAGGTTTAGAGTGTGTGGCAAAGGCACAGATCAGAAACTGAGTTTTCAGGTAAGACTGGACAGGTTTGAGAAATCAACACTTCTGGACCAGTGTCTCCCATAATGTGAAATAACTGCCTTGACAGCTAATAGAGAGACCAGAACCCACTACTCAGACTCCTGACAGAGAGAATAAGAGAAAGGTGATTAACACCAGATTGATCTCTATGGTTCGATCTGTGCAGAATCTAATGTAAACCTATGTCTTGGTTTACCTTGTAAGAATATTATCCCCTGTAAGAATATTATCTGTATGGCCCCGATAGATGACTGGTTAGCCAGAGATGGATAAGATTCCTCAAAGGAGGAACAACTTAAGCCAGGCACAGTCGCAGGGGGGCCATCAGGAGAGAAATTGGGGACCAACAGAGGGGAGGCATAAAACCTCACCCCCCCTGTTTTGAGAGAATCTTCTGCATCCGTGGATGTTTTGTTGCCCTTGTCTAGCTTGGATTAATACTTAGTCTATAGGCACAGACCTGATCATCTACATTTGCCCTCTTACAGCACTAAATTATGTTTTCTACCTTTATCTTGCATCTACCTACCACTTCAGCATTTTATTAAAAAAAATAATAAGGGAGAAATGTGGGACTCACACATAAATCAAGTATAAAAGTCAAACAAATAATCATATCTGACTTGATTATTTATAGTTCATGATACATGATCAAAACCGAAAGTTTCTGTGATATGATTGCTCTTGTACTGTTCACCATGTAAGAACTTATTCACTATGTAAGACCTTGTTCACCATGTAAGAACTTGTTTGTTATGCTTCAGAAGATTGGAGACTGTTGAGATATAGGCTTGGGGTTGATTAATGACTGTGCACTGAGTCCCCTATACAGAATTTTATTGTTGTTCACAACCATTTGATCAATAAATATGAGAGATACCCTCTCAAAAAAAGAAAAAGAAGATTATCATCAAGATTGAGGCAAGTAGAGGAGATGTGGGGAGGAGAGTCCAGAGAGGGAAACATGGGAGCTGAGGGCATATATTTGCTGAATGTTTTCCAGGAGGATTCTAGAACACTATACATAATACACTGTTTGCATTACTTTTTCTTTAAAAAATTGTTTAGATTTAAAAAATATTATATATCTAAGATCTTTACAAGATTCTTCACAGGAATTTAAGAATTAAGGGTACATATAATGAAATTGGTCTTCAAGAGATTAAGTGACCTATTCAAAGTCTGAGTGATACACAGCACTGATGGGCTTCAACCCTGAGTAATCTTTTGCAGGAGTCTTTTCATTTTTGTGCCTATTTAATTTTGATATTCTATTTATATGGAGATACATGATATAGCCTTATGTTTACTACCATTTATCTGTTCTTCTCTTTATCATAAAAAACACCATTGTATGTGGGAAAAGGGATATTCCTGAAGGCCTGACTCAAATAAGGTATCATTAGGGGCAATTACACACATGATTGGAGAAGCCACCAGGACCTTTGGAATGGCATTTTAGATGGCGCTAAACAAGGCTACTTAAGGTATGTCTTCCAAGAGTCCCAGAACCAAAGAAAATAGAAAGCCATAAAAATGTGAACACTTTTAGTAACAGTTGAGGTAAATGAGATTGTTCATGGAATGACTATGAATTAATTATATTTGATGGGAGAGAAAAATAATAGGTTGTCTATAAGTTCTATAGATACATCTTTTAATATGGAAGGCAATTATGAACAAGGTACCTCCTTGATTTCCATCGTTTAATTCTGTAACAATGTGTATTCACATATGCCTAGACATAATGAATGATTAAAATTTTGAAAATTAGAAGATTATAACTCATAAAAGTGATCACTCACAGTTAGGATGCATAACTTTTGGCAACAAAACAGGAACATATTTGTTGGAAATTAGTTTTGTTTAAAGGAAGCTCTGTAGGGTCACATTGCCTAACATATAATGAGAATACTGCTCTAGTTTGTGGCTTTAATGATATATTTTTCTGTGGACTGCTTGCCAATGATTTGGCTTGAGAGACACATATAGAAGTCTGTTGGCATTCTTTTTGTCCTGCTTTGAAGCTAAAAACAGTTGTATTAGAATTGGAAAGTAAAGGCAAAAAGAATTGTCAACTTAATCTTTACATCAATGAGCTGCTGAGTAACACAAGCAGCATCTTACTTTCAGATTTTGTATAATATGATAATTGTTGTTTAAATTAATCCCAGGAAGGAATTTTATTACTTGTAGCCCAAAGCATTCATAACTGAGTTCTGAATTTCTGTCTTTCTTGTTTTCCCTCTTTTGGTTGGTTTCCCACTGGTTTCTCTGTTGTGGAGATCTTTATTTTTGGCTGCCTATCAGTTGAATTCCCTTCCTGTGCACAATGACTCTTGGTGGAGACAATGCCAGCTTTACAGTACAGAAACAAAAAGTGTCAGATACTTACCTTCTCAGCATCATTTCAAGCTAGGCCTTCGGCATATAGGGCTCTCTTGACTAGATGTACCCACCAGGCTTTGAGTATGGATCTAGTGACACAGAGAAACATGAAGCATGGACCATTCCCTGGTAAGATGCAGTTATAGCAATACTGAGCTCTTGGCAAATCGGTGGCTATGGTAGCTAGAGTATTCAGTATTCTAGTCTTTGTAGAAGCATAAGTTTCCTCATCAGCCCAGTTTTACAGCCTAATTTGTGGCATTATTTCAAGATGCATAGTTCTGAGGAAGATGGTCCAGTTTTCCTGGTGATTCAGAGAGCTAACCATAGCCTTTTTATAAATTATTTACCACCAACCCCTGGGCACCTTCTACTTAATTAGTAATGGTTGGTTTCTTTGCTTGCAACTAAAAACCCTGCGTGATGCAATTTCTGTTTCCTTGGCCAAAAGAATAGAGGTGGGAGAAAAAGGCAGCCTAGCCACTAGAAATGCCTCACTGTTCTTGCTTGAGTATGCAGTCACCTTTCACAAATGAATTAGCATGTAAAGTAAGCCTCTGGGAGAAAGGAAAAGGAAAGAAAGAATGTGCACACATTTCTTTAAATTAAAATTTATGAAATTTATAGCTTTAAGAGACTGTATAGAAACTATTGGTAATGTTTTAGGGTAACTTTTGAGATGTCAATTTATATGTTTTTATTGTATCCTCATTCAAGTAGGTAGTCAGGCTCTGTGCTTCTCTGTCTCAAGGAAAATTTGGGTATGAAACAACTGAAGTTTCATTTCCGTCCAGATTTTCATTTTCTAACAAGTTAGGCATTTTCATGAGACATACTAGATGCCATTGAGTGGAAGGAGAGAGAGAATACCTCATGAGATGAAAGAAAAAGGATTCATTTTCCACATACTGAAGAGTTTCCTCTTGATAGAAATGCAAGGAGGGGGAATCATTGTAGGGATATACCAGGGGTCACAGCAGGGACTCTGCTTACTGTCAGTGCTGTGGTAAGGAAGCGGACCTCATGCAAGAGTGTTATATAGATCCCAGGATTGCCAAAGATTCCTACATTCCCAGTATGTCACACAGAAGCAGCAGCAAGGAAGAAGGCTGGATCCGGAGGGGATCGTGTGGAATATGTAACCACTGGGCCGATGGTCAGTGACCAAAGAGGTTACTCTCTGTCACTGTTTTACTTAACACCCTCACTTAGCTTTACTACCCTACTGGTTGAAAGGTCCCCAGTAATTATTGAGATTGTTTTTTAGATTATCTTGACAAGGGGCAGGTAAGAAATCAACATTATATCCATTTATAGAAAAATGAAGAAACGCACTATTGTATTAGTTTGCTAGGGTCGCCGTAACAGTACCACAGACTAGGTTTCTTAGAAAACAAATTATTTTCTCACAATTCTGCTGGCTAGATATCTGAGATCAAGGTGACATTAGAGTTTTTTTTTTTTTTTCTGAAGCTTCTCTCTTTGGCTTGTAGATGTCTGTCCTCTCTCTCTGTCTTCATGTGGTCTTCCCTCTGTGTATGTCTATCTGCTAATCTCTTCTTTTTATAAGGACACTTGTTATGTAGAATTAGTTCCCATGCCTCTGACTTCATTTTACCCTAATTACCACTTTGAAGACCCTATCTCTAAATATAGTCACACTCTGAGGTACAAGGGTTAGGACTTCAACACTGGAATTTTGGGGAGGAGCACAGTTCAGCCCATAACAACTACCTTTTGCCCAACTGTGTGTGAAATTGTGTGAAATAAATATTTCCCTGTATGATGATGCTACTAATGATGATATCACTAATAATGATAATGTTATTAATAATATAAATAATGAGAACAAATATTTCCCAGTGCTTATAAGAGACGAGGAACTTTCCAGAAACTTTGCATGGTAACTCATTTAATACATACAATAGACTAGTGTGACCAGATTCCATTTTATTAATGAGGAAGCTGAAATGTAAAACATTTCTGTAACATAAGTAGTATGTTATGCTGCTTCTCAATAATAAAAATAATATAGTAACTACTAAGCAAGGAAATCATGACATAATTGAAACTCTGGTTGGGACAGGGCAAGGAGGTTTGCTTATGATGTCCTTCCTCATTTTGATCTTGCTTCATGAAAGCTCTGTCCTATCATTTTAATATGGGTAACAGTCAAAAATGCCAAAATTGGCCAGCCAGGAGCCAGACGTGAGGTAAAACTCTTGGAATAACCTCCATTTCTAATTCTAGGGTATGGATATGTGTCTTTCTGCTGTCTAGAGATAAAATAGAATGAAATGCCACCCATGAGTCTACAACCTTATTTCTTATTTCATGGGTCTATATTTGGTTCTGTAAGAAAAATATCCTAATCTGGATCACTCAGGATGTGTCCTCCTGTCTCTTGAAGTCTTAGTCCTTGACTTTCGGGTCTATCCACCTTGTACTCTTTAGGTGTTGGGTTACTTTTTTGGGGATCATGTGAATCAAGGTCTAAAGGAGGTTGATTGAGGACTCATTTTCTTTCTCTAATCAATACAGGACAAAGCTCCATCCTACTCTCTGGCCCCTTTAAAGGACTGTGCCAGGTTATTTTAGAGCCTGGGACAAGCCAAAGATTTGTTGTCATTATGGTGAGTCATTCTGACCAGAGACGTAGCAAAGGTAAGTCCTTTAAGTGGGAGGTCTCATTATCTATAAAGTGGGAGATCTTTCTTAATAGCATAGGTTTTAGGTGAAAACACCATAAGGTATAAATAATAGGTAAATACTGTTTATTTTTTCTATTTTTTATTATTTTAATGTATTTTGGTATCATTAATCTACAATTACAGAAAGAACATTATGTTTACTACATTCCCCACTTCACCAAGTCCCCTGCACATACCCGTTCACAGTCACTGTCCATCTGTGTGGTAAGATGCTGTAAAATCACTACTTGTCTTCTCTGTGTTGTGCAGCCCTCCCCATGACCCCACGCAATATACATGCTAATCGTAGTGCCCCCTTTCTTTTCTTCCCGCCCTTATCCCTCCCTTCCCACCCGTCCTGGCCAGTCCCTTTCCCTTTGGTAACTATTAGTCCATTCTTGGGTTCTGTGATTCTGCTGCTGTTTTGTTCCTTCAGTTTTCCTTTGTTCTCATACTCCACATATGAGTGAAATCATTTGGTACTTGTCCTTCTCTGGTTGGCTTATTTCACTGAGCATAATACCCTCTACCTCCATCCATGTTGTTGTGAATGGTAGGATCTGTTTTTTTTTCTTATGGCTGTGTAATATTCCATTGTGTATATATACCACCTCTTCTTTATCCATTCATCTACTGATGGACATTTAGGTTGCTTCCATATCTTGACTATTGTAAACAGTGCAGCGATAAACATAGGGGTGCACCTGTCTTTTTCAAACTGGAGTGCTGCATTCTTAGGGTAAATTCCTAGAAGTGGAATTCCTGGGTCTAATGGTATTTCTAATTTGAACATTCTGAGAAACCTCCATACTGCTTTCCACAATGAATGAACTAGTTTACATTCCCACCAGCAGTATAGGAGGGTTCCCCTTTCTCCACAATCTTGCCAACATTTGTTGTTGTTTGTCTTTTCGATGATGGCGATCCTTACTGATGTGAGATGATATCTCATTGTGGGTTTAATTTGCATTTCTCTGATGATTAGCAATGTGGAGCATCTTTTCATGTGCCTGTTGGCCATCTGGATTTCTTCCCAGTTTTTAATTGGATTATTTGCTTTTTGTTTGTTGAGGCGTGTGAGCTCTTTATATATTTTGGATGTCAATCCTTTATCGAATCTGTCATTTGTGAATATGTTCTCCCATACGGTAGGATACCTTTTTGTTCTATTGATGGTGTCCTTTGCTGTACAGAAGCTTTTTAGCTTGATATAGTCCCACTTGTTTATTTTTGCCTTTGTTTCCCTTGCCCGGGGAGATATGTTCATGAAGAAGTCACTCATGTTTATGTCCAGGAGATTTTTGCCTATGTTTTCTTCCAAGAATTTTATGGTTTCATGACTTACATTCAGGTCTTTGATCCATTTGGAGTATACTTTTGTGTTTGGGGTTACACAGTGACCCAGTTTCATTTTACATGTAGGTGTCCAGTTTTGCCAGCACCATCTGTTGAAGAGACTGTCATTTCCCCACTGTATGTCCATGGTCCCTTTATCAAATATTAATTGGCCATATATCTTTGGGTTAATGTCTGAAGTCTCTATTCTTTGCCACTGGTCTGTGGCTCTGTTCTTGTGCCAGTACCAAATTGTCTTGAATACTTGGCTTTGGAGTAGAGTTTGAAGTTGGGGAGTGAGATCCCCCCTACTTTATTCTTCCTTATCAGGATTGTGTTGGCTATTCAGGGTCTTTGACGGATCCATATGAATTTTTGAACTATTTGTTCCAGTACACTGAAGAATGCTGTTGGTAATTTGATAGGGATTGCATCGAATCTGTATATTGCTTGGGGCAGGATGGCCATTTTGACGATATTAATTCTTCCTAGCCAGGAGCATGGGATGAGTTTCCGTTTGTTAGTGACCTCTTTAATTTCTCCTTAGAGTGTCTTGTAGTTTTCAGGGTGTAGGTCTTTCACTTCCTTGGTTAGGTTTATTCCTAGGTATTTTATTCTTCTTGATGCTATTGTGAATGGAAGTGTTTTCCTGATTTCTCTTTCTATTATTTCATTGTTAGTATATAGGAAAGCTACAGATTTCTGTGTGTTAATTTTGTATCCTGCAAATTTGCTGAATTCCGAAACTAGTTCTAGTAGTTTTACAGTGAAGTCTTTAGAGTTTTTTATGTACAATATCATGTCATCTGCAAATAGTGACAGTTTGACTTCTTCTTTCCCAATATGGATTCCTTGTATTTCTTTATTTGTCTCATGGCTAGGACCTCCAGTACCACGTTGAATAACAGTGGGGAGAGTGGGCATCCCTGTCTTGTTCCCGATCCCAGAGGAAAAGCTTTCAGCCTCTAGCTGTTCAGTATGATGTTGGCTGTGGGTTTATCATATATGGCCTTTATTATGTTGAGGTACTTGCCTTCTGTGCCCATTTTGTTGAGAGTTTTTATCATGAATGGATGTTGAATTTTGTCCAATGCTTTTTCAGCATCTATGGAGATGATCATGTGGTTTTTGTCCTTCTTTTTGTTGATGTGGTGGATGATGTTGATGGATTTTGGAATGTTGTATGATCCTTGAATCCCTGGAATGAATCCTACTTGAGCATGGTGTATGATCCTCTTGATGTATTTTTGAATTCGGTTTGCTAATATTTTGTTGAGTATTTTTGCATCTACGTTCATCAGGGAAATTGGTCTGTAGTTTTCTTTTTTGGTGGGGTCTTTGCCTGGTTTTGGTATTAATGTGATGTTGGATTCATAGAATGAGTTTGAGAGTATTCCCTCCTCTTCTAATTTTTGGAAAACTTTAAGGAGAATGGGTATTATGTCTTCTCTGTTTGTCTGATAAAATTCCTAGGTAAATCCGTCTGGCCCGGGGGTTTTTTTCATGGGTATTTTTTTTTAATACCAGTTCAATTTCATTGCTGTTAATTGGTCTGTTTAGCTTTTCTGTTTCTTTCTGGGTCATTCATGGAAGGTTGTGTTTTTCTAAGAAGTTGTCCATTTCTCCTAGGTTTTCCAGCTTGTCAGCATATAGGTTTTCATAGTGTTCTCTAATAATTCTTTGTATTTGTGTGGGGTCCGTCGTGATTTTTCCTTTCTCATTTGTAATTGTGTTGATGTGTGTTGTCTCTCTTTTTCTCTTAATAAGTCTGGCTAGAGGCTAATCTATTTTGTTTATTTTCTCAAGGAACCAGCTCTTGGTTTCATTGATTTTTGCTCTTGTTTTATTCTTCTCAATTTTGTTTATTTCTTCTCTGATCTTTATTATGTCCCTCCTTCTGCTGATCTTAGGCCTCATTTGTTCTTCTTTTCCCAATTTCGATAATTGTGACATTTGACTATTCATTTGGGATTGTTCTTCCTTCTTTAAATATGCCTGGATTGCTATATACATTCCTGTTAAGACTGCTTTTGCTGCATCCCACAGAAGTTGTGGCTTTGTGTTGTTGTTGTCATTTGTTTCCATATATTGCTGGATCTCCATTTTAATTTGGTCATTGATCCATTGATTATTTAGGAGCATGTTGTTAAGCCTCCATGTGTTTGTGGGCCTTTTTGCTTTCTTTGTACAATTTATTTCTAGTTTTATACCTTTGTGGTCTGAAAAGTTGGTTGGTAGGATTTCAATCTTTTGAAATTTTCTGAGGTTGTTTTTGTGGCCTAGTATGTGGTCTATTCTGGAGAATGTTCCATGTGCACTTGAGAAGAATGTGTATCCTGTTGCTTTTGGATGTAGAGTTCTGTAGATGTCTATTAGGTCCATGTGTTCTAGCATGTTTTTCAGTGCCTCTGTGTCCTTACTTATTTTCTGTCTGGTGGATCTGTCCTTTGGGGTGAGTGGTGTGTTAAAGTCTCCCAAAATGAATGCATCATTCTATTTCCTCCTTTAATTCTGTTAGTATTTGTTTCACAGTTATTGGTGCTCCTGTATTGGGTGCATATATGTTTATAATCATTATATCCTCTTGTTGGACTGAGCCCTTTATCATTATGTAATGTCCTTCTTTATCTCTTGTTACTTTCTTTATTTTGAGACCTATTTTGTCTGATATTAGTATTGCAACACCTGCTTTTTTCTATCTGTTGTTTGCATTAAATATCTTTCTCCAACCCTTGACTTTTAATCTGTGCATGTCTTTGGGTTTGAGGTGAGTCTCTTGTAAGCAGCAGATGGATGGGTCTTGCTTTTTTATCCATACTATTACTCTGTGTCTTTTGATTGGTGCGTTCAGTACACCATTTCCATTTAAAGTGATTATTGTAAGATATGTACTTTTTGCCATTGCAGGCTTTAGATTTGTGGTTACCAGAGGTTCAAGGTTAGCTTGTTTACTACCTTACTGTCTGACCTCACTCACTTGTTGAGCTATTATAAACATGGTCTGGTGATTCTTTATTTATTTCCCTTCTTATTCCTCCTCCTCCCTTCTTCATATGTTGGGTGTTTTGTTCTGTGCTCTTTTTAGGAGTGCTCCCATCTAGAGCAGTCCCTGTAAGATGCCCTTTAGAGTTGGTTTGTGGGAGGCAAATTCCATCAACTTTTGCTTGTCTAGGAATTGTTTAATCCCTCCTTCATATTTAAATGATAATCGTGCTGGATACAGTATCCTTGGTTCAAGGCCCTTCTGTTTCATTGCATTAAATATATCATGCCATTCTCTTCTGGCCTGTAAGGTTTCTGTTGAGAAGTCAGATGATAGCCTGATGGGTTTTCCTTTGTAGGTGACCTTTTTTCTCTCTCTGGCTGCCTTTAATACTCCCTGTCCTTGATCTTTGCCATTTTAATTATTATGTGTCTTGGTGTTGACCTCTTTGGATCCTGTCTCTCGGGAGTTCTGTTTATCTCCATAGTCTGAGCAACTATTTCCTCCCCCAGTTTGGGGAAGTTTTTAGCAATTATTTCTTCAAAGACACTTTCTATCCCTTTTTCTCTCTCTTCTTCCTCTGGTACCCCTATAATGTGGATATTGTTCCTTTTGGATTGGTCACACAGTTCTCTTAATATTGTTTCATTCCTGGAGATCCTTTTATCTCTCTCTGCATCAGCTTCTATGCGTTCCTGTTCTCTGGTTTCTATTCCATCAATGGCCTCTTGCATCTTATCCATTCTGCTTATTAATCCTTCCAAAGTTTGTTTCACTTCTGCAATCTCCCTCCTGACATCTGTGATCTCCCTCCAGACATCTGTAATCTCCCTCCAGTCTTCATCCCTTAGCTCTTGCATATTTCTCTGCAGCTCTGTCAGTATTTTTATGATTTTTATTTTGAATTCTTTTTCAGTTAGACTGATTAGGTCTGCCTCTGCAGATCCTTTCTCAGGTGTAACTGTCTTGGACTGGACCAGATTTTTTTGCCTTTTCATGGTGATTGCAGTGCCTGTATGCAGGTTGCGGGTGTGTCAGCTGGGAGAGGAAAGTCCTTTCCTGCTTGCTGGATGCCTTGCCTTCTCTGCTGCCTGTGACGGCTACCTGCACTCCTGGAGCAGCCACCGGGTTAATCTCCTAAGCTGCTGTGGGCAGGCTGTCCATCAGAGCAGCGTGGAGCCCTGCGGGGAGCGGCAGGCATGCCAGGTGCACGCCTCTGTGCTAGCAGTGATCCTGCTGGGAAGCTGTGTGGCAGCAGTGGTCTTTGGGTCTGGCCTGGGCAGCTGTGCATTGGACTGGGATCCCGGTCAGCTCCTGGGAGCGTGCCTTCTCCCTCTGGCTCTGCTGCCGGTGCGTGCGGGGCTTTTCCCCACAGGCTTTTACCGGGCTCTGGCTTCACTGCTGCTGGTGCATGCGAGCCGCGCCCAGGCTGTTTGGTCGCGCTGCTGCGGGCTAGCCCTGCATCGCCCGGATCTGCTCTCAGTTCCTTCTAGCACTTCCGCCCCCGGTGTACTCTCCCACTCTCCTGCTACTGGGCCCATGTTTCAGGGTCCACACCAGTTGGAGGAATGACTGGCAGGTTGCCTAGTCCTGTGAGGGGCTTCAGAGCTGCACTGCCTCCGTTTAGGGCACCTAAGTCTTCCCGGTGTTCCCAGCTGCTGGGACAACTTCGTCCAGCTATGGGGTCCCTGTCTCTTTAAGACTTGCAGAAAGCACTCACTTTTCTTTTGTCTCAGGGGCGCCAGATGCGGGGACCTGCCCACAGGTTTTGCTTTTCTGTTTCTCTAATATCCAGCATCCTGTGCACCTTGTATCTGCGTTCTGGGTGCGGATTTCTAGAGCTGGTTCTTTAGCAGTCCTGGGCTTTCCCTCCCTCCCTGTTCTGGCTCCTTTCTTCCCACTGAGTTTTGGCATGGGGGAGCGTTTGGGTCCCACCTGGCCGCGGCTTATATCTTACCCCCTTCGTGTGATGCTGAGTTCTAGCAGATGTACATGTATCCTGGCTGTTGTACTGCATCCACTAGTGTCTCTTTTAGGAATAGTTGTATTTATTGTATTTTCATAAATATATATGTTTTGGGGAGGAGATTTCCTCTGAACTACTCATGCCGCCATCTTCCCATGATCCCCTAAATAGTGTTTATTTTTATTATTATTTTATTATTCTCCTTCTTTGGTCAAATCCCATGGTGGCAGATATAAGAGTCTCTGGATAGAAACTGAAACCAAACAAAGGAACTATTTCTTTGGAATAATATACAAAATATTTTACCAAATAAGGTTAGAACAATTCAACTCAATCCTTGGCTACATGCTAGAATTGCTAGGAGACTTCTAAATTATAATGTCTGTCTTTACCAAATCAATTAAATCAGTAGCCCTGGAGGACAAGCCCAAGGATTAACAGTTTTTGAAAGCTTTCCAAGTGATTCTAACATAAATTTAGAATTCAGAACCATGTGAGTTGTAGGAAGAGAAATAGGATTAGTCAACTACTAGATGCATATAAGTAAAACTCCTAAATAACAGTAGATAAAATAAAAGTTTACTTTTTTGACTTAAAAAAATTCTGGAGGTAAATAATGCAAGACTGGTATGGGAGCTATATAGTATAATCAGGTATTTAGGATCATATTATCTCTTTCTCAGCACATGAATTTCATTTACAAGTTTACCTCATTGCAAGATTTATTGTTTATTTATTCATCCAATATTTATTGGACACCTACCCTGTGGCACGAACTGTTTTAGGACCTGGTTTCATTTTATACAGAGTGGTTATAAAATATCTGGCCAAGAAGATGACATTTAAGTAAAGATGTAAAGAATGTCAAGCAGTAAGCTGTATAAATATCTGAAGAAAAATGTTCTAAGCAGAGGAGGGAAGCACCAAAATCCCTAAGGTAGGAATGTGCTTGATTTATTTGAGAAACATCAAAGAGGCTATTGTGGCTATATCTGAATGAGTGCAGAGGTAAGCAGGACATGAGATAGATTGGGGGTGGGGAACACATTGAGTAGGACTTATAGACTACTAAGAAGACTGGCAATTTAGTTGTAGTGTGGGGGCTTTGGGGACTTTGAGCAGAGAAATGACACAATGTTATTTATGCTTTAGTCTCATCAGGATTACTCCTCATTGTTGTGTTAGAGAAGAGAACCACTATTAGACCAGGTAAAAGCATGTAGTTCAGTTAGAAAGGTCTTGTAATTATCAATGAGACATGATGGGGGCTTTGACCACGACAGCAGCAGTAAATTTGATAAGAGTAGACTGATTCCAGATTTAATTTGAAGATAGAGCCAGCATTGTTGGTTAACATAGTGTGGCAAGAGATCAAGAGAGGAGTCAGAATTCCTCCAAAGATTTTGGGCTAATGATCTGGGAGAATGGAGTTGTCATTTATTGTGATGGAAAAGACTGAAAGGGGGTATGATATGGGTCAAAACCAGGAGTTTAGTTTTGGATGTGTCAACTTAAAAGGCCAATTAGACATTTGCATCAGTTATTGTTTATTGATTCTCAGCATCTTTAATGCTCTGTGATAAGTAGTGGAATACCTTCATTCATTGCTTCTATCAAGTGAGTACAATGTTAAGCCTTCATAGGAGAGGGTGCTGAAAGGACATCTCAGGGGGAAGAGGCTTTCTATTATTCCATTTCTGGTGGAGACTGTTCATTGGCAGTGTGGGTGTAAGGAGATCAATGGAGCTGCTTTAGCCCTGTGACCAGGATCTAGCCCCTCTATGACACTGCAGCCTCAGCCTGGCAATTGGAATTTTGCAGGCCTCTTTGACATGGAAACCAGAGCCTCCACATTCTCTTGAGGGCCTCCTTCCCTGGCCTGCACCTTGAATCCATCTGCAAGTCATTTACTACTGATTAGCTGTTTCTGTCTGTACTCAAAAGAGTAGCCTGTGCTTGCCTAGCAAGCTCCAGACTAGTTTTGCCCTTCTTTACTATCTAGTAGGCTGATCTACACTTTCTCCAACAGCCCGTAACCCTTCCAAGATTGCCCTTCTTTGAGTACCCTCCCTCAACCCTAGTTGTTCAGTTAGAAAGGTCTTGTAATTATCAATGAGACATGATGGGGGCTTTGACCACGACAGCAGCAGTAAATTTGATAAGAGTAGACTGATTCCAGATTTAATTTGAAGATAGAGCCAGCATCGTTGGTTAACATAGTGTGGCAAGAGATCAAGAGAGGAGTCAGAATTCCTCCAAAGATTTTGGGCTAATGATCTGGGAGAATGGAGTTGTCATTTATTGTGATGGAAAAGACTGAAAGGGGGGATGTGCGTTAAGTGCTCTTTCGTAATAGCTCATAATTTGTTATTTTAGCCTTCCTTGTTTAACCTGTTGCATGTTTTCTGTATCTTGATTGGACAACAGACTCCTATAACCTCCAAGTGGAGAGGTATGTTGACAATCGGTTATAAGAATTTAGAGCTCATGGGAGGAGTCCCAGATGGGGATACACATTTGGAAACATAAATATATAGACTATGGCAAAAGCCATGAAACTGAATTAGCTTTTAAAGGAAACAAGTTTAGAGAAAAAACATGTAAGACTGAAACTTGGTCCAACATTTAGAGAAAGAAGAAATAAAAAGGAATTAGAAAGGAGACTGAGAAGGATTTCAGAGAGAGAGGTATAGAAGAGTATTTCAAGGAGAATGTAATTAACTGTGTTGAATTCAGCTGGTTGATTAATTTAAAAATGGTGGAGAACTGGCCATTGGATCAGGCAGGATGAAGATCTTTGGTGATAACAGTAGTTTCAGTGGAGGGGAAGTAGTTAAATTCTAATTGGAAAGGAGTCTTGAAAATAAGACAATGAAATCATAATAAGTATAGAACCTCTTTTACAGAATAATTCTATGAAACAGAGGAGAAATATGGGTTAATGGGTAAAGGAGAATGTGGGTCCAAGGGGAGGTTTCTTGTAAGTGATAAATGAAAAAACAATTTATGCTAATGGAAGTACTAGTAGGAGGGAAGATAATGATGATGGAGGACAGGGAGGGAAGAATTCCTGGAACAATGTTTGAAGAGGAGAGAGGAGATGGACTCCATTGTACAAGTGATAGGGCTCATCCCTAGTCACAGGAGAAAAGACAAAATACCTGGGCAAAATGCTTCCATATAAGTAGATGCAGTGCTGGAAGCACGTATTATTCTTTTGATTAAACTATTTTGTCAATGAAATACAAAGTAAGGTCATTATCCCAGATTAATATGGGGGAGTGGGTGCTATAACCTTGAGTAGAGAAGAGATATGACATGGTTTACAAATGAATTGAAGACTGCATTTACTAAAGGAATATACAACTTACAGGTAAATTTAAGAATTAGTAGTCTTGAAGGACTTGGAAGGAAGATGACAGAATAGGAAGCACCAGTAATCTGAATTATAAAACTGAATTACAAAAACTGAAACTATCTTTGAAAAAGAGCAGATGGCACTTACAAGGCAAAGACCTTAAAACAATTATCTTAAAGATATCAGAGACCTAAAATGGGATATGAACAAAGTCAAGAAAACACTGTATGAACAAAATGAAAATATCCATAGAGATAAAAAGGAGCTGAAAATAAATCCTAGTGCTGAAAATTACAATAACTGAAATGAAAATTCAGAGAGAGTCAAAAACAGATATAGGCAACTAGATGAATCAGTGAACTCAGTGAGAAGATGGGCAAGTTTGAAGTACAGAAAGAAAAAAGATTGCACAGAACCTGAAGTACCTTTGGGACATCATCAAGTGGACCAACATGCACATTTTGGAAGTCTCAGAAACAGAAAGAGAAAAGGAAAGAGATTATTTGAAGAAGTGATGTCCCCAAACTGCCAAAATTTGATAAGAGATATAAATATCCAAGAACCTTAACAAACTTTAAGCAAGATAGATTCAAAGAGAACTTTATCAAAGCACATTATAATCAAGCAAATCAAGCCAAAGCAAGCATCATGAAAGCAGCAAGAAAGACTTGAGTAATTGCACATAAGGAACTCACTGACAAGATAATAGGCATATTCTCTGGAGAAACCTTGGAGGTCAGATGGCATTGAATTGATATATTCAAAGTGATGAAGGATAAAAACTGCCAACTGAGAATCCTGTATCTGGCAAAACTGTCTCTGAAAAATAAGGTAGAAATTAAGACATTCCAGATAAACAAAAGCTTAGGGAGTTGATTGTCATTAGACTTGACTTACAAGAAATGCTAAAGGAGGACCCTCAGTTTGAAATGAAAGGACACTTGACAGTAACTCAAAGCTGTATGAAATAATAAAGATGTTCAGTAAATGTATTTACATGGACAATGGTATAAGCTGATATCACTGTAACTGGTTTGTAATGGGACTTTTTGTTTCTACATTATTTAAGAAACTAATGAATAAAAGCAACAATTATCAGCCTAGTTTTGAACACATAATGCATGAAGATGTAGTTTGTAATAATAACTGAAAGAGGGTAGGAGTGTAACTGTATAGGACCAGAGATTTTGTATGTTATTAAAATTAAGCAAGTATAAATTCAAATTAGAATGTTGTAACTTTAGGATGATAAATATAATCTCATGGTACCACAGAGACAAAGCTGAAGAGTGGTTGCCTGGGCTGGGGACAGGAGGTGGAGAGAATGGGGAGGTACTGGTGAATGGGTAGAAAGTTTGTTTTGAAAGCTGAAAAAAGTTCTGGATGGTGGTGCTAAATGTACAATAATGTGAGTGTACTTAATGCTACTGAATTCTACACCCAAAAACAAAAAATAAATAAATAAAAGAGACCATAGTGGTGCATTTAAGATGAAAATATTCATTTTCACTTTGTGTTTTTCCTGTGCCCCAATTTAGTTGTGTGGATGCAGGTACAGATCTGGTGAAGATATGAGTTTCTTACGGTTTTAAGACAATAAGGTGATTTGAAAAAGGGGTGAAAAGTAAACAAAGGATGGTTTTTAACGACTGGTTGTGGAACATAGTCTGACTGCTAAACTTGTAGCCGTTAAGATCAGGCAGGTACTAGGAGGAAGTAGGAGACAGTAAAATGGCCTTGAACCCACCTAGTCAACTTCCTGTAATTTAGTGGCTAGAATTAGTTATGCATAATGCATAGCTGTAAGAGTTCTGAAAATCTATCCTTTTATTCTCTGGAGTAATGTGTCCTTCTAAAAAACATCCATTTACCAGGAAAGAAGGGGAGAATGCATGTGGAGAATGCATTTAGAAACAATTGGCCCCCTCTATCACAGTATGAACTATCCTGCCTAATGAGTCTCTTTGGGAAAAAGGACTACAGAAGAAGTTGATTTAGCCTGGAGGAAAGGGATGTTCTCCTTTAATGAAGGCTGGGCACAAAGCCATTTGCAAAAAATGTGGGCTAGACAACAGTATAGCTTTTGCTCATCTATTCATCATCTTCTCCCTCAGACATATCTTTCTTCAAGTTATAAGAATCTTCATGTATTTCTTATCCCTTTACAGAAGATTTTTTCAGGAAAGGATCTAATCAGCCCATTTCACTATGGTTTAAAAGACTGATAAAGTTCAGAGTGACTCATCTGAACAGTGTAAACATTGTTAAAAGGGATGAAATCTTAAACTAAAAGATAGGTTATCTTATCAGACTGGGTTCCTACATGAGGAAGTAGAATAGTTTAAGGGATTTGGGGAGCTCCCTGTGCCCTCTATAATTATGCCATTTTGGCCATTCCCTATGTGAATGCTCCTAAGGACATCACTGGCCAGAGCTACATGTTCAATCCTTTAGACTGTCAATCTGGCAACAGCTGTTAAATTGAGTTTGAGACCGAATAAAAAGGAGTATTTCACAATTGGATTGAATAAAGGTTAATAGCAAAAAGATGCAGAAATCACGATCAGATAGCCTTGGGATTCAGACTTCTCACAACTTAATCAATGGATGCTGGGAAGTTGAGTTAACCCCATGGCATCCAGCAGGAGTGGCCCAGGACAAGTTTTTACTTGTGACAGAAGTACATTTTATTTTCTGAGCATTGAATAGCCAAATAGAATTGACTGACAGTTTGCCATATGCCACCAAAAGATCTAAGCCCATCTGATAGATTGAAACATAGGAATGCTGCCTAACATGCATTTTATTGCATCTCAGTGCCTGCTCCAACCTAAATTCATTATGATGTAGAGGAAGCTGTACTCAGATTATCATTAATCCTGTATCTTTGCGTTTGTATTTCTTCTTTCTTTCTTTTTTATTAAGGTGTCATTGATATACACTCTTAGAAAGGTTTCACATGAAAAACATTGTGGTTACTACAGTCACCCTTATTATCAAGTCCCCCTCATACCTCATTGAAGTCACTGTCCATCAGTGTAGTAAGATGCCACAGAGTCACAACTTGTTTTCTTTGTGCTACACTGTCTTCCTCGTAACTCCCCCACACCATGTGTACTAATAATAATGCCCCTCAATCCCCTTCTCCCTCCTTCCTTACCCATCCTCCCCAACCCTCCCCTTTGGTTACTCCTAGACCCTTCCTGGAGTCCTGCTGCTGTTTCATTCCTTTAGTTTTGCTTCGTTGTTACACTCCACAAATGAGGGAAATCATTTGGTACTTTTCTTTCTTCACCTGAATTACTTCATTGAGCATAACACCCTCTAGCTCCACCATTCATGTTCTTGCAAATGGTAGGATTTGTTTTCTTCTTATGGCTGAAGAGTATTCCCTTGTGTATATGTACCACACTTTTTTATCCATTCATCTACTGATGAACACTTAGGTTGCTTCCATATCTTGGCAAGCAGTGCTGCAATAAACATAGGGGTGCACATGTCTTTTTGAATCTGAGAACTTGTTTTCTTAGGGTATTAGTTGCATGAAACACCTTTTCCATCCCTTCACTTTAAGTCTGTGTATGTCTTTGGGTTTGAAGTGAGTCTCTTGTAGACAACATATAGATGGGTCTTTTTTTTTTTTTTTATATCCATTCAGTGACTCTATGTCTTTTGATTGGTGTATTCAAACCATTTCAATTAGGAGGATTATCAATAAATATGTACTTATTGCCATTGTGGGCTTTAAATTTGTGGTTATCAAAGGATCAGGGGTAACTTCCTTACTATCTAACAGTCTAATTTAAGTCACTTAGTAAGCTATTACAAACACAGTCTAAAGGTTCTTCTTTTTTTTCCTCCTCCTCCATTCTTTATATAGTAGGTATCATATTCTGTACTCTTTGTTTATCCCTTGACTGACTTTGGGGATGGTTGATTTGATTTTGCATCTGCTTAATAATTAATTGTTCTACTTTCTTCACTGTGGTTTTATTTCTTCAGGTGATACCTAGTTAGCCTTAGGAGCACTTCATTTGATAGCAGTCCCTCTAAAATATACTATAGAGATGGTTTGTTGGAGGTAAATTCTCTCAGTTTTTGCTTCTCTGGAAATTGTTTAATCCCTCCTTCAAATTTAAATGATAACCTTACTGGGTAGAGTATTCTTGGTTCAAGGACCTTCTGCTTCAGTACATTAAATATGTCGTGCCACTCCCTTCTGGCCTGTAAGGTTTCTGTTAAGAATTTGATGATATCCTAATGGGTTTCCCTTTATATGTGATCTTTTTTTCTCTCTTTGGCTGCTTTTAATACTCTTTTTCCTTGATCTTTGCCATTTTAGTTATTATATGTCTTGGTGTTATCTTCCTTGGGTCCCTTGTGTTGGAAGATCTGTGCATCTCCATGGGCTGAGAGATTATCTTCTTTCCTACATTGGGGAAGTTTTCTGCAGTTACCTCCTCAAAGACATTTTCTATCCCTTTCTCTCTCTCTTCTTCTATTGATACCCCTATATTGTGAATATTGTTCTGTTTGGTTTGGTCACACAGTTCTCTCAATATTCTTCCATTCCTATAAATCCTGTTTTCTGTCTGTGCCTCAGCTTCTTTGTTTTCCTGTGTTCCTGTTGACTGTTTCATTTACCATCTCTTCTGCTTCATATAATCTGCTTTTAAATCCCTACATTATATGTTTTATTTCAGATACTGTATCCTTGAACATTTGTACCTCATTCCTGAATTCCTCCCTTAGTTCTTGAATACTTTTCTGTAGCTCAATGAGCATGTTTATGATTTTTATTTTGAAATCTCTTTCAGGAAGGTTGATGAGTTCAGTTTCCCGTGGCTTTCTTTGTGGTGTTTGTGGGATTTTAGTTTGAACCAGGTTCCTTTGACTTTTCGTATTTGTTGGTGGCACTCTGTAGTGCCCAGAAGCTCTAGTCTCTGGAGCTGCTCAGCCCCTGGAGTGATGGCATGGGTCACAGGCAAGCAGTGCTGGTGCCTGTCAGGACGAAACAGCTCTTCACTTCTTTCTGACTGCAGTGCCTGTCTCCATTGCCAGGGCCAGTGGGCTGAGCATGCAGGGAGAAGCCTCTATGGTTTGCATTTGTAGCTGTCATAGGTGAGGCCTCCCTCTGGCTGGCCTGGCACAATGGCAGGGGCAGCCGGTTTGTGACCCAATGCCAGCTGGGAGGAAGGTGCAGCAGGCTGCATATCATGGTGGGGGGTGGGGTGCTCGGATCTGCATAGCCAGCCAGGGGGATGTAGCACATGAAGCTCCTGAAAGTTTCCAACCTGCTGGGAAGAGTGTACCCAGACAGTTTTGTCCACCTGTCCTTTCTCTTGAGCAGCAATCTCTGTGCAATCCTTGCCCCTTTAGCAGCCCTCTCACTGTTAGGAAGTCTCTCAGACTGCCTGCCTTTCTTTTGTGTCAGAGTAGCTGGATGTGGATGCTGATTTCCACAAGTGTCTGGAATCTCAGTCTCTCTAAGTATTTCATCTGTCTTAGCTTTCCAAGCCCACTAATCTCTGGAGCACCATGTAATGTATGTTTATGCTCCTAGAGCAGATCTCCAGGGCTGGGTGTTCAGCAGTCCAAGGCCTTTACCCCCTCCCCACTGCATTTCTCTTCCTCCCTCTGGTGAGCTGGGGTGGAGGAAAGGCTTGGGTCCCTCCTGATCAGGGCTTTGGTACCTTACCTTTTTCCTTGAGGTCTGCTGGTTTCTTTAGGTGTAGACAGTCTGCTGCAGCCTTCTTTCCTGTTGCTCTTTCAGGAGATTTGATGTATTTGCTATATTTTCATATTATATGTGGTTTTGGGAAGAGGTTTCTATCTCACCTCTCATGCCACCATCTTTAATCCTCTTGCATTCATATTTCTGACTACAGTGCAAGGTAAATTGATAAAAGGAGGGACTGATTGTGAGTGGCAAAAACCTGTGGCTGCAAGTCCTTCACAAGCCTGGAATATTAAGAAAGTTTGGGAGAGGGGAACTGTTTATGTAATTAGAATCATTGTCTAGGTTTATCAGTCTTTCTCTCTTTTCTCTCCTACTCAACCTTTTCTCATCCTCCATTCACCCCCTATTTTCTCTCTCTTTATTCTCCATTAATATCCATTAAGTCAATATTTTATTTTAATAAGGGACAGAGAAAATTTTCATGTAATAACTAGCACAACAACCATCAGGAAGAAAATCCAAGTCTCTGATAAATAGGCTATATGTTAAAATTGTGAAATCCCATGCATTAGATCCAGGGATAAGTTCATTCAGAATACCCAGACCAGTCACTGAGATACTGATATGCTTCCTTACCAAACAGTATATATCTGCTGACCCAAGCCTTCTGAATATATCCTCTCCACAGAGCCCTTTGGTGGGTCCTTATAATTTCTAAGATTGACTCAGTATGTAGAATCTAATGATTATACCTTGGCATGTCAGGGGGGCCAGGTGTAAGTAGCTTCTGTTGTCTGATCTGATTGTTCTAAACTCCTGTAACATCAGTTGTTAACTGCTAGAATGCCCTCCAAAGACACAGAGATCCTCAGAACTTATTTATCTTATAACTGACAGTTTGTGCCCTTTTATGAACCTCTTCCCATTTCCCTCAATCCCCAGCTCTTGGCAACCACCATCCTCCTGTTTCTATGAGTTCGTGAGTTCTGTGAGCTCTTTCCTACTGTGGGGTAGGAAAACAAAATGAATTTCTCCTATGTAATATACTGGTTTTTATTCTAAAGTGCAAGCCTGGGTACTTAGCCTTCTTTGGTGAAGAGCTGAATCAGTATTCCTTTCACTTATCAAACTGGTTTTAGGCAGCAAATATCTACTTTGTCTGAGTAGATGAGAAAAAGCAAAAATGCATGCTCATTCCATGGGTCAGGGATTCCTACAGATCTAAGTGATGATTCAGCTCATTTTGTGGAGGCTATTGTAACCCTTGCAACATTTGCTTATTAATCTGTAAAATGGATTTACTCCTGCATATCATTATTTGTAGGTCTCCTTTTTTGAGAAGGTCCTGGGACTCTGCGATTTACCTTTTGGATATTTCTGCCCTCCAAAATTCAAAAGGCATAAAAATGTTTCATATTTTTAGCAGGGCTTGTGTCTTCCCAATCATAGTTAACAATGATATTCTTGACAGAATTTGTATCCTCTGGCACGCTATAATGTGTGTTTCTTCAAACCATTTTTATGCCGGGTGTGATTGGGTCTGCACAGATTAAAATAGCACTGAGAGCCAAGTTAAGGCTTGGGATGAGGGATTCTGGGGCACACACATCTTGTAAATCCCATTGTTAAGTTTGCGGTGGGTATGATGGAATGTACAACTCAGGCACTTTACCCTCATTAGTGCAAAAGTAAATTGTAAGGGCTCTTACACAGCTCCCAGGGGAATACTGAAGGGGAGAGAGAGGCAATGAAAAGGTCTTTCTGAAATCTGACAGCTGTCCCCTTTGTCCCCCTGAGGTGAAATACACCAGTCAAAAAAGTCAGCCTTGTATGCACTAAATACATGCTACTACTGAATAAAAGGAAATCAGAATGACTGTTAGCACATTCAAAATGGAATTGGAACTAGAAATAATCTTTCCATAAACAGTTCATTGATAAGATATGGTAAATGATGGGAAAATGCTAAAGATTTGGCTCCTGTGGCATATCTGGGAATTAAATACACATTTTCCTAAAAGAATCATATCATTAAATAAGAATCATTAACGTTATATGCTCATTTATTAGAACAGTGGTTTTCAACTTTGTAGGGATGTCAGAAGCTTCAAGTTTAAAAAAATACTACCACCTTGGTCTGACCAAAAGAGATTCTGATTTACTTGGTCTGGAGTATGGTCTGAGCACCAGAGATTTTTCTATCTCCCTGGAAAATTTTTTCCAAGATGTAGGTACTGTTGAAAAATATAATTATAACATACTTAAAATGTACAATGTAATGATTTGATATATGTAGACATTATGAAAGGATTCATACAAACTAATTTATCTATCACCTCATCTTTTTTGTTTTTGTTCTTTTTTGGTGAGAACTCTTAAGATCCCTCTCTTAGTAAATTTCAATTATACAATACACTGTTGTCAACTGTAGTCACCATGCCATACATTAGATAATCTTGTAACTGGCAGTCTGTACCCTTTGATCAAACTCTGCTTGTTTCCTCCAACCCCCAGCCCCTGGCAATCACTATTCTCCTCCTCTCTGTCTCAAGAGTTCAACTTTAGATTTTTAGATTCCACATATAGGTGATACCATGCAGGATTTGTCTTTCTCTGTCTGGTTTATTTCACTTAGCATAATACCCTCCAAGTTCATCGGTATTACGTGGTCCATGTCGTGAACTACTGGGTGAGAACATTCAGAACCATTTAATTTAGACACATTGCCTTATTGACACATGCTTTAAAAAGTAAGAAATCATTTCTTTATAGCTGTGTATTTTTAATATACATATATTCTTCAAACTGTAAGTGACTCAGAAAAGAATTAAAACTTTTAAGGCTGAGAAACATTTGAAAGAAGAGATTGAGGTTTTAATGGAATATATCTAGAAATATTGTTTCATGACTTAGTTTAAAATAATAATGCATAGAGTTTATAGAAACCCAGAACTGTATATATATTTTGGATTTTATGGTATCTTTAAGAAAGCAAAACTACTCAATGTACACTTCATGGTTTTAATGAGAAGTGTCTTCCTGCAGGCACTTAATAAGAGCAAAGGTATTCTGTATAACAAAGTAATATTTGTTTCTTATTGGAAGAAAGAGACAATAATCCCTAGGTAGAAGATAATAGCAGCTGAAGGCTGACGAAGGTCTGACTGATCCGATTATAGTTCGTCAAAAACATGGGCATTTCTGAGACTCAATCTGCTTTATACCAGAGATGATGGGGATCATTTTGACACTTTAAACAGTCTCTGAGTTAAGTAAGTCTGTTGGATTTTTGAAGTCAGAGAAAGGCTTTGATGCAATAATTAATCATTACTTGGCTACCAGCATAAAGAATAAATTCAGTTCCTTAGTAACTTAAAACCCTATTAGTGGAGCCTATTTAAAGTGTCCATTAAAAGCTTCATGGGACATTTTTTCTATTCCAGAAACACATCACCTTACCACCTTTGTAAATTTGAGTAAGAAGAAAGTGTGAATGTTTAAACTGATTTTTCATTCTCCAGTAAGACAGTATATTTTCAAGGCAAGGCATTTCTATGTGACTGTCACTTTCCATTGTAGCATTTCCAAGGAAAAAGATTATTAAGAGAAAACTATATACCACTTTATGCTGGGGAATAGCTTGGTGGTTGATGGCCAACACTCTTTCCATGTTTCCAGCAAACGTGTTCTAGAGCTAAAAGTAGCACAGGTTTTTAAATGTTTTCTATTTTTGTCTGTTGAATTATAATTGACATACATTATATTATATTAGTTTCAGTAGTACAAGATAATGATTCAGTATTTTTATACATTATGAAATGATCACTTTTAAGGCTGAGAAACATTTGGTCTGGTTCTATCCTTCACCATACAAAGTCATTAAAATATAATTGACTATATTCCCTATGCTGTACTTTTCATCCCCATGACTTATTTATCTTATACCCGGAAGTGTGTACCTCTTAATCCCCTTCACCTATTTTGTCCAGCACCACCACCCCTCTCTTTGGCAACCACTAGTTAGTTCTCTGTATCTGTAAGCCTGTTTCTGTTTTGCTTCTTCATTGTTGTTTTTAGATTCTCCATATAAGTAAAAGCATGTGGTATTTGTTTTTCTCTGTTTGATTTGTTACTTAGTATAATAACTTCTAAGTCCATGTATGTGCTGCGAATGGCAAGATTTCATTTTTTTATGCCGCAATTATACTCCACTGTATATGTATATATACCACAAGTACTTTATCCATTTATTAGTAGACATGTAGGTTACTTCCATATCCTACTATTATAAATAATGCTGCAGTGAACAAAGGAATGCGTATGTCTTTTTGAATTAATGTTTTCATTTTCTTTGGATAAATTCTCAGAAGTGGAATTACTGGATCATCTAGCAGTTTTAATTTTTTAATAGCCCTTCATACTCTTTTCCATAGGAGTTGTAACAATTTATTCCCATCAACATTGCATAAGGGTTCCTTTCCTCCACATACTCTTCAACACTTGTTATTTCATGTCTTCCAGACTGACAGGTGTGATGGGGTAGCTCACTGAGGTTTTGGTTTGCATTTCCTTAATGATTACTCATATGGAACATCTTTTCATGTATACACTGGCCATCTTTATGTCTACCTTGGAAAATTGTTCAGGTCCTCTGCCTATTTTTTAATTGAGTGTTTTTGTTGTTATTGAGCTGTAAGAGTTCTTTACATATTTTAGATATTGACCCCTTATCAGATATATCATTTGTGTCTTCTCCCATTCAGTACGTTGTCTTTTCATTTTGTTGATGGCTTTCTTTGTTGTGCAAAGATGTTTTTGTTTAATCCTCTTTGTCTATTTTTGCTCTTGTTGCCCTTGCCTGAGACATAACCAGAGAAATATTGCTAAAACTTAGGTAAAAAACTTTGTTGCCTATTTTTTCTGCTAGGAGTTTTATGGTTTCAAGTCTTAACATTTAAGTCTTATCATAGTTATCCCATCTTATCCATCCTTATTTTATATCCGAGTAAACTGAAGTTCTGTGAATTAAGAGATTTGCCCAAAGTAAAATTAAGAGTTATCTTCAGAAGTGGGATTAGATAGACGTTCTCCTGAAACTTGATCTAATGCTTTTTAAAATATGTACTGTCAACTTCTTGCTCCACCACATGCTAGCCTGTGACAGAGACAATGTCTGACTCTTCCCAGATCTTGTTTCATTTCCTCTTTCTGGGCACACAGAGTACATTTTTTAATCTTCCTGTATTAGGAGCACAGATTAACTTCTGGACAATGGGATATGGTCAGAATTGATTTAAGCTCTTTGCAAGACATGCACTTAAAATGCCCTATAGGATCCTAGCCCTCAGCTTCCTTTTTGTTTCTTTGGTGACCTTAGACATACACAACACATATCCCAGATGCAGAGTTCATAACGGCGGGGGCCCAGACCCTAGGTCATAACTTGAAGGGCAGCCATTGGGGAGAACAACCTAGCTTTCACTGGTAACAAGAGAAAAATAGAGTTTGTTGTGTTAGGCGACTAAGATTTCAGTATTTCTTTGTTACTGCAGTACAGCCTGTTCTATCTACATAGCCTATGACAAGTTTTGGGCTTCAATCCAAATGCAATTTTATCTACTATGTAAACCTCATTTGTGCCTTCTGTTTTCAGTGTGGGACAGCCCATGACTACTTCTAATTATAAAGAACACTGATTAATTTACCCAATGTTTCTTTATTTCTCTGTTCTTCATTTAATCTAGTTGTCGATAAACTCTGATCTTGGGAAAATTTCTCATGGGCCCTTTACCTCAGTTTCCTCAATATGAAATAGAAATAATGTTGTTTCCCTATTTATTACTCAAGGTTGTCAAAAAGATGAATGAGTTGATAATTATTAGAAAAGAAGTATGTAAGCATAAAGCATTGTGTTATTATGTTTTTCTCATAAGAACTGTAAAAATGTTCCTGTGCTATGGATCTGGGAAATGCTGTGAAGGAAAGATTTATGATTTGTTCTGTGATTTGTTTTTCTTTGTAGAATTGGAATAATTCCTTAAGGTTACATAGATAATCTACTTATCTTAAAACTTGAAGGCATCTTAACATGTAGAAATGTATATGAAAAATGCTTCAGGGCACTGGTATTATAAATGTTATATGAGATAAAGTGATTTATAACAAGGAAAGCATGGGTGGCTTTTTATAGTTTCACTTTGCTGTACAAATGTGCATTTGATTCTAGTTTAGACATGAATAAAAATTAATTATAACACCTATGGGCTTAGTGGACCTTGTAAAAAAACAATATGAATAACGGTTGATCTTACAAGGATATCAAACTTAAAAATAATTCTTAATAAGCATATGTCATATTTTACAGCAGTGTTAATATTTAATCATCATTAGTCTTTATATTTAAGTGGTTATTATAGAGTATTCTTTGTGCTGTTCTTGAAGCATAACTTAATTATGCAAGCTATATTTATTTTCAACTTTGAGACAGTCTCAAAGTATCCTTAAGTGTCCTTATATATTTAATCTGTATAATATATTTAACCACATTAGTCAAGGGTTAAAAATAGACTAATAGGATTAATCACAAAATAGGAGTTCCCTTGCTTCATACAGCCACCCAATCTGTAGATGAAGTAACTATCCTAAAATTCCTTTCAAACGATCCTGATAATCCTCAGGAAGTGGTCAGTGTTGCTCTACTGACCCCTGCACTTGGCAACTCCATGACATTGGCCTTTTTTCCTTGCTGGGTGATACATTTTGTCTTGTTGGTGTTCAGAGCAGGAGCCAGGCTGCTAATTACCCTCAAGTTGCCAGCTGTTCTGGCACTGGTGCCTGCAGACCTGTTCTGAGCTTACTAATGTCTGAGCTCAGGCCCCTGAGGTTTTCACCAATGTTTTTTGTGTCCAATGGAGCCTTGGCATTAACAGGCTTCTGCAGACAGTGCTACTTAAAGTATGACAGCAAGAGTTATATTACTGTTGGCAACAGCCACGATCTCCACTTAGGCTGATAATGGCTAATATTGAGGGTGTCACTTTCATCACAGAGATGTGGTTAAACAGCTTGTTCAGGTTTCCCCTTCTCTCTTGCTATAGTTATTACTGACAATTTAGGTATAAGTCTTTAAGATAGGGCCTGGGCAGAGAACAAACCTCATTGGTAATAACCGTGCACTCTTTAGAATTCTTCATTATAACACACTCTTTGTCATGTGACAGACTTCAGTTCTGTCTTCCTTTTTGGAATTCATAGTTGACCATTCAACTTTACTTTGGAAATCTGAAAATGATGTGGATGTGTAACGAAAACTATACAAATGGGAAACCAGACATACTATTCCTGATGATCACCTAAACCTCATCCTGACCTGGAAAACTATGTTGAAGAGCTTAAATTAGCTAGAATCTCAAGTGAGGCCTCACACCTTTCACCCCACACATGTCTCTGGGGATATATACTTTCTTGTAGAACCAGATTGGGGGCTAGTAGTAGAGTATAGGAGTCATGGAATATTTGCTTGTGTGTGTGCTGTGACACTGGAACATATTTGAATGTTAATGGGAATTACTCAGTGTAACAGACAAAGCTGAAGGTGTTGGGGGGAGACTTGAGCCATAGGAGTAGGAGTAAATTCCTAGTGGTTGGGAGGTTACAAAGGCTGGACATAACCAGCCTTTGACAGCAGGATGCACCTTATGCTGTCCTTCATACAGTATGAGGTCAATGCACAGCTAGAGCTCTGCCTGTAATTTTTTTACTCTGTAGTTGTCAAGCTCATTTCTAGTAATACCCTTTCTTGTATGTCTCTTTCCCCCAATTTAGATCATATGCCTATCATTTGTGCTCACTCAGAAGTTAAAGGATACTTTACTCATAGAGTTTTTTATACTGTATTATAACCAGTAATAAGCTATTTCTCAGTTGATCCCACTAGGTTGTAAAGTCCTTGAGGACCTTCATTTGTTTTATTTTTTTAGTGTGGTGGGACATACATAACATAAAGATAGCATTTTAACCATTTTTAAGTGTTGAGTTGTGTGCCATTAAGTACATTTACATTGTCCTGCAGCCATTATCACTGTCCACCTGCAGACTGTTTTTGTCATTGCAACTGAAACAGTCCATTAAACATTAACACTCCCACCAGCCCCTCTCCCAACCTTGTTTTTGTCGTATTAAAGATGAACACAGTGCTTGTCATATAATTTATTTATTGAATAAATAAGTAAAGTAGTCTTTCCTGTTTGTTAATTTTCCAGTGGAAATGTGGGCCAATGCCTTTAAATTTGAAGTGTCTCATCTCTACATTAGTCAAATTTACTATCTCAAAATTTATTCTAATCGCATTGTGCCCTTATTTGATGAAAGAACCATCATGACTTAAAAAAAGGACTGAATAAAAGTGGATGACAATCAAACTCAAAATATGAAGATGTGCAAAACAGAGCATCCACATCATTAAAAAACATAAGCACAAAGGAATTCAATTATTGGTAACCTTTACAAAGTAAGTACAAGAACAAAAATAATCACAGTTTCAGGAGAATGCCAAATAAATGACAGTGTCAGCTATCATAATTATGGAGTTAGGGCAAAAGAAAAAAGATTATCCAAGTGAGCTTTTTTTGTTGTTATAGTGACCTTCTTACTCTATGATTGGGTTGCATGTGGCTTAGAAGTAGCAGCAGAAAACAAGGAAGTTGAACCCAATCAAATTATTTGGTTTTAATGAATAATTAGATTGTTATTTGGGAAAATAAGAAGTATTACTTCAAAACTTCAGAGTGCTCTCTTCAATTCTTTGACAAACATGGAGTTTGAAAGCTAGTTATATTTTTTAATTCAGTGGTACTTTTGATGGCATCAGATTTACTGGAATTAAAAAAAAAGAGCTTTCTGAGTGTCATAGGTATAGCTGCAATAATAAATGAATGACAATAGGTAAATCCCTGTGGAAAAAATTCCTATTAGCATTGGTAGAAGCTGGGTTCTTCCATTCCTGTATGCTTGAGATTAATAGGTGCAGATTGGCGTTAAGGCTTCAGTGTCAACTCAGCTTTCTCTAAAATATAGGTTGATCTTTTTAGTCACATATAGAAAACCATAATCGAAAGCCAAGTGTCAGTTTCCACTCATGTGAAAATGGCACATGTTCCCATTGATGAGACAAGAACATGTGGTCAAGGAAGGTAGGAGTACAGGAAGACAAAGAATATTTCACAACAAACTTATGCAAATATATGTTTGTAACTGAATTCCCTTCAGTGTCACAGAATTGTTTTCATAATAAAAAATGATGCTTTAAAAGTTAGAAAGACTTATAATCCTAGAATTTGAGAACCAATTTAGACCATTTAATACTTTTAAGTGATATCCTAGAATTAGAGGTAGTGTTGAGATGCTGGGTTTTAAATGGCAGAGTAGATTTTTAGTTCTGTTGTTTATCAGCTGTGAGGTTTAGGCTAAGATCTTTAATTTTTCTGGGTTTTAGTGTCCTTTTCTGTAAAATGAAAAAATTGAGCTAGATAACTGAAGAAATCCCTAAGTTCTCAACAGCTATGAAATTTATAAACAGAGCAGACATTAAACTGTTATTTCTTTCTTACATCAAGTTCATCAGGGTTTGGGAGTGGCAATGGATGTGCAATATTGAACCTACTGTGAATTGTTTCTGAACCAAATGATTTCAGCTATGTACATCTGACTTAATAAAATATTGAGTTACCAACTTTCATCAGCACGCTTAGGTTCATTAGATGAGCTCACATACTAAGGCACACAGTAGAACTGTGTTCTGTTTTTCTCAATTCTGAAAGACAATTTTTAGTGCAAAGATTAAACACTGTACTTCCTGAAGATAATGAGAATTGAATTCTTTACCCCCATTCAAACTTTCAAGTTCCAGGAGATGAACTTAAAAAAAAAAAGCTGGTTTTTAAATCTTATAGTTCTTCTGAGCCCCTAACAGTGAAAGGTATTATACCATTTAAATGATGGAAAATGGTGCACTTCATTTTATTCTTATATACAAGTAAATACTATTTCAGGGACCTTAAAGCTTAAAGCAAAAGATCCATTTTAATGTTTACCTTAGTTAAGATTATTAAGATTGAATGTAGGGCTGAGTTTGCATGTAATAAACTTCAAACAATTTATATATGCAGATGGCTAAATTTTTTCTTTTAGTTAAAATGTACATTCTTTTAAAAAATTATAGCGTTAGATTGTCTTCATGATGCCACTCAAAATTCCCTATATTACAGATTTCTTTTTAAGTTAAATGATAGGGGAAAAGTCTGGATATGAATATGTATGTGTTTTGTTTTTAGAAAGCCCTAACACACTTTTCTTTTCCTATCGCTATTGGAACATGTGAAAACAAATTAGGGCCCCTTTGACTTGATTTGCATAATTCTGATGATAAGTAGCTTTTTTCTCTATTACCAGGTCTTTAGAAGTTACCTCTTCTCAATGCTAAGTGATTCCTTTCAGTTGGTGACCTTTGACATTTTTCCTAGATACTGGATTTCCTGGATGCCCTGAAAAATTCCACATTCCTTTATTGAAACTACCCCTTACACATTTTTTTTTTCTTGGTATAAAAGTGTAGTGAGGTGGCCAGCTTCACAAGAACACAACAGTGAGGGTGTGCGCCCCTGAGCACCTGGATCTGTGCCTAGGGGCCTTCTGATTCTAGGAAGATCTTATGCCCTTCATTTACAGAAGCATTTAATGCCACAAATATGTTTCCCAATTTTTAAAGCATTTTGACATCAACTACAAAGTCCAGTCACTGACTCTGCCCTTCTCTTCCATTTCCTACAAACCTTCAGTGATAGCTCCCTTTCTTCCTCCTCTCAAACTAATTTTACCAAAAGGGAAAATTACATTTTGGGTGTACCAGGCAATTCTCACTGAAAATAGCCCTGTTGATGAGGCTTACTTTGATGAATAATTAGAATTGACACCTATTGAGGCTTAATCAGTTTCCATTTATCACCCTTTGTGTCTAATGACTTGTGACTTAGCTTTTCTGACCACATATGTGAATTTTTTTTTCCTGTAGGAAACATGGGGATTTTCTTTCCTTTTACTTTAAGGATTTAAGACACTAGTTTCTGCTGCTTGAGATTTGTCAACTGTAATGGACTGAATATTTGTGTCTTTCCAAAACTTATATGTTGAAATCCTATCCCATAATGTGACAGTATTAAGAGGTGGTACCTGTGGGAAAAATTTGGTTTAGCAGAGATCATGAGGATAGAGGACTCACAAATGAAATTGGCGTCCTTAAAAGAGTCATGAGAGGGTTTGCGCCCTGTGCTCAGCTCTCTGCCGCATGATCTGTCAATCTGAAACCTGGAAGAGAGTTGTCACCAGAACCCAACCATATTGACACCTTGCGCTCAGCCTTCCAGCCTTCAGAACTGTGGGAAATACATTTCTGTTGTTTGTAAGCCACCCAGTCTGTGATGTAGCAGACTAAGACAACACTCAAGCCACCTGGAGTCCATCCTTTCCATCCCTTTCTCATTAGCTCCTCTCCCTCCTGGACTTGCCCATGAACAACACAAATGAGCTCAGGCAGAGCCAGCCCTGCTGCAGCGGGTCCTGCTCTCAGAGTTCTCATCTGCAGGGGCCCGAGTCAAGCTGCTCACCTCTGCGTCTCCATGTCTTCAGTTCACAGAGGAAGGTATAGCGAGCTCTGTCTCAGCCTTGGGTGCAAGCTCTGCTCTCCAAATCTGCTTCGTCAGTCAGTGACTAGGCTGTACTTGGACCTAAACCAAGCTTTTGGGCTCTATTTCTACAGTTGGTGGGGTCTCACAAAGGAAACCAGGTAACTGATCAGCATCACACAAGTTTGGAATAGTACATATTATTCTATATCCATAATCATTCAGGTTTTGTCCTGGTTTGCCCAGAGATATTCTGGGGATGGGTCACTGATTCATTCACAATGGTTTGGATTCTGTGTGTCGTGGTCATTGGCTTATGCTAAAAAGGCTGAGGACATACCAACCTGCTTACTTTGCTCCCTTCTAGACTGGTCTAGGTGCTCCTAGGACCACCAGTGGTAGACATAGTTCAGAAATTAGTGTGGAAGGACTAAAGCATCCCTACTTCTCAGGGAATATCAGTGGAACTTTGCTAGAGGCAGCAGGCTGTGGTCAAGGCAGGATGGCCAAGGTTTATCTTGTTTGGTAAACAATCTGTTCATTATCTTTAACAACCAGGAAGCCTCCAACTGATATAAGGCCTGGAGGAAAGAAGTTAAAAGCAGCAGGCCATGTTACAGTAGGTGAGGAAATGGTCATAATCAGCCGATGAGTGCTGTCCTAACTTTGAGGGGCTCATCTCTTCAGTGCCTCTCAGTTGACCCACAGCACGAGAGGCATACCCATAAGGAATCAGACACACATGCCAAAAAATGCACACAGAGACATACACATAGACATTCATGGATAAACACAGATGAACAGATGAATACAAACACACAGAGAAATAAGTATAAATAAAGACATTCACAGACAGAGGCACACACATACACGCACACGGTTGATTTTTCTCCTAAGGATTTTTGCTTATACCCACCGAATCACATCACCCATACTCACCACCAAATGAACCTTTTTGCTAAAGCCAATCTGTCTTGAATCTCAGGATTCTTGTCAACTCTTTGAGGTCTTTAAGGCCTTGGGCATTGATCTCTTCTTCCTCTGTACCATAATGTTCCAATTTAGTTTTTTCTTTTAAGTTGTTTCCAAAGTGATAATTTTCTTTCCATAACCAGATTGTATTTACATGAGAGAAGGAGACTTGGGTTGTATATATCATAGGGCCCAAAAAGTCAAAAATAAAAGGTTTGGTAGAGTCAGGTGATTGTGGAGGGCTTGGGGGGGTGACCCAGGAATTCCTCAGGGAATCAATAGCATTCATTTAACTCTAAATAAACAAGGACCTGCTATGCTCTAGACTCTGTGCAGAGTTTCAAGAATATCATATATGACAGATAAGAGACATGGTGTTTTGCTCTTGGAAATTGCAGTCTAATGGGGAATCAGATAGTTATAAAACATTTTTTAAAAATGAAGTGGAAACTAGTACTATGAGGCTGCAGCAATTAATATATAACTTTTTCTAACTAAATTAGCTCTTTTACCCTGTTATCTATGAATCTATTCTTATTACGCAAAAATGTAAAACTAGCATTAGCATCTGCCTACAGATTACCCTTTTAAAATGTAAAATAACTGGGTAGCATGTAACTTTACATCCAACATTTATGTTTAACCAAACTTTTCACAAACTAGTAAGACAATATGGCTACACTATAAACTAATCAGTGTACAGAATCTGTTGCTTGTTTTCTAAATTGAGTGATATTTACATTTAGCACAAATTAGCATATTAGCTCACAAAACAATTCTCCAATTGAAAGATTTGCTGCCCAGTTTAATCTGCTATATTGTTGTAAAACAAATGTTACCTTTAAAGTTATAAATTAAAAACTACGATCACTTGTATTAACCTACCTTATATTTATGCATACTGGAGGTAATTGACATCTATTAAGGGATCATAAGGATGAAAAAAGATTACACTGACACTCCTGTAAACTATAATTATCACCATGTTAACATGAAGTTTATGTAAGTATATTTCTCTGCTAATCACCTGTAATTGAGATAATAATCCATGGGATAAATGGATTTTTTGTTGCTGTTGTTAAATCCCATGTAACTCCTTAGTACATATGTTTTAATTTTATAGCATAAACTCATTGGCTGTTTTATGTAATACAAGAACAGATTTCTTACTAAGCACCAGCCACTGCTTCTGGCATGAGGCAAACAGGAAGCAGAGCTGGGGATCCCAGCCCTTGGGAGACCCAGCTGGTCAAAGAAGTGAGAAGGCCCACGGCTCTTAAGGAAAAGGCATGTGGGTCATTCACACATGTGAGAGAGCTAACTACCTGATGACGGGAGAATGCATCAGAATCAACTTTTCCTTTAGATTCCTTGGCTCAATTAGAAACATTTACTTCTTTGAGACTCAAGTCATCAATGTCTACAATGCTGTCTACCTGAAGGGACTGGTTTTTAAGTCATTTGTCCAGCAGCTGGAGTCTTATCTTTTAAAAGCCTGTTTTTGTCAGAAGAATCTAACCAGGTACTGACCAAGATTAAATGGATGAATGAATGAATGAATGAATGAATAAGTAAATAAATGTTTACAATGTGATAAGAATTCATAATGTAGCAAATTCTCACTTCTCTCAAGACTATAATTGTTCAAACAATAAATTCATATGGTCTCTTATTAGCAAAGGGAAAATCTGGGATGGCGTAATGGATTACACTAAACATTAAAGAGATGAAAAATGATGAGTCTCTCAGAATTGGTAGAGAGGAGAGAAATGGCTGAATAAAGTCCAGTTTGTAGTATTTTGAAGTAATTTGGAGAAGCATGCCAGGTTTTTGTGGCTAGAGAATATAGAGTGTCACTGAGATATTTGACTAGAGGGGCTAGTTTCAGGGGTGTAGATGTAGCCCTGAGAGTAGATGACAGTATACAGGTTCCTGGTGTCTCTGTGGATTGCTGTCATGTTCTGAGATGCTATTGTGTGCTAGGTGGATTATTGCTAATCCTCAGACCAGTCCTTATGTTGAGAGGTTTAGTGCTGTGCACAAAGGCTGTTATTTAGGTTATGGGGAAGCTAAAATCTGGTGCCAACCAATTTGCTCCAAATCTATAAGTGCTCCTTCTACTCCAATGCATGGTATCTTTTGAGCAGTTCTGCCTAAAGTTCAACCAGCTCCTGTCCTTACTTATATATATATATGTAAATAATTCAATCCTATATTTCTAATACTCACTTCTCTGAACTTTTTCATTTGTATATAATTTTAGAGGGAGATGAAATTCATTTCATTCCTTGTCCTTTGCATGGATGGAAGATGAGGTCATGTTAGGTGCATACTTGGACTTAGAAAGTTGAATGCTTCCTTGTAGGACTTTGAATCTTGAGAGGGTGATGCTAGCAATAGTTGGGGTACGTTGCCCACAGCAGGTGTTCGATCAGACTGTTGCTCCCTTACCCTCCAGGACCCCTAAAATTCTGACTGTTAATCCAGGACTAGTTTTCTGGCTTCCCTCTGATTCATTTGAATTTCTAGACTTCCAATACTTTCTCTTTGTATGTAGACTGATCAGAATCAATCTGACTAAAATTATGGCATAGGAACTTCTTTTCTTCTCTGTCTAAAGCAAAAGACAACAGCGAAGTGGGAAAAAGGAGAAAGAGAAAAAATCTTAAAAATCAAGGGACTGTTTCTTTAAGCAAAATCACTTGTAAACTTCTTCCTTGAAAATACTTCAGTAATGATAAATGGCAGCAAGAAAACAGCCAAATTCAGAGATTAAAAGTATTAACCTTCCTGAGTCCACCTCTACCAGTCACAGGCAAAAGCCACCCAAAGGGAACTTTCTGAATGAACAGAAAAGCACATGATATCAATTATTTTTTTAAGTTTCAAGCTCTCTAAAGATGTTTCTGAAACTCAGTTTTATATTTGATATTTAATATTTGATCTCCTTACTTTCTAATCTTTTTCTTGGATCCTTTCCTACCTGTTTAAATAGCATTATTGTTTTTCTTGGTAATATATTTTTTCACATATAACTTATTATAAGTAAATATAAATCTAGCCTTTTCAAAATAGAAGTCATGTGATTGAATATGACTGTAATGTACATACAACGTTCTGATTAAACAGTGGAGTCAGGGTGATGATTTTATTTTGTGATGAATGAATTTCAGTTAGAGTTCCAAGGTGCTGCCCAGGTAAAACCTGGAGAAACAGTTTCTTTTATGACTTTTTATATATTACTTTTGACCTCTGATTTTTATATATAAAGTGATTTCAGTACATGACTTCATTTGGAAACAGTTTCACAACTGGCAGAGAAAAAGAGTTGCTGAGAATCTTCTAAAATCTCTGGGGGAAAAATGCCTTCTGCCAGAATAAAACCTGGAAATGGACGTGAACCCTACACCTTCTGGGCATGAGTGGATGGAATTAACTGTTTTACTACTGGACTTAAAATGTAACTATTTTCTTGGTGAAATCATCCTACAATTGTGGTGTACATTTTTCCAGCTTCTTAGACAGACATGCCTGCCTAAGTGTACCTTTTTCTACACGCAACTCCAGAAAGCTGGTTTTGGAAGCTGTGGTTTCATGATAGCTCTAGTAGATCTTCAAGGACTAGAGGGCCTTAATCATATTTCAGTTTTCTAGGACTAATTCTTTTTATCCCCTTTAGCTTATTAGTTCTAAAAAGAATGATAGCAGAGAAGAGGGGATAAGTGTGCAAGTCCTTGGAGTCAAACTGGCTGGGTCCAAAATCAGTTTTATTATTGAGTAGCCATGGGGTTTGGCTATGTCAGTTGATTTCTCTGTGTCTCAGTTATCTTACTTGTAAATTGGAGATGATGGAGTATTTAGCCTGGAATGTCATTCATTCTTTGGATATTTATTGTACACTATTATGAGCTATTCAATATTGGATAATACTGGGGATACAGCAGTGAAGAGAAAAGGCAAAATCTCTTGTAGAGCTCACATTTTACTGGATAATAGCTAACAATTACTCAACACAGAATTCCAGTCACAGTTCTAAAAGCAATGTACATATTTACTTAATGTTGACAACCACTTTGAGACAGATAAGATTGGTGTTTCTACCACTCACAGAATCATTAAGTAACTTGCTCAGGTCACATAGGATTAAAAGAACAAATGTAAAGGACTCAGAGAAGTACTTGTATAATGGAAGCACCAGATAGATGGACAGATTGATGAATTGATATTACCTATAGATAAGTAGGTGATTAAATAGATTGGACAGATAACACTTATTTGCTGTGTATAAATATATAAATATGCACATACACACATACATCTACACTTTTTTTCTTCCTCAGAAAGGTAATAGTATTTAAATAATATAGAAATATGTGAAGTAAAAATAAAAGTCCCTGTAATATCTTCTTGTACTGTTAATAGTTTGGCTTGTAATTTATTTGATGGACTTCTGTTCCTAGGGCATATGTGAAATGAAGCCCCAGAATATAATAAGCCAAAAGTTCTGTTTGTAATCAGTATTCCTCTTAAAAACATCAAGTGATTTCTACTATCAAAGAAAATCATCTGTTAGTTAAGAAGTTTATCACAGAAGGGGCAGTAAGGAATGTCTAAGCACTTCCATAATTTGTATTTTTTTCATTCACCTTCTCATAAGGACAGTAATATGAAATGTCTCCTTTCTCTGTAGTGCAGAAAAGAAAGCTCTATTTTTGCCTAACTGGGTTGACTGCCAACCAGTTGTGAACTTTAAATATAAGTAGTTATTTAGTGTAACAACATAACTTAAGGACATATGCTCATTTTTATGTATGAGGAGTCACAGTCATAACTCTCCTGGAACTAAGAGGAGAATTATTCTTGCATCTTTTACATGTTTTAAACCAAAATTGCTTGAAAACCTAACTGCATTCTTAATTTCCTTTCTTTCATTTTGCTTTAGCCCAACTGCAAGGCTCTAAATCACATTTTATAAAAACTGATGTTTTCTTATTGTAATTACCAAGAAAATTCTCTTAGAAACATGCTTAATATAATTCCTCTCAGTCTTTCAAGTACTAATGGCATATCTCTATGTTTTAAGAAAGTGAAAGCTTATTAAAGAACCATAAACAAAAGTGTGGCCTTTCAAGGTGAGATATGGAGTGACATATACCTGTGTACAAATGTGAACTGTTACATTCCAGATATTACATAGTCAAAGAGAGAGTGTAATCTTGGGAAGAACAGAGTATATGTGTAATAAGGGGTACCCAAATCAACTGGGGCCAAGAGACAATTTAAGAATTTCTAATAGCATCTTCTTAGTTGAACAAGGTTTTACTAATGTGAATTATGTTAATAAAATTAAGAAATGGCTAAAAATTTCCTATGTGCAACTCTGCATTGAAGTTAAGCATAAGCAAAGATAAAATGGAGATGCCTCTCCTATTGCAGCACCCTCTGCATTAACCACATTAAAAGGCAGAACATCGATTACTGGATCATATCTGTCATGAAGTGCTTTAAAAAGTGAATTATGAGGCAGATTATTTGAAGTGTACACTCATATACACATCATTAATGATGGCCTCACTCTGGAAGCATCTTGTGCCTTGAGATATTAGCAATATATATGATGTATAATGTGTATCTAGCATTCATATACCCATGCACTGGGAGTGCTTCTACACATTTTTTTTTCTTGAACAATAAAAAAAGTCTGGAGAACACTAATCTTGTGAAGACAATAACAATTCTGTCTCTTTATTGAAGGATGAATTTATCAGAAGGAAAGTAGCATATACACCAGAGATTGCAACCATATTTTCTTTGAGCCAAATCTGGCTTGTAGAAATAGTTTATGCTTCTTACACAGTGTCACTTTCTTTACTTATCTGCTGACTTTTAAATATTAAACATTTTAAAAATACAGATTTTCTTCTCTCTTGCAAAGCTCTGCCAATAATGTACTTGGTTTTCTGATGGGAACATTCTCTCAGGTTTCCAACAGTTTCTTCCACTTTGTCTAGTTTTACAGCCAAACTGCTTCATTCATTAATGCCCCCGTTTTTGTTCAGTCTGTGAACTTCAGTATAAATGCTGGTTTTATCAAAGTAAAGATAGCTAGCTGCCCCACAGAGATTCAGATTCCTCCAACACTAAGGTGTAGGGAGCTAGTGCTGGGAAGCAACAGCTGACCACGTCATCTTCCTCATTCCTCCCTCCCATCCAGTAATGGTTTGTTACTGTGACTAGTTCGCGCAACGGAATATGAGTGGAAGTGGCATGTTTCCAGAGCTTTCTTTTTTCCACCACTGTCTGGCTGCAGAGGAGACTCCGGCAGAGGTTAGTAACCTCAAGTGGTAGAATTCTGGTACCTGAATTCCCATGTGGAAGGCTTCCTGCAGACCAGAACACACCTCTGCTGTGATAAACTAGTAACATTTGTGGGTTTCTTTGCTGCAGTGGTAAGCAGCACAATGACTAATACACACTAATAGTCATGAAATTCTTCTCACATATCCCTATTAATTTAGAAAGCACTTTCATGTTTACTGATAAATGTCATGGAAAAGTAATTAAACTGATATTAAGGCTGCAGATAGTTTGTCCATATTAAAAATACAAAATTAGATTTGGAAAAAAGCATTGCCATTATATCAGTTACTTTTTATTATTAAAACACCTAAATGATGTCATGGGGTGCATATACATTATTAGCAAAGTGAGATTAAACTGTGGCCACATTATTAGCAAAGTGAGATTAATTAAACTGTGGTCTTACTTCCCTGTTATGTCAGTCAAAGATTAAAAAAACAACAAAACAAGCTTGAGACTAGTTGCTCAGTTTTGAAACTCATAAAAATTTCTGTACTTGGGGTATCAAAATCATTTCATCTCTCTCACTGTCAGATTTTTACCCTTTTATTTTTAGCACCCATTTATGCTGCACCTTAACAAACATGGAGGAGAAAGGAAATAATAGTTGTTTCCAGTCTAAATCAATTAAAAACATGTATTCGCTAGGGACAGGGCGTAAGAAAAACCTTAAGCAGCAGCAGATTATTGTCAGATACACTTTATTCCAAAATAAATGTAGGGGGGAGTATCAGCTCCCCTCTCCTGTAGTTGACTTTAAAGCAAAATACATAGATTAGAATGAAGCTGTCCCACCTCATGCTCTGGATCGTGGGTGGGAGAGAGAGCCGTGATCTTATCCTGGGGATTGTTTTTACTTTGGCATGAGGTGTGTACCTGTGTGTGCATGTTTGTATGTTTACCCTGAGTGTGATCAAAGGGGTGAGTATTCAGTCAGTCTGTGATTCTAAAGGCCAGATTAGAGCTGGTCAGTCCCAAAAGTGGACAGACCAAAGAGAAAAGCTGGCTAAGTAGGAGAGGAGTTATGGTTTGGGGTTAAGGTAGGAGTTTGGAAGGGACTCTCTGCTGATAGGCTTACGATTGTTTATTCGGGGGAGAATCAGAGTCTGAGCCAGCACTGAATGTGCAGGCGGGAGTCACACAGTGTGAATGTGCACCATTAGATGCATAGAGAAACCAGTGGCTAGGGGAACACTGTAGTTAAGTCAGCACTGCGACAGCCTTTCACTTGTTCACTGCCTCTCTGAGCCACTGGTTTTAGCTGCTTCCTAACTAAACATGAAGGATTTCACAACCCCAGCAAGAACAGGGAAATTGTCTGGTCTAATATATTCTAAGTCCCAATGAAGAAAAAGCACAAGATCTTTGCATTACTAGGAAGTCTTAGATTGAGACAAAAGTTTTATTTAACCTAATAATATAGAACTTCTTTCTTTTTGTCTGAACATAAAATTAGGATTTAAAAAAATAGCAATATCTGTAGCACTTAGAGTGGTTCCACAAATTGGAGTGTGTTTTCGGTTGGTTGAGCCAAACTTCGGCTACTCCTTTGTCTTCAGAAAATGCTGTATTTCTACATACAAATTTATTTCATTGTAGAAGATGGACTAAATGATGTATTTTCCTGCAGCATACAAATTTAATGAGCTTTAACATAAGGGATGTTTTCTTCCAGGTTTTAAAGTTTCCAAAACGTAAATACTTTTTATTTATTCCTTTCTTCATTTGCTCATTTGTTTACTAATTTAACAGATAACTTGTTGAGCACATGTATTACTCTAAGTACTAGAAGTTCTAATATGAGAAGATACAGTATCTAAATCCCAAGAACCTAAACAGGAGTAAATCACCTGAGACCTCTAAGTTAGGTTGTATAGATGAAGCAAAAAGTAATTATAATAATTGACCTAATAAAGCCTTTATTTGGGTTTTAATCTATATAATCCTCCTTAAAATTCTTTTAAAACCAGGATTTGAGTTTATTGCTCTTTCCTCTTGTTGGTGAAAATAGTCAAGTCTTCAATATTGCTTGAGAAAAGATTGTAAAATATTTTGCTAGGAAATTTGAATTTAATCTAGGAAAAAAATAATAAATGGTAATCATGGTTGCTAATGTGCTTTAGGAATAAGGATAAAGAGAAGTTGTATATATAAAAGAAAACAAAATTTATTTAATATCTTTCATAGTAATAAGTCTAGGTACTTTGAAAGAGAATGTATTTTTATATATCTTAATAAATAGATGGTCATAAATAATACTTTAAAAATAGATATTTGCATTTAAACAGATTATCATAAAAGATACTTTAAAAATAGCCTATATTCCAATTAAAAATTAGATTTATGAGTGCATACAAAGGTGTCACATAATAATTTATATTAAAGAAAACAGCATGTTAAAAATATTAATTATTTCAAAGACAATTTTATAGGGGTTTTTTTGTTCTCTAATTGAATTTTCTATAATGTACTAAAATTAAGATAAGGAGAAATAAATGATTGATTTCACATATTTGTTCTAGTAATGCAAGTTGTCCTTATGGGGAGCCTTATAAAGTTCTTGTCACAAGGCAGAGAGAGAGATAAGAACTTAGATTAACAGATTTAATAGTAGGAAGGAAACAATAAAGCATTATGGTTAAGGGATAGGCTCTGGAGTCACACCATCTAGATTCCAATCCCAGCTCTGCCACTTTCTGGCTGTTGGACTTTTGGCAAGAAGCTTACCCTCTTTGTGCCTCAGTTTCCTCATTTGTACTCCAGCATTCCCCATAGGTCTAATGTAAGGTAAAATGAGTTTACTAATCCTACTATTACCAGTGCTGCCTTTCTCATTACTACTCTTATTGCCACTGCAGGATGACCAAGAAAGAGTTGAATTTTGTAGAAGTCAGCTAAGGTGGAAATTGTCACATGGGTACCGTATTTCTAAAACAATAAAGTACAGAACTGAATTAAACTACAAGAGTCAGGAAGAGTAAAGAGAAGTTAAAGTGGTGAGCCATACCATTGGCTGTAGTTTGGATGCTTTAGTTTATATTCAGACAGGGTACTCAGGACCCAATTATGTTTTATTTGTTGTTGATGGATAGGTGGTCGAATATGATTGGGGCAGAGAACTGAGGATACAAGGTGGCTTGCATTCAATTATGATCAAATGAGATTGTTTATTGTAAGAACTTAGTTTCTTCATCTTTAAGATTAGGGTGCTGGAGAGGGCTCTGAAGTCTGAGTTTTAATATTCAGAGTTATTAGGAAGTACATCATTTATTCACATCTACTTCCTTTGTGAGTAGTACAGTTAGAACTCCAACCAGGACAGACAAAAACTATATTAAAATATATTAGAACAATATTAGCCTTAATTCACTTTTATGTGAGGATGTCTAAAAACCCAAATAAAAACAAAGTCAAAATCACAAATATCTGAGCACTCTTCAATGAAGTAGAACAAATAGTTTTAAAATTCATATGGAATGACAAAAGACCCCAAATAGCTAAAGCAATCCTGAGAAAGAAGAACAGAGCTGGTGGTATTACTCTCCCTGACTTCAAGCTCTATTACAAAGCTGCAGTAATCAAAACAGTTTGGTACTGGCATAGAACAGATCCATAGATCAATGGAACAGAATAGAGACCACAGATTTAAACCCATCCATCTATGGTCAATTAATATATGATAAGGGAGCTATGAATATGCAATGGGGAAAAGACAGCCTCTTCAACAAAGGTGTTGGAAAAACTGGACAGCTACATGTAAGAGAATGAAACTGGATTATTGCCTAATACCATACACAAAAGTAAACTCAAAATGGATCAAAGACCTGAATGTAAGTCATGAAATCATAAAACTCTTAGAAGAAAACATAGACAAAAATCTCTTGAATATAAACATGAACAATTTTTTCCTGGACACATCTCCTTGGGCAAGGGAAACAAAATAAAAAATGAACAAGTGGGACATAAAACTAAAAAGCTTCTGTACAGCAAATGACACCATCAGCAAAACAAAAAGGCATCCTACAGTATGGGAGAATATATTTGTAAATGACTCACCTGATGAGGGGTTAACATCCAAAATATATAAAGAACTCATATGCTTCAACACCCAAAAAACACATAACCCAATCAAAAAATGGGCAGAGGACTTGAATAGACACTTATCCAAAGAACAAATACAAATGACCAACAGACACATGAAAAGATGTTCCACATCACTAATCATCAGGGAAATGCAAATTAAAACCATGAGATATCGCCTCACCCCAATTAGAGTGACCACTGTCCAAAAGACAAGAAACAACAAATCCTATGAGGATGTGGAGAAATAGGAACCCTCCTACATTGTTGGTGGTAATGCAAATTTGTTCAACTGATGTGGAAAGCAGTATAGAGGTCCCTGAGAAAACTAAAAATAGAAATGCCAGTTGACCCAGTAATACCACTCCTAGGAATTTACCCAAAGGAAACAAAACCCCTGTTTCAAAAAGATATATGCACCCTTATGTTTTTTCAGTACTATTTGCAATAGCCAAGATATGGAAGCAACCTAAGTGTCCATCAGTAGATGACTAGATAAAGAAGATGTGGTGTATAGACACAATGGAATATTTTTCAGCCATAAAAAGAAAATAAATCTTGCCATTTGTGATGATATGAGTGGATCTAGTGGGTATTATGCTCAGTGAAATAAGTCAGATAGAGTAAGACACCATATGATTTCACTTATTTGTGGAATGCAAAAACAAAGCAAAATAGAAGGAACAAAATAGCAATAGATTCACAGACACTGAGAAGTGACTAGTGGTTACTAAGGGAGAGGGGAATAAAAGGGCACAGTAATTCAAAATCACAATATAAGTTGATCATGGGGACTGTTGAACTACTGTGATATACATATGAAACTAGCATAAGATTGTATATTAATACTTTAATAATAATAATAAATCACAAACATATACATGAGATGATCAAGAGTCGAGCAGTTTGTGTTCAATCCTTAGATTGCATGGTCTAAATTAAAGTTGGGGCTCCAGAAGATTGTCTTGACTTAAAAAAAAAGCACTGTTTCTGCTGTCATCAGTAAATAGCTTTAAAAAGGAAAAGCAAAATGCTATTCCTTAAGGTTTCCACCTCTATGTGTCTAGCCATCTAGAGTACAAGAACTCAGAGAAAATGCTAAGCAGAACCTCATCATTAAGAAGTATGCATGTGGATGGAAATTAGCTTGACATATCCCCAGGGAATTCAGGGTTGACAGAGATATGTTTGGAGTCTAGCCAAACTGAAGGAGGCTTCATATCAGGCATGCCAGTTTAGCTCATTCCTTAACAACTAAGGAATGATTAAGTGAAAAATATTTTCTGTGTAGATTTTATTCTTGTTTCCACTTAGTTGCTACTTCTTTCTGTGAGAAATTTATATATTTTTTTCCACTCTGTGGACATGAGACTTGACCAAGTGTCTTGCTTTGGGCAACAAAATGTGAGTAAAACAATGTGTGTCACAAAGCAGATTTAAAAATCCTCACGTGGGTCCACTGCTGCCTTTTTTCCTCCCTCAAGAGAATAGCGGGTCCTTGACAGAGATGGCTCCTAGTGTGGGACCCAGAATGCAACAAACCCAAAGCGGATCAGTAATGTAAACTAACACAAACAAGGTATAAACCTTTGTGTTGAAAGTCACTGAAATTTTGTGATTTTTGTTATTATAGCGTAAGTGAGTAAAGACTAGTTAATATATTCCTTCCTCCAGTGAAGATACTTTTACCTGGGCACTTGGATATATTATTGGTAAAACAATCTTTTAGTGGCCAATGTTTGTGTCAGTTTGGATTTACTATTAAACATTTGCCTAAAATATCACTGTATTCTCTTAATAAAAACCATTTGTCTAATAGAAGCAGAAATTGTGGGGTTTTTTTCACCATAACCCAAAGATTAATTATAATAGATGTTAGTTTGTTTGGCAGAGAGTATGGTCTTAGAAATGCAGAAGCAATTTCATTTCTTTCTGAGGAAAAATGAAGCCTTCTTTTTAAAGCTGAAATGTTTTTAAATACATTGGAACTCATAGTGATGCTTAGAATGAACTGATGTGATTTCTGTTCCATCTGCAGTGGCTATTCCACAACTTTATGAAGAAACAGACTGTCATTCTGTGTGACCTTTGAACACAAGGGGAAAACATTTTCAGTGTGTTGAATGACAGCTGTAAATGGAATGTCTCAGCAAAAGTAAATCTTCTTTACTCTTTTTGGAAGTACACATGCTATGATTAACCACAGTTTCACCATTATGGTGGACTAATCTATGATTCTGAGTTATACTTACCACATACAATCTTTGAGTATAGGGCATTATTCCAGAGAGATAATTCTAAAGAGCAATGGGTTAGTTCTTAACAAGAAAAGTAGTCAAAGACTTTAGAAAAAAATAAGAGAAATTCAGGACTGGAAAACATAAGTGGACAAAGAATTTTCTCTCACAGGTGGCACAGAAAGTAATTATATACCTTCCTGGTACCCATCAATAACACCCATTGATACTATTTTGGGAGGAAGATAAAAAGATAAAACTGGGTTACTGTGTCCATAGAGTTAATCTTAGAATTTGGCCTCTTGGGCTTTTCAGGTCTTTTCATGGAGACAGATGAAGCCTACTTTTTACTGAGAAAAGAAGAATAAAGCTATGAGCAACCTGGTTTACCTCTAACACTGCCTCTGATCCTAAAACTGCAAGATTATGCAAGTCAGGTTTGGTTAGGTTTATGTTGTAGTAAACAATTCACGAATCTCTGTTTCTTCCTCATACTACTGTCCCATGCAAATTGGCAGGGGCTTCTGCTTCACATAGTCACTCAGGAACCTAGATTGTTGAGGGTTCTACCCTCTATTTTATAGCTACACCATCTGGAACACCAAGTTTCTCAGAACAGTAAAAGAAACAAAAATGATGAGAAGTTTTTCACCAGCAGTTAAAATTCTTTAGTCCAGAACAGACACATACCACAAACTATCAGTCAGAACTAGTCGCATGGCCTTGCCTGATTTTAGGGAGGTAAGGAAATAAAATTATCTTACTATTTACCTAGTAAGTTAAAACATTTTTAAGTACATTAGGACAAGAGAACTACTTGTGAATGAGCTCAACCACAGAAGTGAACCATGACTACCCTTAAAAATCATACTAAGAAGCTTTGAATGAAAAGAGATAATTATCAGACAAATATAAAGAAGGGTTGTTACACTGTAAGTAGAATTTGGGATAATCAGTGATCCAGGATAGAATTTTTCCTTTGGAGAATTATGTTTACAGCTGTTTCTTAGAAACTTGTTTTCTATCCAGTGTTTCAAAACTGTTTTGGTTATAAATTATTTTAAATAATGTAATTAAGTTGGGAAACAGATGATGATGGTCTTTTCAAAAATGGAAGCCTACAACTGTAATCAAGCTTTTTAAACTAGAAGGAATTGTAATAATAATTTAAAGAAATGAACAGTTTCCCAATATATGGATTTTGTCAATGGCAGGGGAAGAATAAGGAGCAAGTTGGCATAAGAGAAATATTTACTGAGTAAAAGACAGTCACTGAGGTTAACACCATTGTATCATGCTGAGTAATTTTTTTTTTCTCTTTCTATTGTGAAACCAGACAGTAACAGAGAGGGGATCAAATGGAAAAATCTCAAGATCTAATCGATCACGAATACTAGTCATGTATGCTTCTTATAATAGGGAAGTAGCAGCAGAATGAGTCAGTTTAACTTACAGTTGCTGGTAAACACTCAGTTATGCACTTGGGCATCAGTAAACTTTAAAACCCCCTTCAGGCGAGTCTCAGGTAGAGTCTTAGCTGTGGAACCACTGCAGTTAGTGAAGCAGAGCTCCACGGTTGTTTTGTGCATCATTCTGTCTTCAGTACCCAGCATAAGGCTTAACATACAATAAGCACTCAATAACTATTTCATGAATAAATGAATGTTGATGGAATGTGTATATTTCAAAGAAACAGCTTCTATCTACTAAGGCTTAAAATGAGAAGTGTAGTTTTAAAAATGAAAAAGAGTTAAAGTGTTAGCCTCTCTGACACTGATGGGGTACAAAGTGTCATTGGAGAAATGTATATTACCTGCCTCTGATAAACACAGTTAGATCCTTCTGTCTGTCTTTCTGAGAGCCATAAATGGCAGTTATTAGCACTCAAGTAAGTGTGACCCACTGCTCACGGAGATGCCTAAGTTTTCACAGAATGCAGTTACGCCTGTCTTGAGAAAGCTATGAACAATACTTTATAAAAGTAATTATATACAATAAGAACTACGACAACATACTTGTACTTCTTTGGTTTAGGTTTCATAATTTCTTGCTACTTGTCCATTTTGACTCTTTTTGAACACGTCTGACTAATATTTCTGCTGCCTTTGTAAGAAAAAAATAAAAATGCATGGTTTTCTGAAGGGTCCCTCTTCATTCAAGACCCTTCAAAAAATTATTTCTCTCTACTTCTACCTGATTCTGGATTTTCCTCCATATTTCTCTTAAAGGGTTTTGTATTAATTCCCTTCCTGTATTCTGTCAACTCTATTATTTCTTAAATGAGCCTCAGATCTTTACCTCAAATGCTTCTCTTACTGCTTCATTTTAGGGCCCCTGATTCCATAGACCATGAGACAGAAAATTTCTTAATTTACTAGAGAAATCCCTTCAGGGTTTAACTTTAACCCATATTTCTAGACTATGTTTCTCTTCTCTTACTATTCTTTCTTCCAAATTTACCTCTTCCAAAATACGTCCTTAGTTACAAATGCCATTTTGACTGTTTCCCAAATATGTCATAATTTGGGCACTGAATCAGTTAGGATGTTTACAGAAAGCATGATTTAAGTGGCTTAGATGAAAGAATATTCATGATTTCATTATAAAACCCAGAGAGAGAGAGAGAGAATGATTCTAGTGTTAGTTGATTCGGTGGCACAATGAAGTCACAGAAAATCTAGGTGTATCCCTCTTTCCTCTCTGCCATCTTCAGCAAGTTGCTTCTGTTCTCTTCATGGTCACAAGTTTGCTGAATCAGCTCCACAAATTGCATTTTCAAACAACAGAGTCTACAGGCAGTAAAAAAGAGTTTTTAATGTCTTATATAGCTTTTTAGAGTGAGAAGACTTTCCTGGGTGTCTTCAGGTATCTCCTCCTGTTCTATTGGCCAGAATTGTATGTATCTCATGCCCTTCCTCTTGGTGAGAAGAAGATCGCCTTAAACCAGTCAGAATTCACCCACAATGGTTGGAGAGGCAACTTAACCTCCTTGGAAGGACTGATTAAGGAAGATTGAACAAAACTGGTATCTTCTTAATAAGTAAGAAGCTAAGAAATAGTTACTGAGTAGGAAACTTTCTTTCATTAACACAACTCTACTTTTCCATTTGCAATGTTCCCTGCCAGTCCTCCTTTTTATTAAGATGACACACTGTATTCCATATATCTGTATACATATATATATACATATCAATACATAACAATTTCTTTCTTTAGATGGAAGATCCTGGAAATGAAAGGTTTATTTGGCACTGAATTCCTAGTACTCAACACTTTTATCTGATTGGATATTGAGTAAATGTTTGAATGGGTGATTATTAAAGTCAAACTATATCAGGATATTTCAGTAATGTGGGTTTTTTTTTCATGGTTTATATAATCTAACTCATAACAAGTACTATTATCCTCAGGATGGCTGTTCTCTTGTCATTTATAGCTGGACTGGAAATAATGTCTTTTTTACCTTTTGAAAACTTCTCTGGATTCTTTAAATAGTTCTTCACAGGCCAAACTCACCTGGTCATTATACATTCAAAATGCATATGTCTGCCACTGTAGCAGGCTCTTGGGATATAAGACAAGACAGATATAACAGACCTCTCTTTCAGGGAGCTAAGAATCTAGAGAATGAGACAGACTTTTTAAATAAGTAGTAAACATGTAGCATGTACCAGGAGAAATACATCTCGACCCACAGGAGGAACTCCAAGGACAAATATAAGAGAACACCTCTTGGCTAATTCCATCCATAGTAGGGGCGGTGCCTAGCTTTTGCCTAAGAAGGTGTTAAGGACTTTTTGAGATGAACCAGGGAGGAAAGGAATACCAGGATGAGTTAGAAGAGAGTACAAATAGACAGAAGCATATAATCATAGGCATAATTAGAAAGTGCAAGTAGTTCTATAATTTTGAAAGATGTATTTTGAGATGAACAATGTGAGGAGAGGTAACTTTACATGGAAATAAGGGCTGGATTGTGAAGGGTGTTCTGTGTCATTGTGAGGATCTAGAACTAGTCTACAGTTTTTACTGGGAGTTGGTTAATTTATTTTGCATTACTGTGAGGGTAACAGGTCCTTTGACTAACAAATGCACTGTGAGTTCTCACTGGATGGATGGTGGTAAAGTCTTTTATTGGCAAATTAGGGAACCTCAGCAGACTGAATTGATATAAAATGACCAAGTTTCTGTTCTACTTTTAAAATAATAGAAAATCTGAAATGGATCCTCTTCCCATGAGCATTTTTCATCCTCTTATTGTCACCTGGGGGATGTTAATGCTTTTGGACTTCTGCCTGCAGCCTTGGCTGTGCCCCCTAAGTGGATATTCAGTGGTGGCAGCACAACCTCACAAAGACAGACTGCTGATTACATTTCCATTAAAGACCAGAGCCATTTCTGTCTGCTACTTGCCCTGCCAATAAGAGTAAGCTTTTTACAATGGGCAGTTTACTGTGGAGAATAAACACTTTTCTTGTCAGAGTGCAAATAGCTTAAGAAATTTAATATGTAACTTTAGTCAATACATATCCTAAATAGAGTTTTTAGAAGTTCTTACATATCATGTTTTTTTTAACCATATGTCTTTCTTTATGGAGAGTTATGTTATTGTCAATCCTTTCAAATTCTATTTGTCCACTGCATATGTAAAAATGAAAGAGAATGAATGTAGAGAGTATAATTCCAGTTATTCAATTATTAGACATCTGTGAAACATTTATTATGTTCCAGGCATTGTACTAGTGGACATGACTTAAAAACTCATGAATTTGGCATAGTTGTTGTCCTCCAAAGACTTAAGAGTTCAGCCCTTCTTACCTTAAGTGTAAACTGTTTTGACAGTAAATATGAAAACAAAACTTTTATGAAGGAAAGAAAGGCTATTATATCACTGTGGTTAGCAAGAGAAACCATAGGTAAAATTATTGAAGCCAGATTATCATTAATAGTAGATTTAATTATAATAGACTCTCTGTAACAACAATTTTTGCAATTTCATATATATTTTTCTTTTTTTGGTTGCCCCTTGCTATGGATTGAGTGTCTGTGCCAATCTCAAATTTATATGCTGAAGCCCCAACCTCCAATGTGATGGCTGGAGAGGGGACTTTGGGAAGTAATTAGGGTCAAATGAGATGATGAGAGTGGGAGCGTCATTATAGGATTAATGTTCTTATAAGAAGAGATGCCAGAGAACTCACTCCTCTCCCCACCTCTCTTTCTCTCTCTCACTCCTGTGATCGCTCCCTTTATCTAAATGTACATACAAAGGAAAGGCCGTGTAGGCACACAACAAACAGGCAGCCCCTGCAATCCAGGAAGAGAGCCCCCACCAGAACCCCATCATGTTGCCACCTCTGTCTCAGACTTCAGACTCCAGAACTGTGAGAAGATCAATTTCTGTCATTTAATCCTCGCAGTCTATGGTATTTTGTTATGGCAACCCGAGCTGACATTCTATAGTAGGCGCCATGCCCAGTACTTTCCTCAGTGCTCATCATGACCTTCAAGGCAGCTATTATTGTCCTTATTTTATATGTATGTAAACTGAGGCTAGGATGCTTAAATGATTTGTCTGAGAAGATAAAGCCAGTAAGTAGCATGTCAGGATTTGAGTCCATATCCACATTAAGTCCACTACTAAATGATACTGCTTCATGGAATAGATTCATTAACATTATTTCCATATATGGCAAAATATGCTACTCAGGTATTTGTATTCTAACTTCCCAATTCTCTACTTTTCTATGTCATAATTTAGTAATAACCACACACACTAATTTATCCTTGTTCCTAAACGTTCAAGACTCTTGATAATAGCCTATCATCTACATAATTTCAGAGGGCCCAGATCCTGAATACTTTTTTCCTAAGATCCAAATATCCTATTATTCACTACTTAATTTTGTGATGATAGGGAGAAGCAATGTAACAGTTGTCTGACACGATATGATACCACATTCATCATGTGATTACCGAGAGTCTCTGGCTCTGTTTATATTGTGGAAATTATGCGATTATGTGAATCCTTGGCAGGTGGGACTGTCAGTTACATCATTTAAGAACTCATAAGGGTATTCTATTTTTGATAGGTTTCTAGGTATACATACAAATTTGATAATAGTTTCTTTTTTCCAATATGTTTTGAACTTGTATATTTGTTTTAGTACTATAAAAATACACAGTTATTTCTGAGTCAATATCTTTTGAAGGAGGTTTGAATGTATTCATATTACTGCCTCATTAGTCTTTTACCTTTTATGGCAAAACTCCTTGAAAGAGTGGTCTGCACTAGCTAATCCTCATTTCTCATTTCTCAAGCTCTCCAAAGCCAATTTATATGAGATTTGCTCCAAACTGCTCTTATCAAGGTAATTACTGACCTTCCTATTGCTAAATATAAGGCTTAATTCTCATCCTTCTTACCGATCAGCAGCATTTGAGACCATTGATCATTCTTCTCCTTTGATACTATTTTTTCTGAGCTTCAGGGATATCACTGGATTTCTCTCTCTCTCTCTAGCCATTGCCTTAAGTTTCTTTTGCTAATTTACCTTCATTCATTGGATCGTTAAATGTTGAAGTTTCTCTGAAATCAGTCTTTGGAACTTCTTTCTGTATTTTTCTGTATTTGGTGATTTCATGTAGTTTCATGCCATTTTGTGTATCTCTTCCTATGTAACAAGTCAGTCCAATATTTAGTGGTTAAAAATAATTGTTATTTACTATTTCTCACAGGTTCTTAGTTCAGTGGTTCTGGTTTGGATACCTTCTGAGGTTACAGTTAGATGTCACCTGGAGCTGCAGTCATCCAAAGGCTGAGCTGAGGCTGGAAGATGCATTTCCAACGTGACTCATTCACATGGCTGGCAGGTTGGTCCTGTTCTTGGCCAGAGGCGTCAGGTACTCTCCATGGATCTCTCTAGAAAGGAATTTATACATTTTCACTTCCACCATTGGTCACACAGGGCTATCCCTGATTTAACCTGGGAATGGATTGCATAAAGATACAATTACTAGGAAGCTTGGATCATTAAGGGCCATTGTGAGGCTAGCTACCACACACTACCCTGTGGCCCCCAGTGATAACCCTCCCACATATAAAATATTCTCACCCTTCCCCTCATGCCCTCCAAGATCGCTTGTCTTTATGCCTCAGGTGCAAGCTGTAAGTCAACCAACTGCTCATCTGAATTAAGTCCAAATGTGACTGAAGCAGCTCAGGTTAAGTTCATAAAGTGCAGTTCTTCAAGTAGAATTCCTATTGATCTGAAGACCTGTGAACTAAAGTGATGAGTTATCTACCCCTAACACCCTCAATATGCATTGGTGGGACAGATGTAGGATGACTGTCCCAAACGCTCCCATTTCTAAGGAGGTAAATAAGAGCCCCACAGGAGTAACTGCTCTCAATTCTGAACTCCAGCTGGGCACATGTTGCCAGTATCATGGTCAAGGCACATCCCCTCTACCACTCACTGTGACATTTAACTCTGCCATTTGAGATCTAGAGCCTCTATGTTGAATCATCCTTTCTTTTTTATAATAAAGAACTAGTGTTTATGAGTAGCTCTTCAGCCTGCTTCCAGCCCATGGTGATTTCAGAGTCCAAAGTCATCTTTTTCTTTTGTATTATCTCTGCCTCTTTTAGTCGAAGCTAGCAGCATTTCCACAAATACAGTTCAGCTAAAAATATTTTTGGATCTCCTATGAATCATAAAGGAGGTTCACTCAATTAGAAATTAGAAAGCCACATATATCAACAAATCTTGTCACAATAATTCCTCTTTACCTTGGGCTTCCTATAAGACTTTTATAGAGAAACACATGTACATACCTCTAAGGAACTTTTGAGTATTTCAAAGGCACTTGTTTTTTCTTTCAGTTTTTAGATTCAATTTTAAATATTTCTGAGGATTTTACAAAGGATTTTACAGTTATACCCTTAATCTCTAGTCGATGTTTCCCTGACAATGCCTTGGATTTCATCTCTTCCTAGAAGCCATTTTTTTATTGTTAAAATTATTTTCCATCTGGAGAGGCAGGTCTTAGATACAATTCTATTTTGAAGATAGAAAGTCTTGGATGTATGTTGTGATTTCTTTTGCTTAACTTTTTCATCTTCATTTTTTACTATATGGAACAAGAAGAAGCCACACAATACCTTCACCACTCTGCCTACAAAAATCTTTAGCTAAATAAACCTGTTTATTTAATATACTCTGCATTTACTGTTATTTCAGGTGGCAGTGTTACTAAATTTTCTGTTACTTCATATCAACAATTCGTCTTTCTCCAGGGTCCAGTACCATTTCATCACCTTCCTTTCAGCAGTGCCCAGTCTTTGTGAGAGCTACTAGGTCTGCTGACATTCTTTTCTGGGCCCTTTAGAATTTCACTAATAATTCCTTGTGATTCTTTTAGTGTCTGTTACTCATCCCCAAACAGAAATGTTTCAGGTTTTATTACAGTGGCTCCCTACTCCTGGTATCTGAATCATATTTCTACTTTGCTTCTACAAAACAAATCATTCCAAAAGTTAGTTGTTTGAAAGTATGAAAATAACTGATCTTTCATGCTATATGTTTAATCAACAGTGTCCTAGTTGCCTAGATCTAGTTCTGAGAGTCTTTTATGAGGTCACTGTCAGTTACAGGCTGGGCTCCAGTCAGTTGACTGGGTCTGAAGAATCTACTATGAAGGTGGCTTATTCAGATGACTAGCAAACTGGTGCTGGCTAATTTCTAGAGGCCTTAGTTTCTCCCTACATGAGCATTTCACAGGGCTGATTGAGTGTTCTCATGGCATGGAGGAAGGTTTCCCTCCAAGCAACCAATTCAAGATGACAAGACAGAAGCTGTAATGCCTTTTTATGACCTACCCAGAGAAGTCGTACACTCTCATTTCTACCGTATTCTATTAGTCACAAAAGGTTGGCTCTGATTCACTGTGGGAGTGGATATATAAGTTTACATACACCAGAAGTGTGAGACATTGCAGGTCATTCTGATGGCTGGCTGCAACACTCATCACTGTATAATGCCTCCCAAGCGTGTACCTCCACTTAGCTAAATCTAGATTTGTATATCCAACTGCTTAACATCTTCATTTGCATATGTAATAGGCATCTAAACATTCCGCATGGAAAACTGAGCATTTTGAATATTTTTTACATTTTTTATCTCTTCAATGGTGATCTGTTATTGTCACCATCTCAGTAAATCAACTTTTCTTCTAGTTTCTGAGGCCAAACTTATTGAGGTTATCCTTGATTCATCATTTTTCTCACACTCCACATCAAAATTATCAAAATATTGTTTGTTTTCTTTAAAAATATATCATTTATCCAATATTTAGTTGCCTCTTCTCATCCAGGCCATCTAGTCCAAGCCACCATCATCTTGCAACTAGATGTTTCCCAAGTCTCATAGTATATTCTGAACCAGCATCCAGAGCAATCATACTAAACTTTAGTTAAATCATGTCCCTTCTTTGCTCAACATATTCTAATATCTTCCTCTTTCATTATAAGTAAAATCCGGTGTCCTGAATATTACTGACTTGGCTCTACATGATTTGGCTCTTTTTAAATTTTCTTATATATGCTTGTACTTCCTGGTCTCAGTGCTGTTTCTTGAAAATACCAATCATAATCCCACATCAGCACCCTTGTACTCACTCTGTTTGGAATGCTCTGTCCTTGATATCCATATGTTTTGCCCCCTTCTTTCATTAGGCATTTTTTTTAATTAACATGTATCATATCAATGATTACATATAAAATTATTACTATGATAGGTTCAGCTAATATCCATTGTATCATATAGATACAATAAAAAGAAAAGAAAAAGGAGATTGAGGCATTATAATTTTATCAAACACTTAGAGAAGACTTAATATCCATCCTTAAAGTTTTCTAAAAAGTAGAAGAGGAGGGAATAGGTCCAAACTTATTCTATGAGGCCACCATCATGCTAATAACAAAAGCAGGCAAAGATACCACAAAAAGAGAAAATTTCAGACAAATATCAGGGATGAACACAGATGCAAAAATCCTCAACAAAATATTAGCAAACCAAATACAAAAATATATCAAGAAGATCATCCATCATGTCGACTGGGGTTTATTCCAGGGGTGCAAGGATGATATAATATTAAAGAATCCATCAACATCAAACACCACATCAACAAAAAGGACATGATCATCTCAATAAATGCTCAAAAAGCATTTGATAAAATTCAATATCCATTCATTATAAAAAATGAGCAAAATGGGTGTAGAGGGCAAGTACCTCAACATAATAAAGGCCATATATGACAAACCCACAGCCAATATCATAATTAACAGCAAAAAGCTGAAAGCTCTTCCTCTAAAATCAGGAACAAGACAAGGATGCTCACTCTCCCCACTTTTATTCATCCTAGTACTGGAGGTCCTAGCCATGGCAATCAGACAACACAAAGAAATAAAAGGCATTCAGCTTGGTAAGGAAGAAGTTAAACTGTCACTGTTTGTACATGACATGATATTACACATAAAAATCCTTAAAGAATTACCAAAAAACTACTAGAGCTAATAACTGAATTCAACAAAGTTGCAGGATACAAAATTAATAAACAGAAATCTGTTGCATTCCTATACACTAACGATGAATGAGCAGAAAGAGAAATCAGGGAAACAATTCCATTCACAACTGCACCAAAAAGAATAAAATACCCAGGAATAAACCTAACCAAGGAAGTGAAAGACCTATACCCTGAAAACTACAAGGCACTCTTGAGAGACATTAAAGAGGGCACTAATAAATGGAAATTCATCCCATGCTTTTGGGTAGGAAGAATTAATATTGTCAAAATGGCCATCCTACCTAAAGCAATCTACAGAGTCAGTGCAATTCCTATAAAAATACCAATGAAATTTTTCAACAAACTAGAATAGTTCTAAAATTCATATGGAACTGCCAAAGACGCTGAATTGCAGAAGCAGTCCTGAGAAGGAAAAATCACATTGGAAGGATTATGCTCCCCAACTTCAAGCTATACTACAAATCAAGATAATTTGGTACTGACACAAGAACAGATCCATAGATCAATGGAACAGAATAAAGAGCACAGATATAAACCTACACATATAAGGTCAATTAATATATGATAAAAGAGCCATGGATGTACAATGGAGAAATGACAGCCTCTTCAACAGCTGATGTTGGCAAAACTGGAAAGCTACATGAAAGAAAATGAAACTAGATTATTGTCTAACTCCATACACAAGAGTAAACTCGAAATGAATCAAAGACCCAAATGTAAGTCATGAAACTATAAAACTCTTAGAAGAAAACATAGGCAAAAATCTCTTGAATATAAACATGAGCAACTTTTTACTGAACCTCTTTCCTTGGGCAGGGGAAATAAAAGCAAAAACAAATGAATGGGACTACATCAGACTAAAAAGTTTCTGTACAGCAAAGGAAACCATCAGCAGAACAAAAAAGATATTCTACAGTATGGGAGGATATATTTGTAAATGACATATCTGATAAGGGCTTAACATCAAAACATTTGGGTGCCTCAGCACCCAAAAGCAAATGAACAGATTAAAAAATGGGTAGAGGATCTGAACAGACACTTCTCCAAAGAACAAATTCAGATTGCCAAGAGGCACATGAAAAGATGCTCCACATCACTAATTATCAGGAAAATGCTAATTAAAAACACAGTGAGATATCACCTCACACCAATTAGGATGGTCAACAACCAAAAGACAAAGAACAACAAATGCTGACAAGGATGTGGAGAAAGGAGAATACACTGCTGGTGGGAATGTAAATTATTTCAAGCATTGTGGAAAAGCAATATGGAGGGTCCTCAAAAAACTCAAAGTAGAAATACCATTTGACTTGGGAATTCCACTCACAGGAATTTACCCAAAGAGAACAAGTTCTCAGATTCAAAAAGACATATGCTCTCCTATGTTTATCGCAGCACTATTTACAATAGCCAAGATATGAAAGGAACCAAAGTGTCCATCAGTAGATGAATGGATAAAGATGTGGTACATACACACAGTGGAATATTATTCAGCCATAAAAAGAAAACAAATGCTACCCTTTGCAACAACATGGATGGGGCTAGAGGGTATTATGCTCAGTGAAATAAACCAGGCAGAGAAAGACAAATACCAAATGATTTCCCTCATTTGTAGAGTAAAACAACAAAGCCAAACTGAAGGAACAAAACAGCAGCAGACTTGCAGATTACAAGAAGGAACTAGCAGTTACCAAAGGGAAGGGCTTGGGGAGGTTGGTTGGGGAAGGAGTGAGAAGGGGATTAAGGGGCATTATGATTAACACACATAATGTAGAGGGGTCACAGAAAAGGAACCATACTACAGAGAAGACAAGTAGTGACTCTATAGCATCTTAGTATGCTGATGGACAGTGACAGCAATGGTTTTTTTGGGGGGGAATTGATAATATGGGTGAATGTCATAATCACGATTTGTTCATGTGAAGCCTTCATAAGTTGTATATCAATGATACCTTAATAAAAAAATTAGACCCAGAAGAAATAAATAATAACAAAAGAGGAACTACCTTTGCTGCATCCCACAGATTTTAGGGTGTTGAGATGTGGTTTTCATTTGTCTCCATATATTGCTTAATCTATGATTTTACTTGGTCATTGATCCACTGATTATTTAGGAGCATGTTGTTAAGCTCCATGTGTTTATGGGCTTTTTTGTTTTCCTTGTATAATTTTATTTCTAATTTTGTGCCTTTATGGTCTGAAGAACTGGTTGGCACAATTTCAATCTTTTTTAATTTACTGAGGCTCTTTTTGTTCAAAAACGTTCCATGTGCACTTGAGAAGAATGTGTATCCTGTTGCTTTGGGGTGGAGTGTTCTGTAGATGTCTGTTAGGTCCATCTGTTCTAATGTGTTATTCAGTGCCTCTGTGTCCTTACTTATTTTCTGTCTGGTTGATCTGTCCTTTGGAGTGAGTGGTGCGTTGAAGTCTCCTAAAATGAATGCATTGCATTCTATTTCCCACCTTAATTCTGTCAGTATTTGTTTCACATATGTAGGTGATCCTGTGTTGTATGAATAGATATTTTTAATGGTTATAACCTTGTGTTGGATGCATAGATATTTATAATGGTTATAAACCCCTTTATCAATATGTAATGTCCTTCTTTCTCTCTTGTTAATTTTTTATTTTGAAGTCATTTTGTCTGATAGAAGTAGTGTATCTCCTCCTTTTTTCCCCTATTATTTGTCTAAAATGTCTTTTTCCATCACTTCACTTTTAGTCTGTGTATGTCTTTGGGTTTGAAGTAATTCTCTTGTAGGCAGCATATATATAGGTCATGTATTTTTTATCCATTCAGTAACTCTATGTCTTGTTTGGTACACTCAGTTCATTTACATTTAGGGTGATTATCAATAGATATGTACTTATTGCCACTTTAGGCTTTAGATGTGTGTTTACCAAAGGTTCAAGGGCACCTTCATTATTACCTAACAGTCTAACTTAACTCCCATATTATGCTATTTCAAACACAGTCTAAAAGTTCTTTTTTTTTCTTTGTTCTTCTTCCTCCTCCACTCTTTATATATTAGGTGTAATATTCTGTACTCTTTGTGTATCCTTTGATGGGTAGTTGAGTAATTTTGCATTTGCTTAGTAATTAATCCTTTATCATGGTTTTATTTCCTCTGGTGACAGCTATTTAGCCTTAGGAGCACTTCCATCTATAGCAGTCTCTTTAAAATACACTGTAGAGATGGTTTGTGGAAGGATGTTAAGCCCTTATCAGATATGTCATTTACAAATATATTCTCCCATACTGTAGAATACCATTCCGTCAATGTTGCTTATCTGGAAATTGTTGAACTCCTGCTTCAAATTTAAATAATAATCTTGGTTGGAGGCCATTTGGTTTCATTTCATGAAATATATCATGTCACCCCCTTCTGGCCTGTAAGGTTTCTGCTGATACCCTGATTGGCTTTCCCTTATACGTAATCATTTTTCTTTCTCTGCCTGCTTTCAATACTCTTTCCTTGTCCTTGATCTTTGCTAATTTAGTTATTATATGTCTTGGTGTTGTCTTTATAGGGTCCCTTCCAATGGGAGATCTCTGCACTTCTGTGGCCTGAGAGACTATTTCCTTCCCCAGAATGTGGAAATTTTCAGCAATTATTTCCTCAAAGAGACTTTTCATCCTTTTTCTCTCTCTTCTTCTGTTATTGTTCCATTTGGATTGGCTGCACAGTTCTCTTATGATTCTTTCATTCCTAGAGATCCTTTTTTCTCTCTGTGCCTCAGCTTGTTTTCCTATTCTCTAATTTCTATTCAATTTACCATCTCCTCTACCTCAGTTAGGCACCTTAGGCATTTGTGAAAACTTATCTATGATATGGTGGATATTGTCCAACTGAACTTGAACAGTCTGAGAGAAATCAGACAAATTAAAACAACCCATTCCTGGGGACTGTTCACATTCCATATGTTCTTTTAACAGTAGATAGTCTGTAGTTGTAAGATTTTGGAGTGCTACAATTTGCACTTCTCCTAATTCTTGGTAGAGTTCCAACAGTATAGATCCAGTCAAATTTGTCATTTTACTGTATGCACAGGCCAGCTTAGATATCTCCTTCTTCATTCCCATGGCAAGTCCAGGAACTGGTGGGATGAATGCAGCTACAACTGTACCAGCGCCTGGATCTTTCTTGAGGTTTTTTGATGACCATCTTCTGGTATGACTCTTCCAGAGAGTGCTGATATTGGAAGTTCTTCTTTGTAGCGTATCTTAGTTCATTTTCTGGGTAGCCCATTTAGGCTTTGATCCTCTGTATAAACACAAACAGACCCTTTGCCTACACTTTGATATGCCCTTTATACCATTGTGTAGAACTCATTGGAGGTCACCACACAGGAACTGCTTTTTTTTTTTAAGAGAAAGGAATATTATCAGAAAAATGTACCTCCATAGCTGATCATCTGACACCCTTTAAGTGATCAAAATTAAGTATATTAAAGCATGTTGGTTGGTAGGATTTCAATCTTTTGGAATTTACTGAGGCTCTTTTTGTGGCCTAGTATGTGATCTGTTCTGGAGAATGTTCCATGTGCACTTGAGAAGAATGTGTATCCTGTTGCTTTTGGATGTAGAGTTCTGTAGATGTCTATTAGATCCATCTGTTCTAGTGTGTTGTTCAGTGCCTCTGTGTCCTTACTTATTTTCTGTCTGGTGGATCTGTCCTTTGGAGTGAGTGGTGTGTTGATGTCTCCTAGAATGAATGCATTGCATTCTATTTCCTCCTTTAGTTCTGTTAGTATTTGTTTCATATATGTTGGTGCTCCTGTATTGGGTGCCTATATGTTTATAATGCTTATATCCCCTTGTTGGACTGAGCCCTTTATCATTATGTAATGTCCTTCTTTATCTTTTGTTACTTTCTTTATTTTTACATCTGTTTTGTTTGATACTAGTATTGCAACACCTGCTTTTTTCTCTCTGTTGTTTGAATGAAATATCTTTTTCCATCCCTTGACTTTAAGTCTGTGCATGTCTTTGGGTTTGTGGTGAGTTTCTTGTAAGCAGCATATGGATGGATCTTGCTTTTTTATCCATTCTATTACTCTGTGTCTTCTGATTGGTGCATTCAGTCCATTTACATTTAGGGTGATTATTGAAAGGTATGTACTTATTGCCATTGCAGGCTTTATGTTTGTGGTTACCAAAGGTCCAGGGTTAGCTTCTTTACTATCTTATTGTCTAAGTTAACACACTTGTTGAGCTGTTATAAACACAGTCTGATGATTCTTTATTTCCTTCCCTTCTTATTCCTCCTCCTTCCTTCTTCATATGTTGGGTGTTTTGTTCTGTGCTCTTTTTAGGAGTGCTCCCATCTAGAGCAGTCCCTGTAAGATGCCCTTTAGAGTTGGTTTGTGGGAGGCAAATTCCGTCAACTTTTGCTTGTCTGGGAATTGTTTAATCCCTCCTTCATATTTAAATGATAATCGTGCTGGATACAGTATTCTTGGTTTGAGGCCCTTCTGTTTCATTGCATTAAGTATATCATGCCATTCTCTTCTGGCCTGTAGGGTTTCTGTTGAGAAGTCTGATGATAGCCTGATGGGTTTTCCTTTGTAGTTGACCTTTTTATCTCTCTGGCTGCCTTTAATACTTTGTCCTTGTCTTTGATCTTTGCCATTTTAATTATTATCTGTCTTGATGTTGCTCTCCCTGGATCCCTTGTCATGGTAGTTCTGTGTACCTCTGTGGTCTGAGAGGCCATTTCCTCCCCTACTTTGGGGAAGTTTTCAGCAATTATTTCTTCAAAAACACTTTCTATCCCTTTTTCTCTCTCTTCTTCTTCTGGTAACCCTATAATGCGGATTTTGTTCCATTTCAATTGGTCACTCAGCTCTCTTAGATTTCTTTCATTCCTGGAGATCCTTTTATCTCTCTCTGCATCAGCTTCTCTGCGTTCCTGTTCTCTGTTTTCTAGTCCATTAATGGTCTCTTGCATCTCGTCCATTCTGTTTTGAAGTCCTTCCAGAGCTTGTTTTATTTCTGTATTCTCCTTCCTTAGTTTCTGCACTTTTCTCTGCAAGTCCATCAGCATGGTTATGACTTTTATTTTGAATTCTTTTTCAGAAAGACTGGTTAAATCTATCTCCCCAGGTTCCTTCTCAGGGAAGATGTTGCAGATGCCGACGCTGTCTGGGTTAGTCTTGTCTGGATCAATTTTTTTTGCCTTTTCATGTTGATATGTGCTATTGACTGTCAGCTGGGAGAGCCAAACTTTCCACTTGCTACTGGCCTTTCTTTACTGTGACATCTGTGACCCCTAGTGGCTTGTGTTGGGCAATTGCTTGCAGACTGGGTGTTTGTGTCTTGCCCAGCCAGTATGGAGGAAGCTCCCTTGCTGAGGGCGTGGCAAGTCTCAGGCTGCTTCTCTGCTATGGTTTCTCCCTGGAGAGTTAATGGACAGGGGACTGTTTGGCTGTTTACCTCTGTGAAGAGTCTCAGAGCTGTTGCCCAGGGGCTTAGTGTGCCCGGCTTTCCCTGGAATTTTCAGCTGCTGGACTGTGGGTTTTTTCCATCCAGCTGTTGCATCCCTGTCCCTTTAAGACTTTCAAAAAACACTAACTTTTCTTTGTCACAGGGGCATCAGCTTCAGGACCCACTCAGAGGTCTTGCTGCCCTGTTTCCCTAGTTTCCAGCCCTCCACATGTGCACTGTGTCTGTGCTCTGGTGCGAATGGCTTGCGCTGGGTGTTTAGCCTTCCTGGGCTCCCTCTCCCTCCCTGCTCTGACTCCTCTCCTCCTGTTGGGAGCTGGGGGTAGGGGTGCTTGGGTCCCGCCGGGCCGGGGCTTGTATCTTACCCCTTTCACCACATGCTGGGCTCTCACATGTGTGGATGTAGTCTGGCTGTTGTCCTGTGTCTTCTGGTCTCTCTTTTAGGATTAGTTGTATTTGTTGTATTTTCAAAAATATATATGTTTTTGGGATGAGATTTCCACTGCCTACTCACGCCAACATCTTGGCTCCACCTCAGTCCCATGTAATCTACTTTTAAATCCCTCCATTGTATGTTTTATTTGAGATAGTGTATTTTTCAAAATTCTGCTCTTGAAGTCCTTGAAGCCCTCCCTGAGATCTTGAATATTTTTCTGTAGCTCTGTGTTCATGTTTATGATTTTTATTTCAAAATCTTATCTAGAAGATTGGTGATTTCACTTTCACTCAGCCCTCTTTCTGGTGTTTGAACTTTCGTTTGTAGAAATTTTTTGCCATTTCATTCTAGCGATTCCTATGGAATAATAACTTCATGTAGGCAGCTCCCTCCAGTGCCCAGAAGCTCTACTCTCTGGAGCTGCTCAGCAACTGGAGTGATGGCAGAGGTCACAGGCTAGCACCACCAGCACCTGCTGGGAGGAAAGACCTCTTTCCTGCTTCCATGCTACAGTGCCTGCTTCCACTGCCGGGACCCGTGGGCTGTGTGAGCAGGGAGGAGCCTCTGTGCCTCTGAGCTATGCCCTTGTAGCTTACATAGACATGGCCACCCTCCAGCTGGCCTGGCATAATGGCGGAGCAGCAGGTGTGTGTATCAGTGCCTTCCAGGAGGAAGGAGTGGTAGGCTGCAAATCACAATGGGGGGTTTTTGGTGCTGTGTGTCCAGCTTGGGGGATGGAGTATCTGAAGCTCCTTAAAATCCCAACCTTCTGGGCTGAGTGTGCTGGAACAATTTTATCTACTTGCCCTTTCTCCTGATCAGTGATCTCTGTGTAATTTTTGCCCCTTTAGCACCCTCTCACTGTTGGGAAATCTTTCAAAGTGCTCACCTTTCTTTTGTCCCAGAGTGGCCTGTTGTGCATACCTGTTCTCCACAAGTGGTTGGAATCTCAGTTTCTCTGAATATTCTGCCTATCTTTTCCTTCCATCACCACTAATCTCCAGAGAACCATGTAATATGGGCTCCTGCTCCCTGATCATATCTCCAAGGGTGGGTGTTTAGCAGTCCTGGGCTCCTACTCTGTCCCCTGATCTGTTTTTCTTCCTCCTGCCTGTGAGCTGGGGTGAGGGAAGGGCTTGGATCCTGCCAGACCACACTTTGCCTCTTCACCCTTTTCTGTGAGTTCATCTCTTTAGCATTACTTGTAAGGCAGGTCTGCTGGTAATGAAGTCCCTCAGCTTTTATTTGTTTGGGAAAGTCTTTTTCCTGGCTTTGTTTCTGAAGGACAGCCAGAAACTATGCTCAGCTTTGGCTATGAATTAATCTCCCTGCCTATGCATAGCTTGTGAAGCCACCAAGTCCAGGTCTGGCTTTACTCTGTGAGTGATATGCTCTGTCTGTCCAATTCTTGGCTTGAGCACAGCTGAGCTGCATATCATCCGGAAGTTGTCACCAGTCCTTCTAAACAAATGGGGCTGGCAGGCACTCTCCACAGGGCTGGGGCTGAGACTCAATACTTGGCATGGATATGGGCAAACTGGGCACTAGGGCTGGCAAAACAACTCATCTGAGGATCCAAATCAGGCAGATCTGCACCCTGCCAAGTTCCCTGGTCAGAGTGTGTCCCAACTTGGTTCAGCAGAACAAAGCTGCTGATTGGGATTACTACATGGGCACTCAAGGCATGAACTCAGTCTGCCAAGATCCGTATGCTGGTTGCTGCAAGACCCTCCCTGCTTTTCCATCATAGTTACCTTCCTGGTGTCTGGGCCCCTCAGATTCCCCTGCAAGCGCCATGAGGTGAGATTAGAGTAGGGACTTCCACAGACTAACCCAAATGCTGAGGAGCTGGTTGTCCCCCACTAGGTTCTCTTTTGCCACTAGAGAAACCAGAGACCTGGAGAGACCTCTGTGCTATGTGAAGGAGGGGCAATTTGGTCAGCATGGAGCAGCTTCTCTTACCCTCCTAATGTGGTCTGTCTTGGTTTCTGTGGTGCAAGGCGTGCTTCAGTTCCATCCTTGTGCTCTAGGATTCCCTCAGTGTTATCTTGGTCTTGATAGCTGCTCTTCATGTGAGGGGGAGTGAAGTCAGAAATGACCTACATTTCCCTTCTGGTGACATCAGTGATCTCTAAGTCTTTATTCAAATAAAATACCTCCTTGCGGTGGCCTTTCTGGAACTCTGCCTCATATTAGGGTCTTCACATATGGTTACTTATCTCTTTACCATAATACCTGTCACTATATAGATTATTATATATTTTTAATTTATTTATTATACATATGTATTTTTTTCTGTATCCCCAACTAAACTGTGAGCTTGCAGAAGGCAAGGATTCTCTTTGTTCACTTCTGTATCTACAATAACGTTAGTGCCCAGTTTGCCCTGATGTATATTGAATAAAATGGCCCCAATTCTTGTCCCTGAATGTCAAGTGGGTGAGTTTATTTCTCCTCCCTTAAAATTATGTAGACTTGGGTCTAGTTTAACTTAATAAAAGATGGCAAAATTAACTCTTCCAGTTCTGTACTTAGTCTTTAAGAGTGCTGGCAGCTTTGGCTTCCTCACACCTGGAAACATATTGGAATACTTGCTTTTGGAATACAGCTACTATGCTGTGAGAAAACCAAGCCACAAGAAGAGGTGGTATTCTGACTTTCTGACTGATAGCCCCAGCTGAATTGTCAGCTAATAGCCAATTTGTGGTAATGTACAGAATAGAAAAAATTGCATGTGGATTTGGTCAGTGAAATTTTTAAAGGAGTGTTGAAGGTGCTGCCTTCCTTATTTAATCTGCATATGCTAAGTTATATATATATATGTAACTGAAGTGGTAATTGCTTAGTTTTCAAATAGAATTTAGAGTAAACACTTTTGAGCCAAGTTTTTCTGGGTTCAAAAATGAAACTTTCTTATCACCAGTCTCTTCTGGAAAAAGATTTTCAAAGAATGCAATAGCCTCTGGGAAAATGTCAGATCCAGGCTTTTGCCAGTAAAATATGATTTCAGGGTCAAGATCTCAAGGGAGCTCCTATAAGATCCTCAAAAATATTTGAGGCAATCCAAGTAGAGTTAGCTAGGCAAAGAGGATTCTAGGAATTATACTGTATAGTTTTCTTGTGATTCAGAGCATATCCAAATAAAATAAAAAGGATTAATTCACAAATTCTATTCCTGAGTCAGGGAAGGAATATACCTGATGTTCCTTCAAGTATTAGAGAGCTGTGGGATGGGGGGAGGAAAAGGAGGGGGAGAAAGAGAGAGGGAGAAACTTGGAAGCTAAGCACCTTCCTACAGATTTTGAATCATATTATACAAAGGAATATTCTCTCCTCCCCTTTCTCTCAATTGTGTTTCCTATTGTGCCTTTAGACTTTATCATAACTGCCTTAAATTGTGGATGTTTCCTGAAAGTGATACTTCAAAGTTAGTTCATATCCACATTCTTCAAAAACTAAACATGTATTTGAACAATGAAAGCAGGAGTCATTCTTTGGTTGTATATTCTAGAGCAGGGGGTTAATTAATTAGGTGGGCCAGCTGCCTGCTCCTTGTTTTTGCAAGTAAGGTTTTATTGGAACACAGCCATGCCCACACATTTATGTATTGTTGATGGCTGCTGTCACACTGTAATAGCGGAGCTGAGCAGTTGCCACAGGGACTGTATGGGCCACAAGCTGGAACTATTAACTATCTAGCCCTTTTAAAAAAAGCTTACTGTCCCCTGTTTTGGTGCATAAATTCCTTGAGGACAGGGACCGTAGTCTATTCCATTTTGAATGTTCATCAATGCCTATAACGGGTCTATACTCAGAGTTCAGTGCCAGCAAAGTCTCTGAATGATGGGATGAGTATAAAAATTAACTCATTCTAGTAGGAACAAAATCAATACCCCTACTAAATGTACAGAGAACAGTTCTGTACAGATCATCTGTGTGCAGAAGACATCACCCTTTCAAATAAATTTTAAGGGAATGCTTCTTAGACTCTTTTAGAAAAAGGTTTCTTAGTGAGGGAAGTGACAGAAGGCAGCCTCTGTCTAGTTAGAGTAGGATACAGGTCCATGGAAAAGGACAAAACCTTGCTGAGGCTTCTGGAATGTAAAGGAAAATATGGTGCTTGTGGTTGAAACAGTGTATAGGGAAATTACACCCAAAACCCAGTGATAGGGAAGAGTTTGCTGACCATAGTCATGTAGACATATGAGTTTAAAATAAAAGTGACCTTTAATGTGTTTAGTGAACACAGAGCTAGCACTCTGGAGTAAACCTCCAGACAAAATATGGTTTATCTCCCTCGCCGGTGCAACAGACATAAAACCCCTAGACCTGAGCCCATAAGCGGCAGCCTTGCCCCTCCCAGTGTGCGCTGGGAGTTCTGTACTTTCCTTTACTTGAATAAAAACTTTTTCTCCTGTTTACCAAACTTGAGCATTTGAGAAGTTCATTCTTCGACTCTGCAAACAAAAAATTAGGAACTTTAATTGTACTGTTCCAGAACACACTGACTCTTAGCCCAAAGGAGAGAGGGTGTAGTTCAAAGAAATTTGTAGGTGCAATTACCCTCTGATGGAATCGATTATAACTTGTTACAAAATATGCTCACATTTCTTCAGTGGAAATGGAAGAAGAAATTGGACTGAAAGAAACAGGTAAGTAAATGTTCGTTCACTGGATACTAATTTTTTGTGGGAAAATATGTAATCAATTTACATATTTGATTTTGGTCATGTGAAGTAGATATTATCTCTAGAGACAAGAAACAGAGACTTAGAAAACATGAAATAATTTACTAAATCTTTTAATATTAGCAAGTGGCAGAATTAAGAGTTAAACTTAGGTTTTCTGAACCAAGTTCAGTATATTTCAATGATGTGCCAGTTTTTTCACATTTTAAGATCTGCGAATAGAAACAAACAACCACAGTTTTGCCCCACTGAAACACAGGTAAGCATAAGGTCAAAACACACCCTTAAGCAGTGGACAGTGGAGGACAAATTATCTAAGGAAGCTGGGGAGTAGGGGCCTGGGAGGTCCAGGAGTGATGGTGATAACATGGTGTTGATAAAGAAAGATTTGCTTGGTGGAATTAGGTCCAGGGGTGGTTGGTGGAGAGGAAAAGAGTGCAGGACAGTCAAGGAGCAATGTGAGTAAAGGTGTAGAAGCAGTAGAAACAGTGTGATGAGAACTCCTTCAAGCTTTTGTTCTACCTTGATGGGGAGAGGATGCAATTGAACTTTGCAGTCTTGAGTGGAAGCTGAAAAAAGTACATTGGCAGTAGTAAAAAAGACTATTTTTTTTTGACATTTGGTAAAATCTTTATATTTTAGTATTTCTAAAAAAAATTCTATGAAGAAAGTGTGAAATGCAATTAAGACAGCTCTTCCACATGTCACACTGAATAGACAATCATTTTGTCCATTTTGGAAAGAGCACGCAGAATGTAAAAAGTATACAAGATTGAAAGATGGTGAGCTCATTGTACAGAAAGTCTATTTTTTCTGGTAGAGTGGCTACCTCAGTTGAGTGCTCTTTGGAATCTTTTCCAACAAGTCAATCAAGGAGTAGATAAAAGTGCATTTCAGCAACGTTAAGAAATGCTCATATCCTCATTATCCGATATAAACAAGGAAAAAAAGATAACAGCAAAAAGTTGAGGAGCCAAGTATAGTTAACTACAGATGCTTTTCATAGTCTGTAAAAGCTAAGTACAATGTGTAAGGAGGAAAGTTTCCTGGGGGAGCTAGGGAATTGACTTTGAGTGCTGGTACATTAATCCTACTTAGAAACACTTATCATTGTAAATAATTAAAAACTTTGATTTGGGGAGACAGTCTATGCTAAAAGAAGTTCCAGGAAGAGAAACCAAATATAATAATGGTCTCTGTGGAGTAACTTGAGGATGGAGAAGTAGTGAAATCATTCTGATATTATTGCTCTTGCAAAAGTGATGTCCCAATCTCTCTATATTAGACCTACAGAAAAATGAATGGGACATGTTCTTCATTAGACAATGAATTGAATGGGGAGGGGGGTGTAAATGCATACCAAATCACAAGGAGGTGGAGGAGAGAAAGAATGAAGTTACAAATGAGACAAATGAGTCTTAAGTGTAAGTGACCTTCTATAAGCACAGAGGCTATTACACAACATGGAGAAGAAGAAAGTTAGGATGTGCTTAATTGTATATGACCTTCAGCACATCTACAAGAGATCCCTCAAATAATAAATGGGCAAGTCAGTTTATAAAACTAGGTGTCAGCACATATATATTACATTCACTGTAAATGTAAAAACTAGTTTAAGTTTATAAGTGGCCCAGTTTTTTAATGGAGGAAATTCTGAATCATATTTTCTCCTTGAGTGTAGTCTTTTTCCTAGAACCAAGTTATGAGTGGAACATATTTGTGCACTGGCTCATGCATGTGGTCAAAGAGGAATTCACCTATAATAATAAAGGAATGTATGAGCTAAGAAAAATTTAATTTAGGTTTGGGTAGCACATCTTTTTATGCATTCAGGACATTTCTAAAGTCTGACTTTTTCTATAAGAAACTACCTTCTTTAAATAAATACTTGACAGAATGACCTCTTAATTTTAATATCTTTAGCATCTGAAAAATCAAGTATGAAAGTTAACATGGTCCAGGATTAAAGATGGAGGCATGAGAGGAGAGACAGAGGCTTCCTCCTATAACTGTACACAATTGGAAAATATAGCTGGTGCAACTAATCCTGAGAGAGCAACAGGAAAGAGGATGGTACCAGACTGCAAACACCTTGAGAAAAGAGGAGACCTCATGGAACAGGGTTATGTACCAAAGCTGTGGCCTGGCGGGACCAAAGCCCTTTCCCCACTGCAGCTCACGGACAGGAGGAAGAGAAATGGACAGGGGGAGTGGAAGGCCTGGGACTGCTGAATACTTCGCTATGCAGATCTGCTCTGGGAGCACAAACATACATTTCATGGTGCTTACATATACTCATGTGATTGTGGGGTTGGAAAGCTAATACAGGCAGAATTCCTGGAGAGACTGAGATTCCACCCACTTTTGGAAAGCAGGGATCCATATCCAGCTGCTCTGGGACAAAAGCTTATACCTGTGTGCTCAGCCCACTGGTTCAGGCAGTGGAGACAGGCATAGTGACCAGGAAGCAGAAAACAGCTCTTTCCTCCCCCCAGGCACCAATACCACTCTCCTGCAACCCCCAACATTGCTTCAGGGCTGAGCAGCTCCAGAGTAGAGCACCTGGACATGAGAGGGCGCCATATACAAATATGAAACACCAAAGGAACCTGTTCCAGAGTAAAATTAATATAACTCCACAGAAAGATTTAAATGACATGGACCTTATGACTCTTTCTGAGAGGGAGTTCAAAATAAAAATCATCAACATGCTGATGGAGGTACGGAAAGATATCCAATAACTCAGGAATGAATTCCAGTCAGAGATCCAATCATTGAAAAACAAGATGGAGGGTATTAAAATCAGGTTGGATATAGTAGAGGAGACAATAAATGAAATAGAAACTAGAGAAGAGGAATACAAAGAAGCTGAGGCACAGAGAGAAAAAAGGATCTTTAAGAATGAAGGAATATTGAGAGAACTGTGTGACCAATCCAAATGGAACAATATTCACATTATAGGGATACCAGAAGGAGAAAGAGAGAAAGGGATAGAAAGTGTCTTTGAGGAGGTAGTTGCTGAAAACTTCTCCAATCTGGGAAAGGAGATAGTCTCTAAGGCCATGGAGATCCACAGATCTCCCAACACAAGGGACCCAAGGAAGACAACACCAAGATATATAGTAATAAAATTGGCAAAGATCAAGGATAAGGACATACTATTAAAAGCAGCCAGAGAGAGAAATAAGATCACATACAAAGGAGAGCCCATCAGGCTAACATCAGACTTCTCAGCAGAAACCTTACGAGCTAGAAGGGAGTGGCATGATGTATTTAATGCAAGGAAGCAGAAGGGCCTGGAACCAAGATTACTTTATCTGGCAAGATTATCATTTAAATTTGAAGTAGGGATTAAGCAATTTCCAGATAAGCAAAAACTGAGAGAATTTACCTCCCACAAACCATCTCTACAGTCTATTTTGGAGGGACTGCTATTGATGGAAGTGTTCCTAAGTTTTAATAGCTGTCACAAGAGGTAATAAAACCACAGTAAGAAAGTAGAACAGCTAATCACTAAGCAAATGCAAAATTAAATTAACTATCCCCAAAGTCAATCAAGGGATAGACAAAGAATACAGAATATGATACCTAACATATAAAGAATTGAGGAGGAAGAAAAAGGAGGAGAAAAGGAAAAGAACCTTTAGATTGTGTTTGTAACAGCATATTAAGTAAATTAAGTTAGACTCTTAGAAAGTAAGGAAATTAACCTTGAACCTTTGGAAACCACAAATCTAAAGCCTGCAATGGCAATAAGTACATACCTATTGATAATCACCCTAAATGGAACTGGACTGAATGCACCAACAAAAAGGCCAAAATAAAAACAGAGTCACTGAATGGATAAAAGAACAAGATCCATCTATATGCTGCCTACAAAAGACTCACTTTAAACCCAAAAACGTACATAGACTAAAAATGAAGGGATGTAATCAGGAAGGAAGAAGAAAAGCTATAGCAGTAGCAGATGGAAGGAAACATGGGAAGATTGATTATTTCTTTGACATATCTTCTTGTAGAGTAACATAAGCATGTATAGATTTTAAACTACTAATTAAATTGCATACACACATTAACATAATAGGAATACAGCTACATAACAAAAGCAGACCTACAATTACCAGGCATATCCAGTGAAACCAAAAAAACCAGTTAGGCACCCTAAGCATTTGTGAAAACTTATCAATGATATGATGGATATTGCCTAAATGAATTTGAATAGTTTGAGAAAAATCAGACAAATTAAAACAACACATTCCTGGGAATGGTTCACATTTCATATGTTCTTTTAACAGTAGATAGTCTATAGTCACACAATTTTGGAGCACTGCAACTTGCACTTCTCCTAATTCTTGGTTGAGTTCCAACAGTAGGGATTCACATTTAAATCAAGTATAAAAATCAAATGAATAATCATAGTTGACCTGACTGTTTATAGTTCATGATGTGTGATCAAAACCAAAAGTTTCTGTGATGACTGCCCTTGCAGTGTTCACCAATGTAAGAACTTATTCACTCTGTAAGAACTTGTTCACCATGTAAGAACTTGTTCATTATGCTTCAGAAGATTGGAGACTGTTGAGAATTAGGCTTGGGGTTGATTAATGATTGTGCATTGAGTCCTCTATACAAAATTTTATTGTTGTTAACAACCATTTGATCAATAAATATGAGAGATGCCCTCACAAAAAAAAAAAAAGTGAAGGGATGGAAAAAGATATTTCATGCAACTAATGGGAAGAAAAAAGCAGGGTTGCAGTACTTGTATCAGACAAAATAGAGTTCAAAACACAGAAAGTAACAAGAGACAAAGAAGGACATTACATAATGATAAAGGGGTCAGTCCAACAAGAGGATATAACCATTATAAATATCTATGCTCCCAACACAGGATCACTCACATATGTGAAACAAATACTAACAGAATTGAAAGGGGAAATAGAATTCCATGCATTCATTCTCGGAGACTTCAACACTCTACTCACTCTGAAGGACAGATCAACCAGACAGAAGATAAGTAAGGAGACAGAGACACTGAACAACACAGTAGAACAGATGGACCTAACAGACATCTATAGAACTCTACACCCAAAAGCAACAGAATACACATTCTTCTCACATGCACATGGAACATTTTCAAGAAAAGATTATATACTAGGCCACAAAAAGAGCCTCAGTAAATTCAAAAAGATTGAAATTGTACCAACCAGTTTCTCAGATAACAAAGGTATGAAACTAGAAATAAATTATGCAAAGAAAATGAAAAAGCCCACAAACACATAGAGGCTTCACAACATGCTTCTAAATAACCAATTGATCAATGACAAAATAAAAAGAGAGATCAAGCAATGTATGGAGACAAATGACAACAATAATTCAACACCGCAAAAATATGTGGAATGCAGCCAAGGCTGTGCTAAGAGGAAAGTATGTTGTAATACAGGCCTACATCAAGAAAGAAGAACAATCCCATATAAGCAGTCTAAACTCACAATTAATGAAACTAGAAAAAGAACAACAAAAGGCCGAAAGTAAGTAGAAGGATGTACATAATAAAGATTAGAGCAGAAATAAATAAAATTGAAAAGAATAACAATAGAAAGAATCAATGAAAGTAAGAGCTGGTTCTTTGAGAAAATAAACAAAATAGATAAACCCTTAGCCACACTTATCAAGAAAAAAAGAGAGTCTATGCATATAACTAGAATCAGAAATGAGAAAGGAAAAATCACTATGGACACCACAGAAATACAAAGAATTATGAGAGAATACTATGAAAAATTATATGCTAACAAACTGGATAACCTAGAAGAAATGGACAACTTTCTAAAAAATACAACCTTCCAAGGCTGACCAAGGAAGAAACAAAAAATCTGAACAGACCAATTACCAGCAATGAAATTGAATTGGTAATCAAAAACCTACCTAAGAACAAAATGCCTGATCCAGATGGCTTCACGCCTGAATTTTATCAAACATTTAGTTAAGACCTAATACCCATTCTCCTTAAAGTTTTCCAAAAATAGAAAAGGAGGGGATACTTCCAAACTTATTATGTGAGGTTAGCATCACAATAATACCAAAACCAGGAAAAGACACCACAAAAAAAGAAAAATTCAGACAAATATTGGGTATGAACATAGATGCAAAAATACTCAAAAAAATATTAGCAAACCAAATTTAAAAATACATAAAAAAGATCATCCATCATGATCAAGTAGGATTTATGCCAGGGATGCAAGGATGGTACAACATTCGAAAATCCATCAACATCAGCCACCACATCAAAAAAAGAATGACAAAAACCACATAATCATCTCCATACATGCTGAAAAAGCATTTGACAAAATTCAACATCCATTCATGATAAAAACTCTCAGAAAAATAGGCACAGAGGGTAAGTACCTCAACATAATAAAGGCCATATATGACAAACCCACAGCCAACATTATACATAACAATGAGAAGCTGAAAGTTTTTCTTTTAAGATTGGAAACAAGACAAGGATGCCCACTCTCCCCACTTCTATTCAACATAGTAGTGGAGGTCCTAGCCATGGCGATCAGGCAACACAAAGAAATAAAAGGCATCCAGATTGGCAAGGAAGAAGGTAAACTGTCCCTATTTGCAGATGACATGATATTGTACATAAAAAACCCTAAAGAATTCACTCCAAAACTACTAGATCTAATATGTAAATTCATCAAAGTTGCTGGATACAAAATTAATATACAAAAATCTGTGGCATTCCTCTACACTAACAATGAACTAGCAGAGAGACAAATCAGGAAAATTATTCCATTCACAATTGCATCAAAAAGAATAAAATACCTAGGAATAAACCTAACCAAGGAAGTGAAGGACCTATACTCTGAAAACTGCAAGACATTCATGACAGAAATTTAAAAAGATACCAATAAATGGAAACACATCCCATGCTCATGGGTAGGAAGAATTAATATTGTCAAAATGGCCATCCTGCCTAAAGGAATCTATAGATTCAATGCAATTCCTATCAAATTACCAACAACATTCTTCAAGGAATTAGAGAAAATCATCCTAAAATTCATATGGAACCACAGAAGACCTCAAATAGCCAAAGCAATCCTGAGAAGGAAGAACAAAGCAGGGGGAACTACACTCCCCAACTTCAAGCTCTACTACAAAGCCACAGTAATGAAGACTATTTGGTACTGGCACAAGAACAGATCCACAGACCAATGGAACAGACTAGAGAGCCCTGATATAAACCCAACCATATATGGTCAATTAATATATGAAAAAGGAGCCATGGACATATAATGGGGAAATGATAACTTCTTCAACATCTGGTGTTGGCAAAACTGGACAGCTACATGCAAGAGGATAAAACTGGATTATTGTTTAACCCTATACACAAAAGTAAACTTGAAATGGATTAAAGTCTTTAATATAAGTCATAAAACCATAACACTCTTACAAAACAACATAGGCAAACATCTCCTGAATATAAGCATGAGCAACCTCTTCCTGAACCCATCTCCTTGAGAAAGGGAAACAAAAGCAAAAATGAACTCATGGGACTACATCAAACTAAAAAGTTTTTGTATGGCAAAGGACATCATCACCAGAACAAAAGGCATCCTACAGAATGGGAGAATGTATTCATAAATGACATATCTGACAAGGGACTAACATCCAAAATATATAAAGTACTTACACACCTCAACACCCAAAAAGCAAATAACCCGATTAAAAAATGGGCAGAGGATATGAAGAGACAGTTCTCCAAGAAATTCAGATGGCCAACAGACACATGAGAAGATGCTCATCATCACTAATCATCAGGAAAATGCAAATTAAAACCACAATGAGATATCACCTCACACCAGTAAGGATGGCCAGCATCGAAAAGTCTAAGAACAACAAATGCTGGTGAGGATGTGGAGAAAGGGGAACCTTCCTACACTGATGGTGGGAGTGTAAGCTAGTTCAACCATTGTGGAAAGCAATATGGAGGTTTCTCAAAAAACTAATAGAAATACCGTTTGTCCCTGGAATCCCACTCCTTGGCATATACCCAAAGAATACAACTTCTCAGATTCAAAAAAACATATGCACCCCTATGTTTATCAGAGCACTTTTTACAATAGCCAAGATATGGAAGCAACCTAAGTGTCCATCTGTAGATGAATGGATAAAGAAGATGTGTTACATATATACAATGGAATGCTATTCATCCATAAGAAAGAAACAAATCCTATAATTTGCAACAACATGGATGGAGCTGGAGGACATTATGCCCAGTGAAATAAGCCAGGTGGAGAAAGACAAATGCCAAATGATTTCCCTCATTTGTGGAGTATAACAATGAAGCAAAACTGAAGGGAAAAAATGGCAGCAGATTCAGAGACTCCAAGAATGAACTAGTGGTTACCAAAGGGGAGGGGTGTGTGGGGGCAGGTGGGGAGGGAGGGAGAAGGGGAGTGACCAGTATTATGTTTAGTACACATCGTGTGGGCGATCACGGGGAGGACAGTGTATCACAGAGAAGGGACATAGTGGATCTCTGGCAACTTGCTGCACTGATAGACAGTCACTTATTTGGGGTATGGGTGGGGACTTGATAATATGGGTAAATGTAGTAACCACATTGTTTTTTCATGTTAAGCCTTCATAAGAGTGTATATCAATCATACCTTAATAAAAAATCAGAAAAAAAAGAAAGAAAGTTAACAGGGTCATTGGTCCTTTATGTCACTTTGGTGTAAGAACAATCTGATAGAGTCCCAGTACTGAGCTAAAAGAAAGTAACAGTAAAACCAAAACCAGAATCTCTTGTCACTTACTGGGCAATTCGCTGATTTAGAAGAGCCTATATGACAATGTTAGATGCTTTTTCTGACCTTTAAATATGATTCTCTTAACCTGATGTATGGTGAATAATTGTTCAAAAACTTCCAGTTCACATGAATGGTACTATAGTTTAAATCTGAATTTAACATTTTTAAAAATGTTTTCCAAGAAAGGGCTCACTGCTATTTGATGATGCCTTGAATTGTATGTAGGCTTAGTAATGAGAATGAAAATATTCACCTTAATTATTATTTTCATTTGTTCCTTTTAAACCATAGAAAGGATTATGAGAGAGCCTCAATAACAGTATATTTATTTACAACTCATTACACCAACTTAAGCAGGTGTTTTTATCTACACTTAAAAGTGAAGAAATTGAAGTCTAGAGTAGTGTTACCTTGAACAATTTCCTTCATTGAGATAGCTCACAAGGGAAACTTGAAACTTAAGTCCAGGGCTGTCTGATGTCAAATACCTCTTTTCCCTATAAAATAACACTTCCTATGAGGATGGTGAAATTTATGTATTCAACATCAGCTACAGTGAAGTTTATTTTATACCATTGGAACTACTGTAAAATTTGCCGCCTGATGAGGCCTGGCCTCCTCCCTCTGCATGGCGTGCAGTAGGTAAGTGAGGAAGTGTACTATCTCACCTTCTACTCAGTCACTGTGGCTACAGTGGGAGACCGCTGATGGTACTTCAGTGTAAGCTTACCGGGTGGGGAGCTTTCTCCCTTTCTGGGCTTATTTGGCTCTGTTTGAACAAAGGTCTTTGTTTTGGGTTTTAAAGTACTTCTCCTCTGATCCTGGTCCAGGTCATAATGACAAAGAAGAAAAGAATGAATGACAACATCTACATTTTAAGTGGTTACTAGCATTTCTGACCCTTGAGTTTTAAAGGTTTGCTGAATAGCTATCATTCTACACATTAATGATCTTAAGGCATTTCTGAGGTTATGGCTTTTGTAATGCTTAAGCAAAATAAGACTTTATTTTTTTAACTATTTGTAATCTTTAGGGGCAACATTAAGATGTTTCTTAGTAAACTTTTAACTATGGAATTAACATTTTCTTAGTTACAAAATCTACACTATATAGTGAGTTAAATAAAATATAAAATCTAGTTGAGTTATTTGCTCTCTCAAATATCCATCTCCAGCCAACTCATTATCTAAAGGAAACCACTATTAACTTGGTTTTCTTTAAATTGCCTGTCAAATTTCAAACAATGTATTTCTTTGATATATGATTTGCTGACTTGTCAAATAAGTATAGTTCCTAATGAATCTCCACCATAAAAAATAAGAAATTGTAGAGAGTCAGCATTTCTTTCAACTCTCAATTCTACCTCTCAATTTATGTGATATTATCATTTTTTATGTTGCCAAACTTTATAGCATTCTATTCTTTTCTCTAAACACTAACTTTTGCATGCTATGTTGATGTTGACTCCAGAAAATCAAATGCTGAGGCAACATTTACAAGACAGTTTTCTAAATATTTTGTGCTATGTCAAGAATGTGAATGGAATCATTCAAAAAAATGTGATCCTAAGGAATTAAAAATTCACATTTCAAGAAAGACCCCTTCAAATGTTAGTGCCAAATGAACTCTGTTTCATTTCTGTCATTTCTGGCAGGCCTTCTGGGTTATATACGGTACATGGATGGTAAATTTTCTGAATTCTGGCCTTATAAAACTAGTATCTAAAATGGATAACATATTTTTCTCACATTTTCTTGGTAGTTCATCAGGGTAGAGAGTATAATATTCCAAATATTTTTCACCCAGAATTTGAAGATATACTTTTTTTTAACAACTTTATTGAGATATAATTCATATGCCATGAAATTAATCATTCTAAAGTACACAAAGTACACAAATCAGTGGTCCCATTGGATTTTTTTGTTTGGTATCATTAATGTACAATTACTTGAACAACATTATGGTTACTAGATCCCCACATCACCAACCCCCCCCCACATACCCCATTACAGTCACTGTCCATCAGCATAGGAAGATGCTATACAATCATTCCTTGTCTTCTCTGTATATACTGCCTTTCCTGTGCCCACCCCCTGCTACATTATGTGTGCTAATCATAACGTCCCTTTTTCCACCTTAATCCTCCCTTCCCACCCATCTTCTCCAGTCCCTTTTCCTTTTGTAACTGTTAGTCCATTCTTGGGTTCTGTGATTCTGCTGCTGTTTTGTTCCTTCGGTTTTTTCTTTGTTCTTACACTACACAGATGAGTGAAATCATTTGATACTTGTCTTTCTCCATCTGGCTTATTTCACTGAGCATAATACCCTCTAGCTCCATCCATGTTGTTGCAAATGGTAGGATTTGTTTTCTTCTTATGCCTGAATAATATTCCATTGTATATATGTACCACCTCTTTTTTATCCATCTGCTGATGGACACTTAGGTTGCTTCCATTTCTTGACTATTGTAAATAGGGCTGCAATAAACATAGGGGTGGACATGTCTTTTCCAAATTGGGCTGCTGCATTCTTAGGGTAAATGCCTAGGAGTGAAATTTCTGGGCCAAATGGTATTTCTGTTTTGAGTTTTTTGAGAAACCTCCATACTGCTTTCCACAATGTTTGAGCTAATTTATATTCCCACCAGCAGTGTAGGGGGGTTACCCTTTCTTCACATCCTTGCCAAATTTGTGGTTCTTTTTCTTTCAGATGTTGGTCATCCTAAGTGGTGTGAGGTGATATCTCATTGTAGTTTTAATTTGCATTTCTCTGATGACTAGCAATGTGGAGCATCTTTTCATGTGCCTGATGGACACCTGAATTACTTCTTTGGAGAAGTGTCTGTTCAGCTCCTCTGCCCATTTTTTCACTCGCTTATTTGTTTTATGTTTGTTGAGGTGCATAAGCTCTTTATATAATTTAGATGTCAACCCCTTATCAGATATGTCATTTATAAATATATTCTCCCACATTGTAAGATGTCTTTTTATTCTACTGATGGTGTTCTTTGCTATACAGAAGCTTTGTAGTTTGATATTGTCCCACTTGTTCATTTTTGCTTCTGTTTTCCTTACACAGGGAGATATATTCATGAAGAAGTTGCTCATGTTTATGTCCAAGACATTTTTTCCATACTTTTTTCTAAGAGTTTTATGGTTTCATGAATTACATTCAGGTCTTTGATCCATTTTCAGTTTACTTTTGTGTATGGGGTTAGACAATGATCCAGTTTCATTCTCTTACATGTAGCTGTCCAGTTTTGCCAACACCAGCTGTTGAAGAGGCTGTCATTTCCCCATTGTATATCCATGGCTCCTTTATCATATATTAATTGACCATATATTCTTGGGTTTATATCTGGGCTCATTATACTGTTCCACTGGTCTATGGGTCTGTTCTTGTGCCACTACCAAATTGTCTTGATTACTGTGGTTTTGTAGTAGATCTTGAACTAAGGGAGCATAATTCCCCTGCTTTATTCTTCCTTCCCAGGATTGCTTTGGTTATTCGGGGTCTTTTGTCATTCCATATGAATTTTAGAACTATTTGCTCCAGTTCATTGAAGAATGCTGTAGGTATTTTGATAGGCATTGCATTGAATCTGTAGGTTGCTTTGGGAAGGATGGCCATTTTAACCATATTAATTTTCCTAGCTAAGAGCATGGGATGAGTTTCCATTTATTAGTGTCCTCTTTAATTTCTCTTAAGAGTGTCTTGTAGTTTTCAGGGTATAGGTTTTTCACTTCCTTGGTTAGGTTTATTCCTAGATATTTTATTCTTTTTGATGCAATTGTGAATAGAATTGTTTTCCTAATTTCTCTTTCTGCTAGTTCATCATTACATTATAGGAATGTAACAGATTACTATGTATTAATTTTGTATCTTGAAACTTTGCTGAATTCAGATATTAGATCTAGTAGTTTTGGTATGGATTCTTTCTGTTTTCTTATGTACAGTATCATGTTATCTGCAAACAGGAACAGATTGACTTCTTTCTTGCCAATCTGGATGCCTTTTATTTCTTTGTATTGTCTGATTGCCATGGCTAGGACATCCAGAACTATATTGAATAAAAGTGGGGAGGGTGGGCATCCTTGTCTGGTTCCGAATCTTAAAGGAAACCTCCATAATGCTTTCCACAATGTTTGAACTAATTTATATTCCCACCAGCAGTATAGGAATTTCAGCTTCTTGCTGTGAAGTATAATGTTGGCTGCAGGTTTGTCATACATGGCCTTTATTATGTTGAGGTACTTGCCCTCTATAACCATTTTGTTGAGAGTTTTTATCATGAGTGGATGTTGAATCTTGTTGAATGCTTTTTCAGCATCTATGGCAATGATCATGTGGTTTTTGTCCTTCTTTTTGTTGATGTAGTGGATGATGTTAATGGACTTGTGAATGTTGTACCATACTTGCATCCCTGAGATGAATCCCACTTGATCATGATTGATGATCTTTTTGATGTATTTTTGAATTCAGTTTGCTAATATTTTGTTGAGTATTTTTGCATCTATGTTCATCAGGAATATTGGTCTGTAATTTCATTGTTTTGTGGTACCTTTGCCTTATTTTGGAATTAGAGTGATGTTGGCCTCATAGAATGAGTTTGGGTATATTATCTCCTCTTCTACATTTTGGAAAACTTTGAGGAGGATGGTTATTAGGTTTTCACTAAATCTTTGATAAAATTCAGCAGTGAAACCATCTGGTCCAGGTGTTTTGTTCTTAGGTAGTTTTGTGATTACCAATTTAATTTCTTTGCTGGTAATTGGTCCTTTCAGATTTTTTGTTTCTTCCAGGGTGAACCTTGCAATGTTGTATTTTCCAGAAGGTTGCTCATTTATTCTAAGTTATCCCATTTGTTAGCATAAAGTATTTCATAGTATTCTCTCACAATTCTTTGTATTTCTGTGGTGTCCGTGGTGATTTTACCTTTCTAATTTCTGATTCTGTTTATGTGTGTAGACTCTCACTTTTTCTTGATAAGTCTGGCTAGGGGTTTATCTATTTTCTTTATTTTCTCAAAAAACTAGCTCCTACTTTCATTGATTCTTTCTGTTGTTCTATCCTTCTCAACCTTATGTATTTCTGCTTTAATCTTTATTATGTCCCTTTATTATGACTTTGGGCCTCATTTATTCTCTCTTTTCTAGTTTCATTACTTGTGAGTTTAGACTGTTCATTTGGGATTGTTCTTCTTTTCTGAGGTAAGCCTGTATTGCAATATATTTCCCTGTTAGCACAGCCTTTGCTGCATCCCACAGATTTTGCAGAGTTGAATTATTGTTCTCATTTGTCTCCATACATTGCTTAATCTCTTTTTTTATTTGGTCATTGATCAATTGGTTATTTAGGAGCATGCTGTTAAGCCTCCATGTGTTTGTGGGCTTTTTCATTTTCTTTGTGTAATTTGTTTCTAGTTTCATACCTTTGTAATCTGAGAAGCTCTTTGGCACAATTTCAATCTTTTTGAATTTATTGAGGTTCTTTTTGTGGCTTTGTATATGATCTATTCTTGAAAATGTTGCATGTGCACTTTGGAAGAATGTGTATCCTGTTGCTTTTGGATGGAGTGTTGTGTAGATATCTGTTAGGTCTATCTGTTCTAATACATTGTTCATTGCCTCTGTCTCTTTACTGATTTTCTCTCTGGTTGATCTGTCCTTTGGAGTGAGTGGTGTGTTGAAGTCTCCCAAAATAAATGCATTGCATTCTCTTTCCTCCTTTAATTCCTTTAGTATTTGTTTCACATATGTAGTTTATCCAGTGTTGGGTGCATAGATATTTATAATAGTTATATCCTCTTGTTGGACTGACCCCTTTATCATTATGTAATGTCCTCTTTGTCTCTTGTTACTTTCCATGTTTTGAAGTCTCTTTTGTCTGATACAAGTACTGCAACTCCTGCTTTTTTTCTCCCTATTGTTTACATGAAATATCTTTTTCTATCCTTTCACTTTTAGTATGTGTATGTCTTTGGGTTTGAAGTGATTATCTTGTAGGCAGCAAATAGATGGTTCTTGCTTTTTCACCCATTCTGTAACTCTGTGTCTTTTGATTGGTGCATTCAGACCATTGACATTTAGGGTGAGTGTCGATAGGTATGTACTTATTGCCCTTGCAGGCTTTAGATTCAAGTTTCCAAAAGTTCAAGGGAAATTCCCTTACTATGTAACAGTCTAATTTAATTAACTTCATATGCTATTACAAACATAAACTAAAGGTTCTGTTTTTTTTCTTCTTTTTTCTCCCTCCTGCATTCTTTGTATGTTATGAATCATATTCTGTACTCTTTTTCTATCCCTTGTGTGACATCTATATAGCCTTAGGAATACTTCCATCTATAGCAGTCCCTCCAATATGCACTGTAGAGGTACTTTATGGGAGGTAAATTCTCTCAGCTTTTGCTTATCTGAAAATTTTTTAATCCCTCCTTTAAATTTAAATTGTAACCTTGCCAAGTAGAGTATTCTTGGTTCAAGACCCTTCTGCTTCATTGCATTAAATATATCATGCCACTCCCTTCTGGCCTGTAAAGTTTCTGTTGTGAAATCTGATGATAGCCTGATGGGTTGTCCTTTGTATGTGATCTTTTTTCTCTCTCTCGCTGCTTTTAAAAGTCTGTTTTTATCCTTGATCTTTGCCATTTTAATTATTCTATGTCTTAATGTTGTCTTCCTTGGGTCCCTTGTGTTGGAAGATCTGTGCACCTCCATGGACTGAGAGACTATCTCTTACCCTAGATTGGGGAAGTTTTTAGCAATTACCTCCTCAATGACACTTTCTATCCCTTTTTCTCTCTCTTCTTCTTCTGGTACCCCTGTAATGTGGATATTTTTCTGTTTGGATTGTTCACACAATTATCTCAATATTCTTTCATTCTTAGAGATTCTTTTTACTCTTGGTACCTCAGCTTCTTTGTATTACTCTTTTCTAATTTCTATTCCATTTACCCTTTCTTCTACTACATTCCATTTACCGTCTCTTCTACTATATTTTTAAATCCCTCCATTGTATGTTTCATTTCAGATATGGAATTTCTTAATGATTGAATCTCTGACTTAAATTCATTCCTGAGTTCTTGAATATTTTTCTGTACCTCCATAATGTTTATAATTATTATTTTGAACTCTCTTTCAGGCAGATTGGTGAGTTCAGTTTCATTTGGCCCTTTTTCTGGGGTTTGTGAGATTTTTGGTCTGAACCATGTTCTTTTAACACTTCATATTTCTGTGTGGTGCCCACTAGTGTTCAGAAGCTCCAGTCTCTGGAGCTGCTCAGCCCCTAGAGTGAGGTCTGGGATTGTATGGGAGTGCAGCTGGTGCCTGGGGACAGCAAAGATCTGTTTCCTGATTCCCACCTGCGGTGCCTATTTCTAGTGTCAGAGCCAGGTGGCCAAGCACACCGGTGTAACCCTCTGTTCTCAGCATCTCTAGCTGTTGTTGGCGTTGCCTCCCTCTGGCTGGCCTTAAGCCAGCACAGTGACTGCTGGTTTGTGAGCCATGCCGACAAACTGGGACAAGGCTCAGCAGGCTGTGTGTCACAGTGGGGTCCTTGGAGCTGAGTAGGCAGCCAGGGAGATTGAGCACCTGAAACTCCTCAAAGTTTCCAATTTGCTGGGCAGAGTACACCCAGACAACCTTGTCCAGCTCTCCCCTCCTCCATGCAGCAAGCTCCGTGGAAACCCTGTCCCTTCAGCAGCCCTCTTGCTGCTAGGAAGCCTCTCAGACTGCCTGCCTTTCTTTTGACATAGAGTGGGTGGGGTGTGGATCCCCTCCTCCACAAATGGCCAGATTCTGTCTCTCAAACACTCCGCCTGTCCCAACTTCCCAGCATCCAGAGGACCACACAGTATAGGTTTCTGCTCCAAAGCAGACCTCCAGGGTTGGGTGTTCAGCAGCTTGAGCCTTGTACCCTCTCCCCATTCCCATTTCTCTTCCACTGGTGAGCTGGTGTTGGGGAAGGGCTTGGGTCCTGCCAGATCAAGGCTTTCTGTCTTAACCCTGTTTCATGAGGTCTGTATGCAGTCTGGTGCATCCTTCTTTCTTGTTGCTGTTTTGGGGTTAGTTATATTAATTAACTATATTTTTGTACTATTTGTGGTTTGGAGAGGAATTCTCAGTCTCACCTCTTACATCACCGTCTTGAATCCCTGAAGAGATTTCATGCTTTGTTTCCAATGAGGAAAATCTTTGTCAGTATATAATTTTCATTCAAATACTGCAGAAGTATTAGTGAACACTGTCTCCTGTGTAGATAACTTTCATTCCTCTGTAGAAGTTTTCAGAATTTTCTCCTTATCCTTAGAATTCAAAATTTTGTGTGTCTGAGTTAGTCTTTTCTTCTCAGAAATCCACCAGGTCTTCCACAGTCTGCAACTTCAAATAAGGGATTCTGATTGTCTACTGGGTTCTGATTGGTCCCTTTCTCCATTGTTACCACTTTCTCATTTGAAAATATTTTTAGATGGCTGTGAGACATTCTGGATCCTGCATAATTTTTCTCTCAGTTTGTGTGTCTATTTTTATTTTTTCATCTCAAAATTTATCTTTACAATCTCACACTTGATTTTCAGCCATGTTCCTTTTCATGCTATTCAATCCATATTTGTAAAAAGTCACAATGATTGGCTTGTTTTCTTATTATTCTTTTTCTGTTACCTGTGATAACAATTTATTATTTAAAGTGATTTAAAGTTTTCTACTGGGTTCCATTTGTTCATATGTCCTACTTTGAATTGTTGATACTCTTTAAATATCTTATGAATTTTCATTATTTGTACATATGTTTGTATATATTTATCAGCAAAAAAATCTATGAGTTAGAATAAGGAGGTGTTTTCCTCTGACTTTCTGTAAGCCTTTACTCAACAGATCGTCCTCTGGAAAAAGGATTGGAGAAATGTAGCCTGTCTAAGGTATGGGGGCATCAAGGCAAACCAGTCTTCCTTCTGGTTATATGAAGGGAATTTATTTGATGACATTGTAGATATATGAGTTGGGTACTCATGGGATAGTGAATCTTGGCTTGTCCCTGTTCTTCAACAGAATCTAATTCTAATGACTGTTGCTTAACTCTTAATCCTCATGTCCCTTGTCCAAACTCATTTTCCTGTATGCATTTTGAATGAAACTCAGATACTTAACCTTTATCATGGAGGCATTTTTGTTGTTCTTTTGATAAACATCCTGTTAGTAGAAATTTTATTTTACATGCTACATAAAGTTCTTATTGATATCCCTAATCCTCACCATGGAAAAAATGAGGACCAAGAATAAAAGAGAAATGATAGACAAGTGATACATACCCAGAAGAGGAATGTCATTTCCCAGTGAAATGTTTCAGAGTGTTTTAAAAATGTTTGAAAAAACTAAAGGAAGTTTAAAAACAAATGAAATATAGATGAGGCAAAATAATGCTTCCTGGATGCTTAGACAGAAAAGTTCTTAATGACAAATAGAAAAGCCTATATAAAAATCATCAACACTTTGTTTTGGTCTTTCCAAATCTCTTGGAATGAATGAGTACTGTACAAATAAATGAGACAAAGAAATGTCTGTCCTTCACAGTGAAAGTCTGAAGAGAAATCCTGATGAACTGTCTGGCATATGCCTCATAGCCATCTAGTGTACTCACCTGAAGGCTGGTCTTTCAGCCTTAAATTCTCTGCTCAGTTCTATGTCAGAATGTCACTGCTTGCTTGAGTAGAAAGGCAATTTCATATTATTCTTCTTTAAAGAAGAAATCATATGCTTTTCCAGCTTGCATTAATTTATGATCAGGAAAAGTGATTTTCATGTTAAAAAAGACAAAACCTGAATTTTAATATATGGGATGGGATTAGTATGAAAAATATTACCAAGTTTCTAAATTAACAAAAATTTTATTACTGTTATATTGTTATCCATTTTTTATAATTGTGCTCAATTTTAGGAGTAACAGACTATTTGCTAAATCAAAAATTTTTTCACCGTTAGAAAAAAACAGCTGGTGCATCCTGAGAGCTCATGTTTTTAATAACAAATAGAAGGTACTGCCTAAATTAAAAATGTCAACACAATTGAGCTGGATTGAATTCACTTTATCTTCAAAGTTCCAACATGTTGTTTTAATGTTCTGTAGCTCCTGGTGCCCAAAAGTATGGATTTTCATTGGTTTAAGGTCAATGGTTTTTTTATAAACATGAAGTTAGGAAAAATAAAGTTAGTGACCTACTGTGATGTGGGGGCATGCGAGTGCACATGTGTATTTACGGGAAATGTTTTGGAGAGAGATCTACCAACTCTCACTAGGTTAGTCATTGGTCACTTACCCTTTACCTTGTAAGATGCATGCGTGCCAGTATGCAAGGATGCAAAACTTAATCAGTAAAGGGCTTTGATCTTTGGCAGGCCTTGTTACCACTGTGCTGGTCACCTGAGGGAATCTGTCACAGAATGAAAACCATGACTGCAATGTTTGCTTCTGTTGGGCTATGTTATATATACATGTCTTCCTAAATTACTCCAGTTTTGGCCTAAGCATCCAGTTATTTTATAATCTGTTTGTATAGCTAAAAGAGAAATAATATAGGAAGTACCATTGAAAGGGAAATGATGAGGGATGTTTCCTGGAATTCACTTAGGTGATGTCAACTGCAGTTAGACTCTGCCTGGGAAGGGTGATACTTGCTTTATGTACATCCTCATAATGCAATGTTAATGACTGAAATGACTCTACAAAGCCAAGTGAGGAGAAAATTCACATACTGTTATTTTGTTATGGTTCTAAGTAATGCTGATATTTCTGTAAACGGATTTTGATTTGCTTTTTTAAAAAATCAGTAAGTCCTGTCTTTCTGAGTGGTCCTATCTCCTGGGAATGTATCACATGCTTTAGCAATAGTTTACCACGTGTACAACACAGAAGGTCAAAGAGACCATGGCTCCGTCACCTTAGGTTTGGACTAATAATCTCTGGGTGGAACTATAGCCTCACACTGATGTCCTCTGAAGCCTCTAATGCTAACTTTATTTTAAAGGAACAGTAAATGTTAATACATTTGGACTTTAGTTTTGTCTTTTGTAATTTGGTTCCTCTGTCTTTGAAACCCACCATTTTGTTCTTGCACTGGCATTTTCAAAACATCCAAATTTAAGGTTTAAGTTCAAAAGTGAAGTGAAATAGAACATTAGCTCCTCAGTAACTTGGGAAACATAGGTCATTCTTGCATGTATTACTGCAAACTTCCTTAAAAAATATGGGACGCAGGTACAGCTTGTGTTTTTTCTCCAATCTCCAAGTTTTCTGTACAAGTCCAGTCAAGATTCTACTCAGGGCCAACTTTGGGATTTTTTAAGCTCCTGCTCAATACTACTGATAATAAAAGCAATTGAAAGGTCTAACACATAAATATAAAAGCATTTCACATTAATTAATAATAATTAGAAATGTGTCCTGCATGCATTTTGAAAAATATTTATGAAATATACATGTATAACATTACAAAATGAATGTAGCTCATTTCTGTATGGGAATATAGAGACCTTTGGCTCTCCTTGTATCAGGAGGGACATATTCATGACAAACCATTCTGCATAAAACTAATATTCAATCCATAGCTGAGTGAAAACCTTTTCATAATTTCCATTCATACTGTGCTTACCAGTGTCCTTAACTCAGTTGCACTTGAATTTTAGTACCTTTAAAGAAGTTCATTCAGCTGCCCTGGAAATGAAAAAGACGCCTACATATAAACATCATTAATATAGACTTTTAAATGAAACTTTTCAAGGAGACTGAGATTGCAGAATAGAAAAACATACAGCCTTCTACTAAGTATTTTCAAGGTATTTTACCTCCTTGATCTGTACAACTATTGAAGGTTATAAGAAAAGAGTTCATATGGAGAGACAAAGGAATATTCCTGGTGTGATATGCACGACAGCAACAAAGTTAACTATGGAACAAAGAAGATGTTTTTAAAAAGCATATTGTGTATATTGAATACACAATCACATATATTGTGATAAATGTCTTTAAAAGTATTTTCAAAACCTACAGAATAAATTAAATTGATACCATGATTCATTTTAACAGAACTCAGCTTGAGTCTATGCTATTATTTTTGAAACCTTAAAAAAAAGGAAAAATTTCCAGTTGCCTATTGCATAGAAAGATATAATACAGCCCCTACCTTGCATATCTTTACAAGAATAAAAAACAATACATTTCTCAAAAAATCACATTTCAAGTGCAGGAAGTCTTGTTCATATAAAAATATAAATTTTACCTTCCCTTTAACCATTACTTCATCAAGAATCTATAGGCAAAATAGGAAACATTAAGATCTCATGAAGGGAATGAAACACACACACACAATGTGCTTTGCGTTTTTCATCTGAAATAGAGGAGTTTTCACAAATGATGTTACCAGAGATTCTTGGGAATTTATATCTCTAAAGCTTTGTCTGGAAGAGCTTTGTTCTTTTGGCAAAAAAAAACAAACAAAAAAACACTGAAAATGAAGGCAGTGTAGAAACTGAAAAGAAGTATTCAGAGGAATTTTTTAAAAAGTGTCTATAAAAGAAACAAAAACTGAAAAATAAATTAGATTTTCTGCTTGCCTAGATATTATGACCAGATAAATCATGGGATGATCTGAAAGGTTGATTGTTTCAAACGGTGTATCAGTACAAAACACATTATACAAGCTAAAGACCATATGCATTTATACTCTTCGTATATTTATATATTAAAAATATATTTATGTTTGTATAATTGATTTGTTTTGGAGGAAAAGACAAAGAAGCACCCAGCTTTCAGTGGATATGTTCTATATTCTAGGAACTTTGCCCTAAGCTTCTAGTACTTCTCATTTAATCATCATGAAACCGTAAGAGGAAACCACTTCAGTCATTTTCATAGATGAGACTCCCATGGCTTAGAGGCTTGCCCCGTTTGAGTCCCATTTCCCTAACAGGGGAGGAATATCACCATAAACCCTAGGATTTCTGACTTGAAGTTTAATGTTCCTCCCATTTTACTATACTGACTTCTTAAGTTTTTAAGCTTTATGTCTGTATGTTATTGTATTTGATTTTCATGAGAATTCTCTAAAATAAAAAGAAATGAATATCAATATCCTTATTTTAGAGATAAGGAAACAGATTACAGTAGAAAAACTGATTTATCCTATTTCTAATTTGTGATGAGGGTAAATTTTTTTTAATCCAAGTTTTAAATACCAGATGCATTTTTTTTTCCTACCCTATTGTACTTCTAATTGCACCAGATGGAAGAGAAGATGCTCTTATATAGAGAAAATTCAGAATCAGGGCCTATATGGCATACTATTCAGAATTTGTGCATACCCAAGATTGTTTGGGCAATGTTGGCTCCTGTCTCTATTATCATAGAGCTCCTTGTTGTCAATAGGACCGGTGATGCGGTGGCCTCTGCTTGTAAACTGGGCTCTGGGATAAGATCATCTAACACTTCAAAATGGTGACCCCCTGTTAAGTAGACAGTACTGAGGAAGAGTTCACGGAAACAAGTTGGGGTGGAGAATCCATTTTGGAAAGGTGGGGAGGACTATTCTTGAGTGCAGGGTATTGCACCATTACCCACTTATGTTCCCTTCATGTATTACCACCTTTCAGAATTGATAGAAGGTCAAGGAGGAAAGATATATTAAAGCATAAGTTAAATACATAAGTAATATCACTACAGGCATGGCAAAAATTGGGAGGTGTAAAGCCACTGTGTTTTGTGACCTAACAGCAGAGTTTCACTCAGATTTGGAGAAGGTATTTCCTCAAATTTTAGCGTTGTATCCTATAGAGCAAGATGCAGAGATCATGTCGAAGGTGGCATGGATCAGCTTGTGAGAGCCCTGAGGAGGGAGGTCAGCTCTGCCAGAATTTTCATAGTTATGTTTCAGTGTTTGGGTTTTCCAGGTAATAAGCATAACATCTACAAGTACTGTGCTGGACATGTCTTAATTATAACAATAGTCAAATGGTATGAACATTTATGGAATTTTTAATAAATGTCAAAATCAGATCAGTAGGTTTTCCATGTATTATTTCATTTAATTTTCACATAAACTCTGTCAATTTTCATGCATTATTTTTATTTTTTTTTACAGAAAAAATATAGGGTATAAAAAGGCTAATAATCAGTGAAAAGTCAACCACTACTTGTTAGACCCAGTTTTACACTCAGTTTCCCTAAAGGCACATGCTTAACCACTCTGTTACTCCCTCCCCAGTAAAATCCTTTATCAGATATTAATGTTTTATAACTGTATCAAAGGCCATTAGAAGAAACTACTGATATTAAAAAGCAAGTTAGCAGATATTGATATATTGAAAGATCATTTCAATTTAAGCCCTAACATAGCTAAATAAAGTATAAATATTGAGAAAGAATAAAAGTGACAACTAATTTTAAAATTGTACTTGGTAGTTTTAGATATTTGGTTGCATTTCAAGTGAAATAAATAAAAGATATTTCAGCTTCTTTGGTCAAAATTAAATTTTAGACTTTGGTTTGTTTAATTGAATTCTATTTTAAAAGAGTATAGCTTTCATGTTTCCCAAAGTTAATCTTAATTCCAGTGACTGTTGTATTATTCATTCATTCATTCATTTTTTTCACTCTGTTGCTGATCATTTATTAAGTAACTACTAATAACCTCAACCCTCTGTTTATTGCCATGTATTCAAAATGTGAAAAGTCATAGATTCTGCCTTCAACTGTTTAGCAGTAATAGGAAAATTAATAGTATGTTAAGTGCTGTGACAAAGGGGAAGAAACTTCTAAAAGAGCAGTGAGAAGGCAAGCTCACCTCTGCCGAGAAGACCGCACCTACACTCAGAGATGCGGGGGCGCACTGGGGGCCTAGGAAGGAAAAGTATTCCAGATGGAGTCAGTAATGAAGCTGAGATGTGCTCCCAGTGGTCCTGAGAAACAGGCTTTCATTTAGTTAGAACACTGGAAAAAAATCTTGATTCTCACTGAAAGGTTTCTGGGAGTAATCATTTATTTTTAGACTTCAGTGTCCCTTCTTGACCAAGTCCTTGACTAGGTTTCAGATTACATGCTTTGTTGCACTTTTTTTTTCTCCTTGTTATTAGGCTCTAACTTGATAACAACTTTTGTTGATCATTTCAGTTGCATCAGATCCAGAACTGATGTTATTGACAAATGTAGTCAATAGACATGTAGGCTTAAGTTATTCCACATAGTCATACCTCTCAACTTTTTCTTTAGCATGGTCATTAAATGGAGTACCCAGTTGCACAAATGTTTTTCATTTTATTATTCCTTATACAGTGGTCAAAGTAACCTTTGCAGAGAATTTTCATATCATGCTGTACACTGTTTTCTACTATTCCTTTACTACACACACATTTCTCTTTAATTTTATTCATCTCTAAGGTGCTCCTGGCATTTGAAATTTAGTATCTTGCTCAATTTCTCTTCATTGTATTAATTTTCAATTTCCCCAGCTGAATCACCTTTTAAAGTTCTCTTTAGACTATTAAAGCATTCCTGTCTTTTACAATTTTATCTCACTTTCCCATTTTGCATCATTTCAAAGCATATTACATTTGTTTAAGAACTGATGTAAAGAGAATTAAATTCCTGGAGTAAGGGCCAGTCTTATTCTCACACATTTAAGAGATTCTGGCAAGGTCAAAATTTGGGGACCATCACTTAGGATGTTGAGTTCAGGTCTAGGTGGGAGAACAAAGAGGAGGTAAGAATAGATCCCTAGCATCTATGTGTGTGTCCCTTCTCTGCTCCTCTCACACCTAGGTCAAAGCTAAACAGGAAAGCAGAAAAGGGCCCCTTCTTGAGGCAGTTACATAGCTCGAGCCCTTATTTCCAGGGAATACCTTTATCAAGCCTAATAGTTTGGTTGGAAATCTCTCAGAACTTCCAGTTATATTACAAGGAAGATTACTGTTTTTTATTCTAACAGACCATATGGCTCTATTGAGAATGGATGTGGTCCTAAGTAGATTTTCAAAAACACTTTCCTGAGAACTGTCGATAGTCTATCATAAAAAGATAACCAGTATCTACCTAAACTTAGAAAATACCAAATACTAAATCCCCTTGAGTATTCACTGTAGATATTCCCATATTAAAAGGTGAGAAAAATTCCAGGATAATGGTATCTGTTCAATACTCTATAAATCAAGATTTCTAAAATATATTTGATTAAGAAACCTTTCTGATATGGTACAACTACCACCTTCCTATACAAAAGCATTCAGGAAAATGAAACCAAGTGAACCACTAGTTTCTTCTTGGGTCCAACTCAGAGTAATCAGTCACTTCAAACATGGGTATTCTGAAAGTGCTGGGGAAGAGGCTGTGGGTGGGGACATTAACTTCTGAGTGGCAACTCCAAGTCTCTGTCCTTTGGCTAGATAGTAATGAGGTCAGTCTGCATGAGCCCTCAGAAAGTTTGCAGATGGACTGGACTGAGTTCATTTGCTTACAGTGGTAACCAGTTCAGTAACCCACACTTTATTTGGTTTCTTCCCATTCCTTTCTTTCTCTGACTTCTGCCTCCTGGGATCCCAAGTAAGCTGAATCCTCATGTGAAGGTCTTACTTTGGGGAAAATCAAATTAACACTATTTTGTTTTCTTTTCCAAGAGGCAAAAACAGGAAAGGGTTAAGTTAACAGCTGGGACAATATATATTCCATGGGTTCCCTCAGTCCCACATGTAGTCTGTGTCATATTTTGAACTGATTCTTTCCTGTGGACCAGAGTCATTTTAAGGTGATAAAATCTGATAACCTCATAGCCTTGCCATTTTGACCTCAGTCTTATCACCGAGCGTCTGCTTTGTTCTTAAAGGCATCCCAACTTATAAAGCAAGAAAAGTAATACCAGCTATTATTTATAAGGCAATTTTGACCAATATTGTACAACATGCTTAAACATTAGTCCCTTCTCACAACTACCTAGGTAGATATCATTGTCCTCATTTTACAAGTACAAGAAAACTGAGAACCAGACAAGTTAAATAATTTTCAGAAGATCATACTGCTGGTAATCAGCAGAGCCAGGACTGGAACTCCTGCCTATGTAACTCTGTGGTCCAAGCTCCAGGCCACTGTGCCACACTGCTTAAACTCCATGTCTAAAAAGCGGCTACCAGAGATTTTCACTTGGAGATAACTTCATCTATAAAATGGTGATAACTGATGTTACTTTCCTTATAGAGCCTTCAAAAGTGTCAAATGACTATGTGAACATGAAATATTGTCTGGCAGTCTCTATAGAAATGTTTACTCTATTGTCATTATTATCATTACTATTACTCCCAGAAGTAGAGGGGTCTATCTCCTTTTCTTGGAGTCCTTGAGTAGATCATGTGCAGCCTGTGGGAGATGAGGAAAGAGTGCCAGCACATGGACGACTGCACAGGAACTGGTTAAGGAGCTGAGGCTAGAAGTACTGTATATCAGTTCTACCTTCTTTACATTGGTCAGTGTCCAGTCACATCATCCCACCTAACTGTAAGGGAAATGGGGAAAGATAGTCTAGCCTTGTCCCAGGAAGAAATAGAAGTGAAGTAAGGTGATTGTATTGCAATATCTCACATGTTGTCATCAGTTTCATTCAATTTAACTTGTTCAAAAATGAATTCCACTTCCAGAATAGATCCAGAATCCTACCATGTCTCACCACAGCTCCATCACCACCTGTCTAGTTTCATCACCACCTGCCTAGTTCCATCATTATTTGTCTCCCTCACTTCTGCAGCAGCTATCTAACTAGTTTCCCTCCTCCACTCTTGCCATCCTAACAATGTATTCTCCAGTCAGAAAACAAATCAATCTCAACATGATCAAACCATGTTTCCCTCTGCTCAAAACTCTCCAGTGTATTTCCATCACAATTAGAATAAATGACAGATGCCTCCATTTTCTGTCCCTGTCTACACCTTTGACATTCATCTCCTGCCACACTTCCCTGCCTTAGGACTAGTATATTTACTTATTGACCAGTTTACATGCTGCTTTCTCCAAGTAGATTAAGTGTCTAAGAAGTGACTTTGTATGGTTCACTTCTGTATTCCTAACATTGGGAAAGTCTGTGGAATATAGAAAGTGTTTAAATCATATTTGTTAAAAGGATGGATGACTCCTTGAATCCCTGCAATGACAACTTTAACCCTTGCATGTCCTTACAGGGATCATTTTCCTTTTCCAGGGATTATAGTGCTTCCTACCTCACACTTCTTTTTTTTTTCTTTTTTTTCTTGAGAGGGCATCTCTCATATTTATTGATCAAATGGTTGTTAACAACAATAAAATTCAGTATAGGGGGGGTCAATGCTCAATGTACAATCATTAATCCATCTCAAGCCTAATTCTCGTCAGTCTCCAATCTTCTGAAGCATAACGAACAAGTTCTTACATGGTGAACGAATTCTTACACAGTGAATAAATTCTTACATGGTGAACAGTACAAGGGCATTCATCACAGAAACTTTCGGTTTTGATCACGCATTATGAACTATAAACAATCAGGTCGAATATGAATATTTGTTTGATTTTTATACTTGATTTATATGTTGATCCCACATTTCTCCCTTAATTATTATTATTATAATTATTATTTTAAATAAAATGCTGAAGTGGTAGGTAGATGCAAGGTAAAGGTAGAAAACATAGTTTAGTGCTGTAAGAGGGCAAATGTAGATGATCAGGTGTGTGCCTATGGACTAAGTATTAATCCAAGCTAGACAAGGCAGCAAACATCCACGGATGCAGAAGATTTCTCTCAAAGCAGGGGGGGTGAGGTTCTAAGCATCACCTCTGTTGATCCCCAATTTCTCACCTGATGGCCCCCCTGCGACTGTGCCTGTCTTAGGTTGTTCCTCCCTTGAGGAATCTTACCCGTCTCTGGCTAACCAGTCATCTTCCGGGGCCATACAGGGAAATGTAAAGTTGGTAAGTGAGAGAGAAGCCATATTGTTTGAAAAGGTTAGCTTTTTACTTTGCAGATTTATGCCCTGTGGCTTCTATGCCCAGCACATGTCTCGAGGTATCTTTACCACCTGGAGGAATTATGATACTCAGTAAATTCGATATGAGGCACGAATTCTATTTAAGGGTTGTAATTAGGAAGGAAGAAGAAAAGCTATAGAGGTAGCATATGGAAGAAAACATGGGAGGATTGATTATTTCTTTGACATATCTTCTTGTAGAGTACCTTAAGTATGTATAGGTTTTAAACTACTAACTAATTTGCACACACATATTAACATAATAGGAATATGGTGACATGAACAAAGCAAATCTATAATTATCATCCATCTTCAGTGAAGCCAAGAAAACCATTTAGGCACCCTGGGCATTTGTGAAAATTTGTCTATGATACGATGGATATTGTCCAACTGTACTTGAACAGTCTGAGAGAAATCAGACAAATTAAAGCAGCCCATTTCTGGGATCTGTTCACATCCCATATGTTCTTTTAACCATAGATAGTCTATAGTCATAAGATTTGGAGTGCTACAACTTGCACCCCTCCCAACTCCTGGTTGAGTTCCAACAGTACAGATTTGGTCAAATTCGTTGTCTCACTGTATGCACATGCCAGCCTAGACATCTCCCTCCTCATTCCAATGGCAAGTCCAGGAGACGGTGGGCTGGATGCAGCCACAACCGCATTGCCCAGATCCCTGTGGAGGCTTTTTGATGATCATCCCCCTGGCACAAGTCCTCCAGAGAGTGCTGATGCCGGAAGCTCCTCCTCATATCGTATCTTAGTTCATTTTCTGGGTATCCAAGCTAGGCCTTGATCTTCTGCATAGAAACAAACAGACCCTTTGCCCACACTTTGACATGCCATCTATACCACTGTGCAGAACTCATTGGAGATCAGCACACAGGGACTGCTTTTTTTTTTTTTTTAAGAGAAAGGAATATTATCAGAAAAGAGTACCTCCATAGCTGATCATCTGAAACCCTTTAAGTGATCAATATTACGGATATTTAAAGCATGCTTTGATCTTTGATTTACCAATAGTTTTATCCTATCAAGGAGTAATCACCCTTTTCTTTCTTTCTTTTTTTTTTTAATCTTTAATCTACACTTACATGAAGAATACTCTGTTTCCTATGCTCTCCCCTATATCAGGTCCCCCCTAACAACCACATTACGGTTACTGTCCATCAGCTTAGCAAAATGTGGTAGAGTCACTACTTGTCCTCTCTGTGTTGTGCAGCCCACCCTCCCCTTTCTCCCTCCCCCCATGCATGCTAATCTTAATACCCCACTTCTTCTTCTCCCCCCTTATCCCTCCCTGCCCAGCCATCCTCCCCAGTTCCTTTCCCTTTGGTACCTGTTAGTTCATTTTTGGGTTCTATAATTCCAAGGCTGTTTTTTTTCCTTCAGTTTTTCCTTTGTTCTTATACTCCTCAGATGAGTGAAATCATTTGGTATTTCTCTTTCTCCACTTGGCTTATTTAACTGAGCATAATACTCTCCAGCTCCATCCATGTTGCTGCAAATGGTTGGATTTTTCCACTTCTTATGGCTGAGTAGTATTCCATTGTGCATATGTATCACATCTTCTTTATCCATTCATCTACCGATGGACATTTAGGTTGCTTCCAATTCTTGGCTATTGTAAATAGTGCTGCAATAAACATAGGGGTGCATCTGTCTTTCTCAAACTTGATTGCTGCGTTCTTAGGGTAAATTCCTAGGAGCGGAATTCCTGGGTCAAATGGTAGGTCTGTTTTGAGCATTTTGATGAACCTCCATACTGATTTTCACAATGGTTGAACTAATTTACATTCCCACCAGCAGTGTAGGAAGGTTCCTCTTTCTCCACAGCCTCACCAACATTTGCTGTTATTTGTCTTTTGGATGGCAGCTATCCTTACTGGTGTGAGGTGATACCTCATTGTAGTTTTAATTTGCATTTCTCTGATAATTAGCGATGTGGAGCATCTTTTCATGTGTCTCTTGGCCATCTGTATTTCTTTTTTGGAGAACTGTCTGTTCAGTTCCTCTGCCCATTTTTTAATTGGGTTATTTGTTTTTTGTTTGTTGAGGCATGTGAGCTCTTTATATATTCTGGACATCAAGCCTTTATCGGATCTGTCATTTTCAAATATATTCTCCCATACTGTAGGGTTCCTTTTTGTTCTATTGATGGTGTCTTTCGCTGTACAGAAGCTTTTCAGCTTAATGTAGTCCCACTTGCTCATTTTTGCTGTTGTTTTCCTTGCCCGGGGAGATATGTTCAAGAACAGGTCACTCATGTTTATGTCTAAGAGGTTTTTGCTTATGTTTTTTTCCAAGAGTTTAATGGTTTCATGATTTACATTCAGGTCTTTGATCCATTTTGAGTTTACCTTTGTATATGGGGTTAGACAATGGTCCAGTTTCATTCTTCTACATGTAGCTGTCCAGTTTTGCCAGCACCATCTGTTGAAGAGACTGTCATTTTGCCATTGTATGTCCATGGCTCCTTTATCAAATATTAATTGACCATATATGTTTGGGTTAATGTCTGGACTCTATAATCTGTTCCACTGGACTGTGGCTCTGTTCTTGTGCCAGTACCAAATTGTCTTGATTACTATGGCTTTGTAGTAGAGCTTGAAGTTGGGGAGTGAGATCCCCCCTACTTTATTCTTCTTTCTCAGGATTGCTTTGGCTATTCGGGGTCTTTGGTGTTTCCATATGAATTTTTGAATTATTTGTTCCAATTCATTGAAGAATGTTGCTGGTAATTTGAGAGGGATTGCATCAAATCTGTATATTGTTTTGGGCAGGATGGCCATTTTGACGATATTAATTCTTCCTAGCCATGAGCATGGGATGAGTTTCCATTTATTAGTGTCCCCTTTAATTTCTCTTAAGAGTGACTTGTAGTTTTCAGAGTATAAGTCTTTCACTTCTTTGGTTAGGTTTATTCCTGGGTATTTTATTCTTTTTGATGCAATGGTGAATGGAATTGTTTTCCTGATTTCTCTTTCTATTGATTCATTGTTAGTGTACAGGAAAGCTACAGATTTCTGTGTGTTAATTTTGTATCCTGCAACTTTGCTGTATTCCGATGTCAGTTCTAGAAGTTTTGGAGTGGAGTCTTTAAGGTATTTTATGTACAATATCATGTCATTGGCAAATAGTGACAGTTTAACTTCTTCTTTACCAATCTGGATTCCTTGTATTTCTTTGTTTTGTCTGATTGCCGTGGCTAGGACCTCCAGTACTATGTTAAATAACAGTGGGGAGAGTGGGCATCCCTGTCTTGTTCCTGATCTCAGAGGAAATGCTTTCAGCTTCTTGCTGTTCAGTATAATGCTGGCTGTGGGTTTATCATATATGGCCTTTATTATGTTGAGGTACTTGCCCTCTATGCCCATTTTGCTGACAGTTTTTATCATGAATGGATGTTGAATTTTGTCAAATGCTTTTTCAGCATCTATGGAGATGATCATGTGGTTTTTGTCTTTCTTTTTGTTGATGTGGTGGATGATGTTGATGGATTTTCGAATGTTGTACCATCCTTGTATCCCTGGGATGAATCCTACTTGGTCATGGTGTATGATCCTTTTAATATACTGTTGAATTTGGTTTGCTAATATTTTATTGAGTATTTCTGCATCTACATTCATCAGGGATATTGGTCTGTAATTTTCCTTTTTGGTGGGGTCTTTGCCTGGTTTTGGTATTAGGGTGATGTTGGCTTCATAGAATGAGTTTGGGAGTATTCCCTCCTCTTCTATTTTTTGGAAATCTTTAAGGAAAATAGGTATTATGTCTTCTCTCTATGTCTGAACAAATTCCAAGGTAAATCCTTCTGGCCCGGAGTTTTGTTCTTGGGTAGTTTTTTGATTACCATTTCAATTTCTTTGCTCGTAATTGGTTTGTTTAACTTTTGTGTTTCTTCCTTGGTCAGTCTTGGGAGGTTGTATTTTTCTAGGAAGTTGTCCATTTCTTCTAGGTTTTCCAGCTTGTTGGCATATAGGTTTTCATAGTAGTCTTTAATAATTCTTTGTATTTCTGTGGAGTCTGTCGTGATTTTTCCATTCTCATTTCTGATTATGTTGATTTGTGTTGATTCTCTTTTTCTCTTAATAAGTTTGGCTAGAGGCTTATCTATTTTGTTTATTTTCTCAAAGAACCAGCTCTTGGTTTCGTTGATTTTTGCTATCATTTTATTCTTCTCAATTTTGTTTATTTCTTCTCTGATGTTTATTATGTCCCTCCTTCTGCTGACTTCAGGCCTCATTTGTTCTTCTTTTTCCAGTTTCAATAATTGTGATGTTAGACTATTCATTTAGGATTGTTCTTCCTTCTTCAAGTGTGCCTGGATTGCTATATACTTTCCTCTTAAGACTGCTTTCGCTGCGTCCCACAGAAGTTGGGGCTTAGTGTTGTTGTTGTCATTTGTTTCTATATATTCCTTGATCTCTATTTTGATTTGTTCATTGATCCATTGATTATTTAGTAGCATGTTGTTAAGCCTCCATGTGCTTGTGAGCCTTTTTGTTTTCTTTGTAGAATTTATTTCTACTTTCATACCTTTGTGGTCTGAAAAATTGGTTGGTAGAATTTCAATATTTTGAAATTTACTGAGGCTCTTTTTGTGAGCTAGTATGTGGTCTATTCTGGAGAATGTTCCATGTGCACTTGAGAAGAATGTGTATCCTGTTTCTTTTGGATGTAGAGTTCTATAGATGTCTATTAGGTCCATCTGTTCTAGTGTGTTGTTCAGTGCCTGTGTGTCCTTACTTATTTTCTGCCCAGTGGATCTATCCTTTGGGGTGAGTGGTGTGTTGAAGTCTCCTAAAATGAATGCATTGCAGTCTATTTCCCTCTTTAGTTCTGTTAGTATTTGCTTCACTTATGCTGGTGCTCCTGTATTGGGTGCATATATATTTTGAATGGTTATATCCTCTTGTTGGACTGAGCCCTTTATAATTATGTAGTATCCTTCTTTATCTTTTGTTACTTTCTTTGTTTTGAAGTCTATTTTGTCTGATATTAGTACTGCAACCCTGCTTTCTTCTCACTGTTGTTTGCCTGAAATATTGTTTTTCCATCCCTTGACTTTTAGTCTATGCTTGTCTTTGGGTTTAAGGTGAGTTTCTTGTAAGCAGCATATAGATGGGTCTTGTTTTTTTATCCATTCTATTACTCTGTGTCTTTTGATTGTTGCATTCAGTCCATTTACATTTAGGGTGACTATTTAGAGATATGTTCTTATTTCCATTGCAGGCTTTAGATTCGTGGTTACCAAAGGTTCAAGGTTAGCTTCTTTAGTATCTTACTGCCTAACTTAGCTCACTTATTGAGCTGTTATATACACTGTCTGGAGATTCTTTTCTTCTCTCCCTTCTTATTCCTCCTCCTCCATTCTTCATATGTTGGGTGTTTTGTTCTGTGCTCTTTTTAGGGGTGCTCCCATCTAGAGCAGTCCCTGTAGTATGCCCTGTAGAGGTGGTTTGTGGGAAGCAAATTCCCTCAGCTTTTGCTTGTCTGGGAATTGTTTAATCCCACCATCATATTTAAATGATAGTCGTGCTGGATACAGTATCCTTGGTTCAAGGCCCTTCTGTTTCATTGCATTAAGTATATCATGCCATTCTCTTCTGGCCTGTAGGGTTTCTGTCGAGAAGTCTGATGTTAACCTGATGGGTTTTCCTTTATAGGTGACCTTTTTCTCTATAGCTGCCTTTAAAACTCTTTCCTTGTCCTTGATCCTTGCCATTTTAATTACTATGTGTCTTGGTGTTGTCCTCCTTGGATCCTTTCTGTTGGGGGTTCTGTGTAATTCCATGGTCTGTTCGATTATTTCCTCCCCCAGTTTGGGGAAGTTTTCAGCAATTATTTCTTCAAAGAGACTTTCTATCCCTTTTCCTCTTTCTTCTTCTTCTGGTACACCTACAATACGAATATTATTCCTTTTGGATTGGTCACATAGTTCTCTTAGTGTTGTTTCATTCCTGGAGATCCTTTTATCTCTCTCTATGTCAGCTTCTATACGTTTCTGTTCTCTGGCTTCTATTCATTCAATGGCCTCTTGCATCTTATCCATTCTGCTTATAAATCCTTCCAGGGATTGTTTCACTTCTGTGATCTCCTTCCTGACATCTGTGATCTCCCTCTGGACTTCATCCCATTGCTCTTGCATTTTTCTGTGTATCTCTGTCAGCATGTTCATGATTTTTATTTTGAAATCTTTTTCAGGAGGACTGGTTAGGTCTGTCTCCTTCTCAGGTGTTGTCTCTGTGATCTTTGTCTGCGTGTAGTTTTGCCTTTTCATGCTGACAGAGATAGTTTGCAGAGCTGGTACGAGTGACAGCTGGAAGCGCTTCCCTTCTTGTTGGTTTGTGGCCTTCCTCTCCTGGGAGAATAGTGACCTCTAGTGGCTCATGCTTGTCAGCTGTGCACAGTCAGGGCTTCTGCTACCTGCCCGTTTGCTATGGAATTTATCTCTGCTGTTGCTGTGGGTGTGGCCTGGCTGGGGCTCCTCCTCCAAAGTGGTGGAGCCCCCTTGGAGGGGGAGCGCCCCGGAGCCTATTTATCTCTGTAAGGGGCCTCTCTGCTCCCTGTTTCCCAGGGTGTTAGAGTGCCCAGAGATCCCCAGATTCCCTGCCTCTGGTCTAAGTGTCCTGTCCTGCCCCTTTAAGACTTCTAAAAAGCACTCTCCAAACCAAAACAACAGCAGCAACAATGAGAGAGGGAACAGAAAAAAAAAAAAAATAGGAAAGTACACGCGATTTTTTTGTCCTCAGGCGCCGGTCCCAGACACCTGCTCACTGGTCCTGCTGCCCTGCCTCCCTAGCACCAGGGTCCCTGTCCCTTCAAGGCTTCCAAAAAGCACCTGCCCACCGGTCCCGCAGGGAAAAACACGCGATATTCTTTGTCCTCAGGCGCCGATCCCAGACACGTGCTCACCGGTCCTGCTGCTCTGCCTCCCTAGCACCGGGGTCCCTGTCCCTTTAAGCCTTCCAAAACGCACTCGCCAAAAAGAGAAAAAAAAAGGGGAAAAACGTGCGATTTCCTCCGTCCTCAGGCGCCAGTCTCAGGCACCCGCCCACCGGTCCCGCAGGGAAAAATGTGCGATATTCTTTGTCCTCAGGCGCTGTTCCCAGGCACCCACTCACTGGTCCTGCTTCTCTGCCTCCCTAGCACCAGGGTCCCTGTCCCTTTAAGGCTTCCAAAAAGCACTCACCAAAAAGAGAAAAAAAAAGGGGGAAAACACACGATTTCCTCCATCCTCAGGCCCCGGTCTCAGGCACCCGCCCACCGGTCCCGTAGGGAAAAACGCGCGATATTCTTTGTCCTCAGGCGCCGGTCCCAGGCACCTGCTCACCGGTCCCGCCGCCCTGCCTCCCTAGCAATGGGGTCCCTGTCCCTTTAAGGCTTCCAAAAAGCACTTGCCAAAAAAAAAAAAACCTGCTCCGGTTTCTTTCCACCCGCTGGGAGCCGTGGGGAGGGGCGCTCGGGTCCCGCCAGGCCGTAGCTTGTATCCTATCCCCTTCACAAGGCGCTGGGTTCTTGCAGGTGTGGATGTGGTCTGGATGTTGTCCTGTGTCCTCTGGTCTGTATTTTGGGAAGAGTTTTCTTTGTTATATTTTCATAGCTCTATGTGTTTTTGGGAGGAGATTTCCACTGCTCTACTCACGCCACCATCCTGGCTCCACCTCACACTTCTTTTTATTATTTTTCTTTTTAGACTCTGTAAGCTGATGTCAGCCATCTGTAAGTCTGAATATCTTTGTTTTGTCCATACTAGATGTAAAGACAAATGCCATCCATGGGTCCCATTGTGACTTTGTCATAGTGATCAATTCTTGTTGTTTATGATACCAGTTCAAAACATTGATGCAATTGTACAAGCTTAACTCTTTCTTTCCCTCTTTCTCTCCTTTCTTCTCGCCCCTCTATGCCCCTCCCCCTCCCCCTTCCTTTTCCTTTCCTTCCTTCTCTCCCTCCCTTTTATCCTTCCTGGCTAGCAATCCAATACCAAAATACAATCAGGAACAATCTGTAAGAAATAGCCAATAACTGAACAATCAACATATTTGAATTTTTACAATATGTTCTCTCTCATTATTTTGACATTACAAAAAAGCACAGGGGATGATATTGTTCATGTGGGTGTTACAAATACTGTTGATAGGATGCACACCTATAACAACAACAGCTATTGTCTAGAGGAAGTTGTCACTACACCCCTTAGATTCCAAAGTTCTATAAATAATTCTCTGCTAGCTGTTACCATGTTACTCTTCCACACCAAACATGTCTTCAGAGATATCTCTGTGTAGAGAAGACATGACTATTCTAAGGCTGTTTCTTTTAACAGTCTCTTCTGTTTCTGGAAAAAAAATGTTTCTACTAAATTCCTCCAGAGGAAAAAAGAATAAAAGTTTGATGCATTAAGTTTTATGGTCCTAGAATGACTGATTATGTAGCTGTCACTGTAATTTAACTCTTCAGTTTTGGTTTACAACAACTTATAAAAAAGCAAAAAATTTTTTCCAATTTATATTTCAGTTATTATTAGCCATAAATAGCCTAGTTATTCCTAGACATTACTTGAAATGATAACATTTATAAAGGACTATATGTTTCAACTAAATTTTTTAAATAGATCCATTTTTGGCCAATTTTTAAAAAGAAGTTTTGTGCCAGGATTGTGATATAATTTAAAATGGAAGATTTAGAAACAGGAATCAGAATTTACAGTTCTAGATTTACTTCAGTTCATTACACCTAGCACTTCTTCCCAAATTCAGAAAACTTCCTCCACATCCTCAAAGTGTTTCTTACATTATCTCATAAGAACCTATTTATTTTACCTGTTCTGTTTCAATGAACATCAATAGAGATTTTCTTAGCTTAAAACAAGTCTTTGCCAATTTGAAAAATAAGACTGGTTGCATTGCAGAAGTAATTCTAAATAAGGTTATATGCTTTGGGATCTGTTTTTCCATTATCTGGTTCCTAATGCAAAGGTCGGTAGGCTAAAAACAAAGGTAATGCTACATTTCCCTAAGTGCTATCATGAAAATGTCTCAAAATTTATACCATTTTATGTCTTCAAGGAAAAAGTCATTTGCAACAGATAGTCAATAACAGTGAAATGTTTACTGGCTCTGATCGAGACACATCCTTCTATTTTAGAACTAGAACTTAAAAACAGAGGAGATTCTTAAAATACCTAGGAATAAACCTAATCAAGGAAGTGAAAACTATAAGACACTCTTAAGAGAAATTAAAGAGGACACTAACAAATGGAAACTCATCCCATGCTCTTGGCCTTAGAAGAATTAATATCGTCAAAATGGCCATTTTGCCCAAAGCAATATACAGATTTGATGCAATCCCTATAAAATTACCAACAACATTCTTCAATGAACTGCAACAAAAAGTTAAAAAATTCATATGGAAACACCAAAGACCCCGAATAGCCAAAGCAATCCTGAGAAAGAAGAATAAAGTGAGGGGGATCTCACTTCCCAACTTCAAGCTCTACTACAAAGCCATAGTAATCAAGACAATTTGGTACTGGCACAAGAAGAGAGCCACAGACCAGTGGAACAGATTAGAGACTCCAGACATTAACCCAAACATATATGGTCAATTAATATTCGATAAAAGAGCCATGGACATACAATGGGGAAATGACAGTCTCTTCAACAGATGGTGCTGACAAAACTGGACAGCTACATGTAGGAGAATGAAACTAGATCACTGTCTAACCCCATACACAAAAGTAAATTCGAAATGGATCAAAGACCTGAATGTAAGTCATGAAACCATAAAACTCATAGGAAAAAACATAGGCAAAAATCTCTTGGACGTAAACATTAGCGACTTCTTCATGAACATATCTCCCTGGGCAAGGAAAACAAAAGCAAAAATGAACAAGTGGGACTATATCAAGCTGAAAAGCTTCTGTACAGCAAAGGACACCATCAATAGAACAAAAAGGAACCCTACAGTATGGGAGAATATATTCATAAATGACAGATCTGATAAATGCTTGACATACAAAATATATAAAGAGCTCATGCAGCTCAACAAATAAAAAGCAAATAATCCAATTAAAAAATGGGCAGAGGAGATGAACAGACAGCTCTCCAAAGAAGAAATTCAGATGGCCAACAGAAACATGAAAAGATGCTCCACATTGCTAGTTATCAGAGAAATGCAAATTAAAACCACAATGAGATATCACCTCACACCAGTAAGGATGGCCACCATCCAAAATACAAACAACAACAAATGTTGGTGAGGTTGTGGAGAAAGGGGAACCCTCCTACACTGCTGGTGGGAATGTAAATTAGTTCAACCATTGTGGAAAGCAGTATGGAGGTTCCTCAAAATGCTCGAAACAGACTTACCATTTGACCCAGGAATTCCACTTTTAGGAATTTACCCTAAGAATGCAGCACTTTGAAAAAGACAGATGCACCCCTATATTTATCGCAGCACTATTTACAATAGCGAAGAAATGGAAGCAACCTAAGTGTCCATCAGTAGATGAATGGATAAAGAAGATGTGGTACATATACACAATGGAATATTATTCAGCCATAAAAAGAAAACAAATCCTACAATTTGCAACAACATGGATGGAGCTAGAGGGTATTATGCTCAGTGAAATAAGCCAAGCGGAGAAAGACAAATACCAAATGATTTCACTCATCTGTGGAGTATAAGAACAAAGGAAAAACTGAAGGAACAAAACAGCAGCAGAATCACAGAAGCCAAGAATGGACCAACAGTTACCAAAGGGAAAGAGACTGGGGAGAATGGGAGGGTAGGGAGTGATAAGGGTGGGGAAGAAGAAAGGGGGTATTATTATTAGCATGTATAATGTGGGCTGTGGGGGAAATGAGAGGTCTGTGCAACACAGAGAAGACAAGTAGTGATTCTACAACATCTTACTATGCTGATGGACAGTGACTGTAATGGGGTTTTTTGGGGGGACTTGGTGTAGGGGAGTGCCTAGTAAACATAATGTTCTTCATGTATTCATGTAATTGTAGATTAATGATAACAAAATTAAAAAAAACAGAGGAGATTCTTAATTCCTCAAACCAAGGGAAACAATTTTCATATGTAAAGAAACACATACAAACATTATAACATATTAGTAGGTGTTTAAGATCAGTACTATGTTATTCTATTTTTTAAAGCATTGGACTCTCAGGAGTCCGAGAATACCTAAAAACCCTTTGAAAGTTGCAAAACCTTGTTTAAATGTAAAGTATCAATCAGACCTAAGGCAAATATATTGAAGATGGCAAGTGGACTTATTTTCAGTAGGTCTTGGACCCTCTTCATCACTTCTGAAATTCTCTCTACGCTTTTCTCTATCATGAAACACCAGAACATTAAAGCAGCTGCAGTACAGCCTCACTTGACTAAAATACAGGCTGCTGGCCATTGAATGCAAATTATCTTAAGTATTACTATCAACTTAAAATACTATTTTTGAAGTGTTTCTATAAGAATACAATCTCAAAAAGTCAGGAATAGAACTGATAAGGTACAAAGACCCTTAGATGAATAAGGGTGATGATGGACAAAGAAAACGATACAGAAAGAATGAAGAATTTTCAGAGACCAGAAGAAGGTAAGACCCATATTCCCTTTCCTTCATAAAATCGGTTCACATTACTAGCAGATTGCATATATTCCTAAGGCTAGGAAAGACACTTGCTCACCTATTTAACTGACAAAATACTAGAGGAAGAGACCCCTAGTCACAAGTCTGTTTCAACCAGTGCTTCTCCAGGTAATGAAATAATGCTTAAGTAAACAGGGATGATCCATGTTTGAATTAGTATAATAGTTAATTCAAGATATAAAAATATTATCAATATAATGATAAAATTATAAAATATATAATCTGGATCTTCTAAGCCAAAAGTAAGATAGAAATAATATTTTGCCTGAAAATAATTCAGTGACTTCAGCATAATACAAGTGATCAGCTGTCTGCCATTTACCAGGCACTGTTAGACACTAGGGGGTGACAAAGATGAATGAGGTATGGACTTGGAATTTAGTAAACGTCTTCTAACTTAGTGAATTTAGAAATCTAGGTACTACAGGACATCATAAATTCTAACAAATGGTCCATTCCCTTGTCTCAAACATTTATGTTAAAAATACATAAGTAGATATTGATTAAAATGCTTATAAAAATATGAATGTTTTATCCACAGATCATTCTCAGGAAGAAAGCTCTTTGATCTTATCTTTCATTTCCAGAGCTCATCTAGGACATGACATATGCATTTTTCTCAGACTAAATTTCTATAGGGGAAGCCGAAAGTGCCATGTGAGGTTGGAGCAGCACTTAATAAATATTTCATAACCTACACTTAGACAGCAGTGAAAGCACCATCTACACATTTTTCATAATGACTGTAATGTCTGAAAAGATGTTGAGTTCATTAGAAAGAAAGCAGCAAAAATCACATTGTATACCATTAAAGAATTTCTACTGAATTCATCATGGAGAAATGGTATGGGAATCAGCTGAGCACAAATAAACCTATACCATCATTCAGCTTTTGTTTTCTGGGGTTTCTTATATCTAAGCATTGCAGCATATGGTTTATTTACTTGCATTTAAAAAAACATATCCATCTAGAAGGTGAAGAGTAAGCAGGGCAAGAAAAACATCATTTATCATATTGTGATTCTAAAAATACAGTTAAAAACCACTTCTGGTTTTTTAATGGTTGTTCCTTTGCCTCTTTTCAGTCTGGATGCCCCATCAATTTTTTCTTCACACTTCTCTTATGACAAAATCACCCTGTAGAATTTCATTTCTTCTCCTTCTTTTGTTTTTAAAATGAAAGTAAATTTGGTGTTTTTATCTCCCTGAGGCTAAAAGAAACCAGGGTCATGAATAAAAAGAAATTATACAGATCTCACCTGTAATGCATAAAATTAAATTCTATATGAAATTTTATCCTTGGAATTTGATGTTTATCCATCATTTGCTTAGTGATGATTTATACACCCAGCACTGATTCTTCTCTGAATTTTAGCCATCCCTTAAAATGTTGAACTATATTTCAGACAGGCTATGTGAAAATCAAAATATCCAAGACTGGACTTGGTGTGTATTTTTTTTCCCCACATCATCCTAACAAAACACCAGTTTATTCTTTATTTCAGATAATCAGGTGGACATTTAGGTAGTCACCTAACTTGGAAATCTGTAGCTATTCTTAAAATCTCCTTCAACTTCCCATGTCTCATGGATTCTACCCCTTTAATATTTCCTGGTTAAATTCCTGCCCTTATGTTCATTGTCATCATAACTACTTTAGTTCTGACCCTCATCTCTTACCTAATTTCCTTGCTCCTATCTTGCCCCCTTCGATTTCAGCTCTACCTCAAAGTGATGTATTTATTCCAGAAGGTACAGATTAAGTTTCTTTTTTTAATTCATTTTATTATCATTAATCTACAATTACATGAAGTACATTATGGTTACTAGACTACCCCCCTTCCCCAAGTCCCCCCAGAACAAACCCCATTACAGTCACTGTCCATCAGCTTAGTAAGATGCTGTAGACTCACTACTTGTCTTTTCTGTGTTGCACAGCCCTCCCTATGCCTCCCCCACACTATACATGCTAATCATAAGGCCCCCTTCTTTTTCCCTGCCCTTATCCCTCCCTTCCGACCCCTCCTGCCCAGTTTCTTTCCCTTTGGTAACTGTTAGTCCATTCTTGGGTTCTGTGATTCTGCTGCTGTTTTGTTCCTTCAGTTTTTCTTTGTTCTTATGCTCCAAATATGAGTGAAATCATTTGGTACTTGTCTTTCTCCACCTGGCTTATTTCACTGAGCATAATACCCTCTAGCTCCATCCATGTTGTTGCAAATGGTAGGATTTGTTTTCTTCTTATGGATGACTAATATTCCATTGTTTATATGTACCACCCTTCTTTATCCATTCATCTATTGATGACCACTTAGGTTGCCTCCATTTCTTGGCTATTGTAAATGGGGCTGTGATAAATGTAGGGGTGCATCTGTCTTTTTCAAAATGGAGTGCTGCATTCTTAGGGTAAATTCCTAGAAGTGGAATTCCTGGGTCGAATGGTATTTCTATTTTGAGCATTTTGAGGAACTCCATACTGCTTTCCACAATGTTTGAACTAATTTGCATTCCCACCAGCAGTGTAGGAGGGTTCCCCTTTCTCCACAACCTTGCCAACATTTGTTGCTGTTTGTATTTGGATGGTGGCGATCCTTACTAGTGTGAGGTGATATCTCATTGTGGTTTTAAGTTGCATTTCTCTGATGACAAGCGATGTGGAGCATCTTTTCATGTGTCTGTTGGCCATCTGAATTTCTTCTTTGGAGAACTGCCTGTTCATCACCTCTGCCCATTTTTTAATTGGATTATTTTCTTTTTGTTTTTTGAGGTGTGTGAGCTCTTTATATATTTTGTATGTCAAGCATTTATCAGATCTGTCATTTATGAATATATTTTTCCCATACTATAGGGTACCTTTTTATTCTATTGATGGTGTCCTTTGCTGTACAGAAGCTTTTCAGCTTGATATAGTCCCACTTGTTCATTTTTGCTTTTGTTTCCCATGCCCGGGGAGATATGTTCAAGAAGAGGTCACTCATGTTTATGTCCAAGAGATTTTTTGCCTATGTTTTTTTTCTAAGAGTTTTATGCTTTCAAGACTTACATTCAGGTCTTTCATCCATTTTGAATTTACTTTTGTGTATTGGATTAGACAGTGATCCAGTTTCATTCTCTTACATGTAGCTGTCCAGTTTTGTCAGCACCATCTGTTGAAGAGACTGTCATTTCCCCATTGTATGTCCATGGCTCCTTTATCGAATATTAATGACCATATATGTTTGGGTTAATATCTGGAGTCTCTAATCTGTTCCACTGGTCTGTGGCTCTGTTCTTGTGTCTGTACCAAATTGTCTTGATTACTATGGCTTTGTAGTAGAGCTTGAAGTTGGGGAGTGCGATCCCCCCTACTTTATTCTTCTTTCTCAGGATTCCTTTGGCTATTCGGGGTCTTTGGTGTTTCCATATGAATTTTTTTTTTTATTAAAGGATAGTTGACACACAGTATTACATTAGTTTCAGGTATACATACAGTGATTCAACATTTATATACATGATAATTCTAGCTACCAGCTATCACCATACAAAGTTGTTACAATATTTTAACTATATTCCTTATGCTATACATTACATCCCGGTTACTCATTTCTTTTACAATTGGAAGTCTGTACTCTTTTTGTTTGTTTGTTTGTTTGTTTTTGTTTGTTGTTTTTGGGTTTTTTTGGGGTTTTTTTGTTTTGTTATTTTTGTTTTTCATTTTTTGAGAGGGCGTCTCTCACATTTCTTCATCAAATGGTTGTTAACAACAATAAAATTCTGTATAGGGGAGTCAATGGCCAATGCACAATCATTAATCCACCTCAAGCCTAATTTTCATCAGTCTCCAATCTTCTGAAGCATAACGAACAAGTTCTTACATGGAGAACAAATTCTTACATAGTGAATAAGTTACATGGTGAACAGTACAAGTGAATAAGTTACATGGTGAACAGTACAAGGGCAGTCATCACAGAAACTTTTGGTTTTGATCATGTATTATGAACTATAAACAATCAGTTCAAATATGAATATCGTTTGATTTTTATACTTGATTTATATGTGGATACCACATTTCACTATTATTATTATTTTTAATAAAATGCTGAAGTGGTAGGTAGATGCAAGATAAAGGTAGAAAACATAGTTTAGTGTTGTAAGAGAGCAAATGTAGATGATCAGGTGTGTGCCTGTAGACTAAGTGTTAATCCAAGCTAGACAAGGGAATAAAATATCCACGGATGCAGAAGATTTCTCTCAAAACAGGGGGGGGGTGAGGTTCTAAGCCTCACCTCTGTTGATCCCCAATTTCTCACCTGATGGCCCCCCTGCGACTGTGCCTGTCTCAGGTTGTTCCTCCCTTGAGGAATCTTACCCGTCTCTGGCTAACCAGTCATCTTCCAGGGCCATACAGGGAAATGTAAAGTTGGTAAGTGAGAGAGAAGCCTTATTGTTTGAAAGGTTAGCTTTTTACTTCTTTGCATATTTATGCCCTGTGGCTTCTATGCCCAGCATTTCTCTTGAGGTATCTTTACCACTTGGAAGACTTATGATACTCAGTAAATTCGATATGAGGTATGAATTCTATTTGAGGGTTGTAATTAGGAAGGAAGAAGAAAAGCTATAGAGGTAGCAGACGGAAGAAAACATGGGGAGATTGATTATTTCTTTCACATATCTTCTTGTAGAGTAACTTCAGCATGTATAGGTTTTAAACTACTAATTAAATTGCACACACACATTAACGTAATAGGAGTACAGTTACATAACCAAAGCAGACCCATGATTACCAGCCATCTCCAGTGAAACCAAGAAAATCAGTTAGGCACCTTAGGCATTTGTGAAAACTTATCTATGATATGGTGGATATAGTCCAACTGAACTTGAACAGTCTGAGAGAAATCAGACAAATTAAAACAACCCATTCCTGGGGACTGTTCACATTCCATATATTCTTTTAACAGTAGATAGTCTGTAGTTGTAAGATTTTGGAGTGATACAATTTGCACTTCTCCTAATTCTTGGTTGAGTTCCAACAGTATAGATCCAGTCAAATTTGTTGTTTTACTGTATGCACAGGCCCGCTTAGATACCTACTTCTTCATTCCCATGGCAAGTCCAGGAACTGGTGAGATGAGTGCATCTACAGCTGTAGCAGTGCATGGATCTTTGTTGGGGTTTTTTGATGATCCTCTTCAGGTATGAGTCTTCCAGAGAGTGCTGATGTTGGAAGTTCTTTTTCATATCATATCTTAGTTCATTTTCTGGGTAGTCAAATTAGGCTTCGATTCTCTGTATAAACACAAACAGACCATTTGCCTACACTTTTATATGCCCTTTATACCATTGTGTAGAACTCATTGGAGGTCACCACACAGGAACTGCTTTTTTTTTTTTAAGAGAAAGGAATATTATCAGAAAAATGTACCTCCATAGCCGATCATCTGACACCGTTTAGTTAAAACCAGTTAGTTTTATCCTATCAGGGAGTAATCCCCCTTTTCTTTCTTTCTTTTTTTCTTGTTTTTTTAATCATTAATCTACATGTACATGACGAATATTATGTTTACTAGGCTCTCCCCTATACCAGGTCCCCCTTATAAACCCCTTTACAGTCACTGTCCATCAGCATAGCAAAATGTTATAGAATCACTACTTGTCTTCTCTGGATTGTACAGCCCTCCCCTTTCTCCAACCCCCCCATGCATGCTAATCTTAATACCCCTGTTCTTCTTCCCCCGCTTATCCCTCCCTACCCAACCATCCTCCCCAGTCCCTTTCCCTTTGGTACCTGTTAGTCCGTTCCTTGGTTCTGTGCTTCTGTGGTAGTTTTGTTCCTTCAGTTTTTCCTTTGTTCTGATATTCCACAGATGAGTGAAATCATTTGGTATTTCTCTTTCTCCACTTGGCTTATTTCACTGAGCATAATACTCTCCAGCTCCATATATGTTGCTGCAAAAGGTAGGATTTGCCCTCTTCTTATTGATGAGTAGTATTCCATTGTGTATATGTACACATCGTCTTTATCCATTCATCTATCGATGGACATTTAGGTTGCTTCCAATTCTTGGCTATTGTAAATAGTGCTGCAATAAACATAGGGGTGCATCTGTCTTTCTCAAACTTGATTGCTGCGTTCTTAGGGTAAATTCCTAGGAGTGGAATTCCTGGGTCAAATGGTAGGTCTGTTTTGAGCATTTTGATGTACCTCCATACTGATTTCCACAATGGTTGAACTAATTTACATTCCCACCAGCAGTGTAGGAGGGTTCCCCTATCTCCACAGCCTCGCCAACATTTGTTGTTGTTTGTCTTTTGGATGGCAGCCATCCTTACTGGTGTGAGGTGATACCTCATTGTAGTTTTAATTTGCATTTCTCAGATAATTAGCGATGTGGAGCATCTTTTCATGTGTCTGTTGGCCATCTATATTTCTTTTTTGGAGAACTGTCTGTTCAGTTCCTCTGCCCATTTTTTAATTGGGTTATTTGATTTTTGTTTGTTGAGGTATGTGAGCTCTTTATATATTCTGGACATGAAGCCTTTATTGGATCTGTCATTTTCAAATATATTCTCCCATACTGTAGCGTTCCTATTTGTTCTATTGATGGTGTCTTTCGCTGTACAGAAGCTTTTCAGCTTAATATAGTCCAACTTGTTCATTTTTGCTGTTGTTTTCCTTGCCCGGGGAGATAATGTTCAAGAAGAGGTCACTCATGTTTATGTCTAAGAGGTTTTTGCCTATGTTTTTCTCCAAGAGTTTAATGGTTTCATGACTTACATTCATGTCTTTGATCTTTGAGTTTACTTTTGTATATGGGGTTAGACAATGGTCCAGTTTCATTCTCCTACATGTAGCTGTCCAGTTTTGCCAGAATCATCTGTTGAAGAGACTGTCATTTCGCCATTGTATGTCCATGGCTCTTTATCAAATATTAATTGACCATATATGTCTGGGTTAATGTCTGCATTCTCTAGTCTGTTCCATTGGTCTGTGGCTCTGTTCTTGTGCCTGTACCAAATTGTCTTGATTACTATGGCTTTATAGTAGAACTTGAAGTTGGGGAGTGAGATCCCCCCTACTTTATTCTTCTTTCTCAGGATTGCTTTGGCTATTCAGAGTCTTTGGTGTTTCCAAATGAATTTTTGAATTATTTGTTCCAGTTCATTGAAGACTGTTGCTAGTAGTTTCATAGGGATTGCATCAAATCTGTATATTGCTTTGGGTAGGATGGACATTTTAATGATATTAATTCTTCCTAGGCACGAGCATGGGATGAGTTTCCATCTTTTAGCATCCCCTTTAATTTCTCTTAAGAGTGACTTGTAGTTTTCAGAGTATAAGTCTTTCACTTCTTTGGTTAGGTTTATTCCTAGGTATTTTTTTTTTGATGCAGTTGTGAATGGAGTTGTTTTTCTGATTTCTCTGTCTGTTGGTTCATTGTTAGTGTATAGGAAAGCCACAGATTTCTCTGTGTTAATTTTGTATCCTGCAACTTTGCTGTATTTGGAAATCAGTTCTAGTAGTTATGGGGTGGAGTCTTTAGGGTTTTTTATGTACAGTATTATGTCATCTGCAAATAGTGACAGTTTAACTTCTTCTTTACCAACCTGGATTCCTTTCATTTTTTGGTTTTGTCTGATTGCTGTGGCTAGGACCTCCAGTACTATGTTAAATAACAGTGGGGAGAGTGGGCATCTCTGTCTTGTTCCCGATCTCAGAGGAAAAGCTTTCAGCTTCTAGCTGTTCAATATAATGTTGCCTGTGGGTTTATCATAAATGGCCTTTATTATGTTGAGGTCCTTGCCCTCTATTCCCATTTTGCTGAGAGTTTTTATCATGAATGGATGTTGAATTTTGTCAAATGCTTTTTCAGCATCTATGGAGATGATCATGTGGTTTTTGTCTTTCTTTTTGTTGATGTGGTGGATAATGTTGATGGACTTTCGAATGTTGTACCATCCTTGCATCCCTGGGATGAGTCCCACTTGGTCATGATGTACGATCCTTTTGATGTATTTTTGAATTTGGTTTGATAATATTTTGTTGAGAATTTTTGCATCTACGTTCATCAGGGATATTGGTCCGTAGTTTTCTTTTTTGGTGGGGTCATTGCCTGGTTTTGGTATTAGGGTGATGTTGGCTTCATAGAATGAGTTTGGGAGTATTCCCTCCTGTTCTATTTTTTGGAGAACTTTAAGGAGAATGGGTATTATGTCTTCCCTGTATGTCTGATAAAATTCCGAGGTGAATCCATCTGGACCGGGGGTTTTGTTCTTTGGTAGTTTTTTGATTACTGCTTCAATTTCGTTGCTGGTAATTGGTCTGTTTAGATTTTCTGTTTCTTTCTGGGTCAGTTTTGGAAGGTCATATTTTTCTAGGAAGTTGTCCATTTCTCCTAGGTTTCCCAGCTTGTTAGCATACAGGTTTGCATAGTACTCTCTAATAATTCTTTGTATTTCTGTGGGGTCCGTCGTGATTTTTCCTTTCTCATTTCTGATACTGTTGATTTGTGTTGACTCTCTCTTCCTCTTAATACGTCTGCTAGAGGCTTATCTATTTTGTTTATTTTCTCGAAGAAACAGCTCTTGGTTTCATTGATTTTTGCTATTGTTTTATTCTTCTCAATTTTGTTATTTCTTCTCTGATCTTTATTATGTCCCTCCTTCTGCTGAACTTAGGCCTCATTTGTTCTTCTTTTTCCAATTTTGATAATTGTGACATTAGACCATTCATTTGGGATTGTTCTTCCTTTTTTAAATATGCCTGGATTGCTGTATACTTTCCTCTTAAGACTGCTTTTGCTGTGTCCCACAGTAGTTGGGGCTTAGTGTTGTTGTTGTCATTTGTTTCCATATATTTCTGGATCTCCATTTTGATTTGGTCATTAATCCATTGATTATTTAGGAGCATGTTGTTAAGCCTCCATGTGTTTGTGAGTCTTTTTGCTTTCTTTGTACAGTTTATTTCTAGTTTTATGCCTTTGTGGTCTGAAAAGTTGGTTGGTAGGATTTCAATATTTTGGAATTACTGAGGCTCTTTTTGTGGCCTAGTATGTGGTCTATTCTGGAGAATGTTCCATGTGCACTTGAGAAGAATGTGTATCCTGTTGCTTTTGGATGTAGAGTTCTGTAGATGTCTATGAGGTCCATATGTTCTAGTATGTTGTTCAGTGCCTCTGTGTCCTTACTTATTTTCTGTCTGGTGGATCTGTCCTTTGGAGTGAGTGGTGTGTTGATGTCTCCTAGAAAATGCATTGCATTCTATTTCCTCCTTTAGTTCTGTTAGTATTTGTTTCAGGTATGTTGTTGCTCCTGTATTGGGTGCATATATATTTAGAATGGTTATATCCTCTTGTTGGACTGAGCCCTTTATCATTATGTAATGTCCTTCTTTGTCTTTTGTTACTTTCTTTATTTTGAAGTCTGTTTTGTCTGATACCAGAATTGCAACACCTGCTTTCTTCTCTCTGTTGTTTGCATGAAATATCTTTTTCCATCCCTTGACTTTAAGTCTGTGCATGTCTTTGGGTTTGAGGTAGTCTCTTGTAAGCAGCATATGAATGTATCTTGTTTTTTTATCCATTCTATTACTCTGTGTCTTTTGATTGGTGCACTCAGTCCATTTACATTTAGGGTGATTATTGTGAGGTATGAACTTATTGCCATTGCAGGCTTTAGTTTGTGGTTACCAGAGGTTCAGGGTTAGCTTCTTTACTATCTTACTGTCTCACTTAACTCGCTTGTTGAGCTTTTATAAACGTGTTCTGATGATTCTTTATTTCTCTCCCATCTTATTCCTCCTCCTCCCTTCTTCATATGTTGGGTGTTTTGTTCTGTGCTCTTTTTAGGAGTCCCCCCATCTAGAGCAGTCCCTGTAGGATGCCCTGTAGATGTGGTTTGTGGAAGGCAAATTCCCTCAACTTTTGCTTGTCAGGGAATTCTTTAATCCCTCCTTCATATTTAAATGATAATCGTGCTGGATTGAGTAGTCTTGGTTCGAGGCCCTTCTGTTTCATTGCATTAAGTATATCATGCTCTTCTCTGCTGGCCTGTAGGGTTTCTGTTGAGAGGTCTGATGATAGCCTGATGGGTTTTCCTTTTTAGGTAACCTTTTTTTTCTCTCTGGCTGCCTTTAATACTTTGTCCTTGTCTTTGATCTTTGCCATTTTAATTATTATGTGTCTTGGTGTTGCCCTCCTTGGATCCCTTGTCATGGTAGTTCTGTGTACCTCTGTGGTCTGAGAGGCCATTTCTTCCCCTTGTTTGGGGAACTTTTCAGCAATTATTTCTTCAAATACACTTTCTATCCCTTTTTCTCTCTCTTCTTCTGGTACCCCTATAATGCGGATATTGTTCCATTTCAATTGGTCACTCAGCTCTCTTAGAATTCTTTCATTCCTGGAGATCCTTTTATCTCTCTCTGCAGCAGTTTCTCTGCGTTCCTGTTCTCTGTTTTCTAGTCCATTAATGGTCTCTTGCATCTCATCCATTCTGTTTTGAAGTTCTTTCAGAGCTTGTTTTATTTCTGTATTCTCCCTCCTTAGTTCTTGCATATTTCTCTGCAAGTCCATCAACATGGTTATGACTTTTGTTTTGAATTCTTTTTCAGGAAGACTCGTTAAATCTATCTCCCCAGGTTCCTTCTCAGGGGAAGATGTAGCAGATGCCAAAGCTGTCTGGGTTAGTCTTCTCTGGATCATATTTTTTTGCCTTTGCATGTTGACAGGTGCTATTGACTGTCAGCTGGGAGGGCCAAACTTTTCACTTGCTCCTGGCCTTTCTTTACTGGGACAACTGTGACACTTAGTGGCTTGTGTTGGGTAATTGCATGTAGACTGGGTCTTTGTGTCTTGCCTGGCCGATATGGAGGGAGCTCCTTTCTGAGGGTGGGGCCTGCCTTAGGCTCCTTCTCTGCTTTCACAGCGCCCGGAGGGGTAATGGACCAGGGGGCTGTTTGGCTGTTTACCTCCGTGAGGGGTCTCAGAGCTGTTGCCCAGGGAGTTAGTGCAGCCAGTTTTCCCTGTAATTTCCAGCCACTGGGCTGTGACCTCAGTTGTTTCCGTCCAGCAGTGGGGTCCGTGTCACTTTAAGACTTCCAAATAGCACCCGCTTTTCTTTGTCACAGGGGCATTAGCTTTGGAACTCGCTCAGAGGTTTTGCTGCCCTGTTTCCCTAGTTTCCAGCCCTCCACACATGCACTGTGTCTGTGCTCTGGTGCGGGTGGCTGGGGCTGGGTGTTTAGCAGTCCTGGACTCCCTCTCCCTCTCACCGGGAGGTGGGGGGAGGCGTTCTCAGGTCCCGCCAGGCCGGGGGTTGTATCTTACCCCTTTCATCAGGTTCTGGGCTCTCGCACTTGTGGATGTAGTCTGGCTGTTGTCCTGTGTCTTCTGGTCTCTCTTTTAGGATTAGTTGTATTTGTTGTATTTTCAAAAATATATATGTTTTTGGGAGGAGATTCCCACTGTCCTACTCACGCCGCCATGTTGGCTTCACCCCCCTCTCCATATGAATTTTTGAACTATTTGTTCTAGTCGTTGAAGAATGTTATTGGTAATTTGATAGGGATTCCATCAAATCTGTATATTGTTTTGGGCAGGATGGCCATTTTGACGATATTAATTCTTCCTAGCCAAGAGCATGGGATGAGTTTCCATTTGTTAGTGTTCTCTTTTTAATTTCTCTTAAGAGTGTCTTGTAGTTTTCAGGGTACAGGTCTTTCACTTCCTCTTTAAGGTTTATTCGTAAGTATTTTATTCTTTCTGATGCTGTTGTGAATGGAATTGATTTTCCTGATTTCTCTTTCTATTAGTTCATTGTTAGTGTATAGGAAAGCCACAGATTTCTGTGTGTTAATTTTGTATCCTGCAACTTTGATGTATTCTGATATCAGTTCTAGTAGTTTTGGAGGAGAGTCTTTAGGGTTTTTTATGTACAGTATCATGTCATCTGCAAATAGTGACAGTTTAATTTCTTCTTTACCAACCTGGATTCCTTGTATTTCTTTGTTTTGTCTAATTGCTGTGGCTGGGACCTCCAGTACTATGTTGAATAACAGTGGGGAGAGTGGGCTTCCCTGTCTTGTTCCTGATCATAGAGGAAAAGCTTTCAGCTTCTCACTGTTCAGTATAATGTTGGCTGTGGGTTTATCATATATGGCCTTTATTATGTTGAGGTTCTTGCCCTCTGTACATATTTTGCTGAGAGTTTTTATCATGATGGATGTTGAATTTTGTCAAATGCTTTTTCAACATCTATGGAGATGATCATGTGGTTTTTGTCTTTCTTTTTATTGATGTGGTGGATGATGTTGATGGATTTTCGAATGCTGTACCATCCTTGCATCCCTGGGATGAATCTCACTTGGTCATGGTGTATGATCCTTTTTATGTTTTTTTTAATTCAGTTTGCTAATATTTTGTTGAGTATTTTTGCATCTACATTCATCAGGGATATTGGTCTGTAGTTTTCTGTTTTGGTGGCGTCTTTGCCTGGTTTAGGTATTAGGGTAGTGTTGGCTTCATAGAATGAGTTTTGGAGTATTCCCTCCTCTTCCATTTTTTGGAAAACTTTAAGGAGAATGGGTATTATATCTTCTCTGTATGTCTGATAAAATTCCACGGTAAATCCATCTGGCCCAGGGGATTTTTTCTTGGGTAGTTTTTTGATTACTGCTTCAATTCTTTTGCTGGTAATTGGTTTGTTTAGATTTTCTGTTTCTTCCTTGGTCAGTCTTGGAAGGTTGTATTTTTCTAGGAAGCTGTCCATTTCTCCTAGGTTTCTCAGCTTGTTAGCATATAGGTTTTCATAGTATTCTCTAATAATTCTTTGTATTTCTGTTGGGTCCATTGTGAGTTTCCTTTCTTGTTTCTGATTTTGTTGATGTGTGCTGATTCTCTTTTTCTCTTAATAAGTCTGGCTAAAGGCTTATCTATTTTGTTTATTTTCTCAAAGAACCAGCTCTCGGTTTCATTGGTTTTTTCTATTGTTTTATTCTTCTCAATTTTATTTCTTCTCTGATCTTTATTATGTCCCTCCTGCTGACTTTAGGCTTCATTTGTTGTTCTTTTTCCAATTTTGATAATTGTGACGTTAGACTATTCATTTGGGTTTGTTCTTCCTTCTTTAAATATACCTGGATTGCTATATACTTTCCTCTTAAGACTGCTTTTGCTGCGTCCCACAGAAGTTGGGGCTTTGTGTTGTTGTTATTTATTTCCATATATTGCTGGATCTCCATTTTAATTTGGTCATTGATCCATTGATTATTTAGGAGCATGTTGTTAAGCCTCCATGTGTTTGTGTACCTTTTTGCTTTCTTTGTACAATTTATTTCTAGTTTTATACCTTTGTGGTCTTAAAAGTTCGTTAGTAGAATTTCAATCTTTTTTAATTTACTGAGGCTCTTTTTGTGGCCTAGTATGTGGTGTATTCTGGAGAATGTTCCATGTGCACTTGAGAAAAATGTGTATCCTGTTGCTTTTGAGTGTAGAGTTCTATAGATGTATATTAAGTCCATCTGTTCTAGTGTGTTTTTCAGTGCCTCTGTGTCCTTACTTATTGTCTGTCTGGTGGATCTGTCCTTTGGAGTGAATGGTGTGTTGAAGTCTCCTAAAATGAATGCATTGCATTCTATCTCCTCCTTTAGTTCTGCTAGTATTTGTTTCACAAATGCTGGTGCTCCTGTGTTGGATGCATATATATATTTATAATGGTTATATCCTCTTGTTGGACTGAGCCCTTTATCATTATATAATGTCCTTCTTTATCTCTTGTTAGTTTCATTGTTTTGAAGTCTTTTTTGTTTGATACTAGTACTGCAATACCTGCTTTTTTCTCCATATTGTTTGCATGAAATTTCTTTTTTCATCCCTTGACTTTTAGTCTGTGCATGTCTTTGGGTTTGAGGTGGGTATCTTGTAGGCAGCATATAGATGGGTCTTGTTTTTTTATCCATTCTATTACTCTGTGTCTTTTGATTGGTGCATTCAGTCCATTTACATTTAGGGTGATTATCGATAGGTATGAACTTATTGCCATTTCAGGCTTTAGATTTGTGGTTACCAAAGGTTCCAGATTACTTTTCTTACTATCTAAGAGTCTAACTTAACTCACTTAGTATGCTGTTACAAACACAATCTAAAGATTCTTTTCTATTTCTCCTCCTTTTTCTTCCTCCTTGTTTCTTTTTATATTAGGTATAAAATTCTGTACTTTTTGTCTATCCCTTGATTGACTTTGGGGATAGTTAATTTAATTTTGCATTTGCTCTACTTTCTTTACTGTGGTTTTATTACCTCTGGTGACAGCTTTTCAACCTTAGGAACACTGCCATCTATAGCAGTCCCTCCAAAATAGACTGTAGAGATGGTTTGTGGGAGGTAAATCCTCTCAGCTTTTGCTTATCTGGAAATTGCTTAATCCCTCCTTCAAATTTAAATGATAATCTTGCCAGATAAAGTAATCTTGGTTTCAGGCCCTTCTGCTTCATGGCATTAAATACATCATGCCACTCCCTTCTGGCCTGTAAGGTTTCTGCTGAGAAATATGATGTTAGCCTGATGGGCTTTCCTTTGTATGTGATCTTATTTCTGTCTCTGGCTGCTTTTTATAGTCTGTCCTTATCCTTGATCTTTCCCATTTTAATTACTATGTGTCTTGGTGTTGTCTTCCTTTGTTCCCCTGTGTTGGGAGATCTGTGGATCTCCATGGCCTGAGGGACTATCTCCTTCCCCAGACTGGGGAAGTTTTCAGCAAGTACCTCCTCAAAGACATTTTCTATCCCTTTCTCTCTCTCTTCTTCTTCTGGTATCCTTATAATGTGAATATTGTTCCACTTGGATTGGTCACACAGTTCTCTCAATATTATTTCATTCTTATAGATCAATTTTTCTCTCTGTGCCTCAGCTTCTTTGTATTCCTCTTCTCTAGTTTCTATTTCATTTATCATCTCCTCCATTGTATCCAACCTGCTTTTAATACCCTCCATCGTGCTCTTCAACAACTGGATCTCCAACCTAAATTCATTCCTGAGTTCTTGGATATCTTTCCGTACCTCCATTAGAATGTTGATGATTTTTATTTTGAACTCCCTTTCAGGGAGAGTCACGAGGTCCATATTATTTAAATCTTTCTCAGGAGTTGTATTAATAATTTTACTCTGGACGAGGTTCCTTTGGCATTTCATGTTTGTATATGGTGCCCTCTAGTGTCCAGAAGCTGTAGTCTCTGGAGCTGCTCAGCCCCTGAAGCAATGCCGAGGATCGCAGTGGAGCGGTATTTGTGCCTGGGGGGAGGAAAGAGCTGTTTTCCACCTCACCTCCCGACTGCTGTGCCAGTCTCCACTGCCTGAGCCAGTAGGCCGGGCACACAGGTATAAGCTTTTTTCCCAGAACAGCCGGATATTGATCCCTGCTGTCCAGAAGCAGCTGGAATCCCAGTCTCCCCAGGAAGTCTGCCTGTATTAACTTTCCAACCCGGTAGTCATGCGAATCTCATGAAAGCACCATAAAATGTAGGTTTGTGCTCCCAGCGCAGATCTCCAGAACTAGGTATTCAACAGTCCCAAGCCTTGCACTCCCTCCCTGCTCCATTTGTCTTCCTCCCACCAGTGAGCTGGGGTGGGGGAGGGGTTCGGGTCCTGTGGAGCCACAGCTCTGGTACACCCCCGTTCAGTGAGGCCTGCTCTTTTCTCCAGGTGTGTGCAGTCTGATGCCGTCCTCTTTCCTGTTGCTCTCTCAGGATTAGTTGTGCCAACTATATTTTCTAATTCTATCCAGTTTTAGGAGGAAGCCTCATTCTCTCCTCTCACGCCACCATCTTTAATCCGTCTCTCCAGTTTAAGTTTCTTAACATGCATATGAAACCCTCCATGACTTAGTCAAGTATCTCATATATGCTTCTATTTCCTGACTCGAAGCTTCAGTAACACTCAACTGCTTTTATTGCTCCCTGTCTATGCACCCAGCCTCCCCTACACAAACACCTAGTATTTTGTACTTTGGTGCTTCATTATATTGTTTCCTCTTCTATCCACTCCATGACTTTACTCCTCTCCCTTGGAACTCTTACTCCTCACTCAGGACTGAGTTTTGCATTCACTTCCTCCAGAAAGTCCTTTCTGACCTTTTCCTGATGGACTTGATGTGCTTCTGGCACATATCAGTGACCTGCTTATGTTGTCTTCCTTACATGCTGGAAACTCCTTAATGACCAGGGCATTCCTATCTCACCAGTATTTTTCTAGTGCTCTGCAGAATCTAACAGGTCAGTAAATGTTTGAACATTAGGCAGCAAAGAGGGTAAATAAACATGATGAAGAACAGACAGACAAAACTAGTAAATTATGGAATCCAGCCATTAACTCTCTGCCATATTCTTTACAGCCATTGCCTTAATGAGTGTGGATCCTCACTTCTCATTTCTAGGCAGGTGGTTTTCAGTTGCAGAAAAAGCTTTAACTATCTCCTGCATGTAGTTGGGTGTGGACATCCTACACTTGAATGTTGAATTTTCACTTCCCTGCAATGGCATCACCATTCTTACATCTTGGCACATTACTCTGGCTTTTCCATGTTATTATCCATTCTTCCAGCAATATGATCAATTAAAAATCCCACATAATATTCTTTTCTTGCAGCATTTTTTTCTGAAATTATTCCTTCCTTTTAAATTCCCTCTTTAAATCCTTACAGTCTTATTCTCTAGACAGGCATACCTTGGAGGTATTGCCAGTCTGGTTCCAGATCATTGCAGTAGTGAGAATGTTGCAATGAAGTGGATCAAAAATTTTTGGCTTTCCAGCACATATAAAAGTTAGTTTTACACTATATTGTAGTCCATTAAGTCTGCAATGGCATTAAGTCTAAAAGAAAAGTACATATCTAAATGAATAAATACTGTATTGCTGAAAAATGCTATCATCTGAGATTTCATTGAGTCATAATCACTGATTACAGATCACCATAACATATGTAATAATCATGAAAAAGTTTGAAAGACTGTGAGAATTGCCAAAATGTGACATAGACACCAAGTGAGCAAATGCTTTTGGAAAAATGGTGCCTGTAGATTTGCTTGACACAACTTCGTCACAAATTTACAATTTGTCAGAAAAAACATGATTTATTTATGAGGTATGTAAAGCAATAAGAGATGTGCCTGTAATAGTATACTACTAGATCTCCATCCTTCCTTTCTCTTCTTTTCAATAAGTCTTATCTAGGTCTTATTTCTTCTCCAATAAATAAACTTTTTTTCCCTCAGACAGGATGGTCTTTCACTAAACTGTCTGAAATTATCTTTACTAAACTGTCCTTCACTAAATAATGGCTGTTGTATATTTCTATTTTATTTTCCTCTTTGCCCTCTCTCTCCTTTCTCTTTTATTCTTTGTTCAGCTGTCAGGAACTCATACTTGAATTTTATACACTGTAAAAGTAACTTGAGGGAAAATAATCATTAATGAATTAATGGAAAAAAGGTACCATATTCTTGTTTTTCTCTTGGGGTCAGTATCCCTTGGTTCTCTGATCTACATCATATTCATTCATATTCTTCTGCCTCTGCTTCTATGATGATACTTTAGGACATCACAATACTGACTAATTAACAAAAAAGTTAATGTGTGCTTCATTACACTTAATCTAAAGGGTTATATAACTGAGTGGGACATATACAAGGACTGCCATTAAAGAAGTTGAAACAAATTTTAGAAAGCCATAGAAAATAGTGTCTTGAAATATTTAAAGTTCAGAATAATTGTGATTTTTTTTGTATAATAAACCATAATTACCCCAATTGTGCTTTTTTAACATATTAATGTTCAATATTATGGAAAAAGGTTTTGACCTGACTTCTGTAGACAGATTTATTATAAATCTTTTGGGATGATTTAATGTCCACCAAGTTAAGAATGAAATTAACTGGTATAGCTTCACAAGAGACAGAAAATTCATATTTGAAAGTATTAAAACTGAAAGAGCTTTAGTTAAATTCAAGACAAAGCCAGCATTCCCAAATCGAAGTCCACTCTGCTAGTTATTACGTTTTGACGGGGCGTTCTCTGTGGTTACTCTGTCTAAGTGAGAAGACTCTAAAACTAGAAAGACTATTTGTTTTTTAATAGCTAGTTGGCCGGACCACCAATTGCTTTATGATACTGTGGCTCTGAATACGGTGCAGAGTATTAGATTAGTGCCTTTTGCTTTGACCAGCAAGAGCAGGAGAGTTAACGAATAAAAAGCAGGACCCCTGTTTTCCCTATTGCAGAATTCTTCGTTCCCTGAACCATAGGAAGGATTTGTTTGAATAGTGCTGTGCAAAATGGATTCAGGCTTATAGATCCTATCACCTTTTATCACTCTGGTAAGGGAGAGTTCAATTTAATAAGACATGGTATTAACTGTATTTGCTTTGTTTAGGACTTTTATATAGATTAGCAACCTTGGACTCTTTGGTTTTCTTTTCTTTAATTTTTTTTTTACTGATGATAGTGTGATTAGCATTAAAAGGAGGTAATGGTGGCAGGAATGGAGGAAATTTTGAAGGTGCAGCTTTGATAAATATCAGGAACTGGGGACTCACAGGAAGACACTGTGTCCCACATCCTTTGTTCGGGAATCTCTGTGATTAGGATCTGTCAGGGAAGTCTCAGTGGTTTTTAGTTTCTGTCTAATGGAAAATAAGCAAAAAAGACCTCTCTTTGGTTACCCGCTGCTGCTAAGTTGTCTGTCAGCTGATCTGCAGTCTCACAAGCAGAAACTGAATGAAGACAAAAGCAATTTTCCAGTTGGGATTCTGAGCCCCCATCCCCAGTTGTAACAACTACCACTTCTCCCTTCCAAACTGGGCAATTTCAATCTCTGTTTAGTATTTAATTTCCTTTCAACAAACATTTATTGAGTCCCAGGCATTGTATTCGGTGTTGAAGAGGGATAGGAGATGAATATAAAACCTGGCCTCTGCCTGAGCTTTCATCACCTTGAAAATGCAATTGTATCTCAGAGCGATGTATTTGTTTAGTTATCTAGATTAGAAAGTAGCCAAAGAAAGTACACCCGGAGGCCTAAGGAAAGACTAAAACAGCAAATCATGGGACACAGTGTCAGGTGATAGTGTAAGGTAGGTAGATAGGGTCCTGAACAACACTTGGATACCAGAGAACTGTAGTGAAGATACTATTATGTGGATGTGGAGCCTCCCAGATGATTTTAATGCTTCATGTCACTTGGAGTTAAAACACACATACACACCCACACCTGCCGACACACACACACAGACTGCTTCTCTCTGCAATCAGACATACATGCACAAAAGGTATCCAAATGACTTGACTGGCATCTGTCATTTAATAATTAGCAACTTCAGAATATCTTTTCTTGTTAAATTTAGATAAATTGTGAATATTGCAATTGAAATGAATTGAGCTTGTTTTATTCTTTTGTCTAGTGATGATGATGATTTGCGTAAATCCTCCTTTTCTCCTAAAGAGATTTCCAGTGCATTTAGAAATTTACACAGTGCTCATGTGTAAGTTATAGAACGCACGACTATTACCATCTTTATTTTAGAGATAAAGAAACTGAGGCATTGAACTGTGTAATGACTTCAAGAAGCCAGGAAACCAGCAGTAGAATTCCTAAAAATACATTGGAGGCAGAAATAGATTGTTCAGACGACACTCTTGCTTACTGTTATTTTTTTATCTTAACCAGCTTATTTGCTTTCAGGCCAGATTTTAATATGCTCAAGAAATCACAAGAGTAAGAGACTGCACTGGGCCACGGAGGGAAAGGGACAGACCCTCCCCCCTTTGTTTGAGAGAGCTGATTTGATAAGGAAATTTGGGAGTAAGAAATTTTTTTAATATAAACTGGTATATATTGCTTTTTTTTTTCTTATGGACTATACCAAAAATAAACTGTTCTGAGGAAGCAAACCTTCTAAATGGCAGAATGATGGCCATGATCTTTGCTTTCACTGCTATAAGACAGCATAAAATAGTCACCCCTGGCCACTAAGCCCAACTTTTCTCTTCTGATGAATTGGAGTCTGGAGAGTTTAAATTTAGCATTTTTATGTGCTTTAATTTTAAAAGACACATGGTCTTAAACACAGCTATATTTTCCAAACTAAAACAGTTTGGTAAATTTTATGAATTGTTTACAATTTTCCCTTTCATACTTCCAAACAGTTTGCAAATAGCTAAGAAATTCACTGTGACAGTTTAAGTAGCCTGCTGTTGATGCAATGTATCACATGTTTTGACAGAAACTGGAGCTTTTTCCAACACATAAATTGCTATTGTGTTTCAGCACAACTCAAGTTTCAACCACCTGTGTTAGAAACAAATGCAAGATATTTTCTTGGCAACTGCTACTGCTTTTCACTTTTAAGAGGAAGGTCTCTGCAGGTTTTACCAGAAGATGAAAGGAGTGGTTATGTCACACATACACACACTTACACACACACGCACACACACACATATTTTTAGGCCTATGAAGGACTTGAAAAAATATCCTGTCAGTCCCCCTGTTTCCAAGCAGTATTATACCCACTCCTGCTAGACATTAATTTGCATGGCATGGCATTAGCCATTTCATCAGTAGAGCTTCATGTCTTGGATTATGTATTCTTTGTAAAGATATACTTTTGAACTCTAGATAGCCATATTTAAATGAGATAAAATAAAGTTTAATGGAAAAAAAGGATCTGGAATTAGAAGGACTAGTTTCATATCCCACCTTCATTTCTCATCCTGTGTACAATTTGTAATAATTTTTTAAATCATTCGAACCTCACTTTCCTCATGTGCAAAAGAGGGATAATAACTTCCTCAATTATTGTAAGTATTAATGATGTAACCTAGATAATGTTTCTATTGCATATAGACACTGTTATGGATATTTTATTTTATTTCATCTTCATTTAAAAAGTATATGAAAGTATCTGTATTTCATAATCTGAAGTTAAGAGTGGTGATTTGACTCCTCCAAGTTCCTCTGTTAAGTATAAAATAATAACCAGGATGGCCAAATATGTAACCTCTTATGGTATCAAAGCAAATAAACTTTGGAGTCTTCACATGTGTTCCAACATTTCAAATCCATCCCTCAGTCACCTATGGAGTAGATATGGTGACCTTATTCATGGTTCATACACTACACATAAAGGAAGTAAATAAAAATAGAACCAAGATTCCCACCTTAACAAATAGCTCAACATTATCAGACAGAAATCATGGCAAGTATTAATTGATTTTAAACTTTGATTAATATTTTCACGATTATGTATTAATTGCTAGTCTTTTCAGCTAGACTTAAAACTCCAGGAAACAGGGAACACGTATATTTGCTGTCTTGGCCAGTGCCTGGCACATATGAATACTATTAATTGAGTAATAATTTGTAACAGTGGCATAAAATTCCACTTTTTTTCAGTATCCTCTTGTTTCTATTACTGGAACTTTTTTTATAATTTGCCTTTTATTTTTTTTCATAAATTTTCATTGTTAAGGAAAATTTAGAAAATACAGAGAAGACAAAAGAAAACAAAAACAATCACCCACCATGTCATAGTTTGCTTTTTTGCTTTTCTAAAGAGTTGAAAATCAGTTTTAGATGGACTTCTTAAATTGTACAAATTTCCCTGGGGATTTTTTTTGGTCTAACCACAGGGTTCCTCCCCTTAAAAAGATAAAGCTTCATAATGGCGCTATCTGCTTTCGAGTTTCAGCCAGATGTCCCAGAGAAAGGTGGCAAAAAACCGTCCATATTTTTTCATTTTTGTTGTTGTTTTGGTGAGGTTTGTTTAGAGAGGTACTCCCCTCAGGCATCTTACAATCAATTTTTCACTCTGCCTATTGATTTTCCCAAAGTGAAGGACGTGTATTTTTTTATTAATATATATCATAATACCACTATTCTGATCAGATTAATTTTGAGATATCTTTCCACTATCTGAGAACTTCATGCAATTTCTTTTAAGAATGCCACATAGGTAGCTAATATTTTAGTTCTGAACACTTTAAGGTTTTACTGAAAATATATTTCATTTTTGCTTTTATACATGGAACACAAATTTGTTTTAATATTATTTAACCATCACCTTTACCTTCAAAGCTCCATAATGGTGTATGTGTGTGTGTGTGTGTGTGTGTGTGTGTGTGTGTGTGTGTGTGTGTGTGTGTATGTGTGTGAACATGTATATATATATTTTTTGGCCTGGAGACTTGAGATGTTTAAAATCTTGTTAATTAAAAAAAAATACCATGATGTATTTAAGGGTGAATTTATGTTAAATAATTTTGCCTTGTTTTCTGTACTTATTTTTTTAAGCATATGCTTTTTTTCAATTATGTTTTTAATTATATCTTTTGATTCACTTCAGTTATTCTCAGCACATCTAAACATCTTTTTATAATTTGATTTTTAGAAAATAAGGTGGTATAAGGATACAATTAAAAAATAGAACTGAAGGGCTTACATTAAGAATCAGCAGTTTCTTGCCCTTCACCCCTCTCCATGCCTTTCTCTAAGGAGTTCTACTCTTCATTTAATCTTTTTGCTATAAATTTTGTTACTTATTTTTATATGTGAAAGTAATATTTTATATTGCTATTTATTAAAGTAACCATTTTAAATATGACCTATTGACTAGTTGAGTTTTAAGCTATTACCACCCTTCTCTTCTGTCTTCAAAAAATGATTTTGTTACAACTTTTAGTTAATAGTTAGTACTTACATTATTATGATTTTATAAGTATGAGCTTTACTGAGCCAAAGAATACACTATTAGTTCAATTGTATACCACCTTTTATTTGTCCTGGAGTTGTTAATTGCTTTTTGTTTTGCTTAGTTTTCAATGTGCCTATCAGTAATCCTTTAAGAAATGCTCCAGCATATTTGGGAGGTGTCTAGTAATAATTTTCTCCAGACACTCAAAGATATCAGATAGTATATAGTGCCATTTGGTATTCTTCCTGGAAACTGCCTTCTCCCAACTCTGTAACTCCATGCTCTAATATGGACTGTTGTTTTCTAGGCCTGTTGCACAGAGTCTGCCCTGGAACTTCTTAGTAAATCTTCTACATTGATCACCGAGTTTCCTATATACCATGTCTATACTTCTCTCCATTTCATTTACTTTGCTGAAATACATACTCTAGTAACCTCCCAAGAAGGGGAAATCAATAGTAAACTTTTGAATTATTTGATGTCAAAAATATCTTTATTCTACCCTCCCACTTGACTGGTAGTTTGGGTGAGAATAGAATACTAGGTAAAGTTCATTTTCTCTGAGAAATTGGAAGGCATCATTCCCATCTTTCAGCATCCAATGTGGTAGACGAAAATTTAAAATGTTGTAATGGATCCCTTTCCTTTGTGTGTGTTCTGGTAATTGTTCTGGCATTACATTTGGGAAGCTTTTAGAGTTTCCTTTTATGTCTGTTGTTCTGAAATTTTCATTTGAGTCATTAGCCTAGTCACTCTGAGGAATTTTCATGTGCATAATTAATTTTTCTCTAATTTTTCAGTCCTTTATTTAGGAGGTGTTATGGGGATGAAATTTCATAACTGTTGGATTTTAGGGCTTCCAGACTGATCCTTGAAGATTAACATCGTTGATCTTGCCTTTTCCATGTTCTTTTCTGAGAGAGTTACTTGCCTTTATGTAGTACTACTTCTGATGTTTAATTTCAATTATATTTTAAAGGGCTTGTCAATATCTTTATTTTCCTGATAGTAGCTATGTTTATCTGGTTTTTATTTTTTGACACTATGTCTTCTCTTGATTCTGTATTATATAAATATTATATATATATATAATCTTTCATCTGTTTACTTTTTTGGTGTAGTTTGTTTTGAAATCCTTTGGCTTCTCCTCTTTACATTGAAAATATTTTTTAAGTAACAACTGATCATCATCTGCCCATTCATATTCCAGAGGCATCAAAAACCTCATTGTAATCTGAGTGTCTTGCTGAGAACAGGCTTGCTAGTTGTCAGATTACTTATCTCCATAGTTGGCACATTACTTATTCCTTATCTCTATAGGGACAGAGCCTGCTTTTTAGTTGAGGGATCACAAAATGTCACAGAGGACTTCTTTCCTTGGGCTGTAGAGTTACACCCAAGAAGCTCTCTTTTCCAGCTTCTTGAGGCAGAAGGCAGAGAGAAGATCCTTATATCTTGCTTTTAAGTGGGAGGAAAAGGTTTTCAAGAGTGTGCAGGATGTAGACTTCATTGCATCTCATCTTCACTCTCACATGCTCTCCTGACCCTGTCACAAAGTCTAGAGCCTTTCAGAGACCAGACAACTGTTGTCCTACTAGTACAGTGGCATATGAGGAATTATCCTCTAGCTATAGACTTGGAGAAGGGGACCTGAGATGTTCCAACCACGTATAAAGTCCTCCAACTAATCTGTCCTTTCAGTCCTTGCCTGCCTCCACTCCCATAGTGCTCATGCCACCAACAGCTAAGCCTCTTCAAGGCTTTAGGGCAAATTGCTGCATTGATTCACAGTTTACTTACAGACACCTGGATTGTTACTTACTTTACATAGCAAATTAGTTATCCTACTTCCTTCTGTTTACTGTTCTCCAAATATTTATTGATTTTTTTGTTTATATTATCTCGTCTTTTGTGTTATTTTTCTTTATGGGTGAATTTAACAACTTATTTTTTGCAGTGTCATTTCTGCATTTTACTACCAATGCAAAGTGTAACAGTGTCAGCCATCTCTTTTCTACTCATCCTGTTCTCTTTTCAAGATCCTATGTTCCATTTTCATGAAAGTCATGTTTTCATACATCCTGTACAGATTTCCAAAACATTTCAAAAATGTCTTTGGCTCTTAGTTTTCACAGGTGATCTTTCATTTTGACTCACTTGTGTGATACTTATCATGCTCACTTTCTCTCTTTTTCTATTTTATTTTGCTATATTAATGTACAACTACACGAATAACATTATGGTTACTAGACTCTCCCTATTATTAAGTCCCAAGCACATACCCCATTACAGTCACTGTCGTTCAGCATAGTAAGATGCTATAGAATAACTACTTGTCTTCTCTGTGTTATACTGCCCTCCCCGTGACCCCACACTACATTATACATGCTAATCGTAATGTCCCTTTTTCCTCCTTATCCTGCCCTTCCCACCCATCCTCCCCAGTCCCTTTTCCTTTCATAACTGTTAGTACATTCTTGGGTTCTGTGAGACTGCTGCTGTTTTGTTCCTTCAGTTTTTTCTTTGTTCTTATACTACACAGATGAGTGAAATCATTTGTTACTTTTCTTTCCCCGCCTGGCTTATTTCACTGAGCATAATACCCTCTAGCTCCATCCATGTTGTTGCAAATGGTAGGATTGGTTTTCTTCTTATGGCTGAATAATATTCCATTGTGTATATGTACCACATCTTTATCCATTCATCTACTGATGGACACTTAGGTTGCTTCCATTTCTTGACTGTTGTAAATAGTGCTGCAATAAACATAGGGGTGAATATGTCTTTTCCAAACTGGGCTGCTTCATTCTTAGGGTAAATTCCTAGGAGTGAAATTTCTGGGCCAAATGGTATTTCTGTTTTGAGTTTTTTGAGGAACCTCCATACTGCTTTCCACAATGTTTGAACTAATTTACATTCCCACCAGAATTGTAGGGGGGTTCCTCTTTCTCCACATCCTCGACAACATTTGTGGTTCTTTTTCTTTTGGATGTTGGCCATCCTAACTGGTGTGAGGTGATATCTCATTGTAGTTTTAATTTGTATTTCTCTGATGATTAGTGGAGCATCTTTTCATGTGCCTGTTGGCCATATGTATTTCTTCCTTGGAGAAGTGTCTGATCAGCTCCTCTGCCCATTTTTTAATTGGATTATTTGCATTTTGTTTGTTGAGGTGCATGAACTCTTTATATAATTTGGATGTCAACCTCTTAAGATACATCATTTATCCATATATTCTCCAATACTGTAGGATATCTTTTTGTTCTACTGATGGTGTCCTTTTCTGTACAGAAGCTTCTAAGTTTGATATTGTCCCACTTGTTCATTTTTCCTTTTGTGTCCCTTGCCCAGGGAGATATGTTCATGAAGAATTTGCTCATCTTTATGTCCAAGAGATTTTTGCCTATGTTTTTCTCTAAGAGTTTTATGGTTTCATGACTTAACATTCTAGCCTTTGATCCATTTTTAGTTTACTTTTGTGTATGGGGTTAGACAGTAATCCAGTTTCATTCTCTTGCATGTATCTGTCCAGTTTTGCCAACACCAGCTATTGAAGAGGCTATCATTTCCCATTGTATGTCCATGGCTCCTTTATCATATATTTATTGATCATATATGGTTGGGTTTATATCTGGGCTCTCTAATCTGTTCCATTGGTCTATGGGTCTCTTCTTGTGCTAGTACCAAATTGTCTTGATTATGGTTGCCTTGTAGAGCTTGAAGTTGGGGAGCATAATCCCCCCAGTTTTGTTCTTCCTTCTCGGGATTCCATTGGCTATTTGGGGTCTTTTGTCATTTCATATGAATTTTAGAACTATTTGCTCTAGTTCATTGACAAACGCTGTTGGTATTTTGATAAGAATTGCATTGAATCTGTAGATTGCTTAAGCCAGGATAGCCATTTTGAAAATATTAATTCTTCCTAGCCAAGAGCATGAGATGAATTTCCATTTATTAGTGTCCTCTTTAATTTCTTTTAGGAGCTCCTGTAGTTTTCAGGGTATAGGTGTTTCACTTTCTTGGTTAGGTTTATTCCTAGGTATTTTATTCTTTTTGATGCAATTGTGAATGGAATTGTTTTCCTGATTTCCCTTCCTGCTAGTTCATTATTAGTGTATAGGAAAGCAACAGATTTCTGTGTATTTATTTTGTTTCCCACACTTTTACTGAATTCAGATATTAGATCTATCAGTTTTGGAGTGGATTCTTTAGGATATTTTTATGTACAATATCATGACGTCTGCAAACAGGGACAGTTTGACTTCTTCCTTACCAATCTGGATACCTTTTATTTCTTTGTGTTGTCTAATTGCTGTGGCTAGGACCTCTAGAACTATGTTGAATAAAAGTGGGGAGAGTGGGCATCCTTATCTTGTTCCCAATCTTAAAGGAAAAGCTTTCAACTTCTCGTTGTTAAGTATAATGTTGGCTGTGGGTTTTTTATATATGTCCTTTATTATGTTGAGGTACTTGCCTTCTATACCCATTTTGTTGAGAGTTTTTATCATGAATGGATGCTGAATTTTGTCGAATGCTTTTTCAGCATCTATGGAGATGATTATGTGGTTTTTGTCCTTCTTTTTGTTGATGTAGTGGATGATGTTGATGGATTTTTGAATGTTGCACCATTCTTGCATCCCTGGGATGAATCCCACTTGATCATGATGGATGACCTTTTTGTTGTACTTTTTAATTCGGTTTGCTAATATTTTGTTGAGTATTTTTGCATCTATGTTCATCAGGGATATTGGTCTGTAATTTTCTTTTTCTGTGGTGTCTTTGCCTGGTTTTGGTATTAGAGTGATGTCAGACTCATAAAATGACTTTGGGAGTATTCCCTCCTCTACTACTTTTTGGAAAATTTTAAGGAGGATGGGTATTAGGTCTTCACTAAATGTTTGATAAAATTCAGCAGTGAAACCACTTGGTACAGTGGTTTTGTTGTTAGGTAGTTTTTTGATTACCAATTCAATTTCTTTGCTGGTAATGTGTCTATTCAGATTTTCTATTTCTTCCAGGGTCAGCCTTGGAAGGTTGTATTTTTCTAGAAAGTTTTCCACTTCTTCTAGGTTATCCAGTTTGTTACCATATACTTTTCTTAGTATTCTCTCATAATTCTTTGTATTTCTGTGGTGTCTGTAGTGATTTTTCCTTTTTCATTTCTGATTCTGTTTATATGTGTGGACTGTCTTTTTTACTTGGTAAGTCTGGCTAAGGGTTTATCATTTTATTTATTTTCTCAAAGAACCAGCTCCTGCTTTCATTTGATTCTTTCCATTGTTTTATTCTTCTCTATTTTATGTATTTCTGCTTTAATTTTTATTATGTCCCTCCTTCTACTAACTTTGGGCTTCATTTGTTCTTCCTTTTCTAGTTTCATTAATTGTGAGTTTAGACTGTTCATATGGGATTGTTCTTCTTTTCTGAGGCAGGCCTGTATTGCAATAATTTCCCTCTTAGCACAGCCTTTGCTGCATCCCACAGATCTCACTGTCTTTTGTTATTGTTATCATTTGTCTCCGTATATTGTTTGATATCTGTTTTTATTTGGTCATTGATCCATTGATTATTTAGGAGTGTGTTATTAAGCCTCCATATGTTTGTGTGCTTTTTCATTTACCTTATGTAATTTATTTCTAGTTTCATACCTTTGTGATCTGAGAAGCTGGTTGGTACAATATCAATCTTTTTTAATTTACTGAGGCTCTCTTTGTGGCCTAGTATATGATCTATTCTTGAAAATATTCCATGTGCACTTGAGAAGAATGTGTATCCTGTTACTTTTGGATGGAGTGTTCTGTAGGTGTCTGTTAGGTCCATCTATTCTAATACATTTTTTAGTGCCTCTGTGTCCTTATTTATTTTCTGTCTGGTGGATCTGTCCTTTGGAGTCAGTGGTGTGTTGAAGTCTCCCAAAATGAATGCATTGCATTCTATTTCATCCCTTAATTCTGTAAGTATTTGTTTCACATATGTAAGTGATTCTGTGTTGGGTGCATATATATTTATAATGGTTATATCCTCTTGTTGGACTGACCCCTTTATCATTATGTAATGTCCTTCTTTGTCTCTTGTTACTTTCTTTGTTTGGAAGTCTATTTTGTCTGATATAAGTACTGCAACTCCTGCTTTTTTCTCCCTGTTAGTTGCATGATGTATCTTTTTCTGTCCCTTTACATTCAGTCTGTGTATGTCTTTGGGTGTGGAGTGAGTCTCTTCTAGGAAGCATATAGATGGGTCTTGTTTTTTAATCCATTCAGTGACTCTACATCTTTTAATTGTTGCATTAGGACCATTACATTTAGGGTAATTGTCAATAGCTAGGTACTTACTGCCATTGCAGGCTTTAGATTCATGGTTACCACAGGTTCAAGGGTAATTCCCTTACTATCTAACAGTCTAATTTAACTCACTTCATATGCTATTACAAGCACAACCTAAAGATTCTATTTTTTATTACTTCTTTTTCTTCCTCTTTCATTCTTTGTTATGAATCATATTCTGTACTCTTTGTCTATCCCTTGGGTGATATCTATTTAGCCTTATGGATAATTCCATCTATAGGAGTCTCTCCAAAATGCACTGTAGAGGTGGTTTGTGTGAGGTATATTCTCTCAGCTTTTGCTTATCTGAAAATTTAATCCCTCCTTCAAATTTAAATGATAACCTTGCCAGGTAGTGTATTCTTGCTTCAAGTCCCTTCTGCTTCATTGCATTAAATACATCATGCCACTCCCTTCTGGCCTGTAAGTTTTCTGTTGAGAAATCTGATGATAGCCTGATGGACTTTCCTTTGTATGTGATCTTTTTTCTCTCTCTAGCTGCTTTTAAAAGTCTGTCTTTATCCTTAATCTTTGCCATTTTAGTTATTATATGTCTTGATGTTGTCTTTCTTGGATCCCTTGTGTTGGGAGATCTGTGCACCTCCATGGCTTGAGAGACTATATCCTTCCCCAGATTGGGGAAGTTTTCAACAATTACCTCTCAATTATACTCTCTATCCCTTTTTCTCTCTCTCCTTCTTCTGGTAGTCCTATAATGTGGATATTGTTCATGTTTGTATTGGTCACAGAGTTCTCTCAGTATATTTCATTCTTAGGGATCATTTTTCCTCTGTGTGCCTTAACTGTTTTGTATTACTCCTCTCTAATTTCTATTAGATTTGCTGTCTCTTCTACTTCATCTAATCTGCTTTTAAATCCCTCCATTGTATGTTTCACTTCAGATATAGAGATTCTTAGTGATTGATTCTCCATCCAGCTTTGTCCCTGAGATCTTGCATATTTTTCTGTACCTCCATGAGCATGTTAATGATTTTTATTTTGAACTCTCTTTCAGGAAGATTGGTGAGTTCAGTTTCATTTGGCCCTTTTTCTGAGGTTTGTGAGATTTGGTTTGAACCATGTTCTTTTGATGTTTCATGTTTCTGTGTATTGACCTGTAGTGCCCAGAAGCTCCAGTCTCTGGAGCTACTCAGCCCCTAGAGTGAGGTTGGGGGTTGTAGTGGAGCAGAGCTGGTGCCTGGGGGGACGAAAGATCTATTTCCTGATTCCTGGCTGCAGTGCCTATCTGCAGTATCAGAACCAGTGGGCCTAGCACACAGGTGTAAGCCTCTGGCTTTGTGTCTCTAGCTGTTATAGGCAGGGCCTCCCTCTCACTGGCCTGATGCCAGCGCAGTGAGTGCAGATTTGGGAGCTGGTGCCATAAGGTCAAGAGGAAGGCTTGGCCATCTGCATATCACAGTGGGGGTCCTCAGAGCTAAGTAGTCAGCCAGGTGAATGGAGGACCTGAAGCTCCTCAAATTTCCCAATGTCTGGGCAGAGTGCACCCAGACAACCTTGTCCCCCATCCCTTCTCCTCTGCAGCAAGCTCCATGCAAACCCCACCCCTTCAGCTGCTCTCTTGCTGCTAGGAAGCCTCTCAGACTGCCTGCCTTTCCCTTGTCCCAGAGCAGCCGGGTGTGGATCCTGTCCCCCACAAATGGCTGGAATCTCAGTCTCTCAAGCACTCTGTCTGTCCCAGCTCCCTATCCTCCAGAGCACCACACAATATCGGTTTCTGCTTGCAAAGCAGATCTCCAGGGCTAAGTGTTCAGCAATCCCAGGCTTCTACACCCTCCTGGCTCTGTTTGCCTTCCTCCTACCAATGAGCTGGGGTGGGGAAAGGTCCCGGGTCATGCTGGATCAAGGCTTTGGTATGTTACCCTGTTTTGTGAGGTCTGCTCTGTTCTGGTGCAGCCTTCTTTCCTGTTGCTGTTTTAGGGTTAGTTGTATTGACTGTATTTTCACACTATCTGTGGTTTTGGGAGGAGTTCTCTGTCTCACCTCTCATGCCGCAATCTTGAATCTCTTTGTCTCATACTCACTTTCTCTTGTACTGAAGACATTTTTAAGGCCCCTGTGTTGGTTCTTCTATGTTTAGCTGTTTTCTGGATATCTCTCCCAAAGTCTATAAAATTAGACTTAATTGTGCAGTTGTCAACATCCTTGCCTGTTCAGCCCTTGCTGATGAGCCCTTGCTGATGAACTGTGGTTGGAGCTTCAGACACTTCCCACTGTGGAGTCTTTGAACTCCCCGTAGAGGAAGTATCTAAAGATCACCACTGCTAACATTCTTTCTGAGTTTTCCTCTTTTTCTTCTCTTTTTGCTCTTCCTTTCCCAGTTTTCTTCTGGAATCATCTACAGCACTGCCAGCCCCCCACTATTTCTGTTCAAATAGATTCTAGGGATTTACTGTCTCTTTCTGCCTAAAACTGAAGCATGTATTTTTGTGTTTGGTGCAACAGCAAAAGACTGGCAGAATAGTACACAGTATCATGTATTGCTCACATTCTCCAGTTTTCAGACTCGTGCAACTATTGCCTTTCTGTGTGGTTGGAGGGAAAGGATAAATGGTGAAAGTATTTCCTGATAGAGTACATAACACATAGACATGAGTTGTGGGTGCTGGATGGGAAAGAGTTGAGGATTTCTGAGTTGTCAGGACAACTGTACAGAGCTTTCAAAAGCCACCTCACCAGCTGGTCCAATGAAAGCAGGACAATCAGTAGAACTGTGGTTAGAGCACTGCTAAGGACCACACTGCAGCAAGGTACTCTCCCCAAGTCAAGTATGTGCACTTCTAAGAAAATCTGACTTAAAGTAGCCCTAAGCCTCATTATATGCTTATCAACATCTCATGTTTAAGCACAGAAATACTTGAATCTGTTTAAAACAGACTGGATCATGGGAAGGAACATGCCAATGAGCAATAATTATGCAAGGGCAGAGGGGTGGAAAAAAGGAAATGGGAAAGTAAAGTAGTTCTCCCCCACCCCCTGTTAAAGGAAGATAAAAGTGAGAGACTGCCTCTTCTTAAGGGCTGCTTTACTCTTGTGATGGCTGTTCTGTCTGTGGACCATATCTGCCTGCCAATAAACTTCTTTTGCTGCTTACTGCAACCTCTTGTCTCTTGTTCCCCACGAGTTTGTTGGAGAGAACCATCTTCTCCATCACCACAAGGACCGAGGACCAGAGAAAGCCTCCACCTGTGGCAGTTCCTGCCTCCTTAGTACTGAGCAGAGCACTAGTGGACCAATGATTGCATTTAAATGCATATAAAGTGTTACAGTTAGGGGAATTTCCAGTGAATGTTGGCCATGGTGATTTTCTGCTTAATTCACAGTGCTTTTTCAATTTCTGGTCTTCTTTATATGATATTAAATATTTTGGGGGTGATGTCGGGAGATCTTTTAAAATCTTTTACAAGACACCACTTAAAATTATGGTAACACCACTTAAAATTTTATTTAAATTTTAAACTGTAATGTTATGTACAATATTTTCATTTATTCATCAAGTATGGTAAGCTCTGGTCATGAACAGTGAAGTCAGATTTTGGAGATCCTAATATAATGCAAAAGTAATTGATTGATCATGCTTACTATGTTTCAAGAAGGCCATAGCAATGCTTCCTGACATTTTTGCCTTCTAAACTCTTAATATCCTGCAAAACTCCTAGAGCAAAATATCAGTTGAAATGCTTTGTTAAAAGAAAACTTGGTATCTATGAAATTGGGTGGTTGGAAGAAAGGGAGCAGATATAGAGAAAACACATTAAAGTTTTATTTTTAAATTCCACTAGGTCTATTTCAGCATACTTTCTAGCTTGCTAATGTTGTAACTGCTATTACAAGCAAAAAAGAAAATTAAGATAGCAGATTATGTCGTATAAAGTTGTAAATAAGAAATACATCATAGAAAAGCTTTAACAGACCAAGTATTTCTGAAGGTTAGTTTATTAGTGCATTTTAGAATAATAGTGCTGCTGTTATGGTGTGGTAGCTCAGAGCAGACACTACCTTAGTGTAATATTGGGCAAATTAATTAGACTTCTGATTTTCAATTTTCTTCTTTACAAGGTGCACACTCATAGGTTTTTAGTGAGGATTAAATAAGGCTATGTTACAACATGTGGTAGCCCTTGGTATATAGTAAATGCTTTAAAAAATGTGGTAGGTTTTTGTAAAAAATAAATTCTGTAGAGTACTACTGTGAGAAATCTTTCTTTTCATGGATTTGGGTTTCTGAATCTAATAAATGTACCTTCCTTTATCATTTTGGCCAAGCTATATAGATTATGTGTTCCTACTTCCTTGCTGGAATTAATAAATAAAATGATGTTGCTTTGAGTAGGCAGCAGTGAGCTTTATATCCCTAATTCCTGGAATATTGTGAGTGCATAATAAATACTAGATGATGAATTAATTAACACTCAAAATGAAACCAGCTGTTCTTCATTTATTAAAACCACTTAAGTTTAATGTGTAGAATATCTGGGTAATGCTTAAGGATTACCAGTTATCTCCAGACCTCACTCTTCAATATTAAATATAGATGAAGGCTCTTTATATAGATAATTTATACATGCAATTATACATTGGGAATGTTTCCCCTATTTATATGGAAGACAATTTAGACATCCTTCATGAAAGGAACTCCCTCTGCTTTTTAAAAAAAAATATGCAATGGAGAGTTTTATACTCCTTGTAGCTCTGTCCATTAGGTGACATTCAAGGCACTTGGGCCCATTGAGCAGTTTCAAGAATTACAACACATACTCCCTGTCTCTAATAGCGTATGAAATATCTGGAGGTATTAGCTAGAGAACTCAAAAGCTTTCAGTGCATTAAATTGAATAGTATATATACATTCTACAGATTGAAGAGATAAGGCTGGACAAGAAGGTTTCACAAAGGAACTGAGGATTGAGTTGGGCTTTGGAGGAAGAGTAGCATTGACTGTTTTGGGAAAGGTGAATGGGAAGAAGAGGAGAGTGAACACAACAGAGGAGACAGGAAGAGGCATGACATATTCAGAGTTCTTGAAGTTGTTTCAAATTTGCTTTCTGTTTAAAATGAGCATTGGTTTCTTCTTACATGGAACTTGTTAGCAATGGATATATTTTAATTTGATGGTGTTTCTGCAGTACGAATATATTTCCAGTAAACAGCATTTGGGAGGAAGAATCTTGATAGCACATGTAATAAACCAAAACTAGAATCCAGGCCTATGCAAGTGCTTAGTAAAATTTTTTCCCTCCATGTTTTCCTTCTCATCCTTGAATAAGGCTGTATTTAAAACATTAAAAAAAAAAAACGTGTAGTCTTTCATTGGAAACCTACTTTAAACCATATCAGAAAAATAAAACTAGAGATAATTTTGATGAGGGGAGTTTCAGGTTGGGTTCTCTAGGAAGCAGATTCTGACATGAAGATAAGCCTGAAGAAACTTTTATGAAGTGAAGTGCTCTTGGGACCAACGTCTGCGGAAGAGAAGGAAAGGAAGCAGGATTCAGCCGGGGGAGTTCAGTCCTGATGCAGCCTGGTTGAATGTCTTGTCCAAGCCCACATGTTGCTCTGAAGTGGAGATGACATTTCTCAGTAGTCTATGATGTGGTGAGGAGCCGGGATGAAAGCTACCTCAGGAGAAGGGTGGGGTCTTAGTTGAGGCAGCTTTCTCCAGTGGAGGGAAATTTCTTGAGAGGCCTGAGATGTGTGAGCTGTCAGCACTCTTCCAGTTTCTGGGAGTAAGTCGTTCAGTCTTTAGGAAGGATCTGGCCAGCTCATCAGAGCACCTACTGCAGGAGGTAAAGCAATTTGGTGGAGATCTGGATGCACAAAGCATTGTTTTGCCTGATGCAAATTCAGATGAAGCTGTGGATCATTCAGGCAACATCCTCAGTACCAATATCCAAGAGCATTGCTGGAATTAAGAGGTGTAAGGGGCTTTATTAGTTTGTTTGGCCTGCTATAACAAAATACCTCAGACTAAGAAGCACCAGAATTTTCTTACATTTCTGGATGTTAGAAGTCCAAAATCAGGGTTTTGGGCAATTCAGTTTCTGGTGAGATCTCTCTTTCAGGCTTGCAGGTGGCCACCTTCTTACTATGTCCTCACGTGGCATTTCCTCACTATTTGCATGTGCAGAGAGAGCTCTCTGGTGTCTCCTCTGATAAGAGCACTCACTAATCCTATTAGATTAGATTCCACTCGTATGACCTCATTTAATCTTAATTACTTCATTAGAGTACCCATTCCCAAATGTAGCCACATTGAGGGGTATGGTTTCAACATGTGAATTTAGGGGATGTGGGGGGGACACAAACACCTATAATAGGGGCAGCGGAGAAATATAAATGATTGATATTTGCTCCCCTGAAGAAGTGTTTTTGTTTTTGTTTTTTTGTCATCAAGTAAAAAACAGAAAAACAATAAAAATAACACTATTCTCCTGCTTCATTCAACCTCAGATGAGTTTCTCCTGCATTGTCCTTTTGCAAGTTGCCTAGAGTAGCCTGGGGTCAGCCAAAGATGAAAATTATATGCCTAATTGAAAATTTGCCATGCTTGGGGCTGAAATCTACTCAAGGCAAGCACATTTTCTAAAGGGGAGCAGACTTGAATTAATTTGGGATAAGCTCACTACTGCCAATGAATTTAGTCCAATTTTCTTCCTATCAAAACATATTGAAAATAGTAATTATCCATTCATTTATTCAATAAGTATATTTTAAGTGACTACTGCAGGTCCCATGTATTTCAATTTATGTTTAATATACCTCCCATCCCCATTCACGATTACTGGCATACTTTGTGAAAATTAGAATAGTCTCAAATAGTTCCTCTGTTTAGTTTCTAATTTAAAATTAACTTTTATTAATCAGTGCCAATACTAAAAAGCTTTTTGTTATGTATAACATGAAAATTCCTGGAGTCATGTAGAAATAATAGTAATTTTCTCTACTTTTCAGAGATGAAGGATAAGTTACAAAACATTTAGTTGAATTGATTGGTAGTTGTGGAGAATGCATTCTTGTAATTACAAATACTTGGGTTAAATGGGATCTTTTTTATAAATGTATGCATCACAGTAGGCCTCTATATTGGACCTTTTAGTAACTACTATGAATATGCTCTTCTCAACTCTGGAGAGACTGAGGGGAATTAACTACTTAAAAGAAAATGCAGCTCTCTTTCCATTTAGAGTGTTTATGTGACACTGCAGTGTAGAAAGATGGCAATTCCTTTGGCATTAGGATACAGAGGAAAGGAGATTGAAAATCTCACTGTATAAGTAGTGAAGAAATATTTTACAGTTCTTTTGAAAGATGGGGGGAGTGTTCAGAGAGTGGATTGGGAATAGAGATGAGGTAGTGGGGTAAGACTTCTTACACTACAGAAGTCACAGTGTTTATTGACCCTTCCTTGTCCTGGTTGCCTTTACTTTCTCTTTTGTATTTAGCAGTTTATAGATCATAATGCTGGATAAGGTTTTGAGACACTCTCCTAAACCTGACCCTGCTGCCAAGCTATTCATAAAATCCACAGCACACTTGCTCCCAGGCACTGGATTGAAGATCAAATCCCACTTTAATCTCCTGTTTCTGGAATGTTTTCAGCTGAAGGGTAGAGAACGATTCCATTGTTCTCTGTGACAGCTTTAGGTGTTCTCTAGAGGGTGATGAGCACTAGGATTTCTTTTCTTCTCTTTTTATTTCTTCATTATGCCAGCTTTTAAAAATTCACAGTTGAAATATGTGACTTGGCACATCCAGGCACTAACATTATCTTCCTATTGAATGTGGGACGTATCTAGTCATCCTTCTTAAATGGATTCTGACCCAAAGGATAAAACAATCATTCTAAGTTCACCTTTCGTGAAGTTCATATGAACTGGTGGAAATTCAGTCCTGCTGAGGGTATTTCAAATGCATAATCAATTATAAACACTCATCATTATTTGATCTTCATGGGGTATTTGAAAAAACAAATGTTATGTTGTGATATTTGTTTGTCAATATATCTATATCTATTCTTGCAAGTAATATGTCAGTCAGAGAGTAGCACATTATGTGATCAAGAGCTAAACTTTGTGAGAGAGTGCTAAAACAAAGAAATTACTTGGAGCCAGAATAATAAGGAAGATTCATAGGAGAGATAGATTGAGTAAATCCTTGAAAGGTATAAATATTTATCCCAAAATTGAGGGCACAAACCCAGTGTGGGAGTAAGATTAATTAGACTATATTTCAGAGACCATGAGAAAATTGGCCTAGTTCTAAATTACCTAGAGACAGGTCTTGAAAATCACCTGTCTTTATCTAGTTCACCATTTTACTTTACACATCCAGTGTAAAATAGGTTCTCAAGAGATGTTTCTTGAATGAATGGATGTAAATTCAAAGAAATGGAAAGCCAGAGATAAGGCTGGGTGAGTTAAGATTATTTTCTGAACACTTTAGATAAATATTTAACTTTGTAAGGGAGGCTTGTAAGTCATTTCATCCAACTGACTACTTGCCCTTTCCTTCTGACAGCCAGATATACTTGTGACTTGATGTTCAATCCCCTTTTCATCTACAATCTTACAGCCTCAAGCAGATAATGCCATTTTGCCATGATAAGAATCATGTACAAACTAGTGTTTTCTTCAATTGAACTTTTGAGTGTGAGAGGTTACTGATATCCAGAGCTGAGAGCAAAATCCAAAAAGAAGCTGAAAAGACATGTTTAAAACAAAACAAAGAAAAGGGCTGCGTAAAACAAGACATTTTCTATTGGTCTGTGCTTCGCATATCTTCTGATAGCAAAGATGTGCTTAGAAGCCAAACTATCAGTTCAGCAGGAGAGAGTTTTGTAAGCCAGGAGAGCAACCAGGCAGGTCAATAGAAATATACTGTGAGCTGAATGATGCTCTGACCTGTGTCTAAATATCCTACTCAAGGTAGATGTGGAAGCGGGTCTGAGATTCTCTGGCTCAGGTCCGTCAGCTAATGATGCACCTACCTTAATTTTTGCCAAAATTTATACACCCACCTGAAGAAGATTACTGTAATATGTTTTTAACAGTTCCTTACCTACATGTTGGATTTACTTGGATTCTTTTCCAAGAGTAGGTCAGCTGCATAGTTGGAAAACAGAAATCTAAGCACATCGGCTCCACTTGAAGTCCTTTGGCACATCCTGCAGTCTTTAAGTGTAACATTCAGACTCATTAGGATGGAGGTCAGAACTCGTCAGTCACATTCCCCCTCCGTCCTTTCCTTTAATAAGTATTTATTGAGTACCTGAAGTGTGTCTAGAACTGCTCACTGCCAAGGATCCAGCGATGAATGAGGAAAATAGACTTGTGGGGTCATTATCCCTACATCTCAGTGTTGATCTCAAGGATGTTTAAAGGGGCCCTTTGCCTTTTCAAAGAATAGTCTTTGAGCCTGTTTCTCCTCCTCCCCATTTTTTGCTTGATTCCTACTCATTCTCAAAGATCCGCTCAGGCCCCTGCCCTCCTGGCCCTCTCTGGGACCCGAGGCCAGAGGCACACATTCCGCAGCTCCACAGCACATTGTGTCTCCCTCTCTCATGGCCCTTGTATGATGTGCTTTTCTCTGCAGCTTGCATGATGCCTACCACATGGTAGGTACTTAGTCAACATTAGTTTCCTTCTTCTATTATCTTAGAGTTCATCCCTTTCTTCATCAAATCTTGTTTTTCAGATAATTACTTTTAGGATGTGGATTTTATTTATTCCCTCAGCAACCATTTCTTGAGCATCTGCTTTGTGTCGGTCATCACAGAGGCCTGTTGCATTTGTGATCTCTTCAACAACTGTGTGGTAGGAATGGAAGCTCAGATGTGATATTGTTGGTCTTACAGTTCCTATGTGACAGAAAGGCTTCTCAAACTCAGATCTTTGTGACTTAAACCCATGCTCCTTTTTTATGCCATGCTTTCCTTTTTTTTTCCTCTGGGATAAAGTGTACTTTTCTGTACATTTTACATAGTAAGTAAGGACATTCTAAGGTTTAAGTCCTGTTACAACAAACTTCAAAAGACCTCAAGGTTCACTTGTCATTTGATCATAATGAACATATTGTTAGAAATTCTAGACAGTCAGGATCTTAACATAAAAAAACAGACAATTAGGACTGTTTTTGTTTTTCTCTTTGCTAATAAATTATCATATAGAAAAACAAAACACTTTTTTGCACCTAATGGAGGATGGAGAACGGTTCAGTGCAAAGTGCACCCTTACTCCTTAAAGCATGCGGATTGAACGTACTCATGCTGCCTTGTTGAGAGAACTGGTTTTAGAGGGCCTTCTTCATTTGCCTTTCCAATGGGGGCCTATGGGGAAAGACTTTTTTGTCCTATTTCATCTCCCTATTATGTATTATGTATAAATGCATGAGCTTACTTGGTCTGTATATATTGTAGAAATAAGGATTAATGAGTGGGGGCTGGGGCAAACAGAGAAATGAGTTAAGCTACGGCTGGTTTTACCAGCATTTGTGCAGCAGATTAAAGATGGTTGTGAATTCTTTGACATTCTCTCTGCAGAGAAGTGAAGTTATTTCCCCTTCCCTTGAATTTGGGCAGATTCCGTGACTGGCTGATATAATGTGGTAGAAGTGACACAATGCTGATTTCCAGGACTGGGCCTTTATCCACTGATAGTTGCTCTTCTCTGTGTCTTGGAACTCTTAACTCCTAGATCCCTGATCTATCATGTGAGAAGCCCAACATGCTGACCATGTAAAGAGCGGGACTGCATATAGGGAGAAAGGGACCCACCAGGCTTAGTCTTCCAGATCTCCTTGGAAGGATCAGGCTTGGACCACTCCCCCATCACACACCCCCAGACCAGTGCAACCACCTAGCAGAGTACCATGGAGTGACTGCGATTGGTACTACATTTTTCTGGGAGCAGAAGAATCTTCCAGATGAACTATTCTTGAATCCTTAAACACTATTACTCCATTAAAGTTTGGGAAATTTGTTGGCAATAATAGGTAACTGGAACAGTTTGTGGGTACCAAATCATCAATTAATGATTACTTTAAGTGATTCCATATCCACTAAGGGACTCACTGAGGCTAAGTAGATACATTGTGGCTTCCATTTCTTTGATGGTCACCAGTTTATATATCTGCATGCTACTTAAAGGGGAAGAAATGTTCTAGTGCATTAAAAATAAACAAACTCTGTAACTGATGTTAATCATACATATTTATTTATTACATGAAACTTTTTAACCAACATTTACATCTGTTTTCTCTAAGTATTCTTACCATATGTCTAGTAAGGTCATTTGTCAAGTTTGGTTGATGCTATCTTGCAGATGGTGAAGCTGAGGTATGGGGGTCTGGTTACCTTTCTACAGTAACATAGCTAAGGTTCTCAGCACATGCTGTGTTTTCTCTTGGTATAACTCTAAAATTTAATTAATTTTAAGGTAATTATCTGTTTAACATCTGTCATACCAACTAGACTTCAAGCTCCAAGAGGTCAGTGAACTTCTCCATCTTATCACTCAATACTTAGAATTTATTTAGCTCAGTGCCTAACAAAGAAAATGCTCACTTAATATTAGCTGAATGAGTAAATTAATGAAGGATGTCAGAGCTCTGACCAAAACCTAGGTTTCCTGACTCAGAAGTGCAGTCTCTTTCCATCATACCACTGAGTGATGAGAGGACATGGGCCATTTGGGAATTTCAGTCAAAGGGCACCACCACCAATCATACCCTCCTCGTACTCCCTTTTTCACCAGAGCATATCTTTGTGCAGGAAATACGGCTTTTGAAAATTTTTCCTAGTAATTCTGAACTACCTCCTGACACAGCACCATTATTCTTCCACTTAATCACATGTTGTTACATAGAAAGAAATGCTCTCAGAAAATAGTGGTTTTATCCTTGGAAAGAAAACACCCAAATGTGGAGGGCTCTAACCTTCCTAACTAAATGAATTGAAGATTGAAGGTATAGGGAGAATCTGAGTCAACCAGATTTCAATGACATGAGAAGACCTTTCACTTTTAGTAATTACAGCATTTTATAGTGAGTAGGAATTATGGGTCCCATAAAGGTAACTATGTAAATTGCTCCCACTGTTGCTTCCTGAATGCTTCTGAACCCTTAAAGGTCTTTAAACTAAATGTCAGGTCCTACAGCTTGATAGTGGTTCTTAGGAGCAGCCTGCTGGCCAGCATACTGGAAAAATAAGGAGCTGCCTCCTAAGGTCCCTGTCCTTTCCTTTTGTAGTTCTTGGGGTCCTCAGCCAATTGAGCAGTGGAAACAACTGGCCAACACAGTTAGGGAAAGAGTCCTATGAACCTAGAGTTTCTTATAGTCAGATTCACGGAAGGGTTCCTGGGATGCTGTGGTCTATAGATGTGGTTCATCTGTCAGGAGTAGGCTAAAGAGATATTGATAGCTGATGACAACCTGAATAATGTTTCTCTGATATCTCACTTTAGAAGCAGCTACTCCTTTCTACAGTCAAAACTAGCCCCTCCAATGAGAAAGAAAGAAAGGTGGGAGACAGGGGGTGGGAGGAGAAAGAAGTAGAAGGAGGGAAGAAGAAAGATAGAAGGGAGAAGAAAGAGAGAGAAGGAAGAAGGTGGGGAGAGGAGTGAGATAGAGACCAGCTTTGGCCCTAAGACAAATTATTTACTAGGAATGTACATGTATATATTCACACACTGGCGAAAATGCTATTGGATTACAGAATTGTGTAAAATAGGTGCTTTAAGAAGCCTGACTAGTTCTAGGGGACAATTGATGGTATATCAGATACAAAATACAAATTATAACATCATGCACATAGATTATTTCAACTAAACTGACAAAGAAGATAGAAGAATCATAACATCTGAGGGTCTGTAAACTGTTCTACACATTTCAGTTATCCGAAGAGAAGTGCCACTCGTTTAGATAAACGTATGAGAATCCTACGGATGGGTCCTAGACACAAAGGGAAGGTTTACATAGGTTCTATGCAATCTCTTTACTAAGTTTGGGAAGTGTACAGCCTTTTGAAAATGTTTATTTTTCATATCAAAGTTAACTAACAGAAGTATTTGGGAAAAATCAAAGATAAGGCTAACAATACTCAAAAATTCATCTTTTGGTGACAATTTGTTAACATTTTGGACTATCGCCTAATTTTGTTGTTTTTGGACAGAAATAAACCTTATTAAAGGAAAATTCCATAACATTACATAAAGGGGAGACACAGCTTTTCTGTTTTGTCCCACAAGGGCAGGAGGGCGAGAAGTGGGGCCCTAGACCATAAGCTGCAACCTGCATCTGCGAGGCACCTCAGATGCTCGAAGTCAAAGTACTTCTCCTGCCATAAAACATTTAAAACACCCACGCTTCCCCCTGACATACAGAAGGGCTGCTGACTGAGAAGAAGTAAGAAGCTGGCAGGGGAGCTAAAGCAGCAAGTGGACAGAGAAGGGGCTACTCAGATATGTAAAGTGGCAGCATCCTACAAGATGCAGAAGAGGGAGCACACTGAATAAAGACTCCTTTGAGTACCTGATTACACAGTGCTCAAAGAGTAAGTATCGGGTCTTAAAGTATTTTTTTTCAAATACAAGTGTACGTCACAGTATAAAGCATATGATCCACAAGTGGTGTGAAGTTTATCAAAGAGGGTCACTGAAATTTGGAGGAATAAGAATCCAGAGTGAATTATAACAATGATGACTTTCTTAGACACAGTTCCTGAGGCATTTCTATCTGTTCCTTGCTGATAAGGAGTGAAAAGTTTATAGCAGACTCTTTTACCTATCCATTGTAGTATATAAAATACATTTGTACCAATGTAATCTTCATACATAAATAGAATCCATACACAGAATCCTTCCAGAGTCTGGACTACACAGTCAGCAATAGGATGGATACAATATAAGAAGGGATCCTTGCTCTCAAGAAATTAAAAATATCTTTCCTTACAATGGCTTGTCCTTGGCTAAATGGCCAAGTATTCAATAGTATTCAACAGTAAATGTTGATAACTCAGTGGGCCAGTTAATCCCATATGCTTAAATATGTAACTATTTTGAACTAAATATAATCTTTATTTGATAATTTAGAAAGTTCTTTTGATATGTGTTCATCAAATTAGGATTATCCTATAACATCACTTATCTCTGAACTATGAAAACACAAAATTGCCTACTAATAAAATTTCTGTTTCATAAGTTTACTTAGGAATCATCCATTTTTGGATGGGCTCCTAACACTTGACATATAATGTTCACTTATGAATAGTATCGATATTCCTTTTATTCATTGTGCTGTCATTTTATTTTTATTATAAATATGAAACACTTATAGTAAGCTTTTATAGGTTTAACTACACATTCTTAAAAACATAACTTGCACAGTTTAAATGGAAATATTGTAATGTCAAAGGAAAAATTTCCAGGAGAACATTGGTAGATAAAAGGCTGTGAATGGTTTTATGGCTTTTGATGCATTTTGCCAATTTTATTTTTCATAGTTGGTGAGCCAACAGTGTATGAATATGTAGGTTTCATTTCAATTTTTTTCAGCATTTCGTACTGGCATCAGTTTTAGTTTTTGCCCAATTATCAAGTTGCTTCTTGATTTAATTTAAATGCATTGGTAAAGAATTTAATATTTGAAGACTTTTTCCACCTTTGAACATTTTAACTATAGGAAGTTGTCTGTGATGTGCTGAGATCGGTTTGTCATACCCCACTCCTGTTTAGCTTAGTTGAGGATTGTAATAGAATACTGTTTTCTCTTTTGAATGAAACTCACTAAGTATATTCCCTTCATTATGAAAATTAAAGAACTAATCCAAAATTTTAGCAGAAAGGATTTCAAAAGGAAATTATCCAGACTGGAAGTTGAGGCCAAGTGCCCACCTTTTCCTCTTCACAGTCTCCTGTTCAGGAGTGTCCGTGCTCTCTCAGGAATACTGCTTTCATCATACGAAGCCATCAGCATTATCAATACAACCCTGAAATTTAGGTGACCATGAACCAAAAACCCTTCCTTGGATTAAGACGGACAAAAAGGTATGAATTTGAGAGGTACTTTAGCATTTGTGATAAACATTAAAAAAAAATTGTACATAAAGATGTCATAAATTCAAATACACACAAAACCCCACACTTTGTAAAGGAAAATTGTCCCATCCCAGTTTTCCTTCCCAGAAACAGTGTTATTTCTTTATGCATTTACAAGCAGTTCTTGCTCCCTTTCATCCTGCTTGACACCAACAGTAGCATTCTGTCTGGCTGCTTGGGAATGAGCAAAAGCTTTGGCCTTAGCAGGGACTTAGTAGACAGCAGAGCCAGACTTAAAACTATCTCTGTGACCTTCAGAAAAAGTTCATCTGCGTGAAGTTTACTCTTTTTCATTTGTAAAAATGGAGGAAATGATGATTACCTCTGGGGTTACTTACCTAAAAAAAAACGAAGAAGTACAAGTAAATAACCTAATACAATGACTGGAACATAGATGGTATTCAGTAAATGATAGTTATTACATGTATTGTCATTAAACATATTATTGCTATTTTTCAAGGGAAATAAAAATAGAAATTCTTATGTATAAAAACTTGCTAATGGGAAATTTCCCAGGAAGATAAGGGGTTATGAGAAATGATAACCACCCCTTATCCATGTGAGACCCACAGGAAAATGTTCCAAGAGTAGGAAATGTTACGGTCTAAGTCACCAGCCCATGTCTGGTGATTATGCAGTAATACATTTCTGGCTTACAAAGTAATGAACACTTAGACTAAGCAACGTGAGTATGGCTGGCATATCCTAATTCTCCTTACTGAACATCTCTTTTAAGTATTCTTAGGACATGGTTATCTCTCACCTTCTTAGTCCCTCTTTAATGAGTTTGTCACCTAGACTCACTAAGGGACAAAGATAGGAGCATTGTACACAAAACAAGCCAACTGAAACTCCTGTGTAGACAGGATGCATCAAGCAAATTTCTCCCTCGTTCCTGCTCTATTTGTACTGCATTATAGTGCATTCACCCTGTTCAGGGATAGAAAACTTTCTTCAGGTAGAAAACTCAGATATCGAAATCTTCTCTGTTAATACTGACCCATTTAAGTTTTGACATCAATAATTGCCTGCCTTCCCCTATACTCCCAGCCACCCTTCCACCCCCTACCCCACCTCAAAAAACAAACAAACAAATGAAACTGAAGGATGTTCATTCTCTTCTGGTAGTGTCAGTTTGCTTTGTTTTTCAGAAAGGGAAAAAAATGGGGCAAAAATAAATATACCATTTTTAGAAGTTGTGAATCTACTTTTAAAAAATTAACGTATGTGAGCCATGACAACAGAGTGGTGAACTATGCATATTAAGCTCATAAATACCCTACCCCCATTCTAAATTACTACTTATTGTGCCATTCTCTTATTTCTAAATCCTATCATAGGCAGAACATTCTTACTCTTGATTACTAACTATGATACTGGATCCATTCTATGTTTTCTGCATAGAAATGTAATTACCATTTATAAGGACATGTTATAAGAAAACATTCAACATTATTATGTATGCAACGACTAAATTTGAAATAGTGTTCATAAATAGGAAGTAACTCTCAACCAGTTCATCAATTAGGATCATAATAGCATTTTTAATGTGATGGATAATGAGGGATAGCAATTTGGCTTCTGTTTTTACTGTGTCTTAAGACTGTCATTAATGGAGTTATTGATACACAGTGGTACCAGGAAATTTGCAATTGATTTTTGTTTATGTACATTGTTTTTATTCAAGAATATTGCCTCAGATAGGTAGTAATTATTGGAATAAAGAAACTCTTTATTACAAGAAGCTAAATAATGTTGTTGGTAATGGGAGGATGATCCCAATTAATGAGTGCACTAATTTCTGTGTCTTTTTCAAACCTAAAACTCAGATCCTCTCTAGTATTTTATCAGTGCTGTTCTAAAAATAATAGTAATTCTATTGTATAAAAATAAATGTGTACATTGTAAAACTTCTAAATATAAAGATATGCCTCCTTTAGAATGAGTCTGAATTCTATAGAGAATATTCTGAAACATCCTGATGGCTCCTTTTATCTGTTTGTCACCTTTTCACAGTGTTGGGGAAAGGGGACAGAGCAGGAAAGGGAGAAGGAAGCAATGGAAAGAAAGCCCTACAGCACATGTTTTAGCATCTGCATATTAGCACATATTTTCAGATGAGTAAAAATGAATGTACAGGGGACAGACTATTTGAAATTATGTCTGTCATTGAAAATTTGAAGCATAAGTCATGTAATTTTCCTTTTTTACTTTTATGATTTTCTGTAATAAATTTGAAGCCATGAAATGTAAAACTACCACAATTAAGTCTCTTTTACTTAAGTAATTATTTTAATGATAAACATGCCTGCTTAATGAGCATCTCTTTACTAATCAAAATGTTACATATGCTAAAGAAGAAAAGGCATTTGTATGCCAGCTGGCAAAGAGGAATATTGCTCAATTTTATGTTTTGTTTATTCAATAAATATTAAATTCCAAAGTCTTATCTATTCAAAATGTGCTTTGGAATGAGGTGGGGGCATACAAATGAAGTACAGCTCAGGTCATGTATCCATATATTGTGTTGCTGGAGGCAACAAGACAGATTAATAAAAATGATCTTGGTCACTAGAAGTGACCAATGACTTAGAGTGACTTTAAAAGCAGTAAGAATTATTTGAATTAAAAACAAGACTCTGCTTACCTATCAGCTTGTTTTATTAAAATAGTTGTTAAATATAGAACATCCTGGCACTGGCAAGTAGTCCTAAGGGACAGAATGAAAAAAGTCATTTGTGTTTCAAACAAATGCCTTGAATAGCTGTGAAGAATGTTTAGCATTTAATCTGGTGTCCAGCATACCGTGGTCAGTTCATGTCAAATAAAGGAGTGGAGGTGTGAACAGCTAACAGAATGAGGAAGCAGACAGAAGGGCGTCATTGGAGAGCAGTACCTGACATGAGGCAGAAGTGATATGATTATTTTTTGATGGTTGGAAACCTACTTTACCTCTCAATTTCTGAGTAGTTCCAAACAATTGTAAAGAATGTCAACCACATTCATTTCTGCCTCCATTCACATTTTATGTAATGGCTGATATATTTAAAAAATGGGGCAGGAAAATAAAATAGGCTCCTAGGAAGCCACCATCCAAGCTAAGGACAAGAACTTGACCACTACCATTGGAGCTTCTTTGGCTTGTTTCTTAACCGTGGCCTTGTGCCACTCCCTTATAGGTGACCATTATGTCTTTTTAAAACACATTTTATGATTTGGTAAAATGTTTGTTTTATATTTTTATTTTTTTATCTTTATACAATTATCTTAATACAAGTGGTATTTTTGACTTAAATTGTTACTGATAGCTGAGCATATTCCTTTACCACTAATAACTAGAAAGAGATTATCCATTCTCCTGTGTATGGACATTTGACCTGGCTACAGTTGTTTTCTTTATGCATATTTTACTATAAATTATGCTGTTATAAGTCTGTTTTTTTTCCTATCATTCATGTACAATTGCATGAGCAACATTATGGTTACTAGACTCCCCCCATTATCAAGTCCCCACCACATACCCCATTACAGTCACTGTCCATCAGCGTAGTGAGACTCTATAGAATCACTACTTGTTTTCTTTGTGTTTTACTGCCTTCCCCGTGCTCCCCTCTACATTATGTGTGCTAATTGTAATGCCACTTATTTCCCTTATCCCTCCCTTCCCACCCATCTTCCCCAGTCCCTTTCCCTTTGGTAACTGTTAGTCCATTCTTCGGTTCTGTGAGTTTGCTGCTGTTTTGCTCCTTCAGTATTTTCTTTGTTCTTATACTCCACAGATGAGTGAAATCATGTGATTCTTGTCTTTCTCCACCTGGCTTATTTCACTGAGCATAATGCCCTCTAGCTCCATCCATGTTGTTGTAAATGGTAGGATTTGTTTTCTTCTTATGGCTGAATAATACTCCACTGTGTATATGTACCACATCTTCTTTATCTATTCATCTACTGATGGACACTTAGGTTGCTTCCATTTGTTGACTATTGTAAATAGTGTTGTGATAAACATAGGGGTGCATATGTCTTTTTTAAACTGGGCTTGTATTCTTAGGGTAAACTCCTAGGAGTAAAATTCCTGGGTCAAATAGCATTTCTATTTTGATTTTTTTGAGGAACCTCCATAATGCTTTCCAAATGGTTGAACTAATTTACATTCCCACCAGCAGTGTAGGAGGGTTCCTCTTTCTCCACATTCTCACCAACATTTGTTGTTGTTTGTCTTTTGGATGGTGGCCATCCTAATTGGTGTGAGTTGATATCTCATTGTGGTTTTAATTTTCATTTCTCTGATGATTAGAGATGTGGAGCATCTTTTCATGTGCCTGTTAGCCATCTGAATTTCTGTTTTGGAGAAGTGTCTGTTCAGAATCTCTCCCCAGTTTTTTAATTGGATTATTTTCTTTTTGTTTGTGTGGTGCATTAGCTCTTTATAATTTGGATGTCAACCCCTTATAAGATATGTCATAATGAATATATTCTCCCATACTTTAGGATGTCTTTTTGTTCTACTGATGGTATCCTTTGCTGTACAGAAGCTTTTTAGTTTGATATAGTTCCACTTGTTCATTTTTGCTTTTGTTTCCCTTATAAGTATGTTCTTAATGTGTTAATCCCATCAAGGTAGGGATATTGGTCTGTTGATTATTTATTTAACCTACAAATTTGCCTGGCTTGCAATGAATGCTCAATAAATGCTTGCCATTCTTGAGAGGAAAAAAAAGAGCAAAACATATTATATGTAATTCCTGTATGTACCTGTGTAAGAGATTTCCGTTTGTATATCTAAGTGGTGTTTGAAATTTTGTTCACATATCCTCCAATAGAATCTTGAAAACCTGTATGACTCTTAATACATTTTTAAGTTGATACCACAATTTTTATCAACTGTTTAAGTGTTTACTAATGATGTAATTTCTGATGTACTTGTATATTAACATATTAAATTAATACTGTAATATCATCCTTTTAAATTATTCTAAATAACATTGTGGCTTTTTTTACCCATTATCATTTATTTATTATTAAATTCAGATTAAAAAGATCTTTTATAATAGACAGAAATTATATACTTTTTCTCCTGAACTCAGAGTTCCATTCCACTACTCCCACAAAATTTTATCCTAATGCAACATATATTTATACTTGGATTCTTTACATTGGTCACTCTAGTATATTTTGCAATAAACATTATGTATCTAAGCCAATAAAAGAATATTCCTGTGCTTACATGTTGACTTTTTTCTGAATTTAGTTATAACTATTATTATTAGTACACAGTTGGTTAAAACCATTTCAAAAAATAATTATTGACTATAAAATAAAACTTTATTTGGAAATGCATCTCTTTTGAGGAATGGAACTGTCATTTTCTATTTGTTCCAGGTTATTGGAAGACTATCACCAATTGCTAGAACAGACAGGCTTCAGTGGAAATTCAGTGAGAGAAAATATTTCTTAGGCTACCAGTAAGTGTAGCGTTTACATAAAGTGTTGCAATAATTGTTGCCCAGTAGGCACTGTGTATAATAGAATTTACTTGCTATTCTCTTAGGAAGAAATCAGCAAGTAGAGAACTGGTTGACAAAGGACAAAAAGAATGTTCATTACTAAATAAAAAAACAAACACTGTTTTCAAGTATACTGTGTGTGTGTGTGTGTGTGTGTGTGTGTGTGTGTGTGTGTGTGTGTAAATGCAGGCAAATATTTCTCCTATGAATAAGTGTTCAAGAAAATACAAAAAACCTTTTACCTCCCAACATTTATTCCATTTTTTTCAAAAATGTAGTGCTGTCAGAAATAAAAGAAACACTTCATTTGATAATTCTTTGAAATTATCCCATATGTAAAATATCTAACTGTGACAGTCTCAAAGTCAGAATATGAGATTTAGTGCACAGTGTTTTAATTCTAGGGTGCGCCTACAAATATTCTCGATATTTTTATTCTATGATGTGTAGAGTGATAAGACATGTAGCCTCATCTCCTGCTTGTTGCTTTCTTTGATATTTCTGACCCTTTTTTGCTTTCCTCTCATGAACTGAGAATCCTTTCCTCAGGTACAATGACTTCTTCCACAAATACAGGGCATGAAAAAGTATGGCTATTAAATGAAAATTATCATTACTGCCATAATCTCCTCTACAATATGTATTCACTGTATTCTAGTATGATGTGTGTGGTTGGGGAAGGGTTTCTTTCTAACGTTCACTTGTTCTTTGTAGAAATATATTTGTGTTTAAGACTGGGAAAGGCACAAAGCTATATGCTCAACAAAGCTATTAATCTTATTTTTAATTGTTATTATTAAAGGAGAATTCTCTGTAACAAGTATTTTGAATTGTTCCAGTTATTTAACTTGTACAGTTTAGGATAATGCATCATTATGAAATTGAAGAAAGGTGAGAGTTTTGTTTGTTTTTTAATAAAATGAAGAAAAGGATGTTTTTAGTAAAGGAATGGTGGGAAGTAATTGTCATGTCAAATTAGCCTCTACTGAAGACACACTGTCACTTCAGAATAAGTAACTTCAAGTGGAAGCTGGGAATTTAACAGTTTATTCCCTTAAATTTTTCTGTACCTATAAGAAACTCCCCATGTACCCAGGGTTACACATGCCCAGTTTGAAGACTCCTGTAATACCTGGAAGTCAATGTCTCAGTCATGGGATATAGCTCTTTTTCTCTTTACAAAGTTAACTGCCAAATTGTTTATCTGGTAATTGTTCAGATTAACACTCCAACCAGAGGGTATGAGAATTCTCACTTTATCCACATCTTTGCCAATACTTACTGCAGTACTTATTAATTTTAGGCTATCTAGTTGATATAAAATGATATTACACTTTGGTAGTAGTAGCATTTCTATGGTTACTAATTTACTAATGAGTTGAATCTTTTCTTATGTTTATTTGTCATTTGTGATTCCTCTTTTGTGCAATGCTGATGCAAACCTTTTGGCCAATTTTTTTACTGGATAGTCTTATAGTTAGTATTTTGTAGAATTTATTTATATATTCTGGATGTTTGTAATTCATTTATTCAATACGTTGCAAATGTCTTCTACTTTTTGGCTAGTCTTTTCATGTTCTTTGTATAATCTGTTGATGAACAGAAAATTTCAAATACAGTCTAACTGATCATTTTCTGTTATGATTAGGGCTTTTTGTATTTAGTTGAAAAATTATCTTTTACCCAAAATTGATAACGATATCTTCTCTTATACTTTTTATAAAAGTTTGAAGTCTTTAATCAATCTGAAACTGATTTTTACATGTGGCTTGAAGTAGATTCAATTTTTTTTTGCACCAGTGTCCAGAACTGTTTGTTGTTTAGTGCATCTCTTGCCTAATGATCTTCAGTGCTCCCCCTACATATATCAGGTTTCATGTACTGCAGACCTGTTTTGGGGCTTTTTCTTTTCCTTTATGCTCTTTTTTCCCCTATGCTAATACTGCACTCTCTTCGTTACTGTAGTTTTATAATAAGTATGGACATTTGTGGCAGGTTAAAAATGGCAGCAAGTATTTTGACACATTTCCCATCACACAGTAGAGTCGGTCCCCCTCCATGAGAAATTGGACTGACATGTGATTGCTTTGACTGGTGGAATATGGCTCTAGAACTAGACTTTAAAATATCTGACAGCTTTTAGTGTGGCTCAAGGGATTGCTATGCTGCCAAGAAAGAAGTGTACCTGCCCTGTTGGAGATGCCAGATGGCCAGACGTTACAATTGCCTGGAGAGGAAAGGGGACAACTAAAATCCACTCTGCTGGCTGTTCCTGCCAAGGTCCCAGGCATTTGAATGAAGCTGTCTTGGACCTTCCAGGACAATTAGCATCCATCTGGGTATCACTGAATGATTCCAGTAGACATCACACAGAACTGAAACAAAACAAAACAAAAAATTAGCTGTGATGGCTTCCTGCAATGTCAAGGAACACTTGGCTGGGCTACTGTCCCCCTTTATTAATAAAGCACTAACCTAGGTGCTGCTGTGGAAGGATTTTACAGATGCAGCGAAAGGCCCTGATAAGTTGATTTTAAGTAAGGGCAATTGTTCCCAATGGACCTACCTTAATTGGTTGGTTGGCCTTAAAAGCAGGTCTGAATGTTTCCCAGGAGAAGAGATTCTGCTGTTGGTCAGAAGCCCCTGCCTATGCCCATGGAATTCAGGCCTGAATATCATCTTCCTTTCCTGATTTCCTGCCGTACAGACTTACTTGGCTAGCCTCCACAATTGTGTACACCAATTCTTTAAAATAAATGAATCTTTGTAATAAATCCTACAGGTTTTGTTTCTTTGATGGAACTTTTTCTGATATACTAGCCTAGCCCTGCCCGAACTCCTGATCCATAAAATAATGAGACTGATAAAATAGTGGTTGTTTTAAGTCACCTAAATTTGGGATAGTTTGCCACAAAGCAGTAGATAACTACAACAGTATGTGGTATGGCAAGTTATCACATCTTTTTTTTTTTTTTAAGTATCTTAGCTATTCTTGGTCTTTGCTTTTCTCTACAGATTTTAAAATTAACTCTAATAGTTTCTTTAAAAACTATTAGTATCTTGATGAGAGTTGAAGTACATCTATAGACCAATTTTAAGTGAATGACATTGTTATGATATTGTCTCTTCCTATCCATCTATTTATGTTTAATTCTTTAAGTTTTTTAATAATGTTTTAAAATCTCCTCCAGTAGGTCTTATTTATTTTTGCCATATTTTTCTAGATACTTCATGTTTTTAATGTTGTTATATGCATTTTAATAAAATGAACATTTTTGTTGCTGTGAGTAGAGAATGATTTTATATACTGATCTTGTATTTCTGCCACCATGTTAAATTCTTATTAATTTTTACATTCTGCCTAAATAATCTTTTAAGTTTTCATTTGCTGTCTTATTTTATCCCCTTCCCAAACCCTGTGCCTTCCCTTTGGAAACTCTGGAGAAGATGGGTGGAGACAAAATACTGATTTCAAGTTTGTCCATGACCTAATTTGTAGGTATTGTAGTTTGTGGCATGTGTACCTTTTAGAGTATTGATGTATGTTCTGCTATTGGGCATTTGCAGCTTAATCATGTGCATGAGAAAAATTAAAGTTAAAAAGAATATGTGTGGAAAAGTTACATTCTACTTCGAATTTAAGATCCCAGTTTTACCATTAAGAAGCTATGTGACCTAGGAAAAATTAACCTTTTGAGACTTTCTTTTCTCACCTGTAAGGTAGGGATTATATCATGGGGTTCTCTTATGGGCAAAATTTAATATGTGTGCATGCAAAATTCTCACCATTTAGAAAACAATAAATGACAGTGGTTATTTTGATTACAGGCCAGTAACTATCTATATTTAATTTAAAGTGTTTAGTATTTGAAAGGAAAGGAGCGACACACAGCAGCAATTCACTGGAGAATTCTGCTTTATTAGGGAAAGGTGCTGGGTTATATAGGAAGGGGCATGAATTGATTGAGGTGTCACTTCTATGGGGCTGGTGGCTGTTGGCTAGGTGCTGGGATTGGGAGTGGGGAGAGAGGTGATTGGGCTTCAGGTGGCGCCGGCAGGAACTGAGGACCCCGAAGAGAAGCCGGAAGTTTGCCATCTTACTGGTGGGGGCCCTTCATTCCCCCCTTTCTCCTCTATGGGGTTGTGGACGTTGCTTTCTCTCTGGCTGCTTCCTGCTGAACGGGGGCGGAGAAGGGAGTGAGGGCTTGAGGATTGGGAGGAAAGGGTTGATAGGACTCCCCACAGTAAGGACGAGTAGATGTGGACTTCTTCAGGTTGGAAATCAATGAAGGTTCCCTGTAACCATAGGTCGAGGACCTGTTGATTCCAATGGTGCCAAGAGGATATGGGTGTCAGGAGCCAGGCGTCTGCAGCCATTGTTTCCAGGAACAGTTTCCAGTGGAGAGAGGGGTCCATCTCAGCGTGTGGTGAGGAGGTCACGTGAGGGTGAGGGATCTTCTGTGGCCAGAAGCTGGTAGTTCCTGAGTAAAAGCTGGTTGAAAGCTTGATTAGATATTTTTCCAACTTGGGATTTGATGAACTTTATTATACAGGGTAAGAAGAGACAGGTGAGAAGAATGATTATTATGGGGCCTGCAATGGGCCAGAGCCAGGTGAGGAGGGGGTTTGTTAGTATTGAAGAGAATGGGTTGGAATTGGAAGCAGAGTGGAGGCTGGAGGCAAGGTCAGTGAGTTTGGTGATGTCAGTTTCTACAAAGCCGGATTCGTTGATGTAATAGCAACACTCTTCCCGGAGGAAGATGCAGGTGCCACCCTTCTCGGCTGTAAGCAGATCTAGGGCCCGCTGGTTTTGAAGGGTGACCTTAGCTAGCGAAGTGACCTGTCTTTGAAGAGAGGCTAGGGAATCGGCAGTGGATGTCAGGGCTCCCTCAAGTTTGGTGTTGAGATCTCTAACTGCCCATAGAGAGTGACTCAAGGCTTCTCCCGAAAACCCTGCCCCAGTGGCTGAGGTGATCAAAGAGATACCGACCATGATGGGAAGGAAAGCAGCTCCTTTTGTGCACGAGGGCAAGTGAGGTTGGAGCTCAAGAAATTTTGCCATGGTGTAAAGTGTAAGCTGTGGGATTAGGGTGATGAGAATGCAGGGTGTATCGGAGTTGAGAGGCAGTGAGTTGAAAAAACTGCCATTACACCAAAAGAAGTGTCCTGGTTGCATAAACGTCTTAGAGCCGGAGGTAGGGGTGTAGATAGAGAGGCAGTGAAGTGCGCTGGAGGTGGGTGGAGTTGGGCCTACACAGTGGTGGATGGTGAGATTATCTGCATATTCTGGTTCCCACAGGGTATGTCTGTCAAGGGGCAGAGGGGTTGTCTTTCTGCATGGAAGGAGTAGTTGGAAATATTAAGGGGCATGGCGGCCAGCAGTGGGCGCTGTAGTGATGCACACAAGAAACAATTGGTGGTGTTAAGGGTGTGGTTGAGAAAGATGGTGGTGTCCTGAATGAGCTGTAATGAAGAGTAGGAGAAATGGGAAGAGGGGCGGGGATAAGAAGATGAAGAGGCGCCGTCAAGAGTTTGGATAATGACTTTTTCGGAATGTCTGATATCTGATGCAACTTGAGAGATCTGGGAATGAGAGGGAACATACTTTTGAGAGATATGAAGGGTACCGTGGGGGGTCGAGGACCCCCCATAGTAAACTGAGGCTGTGACGCTGGCAGCCAATCGAGAGTCCTAGGGATCTGGGATTGATAAGGAGAATGAGCTGTTGGGATATTTCATGAAACGGTTGGAGGAGTAATACTGTGGGTACTGGAAGTTACCCATGTAGTGAATGGCATAAGACTAGTAGGGACATCTCCTGTAGGTGTCTGGCCATCGCCTTCAATAGGCTTGTTTTTGGTCATAGAGGAAGCAGAGGTAGGGAGAATAAGGGTAGCTGCTAGTGAACACTTCAGTGGAGGGAGGAAAGTGGAGGTATAAAGGCTCAGAGCAGCTTTTCAGAGGGCAGTCTGGTGTGGCAATGAGGGCAGTAACTTTTGTTTGATGCTGTGTTTAAGTCTCTCTGACTTTGAATCGCCATACAAAGGAGGCTGGGGTGGTGGGGAAGACAATAGGAATGAGGAAAAAAGCAAGAGAGCAGTAAAGGAGGAAAAAGTCATGATTCGGGTATGGATGGCAAAGGGGGTGAACGGGATTTTGGAGGAAAGAGGACAGTAAGGTCAGGAGTCTGGAGGGAGGGAGAGTCTGTAAACTTTTGTAGGTTAAGAGATCTTTTAGGTGATGTGGGGACAGAATGGTAAGGGGTGCCCTGAATGTCAGTTTATGAGCTTCTTTCTGTAAGAGCTGTCTAGCGGCTAATGCTCGTAGGTAGGGGGCCCATCCCCAAACTGTGGGGTCTAATTGCTTGGAGAGATAAGCTACTGGGGCAAAGGATGGGCCATAATATTGGCCTAGGACTCCTAGAGCTTGACTGGACCTCTCATGAATGTATAATGAGAAGGGTTTCCACAAATCAGGGAGATGGAGAGCTGGAGCTTCCACAAGGGCTTGACGGAGCTTAATGAAGGAGTGTTGGGGTGAGGAGGATAATGGTTCTTCAGGGGGGCCCTTGCTGAGGTCGTATAGGGGTCTTGCCAACAGGAAGAAGTTAGGGATCCACGCTCTAAAATACCCAGCCAGGCCTAGAAAGGAAAGGTTTTCTGTCTTGGTTTTGGGAACAGGCAGGTCAGAGAGGAGTCGTTTTCTGTCTAAGGTAATGGACTTCCTTTGTTGAGACAGAAGGAATCCAAGGTAAGTGACAGGAGGGGAAGAGATTTGAGCTTTGACGGGGGATACCCAGTAACTTCTGGAAGCTAGAAGTTTAAGTAGGGAGGCAGTGTCAAGTTGAGACTGTTCCCACGAGGGACTGCAGAGTAGAAGATTGTCCATGTATTGTAATAAGGTGGACTTGGAGTGATCATGATGAAACTGTTTGAGGTCCTGAGCTAGGACCTGTCTAAAAATATGGGGACTATCTCAGAAGGTTTGTGGCAAAACTGTCCAAGTGATTTGTTCAGAATGTCTTGTGTATGGGTCTATCCAGGTGAAGGCGAAAAAATCTTGGGAGGAGGGGTCCAGAGGGATAGGAAAAATGCGTCTTTGAGATCTAGAACTGAGAAGTGGGAGGCCGAGGCAGGGATCTGCGATTAAAGGGTGTATGGATTTGGAATTAAGGGATGGATAGGGACAAGGGCCATGTTGATGAGGCAAAGGTCTTGGACAAGGCGGAAAGATCTGTTGGTTTTTTTAACAGCTAATGTGGGGGTATTAAACGGGGAGTGAGTGGGTCTGAGGTAATTTTGTTTAAGAGATCTTGAATGATGGGTTGGAGGCCTATGAGGGCTGAAGTGGTTAGGGGGTATTGGGCCTGACAGATATACTGAGAGGGGTCACATAATTTGATAGAGGCAGGGGGATATAGGGACATGGAGGGGCTTGTAATGTCCTAAACTTTGGGATTTACAGGGTGTATGAGGGCGGAACCGGAGCTTTCATTGGGTAGAGGGGGGTTGTCGGCTATGAGGGCCACCAGAAAGGGAGTACTGGGGGCTGTGGGAGTGGATATAGTTATGGAAACATGGAGGAGAGAAAGGATGTCCCGTCCTAGTAAAGGGATGGGACACTGGGGCATAACCAGGAAGGAGTGGGAGAAAGGTATGGGATTGTCTTGGATTGTGCATAAAAAGGTGGGGGGGTTAATGGGAAAATCTGTTTACCTCTTACCCCGACTATAGGAGTAATGGCAGGCGTGGTAGGGCCCCGGTATTCTTGCAAGACTGAGAAGGTGGCTCCTGTATCTAGGAGGAAGGAGATGGGGCGACCGTCTACTGTTAAAGTAACCCTGGGCTCCTGTTTGGTGATGGAAATGGTCGGGCGAGAAGCCTCCGGGCCCCGTCAATCTTCTTCTGCCAGCCCCACTATGGCAGGCTTAGGATGGGGGTTGTTCGTCCAGCCTCCCCTTCGGGTGGTTGGGCAATCAGACCCCCAGTGGCCCTTTTTGTGGTATCTGGGGCATGGGGTGGTAGGAGATCTGGGGGAGGGGCATGCCCTTGACCAATGTCCCTCTTTTCCGCACTTGAAACAAGCTCCTGGGGGGGGCTTGTTTGTAGAGGGGCACCCAGGTTGTGGTTTTATCAGCTGGGCCAACATCTGGAAATTGGCCTGATCAGCCTTTTGTTTATGGCGTTCTTTCTCCTCCTCCTGGTTATGGAAGACTTTAAAGGCCACTGTTAGGATCTCAGTCTGTGGGGTAGCAGGGCCCTGTTCTAACTTTTTGAGTTTAGCTTTAATGTCGGGGTAGCTTTGAGCTAGGAAGTATGTCATAAGGACATGTTTTCCTTCAGGTGTTTCTGGGTCTAGGCTGGTATACTGTAATAGGGCTTGAGTGAGTCTGTCTAAGAACTTGGAGGGGGTTTTGTCTCTCTTTTGAAGTATGTCTTGGAGCTTTTGAAAATTGACTACTTTACGAGCTGCCTTTTTCATACCTGCTATTAAGCAGGAGGCAAAAATATCTCGAGAGCAGAGACCCATGGCGGTTTTATAATCCCAGTGTGGGTCTTGTTCGGGGACAGCAGTGGGGCCAGGGGAATAGGTGGGGTCAGTCCTGTGGGTTTCGGTAGCATGCATTTGGGCGAAGTCCCAAACTCATCTACGCTCTTCAGGGAGTTGAGTATTGGCCAGGAGCATGAAAATGTCATGATGCATGAGGCTGTAAGACTGGAGGGTCCATTGAAACTCCCTGATGTATGTCGTGGGATCAGTGGAAAAGGAACCTAGGCGTTTCTCTAGTTGGGCTAAATCTCCTAAGGAGAAAGGGACGTGAACGCGCATGATGCCTTCGGATCCTGCTACTTCCCAGAGGGGCGCGATAATTTTGGGAGGCCCTTGGGACCGAGTCTGATGGGGACTGAAGGGTTCTGGCTCAGTCTGTGGGGGAGTGACGCGGTCTAGCTGTGCCTAGTCGAGCAGGTCCTGAAGTGCAGAAGGGGGGGCAAAGAAAATAAAGAAAGATAGAATCGGACCCACGTGTCACCAGCTAGCAGCCCAGCTGCTTGTCTCTGCCACTCTAGTTGGGCTTGAACTCATGACTCTGAGGTTAAGAGTCCCATGCTCTACTAACTGAGCTACAGCAGGGCACCAGTTAATTGCTTATGGAATGCATAAACAGAATGTTCTTTGTTCTGCATTCCTGCCACATCGGCAAGTGGGGGAAGGGCATATCTAGAAGCAGTGGCAGTGTTTCTACACATCTTCAAGGTCTCCCTATTTTCAGAGTGAGGAGTCTTGGCAAGATATGTTTTTGTGGACAGATAACTTCTAAGGACTGCACCGGTTGTTCTCTAGCTTGTGCTTTCCCATGCTGCATTCAGACATGGGGGAAGGTGCTTTCCCATTCTCCCTACAAACATGTGAGAAGACAAAGGCGGTCCCTAACAGGGGAGAAACAGGTGATGAGGGCAAAGACGGAGGAGGCCCTTGGGACCTAGTTAAAGGGGGAGCTGAAAGGCTCAGGCTTAATCTGCGGGGGACGAAGGCGGAGGAGGTGAGATGGGGGAGGAGATGGTGGGGGAGGAAGGGAGAAGGGCTGTTGTAGGAGAAGAAGGGGAAGGGAGTGAACAGGAGGCTTCTGCAGGGGCAGCGGCTTGCAGGCTAGGAGAACTTGGGAGGGGGCGGGGGAAGGAGGAGGTGGAAAGCTTCGATATAGGGAATCTCCTTCCATTTTTTCAGGCGCTGGCAGTAGTTAAAGAGATTGCGAGTGATGTTAGGATCAAGAGTTCCCCCTGTGGGCCATTGGTTGTTATTGTCTAGGGGGTATGTCGGCCAATCTTGGGAGCAATATTTACGGAGAAGTTTTGGTTTTATATCAGGAGTCAGGGAGAGGGTAGCCAGATGCTTAAGCAGGCATTCAAGAGGTGAACCTTCAGGAAGGGATGAGGAGGCTCCCATGGCTAAAGGACAGAGAAGGAGACAAACAGGGGAAGATGAACGGAGATCCTCGGTCTGGAAGCAGACCGCAAGGAGACAAAGGGCGTCCCCAATGATCCTTGGTGGTCTGTGGAAACTCGTATATGAGTCGGAATTTCTTAGGAAGTGTGGGTCGTCACCCAGACTTCCCTAAGAAGGCAGTTTGCCAGAGTCACGAGGTACTTAGCGCTAGGAATTTTCGGCAGACAGAACAGATTTCGGCGGACGGAACAGAAGGAGGGGGGGGAAAGGGAGCGTTCTCATCTACAAAGGAGTCATCTCGTTTATGGCTGTTGGAGGAGGGGTCTGAGGGCCTGCCGCAGCCGTGAAGGCCTGAGGCGGGGATTTATGGCTGTTGGAGGAGGGGCCTGAGGGTCCACCGCAGCCATGAAGGCCTGAGGCGGGGAGAGTTCCCTCCTCATCCCCAAGCATCAGGGCCTTGCCGGACGATCACGGTCAATGGCACTGTGATAGCTCAGGGAAGAGTGGCCCACTCCGGGGGGAAAACTTACCTAAAGGCCAGAGAGGAGTGGTGAGTGTGATGAGCCAGCGCCGGAAAAAGAGGACGAGGGCAAGCTGCTGCTGGTGTCGGGGGGAAGATGGGGCCCAGTTGGGGTGTCCCGTCTCCTGGGTTTCGGCACCAATGAAAGGAAAGGAGCGACACACAGCAGCAATTTACTGGAGAATTCCGCTCTATTAGGGAAAGGTGCTGGGTTATATAGGAAGGGGTATGAATTGATTGAGGTGTCACTTCTACGGGGCTGGTGGCTGTTGGCTAGGTGCTGGGATTGGGAGGGGGGCGAGAGGTGATTGGGCTTCAGGTGGCGCCGGCGGGAACTGAGGACCCTGAAGAGAAGCCAGAACTTTGCCATCTTACTGGTGGGGGCCCTTCAGTATTTATATATAATTTTTCTGTGATTGAAGGCATATTTTATTGTGAAGCTTTAACATTTTAATAGTATATTCTCACTTACAAGCTCTGGGAGGGCCAGCAAAAAACAGATAAAGTTGGTCTTTCATATTACCCTTTCCTCTTCAGATACCCTGTACTTCCTTTCAGTCAATCCCCTTTTATAGGTTCAGTGTTCTCAAGTAGAGTCTGTCTTAAAGGAACTGAAACTTATAAAATTGATACTAAGGAATTTGTGATTTGTGTGATGTTTGTGGCAGATTGCATCCCATCCAATATACTCTTCTTATAATTTGGTGTTGACATGCTTCCAGGTCAAGAGGTGGAGGGTATGTTTCACCTCCCTTTGAAACTGGCAGGCTTTTATAAGTGTTTTGACCAGGAGCATATGGTGAAGTGGTGTCGTTTCCCTTCTGGAGCTGGGTCATGAAAGGCGTGGCTCTTTGGACACTTGCCTTTGGAAGCAGCCACCACATTGTGAGGGAGCTGAGGTCACATAGAAAATGTTTAACAATTTCTTTGGGTCTTCATTTCCTTATGAAGATTTGATCATGTAAACTTAAATAAAATTGTATGCTTTTCTATTGTTAATTTGTCCTTTGTCTCAGGGATCTTGCTTGAGAACTTTAAAGTATAAAGGAAAAACATATTTTCCCTCCTTTACACCTGTTGATTTCTTGATGGTGGTTTTTGGTGAGCAGTCTTTAAATATTGATTAAGACTTATTTACCACTCAATCTTATACTGACAGAAATAGAAAAGAAGGTTAGTGTTGGGTAAATGGAAGTTTTCAACCAGAATTTTCTGCCTGTCCTTGATAGTGATATGCATATAGGGCCTGTTTACACTTCAATAGGATGTTTACCACAGCGGAGCCACCTGTCTGATCAGGGGTGAAGGGTGGAGAATAAGGGGTAAAGGATGGAGAAAAGAGTATATTAGCTGAGAGAACAAAACCAACTTAAGGAAAGCAACATTTTGGTTTTGAACTAAAAAATATGATGTAAAGTAAACTTAAAGTGAAACATCAAGGATTGTCAAGAAATTCTTCCCCAAGGAAGTGTGTGTTTGTGAGTGTTTGTGTGTATGTGTTTATTTTCATTTTAGAAATCCTTCTGGTACTGTCCTTTCAAATTGTACTGACACTAAGACAGCAGAGAGACAGTGTAATATGTCTGCATCACTTTTTTTAAAGGCAACTCTTAAAGGGAGACATTGAAGAAAAAATCATTACTCTTAATTTGGATTTGTCTTTTTTCACAATTATGCTTTTGACTTTAAATCAGACCAACCCCTCCTGTGGTTTTACTTCATGAATAAGAATGGACAAATATATGAACTTTGTGCTAGAAAAGGGATTATCACCTTGGAGTAAAACCCCAATAATGTCAAGTTAGGCTTACAATTAAAAAATTATTATTTGAATGATGTTTTAGATGTTTTCTCTCTTCATTGCTTTATAGTACTAAAAGCCTGAAACCAGTATCTCTTTTTAAATAATAAGATTGAGACAAAGGTGAAAAATCAGCAAGACTCAAACAAGGAGCTAATAGCAGATAACCACTGGCATATTTAGTGGGAGTATTCAAATTTGATCTTATAAATGCATTAAATGGTTCATCTGCATTTTCTATTGAGTGTCACAGCAGCATATAATTAAGAGAAATTGTTTGTAATTGTACAGTACCCTACCATAGCTTAATAATCTTATGCTTTTTATAATGTTGTTTAAAATATTTCTTTCTGTGCAGAGGGTCATGCTCTCTTTCAAACAGCATTAGCTGTTTCTAAGGACAGGTTTCAAAATTATAGAGTTGGTTTTATGTAGGTGCTATGAGTCTTTTCCATCTGTATTTGACCTTAAAATTAGAGAAAAAGCATGAAGCAATTACAAAGGGGATTCAAACAGAAAGACAAGAGGATGTCTGTTACAGATTGAATTGTGATCCCTCAATTTCATATGCTGAAGCCCTAACCCTGAACATAACTGTATTGAACTCTAAGGAGGTAATTAAAGTTAAGTGAGGTCATTGTACTGAGTACAATAGGACTGCTATCCTTGCACCCAGAGGAAAGGCCATGCAAGTACACAATGGCATGGCAGCCATCTACAAGCTGGTAAGTGAGGTCACTAGAAGCCAACCCTGATGGCACCTTGATCCTAGACTTCCAGCCTCGAGAACTGGGAGAAAATACATTTCTGTTGTGTAAGCCACCCTATCTGTGGTACTCTATTATGGTAGCCCAAACAACCTAATACAAGAAATGAGTAAGATCTAGCTCTGAGAGTTGTAACATCAACTCTGTAAGTTAGTGTAAATGAAACCTGTATCAGCTGGACATAGTCAAACTTGCTTTACCTTTATATTTATAATTGATTATTATGCTATTATATGTATAATTAACTATTATGTTATTCAAATATGTATCAGCATTTAAAATGAGCTATATACAATAATTTCCAGTTTATAAAGTATTTTCACATTCATTAGCTCATTTGATTATGAGGGAATTTAATGATCTTGGAAAGTTATATTATAATCACTCTGCTATTTATCCTAATGAAATTAGTTAATATGAACACCAATCTATCGATAAAGAAATACATGTTAGTATACTGCTTTACAGTCAATGAGACAATGGAAAGAAAGAGGATTTACACATAGACTAAAGCCTTGCGATTCAAAGTGTGGCCCATACATCAGTAGGATCAGCATCGCCTGGGAGTTAGGCAGCAAGGCAGGGTCTCAGTCTCTACTACAGACCTACTGATTAATGATTCTGTGAGATATCACCTCACATCTGTTAGTATGGCTGCTGTCAAAAAGATAAGAGGTAACAAATGTTGGTGAGGATGTGGAGAAAAGGAAACCCTTGTGCACTGTGTGTTGGAATATAAGTTGGTATAGCGACTGTCAAAACAGTATGGAGGTTTCTCAAAAAATTAAAAAAGAAAACTCCCATTTGATCCAGCAATCCCATTTCTGGATGTGTATCTGAAGGAAATGAAATCACAGTAGTCAAGATACTGACATGACCTAAGTGTCCATCAACAGACGAATGGGTAAAGAAGATGTAGTATATATACATACTCAATGGAATGTCATTCATCTATTAAAAAAGAAAAAAGGAAATACTGCCATTTGCAACAACATTGTTGGACCTTGAGGACATTACGTTAAATGAAACAAGTCAGAAAAGTACAGTTTAGCGTACATATATGTGGAATCAAAAAAAGGCAAACTCATAAAAACAGAGTAGAACAGAAGTTTTCAGTAGATGGTGGGGTGGGAGGTAATAGGTGCTGGAGAGATGTTGGTCAAAAGGTATAGACTTCCACTTATAAGATGAGTAAGTTATGGGGATCTATTATACAGCATAGTAATTATAGTTAAGAATACTTTAGTTTATACATGAAAGCTGCTAACGGAATAAATCAAGTTCTCACACAAAGAAATTATAATTAGGTGATCAATGTGTTAGCTAAACTTATTGTAATTACTTTGCAATATATATGTGTATCAAATCATCAGATTGTATACCTTAAACTTACATAATGCCATATGTCAATTCTATCTCGATAAAGCTGGGGAGAAAAACTGCAAATCTATACTATAATCAAGGTAGTGTAGTACAACCAAGGATAGATATATAGCTCATGAAATAGAATTAAGAGAGTCCAAAAGAAACCTTTACATTATGATCAATTGGAACAAAGGTACCAAGATAATTCAGTGACAGAAATAATTGTCTTTTTAGAAAATGGCACTAGGACAATTACTATCCACATGCAAAAGGATGAAGTTAGATCCCTACCTTTTACCTTATGTGAAAATAACTCAAAGTAGACCATAGTTGTATGTAGAGAGTTAAAACTATAAGCCTCTGAGAAGAAAATATAGAAGTAAACTTTGTACTTTTGGGCTAAGCAAATCCTTCTTATATAACAATAAAAGTACAAGTTGCAAAAGATAAAACATGGATTGGGCCTTATAAAATGTCAAGATGTTGTGCATCAAAGGATGCCATCAAGAAAGTGCAACTACAACCTAAAAATTGCAGGAAATATTTGCAAATGACATCTGATAAGAGATTTTTAGATCTAGAAGAGAGCATGATCTCTTAAAAATGATCCATTTTAAATATGAGCAAAGAGGGGTGGCAAAAGATAGTGGATTAAGATGGCAAGGTAAAAACCTCCTCCCACTGACCAAGGAAGCAACTACAGCAAGTACAACTAATCCTGAAAATAACCTGGAGACTGCAGAATAGACCATCTATCCCCGGTGAAGAAAGAAGACCACAATGAGTACGGTATAGGGACAGAGCCATGATTGAACATGACCCAAGCCCTTCCCCCATCCCAGCCCACAAGTGGGAGGGAGAGGAATGGAGTGGGGAGGTGATAAATGCCCAGGCATCTGGCACATCTGGCCCTGGAAATCTGCTCTGGAAATACGAGTCCACATTGCATTGGGCTTTCATGATTAATGGGGCTGGACATCAGGCAGAGTTGGAGCACTGAGGGGGACTGAGACTCCTGTCACTTGTGGAAGAAAGATATGCTCTATCAGTATCACTTAGACTCAACACAGAGGAAGAAGTTTGAAAAATTTATCGGGATTGGGAAGGGTAGTTGTGGTGTGGGGATCAGAGGGAGCTCTTTCTGGTGGGGTCAAAACAGGGGAACAACACTTTCCCAGCCCTCCTCATCCCACCTGGTCAGGTGCTTGTGGGAGCCAGCTACAAAACTCTCCACCTTCCTTGCTGGTGGCTCAGCTCATGCCAGCACTTCCCTGTGTACCCACTCTATCCCCCCTGCTTGACCCAGTAGTGGTCTTTGTTGACAGGTGGTCAGAGGGTAGAGTATACTTCCACAGTTTTCCCAGCCCTCCCTCAGCTCACTGGTCAGATACTTTCAAGAGCCAGCTTTAGACTCTCCACCTGTCCCACTGGTTCAATTCCAGACCCTACAGTGCACCTGCCCTGCCTGGCATGCTTGGTCCTGCAGTGTTTGTCACTGCTGACAGGCAGGCAGAGGATGGCACCACCCACAATGAATCCCAGAAGAACTGCTTCACATCACACAAAGGGCATGCAGAGGCTAGCTATGGGGATCAGTGACTGCAGGCAGACAAGAGGACAGGCAGGCTTCACCCACAGCCCACCAACAGCAATGGACTCAGTCACAAAAGAGAACCAGGCAGTGATGAGCAGAGAGTCTTGAGCTTCTCATCACCACAGGACATTCATTTCATAAAGCCATTATTTTCAAGACCAGGAGGCATATCTGATATATCTAAGATAAAAGAAGAAACACAGAAACCAGGCAAATTTAGGAGACAGAGGAATATATTCCAAATAAAAGAACAAGATATAACACCAGAAAGAGGGTAAATGAAATGGAGATAAACAATCATTCTGATAAAGAATTCAAAGTAACAATCATAAAGATTCTCACTGAAATGGGGAAATCAATTCAGAACTCGAAGAGAAGTTCAACAAAGGGAAGGAAAATATGAAAAAGAGCCATTCAGAGATGAAGAATACAATAACTGAAATGAAAGTAATAGTAGACTGCTGGAAGTAAAGGAAAGAATCAGTGTGATGGGAGATAGGGAATTGCAGATTAAGCTGAGGAACAGAGAGAAAGGAATTTCTAAACATGAGAAGATGCTAAAAGAACTGTGTGACAGCTTCACATGAAACAGTATCTACATAATAGGGATCTAAGAAGGAGAAGAGAGACAAAGGAATAGCAAGTCTATTTGAAGAAATAGTAGTTGAAACCTTCCTTAATCTGAGGAGGGAAATATGCATCCAGGTCTTAGAAGCACATGGAGTTCCTAAGCACCTTCACCTTACAAGATGAACCCAGGAAAATAACACAAAGACCCATAATAACTAAAATGGCAAAGATAAAAGATAAAGAGAGAATCTTAAGAGCAGCAAGAGGGAGGCAGACAGTTACCTGTAAGGGAAACTATAAGTCTATCAGCAGATTTCTCAGTGGAAACTTTACAGGCCAGAAGATAGTGACATGAAATTTTCAAAGTTTTGAAAGGGAAGAACAAACTAAGAATTGTTTAACCAGCAAGATTATCATTCAGAATTGAAATAGAGATGAAAAATTTCCCAACTCAGGAAAAAGATGGCGGCATGAGAACTGAGGCAGAAACCTCCTACCGAAACCACATATAACATGAAACTACAACAAATACAACTATGCCTGAAAAAGCGACCCAAAGACAGCAGAATAGACTGCATACATCTTTGGAAAAAAGAAGACCTCAGAAATAAAGGTAAGTAACAAAACCCTGATCCAGTGGGAAACAAGTCGTATCACCATCCAAGCCCACAGTAAGGGAGGGAGTAGAAGCCCAGGACTGAAAACACGCAGCCCTGGAGATCTGCTCTGGGAGCACAAACCCACATTACATGGCGCTCAAGTTGGAAAGCAAAGACAGAACACTCAGAGAAATTGAGATTACAGCCATGTATGGAGAAGAGGTATGCACAACCATCCCCTTGGGACAAAAGAAATGTGGGCACTTTGAAAGACTTCCCAACAGAGGGAGGGAACTCTATTAAGACAACACTAAGACATATAATAATTAAAATAAAAAAGATCAAGGAAAAGGAGAGAGTACTAAAAGCAGCAAGACAGAGAAAGATCATGTAAAAGGGAAGTGCATCAGGCTATCAGCAGAAACCTTACAGGGCAGAAGGGAGAGAAATAATACATTTAATGCAATGAAACATAAGGGCTTCCAACCAAGAATACTCTATCTGGAAAGATTATCATTTAAATTTGAAGCAGAGACTCAATTACCAGAAAAACAAAAGTCGAGGGAATTTACCACACAGAAACCATCTCTACAGTGTATTTTAAATTAACTGCTATAAATGGAAGTGCTTCTGAGACTAAATAGCTGTCACCAGAGAAAATAAACCCACAGTAAAGTAAGTAGACCAATTAATTACTAAGCAAATTCAAAATTAAACTACCTACAAAGTCAGTGAAGGGATACACAAAAAGTATACAATATGACACCTAATATAAAAAGAGTGGAGGAGGAAGAAGAAGAAGGGAGAAGAAAAATAAAGAAACATTAGATTTTCTTGGAAAAAGCAAAATAAAGGAGTTAAGTTAGACTATTAGATAGTAAAGAAGCTGCCCTTGAACCTTTGGTAATAACAAATCCAAAGCTGCAATGGCAATAAGTACATATCTATTGATAATCACCCTAAATGTAAATGGTCTGAATGCACCAATCAAAAGACACAGAGTTACAGACTGGATAAAAAGGCAAGATCCATCTACATGCTGACTACAAGATACTCACTTCAAATCCAAAGACATACACAGACTAAAAGTGAAAGGATAGAAAAAGGTATTTCATGCAAACAATAGGGAGAAAAAAGCAGGAGTTGCAGTACTTGTATCAGACAAAATAGACTTCAAAACAAAGAAAGTAACAAGAGACAAAGAAGGACATTACATAATGATAAAGGGGTCAGTCCAAAAAGAGGATATAACTATTATAAATATCTATGCACCCAACACAGGAGCACCTACATATGTGAAACAAATACTAACAGAATTACAGGGGGACATAGAATGCAATGCATTCATTTTAGGAGACTTCGCAACACACCACTCACTCCAAAGGACAGATCAACCAGACAGAAAATAAGTAAGGAGACAGAGCCACTGAACAACAGATTAGAACAGATGGATCTAATGGACATCTAGAGAACACTCCATCCAAAAGCAACAGGATACACATTCTTCTCAAGTGCACATGGAACATTTTCCGGAAAAGACCACATACTAGGCTACAAAAAGAGCCTCAGGAAATTAAAAGAATTGAAATTATACCAACCAGTTTCTCAGATCACAAAGGTATGAAACTAGAAATAAATTATTCAAAGAAAACAAAAAAACGCACAAATACATGGAGGCTTAACAGGATGCTCCTAAATAATCAGTGGATCAATGACCAAATAAAAACATAGATCAAGTAATATATGGAGACAAATGACAACAATAATTCAACACTGTAAAATCTGTGGGACACGATGAAGGCCAAACTAAGACGGAAATATATTGCAATACAGTCCTACCTCAGGAAAGAAAAATAATCCCAAATGAACAGTCTAAAATCACAGTTATTGAAACTAGAAAAAGAAGAACAAATGAGGCCCAAAGTTAGTAGAAGGAGGAACACAATAAAGATTAGAGCAGAAATAAATAAATAAAATAGAGAAGAATAAAACAATAGAAAGAATCAATGAAAGCAAGAACTGGTTCTTTGAGAAAGTAAGCAAATAAGACAAACCCATAGCCAGACTTATCAAGAAAAAAAAGGGAGTCTACACACATAGAGTCATAAATGAGAAAGGAAAAATCACTACTGACACCACAGAAATACAAAGAATTATCAGAGAATACTATGAAAAATTATATGCTAACAAATTGGATAATCTAGAAGAAATGAACAACTTTTAGAAAAATACAACCTTCCAAGGTTGACCCAGAAAGAAACAGAAAATCTGAACAGACAAATTACCAGCAACATAATTGAATCGGTAATCAAAAAAATACCTAAGGACAATACCCCTGGACCAGATGTCTTCACTGCTGAATTTTATCAAACATTTAGTGAAGATATAATACCAATCCTCCTAAAAGTTTTCCTAAATGTCAGAGAAGAGGGAATACTCCCAAACTCATTCTAGGAGGCAAGCATCAGTATAATACCAAAACCAGGGAAAGGCACCACAAAAAAGAAAATTACAGACCAATATCCCTGATGAACATAGATGCAAAAATAGACAACAAGATATTAGCAAGCTGAATTCATAAATACATCAAAAAGATCATCCATCGTGATCAAGTAGCATTTATTCCAGGGATTCAAGGATGGTGCAACATTCAAAAATCCATCAACATTGTCCACCACTTCAACAAAAAGTAGGAAAAAAAAATCACATGATCATCTCCATAGATGCCAAAAAAGCATTAGACAAAATTCAACATCCACTTATAATAAAAACTCTCAACAAAATGGTTATAGGGAGCAAGTACCTGAATGTAATAAAGGCCATATATGACAAATCCACAGCCTACATCATACTTAACAGTAAGCAGCTGAAAGCCTTTCCTTTTTGATTGGGAACAAGACAAGGATGCCTACTCTTCCCACTTTATAGCTCGGGAGGTCCTCGCCACAGCAATTAGACAACACAAAGAAATAAAAGGCATCCAGATTGGTAAAGAAGAAGTCAAACTGTCCCTGTTTGCAGATGACATGATATTGTACACAAAAAACCTAAAGAATCCACTCCAAAACTACTAGATCTAATATCTGAATTCAACAAAGTTGCAGGATACAATATTAATAAACAGAAATCTGTTGCATTCCCATACACTAATGATGAACTAGCAGAAAGAGAAATCATGAAAACAATTCCATTTACTACTGCATCAAAAAGAATAAAATACCTAGGAAAAAACCTAACCAAGGAGGTGAAAGACCTGTACTCTGATAACTAGGAGATATTGATGAAAGAGATTAAAGAAGACATAAATGAATGGAAATCTATCCAGTGCTCTTGGATAGGCAGACGAATATTGCCAAAATGACTATCTTGCTCCAAGTAATTTACAGATTCAGTGAATTCATTATCAAAATACCACCCTCATTTTTCATTTAACTAGAGAAAAGAATCCCAAAATTTCATTTCTGATTTTGTTTATGTGTATAGAGTCTTTTTTTTCTTGATAAGTCTGGCTGGGTGTTTATCTATTTTGTTTATTTTCTCAAAGAACCAGCTCCTGCTTTCATTGATTCTCTCTACTGTTTTATTCTTCTTGATTTTATTTATTTATGCTCTAATCTTTATTATGTCCCTCCTTCCACTGACTTTGGGAGTCTTTGGTTCTTCCTTTTCTAGTTTCATTAATTGTGTTTAGACTGTTCATTTGGGATTGTTCTTTCCTGAGGTAGGCCTGTATTGCAATATACTTCCCTCTTAGCAAGAGCTTCACTGTGTCCCACAAATTTTGTGGTGTTGATTTGTTGTTGTCATTTGTCTCCATATATTGCTTCTATCTCTGTTTTATTTGGTCACTGATCCATTGATTATTTAGGAGCATGTTATTAAACCTCCATGTGTTTGTGGGCTTTTTCATTTTCTTTGTGTAATTTATTTCTAGTTTTATACCTTTGTGATCTGAGAAGCTGGTTGGTACAATTTCAATCTTTTTGAATTTACTGAGGTTCTTTTTGTGGCCTAGTATATGATCTATTCTTGAAAACATTCCATGTGTACTTTAGAAGAATGTGTATCCTGTTGCTTTTGGAGTGTTCTGTAGATGTCCATTAGGTCCATCTGTTCTAATATGTTGTTCAGTGCCTCTGTCTCTTTACTGATTTTCTCTCTGGTTGATATGTCCTTTGGAGTGAGTGATGTGTTGAAGTGTTCTAAAATGAATGCATTGTGTTCTATTTCCCCCTTTAATTCTGTTAGTATTTGTTTCACATATGTAGGTGCTCCTGTGTTGGGAGCATAGATATTTATAATGGTTATATTCTCTTGTTGGACTGACCTCTTTATCATTATGTAATGTCCTTCCTTGTCCCTTATTACTTTCTTTGTTTTGAAGTCTATTTTGTCTGATACAAGTACTGCAGCTCCTGCTTTTTTCTCCCTATTTGTTGTATGAAACATCTTTTTCTATCCCTTTACTTTCAATCTTTGTGTGTCTTTGTGTTTGAAGTGAGTCTCTTGTAGGTGGTATATAGATGGTTCCTTCTTTTTTATGAATTCAGTGACTCTATGTCTTTTGACTTGTGCATTCAGATCATTTACATTTAGGGTGATTATCAATAGGTATGTACTTATTGCCATTGCAGGCTTTAGATTTGTGGTTACCAAAGGTTCAAGGTTAATTCCCTTACTATCTAACAGTCTAATTTAACTCACCTTATGTGCTCTCATAAACACAGTCTAAAGATTATTATATTTTTTCCTCCTTTTTCTTCCTCCTCCATTCTTTATATGTGAGGTATCATATTCTGTACTCTTTGTCTATCCCTTGATTCATTTTTTGTGTAGTTGACTTGATTTTCAGTCTGCTTAGTAATTAATTATTCTACTTTGCTGTTTTTTTTTCTCCTGGTGACATCTATTTAGCCTTAGGAATATTTCCTTCTATGGCAGTCCCTGCAAAAGGCACTGTAGAGGTGGTTTGTGGGAGGTAAATTCTCTCAGCTTCTGTTTATCTGAAAATTGTTTAATCCCTCCTTCAAATCTAAATGATAACCTTGCTGTGTAGAGAATTCTTCATTTGAGGCCCTTCTGCTTCATTGCATTAAATATATCATGCCAGTCCCTTCTGGCATTTAGGTATCTGTTGAAAACTCTGATGATAGCCTGATGGGTTTTGCTTTGTATGTGATCTTTTTTCTTTCTCTAGCTGCTTTTAAAAGTCTATCTTTATCCTTGATCTTTGTCATTTTAATTATTATATGTCTTGATGGTGTCTTCCTTGGGTCCCTTGTGTTGGGAGATCTATGCACCTCCATGGCTTGAGAGACTATTTTCTTCCCCAGATTGGGGTAGTTTTCAGCAATTACCTCCTTGATGACACTTTTTGTCGCTTTTTCTCTCCCTTCTTCTTCTGGTACCCCTATAATGTGAATATTATTCCATTTGGATTGGTCACAGTTCTTTCAATATTCTTTCAATATTAGATATCTTTTTTCTCTCTGTGCCTCAGCTTCTTTGTATTCCTCTTCTCTAATTTCTCTTCCATTTACCATCTCTTTTACTACATCCAGCCGGCTTTTAAATTCCTCCATTGTATGTTTCATTTCAGATATGTAATTTCTTAATGATTGAATCTCCATCTTACATTTGTTCCTGAGTTATTGAATATTTTTCTGTACTTCCATGAGCATGCTTATAATTTTCATTTTGAAGTCTCTTTCAGGAAGATTGGTGAGTTC